>NC_064614.1:1207123888-1208373888 GCF_023898315.1 Schistocerca nitens | reverse complement strand
ATTCAGAAGGATGTAGGTTGCAGTAGGTACTGGGAGATGAAGAAGCTTGCACAGGATAGAGTAGCATGGAGAGCTGCATCAAACCAGTCTCAGGACTGAAGACCACAACAACAACAACATGAGGACGAACAGACGAATGTAAGAACAGTCCTTCGAGAGCAATTTTTACGTCCATTTCACTTACAGCGTGTCCACAACCTGGAACCAGAGCACAGTTTTCGCGGTGGTACCTGGAACAGTGTGAAACGTATCCTACATTTCCATCCTCTGTGTTATTTACCGATGAAGCAACGTTCGGGCGTGATCGAGTCTTCAACATGCACAATTCGCATGTTTGGAGTGAGGATAACCCACATGCCACAGTTACTAGCGCTCATCAAGTGCGGTTCTTCGTTAATGTGTGGGTCGGTGTTGTTGGGGACTGTTTAATTGGGCCGTATCTGCTATCTATGCCATTAAATGGCAGGAACTATTACAATTTTCTCGCCAGAGCATCGCCAGAATTGTTGGAAGACGTCCCGCTCCCTACAAGACAACGCATGTGGTTCCAACACGACGGGGCGCCGGCACATTTCAGTCGTCGTGTGCGTCGATTCCTGGACCGAAAGTTCCCAGAAACGTGGATTCGCAGAGGTGGTCCTGTACCATGGCCTGCTCGATCCCCAGATATGTCCTCTCTGAACTTTTTTTGTGTGGGGAGAGATGCATAACCTTGTTTATGCAACTCCTGTTGCATCAGAAGAGGATCTGGTTGCCCAGATAGTAGCAGCAGCAGGAACAATTTAGGATACTCCTGGGGTTTTTGCCCGTGTCAGACAGAACATGATCCGATGGTTCAACTTTTGTTTACGTGTCAATGGAGGTATTTTTTAAAATCTGCTGTAATTGAAATTGGGTTGTGTTAATTTGTTGCCTCTTGGTCGTAAAAAAATCTAAAAGTGTTTGTTGGTTTAGTTAATTTGCCACGAGAGAAATCTTCCTCTACCGGTTTAAATATTCCTCATAGGAAAAAATAACATTAGGGAAAAACATTTGTTTTGATGTCCCCTACAACCTCCCAGAGTTTCTCGGTTTAAATACGAGGGCTATTCGGAAAGTAAGGTCCGATCGGTCGCGAAATGGAAACCACAGTGAAAATCCGATGAAGATCTGCACAGCTGTGTTGCGCAGTCTCTCTAGTATGCCCGTCGATCGCATTACGTCGTTCTTTTTAGTTCTGAGCACACAGGGAGCACATAAAGATACCTAGAACAGTAACGACCCCCGCCAAGTACGAGGGTCTGGTGAGAAATTTCCCCTGAAGCTATGCAATCAACATTACATAACTGTCGTGCTGTTTCTTCTTCAAGACAATTCTCAGCCGCATTCTGCAGGGGCAATGAAAATGATCCTGCATCGTTTTCAGTTGGAAATGTTTGATTATCCACAATACAGCCCGTAATTGTCTCCCTCTGAGTTTCATCTCTGCTCACACGAACCGCTGGCTATGAAGACAAGATTTTGGCACAAGACAACGAGCCGTAGGCCAGCGTAGAGAATTGGCGGAAAGCACTGGCGGCTGCCTTCTATAGCGAGGGTATTGGAAAGTTGGTACAACGCTACGATACACGTCTAAGTCGGATCGGCGACTATGGAGATAAGTAGCTGCAAGGTGTATCTAACTGTTGCAAATAAAACATTTTTGATTTTTACCGTGGTTTCCATTTCGCAACCTATCGGACCTTACTTTCCGAATAGCCCTCGTACTTTTCACCCTGTATATCTGTACCGCTTTCGTGTGTTATCGATATACCGATGTATCGATATATTACTGCCAGTTCCCAGCTGCAGTACTGTTCGCGGCCAGCCGGCTGCAGGTCGCGGCAGCTGGTTCGGGCCCGCCGCCGTGTTGTCACCGCTGCAGTACGGCGTGGGTAGCGACACGGTCGTCGCTCACGCCACGCGACTTTGCATGGAATGCGCCACGCCCTCCATTCAGCGCGGCACTACTGCCTGCCACCCGAGCACGCCCACGCTGCTCTCGATCCTGAAATACGGCTTTTAAAAGTGCTCCAATCTCGACACGACTACCAGCGCATTACTCGCGCTCTCCTGCGCTCGCCACTACGGCCCCTTCGACAACACTGTCGACACAGCCAGCCTAGCATAAATCTACTCTACTATCGGTATTGATTTATGAAACTCGTGAGCACGCCAACCTGTAAGCTTTCTGTGCCTCAAATTGTAACAGAATTACTGCGCTCTACCAAATACGGGGAAACGCACCAATTATAAAAAAACGCCATTTTTACAGAATTTGGTAGTAATCACACAGCGTATTTTAATGCGTCGTCATTCACGCACCAAAAATGCAACATAGTCAATATTTTATTAATAATGACGTGTTTCGCTCGGTTAGCGCATCTTCAGATTATCTGTAAATAGTAATGACAATCAGACTTGCCAACCTCGTCAAAGGCAGTTGTGTCAACATCTCCTTTTCTACGTTATATCGAATCCATTACCAGCTCTTCCACAATTAACTACCAGTTAAAGAATTCGTTTCTACTTGAGGGGTCTATAGACTCAGTCCGCAGCTCGTGGTCGTCAGATAGCGTTCTCGCTTCCCGCGCCCGGGTTCCCGGGTTAGATTCCCGGCGGGGTCAGGGATTTTCTCTGCCTCGTGATGACTGGGTGTTGTGTGATGTCCTTAGTTAGGTTTAAGTAGTTCTAAGTTCTAGGGGACTGATGACCATAGATGTTAAGTCCCATAGTGCTCAGAGCCATTTGAACCATTTTTCTATAGACTCACTTTCGTCCAATATCTTCGCACGTATACTGGACAAACAGGTCGCCAGGTTAAAATACGGTTTCCAGGCTACCCTCTCCCTATTATTTTTTTTTACTCTATACTATTTGACTGGAATACTCTCTTTCAAACTCTGAAGGTGGCAGGGGTAAAATACAGGGAGCGAAAGGCTATTTACAATTTCTACAGAGGCCAGATGGCAGTTATAAGAGTCGAGGGACATGAAAGGGAAGCAGTGGTTGCGAAGGGAGTGACACAGGGCTGTAGCCTCTCCCCGATGTTATTCAATCTGTATATTTAGCAAGCAGTGAAGGAAACAAAAGAAAAATTCGGAGTAGGAATTAAAATCCATGGAGAAGAAGTAAAAACTTTGAGGTTCGCCGATGACATTGTAATTCTGTCAGAGACAGCAAAGGTCTTGGAAGAGCAGTTGAACGGAATGGATAGTGTCTTGAAGGGAGGAAATAAGATGAACATCAGCAAAAGCAAAACGAGGATAATGGAATGTAGTCGCATTAAGTCAGGTGATGCTGAGAGAATTAGATTAGGAAATGAGACACTTAAAGTAGTAAATGAGTTTTGCTATTTGGGGAGCAAAATAACTGGCGATGGTCGAAGTAGAGAGGATGTAAAATGTAGACTGACAATGGCAAGGAAAGCGTTTCTGAAGAAGAGAAATTTGTTAACATCGAGTATAGATTTAAGTGTCAGGAAGTCATTTCTGAAAGTATTTGTATGGAGTGTAGCCATGTATGGAACTGAAACATGGACGATAAATGGTTTAGACAAGAATAGAAGCTTTCGAAATGTGGTGTTACAGAAGAATGCTGAAGATTAGATGGGTAGGTCACGTAACTAATTAGGTGGTATTGAATAGGATGGGGGAGAAGAGGAGTTTGTGTTGCACAACTTGACTAGAAGAAGGGATCGGTTGGTAGGACATGTTCTGAGGCATCAAGGGATAACAAATTTAGCATTGGAGGGCAGCGTGGAGGGTAAAAATCGTAGAGGGAGACCAAGAGATGAATACACCAAGCAGATTCAGAGGGATGTAGGTTGTAGTAGGTACTGGGAGATGAAGAAGCTTCCACATGAAACAGTAGCATGGAGAGCTGCATCAAACCAGTCTCAGGACTGAAGACCACAACAACAACAACATACTATTTCATTGGAATTAACGCCAGTCGGTATACAGAGGTTGCTTCTTCTTCTCGGGTCATCGTAGTGAAATTAGCTACAAAGGGTTTAACAATCATTCCCGCGTGCCAGACTGTATTTACCAACAGATAAATGATACAATGCATCCCACAGCCTCGTCGAATGGATATTTTTTTTCCTCTCACAAACATCTGTGTGTCCACTATGCTAGACGAAATATAATAGATATCTTCGCATTATTGTGACGACATCTTCAATTATTTGCTGGGCGTATTGCAATTTCTGTCTTCCCCCATACTTTTTACCATCTACAGCAGTGGTTTCCAACCTAGGGGTATTAACCATCTAAGGAGTAAAATGAAATTTTCTTAGGGGTAAAAACTAAACGATTCGATTCTGTTTCAGTCACGAAACTAAATTTGTTTCAAAGGATCATTACTATTAAAATAATTTTGTAAGATTCTTCTATTCATCATATAAGTTGTCAATAATAACTTTTTCTCAGCCGGCCGGTGTGGCCGTGCGGTTCTAGGCGCTTCAGTCTGGAACCGCGTGACCGCTACGGTCGCAGGTTCGAATCCTGTCTCGGGCATGGATGTGTGTGATGTCCTTAGGTTAGTTAGGTTTAAGTAGTTCTAAGTTCTAGGGGACCGATGACCACAGATGTTCAGTCCCATAGTGCTCAGAGTCATTTGAACCAACTTTTTGTCAAATGGTTCAAATGGATCTGAGCACTATGGGTCTTAACATCTGAGATCATCAGTCCCCTAGAACTTAGAACTACTTAAACCTAACCAACCTAAGGACATCACACACATCCATGCCCGTGGCAGGATTCGAACCTGCGACCGTAGCAGTCGCGCGGTTCCGGACTGAAGCGCCTAGAACCTATCGGCCACCGCGGCCGGCAACTTTTTCTCATTTAGTAGCATTAACGAGGTGGAGATTACAGGTCCCTCATATAGTTTACCCACTACACACATATGTTGTGCTTTGTTCCGTACATCGCTGATGATAAAAGTGAAACATATAGGTAACAAATGTTAAACACCTCAAGAAAGTGTCTCCTCCAAGCTGTAGTTAGCACCGGCAGTATTCCAGAAATTGCTTCATTACTCACTTCGAAATAGATAAGTGAATTATTTGACAACACGAAGCAGCAGTAACTACGTAAGGGGTACTACAGTGTTGTACATATTATTATTATTATTATTATTACTATTAGTATTAGTGGCTGTGGTCAGACACGGAAGTACTTACAGCCAGTTCAGAAGTAAGGAGTGCAGCATTCAAGTAATTTATAAACAGTAAGGCTAGTGCAGATATTTTAACTTGATTTCCTTTGACACTCTTTCTAACACACACACGCACACACACACACACACACACACACACACACACACACACACACACACATGCACACACGCACACACACAGGCACACACACACACACACAAACACAAACTAAATATTCTTCATCTTACAAGCATTTAAAAAGAAATAAGTGTTCCAACGAAAGTTGGTGATAATGTGGGAGATGGGGAGGGCAACAGATAGATGGGGAGGGGGGTACTAGCTAACATCTAATTGCACTCAGGAGTAACCGTATGGGAAAGGTTGAGAACGACTGCTCCACAGCTCCCTGTAGTATCATGGAAGCTATTCCATGATATCCCATCATCCACTCCCTTCTTTGTGTCAATGTCTTCCACATGTTCTCTTCTTCGCCGACTCTGTGAAGAGCTCCCCATTCTTAGCCTTCCCAGTCCACCTAATTTTCAATATCCTCTTGAAGTACCACACCTCAAACGTTTCCCAAAGCCCATATTTTTTCAACACCACACAATGCTATGCTCCAAATGTGTATTCTCATAAATTTCTCCCTCAAATTAAGGACTACGATTGATACCAGGAGACTTCTCTTGCTTAGGAATGCCCCTCTTCGACAGTGCTAGTTCACTTCGTATGTCCTTGCTTCGCCAGTCATGTCTTATTTAGGTTCCAATGTAGCAGAATTCATCTACTTCGTCGTTACCATTTTTGGTATTAAGTTTATCGCTAAACTCAGTCCTACTACTCCTCATTACTTTCATCTTTCTTCGATTTATTCTCAATCCTTATTCTGTGGGCATTACACTATCCATTCCATTCAACAGATTCCGTAACTCTTCTTCACTTTCAGTGGGAACAGCAATGTCGTCAGCGAATCTCATCACTGAGTTCCTATTGCCCTTAATTCTAATCCCACTCCGGAATCTCTCTCTTCTTTCCGTCATTGGTACAGTAGCGGCATGAGACAGCATCTCTGTTTCACTCCATTTTTAATCTGAGAGTCTTGCTCAACTATAGCGGTCAAAAATTAAGAAATAAGTATGGAAAAACTGTATGCCCCTGAAAAGATGAAAAAGAAAAAAATACCAAGTAAAAGCTCTCTTTAATATTAAGTCCTGTATTCAATAATCGTATAACTGGCTTTCCCCGACGCACCCCTTCGGTGCTCATGTGTAACCCTGTAAGCCTTCCACTGACAAGCTGTGAATCAGTTGCTTTAGAATCATCTAGTGAGTGAACTGGCAATCCAGTTGTTTCTTTTACAGTTAATTCCTGTGGTATCACCCAAAGACCGCGGCTCCACACCAAAGTCACATCGATGCCACAGAATTAGCGACGTCTCGCTGCAATCAGCAACGATGAATTGGAGAGACTGAAGGAGACACACCCTCCCTGTCAGCACAAGTGTCCTCGCATAGAGGTTAATACAGAGCTGAGCATGGAAACCCCAGTTCGTAACCGCAGTTAAAGCAGTTAACATCAACGATTAGAACCTAAAAGTTATTGAAATCTCATACGGGTAATGTACTTTTGTAAATGTCGAACATCGTACTTCAAGAGAAGAGTTGTAATTGTACGCAACAACTGACGCTTTCACGGTCAATGAACAGTTGTAAATATTCAAGCACTCCTGTGGCAATGGACCGTATCAAGTCAAATGTTTTTATTCATTCTTGTAATAAAGTAGTCGCAGGGGGCTCCTTTCTTGGTAGTATGTGGGTGGCAACCACACGGGCCCTTAGCTAAGTCTGGCATTGCTTCCACTTGCTTGTGTCAGACTTCTGCTTTCTTCTTTCCTGTCGGCCTCTCTTGGTCAACTCTTGCTGCTTCGACCCCGACGGTATTAGGTTACGAGGCCCGATGGTGTCTTTCATTTTGTTTTCTAACACATAGGCTGTTAACCGAATGGCTCCCGGTATAAGGAAACCAATCTTACCAAGTGCCAACGGCCAGTAAGGGGTGGATGAGCGGGTAAGGTAGGGGCACCCCCTTGCCCCAGCGATGAGAAATTGGCCCTAAAGGCGGAGGAAGCATTAACATGGTCAACGGCAGGAGGATGCAGAAGGCAACGGAAAACCACTGCATTAACGATCCCATACAGGATTCCCAAATAGAAATATGGCTACGTCCAGTTCAAAATTTTACGGAGTTTCAATTCCCCCTTTCGCATCTCCGGGGCGGAATGTCTTGGGCAAGGCTGTAAGGAGTAAAGGAATAAAAGAACAGATGAGAAATGGAACATGGAATGTCAGAATCATATTAAAAGCTGGGAAACTAGAAGAGGTTAAGATGCTGATGGAAAAGTCACAGCTGTACATATTAGGAATCTGTGAAAGTAGATGGGGCGGTAACGGTGATTTTTATGTCAGGGGATTTCAGGATCATTCACAGTGGTAGTGCTCGAACAGGAACAAATGGCGTTGCTATAATTTTTAAAGGAAAATGGAAGAACAACGTGTTGAACACATACCACTGCAGTGATAGGATAATGATGATTAAAATTAAAACACAAGCCATGGATTTGTGTGTAATTGCAGTTTACTTACCAACAACAAATAGCAAGGATGAGGAAGAAGAAGTAGTATATGAGCAAATTGATGACTTAATGAAACTGGTTATAGAAAAGGACAATCTTAGCATAATTGGTGATTTCAAAGCATCGATTGGTGAAGATAACAAAGGATTATGGAATGGCAAGTTAGGGCTAGGAAAAATGAATGCTAGAGGAGAAAGGTTGCTAGATTTCTGTGAACAGTATAAAATGATAGTCACCAACACGTGTTTTGAAATGCCAAAGACAAGAAGATATATATGGAAAAGTCCAGCAGATTGCAAAAGGTATCAATAGATTATATCCCAGTGAAGAAGAATCAAATAAAGTCTAGCCGCTCATACCCTGGATATGACATAGACAGTGACCATGTTCTAGTGATAGCAGACCATAGTAGCAGATTTAAGAATTATAAAAGAACTAACCAACACAGATGTTTTGTAGAAAAACTTAAGGAAAAGCCAGTAGCGGCTGACATGAAAGAATTGACCGATAACCTGATAGGTAACAGGGAAGGATGGGAAGGATTCAAAGAGACCGTAGAAGTAGCTGCTAAAGAACTAGTAGGATTAAGGAAACTAGAATCAGGAAACCATGGATGACCAAGGAAAGACTAGACCTTACTGAAGATCGAAACAGGCTGAGGTTCAGAATGGCTCTGAGCACTATGGGACTCAACTGCTGAGGTCATTAGTCCCCTAGAACTTAGAACTAGTTAAACCTAACTAACCTAAGGACATCACAGACATCCATGCCCGAGGCAGGATTCGAACCTGCGACCGTAGCGGTCTTGCGGTTCCAGACTGCAGCGCCTTTAACCGCACGGCCACTTCGTCCGGCTCAGGCTGAGGAGAAAAGACTTCGACGAGTACAAAAAAGTAAAAAATGCAATTACACAGAAATGTAGATTTGAAAAAGAAAAGTTGATGCACGGCAAACATAAGGAAATTCAACAGGATCTAAGTGGAGGTCAAATTGATAGAGCCTACTCTAAAATTAAATCAATGCAGATAAAGACAACAACAAAAACAAATTTGGTCAGCCGGCCGCGGTGGTCTAGCGGTTCTAGGCGCTCAGTCCGGAACCGTGCGACTGCTACGGTCGCAGGTTCGAATCCTGCCTCAGGCATGGATGTGTGTGATGTCCTTAGGTTAGTTAGGTTTAAGTAGCTCTAAGTTCTAGGGGACTGATGACCACAGATGTTAAGTCCCATAGTGCTCAGAGCCATTTGACATATTTTTGAAATTTGGTCAAGAATAAAAACGGTGACCTACTTTTCGAAATAGCGGATGTACGTGAAAGATGGAAAGAATATATTGAGGAACTATATGAAGGAGAAGATATTGCTAATGAGGGGGAACTTCTGAAGGAAGAGAGCAGTGTGGGTATCGACATGATATGGCCACCTATATCTAAAGAGAAATTCAACAGAGCCTTTGATCTAAGTAATGGCAAAGCGACAGGCACAGATAACATCCCAGCAGAAATACTGAAGTAAATTGGAGAATCAACAAAAGGGGAATTACATAAACTTATTAAAGAGTACTATGAAGATGGAAAAGAAACACCTACGGATTTGCTTAACAGCAAAACAGTAATAATGCCAAAAAAAGGAAATGCTCTGGACTGTGAGAACTATAGAACTATCTCCTTACTATCCCACACTTCCAAAATAATGTTAAACATAATAAAAAATCGCATAAAAAAGAAAATTGATGCAAACCTAGGATAAGGCCAATTTGGTTTCAGGTCGGGAAAAGGAACTAGAGAGGCAATACTAACTCTGAGGATGGTATTAGAAAGACGAATTGGAGTTAATAGGGAAACCTACTTTACCTTTATAGATTTACAAAAAGCATTTGGCATGGTTAATTGGAAATTGTTATTTCGAACAATGAAGGAAATAAACTTGATTGGAGGAACAGAAGATTAATCTGGAACCTGTATAAAAGGCAGGAAGCAGAGATAGAAGTGAATGGTGTGAAGAAGAAAGAAAAAATAGTAAGGCAAGGATGCCGATTATCACCATATTTGTTCAACTTATTTATTGAAAAGACCGTTGAAAAATTGAAAAGAATAACCAAAAGGAATTAAAATTAACGGGGAACGAATACACTGTATCCGTTTGCAGATGACATAGTAGTACTTACTGACTCAGTAAGGGAAATGGAGTTCATGTCGCTAAAATTTAGCAAAATCCTAAGAGAATTTAATCTAAAAATAAATAACAAGAAAGCAAAAACTGTGGTAGCAGGGAAGACAAAAGAAAATGGTAAAGTTAATATTAAACTAGAAGATGATGTTCTAGAGCAGGCTGAGATCTTCTGTTATTTGGGGAGCACAATCACTGACAACAATAAATGTATCACAGATATAAAGAGAAGAATAGCCTTGGCAAAGCAAGCTTTCCAAAATAAAAGGAGTTAACTAACGGATAATCATATAAGCCTAGAAAGTAGTAAAAAGTTTGCCAAAACTTTTGTCTGGAGCGTCTTAGCATAAAGATGTGAAGCGTGGACTCTGGGAAAGGTAGAGAAAAAGAGACTGGAAGCAGTGGAAATGTGGATATGGAGAAAAATGACGAAAACAAGCTGGGTAGATAGAAAAAGTAAGGAACAGGTGTTAAGAGAAGTGAATGAGAACGGAACGCTGCTAAATTATATAGGAAGAAGAAAATAAAAAATGATAGGGCACATAATGAGACACAACCAGTTCCTAAAGAATTTTAGGGAAAAAACCAAGAGGCAGGGCAAGAACAACGTATTTTAATAACATCAAAGAAGATATGGGGATAAAATCGTATGAAGAATTTAAGAGGATGACAATGGAGAGAGGGGCGTGGCTAAATCGACAAGGTCTTTAGTTTATGATGATGATGATGTAATAAAGTGAACTAATATTTAACATCTTCTAGTTCCAATGGCCCATCTCTCAGAGCAATCAAAGAACCAAGAGTTATGGCCTGAAGTCTGTAATTTCGTCTGGTCATAAGAGTTACGAAATCGTGAAACATTTCTGGAGTATGGCAAACGTGAAGTGACTATGAAAGTGCCTCAGTATTTTATCGACTCGGAAAACAATTTCAATTATCATTTCCTTTCAGCTAGTAGTAATGTCACCTGATAAGAGACGTGTCAATGATCACCATTATAAAGACTTTGGAGCTTTCTTTATCGAACATTGCTTCCCGTGAGAACATTTTCGCAGTGACAGCGATATACATCCTCGTATGACGTACATCCGCTAGCAATGGAGTCAATATTTTCACAGATGTTAGACAGCGACTATATTGTTGCAGCTATGGATAGCTCATTGACCATATTACCGTCGTTCCCATGTGACTAGCAGAAACAGATGAAATGTTTTGCTATGGAAGCTCTCTTTTAAAATTCACAGATATTTGTGCACTTTCTGATGGCTCCAGCACGACTGAAAGATACATACAAGGCGACAACAAATGAGCTACATCATTTTGCCACACAATACAGGGGTGCCTCAGCTGAAAAGAAAAGTCGGTTATCTGCATGCAGTGCTTGGCCAATTCTATATTCATTCTCTTGCTCAGTTAAGATGCCTACAGTTGCAGCAAACTCACAAATTTTTATTCGGTGGTCTTGAATTGCCCTATCATGTATTTTGCCAATGGTCTCCTGTTTCATGTACAGGGCTATTACAAATGATTGAAGCGATTTCATAAATTCACTGTAGCTCCATTCATTGACATATGGTCACGACACACTACAGATACGTAGAAAAACTCATAAAGTTTTGTTCGGCTGAAGCCGCACTTCAGGTATCTGCCGCCAGAGCGCTCGAGAGCGCAGTGAGACAAAATGGCGACAGGAGCCGAGAAAGCGTATGTCGTGCTTGAAATGCACTCACATCAGTCAGTCATAACCGTGCCACGACACTTCAGGACGAAGTTCAACAAAGATCCACCAACTGCTAACTCCATTCGGCGATGGTATGCGCAGTTTAAAGCTTCTGGATGCCTCTGTAAGGGGAAATCAACGGGTCGGCCTGCAGTGAGCGAAGAAACGGTTGAACGCGTGCGGGCAAGTTTCACGCGTAGCCCGCGGAAGTCGACGAATAAAGCTAGCAGGGAGCTAAACGTACCGCAGCCGACTGTTTGGAAAATCTTACGGAAAAGGCTAACGACGAATAAAGCAAGCAGGCAGCTAAACGTACCACAGCCGACGGTTTGGAAAATCTTACGGAAAAGGCTTACCGTTTACAATCGCTACAAGCCCTGACACCCGATGACAAAGTCAAACGCTTTGAATTTTCGGCTCGGTTGCAACAGCTCATGAAAGAGGATGCGTTCAGTGCGAAACTTGTTTTCAGTGATGAAGCAACACTTTTTCTTAATGGTGAAGTGAACAGACACAATGTGCGAATCTGGGCGGTAGAGAATCCTCACGCATTCGTGCAGCAAATTCGCAGTTCACCAAAAGTTAACGTGTTTTGTGCAATCTCACGGTTTAAAATTTACGGCCCCTTTTTCTTCTGCGAAAAAAACGTTACAGGACACATGTATCTGGACATGCTGGAAAATTGGCTCATGCCACAACTGGAGATCGACAGCGCCGACTTCATCTTTCAACAGGATGGTGCTCCACCGCACTTCCATCACGATGTTCGGCATTTCTTAAACAGGAGATTGGAAAACCGATGGATCGGTCGTGGTGGAGATCATGATCAGCAATTCGTGTCATGGCCTCCACGCTCTCCCGACTTAACCCCATGCGATTTCTTTCTGTGGGGTTATGTGAAAGATTCAGTGTTTAAACCTCCTCTACCAAGAAACGTGCCAGAACTGCGAGCTCGCATCAACGATGCTTTCGAACTCATTGATGGGGACATGCTGCGCCGAGTGTGGGAGGAACTTGATTATCGGCTTGATGTCTGCCGAATCACTAAAGGGGCACATATCGAACATTTGTGAACGCCTAAAAAAACTTTTTGAGTTTTTCTATGTGTGTGCAAAGCATTGTGAAAATATCTCAAATAATACAGTTATTGTAGAGCTGTGAAATCGCTTCAATCATTTGTAATAACCCTGTACATATGCAGAGTAAAGGATAAATGAAAATTTGTACCAAGCCTAGCATTCGAGCCTGGGTCTCGTGCTCATTAGACAAATGAGCCTCTCTGACACAGCAGCTTTGCACAACGGCATGGACTACTCCTGCGCGCCTCCCACCTTATTCCAAATTCCCATTCACACCTCAGCCCACTTTATGTTACCCCAAACTCGAACAGCACAATTGGGGTAAGGTGTGGATCAAACGGCTCTGAGCGCTATGGGATATAACATCTGAGGTCATCAGTCTCCTAGAACCTAGAACTACTTAAACCTAACTAACCGAAGGATGAAATTACAACGAAATGAAAACCCTTAGCTGCTTACAGGCGTTGACATACATCAACGGGGACAGATGAAAATGTGTGTCCCGACCGGGACTCGAACCCGGGATCTCCTGCTTACATGGCAGACGCTCTACCCATCTGAGCCACCGAGGACACAGAGGATAGCGCGACTGCAGGGATTTATCTCTGGCACGCCTCCCGCGAAACCCACATTCACAACGGCCAGTTGACCATCTTCTTCTTCTGTGCGAATGCACAAATAGTGCCCGAACTCTTACGGAAATCGGCGCCGCGCCGCGAGTAATGAGTATAAGGGGGGGGGGGGGGGGCACTACGAATGTATTGCGGGACAATACGTTGAGAATTTGGGTTTCGCGGGAAGCGTGCCAGGGACAAATCCCTGCAGTCGCGCTATCCTCTGTGTCCTCGGTGGCTCAGATGTCACACAGTGCGGCTCTCGCAGCCGAGTGAAGCAGACGTGCAGTGCGTGCTCTCCGCCTTCAGCGAGGGCCCGCGTGCCTTATTTACTTACTTCGGCCGACACTAACGCGACGCCGTAGCGCTACAAGACCATGGCAAACCAATACAGAAGATCAACCTTGAAATTCACGACTTTACCCTACCAAAGGCGCTCGAAGTCGAACGCTTTTTAAAAGCGGAAGCCAAGACCCCGGCTGCCGACATTGTCGGCATTCACTTTTCGATCGTCAGTAGCAGGTCTATGTAAAGGTCATAAACGAATCTACATGCGACAAAGTGATTCGTGAGATGAAACAAGAACTCCACTGCTGCCACGCAGATGGCAATGTTGGCAACGTCGAGGTCGACCATGCCGCAATGGGACTGCGGACTCTACGCATATTCGAACTTCCATTTGAACTCCCGGCGGCAGAAGTTGTAGCGGCGCTCCGCCCCTACGGCACGGTACACGAACACGTGGCTGAAAAATGGACCCAGTTTAAGACGTATCCAGTACTCAATGGAGTACGCCAAGTGCGTATTGATCTCCAACGACACGTGCCATCCTAACTACAGATAGGAGGATGCCGGGCCATAGTTATTTATGACGGTCAGCCGAAGACGTGTTACGGATGCGGCAAGGAAGGTCACCTTCGTTCCGAGTGCCTCCAGCGTCGGATCACACAACTCCCCCACGTTGCACCACCAGCGACGAAGACTATTCTACCCACGTGACTTACGTGGCGGCGCTCACGACGTTCTCCACACAACAGACACAGCCGACCGTTACAGCGGTACAGGAATCACTTTCCACGCACAAAAACCTGAATGATCCGCCGACCTGGCCTGTGGTGGAAAATAGTACTATGGAGCTACCGAATGCGACAGACGTTGACGACATCAAGATGGCAATTGATTCCCCTATTTGTCTTGTGACAGCCAGAGCGAGAGCACCAGCAGCTGCGAGTACTGTTTGTATAAAGCGTTTATTTTGCATTTTGTTTACGACCTTCCACTAAGGAAGGGATTCTATTTGTGTTTATCTGCTCTGCATAGAAACTAACAGTTCTTGATCGTTAGGAGAGAAATTTATTTTGTACTTATTTGCTGCGCTTAGCTTTTAAATAGTTTTTCTGGGAAAACCTAGCGTAGTTTTCGCGTCTCGTATTTCAGTGAGTGTTTCTTGATTATCAGAGTAGCTCATCAGAAGATTATCTTGGGAATTTGTCACCGTATAGAGTAGGGTAAACATAGTCATGTGTAGGGACTGTGGTTGTTGTGAGCGGACGCAAGGAGAATTGGCCACTCTTCGGGGGCAGGTGGAGGCTTTGTCTGTTAGGCTCATCGAGCTCGAGGCGCAGGCGTCGGCTCGTAGTGGCGTTGGGGCAACTGTGGTGAGACCTATTCCTACTTCGGTGGCCTTGGAATCACATGGAACCCCTGATGTCGCTGCGTCTTCCGGCAGTGAGCATCTTACCGGTCAGCCATCACTCCAGGGTGGATGGCGGTCAGTGGTGGGCTCGCGCGTGCCTGGCCGAAAGGCGAAGGTGGGATCTGGCCGCGTGGCAGCTGCCTTACCCCTTTCCAACAGGTACGGGGTGCTTCCTAGTGGTGATGACATCGTTTCCGAGCCACCACAGGATGCCTCGCATGTTGGGCCAGTGTCCGATTCTCCGGCAAGGTCCCGACAGTCACAGAGGGCGGGCCTATTAGTTATAGGGAGCTCCAACGTTAGGCGGGTTATGGAGCCCCTCAGGAAAATAGCGGGTAGGTCGGGGAAGAATGCCAGTGTGCACTCGGTGTGCTTGCCGGGGGGTCTCGTCCGTAATGTGGAGGAGGCCCTTCCGGCATCTATTGAACGCACTGGGTGTGACCGGCTGCAGATAGTAGCACATGTCGGAACGAATGACGCCTGCCGCTTGGGTTCTGAGGCCATCCTTGGTTCCTTCCGGCGGCTGGCTGATTTGGTGAAGACAACCAGCATCGCACGCGGAGTGCAAGCTGAGCTTAATATCTGCAGCATAGTGCCCAGAGTCGATCGCGGTCCTCTGGTTTGGAGCCGTGTGGAGGGTCTAAACCAGAGGCTCAGACGACTCTGCGACTATAATGGTTGCAAATTCATCGACCTCCGTTATTGGGTGGAGAACTGTAGGGCCCCCCTAGACAGGTCAGGCGTGCACTACACACCGGAAGCAGCTACTAGGGTAGCAGAGTACGTGTGGCGTGCACACGGGGGTTTTTTAGGTTAGAGGGACCCCCCCTTGGGCGAAACGATAAAATACCTGACGGCTTACCAGAGAGAACATCAGCATCGTTGATAAAGAACGTCCGTCCTCAGAGACCAAAAACAGGAAAAGTTAACGTAATATTGGTAAACTGCAGGAGTATCCAGGGCAAGGTTCCTGAATTAGTATCGCTTATTGAAGGAAATAGTGCGCATATAGTATTAGGAACGGAAAGTTGGTTAAAACCGGAAGTGAACAGTAACGAAATCCTAGACACAGAATGGAATATATACCGCAAGGATAGGATAAACGCCAATGGTGGAGGAGTATTTATAGCAGTAAAGAATTCAATAATATCCAGTGAAGTTATTAGCGAATGCGAATGTGAAATAATCTGGGTTAAGTTAAGTATCAAAGGTGGGTCAGATATGATAGTCGGATGCTTCTATAGACCACCTGCATCAGCAACCGTAGTAGTTGAGCGCCTCAGAGAGAACCTGCAGAACGTCGTGAAGAAGTTTCGTGATCATACTATTGTAATAGGGGGAGACTTCAATCTACCAGGTATAGAATGGGATAGTCACACAATCAGAACTGGAGCCAGGGACAGAGACTCTTGTGACATTATCCTGACTGCCTTGTCCGAGAATTACTTCGAGCAGATAGTTAGAGAACCAACTCGTGAAGCTAACGTTTTAGACCTCATAGCAACAAATAGACCGGAACTTTTCGACTCCGTGAATGTAGAAGAGGGTATCAGTGATCATAAGTCAGTGGTTGCATCAATGACTACAAGTGTAATAAGAAATGCCAAGAAAGGAAGGAAAATATATTTGCTTAACAAGAGTGATAGGGCACAAATCGCAGAATATCTGAGTGACCACCATCAAACGTTCATTTCTGAGGAAGAGGATGTGGAACAAAAATGGAAAAAATTCAGAAACATCGTCCAGTACGCCTTAGATAAGTTCGTACCGACTAAGGTCCAAAGCGAGGGGAAAGATCCACCGTGGTATAACAATCATGTACGAAAGGTACTACGGAAACAAAGAAAGCTTCATCATAGGTTTAAGAGTAGTCGAATCATAGCTGATAAGGAAAAGCTGAACGAAGCGAAAAAGAGCGTAAAGAGAGCAATGAGAGAAGCATTCAACGAATTCGAACATAAAACATTGGCAAACAATCTAAACAAGAACCCTAAAAAGTTTTGGTCATATGTAAAATCGGTAAGCGGATGTAAATCCCCTATTCAGTCACTCGTTGACCACGATGGCACCGAAACAGAGGACGACCGAAGAAAGACAGAAATACTGAATTTAGTGTTCCGAAACTGTTTCACTGCGGAAAATCGTAACACGGTCCCTGACTTCAGCCGTCGCACGGACGCCAAAATGGAAAATATTGAAATATACGATATCGGAATTGAAAAACAACTGCTATCACTTAGTAGCGGAAAAGCATCCGGACCAGACGAGATACCCGTAAGATTCTACAGTGATTATGCTAAAGAACTTGCCCCCTTTCTATCAGCAATTTATCGTAGATCTCTGGAAGAATGTAAAGTACCTAGCGACTGGAAGAAAGCGCAGGTCGTTCCCATTTTCAAGAAGGGTCATAAATCAGATGCGAATAATTATAGGCCTATTTCGCTTACGTCAATCTGTTGTAGAATAATGGAACATGTTTTATGTTCTCGTATTATGACGTTCTTAGATAATACAAATCTCCTTCATCATAACCAACATGGATTCCGCAAACAGAGATCATGTGAAACTCAGCTCGCCCTATTTGTCCAAGAAATTCACAGTGCCGTAGACACTGGCGAGCAGATTGATGCCGTATTCCTGGACTTCAGGAAGGCATTTGATACGGTTCCGCACTTACGTTTAGTGAAAAAAATACGAGCTTACGGAATATCGGACCAGGTTTGTGAATGGATTCAGGATTTCCTAGAAGAAAGAACACAACATGTCATTCTTAACGGTTCAATATCTGCAGATGTAGAGGTAATTTCGGGAGTACCGCAAGGAAGCGTGATAGGACCTTTATTGTTTACAATATACATAAATGACTTAGTTGACAACATCGGTAGCTCCGTGAGGCTATTTGCAGATGACACGGTTGTCTACAAGAAAGTAGCAACATCAGAAGACTCGTACGTACTCCAGGAAGACCTGCAGAGGATTAATGAATGGTGCGACAGCTGGCAGCTTTCCCTAAACGTAGATAAATGTAATATAATGCGCATACATAGGGGCAGAAATCCATTCCAGTACGATTATGCCATAGGTGGTAAATCATTGGAAGCGGTAACGACCGTAAAATACTTAGGAGTTACTATCCGGAGCGATCTGAAGTGGAATGATCACATAAAACAAATAGTGGGAAAAGCAGGTGCCAGGTTGAGATTCATAGGAAGAATTCTAAGAAAATGTGACTCATCGACGAAAGAAGTAGCTTACAAAACGCTTGTTCGTCCGATTCTTGAGTATTGCTCATCAGTATGGGACCCTTACCAGGTTGGATTAATAGAAGAGATAGACATGATCCAGCGAAAAGCAGCGCGATTCGTCATGGGGACATTTAGTCAGCGCGAGAGCGTTACGGAGATGCTGAACAAGCTCCAGTGGCGGACACTTCAAGAAAGGCGTTACGCAATACGGAGAGGTTTATTATCGAAATTACGAGAGAGCACATTCCGGGAAGAGATGGGCAACATATTACTACCGCCCACATATATCTCGCGTAATGATCACAACGAAAAGATCCGAGAAATTAGAGCAAATACGGAGACTTACAAGCAGTCGTTCTTCCCACGCACAATTCGTGAATGGAACAGGGAAGGGGGGATCAGATAGTGGTACAATTAGTACCCTCCGCCACACACCGTAAGGTGGCTCGCGGAGTATAGATGTAGATGTAGATGTAGATTGTACCGACCGGAGCGTTTGTCCCGGCGGAGCGTGATTCAGAGCCGTCTCCTGACGATGAAGGCCATGTACGGAAACAGCGATCACCGAAACGCCGAAAGCGCCGTCGTCGGACCGTGTCGGAACACAGCGGTTCGCATTCGGCCGGGGAAGAACAACTGACCACTCAAGAAGCCAGCCGCGAAGCTGATGCTGTTTCCACTGACTCGAACCTTGCAGAACAGACAGCAAAACATGCAGCTTTCGACCATCAGCCCATTGACATAAACAGTGAGCAGCGGGAAGGTACCAGTTCAGGCAGCGAAGTCGCTCGGTCCCTTACTATCAAACATTCCGAGGCTATGGAACATGAACAGACATGCGCGCCTGCTTCGTGGGCCGAGGACGTCGAGACACAAGATCCCGATCCGCGGCCAGTTGAGGCGCCGCCGGATCATGCAGCATAAGCAGCACAAGGAGGACCGCGTCCGGCTGGGGGGTGACATCACTTCGGATGTTCGCTTCTCTCCAACATTGACATGGATAACCTCGCCCAAACAACGCGTTGCCAGGCTTACCGCCTGGCGACAATGAATATCAACATGATAAGTTCTCCTGTCAAGATCCAACTTTTGAAAGAAACAATACGAGCCATGGGAGTTGGCTTTGCTTTCCTACAAGAAATTAAAACGACTGCACTCCCGAACTTTTCCGGTTACGCCACACATGTGACGCCCGGTAGCCCTGTAGACACCGGAGTGGCAATATTAGTGCGTGATGGTATTGAAGTTACCGACGTCACGTATCTTCCCTCTGCGCGAGGAATAGCATTTACGGCGCTCAACACGCGATTCATTAATGTTTACTCACCGTCGGGTACCACAAGACGTCACGACCGCGCCAGATTCTACTCCACAGATGCCGCTCCCCTTTTCCTTGGACGATACGACCACAGCGTCTTCGCCGGCGATTTTAATTGCGTACTTTACCCCAAGGACCAAATCCCAAATTACATGCCCTGTCCGGAACTGGGTGCGATGATCCAAGAACTTCACTTGTGCGACACGTGGGAAAAAGTCCACGGTAACCGCTCTGGCCACACTCATCTTACCAGTCATTTGGGCAGCCGACTTGACCGCATATATGTGTCACAAGATCTCACACAATGTGTGGTGGACGCCGAACTATGGCCTCAAGCCTATTCCGATCATAGTGCCTATATCTGCACTATACACCTACGCCGCCAACAAGTCTGGCGCAGCAATGGCTTTTGGAAGCTCAACATAACTCATCTCCAGGACCTGGATTGCTGTCGGCAAGCTGCAGCAACGTGGACTGACTGTGAACGCCGCCACCCACGATGCACCTCGGCCCTGGAGTGGTGTCCTCTGTGCCAAACCAGCAATCCGTAGGACACTTATGCAATATGGCAAGGACGTGACTGCGTGGCATCGACAGACCCTCGATTTTTACTACGCGGCGCTAAGGGACCTCGACGTCTTACCCCCTTCCCCGGAGAGACAACATGACCAAAGCAGAATCAAGGCTCACATACTATCATTGACGAAGCGCCGACTAGAAGGTGCAGTAGTCCGCTCGCGACGGCACGACCGAACGGTTGCAGAGGAACCCACTATGCACCACGTTGTGGCGGATAAGCGCCGACAACGCCAACTTTTAATCACACAACTCAGGACACACGACGGTCGCTTATGTACGACCCAAGCAACCATAGTAAAGGCGGTGGAGGATCATTTTCGTCATCTTTACCAGGAAAGAACCGTCGATGACGAGGCCACTACTGAAGTGTTACAGCAGGTAACACGTACTATCGACGAGGCTACCGTGAATGCACTAACAGAGGAAATCTCACTCGAAGAAGTCGAAGACGCCGTGGACAAAGGTGCGGCCAATAAGTCTCCTGGACCTGATGGATTGCCCATCGAATTCTACCGGACCTTCCGTGACATCATGATGCCTCGCTGGGTTATAATGTTTCGCGAACTTATGTCTGCAGACTGTGTTGTGCCGCCAGCGTTTGTAGAAGGACTTCTCATACCGGTACACAAGACAGGTGGAGGGCTATCGATTAACGACTATCGGCCGCTTACAATGCTGAACGCCGATTACAAGATTTTCGCCAGAATTATGGCGAGCCGTATTAAGACGACTTTGCCGATGATTCTCGCTCCGGAAGAGACGTCGCATGGGGGAGAAGCCAACATACACATTGACACCGGTGATTGCAGGGACTTAATAGCGATCGCTTCTACGTGCCGTCTGAGAGCGGCGATCGTCTCCGTCGATTTCAACCGCGCCTTTGATAGAGTGCACCACAACTTCCTCCTACGCGTGATGGACTGTATGGGATTCCCCCCGGGCCTCATCGACACCCTACGGCGTCTTTGGACCGCAGCCAGCTCACACGTCCAGGTCAATGGAAGGATGGTAGGGCCAGTACCCATTAAGAGGTCTCTACGACAGGGTTGCCCCCTTTCTACCTACCTTTATGCAATCGCACTCGAGCCACTCCTAGGGGCCCTTAACCACCGCCTATCTGGCATCGCGCTGAGGGACGTCACCTTTCGCTATAGGACATACGCTGACGACCTGCTACTGCTGGTTCGTTGCAATGACGAAGTTCAAAGCGTACTAACCTGGATTGAGCGATACGGACAGGCCGCAGGCACTTTTCTGAACATTAACAAGTCGGCAACGTTGGATATTGGGCGTGGTCTCGGACCGGAAGCCCTCGCTCCCCTCCCACCAGTTTCTGATCTGCGATATTTGGGAATCACGTTCAAGAAAGATGTACGTAAAACAGCTGCAGCAAACTACCGACGGTTATTACAGATCATACGCGCAATGGTGCGACAGAACCTGCTCCGGGACTTGAATCAGCTACAACGTGTTGAATACCTGAACCTCTACGTGGCATCAAAACTCAACCACGTGGCACAGGTCCTACCACTACCGCTGCAGATAGGTCGCCGGCTTCAGGCGGCCTTCAGTTACTACGTTTCCGCAGGTCATTTCTTTAAAGTACGGTACGACACTCTTACCCTCCCAGTGCACAAAGAAGGGCTGGGATTGGTCAACGTCAGGGCGAGAGCAGCTGCCCTTTACATGAGCAACATGAGGAAACGATGGAAAAGTCAATATACCTCTCTCACGGGTCGTTTACTACAGGTTCTGATGCCAGTCTCTAACGTCCCGCCGGTGTCGGTAGCGCACGTCGCACCACAGCTCTCCCATGTGTCGACCTTCAGTCTTGATTACAGCTATGTCAGCTCGAACTTCTCCGCCACACGTCCACCAAAGGCGAAAGATTTTTATACTAACCTTCTGCGAGCTGTTCCCCATAACGTGGTGGAAACCAAGTACCCTACGGTTCACTGGCCAAGAGTGTGGAAAACGATACACCACAACTTTCTGTCATCCACGGTGCGTTCGAAGTGGTATCAGATCGCCAACAAAAAATATGCCACACGACAGCGACTTCACACTATTGGACTGGCAGACTCACTTTATTGCCCAGATTGTCACCTCTTGGATACCGACGAACATCGTTTTACTTGCGCATCATCGTCCGGAGTTTGGCGACTAACACAGAAGATATTGGCTTGTTACCTCCGGGTCACACCTGAAATGACTGACCCTCGGACCCTACTCTGTCCAGATGAAACTTACTTTCCGGCCGCAAAATATCATGCGCTTACATGGTTCAAAGGACTTACCGTCGCCTATACCTTTAGCGACGGAGAGAAAGAGCAACTTGATTACTGGTGGTTCCTACAAAATGCTCACAATGCCCTCGAACGCACACCGAAATACCGTACGCTCTTCGCAAATTATTTACGCAGCGTTTTCGTTCAACCCCCATTCAGCTGGGGAGTGCCAAGCTGCGGTTAACGTTCTGTGCCGCATCACACTAACGGCTGCACGTTCTGCCTTGTCAGCCATGAGCGAAGGAAGAGACAGGCTGCTGCAAGGATGCTGTTTTCCTTGAGGCACTAGCGAAGCAGAATGCCTCCGTTGCCGATGCCCTGCGATGTGGAACCAGTTACATTTATTGAAGGACCTTTTAGTTGGAATTGCATCAGTGATTTACATTTTAATTTTTTTGATTACTCTTTTATGCCACCTTTGTTGTTGTAACACTTACTTGTAACACTTAGTTACTAGACTTCTCATTTGTACACGTTTCCTAAATGTAAAAAAAAAAAAAAAAATAAAAATAAAAATTAAAAATTAAAAAAAAAAGATGGATGGAGCGTCTGCCATGTAAGCAGGAGATTCCGGGTTCGAGTCCCGGTCGGCCCTCACATTTTCAACTATCCCCGTTGATGTATGTCAACGCCTGTAAGCAGCTAAGGGTGTTCATTTCATTGTAATTTCATTCTAATACCATCTTAGTAAATATAACCTAACGATACCACACACATCCATGTCCGAGGCAGGATTCGAACCTGCGGCTGTAGGGGTCACGCGTTTCCAGACTGAAGCGCCTAGAACCGCTCGGCCACAACGGCCAGCGCTAAGGAGTGAATTTGAATTTCGAGTGATGAGGGAGGCATGCTGGTGTATTCCATGCAGTTGTTCAAAGCGACTGTCCCAGGGTGGTGTAATGGTCAATGTGTATCTCTCTCGTGAGCAGAAGACTCATGTTCGAATCCCAGCCCTGATACAAATTCTCATTCGTTGCTTTAGTCTTCCTGTATACATAATAGATGTTTGAGACTTGAAAAGGTTTATGGAACCAAATAGTTTTATTCGGCACCTTTGTGAGTGTTTGCATGAGAGTCGAGCGATGGGTACTGATGTGACTGTCTGGGAACCTAGTATTGCGACCTGTGTGTTTCATTTCGTCTGAATTTGTTGTTAACACACGTATGAGCCAAAACATTATAACCATCTGTTCAGTAACGTGTTGTTCCACTTGTCAAACATAGTACAGTTGAGATTCTGCTAGGAACGGATTCTGAAAGTCAGTGAGAGGATTACACAAGTAGATATGTGGCACCAAATGTCAATGTACAGGTCAAGCAATTCCCACAAATTACCAGATGGTGGTTTACGGGCACGCAGCTGGCTCGCGATATGTCTTCCAATGGGTGCAAAAATGGTTCAAACGGCTCTGAGCACTAAGGGACTTAACTTCTAAGGTCATCAGTCCCCTAGAACTTAGAACTACTTAAACCTAACTAAGGACATCACACACATTCATGCCCGAGGCAGGATTCGAACCTGCGACCGTAGCGGTCACGCGGTTTCAGACTGTAGCGCCTAGAACCGCTCGGCCACCCCAGCCGGCTCCAATGGGTACAGATAAGGCACATTTGCTGGCCAAGACTGAGCGGTGCACGGCTCGTGTTCCTGCCATTTATTTTTTGTCATCTTCTATTATGGTACTGTCGCCTCGTTTTCTTATTCCATTTACTGACGTCACTAACTTCCTGCCTTACTTGTCCGTGAGTAGCAGCAGCAGAGCCTATCGATAAGTGCACTGTCGTTCCACCTCTGGAGCGACCGATAGTATTTCCGGGTCGTGGCGTGTCTGGCAGTCAGTTTGGGATGGACCAGTAGTGCAGTTTGGACACAGCAGCAGTGAAGTCGGGGATGGAGCGCCGGTGAGGCGCCGACAGCCAGCGCCGCCGACCGCTGGCGACACATATGAAATGTCCGACGGAGCGAGATTGGAGTGGGACGACTGTTAGTTGGTCATTCGGTTGGTCGTCTCATCGGCGAACGTATATTTCGCCCTTTCACCATTTCCAGGCCTGGGAACAGCAAGCAAATCTCCATGGTGCGTAGTTTGGCTTTGCCCGCTGGCGGCCTCTATATGGTGTTGGAGTGTGTAATGCTGTTCCCATTGCTATGAGGTTCGTGGCTCACTATCCTGGACATGAAAATTGAGTTCTAACTTAATCTACAAGCTGCATTGTGTCATTTGGAGTTCATTGTCGCTGTTGGGATATTCCTGCGAGCAACAACGTGTGTTTTCAAGTCGGCAAACTTTAGCCACCCTCTGGTGGCGTTTCATTGTACTTGGTTATTTGAAGTGCACCAGCGGAATCCTCTGCCTTGTGGCCGTTAAAGTTCCGGTTGCCCTCCGTGTCCGTTGACGTAAATTCAGGCAGTGTATTTTCCCTATAATTTTGTCGCTGTCCAGCATGGTGTGTAGTTTGACAGCTCAGTGTATAATTGGTTGTGGGCACCAATACCTTCTGCATTGCTCCACTGAACTCCCTGTTGTGTGCCGGTTGGGTGAAGCGGAGGTTAGCTTGTCGGTGAGTCCACTGACTGTCTGTTGGTTGGGTTGTCGTTGGATCGACAGTGGTTGGGATGACTGCCTGTCTCACCCAAGCGAGTGTTAGTGTTTGAATTCCCGGCCGACCCTCGGAACTTCTGAGTGCCCTTGGGTGTACTGCCTTTTCTTGTTTGGTCTTGTTGTCTGTACTTGTATGGCTTTTAGCCGATTTTTTGACGAAGTTTGTTTTGCCCTTAAGCCGTCACATGCTTTGTGCCTTCAGCCTAATTTAAGAACTGTTTTACGTACAGCCTTTGGCATTTTAAAATTAATGTTATTGAGTTAAGTGTTGGGCCTTCAGCCGATTTTGAATTTAAGTTGTTTTGGTCTTAAAGTGTCAGATTCTTTGGGCCTTCAGCCTAATTAAGAAAAAATTTTGAGATAAGGCTTTGTGTTTTAAATTTATGATTTCGGTTGTGCTTCTAGTTATTGGCTGTCAGCCGTTTTTAAATTCAAGTGGTCTTTCCCTTAAGGCATGAGATAGTACGGAGCATTCTGCCGCTAATGAAGTTCCAAAACTAAAGCTGTGTTTCTTTAAAAAAATTTTTTGATAGAATAAAAGGTTGTATAAGTTTCCTTAATTTACGTCTATGGTCACAAACGTTTTGTTAACAGATTACCGGTTTCGGTCTATAATGACAATCATCAGATCTGCAGAAAAAGTGAGAAAAACATAAATACACTGGCAGATTGTCAGTAGTACTTTTCATTATGCTCAATGTACTGTTTTTAAGCTGTAGACAATCTGAGAGTGTAGCTATGTTTTTCCCATTTTTTGCTGCAGATCTGATGATGGTCATTATAGATCGAAACCGGTAATCTGTTAACAAAACGTTTGTGATCATAGACGTAAATTAAAGGAAACTTATTGTATACACGGGTCACTGTTTTTTTCGCGACAATGTCGCAGCTTGTGAAAAGGTTGTATGTTGGAGTGTAACTGACAGCCGTATATTTTGGCCCGTTTCCACAACTTAAACTACCTGTCCTGTCCTGCGGGTTTAGCAGGGCGTGTCAAAGACATCAACGTGACTTCACTATAATGCCCCTTAAACCACTGTAGCACAATTCTGACATTGAAGTATGGACAGTTATCGTGCTGGAAGATGTCATCGCTGTAGTAGGTGGTCCGTAATAATGTTCACGTAGCTCACCGCTGCTACGATGCTTAAAATTACCGCCACAGATCGCACGGAAGTCCAACCCAATGTTCCCCATAGCACAATTCTGCCGTCACCGGCCTGCGGTCTGTGGCATGGTGCATGTTTCGTGCAGCCATTCGCCTGGATGAGCTGGTGTAACGAGAAATGCGATTCATTCGACAGGCGACACGTTTCTATTGATCCACTGTAAAGACTCGGTGATGGCGTGCCCACTGCATCACAAGTGACGATGTCATTGGGTCTATGCTGAAACACGTAGGAGTCGCGTGATATGGAGCTCCATATTCAGCAATGGCCACTGAACATTTTACGTTCTGATTACTCACAGCCTGACACTCGCAAGAGTTGAGTCCCAACCGACTCCCAGTTTCTAAGGTCAAACTCTTAGCAAGTTTCTTTAAATCACCGCAAAAAAAGGGTATGGAGGGGCCGTCTTGCTACCAACTGGACTAGCACTAATCAACTCGGACAGATACACAGGCACGAGTTATCTGATCGTCGTCTCGGAGCAGTGTGTCCTCAGAGCGTCTGCACCCAGCTTTTTATAGTCTTTCGAACCCGCCCAACTACAACAAATGTAGCAAAATGATCGTCCAATATATTTGAAAGTAATATACAGTGTGATTCAAAAAGAATACCACAACTTTAGGAATTTAAAACTCTGCAACGACAAAAGGCAGAGCTAAGCACTATCTGTCGGCGAATTAAGGGAGCTATAAAGTTTCATTTAGTTGTACATTTGTTCGCTTGAGGCGCTGTTGACTAGGCGTCAGCGTCGGTTGATGCTAAGATGGCGACCGCTCAACAGAAAGGTTTTTGTGTTATTGAGTACGGCAGAAGTGAATCGACGACAGTTGTTCAGCGTGCATTTCGAACGAAGTATGGTGTTAAACCTCCTGATAGGTGGTGTATTAAACGTTGGTATAAACAGTTTACAGAGAATGGGTGTTTGTGCAAAGGTAAAAGCTCTGGACGGCCGAGAACGAGTGATGAAAATGTAGCACGCATTCTGCAAGCATTTGTTCGCAGCCCAGGAAAATCGACTCGCAGAGCTAGCAGAGAGCTGCAAATTCTACAATCAACTGTATGGAGAGTCCTACGAAAACGTATGAACGTGACTCGCCTAAGGTGAACGTTTTCTGTGCCATTTCAGCCAATAACGTTTTTGGTCCCTTTTTCTTCGAAGGTGCTACTGTAACTGGACTACAGTATCTGGAGATGTTTGAGAATTGGCTGTTCCCTCAGCTCGAACAAGAAGCACAACAATTCATATTTCAGCAGGATGGAGCGCCACCACATTGGCACTTACCTGTCCGTAACTACCTGAACGTCAACTACCCGAGGCGATGGATCGGCCGCCAGGCAGCCCGTGACAGAGCACTTCATCACTGGCCTCCAAGAAGCCCTGATCTTACCCCCTGCGATTTTTTCTTATGGGGGTATGTTAAGGATATGGTGTTTCGGCCACGTCTCCCAGCCACCATTGATGATTTGAAACGAGAAATAACAGCAGCTATCCAAACTGTTACGCCTGATATGCTACAGAGAGTGTGGAACGAGTTCGAGTATCGGGTTGATATTGCTCGTGTGTCTGGAGGGGGCCATATTGAACATCTCTGAACTTGTTTTTGAGTGAAAAAAAACCTTTTTAAATACTCTTTGTAATGATGTATAACAGAAGGTTATATTATGTTTCTTTCATTAAATACACATTTTTAAAGTTGTGGTATTCTTTTTGAATCACCCTGTATAATAAACACACATTTACAGGAGAACCTCTCTTCGTCGGTACTTTCCTTTCCTCACCGGATAACCTAAGCTTGTTGGTTCATTTAAAAATAATTTAGTTACATATCATGAACGCACGCACTTAACACTCACTACAAAGAAAATATATTAAAGACACGAATAAAAATTAACATGGCCTACACATACAAAGCGTCTTTTCATAAAATGCTGAAACAGCATTAATTTCGTAAGACCTGCTACCTTATTAACGGCCAAAGGAATATCTGTTAACTTACAAATCAAGATAAGAACTATACGTATAACACGTTAGACAGTACGACAAGGTTTTGGCTACAACAAACTGCATTTATAATGAACAAATGTTTGGGGGAATCGGTGTCCTGTGACATTTGCGTAGTTGGCTATTTTTAAAATATGGTGCAATTTAGGCCGAGAGGAAATAGATCAAGTGAATAACTTCTATTACTTTTGAAGTGTGATAATGGATGATATGTATTGCTCAACAGAAATTAGGAAAAGAATTGCAATGGCAAAAGAAGGATTCAAGAGGAAACAGGAATTACTTTGTGGACCACTAAACAAAGATCTGAGGAAAGACTTGCCAAATGCTATATCTGGAGCGTTGCACTATATAGTGCGGAGACGTGGACATTGAGGAAGGAAGATGAAACAAGATTGGAGCCACTATAGATGTGGATGTGGAGAAGAATGGAAAAAGTGAAGTGGGAAGACCGAGTAAGGAATGAAGAAGTATTAAGAAGAGTTGGAGAAGAAATGCTGAAAGTCATCAGAAAGAGAAAACTGAACTGGACTGGACATTGTTTGAGGAGGGACTGTTTATTGAAGGAAGGAATAAAAGGAATGGTGGTGGGAAAAAGAGGAATAGGAAAAAGAAGATATCAAATGCTGGACAATATCAAAGGAGGAAAATATTCAGAAATGAAAAGACTGGCTATGGACAGACAAAAGTGGAAGACAAGACCTGCCGTAAGGCAGAATACCATACATACATACACAGGTCGTGTGTTATTTCGAGATGTATGAGAATCAGTAATTGTAGGCGGTCCCGATTGCTGCTGTGAACCCGTCGTACAAATGCCATATGAATCAGTACTGAGAATGTTACGTACCAGTTGTTGTATGTGTGATATATTCGTACTTACCAAAACATTTTTCGAGTAATTCAAGTTAGTATTCCATTCAGCACCATCAAAACCAATATTCCAGCAGCATTGCATTGCCAAACACGAAACTCTTCCGTGAACATCTCAAGTTGTGTGCATAATACTCTCACCCACAGGTGCTAAACACTCTCATTACGATAGCTGATTCCCTCAACTATCGTCCGACACTTGGATTGTAATTATCACTCCATGCGTTTATTGATTAGTAATTCTGAAAAAGCTATCTAATAATGTTCTTTTAATCATTCCAAAGTAACCTACGACACAATTATCGTTCAAGCGGCAATTCAACACATCATTGTCGTTATCACCCTCGCGTGTATGGATTTCCGGCAGGGCGTTTCCCTGATTTATAACTTAATTTCCAAATAAAATTACCGCCGGTAGGCATTTATGCCATGGGATGGGAAATCTGTTATGTTTTCATGGTCGGTGACACTCCAACCGTTCTTTATTCCCAACCCTGCGCTGTGGAAATGCCACAATGATGTTAATTCAGTTACGTAAGAAACCTGTGTACTGAATAAGTCTTGTCACTGTGTTCTGATGAAAATATGAGGACTGTGAAAAATTATAAAGAAACTAGCTCCACTATTCGTCTACGACATATCCGATCTTTGGTAAAACTCTGTGAAATTAGAAAAGGAAATTACGTCAGCGTAGAAATTTTCTGAACCGTATCCATACAAGAGAAATCTCAAAGCTCAGTAGTAAACATGTGTAAGCCACCCACACAGATATAAAATTCTAACAAATCGTCCTACCGCTACTAATATCTAACAACATTGTGTCACCTGAATGAGCATTCAAAAACGCTGCACGTTTGTATACCGAGGATTCACAGAAAAAAACACGGTAATTCGTGAAAACATCTAAAATTCAGAAACCGTGCGATAACTAGACATTTGAGACTACACAAAATGAACATTAATAAAACTGACAAACAGCTGGGACGTATTTCTGACTGGAAATGGAGGAAAAAATGTTCTATGTGATGTGTCCAGAAATAGACGGTGTGCGTGCAGTGACAACAAATTGTTCTGGAACAAAGTACAGAGCTGCATCGCTTCTCAGCAGATGTTCAAAGTGGCCTCTGTGAGATTACAGGTATAGTAGCTAGCGTCATGTCACATAAACGTACTTTGCCTTACACCATCTTGACGGGCCACTTGCCTGAAGCTTGAACGAGGGTTCGTCTCAATACCTTGTAGAAACCGGTCCTTGAAATCTGGTGTACGCGCAGTTCTCTGCCTCCCTGCCATTTCATATATCTGAAAGGACCCTCGATCAAAGACCGAGCGAGGTGGCGCAGTGGTTAGACACTGGACTCGCATTCGGGAGGACGACGGTTCAATCCCGCGTCCGGCCATCCTGATTTAGGTTTTCCGTGATTTCCCTAAATCGCTCCAGGCAAATGCCGGGATGGTTCCTTTCAAAGGGCACGGCCGACTTCCTTCCCCATCCTTCCCTAATCCGATGAGACCGATGACCTCGCTGTCTGGTCTCCTTCCCCAAACCAACCAACCTCGATCAAAGAGGGCTTGAAATGTTGCATACTGTGATTGGAGTCTGTGACGGTACTTGTTTCGGTATAACAGTGTTGCCTATCGATCATCTCCTTGGCCGTACGCAGACACCACCTCCGCTTGATCCCGATATGAATGTCGGGATATTTTGCTGCTTATAGTACTCTGAGCCAACGGCCTTACCGAAATAGTAACACCAGTTCTCTTCAGATCACCGAAGTTAAGCGCTGTCGGGCTGGGCTAGCACTTGGATGGGTGACCATCCGGTCAGCCGAGGGCTGTTGTCAAGCGGGGATGCACTCAGCCCTTGTGAGGCAAACTGAGGAGCTACATGAGTGAGAAGTAGCGGCTCCGGTCTCGGAAACTGACATACGGCCGGGAGAGCGGTGTGCTGACCGCATGCCACTCCATATCCGCATCCAGTGACGCCTGTGGGCTGAGGATGACTCGGTACCTTTGGGCCGTCATAGCCTGTGCGGGAGGAGTATAGTACGCTGCGTCAATCACACACCCTGCTACACACGAGGGTCGTGGTCAGAGGAATTTTCTTTCCTCAGCGCCATCTACCATTACGATTCATTTCCGGAGGCATGTTCATAGGACGTTCTTTCCTCCATTTCCAGTCAGTAATTCGTACCTGCAGTTTGTTGGTTTTACTAATGTTCATACCGTATGTTCGAAGCAAATATACTCCTCGAAATTGAAATAAGAACACCGTGAATTCATTGTCCCAGGAAGGGGAAACTTTATTGACACATTCCTGGAGTCAGATACATCACATGATCACACTGACAGAACCACAGGCACATAGACACAGGCAACAGAGCATGCACAATGTCGGCACTAGTACAGTGTATATCCACCTTTCGCAGCAATGCAGGCTGCTGTTCTCCCATGGAGACGATCGTAGAGATGCTGGATGTAGTCCTGTGGAACGGCTTGCCATGCCATTTCCACCTGGCGCCTCAGTTGGACCAGCGTTCGTGCTGGACGTGCAGACCGCGTGAGACGACGCTTCATCCAGTCCCAAACATGCTCAATGGGGGACAGATCCGGAGATCTTGCTGGCCAGGGTAGTTGACTTACACCTTCTAGAGCACGTTGGGTGGCACGGGATACATGCGGACGTGCATTGTCCTGTTGGAACAGCAAGTTCCCTTGCCGGTCTAGGAATGGTAGAACGATGGGTTCGATGACGGTTTGGATGTACCGTGCACTATTCAGTGTCCCCTCGACGATCACCAGTGGTGTACGGCCAGTGTAGGAGATCGCTCCCCACACCAGGATGCCGGGTGTTGGCCCTGTGTGCCTCGGTCGTATGCAGTCCTGATTGTGGCGCTCACCTGCACGGCGCCAAACACGCATACGACCATCATTGGCGCCAAGGCAGAAGCGACTCTCATCGCTGAAGACGACACGTCTCCATTCGTCCCTCCATTCACGCCTGTCGCGACACCACTGGAGGCGGGCTGCACGATGTTGGGGCGTGAGCGGAAGACGGCCTAACGGTGTGCGGGACCGTAGCCCAGCTTCATGGAGACGGTTGCGAATGGTCCTCGCCGATACCCCAGGAGCAACAGTGTCCCTAATTTGCTGGGAAGTGGCGGTGCGGTCCCCTACGGCACTGCGTAGGATCCTACGGTCTTGGCGTGCATCCGTGCGTCGCTGCGGTCCGGTCCCAGGTCAACGGGCACGTGCACCTTCCGCCGACCACTGGCGACAACATCGATGTACTGTGGAGACCTCACGCCCCACGTGTTGAGCAATTCGGCGGTACGTCCACCCGGCCTCCCGCATGCCCACTATACGCCCTCGCTCAAAGTCCGTCAACTGCACATACGGTTCACGTCCACGCTGTCGCGGCATGCTACCAGTGTTAAAGACTGCGATGGAGCTCCGTATGCCACGGCAAACTGGCTGACACTGACGGCGGCGGTGCACAAATGCTGCGCAGCTAGCGCCATTCGACGGCCAACACCGCGGTTCCTGGTGTGTCCGCTGTGCCGTGCGTGTGATCATTGCTTGTACAGCCCTCTCGCAGTGTCCGGAGCAAGTATGATGGGTCTGACACACCGGTGTCAATGTGTTCTTTTTTCCATTTCCAGGAGTGTATAACTGGTGTTCTACTGGTCGGAGCGTGGAACGTAAGATCGCTTAATCTACTTAGCAGTTTGGACAGATTGAGACAAAGGAGGGGAATGTCATGGCCTAAGATCTCATAATATCACATTGCACATATATTTTCTATCTCACTGATGCCAGAAACAGTGGATGATACACAGGGAAGGTTAATCCTTTAGCAAACAACGAACACTTACAATTAATAGCTGGAAATGTCCAACAAGAAGAGGTCCCCAGAGGCGCGATCGACTATAGGTGGTGAAGGGTAACATCGCAGGTATCGTACACTACAGCCATTCACCCTGGTTCGCCGTAGTTTGCGAGTAGTCGACGGAAAAAATTCGGAATTTTGTGTCACTCAACAGCGTTAAAAAAGCTTCGGTGTTGAGTCTGGTTGGGTGGAATAATGGATAGGGTAACAGCTTCACTTGCAGAAGGTTGAGGGTTCCAATCTCGTCAAATGTCCTCCCCGATAGCTTACCGGCACAGTAACTCTGCGAGTTCGGTCAGAGGGTTAGCTGCCTTTTATAATAAAAAAAACCTGAGTGTATGGAACAACAAAGTACTTGATCAGGTGTCACGGAACGTCACCAACGAACAAATGAAACGAACGAACGTGAAGGAACAAAATGAAATTTAAAAAAAGTGGTCAGCGTGGCGGAATGCCGTGCAAAGGGGCCCGGGTTCGATTTCCGGCTGGATCGGAGATTTTCTCCGCTCAGGGACTGGGTGTTGTGTTGACCTTATCATCATCATGTCATCCCCATCCACGCGCAAGTCGCCGAAGTGGCGCAAACTCAAAATACTTGCACCAGGCGACCCGGACGAGAGGCTCTAGCCACACGACTTTTCATCTCGTCAGATGCACGGTACATTTTTTAAATCTTTATCGAAATTACTTCAGTCATGATTCTTATACAACTGACTAGTTTAAATGTATTTTTTTATCCTATTACTTTGTCACATCAATTTAATCACCATATGAACGTTTGCTTTTGTTTCACTTTTTCTTTCTATCATTCTTTTTCCAGCTGGAATTTTTGTGAATATGAATTTAATTGAAATTATCTATTACAATATCCAGTTATTTGAAAATTTCGAGCTATTAGTTAAAAAAAGCAAAATATGGAATAATCTATTTATATGTGTGCAACGGTGTGAAAAATGTATTTTTGTTACCAGATGGCCGCGCGGGATTAGCCGAGCGGTCTTGGGCGCTGCAGTCATGGACTGTGCGGCTGGTCCCGGCGGAGGTTCGAGGCCTCCCTCGGGCATGGGTGTGTGTGTTTGTCCTTAGGGTAATTTAGGTTAAGTAGTGTGTAAGCTTAGGGACTGATGACCTTAGCAGTTAAGTCCCATAAGATTACACACACACATTTTGTTACCAGATGTGCAATTTTTCCTTTTAACGGTAAGCGTCGTACAAACATTTAAAACGTAACCTGAAAGCTATTGCACTATAAACAAAATAACGCAGATGAAAACTTACATGAAAGCTGGGTTTATGAGTAAAACGAATTTCAAGCAAAGTGAGAAATAGATATAATGAACACAAATAATGTTGACGAAACCACAGGCTGATAGAACAAAAGAAATTAAATCGAAATTAATACATAAAATTAATTAAAAGCACTTGTACAAACATTTCAAGTGGAGCAAGAATGAAGGGAAAAAATTAGACCAAGTGAAGAAGTTGATATTACGATTAAAACTGTGTGACAAAGGAATGGAATTAAAAAATTATCCTTAAATCTGAATAAAAATTACGATAAAAGTAATTTCGATAAAGATTTAAAAATAAAAACAGTTTTCTGCCCCTGACAAGATTCGAACCCACAACCTTTTCCATGCAAAGCTGTTCCATCCATTATACCACACAACCAGACTCGATAATTTTTATTGAGTGTCACACAAAATTCAGATTTTTTTCGTCAGACGAGGGCGCATCAGGTTGAATTGATGCAGTGTGTCGTACATGGGATCTTAACCCGCATCACTGTATAGACAGTTTCAAAAAGTTGATCACACCGCTGGGGGCCTCTCCTTATAAGCACTATTTCTTGAAAGAGATAATGATTAGAGTAGGTCGAGAGAGGATATATTAGGAAAAGCGTGATTAGTGATGGTTTTCAGTAAACCACTTCATCATTGTATTTTGGGCAGATTGTATTTTACGGCACTAATTTTAGATCTGAATCTAATGTTTTCATCAGATCGAAATGGGAAATCAAAATGACAAATAAACGAATGATACAGATGGTGTTTTCTTACGTTACATAAAGTTCCAGCCATCAGGTAGGGTAGGTTATTAAGCTACGCCACTGATTCCTTGGACGTGTCCATTGTTTCTGATGTTGAAAGAGACTGTGTCACTTTGCACGAACATTGGAAGGATGATAGCCGTTTTCCAACCATGATTACAGTCATTTCGTTCGCCACCAGTCTTGCGAAACAGGATACTGTCCACGTGATAAGTCTGTAGCAAGATGACTGCTATATGGAGCAGTTTAATTCTTGTGATTCGCGCGCCTTCCATCGAAAACCCAAAGACTGGATAACAGTGTACAGACGACGAACTGGGCTACTATTTTGTAATATCAGAAGACCAATATCAGCAAAACCTATTCATATTTTTTTGTACGAAAATAAACACACTCGAAACAAGTAGACCGTAGTTCGCCTTATATGATGAACTTGTGCTGAAACAGCTACCAAGTTTACAGTTTAGTGTTGTGGAAATTTTCACTATATTGTAATCATTCAGAATAATAAAAGATTTTATTTTATAAATTCAAATGCCATTTTCTTGCTGTAGTCTATCTTATTCGTTGCACGTGCGTTTCGCCTTGTACACTAAGGCATCGGTAATGGATTTAATCTGGAATAGTACAGTTTTTGTTACTATGTAATAATTATACACTAGATAGCAGTTCGCCCCATAATTTTTACGTTAATAAATTACTACTTACATTTACTCGTTTCTGCGATAAAAATCTGCGTTTCTTCTCATTTGGTCTTAGAGTATACGTCGCACTGTTACTTCACTTCCAAAATATCAACACATTTTCACGTCAAAATCTTTGTGTTTCGTAGTTTTCATATTTCGGAAGCTAACTGCTGTGGAAAACCACAACTGGTCTACTGACTAACTTATGTACCAAATAAAGAAACATACACCAAGCGAACACGAAGTTACGACATAAATATCTTATAGTTCTCGTAAGAATAATCTGTAGGTAGTAGCGTTCCACAGCAGTCAGCTTACGAAATATGAAAAGTACAGAATAAAACGATCGTGGCGCGAAAGTAAGTCGATGTTTTATAAGCTAAATGACAGTGCGATCTCTCGCCAATGAACAAATAAGAAGAAACTCAGATTTCGGCGCCGACCGGAGTGGCCGTGCGGTTCTAGGCGCTACAGTCTGGAACCGAGCGGCCGATACGGTCGCAGGTTCGAATCCTGCCTCGGGCATGGATGTGTGTGATGTCCTTAGGTTAGTTAGGTTTAATTAGTTCTAAGTTCTAGGCGACTGATGACCTCAGAAGTTAAGTCGCATAGTGCTCAGAGCCATTTGAACCATTTTTTTCAGATTTCGGCCGGAAAAAACGGAGAACAGTAAGTAGTAATTTATTTGAGTAAAATTACGAAGTGAACAGCTTTCTAATCTATAAACATAAAACTGTATTATTACAAATTAAATCTGTTCAAGGAGTCTTAATCTAAAAGGGGAAGCACGTATGTAACATATACAACAGTCTGAAGCATGAAAAGAGTGTTTGAATTTATAAAATCAGTATTTACAAACTTGCTGTGGATGACGGCCACGCAAACAAAGTTGTAATAACGTATTAATTAAGTGTTAAGGTAACACAAAAATGAAGATGTGCCCCAAGATAAAAGATTTTTGATACTTCTCAGACTTTCAACCATTCCTCACACATTTCTCTTCAAGCCAAGTACATCACCCATCACACTTGAGTTCATAAATTTCATTATTGCTGCGTAGCACTTCAAATTGCTCAGTTCTCCTCACAGACATCATTTCGTTTCCGGACAGGACTGTACTGCAAAAGTACGGTTCCGGAAATGTTCCCTTCATTTGTAAATCGATATTCGCGATTAGTAACTTTATTTTATAGAGAAAAGACTTCAGCGTCTCCGTTTTGTTGCAAGTTTCCTGTTTTATTCGCTTTATCTTTCTTCTCGGGTAAGAGAATCATTCATTTCTTTTATCATATTGTCCAAAATATTCCGATCGTGCGGATTATTATTTTCGTTTCTATTACTCTTCGTGGCCTACGGAGTGGCGCAGTGGTTAAGACAGTGGGAAAACAGAATTCAAGTCTCTGTTCGGTTGTCCATCTTTATATATTCCGTGGCTTCATTAAACAGGTCCAAGTGAATGTATCCGTGCTTGCTTTGAAACGGTCTTGGAGCATTTCCTTCTCCGCCGTTTTCTATTTCGAGCGTCTACTCTGTTTTTCAGCTCATTCATTCATTCACTCATTCATTCATTCTTCTTCTTCTTCTTCATGGCAATATTTGACATATTTATACGGAGCGTTTCACGTACTACTGTGTTCGACTTCGCGCTGGAACCTTTTTACGAATGCGATAGCTGCATATACATTGGCCCGTCGTTCGAACAACGTAGGAGGTGACGTCCCGGTTTTAAACGTTAAGTATTTAAACGATACAGAAGCGGAAAAGAAAACTGAGGATCTGTTAGATGACTATGTGGATAGCTTCAGGGAAGGTATGGGTACCAGACAGTCAGTTACGACGTTCCGCATGGTACAATACTGGAAGCAAGACGTAAAAATAGGGACACCTTCAAACTATTTGTCGGGCTTGAAAAAGTCTTCGAGAATGTAAAACAGTGAGAGAGGTTCGAAATTCTAAGTAAAATAGGTGTCAGATATTGGGAAAGACGGACAGTATACATAATTAAGAAGAAACCAGAAGAATGGAAGACCACAAACAAGTTGCTCGGATTAAAAATGGTGTAAGACAAGGATGCAGCCCTTCTCCTCGCTGTTAAATACACTGCTGGCCATCGTAAATGCAACACCCTGAAGGAAGCCTCCGAATCACGTGAAATTTACACCATGGGTTTGCAGCGATGAGATATGCAACTGATTAGAATTTCAGCGCAGACGCACATCACGCGCGCCAGTGGCGCCTCCTCATAGCGCCATTTAAGGCTTGGCGATTTCGACGAGTGTACGTTCGGCACGTGTGTTTACCTTGTGGTTGTTTCACAAGACGATCAGTTATGCCTCGTAGACAACAGCGAACATCTTTTGATCAAGTATCCGAGTTCGACAGAGGAATGATAGTGGCTTACCGAGATTGTGGATTATCATACAGAGAAATCGCTAGTCGTGTTGGACGAAACCAAACAACTGTAATGCGGATATGTGACCGTTGGATGCAGGAGGGTACGACGGACCGACGTGGTCGATCGCATTCACCTCGGTGCACCACTGCACGTGCTGATAGGCAAATTGTGCGCATGGCAGTGACGGATCGCTCAGTGACATCCCGAACCATAGCACAGCACTTTGCGTCTGTAACGCATCATCCAGTGTCTGCACGTACCATTCGACGCCGTTTACAGCAGAGTGGTCTGTCCGCAAGACGTCCATTGCTTCGTCTACCATTGACGCAGAACCACAGACGTCTCCGTCGCCAATGGTGTGATGACAGACGGATGTGGACGGCAGAATGGAATGACGTTGTCTTTACTGACGAGGCACGCTTCTGTCTGCAGCACCACGATGGTCGGATTCGAGTGTGGAGACACCGTGGAGAGAGGATGCTGGACAGCTGCATTACGCACTGCAACACTGGTCTTGCACCGGGTATTATGGTATGGGGCGGTATTGAATATTACTCTCGCACGCCTCTAGTACGCATTGCCGGTACTTTAAATAGCCGGCGCTACATATCCGAGGTTCTGGAGCCAGTTGTCCTTCCTTACCTTCAGGACTCGGCCACAGCCATATTTCAACAGGATATTGCGCGACCACATGTGGCACGCATTGTCCAAAGGTTGTTCGTCAATAACCAGATTGAATTGCTTCCCTGGCCGGCTCGCTCTCCGGATCTTTCGCCGATAGAAAACATGTGGTCCATGGTTGCTCAACGAGTGACCCAGATTACATTCCCAGCTGCCACACCAGATGATCTTTGGCAACGTGTGGAAGCTGCTTGGGCTGCTGTACCCCAGGAACACATCCAACGTCTCTTTGACTCAATGCCGAGACGTGTGGCAGCGGTGATCTCCAACAATGGCGGCTACTCTGGCTACTGATTCTGGCAGGAACCACATGTCACAGATGTCTGTAAACGTAATCATTTGATACTTGGTCAACATGTTATCTACAAAATAAATATTGTTGTGCTACCTCTTGTCTTTCTTGGTGTTGCATTTACGGTGGCCAGCAGTGTATGTGTATCGAAATAGTAACGACGGAATAACAGATAGATTCAGAAGCGGGATTAAAATTCAGGGTAATATAACGTTATGGCGGTCTGCCTATAGGGAGGTGATTTGTTGTATAGTGTTAAATTGTATGTCCAACTTCGCCCTTTCTCGATCGTAGAGATACAAGGAATATAAAGTCCAGTCCAGGTGCAAATCTCTGTGCGTAATTATTAATTGCAACTGCTCGTGATGGCTTTTAAGCAAAATTAGCTGCTTCTGAGAATATTAACCCTTAAATTAAAGCCACAGTTTTAAGTGAACACTCAATCATTTCCAACTGCGAAGAAGGATAACCTTTCAACTGCTGTAGCTCAGGCTGATGCATTGTTCCACAAATCAGCACAAGAACTGCACCTCGTATGTCCCGGACTATCTTTAAGTATTTCAAATCAGTCAGCTTCAGTATCATTCCGATTACATCTGGTCTGCCGCAAAATGAATGAACCACATCAGTTAGTCTTGAATACAGAGTGACCGTACATTATTAGACTTTTTCCTGTCTTTCACTGAACAGCAATGGCGTGCGACGTTATTCGGCGGCCGATGCTGTCGCCTCGCTGTTTTTGTCCAGGCAACATCATGACTAGTGCTGTCCCCTACCCCAGTACAAACGGACACTGCGCGGCTCGTCACAATAAAAGCTTTTGCAACTTATTACCAGGTGATCCGTCACAATACATGCACTATAAGACAAAAAAATGCACTCTAAGACAAAAATAAATCAAAGACGCAGCAGGAAGGAATTTCGGACGTAAACCGGTAGATGTGACGTACATTTACAGACAAGTAAATGAGAACAATTTCAGAAAAAACGGGTAATTTGTTGAAGAAAAAGAGCTTCACAAACTACACAAGTCAGAAACGCGTTGATCCACCACTGGCCCTTATCTGGGCAATTATTCGGCTTGGAATAGTTTGAATTGTTAGATGTTCTCCCGAGGGACATCGAGGGAAATTCTGTCCAATTGGCTTGTTAGATCGTCAAAATCCCGAGCTGGTTGGAGATTTAAACGTTCTCAATGACGGAGAGGTCCGGCAGCCTTGCTGGCCAAAGTACGGTTTGGTAAGCACGAACATAAGCAGTAGGAAATCCCACCGTGAGCGGGAGGGCATTATCTTGGTGAAATATAGGCCAGGATGGCTTGCCTGAAAAGCAACAAAACAGGGCATAGAATATCGTCGACGATTTACTGTGTTGTCAGGCTGCCGCGGATGACAACCAAAGATATCCTGCTACGGAAACAATTGTCAGATCATCACTATTGTTTGTCAGGCTGGTATCCCAACGCTGGTTGGTTCGTCTCCAGTCAAGTCAACGGACTGAGTCTCATTGACTGGAGTAGAACTGCCATGGGTGATGATTACCACTCCGAATGAAGGCCCGATGACCAACGAAGGCATGTCTGTAGACGCTCCGGCCAGAGGTCAGATACCAATCTGACTGTCACCAACCTTACGGCTTAACAAACAAAGTGAAGTTCTGGGGCGCCGTTTCTATTCATAGTCAGACCGGGCGGCATCCTTACAGCACATGGTACGTAGACGGTATTCTATGCCCCGTTTTGTTGATCTCCACGGCAAGCTAACCCGGGCTTACATGTCAGCAAGATAACGACCACCCGCACGCGGCAACAACTCTGCTCCTTGTCTTCGTGCTTGCCAAACTCTACGTTGGCTGGACCTCTCCGCCAGTGAGCACGTTCGCGGCATAAGGGCAGCGCCCTTCAACCAGGTCGGGATTTTAACTCTTTGACGTTACAACTCCAAAAGGCTCTTAAACAACTCTGCTACTTATCCAATGAATCCACTTGCTTCAGGGTTGGCGATCGTTCTTAAAACTTTTTCTGCTTCTCCTTGAATGGAGCAGCATCCTTTATTCTGTTGTGTGAATTTGAAATGGAATGAGAAAATACAGTAAACTCCTATTACAGGGTTTTCTAGAGGCGTAAGTCTCAAAAGTGTACCAGGATACAACTGATAAGATGAGAAACGAGAAGGTTCGCAGCAGGTTCGCCGAGGGTGCAAATATGTGGAAAACATTGACAAAAACAACCGATAGGATGAGAGCGTATGAGTTAAGATATCAACGAATAGCTTACATGCTACCAGAGGGAGCTGTAGAGCGTGAAAACTGTAGGGGAGACCAAGATAGGAATATATCAAACATATAACTGAGGATGCTGAATGTAGGTTCTACTGTGAGATGGAATTGGCACGAGAAAGGTAGTCGTGGCAAGCCGCATCAAACCATTCACACGACTGGTGAGCCCAAATGCCGTCAGTTTATGAGGTTTCGGTTTTAGTTTGTCCATAGGCAGCTCTCCCAGCAGATGCTAATGCCACAAAAACTTTTTTTTCGGTTACACCTTTTTTTTTTCGTCTCCAGTTCACCCCGACTGTTAAAACCGCTCGAATAAATATTTTCTAAAATAACCGATTTTCGTTTGCTTTTTTGCTTTGTTTCCATTAATAAACGTAGACATCGCAGAAACGTTGAAACATTCAACAACTCCCTCAGAGTTTTGAGTGATACATTTCAAGATATATAGAATAAAAATACCACCATCCGCAGCTATTCTCGAATCAGGGTTTGAATACCACAAAAAATTCACCAGTATTGTCCTAATTTTTTAAATCTCTATTAAAAGTCACGTTGTAATCTAGGATCTGGATACTATTTGGGCATTACAAATCGTCAGTGCTGAAGGATGAAAACAGATTGGAGAACTCTATTTTTCGTGTCAAGATATCCGTTTCTAAGAGATGCAAGCGACAGAATGCATATTATGTAGACACAGGAGGAAGATTACCTATTTCTTGTTTTTGTTATAAACGAAAAAAGATATGTTGAGTTTTTAATTTATTGCTCAAGTCATAAATTACTTTCTCTTTTATTATTTCGTGGAAATGGCACACAAATAATTAGCCTTTGTGTAAATACCGTAGAGTTCTTTTTCTTTAACTATTTAGAATAAAAACTCCGTTTTTAATCAGATGTATATTACCTTTACTTTATAACGAATATTGTCGATTTAGAAAATGGTCTTTCAAAAAATTCAAATGAACCATTTAGGTAGTGCCAAAAACAGGAAAATTACATGATAATAGGTAAAATTTCAATAACTAATTAATCCAGTGGAGAATATTTATTGCGTAATATGTTCATAAACGTATTCATTGCGTAATATGTCCTAAACTGTGTTATCTGTAACTTAGTTCGTTTCATCAGAAAAAATATCATTCAAGACGACATCTTTCTTTCAGAAGTCACAAAACGATTCACGAAACACGATTAAAAAAAAAAAAAAGAAAAAGAAATCAAAAATTTTGGAACCGCTAATATTAAAAACTGATATATCAGTTTTATAGTCGGTTATTATTAAAAAAGAAAAATACGTATTATAATCGGGACCGTACAAACCCGTAAAATACCAGTTATTCAGATATCGGTCTTTCCAATTCCTAGAGCTAAATGGCGCAACACTTCTCTCCAACGTTTTTCGAAGGCCAGTTCTAACTCGCGTAGTTTACTCTCGGCTAAAATAGATAGGATCCTTCCTTCTTTCTAGTGGATTCCTTGCACTGCGCACATACCGCTTGCGTCACACGTTAACAACCTCTTCGTTAGTTTTATGTTTCTAGGCTCTTCGTCGAATATGTGGTGTCAAGGAATGTACTCGGTTCACTAGACAAACACTTCCAATAAATCTTGTTAACGTTTTATTACAACACGGGAAGAGACAATACTTTGCGATTACACAGGTGTGTCGCAAGCAAAGGAGACATACGAAGTGTAGTATCGTGCCAACTCGTCTAATATAAGGTGCATTGGAAGCTGTTTTCTCGGATCACTAGACAACAATTCAAGCAAATGGAGTTTAGCACAGTAAGTTGACAATCCTAAACTTTGCGTATTGACAAAAGTGTGTCGCAAGTAAATGGCAACATACAAATAATCAACGTCTTTCGGTATATACAATTACAATGCAAGCAAAATAAAACAGTTCATAAGACACTGTTGACGCATTTGTATGACGGCTCGTCTTCCACTCCGGCCGCGGCTAGGCTGCGCAGTGCTTATATTCTCTTCGTATAGATGCCGCTCCATTGGTGGTGTCGCCCTAGTTAGCTTACTATCGGCTGACGTCTTCCCACAGCCCTCTTTGCTCTTCCGTTCTTCATCGTCCTACCGGCGCTTGTCGTTACGCATCAACATTGCTCCCCCCCCCCCCCCCCGCCCACCCACCCACCACCACAAAGCGACGGACCGTCGTCGTGTAGGGAGCGCAACAACGGCGGGGGAGACAGGAGTGTGGCCGCATCGCTCGACCATAAGCTGTGGCTGCAAGGGACATCAAGCTTCCATTCACACCTCGCCACCCGCCCTTCGCTCTGGCGGAAACTTCCACTGGAAAACGACAAGAAGGGTATGTGTCCACCTCCTGAGGGCAGTAACTAGATGCAGAAGGCGCCGGCTGTTGCGGTATGGTCGGGTCCAGCTCCATCGTTAGGACGAGAGGAGGCGGAGGAGCCGAAGGTTCCATGGGGTCGTCCCGCGGTGTCGTGATGAAACTTTCTGGCGGCTGCTGTGGCCTCGGTGTCCTCGGGATCCGCGAATCTGGGAGAAGAGACACAGGAGGATCACCGTGCACATGACAGTGGCGGAGTTCATTGTGATGTCGGCGCTGCAACCCTTCTGGACCTGAAATGAGATACATGCAAGCGGCAAGTCGACAGACGAACACGCCTCGTGCCCATCGTCTGCTGCCAATAAAAACCCTGAAAAACACAATGCCTTGCGGCACGAAGCAATACTTGCGGTATTTTTTTGGCGCCGGATGCTGAGGACGGTGGAGCAGGTGGAGCAGTGTCCGATGGCGCCGGCCGTGAAGCAATTACGCCGACCATGGTCCAGCTCGTGGGTGCGAACGATAGGAGGCGAGAAACAGTTGCAACGCTTGATCCCTGGTGTGTGCGGTGTGGAGTTTGGCCATCTGCTGCTTGAAGTTTCAGACAAAAAGGTTCCGTTTCGCCGTTTGGCTGTGGATGGAACGGTGCACTAGTGAGATGCTGTATGCCATTGCGTTCACAGAATGTTGCAAAATTTATTTGACGTCGACTGAGGGCCATTGTGTGACACTATAACCTCAGGTGAACCATCGAGACAAAAAATAGAGGACAACACCTGAAATGTGCTACGTGACGTTGTCGAGTTCATTGCAACAGCAAATGGAAAACAGCAATACGAGTCAACCACAATCAACCAACGAGTGTTCAAAAAAGGTTCCACAAAATCTATGTGCACATATTGCCATTGTGGTTGTGACTTAGGCCAAGTAGAGAATTTTCGTGGTGGAGCGGACTAATTTTCCGCACTGCGTGACACTACGACGTCATCTGTTCTATCTGGGTGTCCATACTCTGTCAAGTACAGTGTCGACTCGTTAACTGTTTCCTACGAACAATCTCCCAGTGTCCTTGGTGAAGTAACTGCAACACTTCTTTTTGCAAAGCTTTAGGGACCAATTTAAGTGACTGTCCATTCGCATTTTGAACAAGAATCACACTTTTCTGTGACCAAGGCTGTGCTGGCTTGCATAGTATTGGATCATACAGAGGTCTTTATGCTATGCAAAGAAAGAAGCCAAGATATGCGAATGTATCTTAGCAGAATGTTCAATTCTGAATCAGCTTCCGTGGCCGGTCCAATTTTCCCTTAGTTCTGCGGCTCAGGTTTAAAAAAATGACACTTGTTCAGTCTACACTTTATTCCTGCATCAGATAACACACGAAACAAAGCACTCGAATTTGCAATATTATCTTTAGGTGTAAGACTTGCTACTACACTACCGTCCAGATAGTTTGAACAGTTTGGCACTTGAGCAGTCAGTTGTTCCAAACACCGTTGGAAAATGGTGTGTGCGGAAGCACTGCCAAGAGGCAAACGCAAATAGTTAGACAAACCCAAATGAGTATTTACTACAAACACTTTTTGAGACTCTACATCGAGTTATATTTGAAGATACGCGTCGCGCAAAACAATTTTTGAAAAGTAGCGACCAGCACCTAATCTGTCCATGAGATCCTTTTGGCAAGGCAAAGTTTAAGTATCAAGGACAGTGTGTGGGTTGGAAATAGACTTAAAGTTAACACAGAGGCGAATGCGACCTGTAGGTTTGAAGAGAAAAACCAGTGGACTGGCCCATTGACTAGCTTGTAATTCTTTAAGTTTAGCAGTGACTTTTTTCACCTAATCCATTGGGAACTGTTCTGGCCCGGCAAAACTTCGGCTGAACATTGTCTTTCGGAGTAATATGCGCAACAAAATTGTTAGCCTTGCCTAAATCTTCAGAAAAGAGTTCCGGGAATTGTTTCAGCAGAGCTAGCTGCATTGTCTTTTGCATGGAATGCAGACACTGACAACACATTGTCCTGAATATTAAAGCCAAACAAATCAAATGAATCAAAACCAAATATGTTCTCACAATTGCGTGATTGTAGCACCGTAAAAGTCACTGTTCGCATATGCAAGTGATACATAGCAGGAAATGTAGATTTTCTGAGAACAAGAATGTCTTGTCCATTACAAGCTGTCAGGTGCGTGCTAATTTTAGACAGGTAGGGGGGAGCCTAACATTTCATATGTGTGACGATTCAGCAATGTATCAGAGGCACCCGCATCCAACTGAAGTTTTACACATTTACTACAAAGAAGTAAATGATCAAAAAGTTTGTTGGAGTGGTGTAGCTCTGAGGAAATTGCTCGCTTGCTAGTTTTGTTAATGCCTGTTGCAGACTTTGAATATACTGCATTAATGACACTGGCCTTGTGACTATGTTTTTGTGAGTGGGCCAAATTCTTATGTATGTTCTGTTGCAAATACAGGGTGTTTCAAAAATGACCGGTATATTTGAAACGGCAATAAAAACTAAACGAGCAGCGATAGAAATACACCGTTTGTTGCAATATGCTTGGGACAACAGTACATTTTCAGGCGGACAAACTTTCGAAATTACAGTAGTTACAATTTTCAACAACAGATGGCGCTGCAAGTGATGTGAAAGATACAGAAGACAACGCAGTCTGTGGGTGCACCATTCTGTACGTCGTCTTTCTGCTGTAAGCGTGTGCTGTTCACAACGTGCAAGTGTGCTGTGGACAACATGGTTTATTCCTTAGAACAGAGGATTTTTCTGGTTGACAAACTGCCTATTGGCTTCTGTCTCGGGTTCTTCGGCCGACGTTCATCTAATGATTTTTCTGACGTTTCGCCAGCACGAGTGGCTGGCATTGTCAAAGCCTCAACAATTTTGGATTTTTCTGGTGTTGGAATTCCACCGCCTAGAACACAGTGTTGCTGCAACAAGACGAAGTTTTCAACGGAGGTTTAATGTAACCAAAGGACCGAAAAGCGATACAATAAAGGATCTGTTTGCAAAATTTCAACGGACTGGGAACGTGACGGATGAACATGCTCGAAAGGTAGGGCGACCGCGTACGGCAACCACAGAGGGCAACGCGCAGCTAGTGCAGCAGGTGATCCAACAGCGGCCTCGGGTTTCCGTTCGCCGTGTTGCAGCTGCGGTCCAAATGACGCCAACGTCCACGTATCGTCTCATGCGCCAGAGTTTACACCTCTATCCATACAAAATTCAAACGCGGCAACCCCTCAGCGCCGCTACCATTGCTGCACGAGAGACATTCGCTAACGATATAGTGCACAGGATTGATGACGGCGATATGCATGTGGGCAGCATTTGGTTTACTGACGAAGCTTATTTTTACCTGGACGGCTTCGTCAATAAACAGAACTGGCGCATATGGGGAACCGAAAAGCCCCATGTTGCAGTCCCATCGTCCCTGCATCCTCAAAAAGTACTGGTCTGGGCCGCCATTTCTTCCAAAGGAATCATTGGCCCATTTTTCATATCCGAAACGATTACTGCATCACGCTATCTGGACATTCTTCGTGAATTTGTGGCGGTACAAACCGCCTTAGACGACACTGCGAACACCTCGTGGTTTATGCAAGATGGTGCCCGGCCACATCGCACGGCCTACGTCTTTAATTTCCTGAATGAATATTTCGATGATCGTGTGATTGCTTTGGGCTATCCGAAACATACAGGAGGTGGCGTGGATTGGCCTCCCTATTCGCCAGACATGAACCCCTGTGACTTCTTTCTGTGGGGACACTTGAAAGACCAGGTGTACCGCCAGAATCCAGAAACAATTGAACAGCTGAAGCAGTACATCTCATCTGCATGTGAAGCCATTCCGCCAGACACGTTGTCAAAGGTTTCGGGTAATTTCATTCAGAGACTACGCCATATTATTGCTACGCATGGTGGATATGTGGAAAATATCGTACTATAGAGTTTCCCAGACCGCAGCGCCATCTGTTGTTGACAATTGTAACTACTGTAATTTCGAAAGTTTGTCTGCCTGAAAATGTACTGTTGTCCCAAGCAGATTGCAACAAACGGTGTATTTCTATCGCTGCTCGTTTAGTTTGTATTGCGGTTTCAAATATACCGGTCATTTTTGAAACACCCTGTATATACAGATTGTACGTGTCCTTTCTTTCCATAAGCGTAACACTGTGCTTGTCAGGACGGTCAGTCTTGGCGTTTGTGCCATGAATAGCTCTGAGGGCATTACTTAATTCAGTTCAGCCGTGTAGCCGCCTGTTTAGCGAGTTGCTTATATGGTATGGTGAGTTGTTTATGCGGTGTGGTGAGCGCAAGGTGCCACTGCCGTATGGGCCGGTCACAAACAAAGGACTCAACCCGACAACTTGCTGGCTGTTGAGATTTATCGGCCAACAGGGCACCTGAATCATACTGATCTAGTATTTGAACTACTTACTGACTGTTTCCAAATCTGTCCTCAATTTGATATCAGTCACATTGTACATGATCACATCATTCAACATAGCATCTGAATATAAAGCACCACAAGCACATTTGAATTTGCATTTCCTTATCATACAATGCAAATCTGTTACTCACTCGTGGTATTTGCATCCTGCCCATTTTTTGTAATTAAAGAATGGTTACCTAGCTGCTACCACATTCAGTTGTTGGTCATAATAGTTAGCTAGTGAATCTACAACTTGATCATACAAACGTTCACTCGGAGGGACGTTAGGAAATAACTTCTGTAGGAGACAGAACACATCACTTCCTACCGTAGACAAGAAATAGGGGAGTTTCACAGCACGTGGTACGTTTTGAGCAATTATGTTGGCTTCAGACTGTTGAAACCACTCCAGCCATTCCTCGTCTTGTTCATGAAACTGGCGCAAAGGTGGTATAGCTGCTGTAGGTGTTGCCTGTTCCGTCGGGCGCGCAGCATTGGCCAGTAGCTGCTGCACTGTGTTTAGCAGTGTAGATATTTGCAGGGTTTGTAACTGAAAGATCTGCATTAGCTGCAGTGCGTCTACCACCTGCAGCTGTGGCGCCTGAGGAGAGGATGGGATAGTTGAGGTGGCCATGTTGGAAGAGACTCGTGCAAGAAACGGACAAGGCAAGCAAGAAAAATAAGCACAAAATAATAAGAAAATTTCTGCACTACCCACCTGAAAACACTGATTAGCAAAAACGTGATAAGAGACCGTTAAAGCAAGTAAACACCCCTGCAGAGAAAAGACAAAATAGAATTAAGGTGCCAGCCGAACACAAAAAATATTTCGTGGCCACCAGGCACTGGGTTCTTCTCATAACTCTTCGCCGATGTAGTATCATGCTCAATCATCTAATATAAGGTGCCTAAGAAGCTGTTTTCTCGAATCGCTGCACAACAATTAATGGAGTTTATTACAGTAAGTTTAATTGACAATACTTCGCGTATTCACAAAAGTGTGTTGCAAGCAAATGGCGACATACAGTATATACAATTTCAATGCAAGCAAATAAAACAGTTGAGAAGTCACTGCTGAAGCATTTGTATGACAGCTCGTTTTCCACTCCATCCGCGGCTGGGCTTGTATTCGTATAGATGTCGCTCCAGACGTGGTGTCGTCATAGTCACCGAACTATCGGCTGACGTCGTCTCACTGTTCTCGCTGCTCTTCTGTTCTTCATCGTCGTGCCGGCGCTTGTCGTTATGCCGGAGCACGAAATAATCAAGTTCCTTCAGTATAAACAATGTAAAGCGAAGTAACAACTATAGACGCTTCTATCCAAGTTCCTAGTCTTGAAGCTACTACTGAACTGTGTCGTGACCAGTCGGGCACGGCGCTTATGTCGTCTTCACTTAGGGGCCACTGCTGTCGCATTGTCGTCATGCAGAAGGGTCAGTCAGCGTGCGATTGGCTGACGTCTTCTCACAGCCCTTCTCTGTAGCTCCCGACTGGCATGCTGGTACTCGACTGTACGCAGTAATATTCCTCCCCTCCAAAGCGACAGACCGTCGTCGTATAGGGTGCATGACAATGGCGGCGGAGACAGGAGCATGGACGCTCTGAGGGACTGGAATCTGTGGCTGCAGGGGACGTCAGACTTCCAGTCGCACCTCGCCATCTAGCCCTTGCTCTGGCGGAAACTGCACTATAGGCTAGTAAGAGGCATTCACGCTGGTGTTGCAGTGATCAGTCTGGTTGTAGATCCCTCATACCTTGCACTTTGCAGTATAGAGGACATTGTTTCAACTCCTCATTCACAGATGTCAGATAGCACAGCATTCTAAAATTATCTCTGGATGAATCAGCATGTTAAAGTACCAGAAATTCGCATGTTCAAGTTTTCGCATGTCGCTTCTGGATACCATTATCTTTGGAAGGGAAAGGAGGAAGGTAGCGAGAAAGTGCTCCTTTAAAACTTACGGAGACTTCAAATACACGTGATGTTCAGTTATTACTCCATTAACTGCGGTCTTAGCAGCTAAGTGTAGGTACCGCGACTGTTATGAATAACTTGTTTTCTACAGCCACCAGTCGGATTTTTATTTCGTTTTAATTCGAATATTGCCATGTGTTTCAATAATGTTTTACTCAGCATCAGGCTTTTGTGAGTAAATACGAAAACAAAAGTTATTGAAATAATTTAAAATTATATGATAACTTACGAGCTTTGTCTAATGTTTCCTTAAACATTTGATTACATTGGAATACACCGTAGCGCTAAAGATACTAGAATAGGCATGCATATTGAAATACAGAGATATAAAATTGTAAACAGCCGACCAGTTGCAATGTATAAAGAAATTATTTACCTAAGTTTCGACAAATATAAATTTGTCTTCTTCAGAAGGTAGCAATTTTACATTAGTAAGAACTAATGTACCATCGTCGTTTTATACAATTGTCGGCATAGATCCATTTGTCAAAAATGAAATATAGCCCTAGAATTAGGGTTTGTCACGTAAATATAAAATAGTTCATGGATCATGCAGAGCTCACAAGAGTCGGTTGTGAGCTCTGCAAGATCCATGAACTATTTCAATGCTGGGCCATCAACAAGTGTCAGCGTGCGAACCATCCAACGAAACATCATCGATATGGGCTTTCGTAGTCGAAGGCCCAGTCATGTGCACTTGATGGCTGCTCGACACAAAGCTTTGCGCCTCGCTTGATCCCGTGAACACCGACATTGGTCTTTTGATGACTGGAAACATGTCGCCTGGTCGGACGAGTATCGTTTCAAATTGTATGAAGAGGATGGGCGTGTACGGGTATGGAGACAGCCTCCCGAGTCCATGGATCCTGCATGTCAACAGGCAACTGTTCAAGTTGGTGAAGGCTCTGCAATGGTCGTGTGCAGTTGGAGTGATATGGGTCCCCTGATACGTCTAGATACAACCCTGACAGATGACACGTACGTAAGCGTCCTGTCTGATCACCTGCATCCATTCATTTCCATCGTGCATTCCGACGGATTTGAGAAATTCCAAAAGGACAATGCGACACCCCAAACGTCCATATTTTCTACAGAGTGGCTCCAGGAACACTCTTCTGAGATTAAACACTTCCGCTGGCTACCAAACTCCCCAGACATGAACATTATTGAGAATATCTGGGATGCCTTGCAACATTCTGGTCAGAAGATATCTCCACCCCGTCGTACTCTTCCCGGTTTATGGACAGCCCTGCAGGATTCATGGTGTCAATTTCCTACAGCACCACTTCAGACATTAGTCGAGTCCATGTCATGTTGTGTTACGGCACCTCTGCGTTCTCGCGGGGGCCCTACACGATATTAGGGAGGTGTACCAGTTTCTTTGGCTCTTCGCTCTTGTTCACATATTATGAAACAAGCAGTTTCAGGTCATATGTTTCCATATGCTCACAGAAAAACGCATGATAGGGAGCAAAACCTTATCGAAACGCATCTAATAGCAGTACAAAACAATAAATCAAAGACCTTCACGATAGATGCATATCTCATTTTGTATACATATCTGGGGCCTCTGTAATACACTGTGTGTATTGCTTCCTGCAGGGAAACTGGTATGAAAATTTTTTCTTCCCAGAAACAGTAATTATGAAATCCGCAGCACGCAAGGTATTGTCAACGTGTTAATTACAGATACTGTGGCAATGTTAATTCGACACCCCTCCAAGCCACATCAACGAAGCTTAACCCTATTGCATCGTCCAGAGCTTCGGTTACTGTTGAGGTTTTGCTGAAAATAGTCTCACTGATTACTGTTAAGAGCCCAAGAGAGGATCCATGTCCCAAAACCTGAAGTATTTTTGGTTCCTACTTGTATTATAAGATCGGATTGTTTTCCAATTTATTCTAAAGTAATATGAGAGGAGCACCTGCTACATTCAATAAACCTGCTAGCTTCAGTTAAACGTGAAGACACCTACTTATTTTAAAAACGTTAAGCAGTACCAAATCAAACTAATATCGTGAAACGTTATCTATAAGAGTGCCATGAAGTGCTGAACTTAATACATAAATTCCAGCATATTAGACCAGTTGGACGTTACGAACTATGATATGGTACCAGACTAGTATCCTTTCTCCGCTGGAAGAAATTTTGGAGACTACGTGTCTCATAGAAGGGAGAAAGCATTATTCTGAGTCTTAGTTTCTTTTCAAATCCGTAACAGTCATTAAGGGAAGTGTTTTTTGTGAAGAAGCTAGTTTAAAAATTTATATATCGTTTATTCTGTCGTCTCAGTGAAACTTTTTTCCAATATGACTAGTTTTCATCACTATATAGACCTTCAGGTTTATATAGTTGCGTAAGCAATCCGTCGTGACAAGCAAAATATTTATACATATCAGAATGCAATGTATGAACGACATATAAATTCTAAAGCATCAACACAGTTGTTGAACAGTCTCGCGACGAATATGTCGGCTATAATGCAGACACCAGCTTGTTGGTTGTTTATTTGGCTACTTATAGTCGCTAGAGTATGCCTCAGTGTGCTTCCCCAGCACCTTTTGTATTTTGCACATTACACAGTCCTGACGACCTGCGAAGCAAGTGCCGAAGTTGTAGGTAAGAATCTTTACAGAAATCACTAGAGACTGCTTGTAACAGGTTCTGGTGAGACGAGTATTCCAAGAAGGTAGTTACTTGCAGGGGAGCAGTGTTCGCCGGATGCCATGTTTTGTGGCTAGGCAGGTGTGGGCAAAACATCAAACGCGTGGAATTCACCTTGTTCCTACAGTTCCCTCTGAGAAAAACGAAGACGTGACCGTAAACTGCTGACAAGCTAGTGAGCCGCTTCAGTGGCTCTTTGACGTAAGGTTCCTGGTCTTTATGTACCGCAACTCGTTTCTTACATCTAAGGATACAGCTGTTCTTCAGTTGTGTCGGTACGACTCGGTGTACTTCATGTAGACAGTAGCAATAACGTGGGGTTTGAACTGTCGTTTTCATCACACTGAGAACTTCTTACCTAAGGTTTCGGATACGTAGAACAATGTGCTTCTGTTCCTATTTCCCCCTCCCAAGTCATTACCATTCTGAAAGGTGTAAGGTAAGGCTACATAAAATTCAAGTAATAATAGGCTACACGCCGACGGAGAAAAGATATTTTAGCTGCTTATTCTTATGATTTTTACTGTGCTGAAGCTACCACTGTAACAAAAAGCTTTGTCGCTCACCAGTTTTTACAGTTAACACTCAGTACGTAAAGAAATTATGGGTTAACCCCTCCCAACGAGTCCATACGACACAAATGTTGAAGAGTTTTGTTCTTGTCAACTTACAACAGTTTTTAGAATAGGAAGTCATAGATTCTTGTCAAATAGTTTCTGAATTCTACATTCTTTGTTTTATAACGTCTTATTTATCATTCCCATTGCGTTTGTGGCACTCTATACTTTAGGCGATGTTTTGAAAACAGCTGTGGAGAACACTGATGTGAAATAAGTATTATTGTGCTTATCCATTACGGATGTTTTAGAACCGTGACTGTATATTGAATGTAAATAAGTTATACACAACTGCAACCAGTCACTTCTTTTTTTTTTTTTTTTTTTTTTTTTTTTTTTTTTTTTTGAGTGACTGGTTGCTGTTGCGTATAACTTATTTACACAAGTATTATTTATGAAGAACGTCTTCAGAATGAGATTTTCACTCTGCACCGGAGTGTGCGCTGATATGAAACTTCCTGGCAGATTAAAACTGTGTGCCGGACCGAGACTCGAAATCGGGACCTTTGCCTTTCGCGGGCAAGTGCTCTACCATGTGAGCTACCCAAGCACGACTCAAGCCCCGTCCTCACAGCTTTGCTTCTACCAGTAACTCGTCTCCTACTTTCTAAACTTTACAGAAGCTCTCCTGCGAAACTAGCAGAACTAGCACTCCTGAAAGAAAGGATATTGCGGGGACATGGCTTAGCCACAGCCTGGGGGATGTTTCCAGAAAGAGATTTTCACTCTGCAGTGGAGTGTGCGCTGATTAAAACTGTGTGCCGGACCGATACTCGAACTGGCGACGTTTGCCGTTCGCGGTCAAGTGCTCTACCATCTGCAAGGTTCGCAGGAGAGCTTTTGTAATGTTTTGAAGGTAGGAGACGAGATACTGCCAGAAGTAAAGCTGTGAGGACGGGGCGTGAGTCGTGCTTGGGTAGCTCGGATGGTAGAGCATTTGCCCGCGAAATGCAAAGGTGCCGAGTTCGAGTCTCGGTCCGGCAAACAGTTGGAATCTGCCACGAAGTTTCAAGAACGTCTTTGTTTTTCCAAGTGATACTGCTTGTAGTAAATCTAAATATGTCTACGTAAATTGTAGTTGGATGGGGAGAAAGGAAAGAAAAGGGGAGGAACTAACAATACGAACTGCATCGGGATTTTACGAGGAAGAAGCGGCGACGAGTGAAAATGTATGCCAGAACAGGACGCGAACCCAGGATCTCCTGCTTACCAGGCGGTAGCGTTGGGGATCGAAAGTTGTGAATTCACTGGCCACCGAGGCCAATCGATTATAACATATAATGAATTCATATAATCGATTCGCCTCGAAGCGCAATGAATTCACAACCCTCAATGCGGATGTAAATTTACTTTCGACCCCAGAGGGAACCTAAAAATTAGCGAGTATGGAAGGAATGAACAGGGACTGCGGATAGGTGGCGATAGTTGGGAATGTGGGTCGGCGAGGTAGTCTGCGCATTTGCGATAAACACTGTGTGTGGGTGGCACAGTGGTTAACAGAACTTCCCAGCAAGCAGGAGATCCCAGGTTCGAGTCCCAGTCCAGCACACATTTTCAGTCGTCACTGCTGATTGGGCATAAAGTCCCGACGCGGCTTACATCAGTCTCTTCCCTTTCCTTTCCTTTCCCTTCCTTTCTCTCCCCCCCCCCTTCACCTCCAATTAACATAATATGTATTACAGCTACATACTTCACGCGGTGTCTGTTCTTTCGGATTCTTTCCCTCGATTCACCTTCTGCTTATGAAGTGAATATTTCAGTCCTGTTCATCCCAGGCAGTTACATGGTCAAAAATGGTTTCCTTTCTTTTGTCTTTTGTTTCATAACAGAATAATCACGTAGTCTTTACAACCAGGTTTGACTATGCGGGATGTCTTAGGCTTTCTGTTTGAGGAAAGACACGTCCCTCTGTCCGATGTAATTTATTAAGCGCCCCCCCTTATCCAGCATTTCTCACAGTTGACAGCTCGGGTGGTGAAGATGCAGGGCAAATACCCCACAATCTTAACCGTCGACATCTCTGGCTCAAAGATGAAATACGATTGACAGATACGAAAATAGAAACAGATACGAGAAATTCAGATTACAGACACAGAAACAAACAGGAGCCCTTAGCTCATGGCGCACTAACTTCAAATTTGAAACCTTCTCTTGGTTCAAATTTTTGCTCATATACTCATAAGTCTTCTCTGGAACTTCTCGGTTTCTTTAATTATTATCTCACACAGTTCGTAGCTGATGACTCAGACAACTACGAACGTTTAAGAAATGCCCGAATTCTAATAAAACCTGTGAAGAAATGCAATGTTTCAGGGGCATCCTCATTCTAACTAGTTATGACCCTCTCCCCGATAAGACGTTTTCCTGGGATTCAAATTTGGACACAAGGAACGAGTATGTATGCAGTGCCATGAGAATACACCGTTTGCAACAAGTTCTCAAATGTCTGCACTGTAACGACACTAAACAATTTGATGAAAAAGATAGGATGTGCAAAATTCTACCCTTTATTGGAAGAGTAACAGACAAATTTAATAAGCTTTTCGTTCCTCAGAAACATCTATCTTAAGATGGGTCAGTGATAAAATACAGGGTAATTCAAAAAGAATACCACAACTTTAAAATGTGTATTTAATGAAAGAAACATAATATAACCTTCTGTTATACATCATTACAAAGAGTATTTAAAAAGGTTTTTTTCACTCAAAAACAAGTTCAGAGATGTTCAATATGGCCCCCTCCAAACACACGAGCAATATCAACCCGATACTCCAACTCGTTCCACACTCTCTGTAGCATATCAGGCGTAACAGTTTGGATAGCTGCTGTTATTTCTCGTTTCAGATCATCAATGGTGGCTGGGAGAGGTGGCCGAAACACCATATCCTTAACATACCCCCATAAGAAAAAATCGTAGGGGGTAAGATCAGGGCTTCTTGGAGGCCAGTGATGAAGTGCTGTGTCACGGGCTGCCTGGCGGCCGATCCATCGCCTCGGGTAGTTGACGTTCAGGTTTCATAACTAACCTTTTTCGTAGGACTCTCCATACAGTTGATTGTGGAATTTGCAGCTCTCTGCTAGCTCTGCGAGTCGATTTTCCTGGGCTGCGAACAAATGCTTGCTGGATGCGTGCTACATTTTCATCACTCGTTCTCGGCCGTCCAGAACTTTTCCCTTTGCACAAACACCCATTCTCTGTAAACTGTTTATACCAACTTTTAATACACCACCTATCAGGAGGTTTAACACCATACTTCGTTCGAAATGCACGCTGAACAACTGTCGTCGATTCACTTCTGCCATACTCAATAATACAAAAAGCTTTCTGTCGAGCGGTCGCCATCTTAGCATCAACTGACGCTGACGCCTAGTCAACAGCGCCTCAAGCGAACAAATGTACAACTAAATGAAACTTTATAGCATCGCTTAATTCGCCGACAGATAGTGCTTAGCTCTGCCTTTTGTCGTTGCAGAGTTTTAAATTCCTAAAGTTGTGGTATTCTTTTTGAATCACCCTGTATTTTGCGAAACAGACTTGCAAACAATACACCAGATGGAAACAAGAATGATTTTCTTAAAATCCCGCTGTTAATACAGCAATTCTGAGTGTCTCGTAAATTTTTCCTTTTATCGACGAAAATCATCAAATTCAAATACAGCACATGAATAACAGTTTGGTAAGGCTACTGCCGCAGTCAGATGATCGCTGATTTAACACTGGAAGCAAAGCAACTGTCATTCCATTTCTTCTTTGACAACCTGTTTACAAGATCTTCTGTTCTGTCGATCCTAAGAGTAGAAGGTTATGGAGGAACAGCCGCTATTAGAGGAAAGAGAATTCCCAAATCATGCACCTTTTCTTCAAAGCAAGAGCTAGTTAAGAAACAAAGGGCGTATTTCGAACCTTTGTGCTGCAAAGAGACGTTGGCAGCAGTTCGCACAAAATGTGAGGAACGTGACGTAGGATTGTATCGAGAATATTTTGAAGTACACCACGAAAGTCAGTAAATGAAATGATTGTGAATTGATTTGTATTTTTTGTGCAAGTTCGATGGCGCTATTGTTACAAAATGGGTGGAGAAGTCAGTGGGTGCTGTAACATTTACTTGTGAAGGAGAGAAACCTGTATCATCTGTAAAAGATACCCTGGACGGAAAAAGAAGACACTTCACGTACAAGTCCTCAAATGATTGTAGCTTTTATTAAACACATAGGAGGCCAGATAGGATGGATGAAACGTTGTCATGTACAGAACAGGTTTAAATCGAAACGTGAAATGGTATTGGGCTTTACTTTCTTCCCTGACTGACATATGTGTGCATAATGCCTAGTATCTGAAGAAAGGAATAAGAGCTAGTACTGCTGAGTTTGAATTCAGGAGAGGAATTGTACAATATTTAGCTACAGATATATACAGATCCTGTAAAAGTAGCAGAGAGGTCTTCTACCAACCCTATATGAAGAAAAAATTCATGTGTTCCACATGACAGAAGATACGATGGTATGAAACATATCAAGAAAACTTAGAAAAATAAGAAGGTTTGTAGCTATGTACTGCTAACAGAAGTCATCATCAGTTCGCACAAAATGTCGGAAATGTGACATGGGATTGTATGTAGAATATTTTGAAGTACAGCATGAAAGTCAGTAAATGAAATGACTATGAATTAATTTGTTTGTTGTTATAAATTTGTTTTATAAGAATTATTTTGATTAAATTTTACCTTACTTGTATTAAAAATACATTAGAACATCTGCAATCGATTTTCAGTGTCTGCAAAAATTTTAAAATGTGTATCTGATTGCCCATCGTGTTCATATGGATGGGCTATGTTACAGGCACACTAAGACCATAAACCTCAAATAATGGCATGTATGCATGTATTATTTAGATGTATAAGAAGTCAATAAATTGAAAATGCGGTAACATGTCGCCCTTTGAAAAATTCAGTCAGTTAAGTGTTATACTGATCTTCAATTATATATATTCAACACTTTATTCCAGTTATAAATATGAAGCTAGAATTGCACTGGTTAATATATGTAAAGTGACCACAATTACTAGTCCTTTGGCTCTTTACCTGCAGCTGCTAAAAATCAAGCCTGCAGGTTTCTACATTGCAAGAAATAATTCTAGTGATTATTTTTGTAGTGCTGAAGTTACCTGTTACAATTCAAAAAGTTAGAAAGTTATAAGATACCCAAACTTTCCATCTATCATTTGGCCAGTAAGAATTAGTCTAGATCTTCCTTCTCGTAAACCAACATACGTTTTTGATGATATTATCCTCAGTATTTGTAGTGACAACCACTCGCATGCACATGAAGAAGCTTAAGACTTGTTTAATTGTATTTTCGATAGCTTGGAACGAAAAGTGTTTAAGCAAATCGACCTAAATGATTTGTGTTAGCGATTTAGATCTATCCAAGGGAAACTCTGGAATTCCTGATCCAGTCTCAAAGATAATTGAAGAGAACAGACATTTTCTCAGTGTTTAAAAAAAGATGATTTAATATATTTCCCATATGTTGCATTTTTGATGAATTACTTTCTCATGTGTGGTGGAACTGGTCAGTGCATCTCATTTTTTGGAACAAATAATAACACAACATAATCCAATGAGATCAAAATTATAATTACAAGTTTACTATAATTTTTATGATACAACCAACATGATCTTACATAATGTACACAAAAATGGAGCTAAACTAAAATTAATTATTTCATGACAGATATAATGCTTTTAGGATCTTCGATTAATTTTAATCATATTCATATCTAAAGTCTGGATTATTTAGAATTCGAAACATGATTATACTGATTGATTCTAGAATTATTCTGAAAGATAAATTAATAGAGATCTTTATTTTCTTCATTCAATATTAGTAAAATGTAGCTTCTTGTTCATATTGATCAAATCGTTTGTATACATGTAGGTTTGTACCAGAATTGTTATACCTCTTTTCCTATCAATAGGTGGTGTATTTAAGTTTCTGGCATGAGTCAGTAGCAGCTGTAATAGAGTTACACCCATAAGTTGCAAGTTGACACTCCTAGTAGCAAGTAGGGATGACTCTGTTATGTTTCGAAATTATATTACTGGATTCGCCATGTACTCAATAAATGTGTTTTGAAGAGAATATAAAGTTTTGCAGTGACTTGTGTTTAACAAATTATGGAAACAGGAAACTCAGAGACCTTCCTCCTGTAGCCACTGCAGAAATTAATCATCCACTAAGACTACTGTGTCCCAAACAATAATGAGAAGAATCTACAATTATCTACTAGAAATGAGCTAAGCTGTCTGATTACTGTAGATAATCAACTGTCCTACTCACTCTTAGTTTCATGCTTAACATATCTGAACATTTTTTAACTTTTCTGAGTGTAACTTAAATGCAGTTGTTGCTAGGAGTGGAACAAGTAGTTTAATGTGGATGAGAGGTCAAACATGGTACATAGAAACAAGGAATGAAGGCTGCTTATAGATTCTTCTTGAAGTAGCTTGAAGGCCTTTTAGTATTCCAAGGTAACTGGTGGCGACCAGTACTTGTTGCCCCTTCCTCTACACATTACAAAAACTGTGATACAGTTGTAAATCAAATTAACTATTCCATTCATGATTAGGATATACATGGCAGTTTAATGATAAAAACTCTGTCTGGAAAATGGTTTTAAAAATAATTTTCTCTCTTTTGTGAATACGATAGCTGGGAAAGATATCAGTGTCGGGCTAGAATTAACTCACCTGCAAGAAAATATTTGAATAGGGACTCTCAAGGACCTTTTTTAAAAAATAAAAGAAGATGTAGAAAATGGCCAGTGCTATCTCTACACAGCAAATTGCAACTAATGAAACAGTCCACGAAAAATTACTCAAATTTGAGGAATGGAATATCTCTGTGAGAAGTTCCATTATCTACCTTTATAAAAACTGAAATACGACTTTAAGATGTGTTTGTTAGACCTGTCTTTGAAAAATAATTCTTGGTTCCTACGTTGAAACAAAGCTACAGTATCCTGCAAGGAGGTTGTTAATAACTTCATTACCAATACAGGGGGGCACATTACATTTCGGTAATAAACAGCTTTTTGGAAAGTTACAGAAACACAGGTGTTTGATGAACCGAAAGATTCAATTTTGGAAGTCACTTAAAGTGTTTTCCCTGAAATTTTGGATGATGCCAGTAAGGAACAAGATGATGTAAAGATACTACCAACGCTAGTGGTATGTAATATATGATTTTTGGTCACTTGAGTTTAACACATACAAATATAATAATTACAGATGTGAAAACTTCAAATTTTAACTGAAGAATTTAAGCTGAAGAGAAACGTTTTGGAACTCAAGCAATAAATTAGTTCAACCACATTTACACTTCGAATCACTGCAAATCTTAGGGAGATACAAATTAGTGAGATGACATATTTTGTGTAGCTTCATTCAATATTCATCACATTGAATATGTTCTGGGATAACTCATATTTTAGATAGAGAAGATTCATTGTTAAAAAAAAGTGCTGTAAGTATAATATATGCCTCTCACTCACGATCATCTTGGACACAATTGCTTATGGAGTTAGATATTCTAATTACTGCCGCACAGTACATTTATTCTCTTATGTAGTTTGCTTTAAATAATTCACTGCAGTTCAAAAGTATCACTGATGAACGTAATTGCAGTACCAGAAGAAAAAAGATATTTATTACTTCACAGTAAGGTTATCTTTAGCACGAAAAGGGATGTAATGCTGCCACCAAAACTTTTGATCACTTACTCAGATATAAAATGCCTTACAGACAGTAAAGTTGAACTTGAAAACACACTGTAGAAGCTTCTGCTTGACAACTCTTCCACTTCCATAGAAGACTCAATGTCTTTGTACTGTTTAAAAGGTGGTGGGTAGGTATTACTAACTCGCAACTTAATCAGTAAATGGTCAGCATGCAGCAATAGATCCCTGTGTACATGTTAAAATGACTTCTTCCTCGTCATTATAATTAGTCATACGAAAGATCCACTAAACATGAAGCTATCTAACAAACATCACCGATTCATACAACAGTTACAACATTGGAGAAAAGTCTGTATTAGATGAAATATTCTTACATGGTGCAGTACAACTTACTCTCTTTGCTAGAATATATGTGTAAAAACTATTTTAATAATCTCGTATTACATTCTAAAATTACAGATATGCTGTATTCTTCATGAATAATTGTAAAAGTTCTGTCGAATGATGCAGAATAATAGAGGAGAAATTTTTATCAGCTTGGTATCTTATTTACAACAAAATGTCCTATTTTCAAAATATTTATTGTAGCATTCTCAACTGCAGTTCGTCACAGACGATGACTAGTTTCGATTAGTTGACGTACATCTACAAATCTGTTGAACTGAGAGTGAAAAGTCAAGTTTTTTCAACAAAAGTATACAGTCATTAATTGTAAAACTATACTAAAGCAGACATGTCAAAATGGGGAAAACTTAGGTGAGATATAGATTCAACGCTCCAGACATCATAAGATGCCATTATGTAACTAAGAGTAATAAAATTACTCTGTGGTGAGTGTAACCATTATAAAAATGCAATACAATTTTCAGTGTAGTACAACAGATTACAGCCAGTCACAAATTAGATTTCGTCAAATTTTTCAAAAACTCTTCCGCCGAGGTGATCACACGCTTGTTTAAAGTTGAAATGGAAAGAACGTAGACACACTAACCGTAGCTAAATAAAGTGTGTAATGATGGGGAAACCATCGGAAGCCCAGGTAATGTACATACTGAGTTTGTGTGCTACTGTTGGGATATTTGACTGGTGAAAGGGCTCTTTATTTTGTTCCAGTGTTGGCATTTCTTGAAACAACATCTGTTTCAGTCGGTAGGCCTCACTTATGGATTTACATTCAACTGTGTAGTCCAGCGGCATTAGACCAGAAACAGCTGTCACAACCTTGCCAGACGACAAAATGGTCTTTGCCTTCTGCCACCCACTCTCTACGCCCTCACTACTGTTTTGATTGTTGAAGTCTTAAACGTGGTAATAGACAAGAGATTCAGCCACTTTCACTTATGGGAGGAGTAATATAAAGTCTCGATGTTGGAATAAAGTTCGCATGTACCTCATACATCCCTGTATTGTTCTGAGTAGTTATCCAATTCTTCGACTAGTACATCACACGTCATAGCGAAAATATCAGGTGGCTGCGAAAAAATACTCGATTTTACGTCCTTTTCAAAATTCCAAAGAGCACATTCCACAAAAATCGTAACAATACTGAAAATTTCCGTAGTTAAGAAAGCAACGGGATATCGCACGTCCGTCATATTCAGATCTCCTTGTTCTTTTTTAACGCCTGTCGACGTATTCGCTCATAGTGGCCGTTATAATTAATAAAAAACTAACATAGTTTACACATTTTAGAAACGTTTTGTACTAGTGCGCTGACCCAAAAACCACTTTATGGTGTCCAACAAAGTGCTGGGGGACAAATGTGATCTCACAGTTATGTTTTCACTTTCCTTTAGAACATACCGATTTTTCGATGCAATTTCTTTGTCAAATAAATTACATAAAGTATAACCTGTAAGTGAAATTAAATCTCGCTTTCGCACGAACTACGATACACTCTGTTTCACACAGTGACAAAAACAGAAAACACACCCACTTTCTTGATAACTCGCACATTGTCCTTCGTTCACTGTGTAACACTTGCCCCTATTTCAACATTTGAAAACTACTTCTAGGAGAGAAATATGTACGTTTTCATTGAAATAATATCGAAATTTTGAATGGTTAACAGAACGGCAACAAACATTTTCTGACAACATTCAGTAACACGGAGTGGATAGTGAGGAAAACAAGTTAAAAATTTTATTTTATTTTTTGTTAAGGCGAAGTGAATTTTACTTCTATGGTCATTTTTTCAAAATGTGTGTGTGAAATCTTATGGGACTTGACTGCTAAGGTCATCAGTCCCCAAGCTTACACACTACTTAACCTAAATTATCCTAAGGACAAACACACACACCCATGGCCGAGGGAGGACTCGAACCTCCGCCGGGACCAGCCGCACAGGCCATGACTGCAGCACCTGAGACCGCTCGGCGGGCATCTTTGCAGAGGTGATTGCGGGACTCGGATGGTCGTTACAGGATGTCAAAACAAACACGTTCCCGCCATCTAATTTCCAAACTGTTATTTTATTTGGCTACCAGTTTCGGCGGTTTGCTACGCCACCTTCGGCCGTGTGTACAGACAGCAATGGTACCAGTATGAAATAGATAGCCAAAAAAGGGGTGGTTCAAGTCTTATATACAGTGGTAATACATAATAACATAACAATACCAAGCAGCCAAGCAGTACACGAAGTTACATAAAGTTACAGATAAATTAAGGAATAAAATATTAACTTAAACTAGTGAGCAAAGTATATCCTGAAACGATTTTTATGTAACTGACAATTATTCAGGAACTGCATTCATCTCATTGATGGCGCGAATTGTGTTTAAAAATCATGTCCACAATGTTATGGGAAGGATAAGGTACGGATATTATCCACAAGTGGGTGTACTTCATAGTCACAACATTTCGTTTGAAGTGCTCAGTTCGTCGACGATAACTTGCTTGTTTTGCTGTTGTGTTGCTCACATATAAAATCGGAAAGATAGAGCAATTCTTTAATTTATAAAGGATTCCGCTTCAACGAATGCACTCTTCTTTCTTTTGTATCTAAATCGTGTGGGATATATTTTTCATTTTTCTAAAGAGATGTTCCTTTTCAGTTGGTTTCCGTAATCTCTGACGAGTACTGCACGAATGATCGTAAGTATTTACGGTTGGAAATTCGTTCAGTGACAATAAATGATACTACAACATGAGTCAAGAATTTTTTTCTGACCATGAAAATTCATATAAGTAAAGTCTTCAAATAATTACTACATAAGGTTTCTCTTTGGCGTGTAGAGGCTAGAAGAATGAGGAGAATGAAATACGTTTTCTGTATCTACCAGGAAAAATACATAGAAACAGTGCAATGGGTGAAGTGAATACAGACACTGCAACAGCTACGTTTCCAAAACATGGTCTCTAAATGTAACGTACGAGTACTGAGCAAGTAATATTTACTTACTGCGCTGAACGGAAGCGTATTTTAAAGTAGACTGCGTACACAGTTGACAATTTACAGGTACTATAAGTACTGTGCTGGTAGGTCTCGCAGATGAATAAGTGGTCCCGAAGCTGAAATTATTCTTTATTGACGACTAGAATAGTGGCAGGACGTGCGGTCGCATGTATCCAATACCAACGAGGTGTTCTGAAATCAAAAAGATCAAACATCCAAATCTTATCAGCCCACCATAGTTTATTAGGCAGAAGCACGTTTATAAAGTACCACAAATGTCAAATGTAAGCGGCTACATGTCTCGTAGAGAGATCAGTTTGATGTATTACAGGAGCACACATTAAAGCAACTGAATTTAAACGTTAATCATCTACTGCTGTAAGTGCATGTCCTCAGCTTCTCAGTCAGCATAAATACATCTACCAAGTCAGTGACACAGACGAGTCGTTTAAATGCTGCGCAGAGTCGCTTAACAAGATCTGACACTTATGAGTTTAGTTCATACTGATGAACTGCACTTCGTCTTCGTCCCTTATCGATATTTCGGAGCATAATCAAAATCACCAGTGTATTAGCTTCTCGTAGACAAATTAATCTATTAGACTTGAGTGATTCTTAGAAAACAACATGTCGAAGAAACGTAACTCGCCATTTTTAGCAGTTATTTTTTTTTGTTTCTTCCGGGACTACATGGTTATCGATCCACAACTGAAGCCACTGGCATTCAAACAGATGGAAGCACCAAATCTTGCGTTGAACAAAACTATATCTTCTATTTCTGTAAAGAGTTTCGCGGATTCAAAGAATTGGAAGGATACGGTTAAACTGAATTTATCTACTACAGTGATTTCTTACAATCCTTCACCAAGAGCTGATTTTCATGCTTACAGGTAATTTAAATATTAGGAAGTCTTTTGTGAAGGTATGTTATTTGAAGTGAAGCTTTGTTCGGAAGTGAAACGTGGACGATAAACAATTCAGAGAAGAAGAGAATAGAAGCTTTCGGTATGTTGTGCTACAGGAAAAGAAGATGGGTAGCTCGAATAACTGATAGATGGGAACTCAATACGAAATAGGAAAAAAAGATATTGTGGCACAGCTTCACTAAAAGAAGGAATTGGTTGATAATATGTGGAAGATAAACGGCTCAGAAAAGACGGGAACAGAAGCTTTCGGTATGTTGTGCTACAGGAGAATAAGATGGGTAGGTCGAATAACTACACTCCTGGAAATTGAAATAAGAACACCGTGAATTCATTGTCCCAGGAAGGGGAAACTTTATTGACACATTCCTGGGGTCAGATACATCACATGATCACACTGACAGAACCACAGGCACATAGACACAGGCAACAGAGCATGCACAATGTCGGCACTAGTACAGTGTATATCCACCTTTCGCAGCAATGCAGGCTGCTATTCTCCCATGGAGACGATCGTAGAGATGCTGGATGTAGTCCTGTGGAACGGCTTGCCATGCCATTTCCACCTGGCACCTCAGTTGGACCAGCGTTCGTGCTGGACGTGCAGACCGCGTGAGACGACGCTTCATCCAGTCCCAAACATGCTCAATGGGGGACAGATCCGGAGATCTTGCTGGTCAGGGCAGTTGACTTACACCTTCTAGAGCACGTTGGGTGGCACGGGATACATGCGGACGTGCATTGTCCTGTTGGAACAGCAAGTTCCCTTGCCGGTCTAGGAATGGTAGAACGATGGGTTCGATGACGGTTTGGATGTACCGTGCACTATTCAGTGTCCCCTCGACGATCACCAGTGGTGTACGGCCAGTGTAGGAGATCGTTCCCCACACCATGATGCCGGGTGTTGGCCCTGTGTGCCTCGGTCGTATGCAGTCCTGATTGTGGCGCTCACCTGCACGGCGCCAAACACGCATACGACCATCATTGGCACCAAGGCAGAAGCGACTCTCATCGCTGAAGACGACACGTCTCCATTCGTCCCTCCATTCACGCCTGTCGCGACACCACTGGAGGCGGGCTGCACGATGTTGGGGCGTGAGCGGAAGACGGCCTAACGGTGTGCGGGACCGTAGCCCAGCTTCATGGAGACGGTTGCGAATGGTCCTCGCCGATACCCCAGGAGCAACAGTGTCCCTAATTTGCTGGGAAGTGGCGGTGCGGTCCCCTACGGCACTGCGTAGGATCCTACGGTCTTGGCGTGCATCCGTGCGTCGCTGCGGTCCGGTCCCAGGTCGACGGGCACGTGCACCTTCCGCCGACCACTGGCGACAACATCGATGTACTGTGGAGACCTCACGCCCCACGTGTTGAGCAATTCGGCGGTACGTCCACCCGGCCTCCCGCATGCCCACTATACGCCCTCGCTCAAAGTCCGTCAACTGCACATACGGTTCATGTCCACGCTGTCGCGGCATGCTACCAGTGTTAAAGACTGCGATGGAGCTCCGTATGCCACGGCAAACTGGCTGACACTGACGGCGGCGGTGCACAAATGCTGCGCAGCTAGCGCCATTCGACGGCCAACACCGCGGTTCCTGGTGTGTCCGCTGTGCCGTGCGTGTGATCATTGCTTGTACAGCCCTCTCGCAGTGTCCGGAGCAAGTATGGTGGGTCTGACACACCGGTGTCAATGTGTTCTTTTTTCCATTTCCAGGAGTGTAATAAATTTGTACTGAATTGGAAATAGGAAAAAAAGGATATTGTGGCACAGCTTCACCAAAGTAGGGAATTGGTTGATAAGACATGTCTTGAGGCATCAAAGAACTGTCCTTTTAGTAAATGATGGAAATGCGGAGGTTGATACAAATTGTAAAGGAAGAATAATGCTTAAGGACAATAGCAGGTTCAAATGGATGTAGGTCGCCGAGAGTTACGTAGAGCTGAAGAAATTATACAGAATAGACTATGGGTGGAAACCTGCAGCAAACTAATCTTTGGACTGGAGAGCAGAAAACAACAGCAGCATGTGAATTTTAAGTTACGTCATTTACAGTGCTTCTTCGGCTCCGCCTTCCCACTTCAAACCTCCCCGCTCCAACGCGTTAACGATGCACGGTGCTGATTAACTCACGCTCACGGGTGGACGTATGAGAATGCTATGTAGTAGAGAATGCCAGGCATTGATGGTGGACGTAGAGGGAGTCGCTTGAAATCATGGTGCTTAAGGAAATTTTTATTTCCGTTATTTAGCCAGAAAGGGGAGCATAGCACTGATCAGGAGCCTGTACGCCACGCTCCTTGGTTCGAAACGCAAATATCTTCGCAGTAGTTCAGGTAGTGAGGCCACATGGTACAGTTGGTGGCGATTCATTTGTCGGTTGGGGGAAGTCAAGCCCCCTCCGTCTCTAGATTTTCCATAACAGAAGGCTTGTAAGGTTCATCGTAGATTTTGAAAATGGATTGTCTGAGAAAGTACACCAGGACTTGCTCTCAACATTAAAAAGTATTTTCTGATCATAGACAAGGTTTAGAACCATGAACCAAATTACAATGTCCAGTCGCATTAATGTGATCACCTCTCACAACCCTGAGTAACCAGCTTTTGCATCGCAAACACCTGCGAGACGGGCACGTAGAGAATCAATGAGTTTTTGGAAGGTACCAGTATGGATGTGGAGCCATTCAAAATCCAGCGCCATGGCCAGCTCCACTAGGTTTCTTATTTGAGGACACACGGAGTAACAGCGTGATCTAGGTGGTCCCACAGATCTTCGGTTGGATTTAAATCCGTCAAGTTTGGTGGCCATGTGAGAACGGTAAAATCATCCGTGTTTTCTTCGAGCCATGCACTTAGACTGGGAGCTCTGTGACACGTTGCATTGTCCTGCTGATCTCTTCGTGCCGAGGAAAAAATGGTTCAAATGACTCTGAGCACTATGGGACTCAACATCTTAGGTCATAAGTCCCCTAGAACTTAGAACTACTTAAACCTAACTAACCTAAGGACATCACACACACCCATGCTCGAGGCAGGATTCGAACCTGCGACCGTAGCAGCCCCGCGGTTCCGGACTGCAGCGCCAGAACCGCACGGCCACCGCGGCCGGCCGTGCCGAGGAACAGGAAACTACATGTAGGGGTGGACATGGTCCCCAAGGATACTTGTGATGATCCATTGTGTCTTCCAGAATGACGGGATCTCCAAGGGAGTGCCACAGAAACGTTATCCAAACGCTTACGCTACCTCCTCTGGCCTCCACCCTTCCCGTGATTATTGTGGGGCCGTCACGCCAACGACCATCTGTCCGATGGGGCAGAAACGTAAATCATCTGAAAAATGGACCTGTCGCTACTAAGTGGATGTCCAATTGCCGTACTGGAGTGCAAATTCCAGCCAGCCTTCGTCGTCGAAGAACAACAGTCAGCATCTACATCTACATGGATACTCTGCAAATCACACTTAAGTGCCTGGCAGAGGGTTCATCGAACTACCTCCACAATAATTCTCTGTTATTCCAATCTCGCGCAGAAAAAACGAACACCTATATTTTACTATAAGAGCTCTTGTGTCTCTTATTTTATTACGAAGATAGTCTCTCCCTATATAGGTCGGCGTCAACAGAATATTTTTGCATTCGGATGAGGAAGTTGGTGACTGGAATTTCTGGAGAAGGTTCCGCCGCAACGAAAAACGCCTTTGCTTTAATGAGGTCTACCCCAAATACTGCATCATAACAATGACAGTCTCTCCATTATTTCGCAATAAAAGGAAACGTGCTGCTCTTCTTTGATCTTTGTTGATGTACTCCGTTAATCCTCTCCGATAACGATCCCCCACCGCGCAGCAGTAGTCCAAAAGAGGACGGACAAGCGTAGTGTAAGCAGTCTCTTTAGTAGATACGTTACATTTTCTAAGTGTTCTGCCAATAAAACACAGTGTTTATTTGCCTTCCCCACAACATTTTCTATATGTTCTTTCCAATTTAAATTGTTCGTAATTGTGATTTCTAGGCATTTAGTTGAATTTTGGCCTTTACATTTGACTGATTTATCGTGTAACCAAAGTTTAAGGATTCCTTTTAGCACTCATGTGGATGATCTCACACTTTTCATTATTTAGAGACTATTTCCAATTTTCGCACTATTCAGATATCTTTTATAAATCGTTTGGCAAATTGTTTTGATCTTTAGATGAGTTTACTAGAAAATAAAAACAACATTGACCGCAAACAACCAAAGACAGCTGCTCAGATTGACTCCTAAACCATTTACATACATAAGGAACAGCAGAGGGGCTATAACACTACCTTGGGAAACGCCGGATATCACTTCTGTTTTACTTAATGACTTCCCATCAGTTATTACGAACTGAGCTCTCTCTGACAGGAAATCACGAATCGAGTCACATAGACGATATTCTATGAGCATGCAGTTTCACTACAAGTCGCTTGTGTAGTACAATGTCAAAAGACTTCTGGAAATCTAAAAATACGGAATCAGCTTTAAATCCGTCGTAAAAGCACTCAACACCTCGTGTCTGTAAACAGCTAGTTGTGTTTCACAAGAACGATGTTTTCTATGTCTGTGTTGGCTGTGTGTCAATAGATCGTTCTTTTCGACGTAATTCTTCATGTTCGAACACAGTACATGTTCGAAAATCCTGATGCATATCGACGTTAATGGTATGAGCGTGTCATTTAGTGGGCTACTCCCGTTACCTCTCTTGAACGTTGGTGTGACCTATGCAACTTACCTGTCTTTGGCTACGGAACTTTCGTCGAGCGAAAGGCTGTATATGTCTGTTAAATCAAATGCCTCCAAGCACTATGGGACTTAACATCTGAGGTCATCAGACCCTTAGACTTAGAACTACGTAAACCTAACTAACCTAAGGATATCACACACATCCATTCCCGAGGCATAGGATTCGAACCTGCGACCGTAGCAGCCGTGTGGTTCCTGACTGAAGCGCCTAGAACCGCTCGGCCACAGTGACCGTCTATGATTGTTAAGTATGGAGCTACTGCGTCTGATTACTCTGAAAGGAACCTAATTGATATACAGTCTGGCCCAAAACACTTGCTTTTATTTAGTGATTTAAGTTGTTTTATTACTCCGAGGATATCAACTTCTAAGTTACTCACATTGGCAGCTGTTGTTGATTCCAGTTCTGGAAAATTTACTTCGTCTTCTTTGGTTGAGGAATTTCGAAAAGCTGTGTTTAGTAACTGTGCGTTCGCAGCACTGTCGCTAGTAATATTCCATTGCTATCGCGCAGAAAAGGCATTGTCTGTGTCTTGCGGCTAGCATACCTTACATACGAGCAGAATCTCTTTGGATGTATAAACAGGCGCATACTGCGGTGGCCCATACGCGGGAACGTTCGTTGAACGGTCGTTGAAGAGACGTTGGTGGTAGACTCTTGGTTCGTCTGGGCGGTCAGCTGGTCGAACAGTTGCACGTCTCTTCGCTCGTACACATCTCTGCAATCGTCGTTCAACCCCTCATGCACCACAGTTGCCTCGGAGCTGTTTCTGGATAGTGCCATTTTGCCATTCAAGGGATACTTTATCCACGACGGCATGCAAACAGCTTACAGACTTAGGCGTCTCGGAAATGCGCCAATCCTTTGCCCGAAAGCAAATAATCACGCCCTTTTGGACGTCAGGTAAACCTCTGCGTTTCCGCATTACGACAACGACTGCTCTGTTTTCCCGCGTCTCTCGACACTCTTTATATATCCTTCGCTGCTAGTGCTGCCATCTGTCGCCTGTGAGTGCTAATTCCACGCTGACGTCTAACATAGGCGGTGGTCACAGTACTAACGCGATCTCGCTACAAAGAGTTTTTAGAGTATTACCTAGGCAGCGAACACTTAGTTTGTGCAACGATCTACAATGGGCGTAGCAATAGTAAACTAAAACTTGCGTAAACCTCAGAAATCGGAACAAACACCTCATCGTGCATGAAAAATTTGTAACGCAACGTGGCCTCATATCAGCGTGCAGTGCGGTGGGCATGTGTACCCAATCTGATATAACAACTAACAATTACATTGTATCAAATAAGCCGGCCGCGGTGGTCTAGCGGTTCAGGCGGTCAGTCCGGAACCGCGCGACTGCTACGGTCGCAGGTTCGAATCCTGCCTCGGGCATGGATGTGTGTGATGTCCTTAGGTTAGTTAGGTTTAAGTAGTTCTAAGTTCTACGGGACTGATGACCACAGATGTTAAGTCCCATAGTGCTCAGAGCCATCTGAACCATTTTTGTATCAAATAATCACACTTTTCATAGAATAAATGACAGCCGCTCCGCAAACTGTTTCGCCACCAATACCTATCCTTTCTGCTCAAAGTTCATGCATAGAAATGCAACGTATAACACGCACAGTGATTGGCTCAAATTTTGACAGTAATTTCAGTAAGAAATCCTCAAAAATTCTACCGGCTGGTGGAGACAACTAGTACTTTTTGCATCGAATGATCGTATGCCGACTGATGGATGCAAGACGGCATAAACTCGTCAAAATAGTAAAGTGATTGGCAAGGAAAAATTAATCTGAAAGAACATCCGAATATAAATTTATGTAACTGTCTCCAAAGGTAACTAAATCATAATGCAATTGTGTCATATGATGACATGATGGAGACCGTGGCTATTGTTTGAAGACAAATTTTGATGGTGTTGGGACAGTTAGCTAACACCCTTTTCCTGAAAAATTTCCAAATTTTTTTTTCAACCTCCAAAGCAAATAAGCGGCGTAACACAAAGATGAAGAGCGCTAGAGCAGAGAAGGCTGTGAGGCGACGTCAGCCAATAGTTCGCTGACTAGGATCGCACCACGACAGCAGCGGCCTTTACGAGAAGCGAATATAAGCGCCGCTCCTGCCAGTAGATGACAGACACTAGTAAATAAATGTCTTGTGACTAGGGCCTCCCATCGGGTAGAGCGCTCGCCTGGTGCAAGTCTTTCCGATTTGACGCCACTTGGACGACTTGCGCGTCGATGGGGATGAAATGATGATGATGATAATGATGACAACACAGCACCCAGCCCCTGAGCGGAGGATATCTCGACCCAGCCGGGAATCGAACCTGGGCCCTTAGAATTGACATTCTGTCGCGTTGACCACTCAGCTACCGGGGCCGGACACGGTCACTCCTAGAAACCGCGCCTCAGAAGAGAGCATTACAGTACCGTTATTCGTGATCCTCAAACTGTGTGATAAACTTGCATATATAGCAAAACACACTCAGTGTTTTCATGTCGCCCACCGCTTGCGACAACTCGTTGTAAATCCTAAGTTAAGTATTGCCAATCTTCTTTATTGTAACAGAAACTATTAATGTGATTTGCTTGAACTGTTGTATAGCTATTGGAGAAGGCTGCGTCCTTTAGGCACCCTAAAAACAACGAGTAGACAGGACCCCATAATCTGGATGGTAAATCGGCTGGAAAGCTATTTACTGTGCTGCGAGAAGGTGGAGGTGCTCTGCCCCCTTATGATTCATTCTCGCGTGCGTGGTATTGCAGGGGCAGCAGAGGATGTTTGGTTCAAATGGCTCTGAGCACTATGGGACTTAACATCTACGGTCATCAGTCCCCTAGAACTTAGAACTACTTAAACCTAACTAACCTAAGGACAGCACACAACACCCAGCCATCACGAGGCAGAGAAAATCCCTGACCCCGCCGGGAATCGAACCCGGGAACCCGGGCGTGGGAAGCGAGAACGCTACCGCACGACCACGAGATGCGGGCCAGAGGATGTTTACGACACAGCAAGCAAGAGTGAGAAAATGGGCGTAAGAGAAGCACAGCTACGATATGAGCACTGCTTTTGGCCAATAGATGATCTAAATAACTTGTTTTTGCTCGATTTCTGGTCTGCGTATAGAAGTCATACTCCTTTAGAGCAAGCTATCCCTCCTGAAAAGAGTGTGACATTGCAGTTCATACCACCAGAAACCTCTGAACATATTCAGCCTCTGGATGTTTGTTTTTCTCGGGCCTATGAAACATATTATCGCACTATAAGATCTACGGCAGTTTCTCATTCAGCTGCACGCCATCACATTCCATAAGTTCTCATCACTCCATTGCGTTAATATGATTCTATATGCATTCTTTTATAGTTGATACGTAACTGAACGTCCTGCGCGGTTTGTAACTCGCAACTGGTTCGCCTTCGATCTTGATGGTGCGAATCTTCTTGACGACTTTGGCGTGCCATTTTTCATTCCGTGTTCATGGTGCAAGTTAATGGGTTGCTTTCAGCATTTCTTGAATGTCCACGATGTCCATTTTGTCACGTGTGATACATGCACCCCATTGCAGGATTTCCTCCACAACAGCCGTTAGTGGTCTGAGCATATTCCAAATATCACCTGTGAGCGTGGCTTACAGGCACGGTTTTGCATAACCTTGCGGGCTGGAATCGTGGGAGAATGCACCACCACCACACTTTGGAATGAATGTGCTTAACTATTTAAATGTAGCGTTTCAAGAGAAGTGGATTGACCGTGGAGGTCCAATGTTTTGTTCTCCACGTTCCCCTGACCTTAATCCACTAGGTTTTAATTTGCGGCGACACTTAAAGGAAAAAGTAAATAGTAATTAACTCTACCCAGGGATGTGGACGACCTGATACCTCACGTGCATGCAGTTTCGGCAATGGTGGATGCAGAGCTGTTGGGTAGTGTCCAATAATGTATGATCCAGCGAAGGGTGAAGTGTTTCGAAATGCAAGTTGATTGCTGTGAACATCTTCTCCAAAGTAAACGTTGTTCTTACGTGAACTTACTGGTCTGTGAAGACAAACCTGGACGTCAAACGTACAGAACTGAATTATTGTATGTAGCATAATGTGTAGTCTACTGTTGTTGTTGTTGTTGTGCTCTTCAGTCCAGAGACTGGTTTGATGCAGTTCTCCATGCTACTCTATCCTGTGCAAGCTTCTTCATCTCTCAGTACGTACTGCAACCTACATCCTTCTGAACCTGTTAAGTGTATTCATATCTTGGTCTCCCTCTACGATTTTTACCCTTCACGCTGCACTCCAGTACTAAATTGGTGATCCCTTGGTGCCTCAGAACATGTCCTGCCAACCGATCCCGTCTTCTAGTCAAGTTGTGCCACAAATTTCTCTTCTCCCCAACTCTTGTCAATACCTCGTCATTAGTTATGTCAGCTACCTGTCTAATCTTCAGCATTCTTCTGCAGCACCACATTTCGAAAGGTCCTATTGTCTTCTGTGTAGTCTACTATAGCCAAACTATTGTGTTTTTTTGTGCCTCGCTGGGTACAATCAGTGCTACTTTATCCGGTATTATATTCTGTTGGCCTTATTTCTCTAATGGAGGAAAATAGTGGTTGTTTACGTCAGTAACAAGTTTATGTTTTGATTCTTAAATAAAGGCAGCCGTAACAGAATGAAATAACGCATTGTTTAGGTGTCAGCTGGAAACAGTTTGATGCTTTAAGTGGCAAACAAAAACAAAAACAAAAACAAAACAAAACAAAACAAAAAAACGTTTTACCGCGGACCCGACTAGAACATCGCCTCGTCTCACTGAGCTAAAGAGACAGCTGCGACAAAGCGCAGAGTTCATTCTAACCTGATATTGGTCACGCTGAATGCCCCGTACTTTATGTCGCATTTCTATTAAAACAGATTGTGGGACTAGGTTTTGCTAGATACACTTTTGTCTTGAAATGGGATGAGGATTCACATGCCAACCTAAAAGTGCGGCGTTTTTTCTGTACCCAGTACATGCTTTCCATCTAGTACGGATAAGCTTTGACAACTAATGGTTCAAATGACTCTGAGCTCTATGGGACTTAACTCCTGAGGTCATCAGTCCCCTAGAACTTAGAACTACTTAAACCTAACCAACCTAAGGACATCACACACATCCATGCCCAAGGCAGGATTCGAACCTGCGACCGTAGCGGTCGCCCGGTTCCAGACTGCAGCGCCTACAACAGCTCGGCCACGACGGCCGGCTTGACAACTAATGAATGAGCTTAATGCAGCAAGATTCATAGTAGGTGGAAAATTAAGTATATTAATATATAAGTAATCAACAAACAGAAAATGAAATTATACTAATTGGATTAGCTTTTGTACCTAGGGCCTTTGAAGACAATGGGCCGTTGGACAACCCAAGGAACATTGGGGTAGGAAATCAATAAATGGCTTTGTGCTTTTGGTAAACTAAACAACATATGGTAAACGAAAGTTCCGAGGTGTCTCAAAAGCAGAAATTTCATTCAGTGTGCAATAACAGTTATGACTAGCGGAAGTGAGACATCGATTTAAGAAGCGAAAACAAAAACGTAGTGTTGTCCAGAGAGCAATGGAGAGATACATGTTGGGAATAACTGGGAAATAAAAGGGTTTGAAAATGTAATTATGACTGTAATATGCATGTAATGATTGTGGGCGTTCCATTTAGCTGGGAAAAATTGATGAAGGACGACCTGTGCCGACCTACTGGCACGTATCAAATTCCCTGACGATTCCTTGCCCTGCGACACCAGCTCCGAGAGATGAGAGTGCATACCTGACAACGGAGTAAGCGAACTGACCGACGCGAGGACGACCAACAGGTGATGCCTACTTGGGATGCAGTGTGAAGTCAGTCGAACTTGGAGGAAGTAACATGCTGGTTGAAGGCTGACATGTGACGTAGGAAACAGCAGGCGAAGACTCTGGAAACTGCACATTGGGTTTGTAGCGTCAGCAGCTTTACGTAGTTGCCCACTAACTGCTTTAGGAAGGCAGCGTGTAAGTCCGCGGCTGAGTTGTGGTTAAAGCGGAAAGTTGTTTAGAGAAATATGCATGGTAGTTTACGGGTTGTATGCTAGTGTCTACATTATTATGGCCTGTTACTAGACCGATGGTTATCCTGCATGCTTGAAAAACTAGTTGTAACGGATATCAATAGTGTTAATCAACTGAGAAAGCTGAATACTATAAAATTCTAAATATTGTAAAAACATACGTTTTCGTGTTTCAAATATTTTGTATAACCTTACTGTTTAAAGTTATACAGGATGTTGCACAGTTCCTAAGCTTCTAGGGGTGGTAGAGTGACCTTCGTAATTGCAGTTTTGATCAGGAACACATGCTTGTGAATGTACTGTTTGGATGTAAAATATGTTTTATGACAGAATCCCATTCAAGTCTCCTGCTTTTCAGAAAGCATACACTGGATATAAGGAAAGGCAAACCTACATCTCTAGCATTTGTAGACATAGAGAAATCTTTTGACAATGTTGACTGGAATACTTTCTTTCAAATTCTGAAGGTGGCAGGGGTAAAACACAGGGACCGAAAGGCTATTTACAGTTTGTACAGAAACCAGATGGCAGTTATAAGAGTCTAAGGGCATGAAAGGGAAGCAGTGGTTGGGAAGGGAGAGAGACAGGGTTGTAGCCTCTCCCCGATGTTATTCAAGTTGTATATTGAGCAAGCAGTAAAGGAAACAAAAGAAAAATTCGGACTAGGTATTAAAATCCATGGGGAAGAAATAAAAACTTTGAAGTTTGCCGCTGACATTGTAATTACGTCATAGACAGCAAAGGACTTGGAAGAGCAGTTGAACGGTCTAGGCAGTGTCTTGAAAGGAGGATATAAGATGAACATCAACAAAAGTAAAACGAGGATAGTGGAATGTAGTCAAATTAAGTCGGGTGATGCTGAGGGAATTAGATTAGGAAATGAGACAGAGTAGTAAAAAAGTTTTGCTATTTGGGGAGCAAAATAACTGATGATGGTCAAAGTAGAGAGGATATAAAATGTAGACTGGCAATGGCAAGGAAAGAGTTTCTGAAGAAAAGAAACTTGTTAACATCGAGTATAGATTTAAGTGTCAGGAAGTCGTTTCTGAAAGTATTTATATGGAGTGTAGCCATGTATGGAACTGAAACATGGACGATAAATAGTTTAGACAAGAAGAGAATAGAAGCTTTTGAAATGTGGTGCTACAGAAGAATGCTAATGATTAGATGGGTAGATCACATAACTAATGAGGAGGTATTGAATAGAATTGGGAAGAAGAGGAATTTGTGGCAGAACTTGACTAGAGAAAGGGACCGGTTGGTAGGACGTGTTCAGAGGCATGAAGGGATCACCAATTTAGTAGTGGAGGGCAGTGTGGAGGGTAATACACAAAGCAGATTCAGAAGGATGTAGGTTGCAGTAGGTACTTGGAGATGAAGAAGCTTGCACAGGATAGAGTAGCATGGAGAGCTGCATCAAGCGAGTCTCAGGAGTGAAGACCACAACAACAACAACAACAACAGTGGACACAATGAGATTTGACCCGTGTGCTCAACTGGAGCCCATGGCGTGGGCAGTGTTAAGAGTACTCGTCGTGTTCACTTCTGCGCGACAAAGGGCGCCATCTTCAAGGTCGATAGTGCGGCGAGCCGGTCAACCCTCCCAGCTGCAAATATACTAGTTTCTTGGAGCCATTGCAGTACCCGGAGGAAAATAGTATTTGATATACTGTAGGGATGTCGGTTACCGCTGAAACAGCCAGTTTTCGTTATATCGTTTTCTTCGACTCCAGGTTAATTGAACTGTAAAACTGCTCAAAATAACCTGTTCAGGGATGACCGTAATCGCTGAAACAACAGGTTTTCGGTTAAATCGCTTTCTACGACGCCAGTTTAATCGAACTATAAAACCGCTCAGTATAACCGTTTTTTGAAATAACAGATTTGCAGCTTTCTTTTATTCCTATTATGTCCTGTTATACACGTAGAAATCGAACAAAAATTCAATAATTTCTCTCCCTTAGTTTTATTATACGTAGAATCACAATATTAAATTAAATAGGCAAATGAAAGGAAACTCAGTCCGTCCACCGTTCGTTGCATTTCTCGAAAAGTGATAAGTGGTTGACTACAACAAAAAATCCCCAGTATTCTCCTAACGATTCTAATTTTTGGAAACTCAGCTCAAAAACCGTCTTCTAATCGGGACTCATACCACTATTTGGATATTACGAATAGTCAGTGCCAGAAGATGAAATCTGAGTTTTAAGAATTCTATTTTTCTCGATAATTTCCCCGTTTCCAAGGTCTACAGGAGGATAGAAGTATGTTATGCAGACATTGGCAGCAGGTCAGCTGCTTTCTATTATTATTGTAACTATAAATGAACTATTAAGTTTTCTCCTTTTACTGTATTACGTCACAAGTTTGTTATGGCTCCTCCCATTTGTAATCTTGTAAAGCAAATAGAGCATTGTACTTCATTGTTACAGCACTTCGTGTCATTCCGTATTACAACAGATGTCCGACTGCGCCAGTGAGAAATCACCACGTAGATCAGATGGAGCAAGTCTCGCACACTGCATGTACATGCTTACCATCTAACAGACGACGCCACACGCTAACCGTACATTACTGTGTCGGCAGTGCTATACTAATTCTTATGCCACGTGTTGCTCGCTACTGTCGGTATTGTGATTAAAAAAGCCCTCATCGTTTTTCCCAGTTTCTATAGTAACGCCATATTTCAAAGCAATGCAAATGTTACGAAAAAAAATTACTCGTCCTTTAAAAAGGGTTATTTAAAAACGAAAACTTTTCGCACTGCTGCTATCGCTAAGTGAAAAAATAAAACACCTGCTATAACCGTGACCAAACAATTACCGAAACATACCGCTTATTTGGAACTATAATACCGGTATCGGTTTTAACAGGTCAGTTTTTCCCATCCCTAATGTAGCCTATTCTAACAACAACAGAAACTAAAGACGGCGCCCTGTTCTTCGTTGGTTTGCGTACCGAGCAGCGGGAGATTTGAAAGTGATTCGATCTTCAAACTTCTTTCATACTGAAACAGTACTTACCTAGACATGGGTGCCAAATTAAAACTTTATCTGGTACAATCCCTATAAGCATGTAATAGTAATTGTATGGTTTTATTATTCTCCTGTCAGAAAAATACATAAAACACAGTTCATAAAATTGTTGTTCAAATAACTTATGGGTTTGCTGCCGGGTGACGTCGTCGAACACCACCGATATTTCGACAGGAGCACACCCTGCCATTCTCAAGGCACAAAATGCAAGGAAGAAGAAATGTGCAAGCAAATTTAATACCTCGGTTCACAGAGGAGAAACAAGGAAGACACCACACACAGAACAAGTGTCAACACAAACCCACTAGTAGGTAGGTGTGAACACCACAACTCTGTAGATTTCTTACGTCGATTGCAGGGATTGCGTTTGAATGACTCTGATATTTTAGTCAGTTTTGATGTGGTTTCTCTTTTCACTCGCGTTCCTCTCTCTGATTCGTTGCAGCTAGCTGAGGTTAAGTTTGGTGTGGAGTTAACAAATTTGTTTCGACGCGTGCTGACTTCCACTTACTTTTTATTCAATGGTCAGTACTACGAATAGACTGATGGAGTTGCAGTGGGAAGCCCATTGTCAGCTATTGTGGCCAATTTTTTTTATGGAGGACTTTGAGGAACGTGCATTGGAGTCAGAGACCTTGAAACCTGCGTGTTTTTTCAGATATTTAGACGATACTTTTGTTGTTTGGCCTCATGGTAGTGAGAATTTAAACCGGTTTTTGGAACATCTGAATTCAATCCACACGAATATTCAGTTCATTATGGAGGTGGAAAAGAATGGATGCCTTCCCTTCCTTGATGTGTTGGTCAAAAGGAAGACTGATGGTACGTTGGGACATTCTGTTTATAGGAAGCCTACCCACACTAACTTGTATCTGCGAGCTGATAGTTGTCACCATCCAGCTCAGCGTGAAGTACTTCGCACCTTGGTTCACAGGGCCCACGTTATCTCAGACCCTGCAAGTTTGGCAGCTGAGCTATCACACCTCGAAGTCACCTTTCGTCAGAATGGTTATACTGAGAGGCCGATCAAACGTTCGTTGCGCCATTAGCCTTCTGTGCAACGGGTGAGTGACGATAGCAACGAAGTGGCACCTAAGTCTACGGCCTTTTTGCCTTACGCAGAAAGCATTTCCAACAGGATTGGCCGTATTTTGCGGATATATGATGTGAAATGTGTTTTTCGACCACCTTCTAAGATTAAGGCCCTGTTGGGGTCCGTAAAAGATGATCTTGGTTTGCGTAAGGCTGGGGTCTATCGTATTCCTTGCAGTTGTGGCATGTCATATATTGGTCAGACAATCAGGACTGTGGAAGACCGGTGTATTGAACATAAGCGTCACACACGCTTACAACAGCGGAGCTAATCCGCTATTGCAGAACATTGCCTTGACACCGGTCATCCTATGGAATACAACAACACGGAGATTCTGGCTTGCACGTCCAACTATTGGGATAGTGTTATTAAGGAAGCTGTTGAAATCAGACTATCAAGCAACCTTATTAAAAGAGATGGTGGATTATGTTTAAATGCTGCTTGGAATCCGGCTCTGTCTCTCATCAGAAAACAGAGGGACAAAATTAGTGCTACCTCACCTGTTGATTAATAGTAACTATCGATATTTCTGATGCTGGTTATCTTTGTTTGTGTTGACACTTGCACTGTGTGTGGTGTCTTCCTTGTTTCTCCTCTGTGAACCGAGGTATTAAATTTGCTTGCACATTTCTTTTTCCTTGCATTTGTGCCTTGAGAATGGCATGGTGTGCTCCTGTCGAAATATCGGCGGTGCTCGACAACATCAGCCGGCAGCAAACCCGTAAGTTATTAGAACCGTTAATTCACCGGGAAAAGTTAAGGTCTCACATAAAACTGTTGACAGATCAACACAGTTTATATAATCTTTGACCCAAATTTGGCTACTTCCAGTGCATTTTCCGTTGCCTGGTGAGGATCATCTTCCGTGCAGCTGACTGGACACAGTCGAACCTGAAGCATATGTTGAACAATCTGTTCTTCCTCGCAGTCACATTGGGTTTCGTTTTCTTAAGTGTATCCAGATTTTGCCAGATTAAGCCGTGATCTGCCCACTCCTGACCTCGGCCTGTTCAAGGACTTCCAGATTGGCCAATTCTCATCACCACCAGGGGGTAAAGATTCTGAAATCTTCTTCGGCCAGGAGGTTGGGATGTCTCAGCCTGGCTTCCTCATCAGTAGCTGTTAGATTCGCTGACGTTCTGAGTGACTTTTCCTTGGCCTTAGACGTCTGGGTAGGATTGTTGCCCACTCATGGGATGCGTTTTTTCCTGTTCCAGTTTCGTTCTTTACCTGTTTTCTGCTATTTCTCTTCTAACAAGAGGCGGTGCAATTCCTGCAAGGCTCAAATGGCTCTGAGCACTATGGGACTCAACATCTTAGGTCATAAGTCCCCTAGAACTTAGAACTACTTAAACCTAACCAACCTAAGGACATCACACACAGCCGGCCGGTGTGGCCGTGCGGTTAAAGGCGCCTCAGTCTGGAACCGCGTGACCGCTACGGTCGCAGGTTCGAATCCTGCCTCGGGCATGGATGTGTGTGATGTCCTTAGGTTAGTTAGGTTTAATTAGTTCTAAGTTCTAGGCGACTGATGACCTCAGAAGTTAAGTCGCATAGTGCTCAGAGCCATTTGAACCATTTTTGACATCACACACACCCATGCCCGAGGCAGGATTCGAACCTGCGACCGTAGCAGTCCCGCGGTTCCGGACTGCAGCGCCAGAACCGCTAGACCACCGCGGCCGGCAATTCCTGCAAGGTGGTAGAGCCATGCGACTGGAGTTAACTTCAAGCAGTCTGTTATAATTCTGCATGTATCGTTTAGGGCAATAGCGACCTGTCTGGCATTTGTGTACTTGTATCAGACAGGACAGGTGTACTCTGCAGCGCAGTAGCACAATGCCACTGTAGAAATTCGCATGGTTTCAGCTTGACTGCCCCACTGCCATCCGGCCAGTTTTCTCAGTTAGTTGTTCCTCGTGGAGATCTATGATTTGAAATTCATCCAGTGTTTATTGAACGCTAGAGATACGTCAAGTGTTATTCCTAGGTATTTTGAAGTGTCACAGTGTTCCAATTTAACCCCTGACCATTCTATTTTTAACTTGCAGGTTGTTCCCTATTTCTCAGATGTAGAGCACACGCTTGTGCCTTTGATGGATTGGTTTAAGCTGGTTTATTCTGTAGTATTTTGACAGATCTTCAACAGCACTCTTTAGAGTGATTTCTGTTGGATAGAGTTTTCTGCTTTGGGTTGCCAGAGTGAAATCATCAGCATACAAGAAACATAGAGTGCAGCAAGCAGTCGTCCTTTTTTAGATTTTATTACGCAAATCCAGATTTCGGGTAGTAGCTAGCCATTCTCAATGCACTATTTTCTATTCTCAATGCTTGTAAGTCCTGTTGTTCGGTCGTCAGTTTCAGTTCTTTGAATACGCATTTGAGTATTCAAAGAACTGTGACTAACGCCCGAACAACAGGGACTTACATGCATTGAGAATAGAAAATAGTGCATTGAGATTGCCTAGATACTAGACGAAATCGGGATTTGCCTAATAAAACCTAAAAAAGGATGACTGATTGCTGCACACTATTATTTTTAAGTCACGTAACAGTCGCTGAGTGCACCCACTTTCCGAATGGAAGGTAACCTGATACAAGAAACTGTTGCAGTTGGGGACTATGGATTGATCGTTAGTACATATATTGGACAGAACTGGAGCCAACAAACTTCCCTGGGGAAGGTCATTTTTCTGTAGCCTCCATCCGCCACGCTGTCCTTCGAGGTGAACGAAAAATCTTCGGTTCTGCAGAAGATTGACGATGAGCAATCGGACGTTGAAAGGTGGCTACACTGAGCCACAGCGCCAGAGATTGCGCCAAAGAGTTTTATTTCGCCGCCTCCACTGGCAGTTCTTGTCGAGAAGTCGTCGTGGAGAGTGCTTGTTGAGATGTAGCAGTGGTGAGTCGTTGTTGAGAAGTTCCCATGGAGAGTGCTTGTTCAGATGTTGTAGTATTGTTTTGATGGGCTAGACACCAGATGTTGTTGGATTGGGGATGCTGTAATGATCAGAGTGTGCTTTTTGTCAACATATATGAAGGTAAAAAAATTCCTTTTTTTTATTATTTCAATGTCTTAAACAATAATGCCTCTTGGTCACAGGTTCAGTCAACAAAGCATCTGGCTCATGTTCTTGTATTAGACAGGGCCTCAAGAAATGACGGCTGATCCTTTCATACCAGAAACATCTATAGCTTTTAAGGGCCACAGTTAACCATTATCTCAATCAACATAGAAGGAATTGTACAGTACTTTGTGTTGCTATTGTGTACACTTATGTAACAAAATTTGGTAAAAGACAGTGGTACCAACGAGTCGTCAGTTTAGTAGCTGTCTTGTAAAATGGTGCTTTTCTGTGAGGAATGAATATTTGTTTTTACAGTGTACAGGCTCTCGTTGCTAACTCCAAGCTCGGTGAGCAGGGCACATATTGATAATCTCTTTACATTATAGAAACTGTAATGACTTTCGTGAGTTTTTCATAATTCGTTTAAGTACTGTTTGTAACTAGTAGATTACATGGTAATTGTCTGAAATGAAAAGATTCTCTGAAAACTCAGTGTGATCACTACTCTAATGAATCAGAACCATAGCGTTGTTGCTGAGTCGAGACCCTATTAAGAGATTTCTTTGTTCGATGTAAATCAACTAATTTGATATTTGATAGCAAATATCACTTTTTGCGTGTTTCATGTAACAAATGTAACACAGAACTCAAGTGCACGTCAATCTGCCCATCAAACCAGCCCCACACTCCGCTATGATAACAGAACCATGAGGTATCTCTGGTGGTTTCGAAGGCATAATAAAAATACTGTCACTGCGACCTAATGGAAGATGGGTAGGTGGCGTTAGAACCTACGCAGGCGCAGCATGCATGCCTACATGAGCACAACATGCAGAGAAATCTCGATGTTTTTTTTATCAAATAGTGTATGTCGAAGGCTGAAGAATACATCAATAAAAACCAAACAAACACAACTTTCAGAGAATCAACCCACCAACATAAACTCTGTCACTTGAAACATGATGAGGTGTAAGTGTAAAGTGAAAACGATGTAATTCATTTTTCTTTGGCGGGCTTTAGGCTCGAATAAAGCTTTCTAAAATTTATTATAATCTGCTTTAATTATTAAAATAGTTTATTACTGAAATCCGCCATTGCAGTTTCGAGTCTTAGACGTATTCAAATAGAACATAGTGCAAATTTTGTTCTTTAGTTGTGCATTTTATAGCATATATTTTTAGATTTTGAAGTGAGCAAAATCATGGAATTTTCTCTATGTTGTGGAAACTGAAGTAACTGTGGTGTCACTGCCAGACACCACACTTGCTAGGTGGTAGCTTAAATCGGCCGCGGTCCATTAGTACATGTCGGACCCGCGTGTCGCCACTGTGTGATCGCAGACCGAGCGCCACCAAACGGCAGGTCTCGAGAGACGTACGAGAACTCGCCCCAGTTGTACGACGACGTTGCTAGCGACTATACTGACGAAGCCTTTGCTCTCATTTGCCGACAGACAGTTAGAATAGCCTTCAGCTAAGTTAATGGCTACGACTTAGCAAGGCGCCAATTGTATCAGTGCATGTATCTTAAGAGTCTCATTTGTATAGTCAAGAGAGATGTACCAAGGGAAGCATTAAAAGTTAAGTATATTCCAAAGCTACGTATTTTCTTTATAGCAGTCATAACTTATCCTGTTCCAGACTTGACGCCAGTCGGCGTGTGTGTACGCGTGCCTTTCGGCTTCCTCCTCAGCGTGGGGTGACTAGCTTGTTACGCCACAACAGATTGACGACGAGGATTACAGGATCATGTTCTTTCTACTTGCTTTGCTCTGCATTATTTGTGTCATGGCTTCGCAACAATCTCCAGATGTACTGTCCGAATGTTATCGCTTGCAGAATCAGCAGACGCAGGCGTTATTGGATGCCCTTGGACAGCTCGTCCAGGGTCAACGTGCGCTGCACCCCGATGCGGCCGCCGCCGCTTCATCGCTACCGCAGCCACAACACGCGGTTGCACCTCCGTTTCGTAGCTTTGACGCAGCTCAAGAATCGTGGACTGAATGGTCCCGACAATTCGGATTCCATCTAGCCGCCTACAGAATTCAAGGTAATGAGCGGCAGCCGTTTTTGCTTTCGTGTGTAGGTGTGTCCACCTACCGTGTGATAGTGAAATTGTTTCCCCGACGCGGCGTAGCAACTCTGTCATACGAAGAAATTTAGTCTGCTTTAGATGCCTATTTCAAGGAAACAGTAAATGTCGTTGCAAAAAGGTATACGTTCTTTCGTACCAAATGTACGGCCGGTCAGACTCATAGGGAGTGGGTTGCAACATTGCAAGGACTTACTAGGGATTGTGATTTTGCATGTGAATGTGGACTTCCGTATTCAGATACTATGGTGCATGATGCAATAGCACAGAACGTTTCTGATGTTCGCATACGGGAACAGATTTTGAAACTAGTTAATCCCTCCCTTCAACAAGTGATAGACATATTGGATAGGCAAGACACACTTGACTTTGCTCAGGAATCATTTGAAACTTCGCCAGCAGTGTGTCGCATTGACCGGCCCGCCGGGCGCGCAGCACGGGACGCTAAACGGCCCTCGCGCACGTCCGCGCAGCTGCAGCCTAGCTCGCAAACACGTGTGCCGCGTAAGCATGCCAATGCAGTTCTAAAATCATGCCCGCGGTGTGCAACTAGACATTCGCGTGACAATTGCCCGTCACGCCAAGCTATTTGCTTTTACTGTCATAAGAAAGGACATGTTCAAAGTGTTTGCCAGAAAAAGCTTAGATCGGACACTAACAACCATTCCAGGCCCTTTGCTTCGCGCCGAAATCAAACGAGGGACAATCAGGCTCGTGGACCTTCGCCCATGGACATTCATGTCGTTAATTCCACCCCGTCCAGTGCCAGTTTATCTAACAGTGACTGTGTTCGTCCCACAACAAGTGTGCGTCGACGTCGCCGGAAATCCCGTAACGTCGCAAGTGCTTCTGTCCCTATATCCGTTCAAATTGCACGTGAAAGTCGCTCTTGTCGTCAGCAGGACAATAAACTTTTTGTAGACTTAGACTTTGGAGGCAAAGTGATACCATTCCAGCTCGATACCGGAGCTGCAGTTTCATTGCTCAATCACGACACGTACAAACAACTGGGCAAACCTCCGTTGCGTGCCGCAAATGTTCAGCTCAATAGTTACTTAGGACAGCAGATACCTGTGTTAGGACAGTGCAGCCTTCTTGCCACATACAAGGGACAAACAAAACTTGTGTCATTTTACGTTCTTCGTTCTTCTACGGCAGTGAACTTGTTTGGTTTAGATTTATTTCAGTTGTTTAACTTGTCTATCGTAAATCAGGTCCTATCCGTGAATCAGACTGTGCCTTCCGCCAGTGTTTCTCGTCTATGTGAAGAATTTGCAGACATTTTTGCACCGGGCCTTGGTTGCGCTAAGAACTATGAAGCACATTTGGAACTCAAAGTGGACACGCAACCGAAATTTTTCAGAGTGCGCAATGTTCCCCACGCATTGCGTGATGAGGTCGCCAGAACATTAAACGATTTAGAATCTCAAGGTGTAATTGAACGTGTGCAGGCTTCTCTCTGGGCCTCACCCCTAGTAATTTTGCCAAAACCTTCCGGAAAATTGAGACTTTGCGTGGACTTCAAGGCAACTGTGAATCCACAACTTGTGACTGCTACTTTTCCTTTGCCCCGCCCAGAAGATCTTTTTGATAAACTGTGCCCGGGTAAATACTTTTCGAAATTGGACCTAGCAGATGCGTACTTGCAAATACCAGTGGCCGAAGAATCCCAGCGCGTCTTGGTGGTTAACACGCATCTTGGATTGTACCGATTCAAAGGACTGCCATTGGGGTGTGCATCAGCCCCTGCATTGTTTCAGCAATATCTGCAAACTGTTTGTGCATCGGTCCCTACTGCTGCGAACTATCTGGACGATATTGTGATCTCCGGAAAGACAGAAGCCGAACATTTGCAAAACCTCCGCACATTATTTCAGGTATTGCGGCAAAATGGTCTTCGCTTGAGGAAGGACAAATGTGTGTTTTTTGCTCGTGACTTACCATATCTGGGACATGTCATAAATGCCCAAGGAATACATCCGAGTCCAGAGCACCTCCGTGCCATACAGGAGTTACCTTCGCCTCACAATGTGAAGCAGCTACAGAGTGTGTTGGGAAAAATTAATTACTACCATAAATATGTTCCCCATGCCTCTTCCATTTCAGCTCTGCTTCATCGCTTACGCCGTAAAGGTGTTCTGTTCGTCTGGACGACGGAATGCGAACGCGCCTTTCGCCAGTTGAAATCGGCGTTGCTTTCAAATACTTGCCTAAGGCCATTCGATCCCCAGAAACCCCTTTTGTTGATGGTCGATGCATCGGAATTCGGGATCGGTGCTGTGCTTGCGCACAAAGATGGTTCACATGATCGCCCTATTGCCTTTGCGTCCAAATTGCTGTCGTCGGCGCAAAGAAATTATTCACGGATAGAGAAAGAAGCTTTGGCTCTCGTTTTTGGTGTTACTAAGTTCCATGATTTCTTGTATGGTCGTCACTTTACCATCATCACAGACCACAAACCTTTGACATCGCTTTTTCATCCGAACAAGCCTGTACCTCCACGTACAGCGCAGAAATTCATCGCTGGTCTCTTTTCCCCTCGCAGTACCGCTACGATATCTTGTATCGGTCCACTGCTACGCACAGAAACGCTGATGTGTTGCCCCGTTTGCCTGTTGCTGAGGATAAAGCATTCGATTCTTCCGAACTTGCTTGCATGTTCATTGATTCGGAAACCGATGACGTGGTCGAATCGTTTCCGATTGATTTTCGTCGTGTCGCTACAGCCACAGCTGCTGACCCTGTCCTTGCTACCGTTTTGCGTTTTGTTGCTACGCAATGGCCCTTGTCAAGGTCGCCGATCGTGCATCCGCTGATTCGCCGATTTTTTGCTCACAAGGAGAGACTTTTTGTACGACGTGGTGTTTTGTTGTTGCGTTCGAATAATGATCAATCCAGAGTCATGGTCCCACGTTCGTTACAGTCCTCTGTCTTACGGCTTCTTCACCAAGGACATTGGGGTATAGTGCGAACGAAACAACTTGCTCGTCAGCACTGTACTTGGTTCGGAATCGATGCTGCGATTACGAATATGTGCTCTTCTTGCGTGGCGTGTGCCGAACAACAATCCGCCCCGCCACGGAAATTCTTTGCATGGCCGCCAGCCACTTCCCCTTGGCAACGCTTGCACATCGATTTTGCTGGTCCATTCTGGAATGCTCGATGGTTGGTTGTGGTGGATTCCTTCAGTAATTTTCCTTTTGATGTCCGGATGTCTTCCACGACGTCATCTGCCACCATCCAAGCGTTGTCCGCTATTTTTTGCATTGAAGGTTTTCCCCAGACTATTGTTTCCGACAATGGCCCACAATTCATGTCCGCAGAATTTCAGTCATTCTGCAAGGCCAATGGTATTCAACATCTGACATCCGCGCCGTTGTCGCCTCAGTCAAACGGTGCCGCTGAACGGTTGGTCCGGACTTTCAAGTCACAGATGTTGAAGTTGAAAGAGTCGCATTCTAGGGAGGACGCATTGTTGCTCTTTTTGTCTTCGTATCGCTCTCAGCCCCGCGATGGTCGCTCGCCGGCTGAGTTGCTCCATGGTCGTCCTCATCGAACCTTGATGTCTTTGCTGCATCCGCCGCATCAGGTTCCAGTGCAGCGGCAGACTACTGCCTTTGCTCCTGGCGACGTTGTTTTCTATCGCAACTATCGCGGTTCACGGCGTTGGCTCTCAGGGCGCATTCTTCGCTGCCTCGGCCGCGCGATGTATTTGGTTTTGGGGGCCTCTGGTGAGGTGCGTCGGCATCTCAATCAGCTGCGTCTCTGTCGTCGCCTGGGTTCTGCCGCTCCCCGTCTGCTTTCAGCGACGGTGCCGTCCGGTCAGCGCCCTGGGGACTCATCTACTGGCTCGCCTCATCCCCAGGTGTTACCGACGCTGCCTTCCCTATTGCCTCATGGCGACGCGCCGCCGCCGCCGCCTGTTCTCCCGCCGGCGCCGCCCGCAGTGGACGCGTCGCTGCAACCGCCTGGCGCCTCCCTGGGTCACGCGCCGCCGCTCGCTTCCCGTGACCAGCTGTCCTCCGCCATGGAACTCTTGCCCCCTCCGGACCAGATGTCGTCATCGCGCGTCGGATACCCCGACGCAATGGAGGTCGACCTTTCGGCCCCTTCTGTCTCATTACGGGGGCATACACCGCATGTTGACGTGCACCCTGGACTAGGTTTTCAGGCGTTTCCTAGCTCCCCTCGGACCGAATGGCAGGGTGCGGGTGGCACAGCCTCGCCTGTTGTTAGGCTCCCCACCTCATCGCATACGTCAACATGGGGTCCTCCCCACGGCGGGCGGAAGCCTTATTACATGACCGTTCGCCGATTTGCGGGGGAGGAATGTGGTGTCACTGCCAGACACCACACTTGCTAGGTGGTAGCTTAAATCGGCCGCGGTCCATTAGTACATGTCGGACCCACGTGTCGCCACTGTGTGATCGCAGACCGAGCGCCACCAAACGGCAGGTCTCGAGAGACGTACGAGAACTCGCCCCAGTTGTACGACGACGTTGCTAGCGACTATACTGACGAAGCCTTTGCTCTCATTTGCCGAGAGACAGTTAGATTAGCCTTCAGCTAAGTTAATGGCTACGACTTAGCAAGGCGCCAATTGTATCAGTGCATGTATCTTAAGAGTCTCATTTGTATAGTCAAGAGAGATGTACCAAAGGAAGCATTAAAAGTTAAGTATATTCCAAAGCTACGTATTTTCTTTATAGCAGTCATAACTTATCCTGTTCCAGACTTGACGCCAGTCGGCGTGTGTGTAAGCGTGCCTTTCGGCTTCCTCCTCAGTGTGGCGTGACTAGCTTGTTACGCCACAACAGTAACAGATTTTAAAAGGTAATTTAGTAGTCTATAGTGATCATCATATCTTTAAGCAATTAAGTGTAAGAGAACGCCTCAACGTTAATCTGATCATATAAAAGAAGGAAATCAACAAATAAGACATATCAAGAAATTCTAATCTTAAAAGATAACATTATCTCAGAGTTGCTGAGATGAATATGTAGAAACTTTAAAATTACAATTAATTCTCCTGTTTTGTGATAAATGCATCAGTTTCTTAGAGAAGAGCGTAAATGACTGCGTAATTCTGCCAATCCATTCCAGTGAAAAAGAAAACACTTCTGCAACAACGTTTTTACGGTTACGTTTCTGCGTACCAATTTTTATGGCTATGGGTACAAGTTTTTCGGCCGCTTATGTGTCTACTTACTAAGCCGGTGGCTCGTCACCGTCCTACTCCCTCGCGACGTGAATGTTCGTTAAACTTGATGGCAGTTATTTTCTTGTCCCGTCCGCCCGCCTACTGCTAGCCCTTAGCTATCCGCTCAGCGTTAAACAGATCCCGTGATTTAATGTCTTGCGTCGCCACGTTCGCATGCTTTCTAATACAGCCGTTATCTCCGTCGCCGACATTGTGTGTGTAATGCAACGGTGACATTACATGCATGATTTCGGTCGTTTTATTAATCGGAGCCAGTCAATACAGTCCCTAGGCCCATTTATTCTGATTTATGCGGACGGCATTAACTATCCGGTCTTTTTAGCTTGATTTACTCTTACCGAGAAACGGCGCCAGCAGAACAAGTTCAGTTCGGCACAGTCCATATTTCTGACGTTGCTCTAGATTGCCCTGGCTTCCGGTACATATTTGTAATCGCGTTCCCGAAATCCATTCACAATAAATAAACTTACTTTTCAACAGTAAAACATATTTCTTCGATTATAACCTGTTTCTTACGGATTTTTATCGTTCTTCACACAGTCGTAGGAGGGTTCTCCTTTTTGTGTAAAAACTCTGGAACCTAGCCTCTCCACTCGAACTGGTCTTACTTTTTGTTGAAAATAAGCAGTAACGCAATTCGTTTCAGATCAGTATTCATCTATTGCAATTGAAGTCGATATTGGATAAATTGAGAAAATATTTCGACGTACATCAGGCTATCGTACTTTAGTTATCGTCTGTGAAACTCAAGCCGCCCGTTTCCTGTTTCAGTCCTTGTGAAATATCTTTCCTTCTTCGCAGATGCGAAGCATTATAGTGGCTAGCTTTGCGTTCATCGATTATACGATTCCGTCACGAAATTCATAGGAAAACAAACATCTCCGGACACTTTTGTTACGCTTATCTGACGTCACGATAAAGGCTCAGCGTGTCGGTATTTTTGTTGCTATCCACAGAAGGAAAATACGGGTATCTCGCGTTGCTATGTGAGTGTTTCTGAGAAGCTAAGTTTGGCACTTGTAGAAAAAGGAAGAAAGGACGGGCATTGCCCCTACAATGTTATTAATCATTGGTTAAATACATCTTCAGAAAGAAAAGCACGTGTTCATACTACAGAGAGGTCCAAAAAATTTATCCACTGTTTAAAAGGCCATAACTTGCAAGCTAATTGATGGAGTTGTCTCATTTTTGGTGAAAGTGTAGCTTAAAGTCCAGCTTAAAGATATCACTGCAGGTGTTCGAAATGGTCACCATAAACTTCACACACAAACGATGCCGCCGAACTGCAGCACGAACTACTGACTGCAAGGTGTTCAGTTGGATATTTGCACATGAATGTACGATGGATTCTCGAAGTTCATCCAATGTGAGTGGCTTTTGTCGATAAACGACGTCCTTTAGTGTTCCCCACAGGTAAAAGTCCAGAGGAGTTAGGTCTGGGGAACGTGGTGGATACTCCATACCACCTCTACGGCCTATTCATCTTCCTGGTAGATGTTCGTCGAGGTACGTCCTAACACGATTTTGGTAGTGGGCTGGGGCACCATCTTGTTGAAAGTAAACTCTTCCGTCTCCATACAAGTTTCGGATGGCAGGTAAAATGGATGTCTGAAGCTTCTGAACGTACACCTCACCAGTTACTGTGCCGTCAAAGAAGAATGGCCCAGTCAAGCCCCGATAAGACAACCTACACCATACATTTACTCCTTGGTCAATTCTCGGCTTTCTCTACATGGACGTTCTGATTTTCGGCGGCCCAGTAGATGCAATTGTGCTATTTACTGTACCATTGAGTTTGAACCGCGCCTCATCAGACCACACAGTCATCTCTGCAAACTCTTCATCGTTGCGCACCATGTTAGTAAACCACTCGCAGTACTCCATTCTACGATCTGGGTCGTCCTCGTTCATTGCGTGTAGCAAAAAAAAAAAAGGGGGGGGGGGCTCTGAGCACTATGGGACTTAACATCTGTGGTCATCAGTCCCCTATAACTCAGAACTACTTCAACCTAACTAACCTAAGGACAGCACACACATCCATGCCCGAGGCAGGATTCGAACCTGCGACCGTAGCAGTCGCGCGGTTCCAGACTGCGCGCCTAGAACCGCTAGACCACCGCGGCCGGCATTGCGTGTAGCAATCGTGAGATATAACACTTCCACTTTGCTGTCTTCAAAATTCGCCGAACACTTGAGCGACTTGCTCCAGTTTCACGGGCACACTGTCTAACAGACTTCTGTGGTGAGCGAGTGAATTGTTGCAACACACGACGGGAGTTAGTTGGACTTGTTACTGTTACAGGTCGTCCAGATCGTTGTTTGTGTACATTTTTAACGCAGCCTTCGGCTTCAAATTTGTCTCGAATGCGACGAATCGTTAAACTTGTCGGTGGCTCTGTTTGATACTCATTTCGCTATTGCCGTTGAACCTCATTAATGTTTTCGTACTTAAAATAACACTTCAAAACTCACTTCCTTTCATCGAATGTAAGCCTTGCGCCAGCCATGTTTACTCGAGTAACTGGGTGCAACTAAGAACAAAACACTGACTATCTGGCGACTGTCATCTGACAAAACAAAACAACGCAATAGAACGCTTGTGTGGCGATTGCCGGAACTACAAACTATTACACTACCAAAGATGAAACAACTTTATCAATCAGTTTGCCAGTTATGGACTTTTAAACAGTGGATATATTTTTTTTGACCCCTCTGTATTTTCGGATGGGAGTAGTGTTGATAACGCGTAGAAATGTTACCAAATATGGGTGTTGGTTAAAAATTCGTTGGATATCTTGGTGACCAGGAACCTTTCCGAGACGAGTAAAACATGCTGATTAAAGATATGCAACACATTTGTCTTCATTACTAGAATGTGGTCCGCCCTGGTAGCTGAGTGGTCAGCGTGACAGACTGTCAATCCTAAGGGCCCGGGTTCGATTCCCGGCTGGGTCGGAGATTTTCTCCGCTCAGGGACTGGGTGTTGTGTTGTCTTGATCATCATCATTTCAGCCCCATCGACGCGCAGGTCGCCGAAGTGGCGTCAAATCGAAAGACCTGCACCCAGCGAACGGTCTACCCGACGGGAGGCCCTAACCACACGTTTAAAACTAGAGTGTTTAGTTTTAGAATAAAGGGGATCACATACCGATAAGCAGAAGCCTTGAGTAGCCGCAGGACTTCCGTACCTACACGGACGGTTCCACATCTGAGGCGTGTACGGGATACGCCTTCTTTTGCCCTTCCAGTGGTGCCTATCAAAGGGTTTGCGCTTCCACCTAAATCTTCTGGGTACGCGGCGGATCAACTGCTCATCAAGGAAGCTGTTCATTATGGCATCCGGACGTTCAAGGTCGTCCTCATACTTACGGATTCTCGAAGTGTGCTGTAGAAATTGCAACATCCTGCGTTTGATGAACAGACTAACAGGTATGCTGTGGATGTCTTGGTAGCCATGGGAGACGCGCAGACCTTTGGAATTGCCGTTGAATTACTCTAGCTTAAAGGACACCATGACATTCTTGGTAATGAAACTACTGACAGAGCTGCCATGAGGAGTACTAAAGAACGCCAGTTACACCCAACGCCGATCCCTCACACGGATCTCGCATCGACGATACGGAAGGGCGCTTATCACTCTTGGAACTGTGAATGGCATGTCTCTCATCACTCTGAGGGCGGCCATACAACCAAACATCTCTCCTCGACCATGGTTCGCCTCTATGCAGCTTCGCACACGTCATGTGCACGTTAAACGGAAGGGGCTGCTCACTAAATTCCGAAATACGATCTTCACACAGGATGTAGAGCATATATTACTACACCAACTTTCAAATAGCGCAATGATCACCTTTCAAAGATAAGGGAAATTAGAGCTCGTGCTGAGGCGTTCAGACAGTCGTTTTTCCCTCGCGCGAACCGCGAGTGGAACAGAGGGGGGGGGGGGGGGGAGGGGGGGGATAAATATGACTTTGGCGCGAATTGTGCCCTCCGCCACTCACCGCTTGGTGGCTAGCGGAGTATATATGTAGATGTAGATGTTACTTCTGTCATTCGCATGAGGCTGGGACACGTGTGTTACACTGTGCAGCTATATCGGCTGAAGATAAGGAAACAACGGCAGTAGTGGATATTAACCTCATCATATTGGCAAGTTCCAAGTACACGACCGCACAATCAGACTTGTATAATAAATTGGTTGCGAGAGGTTAATCCCTCAAACATCAGTATTCTTGTTTTACTCCACCATCTTCATCATTGTAAGTATCACTTAAAACTAAACTCCTCCAGAACCGGCCATGAAGGCTCAACGGCACCGAACGGCCGCCGTGTCATCCTCAGACCATAGGAGTCGCTAGATGCGGGCATGTGGGCAGCACACCGCTCACCCAACCGTTTGTCAGTTTCCGAGTCCGGACCAGTATCACTTGCTCACTGACTATTTGGAAGCCACCGGCATCTAAATTTAGTTTCCGAGTGGCCGAGGTCTTCATTTTCAAATGGCATCAACTCGGTTCCAAATGCGGTGCGTGATTTTGTGTTTTAATTTGCGTACTGACCTCTATTTGTATATTACATTTGTATTATTGATGTCTTGTGCATTTTATGTCACTGTTCTAGTAGCACTATTGTTCATACCGTTGGTTGTGCTGTGTTTGCCATTTTGGGTTTTTCTTTTATTTTAAGTACGTCTGTCTGTATGCTACAAATATGATGTTATTTGCAATGCTTTTCTTCAGATACTGTTGTACTTACTGTGCGATGTAGTCCGCAGCTCGTGGTCTTTCGGTATCGGGGTCCCGGGTTCGATTCCCCGCGGGGTCAGGGATTTTCCCTGCCCCGAGATGACTGCGTGTTGTTGTGTCGTCTTCATCATCATCATCATCCCCATTACGGTCGGAGGAAGACAATGGCGAACCACCTCCGCTAGGACCTTGCCTAGTACGGCGATGCGGGTCTCCCGCATCGTTCGCTACGCTCCTCGGAGCATGGGACCTCATCATCATCATCATCATCATCACTGTACGATGTACGCTGTTTGCCCATTAATGTTTTGTATTTTCTATAAGAGCATTTGTATGTTTGCCGTAATGTTGGTGTATGGTGCTATTTGTAATTCTGTCATCGCTGTCATCAGCTGCCTGGGGTTTGTCTACTTGTGGTTTTATTTTACTTTAAGTGTGTAGTTTTATACTAACTTTGTAATTTTGTGCTGTTCTGGTTTTTTGAGATTCTGTTTCTTTGGCACTTTATAACCGTTATTGGCTGTATAGTTCTTGTAATCCAAAGCCGAAATAAAGACAAATCACAGTAAACAAATCTTGAGTCGTGGATAGGTGCACACAAAAAGAGAGAAAACTGGCTAGCTACAGATGTAATCCTTTTTCGATCTAGAGTAAAATTGACAGACACCCACACCCACACAGACACACACATTATATATATATATATATATATATATATATATATATATATATATATATATATATATATATACTCCTGGAAATGGAAAAAAGAACACATTGACACCGGTGTGTCAGACCCACCATACTTGCTCCGGACACTGCGAGAGGGCTGTACAAGCAATGATCACACGCACGGCACAGCGGACACACCAGGAACCGCGGTGTTGGCCGTCGAATGGCGCTAGCTGCGCAGCATTTGTGCACCGCCGCCGTCAGTGTCAGCCAGTTTGCCGTGGCATACGGAGCTCCATCGCAGTCGTTAACACTGGTAGCATGCCGCGACAGCGTGGACGTGAACCGTATGTGCAGTTGACGGACTTTGAGCGAGGGCGTATAGTGGGCATGCGGGAGGCCGGGTGGACGTACCGCCGAATTGCTCAACACGTGGGGCGTGAGGTCTCCACAGTACATCGATGTTGTCGCCAGTGGTCGGCGGAAGGTGCACGTGCCAGTCGACCTGGGACCGAACCGCAGCGACGCACGGATGCACGCCAAGATCGTAGGATCCTACGCAGTGCCGTAGGGGACCGCACCGCCACTTCCCAGCAAATTAGGGACACTGTTGCTCCTGGGGTATCGGCGAGGACCATTCGCAACCGTCTCCATGAAGCTGGGCTACGGTCCCGCACACCGTTAGGCCGTCTTCCGCTCACGCCCCAACATCGTGCAGCCCGCCTCCAGTGGTGTCGCGACAGGCGTGAATGGAGGGACGAATGGAGACGTGTCGTCTTCAGCGATGAGAGTCGCTTCTGCCTTGGTGCCAATGATGGTCGTATGCGTGTTTGGCGCCGTGCAGGTGAGCGCCACATCAGGACTGCATACGACCGAGGCACACAGGGCCAACACCCGGCATCATGGTGTGGGGAGCGATCTCCTACACTGGCCGTACACCACTGGTGATCGTCGAGGGGACACTGAATAGTGCACGGTACATCCAAACCGTCATCGAACCCATCGTTCTACCATTCCTAGACCGGCAAGGGAACTTGCTGTTCCAACAGGACAACGCACGTCCGCATGTATCCCGTGCCACCCAACGTGCTCTAGAAGGTGTAAGTCAACTACCCTGGCCAGCAAGATCTCCGGATCTGTCCCCCATTGAGCATGTTTGGGACTGGATGAAGCGTCGTCTCACGCGGTCTGCACGTCCAGCACGAACGCTGGTCCAACTGAGGCGCCAGGTGGAAATGGCATGGCAAGCCGTACCACAGGACTAAATCCAGCATCTCTACGATCGTCTCCATGGGAGAATAGCAGCCTGCATTGCTGCGAAAGGTGGATATACACTGTACTAGTGCCGACATTGTGCATGCTCTGTTGCCTGTGTCTATGTGCCTGTGGTTCTGTCAGTGTGATCATGTGATGTATCTGACCCCAGGAATGTGTCAATAAAGTTTCCCCTTCCTGGGACAATGAATTCACGGTGTTCTTATTTCAATTTCCAGGAGTGTATATACAAGTGCTTATGGCCATACATGGTGCCGGTGGGACGAACAGTATATTGTACCAGAAATTTACTACAGCAGTTAGCAGATTATTTGGACACCTAATTCATATGATTAACTTCTATGACGACTGCATAGACTTTACTGTAGTTTCGAGATTAAGCTGCCACGACTATATTTCTAATCTGCAAAAAAGTATCCCATTGCTAAGGAGGCAGGTTTAAAATGTAATCTAAGCGATACCATTTTGTTCAAGCTATCACTGATTACCAAGAGTGTGTTCCAATGAAGAAAGGAATTTCGGTGACGTAGAAACATGTAGCAGCCAGTGGGAGGTAGGCACCTGCACAATGGTTGAAAGAGTTGAATTCAGTTCTCAGCAGAGACAGTTACCATGTGCGACTCATTCCAAATGACGCCTATATAAGGTTTTTTCTTAACCAGCTACGTAAGAAAGGCAGAAAATTCGTGTGTTGAACAGGTTGCAATGGCTCATTCCGTCAACTCGAAGCAGCCCAAGCATTTCGCCACTTTGGACCCAGAACGATTTTAAGCACTTAATTTGCCAACAATTTGAGCTACGCCCCAAAGAAGAAATCTGCAGCACCTCCTGAGCTCAGACTGGCGGCCCCAGTACCCGTCAGCATCACAGGTTGGTCTATAGAAAAGCACCAAATTCGGCCCTCGCATTTGATCCGCCCCCTGTTGGGCAGAAACCGGTGGTCACACAAACGCATGGGCACCGTTGCTTCGCCAGTGAGACAGGATGACACCATCAAAACCAGAAGCGAATACGTCACGCCCAGCGTATTGCACCACCGCCGCTGCTACCTCCACCGCCTCCGCCTCCCCTATCTCCTCTGCTTACAACACCTCCACAAACTTCACCCGTTAGGCCCAATTCGCACAGAAATGACGTGACGCGAACGCCTGGCGGCGGCGAGACAGTGACTGAACGCGAGCAATTCACACTGAAGGGGAGCTGTCCGAGGACCGCGGGGCGGTCGCGCCACGAATGGATCAGAATATGATGCAGTGAAACTCTTGCAGCTCGTCGATGTTGAGCAGCGAAGAAGATATTGGGTACACCCGAACGTTTCCAGCATCTTCACAGAATGTCTCAAAAGTGTTTCTACGATGCGTTGGACAAAGAGAACAACAGCATTCAGAAAAAAGCCACGATAACTGGAATTTTAATTTGAACGGAAGCCTAATTATTGCTAATTTAGTGAGAGATTTTCAAAACACTTGGACATTTTTCCAAAGTCTGGTCAGCTGTAAATATTCCACTGATATGGACCAGAAATTTCTTTCTTACAGGACACAGTTTCTTACCACGCGACAGACATTTTATCTGTACAGAGAGAAAAAAGTATTCCTTCAGTCAGAAAATTACATTTCAGGCATTGACAACTCCAAGGACAACGCATTCCTTCTGTGCAAGATGGAATCAGAGAAATTCCAGGGTCTTAGTGCACTAGATCAAGGGTTGTACAGAGGGTAATTCAAAATAACTGAGTATGTGTGGATACACATTTCATCTGATAGCCCTACGACGCTAAGGGGGGAAAAGCTATAACATCCACCAACTATGGATTTATCAAAGCATTTCACAGAAGGTGAAAGATACTAGGAAAAGAAATATGCTGCTAGATGACATTCCAGGCATTAGAGGGCCAAAAAGAAAACCTTACTTAGCATGTGACAATGTAGCCCAACTGGAAAACAGAATTCCTATTATCAAGTACCAAGAGTGAATAGTGGATTTGCGGGGGAAAAGCCATAACATCCACCAACTATGAATTTATCAAAGCATTGCACAGAAGACGAAAGATACTGGGAAAATAAATATGCTACTAGATAACATTCCTGTCAGTAGAAAGTGCCAAAAAGGAAACTGTAGTGGACTGTTAAGGCAGCCAGCCCCCAGTGAAGTAGCCGAAAGGGCACGCGTCAACTCACGCCGTCTGGCGTGAAGTCTGGAACAGGATAAGTTATGAATGTGATAAAGAAAAGAACGTAGCTACTAGAACACTTAACTTTTATCTCGTCCTTTGGTATACAGCATTCTTGATGATACAAGTGAGACTATCTTGAGATATATGCAATGGTACAAATGGCGCCTTGCTAGGTCGTAGCCATTAACTTAGCTGAAGGCTATTCTAACTGTCTCTCGGCAAATGAGAGAAAGGCTTCGTCAGGGTAGTCGCTAGCAACGTCGTCGTACAACTGGGCGAGTGCTAATAAGTCTCTCGAGACCTGCCGTGTGGTGGCGCTCGGTCTGCGATCCTGACAGTGGCGACACGCGGGTCCGACATGTACTAATGGACCGCGGCCGATTTAAGCTACCACCTAGCAAGTGTGGTGTCTGGCGGTGACACCACAGAAACCTTACTTAGCATGTGACAATGTATCCCAACTGGGAAGCAGAATTTCTCTTAACAAGTACAAAGAGTGAAAAATGGATTTGCACTTCCGTATGGCAGAACCCATTGACTGAGGACAGAAACTGTAATGTTACTGTATACATTTAGTGTAATTGCAACACGAATAGCGTTCTATTTTTGTGTTCTTTCCATTGTTGCTTGTGCAGATTTGTATTACAGTAAACGTTATGTGTTTTTTTACTTGTATTGTTGTACTTCCTCAAAATAAAGTCTCTGTTTCTACAGTAAGTACCACAGAAAAACAAGAGAGTTTCAGTAGCACAACGTTGTAACTGCACAGATTCAACGTTGTTCGACCAATAAAATAAAGAAAATAGTGCTCCTTTTTATCAAAGATAACATATGTAACACATAGTAACTCTTACAAAATACGCGAAACTACGTTTTACGTCACATACACTGCCTGCATTAAGAAAGTCCAACTACGTAAGCAAAAAATAGGGATGCAAATAGGTAAGCGTAAAGTATTCATAACACAGAATACATTCGTTATATCAATAGCCAAATCAATTTTCTCATTCATCACTAGCTGGAACACACGTCATTTCTTTCGGCAACATGTTAAGGAAAAGAGTTATTGAGTGTTTCATGCATGAACGAAGACAAAAAAATTTACGTGAACATCATATAGCTAAGCCTCCCGCTGGATTTGCGATTCTCTGTCTCTAGTTTTAAAATGAAAATAACTCTTAGCGCTGTATTAACTTAAAATATGATTGTAACTGACTTCACAAACCACATACGAAAGAGAAACACGAGCCACAAATCCGCCATAACGTCGAGTGCTGCGCGTCGTAGCTCTTCGCGGCAAAACGTCGACATACATCACTTATTTACTCGAGACTCGAGAAAGTGGTATAGCTCTCCTTCCACCGTTAAATACAATCGCAATATGTTAGTTATATTTCATATGCAGTAAACTACGGCCTAAGTCCCACCAAACGTAAACTGGTCAGCGACTGCATTCTTCAGTGCAAACTTTTTAAAACATACCCACTGGTTTTCATATTTGGCAGGTATCAATTAAGTATGGGCAATAACGAAAATAGAACCAGTCTTCTATAAAGCTATAGTGTAAAACCACAAGATGCGGAAAAAACAATTTTTTCCCCCTTATCGTTTCCTTAAAATCGAATGAGAAAGACTGCACAGCGAAGAACATGCGCGAATCCCAAAAGAGTGAACTTTAATTTTTTACGCGAAAAATAAAAGCGTTACTGAGATACTCTCTACAGAGATAATGAAACTTTGCTTGCTCTACATCAATCAATTTTTTTGGGGCACATAGCATTACAAATTAACGAAAAGGTCATTCCGCCTCTTATGCGTCATTGATACGCGTCGCTTCGGTGCCCCACTCGTGGGTACTACACTGGTGCTTTAAGTACTGCTGCCCTTAGAACGTGCGAACAATGTGGATTATTTCGAGGTGTGTGGCTGGCGGGTACTTTGACCAGCAGCAATTCACGTGTCTAAGTTTTCATTTCCACGGTCTTGAGCTATCACTACCACTGTAACAGTCTAGGTTGATTAGTATATCAACCCTCTTTTAAACAGAGTGACATTTACCTTTTCTTTTTTTGCAGAAGAGTATACACTGTCCAGCTCCGTGATAAACAATGCAGTATAATACAGTCATAAATAATGTCGCCGTGTTTTCCGAAGTTTGCAGGTATTATTTTCAGGGTAAAGCAGTTTAGAAATGAAAGAAGCACCCTCTCTTCCCAGAAATTGTATTCTAAGGACTTGTGTAATAAATATATACGAGGTGCGACAATAAAGTAAAGAGAATGATTTTCTTTGCAAGATGCGGTAACCCTGCAGGCTTGCGTAGACACATTATCTTTCAAATGGTTCAAATGGCTCTAACCACTATGGGACTTAACTTCTGAGGTCACCAGTCCCCTAGAACTTAGAACTAGTTAAACCTAACTAACCTAAGGACATCACACATATCCATGCCCGAGGCAGGATTCGAACCTGCGACCGTAGCGGTCGCGCGGCTCCAGACTGTAGCGCCTAGAACAGCTCGGCCACTCCGGCCGGCACATTAACATTGACCCTGGTCTATAAGCTGCTTCTAGTCCAAGCGGCACATAGATGCAACTGCGCAGTTGTGAGTTGTGCTGCAATAAGTTAACACGTGTTTGTGTCTCTCGTCACGGAAATGGAACCGCATAATATTGCGCAACGGTATGCCATTTCTTTTTGCGTCAAATAAGGTGAAAACGTGATGAGAACTTACGGTAAGCTTCAGAAGGCTTTTGGAGAGAAGACTGTGTCAAGAACTCAAATCTTTCGTTGGCATAAAATGTTTAGTGAAGGCAGAACGAATGTTGAAGATGAAGACCACAGTGAACGATCATCGACCTCACGGACGCATGTCAACTTGGCCAGGGTGCGTGAACTCGTACGATCTAATCGAAGATTATCCGTGAAAATGATTGCAGAAGAACTGAACATCAATCGAGAAAGGGTTCGTCTAATAATAACTGAAGATCTTGGTATGAGAAAGATTTGTTTTGGTCCCCAAAAATCTCACATCACAACAGCGAGAAACACGGCAAAATGTGGAAGCTGATCTGTTAGAGCAAACGGAAATCAATCCAGAATTGTTGAGCCGTGTTATCATTGGTGATGAAAGTTGGTTTTTTTCAGTACGATCCAGAGACAAAACGCCAAAGTTCGCAATGGTGCTCAAAGGGATCACCCAGACCAAAAAAAGTTTGCATGTCAAAGTGAAAAGTGAAATGCATGCTTGTGGGCTCCTTTGATTCCAAGGGAATTGTTTGTAAAGAGTGGGTACCTCCTGGACAGACAGTTAATCTATATTACTACAAAGAAATTTTAGAAAGACTTGGAAAAGAGTCCTTCGTGTCCGTACCAACAATGATGAAAATTGGATTCTGCATCACGATAATGCGCCATCACATACTGCTCTGTCAGTACAGCAATTTTTAACCTCAAAACAAATTTCAGTACTACCACAGCCACCTTATTCACCAGATATCGCTCCGTGCGACTTTTTTCTATTTCCAAGAGTCAAAACGGCGGTCCAGGGACACCATTTTCAAACAACACAAGATGTCCAAAAAGCTGTGAAGACGGTCGTGGGGGATGATTAGTTCCAGTAATGTTACCATCAATGGCAGAAGCCCTGGAAAAAGTGTGTGCAATCAGAAGGGAACTACTGTGAAGGAGACAACACTAAAATTGACTAAAACAGTAAGCAACGTTTTTTCACCTCAGTCTCATTACATTATTGTCGCACCTCGTATTTTTGTCTATCATGCACGCAATACGTCCACCCAGAACTACGGACGGGAAGAGACAGATAGTTGAAGACTGAAAAACTTGATGTCGCCTGAAAGAAACATTTGAATATAGATAAGTGTTCATCTTTCCTTTCGTACACATCTCTTTCCGTAGAGGGTACGTTTATATTGCTGTTTTGCCCGTCGCAATGTTCCGATACTTATTAGATGATGTGTTATTTAAAAAATGGTTCAAATGGCTCTGAGCACTATGGGACTTAACATCTATGGTCATCAGTCCCCTAGAACTTAGAACTACTTAAACCTAACTAACCTAAGGACATCACACCACCCAGCCATCACGAGGCAGAGAAAATCCCTGACCCCGCCGGGAATCGAACCCGGGAACCCGGGCGTGGGAAGCGAGAACGCTACCGCACGACCACGAGATGCGGGCTGTGTTATTTAGGGCTAAATCAAAATAGGACCTATAGCGACTGCCCCCCCCCCCTCTTCCCCTTCCTGTATACTGGCTTTGTTCGTGGTTACTGGACGGCAGTATACAGCAGTGGTGCATTTTACAAACATACATAAGTGATCAAATTCCATATGGATGTACCACTTAAACTACTTTCTAGCCTGGCTGGGGATCGATCCCTTTGGTATTTGTGGCCAAGTGTATATCTTACTGCATTTATCCCCTGCACGTGTCAGTTTTACTTATGTTACAATTAATTTGCATGAAATTTACAAACTTTAAGAAAGCTCCAGTTTCAGAGAGATCATGAGCCGACAAAGAGCAGGTCTGAATTGTCTTTTGCTCCATTATTGAAGTATAACCGCCGCGCATAGTTCGCGCGGCCCCACCTCTACACGCAGTGTTCATTGTACTCGTGGCTTGCGGTACCATAGCTGCAACTACAGAGAACAGTTCAGCTTCGGGTCTGTAACTTTGTAGACAACGACGAGCTGCACGTGATTATAGTGTCCAGAAGGTAGCTGGCTAGCATAAGAGCACGTTGTTGTGTGTCTGGTTAAAAAGTTCGATGCCGCGACGGAGAAGCCATAAATTTCCGACCATGCTTACATAGACAACGTCGTCCATCACAGATTTCAGTGTCCAAAAAGGCCAACCCGTATCATCGGCATCACGTCGATTGGTCACCCTATTCCACTTCATTAATTACTTGCTTTCATTCTGCCTTCGCAGTAAAGTTCGCTGTCCAGCGGTACTACATTTGGTACTTATAGCGTCTTTGTCATTGTAGGCACACGCAAATTCCTATAAAATTCTTATGAAGAGGAGCGCCTTGATGTGCGAAGCAGGCAACCTGCGATACTAGACTCCTACTCGCTCCGTTTCTGATCTCTAGTCCCCGCCAGCCACCTCTGTGTGAATTGTTTCATTTTTTAACACAGAGAAGGGGCTTACAGGCGCTCAAAAGCGAGGTTATCAGCGCCTTGAACATGTAACTGGCGTGAAAGAGCACCACCACCCCGCCAGACGTCTGCGCCAAACCATTTCTGCGTGCATTGATCCTCAGGCATTAACGGCCTGGGCCATTGCAACCGTCATTCCTGCAGCCAATTATGCCGGCGCGCTGTCACTTCTGGGACAGACCAGCAGCAGCTTCCCCAGCGTCCGAGCAGCAACCGCCGACGCTCGGATGTATACGTCGCGCCGTCCCCACCGACGCCTGCCACGTGCGACAGACAAATTGAGACGCCACTGGATCCATTTACAGCAGTGCTCCCCAACCTGTGGCTAATTACCCCCTGAGGAGTAAAATGAAATTTTATGAAGAGTAAAAACTAAACAATTCGATTTTGTTTCAGTCTCGAAAATAAATTATTTTCAAAACATCAATAATATTATCACAATTTTGTAAGATGTTAATACTTATTGTATAAGTTATCAATAATCACTTTTTCTCAATTATTTGCATTAAACTGGTGCAAGGTACAGGTTCCTCACGTAGTCCAACCGCTACAAACATATGTCGTGCTATGTCCCGTACATCTTCGACAATAAAAGTGAGACATATACGTAACAAATACTAAATATCTCTATAAAATGTCTTCTCCAGGTTGTAGTAGGTACCTGCTTCATTACTCACTTCGAAACAGATAAATGAATTAATTGATAGCATTGCACAGCAGTAACTATGTAAGGGCTACTATAGTGCTGTACACAGTATTATTATTATTATTTATTATTTTCGATTATTCCCATTTCAGAGAGCGTTTGAACTTGAATTCCTTTATGATGAGTGTTTATGTTTTATGAGCCCAAATTTTCTTCATGTGTTCACTGTGTTGTTTCTTTCGCTCCGCTGTCCATTTGCATCCTGGTCTCTTCTGTGTTGTGGTGTCAAATTTATGTTTTTTGATGATGTTCCTGAATTCAGTTCTATTTTCTGCATCGTTTACTGTTATGTGTGCTTGTCTGAGGTCCTCTTCAACTTCTTTTATCCATTTTGTTTTTCCCGTGCCTGAGTTGATGACTTTAAGAATTGGCTTTGAAATTCTGTTTTCATTCATCCTGTGGATATGTCCGTAGAACTGCATTCTTCTTTTCCTTATTGTATCCGTAATCTTGTCTGTGTATTTATATAATTCTGATGTTCGTCTCTTCTTCCAGATTCCTTGCTCTTGTATCGGGCCAAAAATTTTCCTGGGAATTTTCCTTTCTTGATTCTCTATTTCTTTCATTTTATTTTGCCCACCTATTTGTGTTGTTTCACATGCATACAGTGCCTCCGGAAGTACGGCAGTGTTATAGTGCCTCAATTTTGCGTTAATGGATATGGACTTTTTGTTATAATAGTTCCACGTGAGTTTATATGCTTTCTGTAGTTTTTTTATTCTTTCCTCATTGGCCTTTAGGTTGATCCCTGATGGCTGGATGATTTCTCCCAGGTACTTAAAATGTGGTACTTGTACGATTTTCCCATGGGTTGTCACAATAGGCAATTTGTCTTGTGGCACTCTTTCTATGTACTGGGTTTTCTCATATGAGATTTGCAGGCCAGTTCTTTGTGCAATTTCGTGTAACTTCTCTATGGCGTTAGTGGCTTCTTTTCTGTTATTTGTGAGGATTGCAAGGTCATCCGCAAAAGCTAAACACTTCACATTGAATCTATTATCTTTTCTAATGCCAATTTGGATTCCTTTGACTTCTTGTTCCCATGTCCTGATAATTTTTTCAAGAATGATATTAAAGAGTAATGGTGAAAGTCTGTCACCCTGTCGCACTCCAGTTTGGATTTCAAATGGTTCCGAGATATCCCCCATAAATTTAACCTTGGAGACTGTGTCCGTTAATGTTTCCAGAATTATTGCTCTTGTCTTTCTGTCAATGCTGAATTCTTCCAGCGTCTTGCAGAGCGCTACTCTGTCTATTGAGTCGTAGGCCTCTTTTAAAATCTACAAAAGTAACCACTGTGTTTCGGGTGTTTCTCATCTGGAGAATCATTTTCAGATTCCAGATCTGCTCTATGCATGATCGTCCCTTGCGAAAACCAGTCTGGTACATCTACATCTACATTCATACTCCGCAAGCCACCCAACGGTGTGCGGCGGACGGCACTTTACGTGCCACTGTCATTACCTCCCTTTCCTGTTCCAGTCGCGTATCGTTCGCGGGAAGAACGACTGTCTGAAAGCTTCCGTGCGCTCTCTAATCTCTCTAATTTTACATTCGTGATCTCCTCGGGAGGTATAAGTAGAGGGAAACAATATATTCGATACCTCATCCAGAAACGCACCCTCTCGAAACCTGGCGAGCAAGCTACACCGCGATGCAGAGCGCCTCTCTTGCAGAGTCTGCCACTTGAGTGTATTAAACATCTCCGTAACGCTATCACGGTTACCAAATAACCCTGTGACGAAACGCGCCGCTCTTCTTTGGATCTTCTCTATCTCCTCCGTCAACCCGACCTGGTACGGATCCCACACTGATGAGCAATACTCAAGTATAGGTCGAACGAGTGTTTTGTAAGCCACCTCCTTTGTTGATGGACTACATTTTCTAAGCACTCTCCCAATGAATCTCAACCTGGTACCCGCCTTACCAACAATTAATTTTATATGATCATTCCACTTAAAATCGTTCCGCACGCATACTCCCAGATATTTTACAGAAGTAACTGCTACCAGTATTTGTTCCGCTATCATATAATCATACAATAAAGGATCCTTCTTTCTATGTATTCGCAACACATTACATTTGTCTATGTTAAGGGACAGTTGCCACTCCCTGCACCAAGTGCCTATCCGCTGCAGATCTTCCTGCATTTCGCTATTCTATTTGTGGGTCAGCTTGTTCTTCTAATCTATTCATGAGAACTTTTGATAGGATTTTATATGTGACCGGTACGAGTGAGATACCCCTGTAATTATTTGCTTCAGTTTTGTCCCCTTTTTTGTGGAGTGGATGGATGAGTGCGCATTTCCATTCAGAAGGGATCTGTTCTGTTTCCCAAATGTTTAATATGATTTTGTGAATTTTTCCTGTTAATCTTTCATCATTTAGTTTCCATAGTTCTGCAATAATTCCATCTTCTCCCGGGGCTCTATTGTTTTTCAGTGTCTTGATAATTTCTACTATTTCGTTGATGGTTGGCGGTCTAGCGTCAGGATTTGGTGTAGACGTCTCGTAGTGAATATCCTCTGTAGGTCTTTCGCAGTTGAGAAGTTTGTTGAAATAGTCTGCGAGGATTTGGCAGTTATTCTTCGTGTTAGTTTCTAGTGAACCATCCGGTTTCTTGAAACAAATATTGGGTGGCTGGTATCCTGCAATATGTTCTTTAAACGTCTTATAAAAATTCCTGGTGTTGTTCTTCTTAAAATCTTGTTCTATCTCATCTAGTCGCCGTTTGTCATAATTTCTTTTTTCCCTCCGAATAGTTTTCGATGGTTGTTTTCGGATTACTACAAATTGTTGCCATTTTTCTGATGTTTTGTGACTATTGAAGTTTTTCCAGGCATTGGTCCTTTCTTCTATTGCTTGGTCACATATTATATTCCACCACCTGTGTTTTCTCCTTCTCGGGGGTTGACCCAATTTCATCGTGGATTTGAGGACGTCCACAAGTTCTGTCCAGTTTGTAATGTTTGTCTGACAAATTTCCTGTAAGATGTTTTCCTTGTTGAGTTTTATATATTCGGGGTCTGGTCTCAGCACTTTGTTTAGTTTTGGCTTTTTTTCTATTGGGTTGGAATCTGGTCTTTATCTGTAGAAGATGGTGGTCTGAGTCAAACAATCCTCTTCTCGTTTTCACACTCAGAATTTCTGCTGTGTTACTCTTGGAGATGGCCACATGGTCTATCTGGAATTCACCCAACATTGTGTTGGGCGACTTGTAAGTATACAGTTTCTTGTTGGGTTTTTTGAATTGTGTTGACATAATTACGAGGCCAAAATTTTCGCAAAAGCTTATCAATCTTTCCCCATTCTTGTCAGTTCTCTTGTGAGCTGTATGTATTCAGGTGATTTTCCTGTATTTTTTCTCTTTACCTAATCGTGCGTTAAAGTCGCCTAACAAGATTATTACATGGTGTTTGGAAATTTTGTTTGTCGTCTCTTCAAGGTCATTCCAGAAGTCCTCCACTTTCTGGCGGTTCTTCTTGTTATAGGTATTTGTGGGTGCGTGTGCGTTGATCAAGGTATACCCTTTGTTGGCCGATTTGACAGAGAGCGTTGATATACGTTCTGAGGCAGACTGGAAGTCAATGACAGAGTCGCTGATAGATTTGTGGACTGAAAATGCTGTGCCAAACTGTTTGAGTCCTTTCTCATTAGTTTTAACTGCTGGTTTTCCTTGGTAGATCCTGTAGTTGTCTGTATCAAAATGGTTTTCGTCCGTAAATCGTGTTTCCTGGATTGCAAGGATTTTGATCTGGAATTTTTGCAGCACGTCTGTAAGTTGTTTGATCTTTCCCAGTTTGAAAAGAGTATTAGTATTAAGTGTACCGATGAAGTGTCTTTGTTTTGTGTGTAATAATTTGGACGTCGTCTGGTTCTCAACCTTAGGCGTAACATGATGCTCCTGGTCCCCCGGAATCCGATGACTAGGTAAAGCCAGCCTTGCGACTGGTGCCCGGGGTAGTGGATTCATTCCTTGTGTTATCATCATGTTTGGTTTTCAAGTTGAAAAATAACTTGGTGGTGGTCCTTCCGTTGAAAGATCACGAGGAATACGACTTGATTGTTGAGATCAAGAAGGTTGCTGCAGCCGCACCATCTAGGCGACCCTGACCACTAACCGCTGGATACCAGGCAGACGTTAGTGGATTTCGGTTGATAGTTTTGGTCCACCCCGGGTATTTTATTTCCCCGGTACCCTCCATATCTGGAGAGCATTTCCCTATCCGCCACCTGGGGAGGCGCCCGATGGGAAACTATCAACTCCACACAGTATTATTATTATTATTATTATTGGCGAATTCTCCCAGAAATGGAAAATAACTCGATCAATTTTTCTTTGAGTTCTTATTGTTCTTCCAATAGGCCTTCACTCATTTGTCTACCTTTTGGCTGAAGGTGTCTCTTTCTAGAATGTCTGCTGGTCTTACCTTTGCATTATTTAGGTCCTTTCGAAATTCATCTTGCCAAGGTGTGGAATTCTTGAGAGAGGTTATATAATCTATTATTCTCTTCGTCAATCGATTTTCTGGTAGTCAGCTGAGATGACCAAAGAACTTCATTCGCCTTTTCCTAATATCAATTTCGATGTTTGAGAACTTTTCTGTTGTTTTAATGCTGCGCGGGATTCGCCGAGCGGTCTAAGGCGCTGCAGTCATGGACTGTGCGGCCGGTCCCAGCGGAGGTTCGAGTCCTCCCTCGGGCATGGGTGTGTGTGTGTGTTTGTCCTTAGGATAATTTAGGTTAAGTAGTGTGTAAGCTTAGGGACTGATGACCTTACCAGTTATGTCCCATAAGATTTCACACACATTTGATTTTTTTTTTTGTTGTTGTTTTTGTAAGTAGGCTGTTTAGGTTCTTATATTGGTAACGACATGTGGCGCTCTATATGAAAATCACTGACTGTGCTGTGTGCAGTCTGAGGCTGGTCGGCATTGTTGTAATACTCGCCATTGTAGCGTTGGACAGTTGGCTGTTAACAGCGCGTAGCGTTGCGCAGTCGGAGGTGAGCCGCCAGCAGTGGTGGATGTGGGGAGTGAGATGGCGGAGTTTTGAGAGCGGATGATCTGGACGTGTGTCCATCAGAGGCAGTACATTTGTAAGAATGGATGTCATGAACTGATATATATATTATGACTTTTGAACACTATTAAGGTAAATAAATTGTTTATTCTCTATCAAAATCTTTCTTTTGCTAACTGTGCCTATCAGTAGTTAGTGCCTTCAGTAGTTTGAATCTTTTATTTAGCTGGCAGTAGTGGCGCTCGCTGTATTGCAATAGTTCGAGTAACGAAGATTTTTGTGAGGTAAGTGATTTGTGAAACCTATAGGTTAATTTAGTCAGGACCATTCTCTTGTAGGGATTACTGAAAGTCAGATTGCGTTGTGCTAAAAAAATATTGTGTGTCAGTTTAAGCACAGTCATGTATAATTTTTCTAAGGTTCAAGTTTCATATTTTAATTGATTGAAGCCTATAACCGTCTTGGGTATGTCTTCCTACTAGAATTTGCCTAATGATCTTTTTCTCTTCTTTTTTGATGTCTTGAAGTTATTGTATTCTGTTAAGGGTTAGTGTTTCACTTGCGTAGAGGATTTCTGGTTTTATGAAAGTACTGTAGTGTCGAATTTTGCCTCTCTTGACACTGATTTTTTGCTGTCGAAATTTTGCGTTAACCCTAATCCTTTTTAATTTTTTAGAGACGATATTGCTGTGAGATTTTTTCAGCACCTGTCAGTTCGATGAATTCTCCAAGGAATTTAAAGTATAAGACCCTGTTAAACTTACCATCTTTTGTTTTCAAGCTTTCAGTTTCTGTTTTTTGAACAAAAGAATTCAGTTTTCCCAAATGAAATATCTAAACCTACTTTTTCTGCATATTCATTGAATATTTCCAGCTGTTCGACTGCACTCTGCTCATCCTCTGCTGTTAGTATCGCCGGGTCGTCCACAAATGCAAGATATGGTATGTAGAGATTGTTTTTGGCAACGCCCAGTTGGATTGGCTTCCAAACCCTACATTTATTTATTTCTTTCTCCCAGTCTTCCATAACTTTGTCTAGAACTACGTTGAACAGAATAGGAGAGAGTCCATCACCTTTTCTCACACTTGTTTGGATGTCGAATGGTTCTAAGACCTCCCCCACAAATATTACTTTAGATGTAGTGTCAATTAGTGTTTGTTTTACGGTTTCTCGTGTTTTGGGATGTAATCCCCTGTTCTCTAATTTTTTTTTGAGTAGTAAGGGCCTGTATATTGAATCGTATGCTTTTTTGAAATCTACAAATATCTATACTACAGGTTTCTGTCTGAGAGCTCACCCTTTGCATATGGCTTTGAGACTGAAAATTTGCTCCGGACATGATCTGTTTGGTCTGAATCCTGCTTGATATTCTGCTACTTTCGGTTCTAATTGCTGTCGTGTACTATTCAAGAGACAAGCGGATAGAATTTTGAAGGAAGGATCCCCCTATAGTTGTTTATATCTGATTTATTACTTTTTTTATGTAGTGGGTGAATCAGAGCAATTTTCCAGTCATCCAGGATTTTTTCAGCTTGCCAGATCTTTTGGATTATTTGAGTAATTTCTTTGAGTGAATTTGAGCCTAAATTCTTCAAGAGTTCTGCTACAATTCCATCATCCCCTGATGCTTTATTGCTTTTAAGTTTCTTGTTGCGTGCATAAATTTCTTCTTGCGTTGCTGGTGACGAGTTCTATGGTGAGATTTCAGGGTGCACTTTAGGGAATCTCTCTTTGGCTTCTGGCTAATTTAAAAACTGTGAAAAATATGTGTCTAGTACTTGGCAGTTTTCTTTGTTTCTCAGAGCCAGTTTATCATCTTGTTTTCGAAAGCAAAGATTTTGTGGTGGGTACCTGAAATGCCCCACTTAAGCTGCAGGACAAGACACATAGAATAAATTGTGGAAAGGGGCCAAAATAAGGTCAATTATACTCGAACGTACAACTTAATTATTTGATCAAACATTACAAGACACCAAAAAAATTTCTTAAACACACAGCGTTAATCTTCGGGATTTAATTACCGGCTGAAAGCCACTTTAAATTAAAAACGGCTGAGGGCCAAAAACTTAAAACGCAAGCACAATCAGAAATTTAAAAGGCAAACCTTATCTAAAAACAGTTCTTTAGTTAGGCTGAAGTAAACAAGTTCAATTCAAATCGGCTGAAGACCGAACACTTAAAACTCCAAAACATTAATTTTTTTGAAGTACAAATGTCCTTATGTAAAACATTTCTTTAATTTAGGCTGAAGGCCTTACGAACAAACAACTGAAACTCAAACCGGCTGAACGCCGAAGACTAAAAAATTCAAACATTTTCTAAAATGCCAAAAGGCTTACGTGAAACAGTATTTTAAACTGGTTTGAAGGCCTTAAGAGTAAAACAACTCTAATTTAAAACACAAAACTGGCTAGAAGCCATACAAATACCAGCAACAAGAACAAATTAAAAAAAATAAGGCAGTAACACAAGGGCGCCCAGGTGTTCGAGCGTCAGCCTGTAATTCGAACACTAACGCTCGCTTAGGTGAAACAGGCAGTCGGGCCAACCATTCATGATCCGACGACAACCCAACCGACCGACAGTCAGCGGACCCACCAACAATATATCTTCCACTTCACCCGACTAGGGCACAACAGGAAGTGTAACGGAACAACGTAGAAGATATTGGCGGCCACAACCAAACATACTCGGAACTGTCAAACTACACACCTTGCTGGACAGCAACAACAGTATGAGGAAACTACACTGCCTGAAATTTACGTCAACGGCCAGGGCAAGTTCAAAACGGTTCAAATCGCTCTGAGCACTATGGGACTTAACATCTGAGGTCATCAGTCCCCTAGACTTAGAACTACTTAAACCTAACTAACCTAAGGACATCATACACATCCATGCTCGAGGCAGGATTCGAGCCTGCGACCGTAACAGCAGCGCGGTTCCGGAGTGAAGCGCCTAGAACCGCTCGGCCACCGCGACAGGCCCAAGGCAGGTAATCGGAACGTTAACGGCCACAAGGCAGAAGATTCCGCTAGTGCACTTCAATTCAAATAACCAAATACAGTGAAGCCCCACCGGAGGAGGGCTATAATTTTCCAACTTGAAAACCACGTCGTTGTTGCTCGCTGGAATATCCCAACAGCCGACAACGAACTCCAAACGACACAATGTGAACAGTCTTGACTTGCTGGTAGGTTGAATCAAAACTCAACTTTCGTGTCCAGGGTCGGTGAACCAGGGACCTCGTAGCAGTGGGAACAGCGCCACACTCTCCGACACCACGTAGAGACCGCCAGCGGGCCCCAGCCAAACTACGCCCCGCCGAGAATTCCTCACTGCTCCATGCCAACCGACCTACTCCTCAGAGCCAGTACGCCGCCAACATTTAAAATGTCAGTCAAAATCAGACAAACTACACACAGTTTCACGAACATTTGCACGAAGAACTAGACAATGCTAACGGCAGTGCCTGTACAATAACAGGAACTAATCACGAGTCGGCACACATAGCCAACCCACAAGCGATCGCCGGCCAAATACACGTCGCCCGGCAAGACGACCGACCGACGACCAACCAAAGTGGTCCCCACTCCAATCATGTGTCGGCAACCGTCGGGCGAGTCACGGCGGTCCGGACCTCACTGCTTCCGCGCCCCGACTGAACTTGTGCCACGTGCCAAACTGCCAGGTCCGAACTAAATACTGGCGCGTTCCAACTGACTGGTCGACACACAACGACCGGGAAGTAATAGCACGCCAGCAAAGATAATACGGCAGGGCTTATACTGACTACACTGCCATGTCAAAATATTTGCATCTGGAAACGCTTCAAGGCCACCATAATCTGCATGATTGCCCCATACAACAGCAAGCGTGAGCCATGTACTACCTCCAAAAACTGCTTGTACATCACATGTAAAGTTCAAATGGAGTCCACGAAACACATTTGGACCTCCAATTAATTGCTGTTTATTAAACTGTCCAGCCAAATCAATATCAATAGCCTTCAAACTGCGATACACAGGAACGCTGCGCCACCAGCGACGACGCCATGCACGTCGTCTAGGCATTGCTGTGGCACGTTAACACAAGTGAACGTGCAAATATTTTGACATGGAAGACATGGAGTATAGCAGAGACAACACGACTTTTGGCTAAACAGCCTTATGGTACACTTGTTCCAAGTATGCCATTTGTGTTGAGTACTAGAAAGAAGAAAAAATTAAATGACGATGAGTACCTGTTTCTATGGGCCAAGATTGGCAATGGAAATTGTAAAATAAAGATCAATGGTGACTGTATGTTATATTACAGACAATAAAGTTGTCCTACCTGAGAACCATCCTTATCTATCCCGTGAGATTCTTTTTTTAAAAAAAGTATAAAACACTATTCACTTTTTGTTTGGTGGCCGTGCGAGTCTTGGTTGCTCGCTACGCGGCTGACCTTGAAGCGGACTTAGCCGCTGAGCGAGGCTGGCGCGCATTTCGAATCGTGGCGGGCGTTTGAATTCGGGCAACACGGGCACGCTTTTTGCGCTCGCTTACGCCATTGTTGCACGATTGTTGCCCTCGTTTGGGCCATTGTTGGACCATTGTTGTGCGTCCAGTATATTTACTTGATCCATGTTGCAGAAGAATTCACTTCCGGTCTGTGTTATTCTTATGGAGTTTAGGGCGCTGATTACTAATAATTGTTGAAAAATAACTTATTTAAACAGTATACGTACTGTTTGGGAGGTCTACTGGGTTTAGGAGAGGGGACGGTGGGTGGGTATTGTGTTTTACGCGTTTTACTCCGCTTGACCTTGAATTCGGACTTAGTTTCTGGCCGCTGCAACACAACACGGGTCCTAGTATTACTAGACCCGTGTTGCAGAAGAATTCACTTCCGGTTGCGCAACGGCGCTGATAACGGCTGATAAGGCAGCCTGCAGGGGTCCAGCGGCACTTCCGGTCTCAGCGCCAGTCGCTCCGCTGCCGCCGAGCAGTGCAGACGCATCGCTGTGGGGTCTCGCTAGGCGTTGTTGTTGCATGATTTATGCGCTCGCTTATGCCACTGTTGCACCATTGTTGCGCTCTCTTGTGCCATTGTTGCACCATTGTTGCGCTCGTTTGGGCCATTGGGCCATTGTTGGACCATTGTTGGGCATCGAGTAAATTTACTTAACCCGTGTTGCAGAAGAATTCACTTCCGGTCTGTGTTATTCGTATGGAGATTACGCTGCTGATAAGGAATAACGTGCCACAGCAATGCCTAGGCGACGTGCATGGCGTCGTCGCTGGCGGCGCAGCGTTCCTGTGTATCGCAGTTTGAAGGCTATTGACATTGATTTGGCTGGACAGTTTAATAAACAGCAATTAATTGGAGGTCCAAATGTGTTTCGTGGACTCCATTTGAACTTTACATGTGATGTACAAGCAGTTTTTGGAGGTAGTACATGGCTCACGCTTGCTGTTGTATGGGGCAATCATGCAGATTATGGTGGCCTTGAAGCGTTTCCAGATGCAAATATTTTGACATGGAAGACATGGAGTATAGCAGAGACAACAGGACTTTTGGCTAAACAGCCTTATGGTACATTTGTTCCAAGTATGCCATTTGCGTTGAGTACTAGAAAGAAGATAAAATTAAATGCCGATGAGTACCTGTTTATATGGGCCAAGATTGGCAATGGAAATTGTAAAATAAAGATCAATGGTGACTGTATGTTATATTACAGTCAATAAAGTTCTCCTACCTGCCGCTCACGGGCGGGCAAAGCAGCAACTCAGTGACACAAGTAATTGAAACTAACATACCGAGGTGGCAGTACGGCAAAAACAGGATTTTAAATAAGAGATGGCACGTACATGAGCCACGCACTGCTCAGTACCCTTTGATCTGGTTTGCGAACCGTTAATAGAAGTCGTGTGTATTGTAGTTTTTGAAGTTTTCTTCGATTGACTACAGTTGTTCTCTGGCATATTTTCGTTTAATTTGTCTTAAAATCTTAGAAGTCTGTTTGCGCATTTCAAAAAATTTCTTCTGTGTTTCTTCTGATTTGTTTCAATTGTAATTTTTAAATGCCATTCTTCATTCTTCTAGTGCGTTCTCGCATTCTTGGTTTTTTGTGAAGGGTGATTATATCTTTTGCTGTTTTGATTATTTTAGTTCCAAATTGGTCCCAATCTTCTTCGTGTTGTTCTTCCCATTTTTCAGTGATTTTGGAGCCTTCGATTTTGTGTAGATCAAATTTTGGTATAAGCGGTGTATTATTATTATTTTATTATTATTATTATTATGACTATTTGTGATCAGATATAAAGCGTTGACAGCCTGAGTCTTTCATTTTCTGCCAGCTCAGAAGTAAGGAGTGCAGCAATCAAGTGATTCACGAAAAGTTAGTGCACACATCTGAAATGGGACTGCATTGTACAGGTCAAACAGGTTCCGCAATGGTGAGGAGTAATGCAGGGAAGGTATGTTTTGTATCAAGTGTCTACCCTCACTGTGGACAGTTATCTTTCTCATCTCAGAAGGAGTTGTGGGTAGCACACCCCACATACACACAAACAAACTAAATATCATTCGTCTTTCATCATTTTAAAAACAAAAGTGTTCCAAAAATGTCTTTCATTTACAGTTTAGTTAGGCGCTGAAGTTGGTGATAATGTGGTGAAAAGGGGAGGGGGGGAAGGGAGGGGGAAGGGCATAGACGCCAGGCATCGGGGGGAGGGGATACTAACTAATCTCTGGTTGCACACAGTGGCAGTGGTCTACGAAAGGTTGTGTCCCACTGATCCGTCTCCTCCTCTCAAGGGCAGGCACAAATGGCGCTTCTGTTAAAAGAAGGGGTCGGTTAAATTCTGAGGCACATACAGGTTGAGTCACCTAACGTTGCCGCTGGATATATTTCGCAAACCACATCAAATACTGACGAACCGATTCCACAGACCGAACGTGAGGAGAGGGGCTAGTCTAATTGTTTAATACAAACCATACGAAAATGCACGGAAGTATGTTTTTTAACACAAACCTACGTTTTTTTTAAATGGAACCCCATTAGTTTTGTTAGCACATCTGAACATATAAACAAATACGTAATCAGTGCCGTTTGTTGCATTGTAAAATGTTAATTACATCCGGGGATACTGTAACCTAAAGTTGACGCTTGAACCCTCCGATGTTCAGTTGCGTGTTGTAACAAACACGGGCCACGGGCGTTTCATAGGACGTGGAGGACGCATAAATTGGCCAGCCCGTTCTCCTGATCTTACACCTCTGGACTTCTTTCTGTGGGGTACGTTAAAGGAGAATGTGTACCGTGATGTGCCTACAACCCCAGAGGATATGAAACAACGTATTGTGGCAGCCTGCGGCGACATTACACCAGATGTACAGAGGCGTGTACGACATTCATTACACCAGAGAATGCAATTGTGTGCAGCAAATGATGGCCACCACATTGAACATCTATTGGCCTGACATGTCGGGACACACTCTATTCCACTCCGTAATTGAAAACGGAAACCACGTGTCTACGTGTACCTCACCCCTCATGGTAATGTACATGTGCGTCAGTGAAAAAGACCAATAAAAAGGTGTTAGCGTGTGGACGTAATGTGCTGTTCCAGTCTCTTCTGTACCTAAGGTCCATCACCGTTCCCTTTGGATCCCTACGTAATTCGGTGCTCTCCGATACACAAGATCGAACAGCGGAGGAGTGGTACTCAAGCGTCAAATATAGGTTACAATATCTCCGGATGTAATTAACATTTTACAATGCAACAAACGGCACTGATTACGTATTTGTTTATATGTTCAGATGTGCTAACAAAACTAACGTGGTTCCATTTAAAAAAACGTAGGTTTGTGTTAAAAAACATACTTCCGTGCATTTTTTTATGGTTTGTATTAACCAGTTACACTAGCCCCTCTCCTCACGTTCGGTCTGTGGAATCGATTCGTCAGTATTTGATGTGGTTTACGAAATATATCCAGCGGTAATGTTAGGTGAATCATCCTGTAGAACCGTCGTTAATATAATGCGGGAGAATGTACAGAGGAGAAAATTGTAGATAAGCCAAGGCTTGAATAGCGAAGGCAGGAACAACGGAATGTATATTGGAGAAGTTATGCGGAGATGAAGAAACTTGCACAGGATAGACTTGATTGAGGAGCCGTATCAAATTAGTCCCCTGACTCAAGACCAAAATACAAAACCGCCCCTAAGTTCCCATTTGGGAGTTGGGGGATGGAATGTTGTATCTATTGTTTATGCCGTGGTGGTATCGATAGCCCTGTCAGCGGAGCGGCGCTGCGTGTTCTGTATAACGTCAGGGAAGGGGCGTTGCACCCTCGCAGCTTACCAATCACCGGACACGAACCGCCTAAATCTGTGCCGCTACAGCCCAAGAGACAGACTTGCAGTACGGTCGAGACGGCATGCCATCGCAAGCGCATCACAGTCGCAATGCTCTGCCTGTGGACTTTGGATCTGGGCTGCAACTTGGACTCTCTTCTTGCCAATGGTCGACGACGTTCCATATTCTTGTGTGTTTACGACCCTACAGCGTAACTTCCATATCGGGGATTAGCCTACTGAAGTCCTCGGCTGTAAAGAATTGCAAGCGACACATGATGGGAAACTGAGTTAATGCATCCAAAATATAGACAGTGATGTGCTTCAGCGATATTAATTGAAAGTTCCTCCATGATCCGAGGAAAAGAAGGACTTTGGCACGAATTGTGCTTGTAAACAGGAGCTAGTACCACAAACATGGCTGCCTGTAGTCGTAACGTGTGCGGTCGTTATGAAGATGCTTTCCTTGAACGAGCTGTATGAATCGGAGGATGATGTGGATGTATATAATACCAATAAAGATCCTGCGTATGTACCTCAACAGAAATGGGCATCAAAAGGTTTTACTAATATTTCGTTAAGCAAGGAAACAATGTTAAGTTACGTCGCTTGCGGTACTTGACGTGTATTTACCTGACAGCACGAGGCAGGCGTCTTAAGCGCTATTCTCAACATTGTTTATCTGTAGTAAGGTTCTTGCACTGGTTCCTTGTGAAGCATTATCTACAGTTGCATCCAACCTTTAAATCGATACCAACAAGCGTCAGTTGCGTATCTACCTGCTTACGCACATTATTACTGCTTTGGAAACAGTCTTGAGGATTTGTGTGCGTGTTGCAGGTAGATTGTGCTGAGAAATAACTGTTAAGAAGAATATTTAATCCACTATCTCGTTTCAGGGTTAATTGGCATTGAAGTTAGTCAATAATGCCGTTACGAGCGGAAATTAAAGTGGTCCGCAAGATAAGATCCACTGTCAGTTGCTATCATGGCTTTGTTCTGATAGTGCTCGGGCCTATTCAGCCTTTGGTTCAGGTTCGATCCTTACTACCGTCCCGTGTCCAGTTTTTATATCGGTCTCTTGTTTGGTTTTCGGAAATCTTTTTCTTAACAAGTATTTCTCAGCAGAACCTACCCTGCAATACCATTACAAGTTGTTTAGACTGTTTCTGACCACCCTTTGTATCCTGTAAGGCCTGTTTTGCATGTTTGTTTTTATTTGGTGTATGTATGATGGCGTTAACGACTACTACGATAGATGTAGCTTATTTTTGTGTGTGAACTTATTCTGAAATATATAGAAGACGTTAAGTATATAGCTATGAATTGTTATAGATTCAGAGGAAAATCATAGAAATGCATCCTACAGATGAAGCATCAGATGCTGACATGCTGCAACCAGATACAGTTGAGGCAGATAATCGGCGGATTCGGCAGAGAGACCGGAACAGAGTAGAACGTGGAGGTATCCATGGGTAAATCGGGAAAAAAAGAAATGTAAGAAAGGAACATAGAACATACAAGGACAACGGAGGATGGTGTCGTACGAAAACATATAGGCCCTACATGCGAATGCTCTCAAAACTGTTTCGAGCTTATAAGTGAAGTAGAGAAGCAGCTAATATTCAGGAATTTCAGGCAGCTGAACTGTTATGATACCCGTTATGATACGCATAATGTCATGATACATGTACCCACATGGTTGTTTACTGTCAAAAAAATGGTTCAAATGGCTCTAAGCACTATGGGACTTAACATCTGAGGTCATCAGTCCCCTAGTCACGCTAAATAACGAAAAGTGTGAGGTGATCCACATGAGTTACAAAAGAAATCCGTTGGAATTCGATTACTCGATAAATAGTACAATTCTCAAGGCTGTCAACTAAGTACCTGGGTGTTAAAATTACGACCAACTTCAGTTGGAAAGACCACATAGATAATATTGTGGGGAAGGCGAGCCAAAGGTTGCGTTGCATTGGCAGGGCACTTAGAAGATGCAACAAGTCCACTAAAGAGACAGCTTACACTACACTCGTTCGTCCTCTGTTAGAATATTGGTGCGCGGTATGGGATCCTTACCAGGTGGGATTGACGGAGGACATCGAAAGGGTGCAAAAAAGGGCAGCTCGATTTGTATTATCACGTAATAGGGGAGAGAGTGTGGCAGATATGATACGCAAGTTGGGATAGAAGTCATTAAAGCAAAGACGTTTTTCGTCGCGGCGAGATCTATTTACGAAATTTCAGTCACCAACTTTCTCTTCCGAATGGGAAAATATTTTGTTGAGCCCAACCTACATAGGTAGGAATGATCATCAAAATAAAATAAGAGAAATCAGAAAGCTTTAGGTGTTCGTTTTTCCCGCGCGCTTTTCGGGAGTGGAATTGTAGAGAGATAGTACGATTGTGGTTCGATGAACCCTCTGCCAAGCACTTAAATGTGAATTGCAGAGTAGTCATGTGGATGTAGATGTAGACTTAGAACTACTTAAACCTAACTAACCTAAGGACATCACAAGCATCCATGCCCGAGGCAGGATTCGAACTTGCGACCGTAGTATCAGCGCGGTTCCGGACTGAAGCACCTAGAACCGCTCGACCACAGCGGCCGGCGTTTACCGTCAAAAAGTGTCAGGCATAAAAGAAGCTTTTAAATTTGTATTTTGAAGAGGTTACGCAGTACTGTTTCGTTAACTCGCCGAGCAAGCAAACAGTGATAATTCAATCGTAACTGATGTTAAGTGCATTCAGTTTGCAAGCAAACAATGTTAGATACCCACTCACGAAGTTTTAAGAATACAATTGTGGGTATCATTTACCATTTTAAAATATGTCATGTCGTTACAATTCGGGATAGTTTCTTTGCAAGACAAATTGATCCGAGCATTAAAAAAGCAAAAAAAAAAAAATTGTACTGTTTGCATCCACACCCTTTTTTCAGGAGGAAAAAAAAGTAAACTCGAGGTGGAGCTTCTAAAACTCCTGGCACTAGTTATTACGTTACATAATTCAGACTGATGAGTCATCGGCCGGCCGAAGTGGCCGTGCGGTTAAAGGCGCTGCAGTCTGGAACCGCAAGACCGCTACGGTCGCAGGTTCGAATCCTGCCTCGGGCATGGATGTTTGTGATGTCCTTAGGTTAGTTAGGTTTAACTAGTTCTAAGTTCTAGGGGACTAATGACCTCAGCAGTTGAGTCCCATAGTGCTCAGAGCCATTTGAACCATTTGATGAGTCATCCCATTCGCTGCGTACGAAATAACAGAAGGTAGAACAGGCAGTTATTAAATCTCAAGTACTCTGCTGTTGTGCTGAGTTACAAGGCCCAAAGTTAAAACTTGCATATGTATGCTGTCACATTGTTTCATTAATTTATCTTTCGCTCTATACGTCAATTATTTACCTGTTACGTGGTCAGATGGACAGTAGCTGCCGAAGGCCAAAGAAAAAAAAAGGTGAAGCTACCAACATAATTATATGTCAGGTATGTATTAGATATAAATATCTAGCTCAGAGACTGAGATGTGGAAGTTGTAATAGTGTTCCGTTTTTAACTATATATATCATTGACGTTTCTGTAAGACTAACAACCCCTTTGTTTTGTTTACATTGTGATTTTTGTTGGTTGGTTCTAAGTGACATTGTGTGAAAAATCAATAGGAAAATTTGTTGTTTGCTCTTTCTTTTCCGTTTGCACCGATACTGTCTTCTACAAGAGTTCAGACCATTTTTTGAATTTTCTGTATAAAGAAGTGCAAGAAAAGTATTGCTTTAATTTGAATACTCGTCTTATGAACCCAGTTACCTTCCTATTACATGGATGTATGAGATGTTTGGTTTTATGGTGGAGAAACTGAAGTTAAATTTGTTTGCACGCAAGAATACCGTGCCTTGGTGCTAGAAAAGTTTCCTGCAGTACTGTTCTACGATACTCTGTCTCCTTGATTTCAGTCTACACTACGGCTGCACAGATGTACCTGCAAAGAAACAAAAGATTAATTACCCAGCGGCCTTGGGAATTGCTGTTCAATTGTTCTGGATTAAAATACATCATGGCATCCTTCATAATGTAACTGCTGACGCCTTGCCAAGAGGAGTATTATAGAAGGCCAGTTACGCCCAACACCAATCGCTTATACGGATCTTACGCCGATCATACGAAAGGCTGTTTATCACTCTTGGAATTGTGAATGGCATGTCTCTCAGCACCTGGCGGCCATACAACCAAACATCTCTCCTCGACCATGGTTCGCTTCGGTGCAGCTTCGTAGATGCCATGTGACTTCTGTCACTCGCGTGAGGCTGGGACACGTGTGTTACCCCGCGCATGTACATTAGTTGAAGGACACTGCGATAAGGAGAACACCGGCAGCAGCGGATCTTAACCACATCATATTGGCATGTTCCAAGTACACGACTGCACCATCAGACTCGTATAAGAAATTAGTTGTGAGAGGTTACCCCCGCCCCACCAGTGTTCTTGTTTTACTCAGCCGTTTTCATACACATAACTCGCTCGCAGACTATATGAAAGCCACCAGCATCAAAATTTAATTTATGAGTTGCCAAGGTCTTCATTTTCATGTGGCATCTACCCGGTTCGTAATCGAGTGAGAAACTGTGTGTTTTAATTTGTCTAAAGACGTCCATTTGTACATTAAATTTTCATTATTGCTCTCTTGTGCATTTTATGTCACTGTTCTACTGGCACTATTGTACATACCGTTGGTTGTATTATGTCTCTCATTTCGGGTTTTCTTTTACTTTTCATAGGCGGCGTGTATGCTACATTTTTCTTATTGTTTTATGATGTTATTTGCAGTTTTGTCCGCCCCTGGTAGCTGAGTGGTCAGCGCGACGGATTGTCCTACCTAACGGCCCGGGTTCGATTCCCGGCTGTGTCGGAGATTTTCTCCGCTCAGGGACTGGCTGTGTGTTGTCCTTATCACATCATTTCATCCCAATCGACACGCAAGTCACCGAAGTGGCGTCAGCTCGAAAGACTTGCACCAGGCGAACGGTCTACCCGACGGGAGGCCCTAGCCAAATGGCATTTCCATTTGCAGTTTTGTTCTTCAGCTATTGTTGTACGCTGTACGGTGTTTGCCCCTTCATATTCTGTCTTTTACTATAAGAGCATAGGCATGTTTGACATAATGTTACTCTATAGTGCTTTTTGTTATTCTGCTTCAATGTCATTGTATTCAGTGCCGCCGGATGTCTAGTGTTTGTCTAATTGTGCTTTCGATTTATTTTAAGACAGCTTCATAATTCTGTGCTATTTTGCTTTGTTTCTTTGGCGCTTTATAAGCGTTGTTGGCTGTATCGTCCTTGTAACTCAAAGCCGTCACCATCTCGCTAGGCGCTCAGCGGGTAGTGTGGCACTACGTTTTCGAATTTTTTCAAACTGTTGCATTCTTGAGCGCCCGGTTCGCTCCCCAGTTGCTACAGTCAGGGATCACACTTTATTAATAATTATAGTACAAAGTAATATCTCCAGTTACAGTTACATTTTCAGCAAGTACAGCAAGTCCTTTCATCCATACACGAATTTTTTCATCATTGCTAACTTTTCTACGGAACGTATATACAAGGTAAATGGCATATTACTATACACATAACTAGGTCTACTTTGGGTCTTGGGATCCATTCCACAACGCCAGGTCTTGTGGGCGATGACATCTCGATCGGCGAATGATTCCACTCGAGGAAGTGAGGCGTTCTCACAACGAACAATTGCTAGCGTGAACCAGCCACTACCAGAATTTCCAGTAGTGACATCCAAAGTAAAGTTCACCCTGCATCCACGAAAGAATATTGATCCATTCGATGTAATTGCTTGGGCTGTTCCATTGCCTCCAAGTATATTTTCCAGGCTAATAATATGTTTGTAGGCAGGCATGCGGTGGCGGCGTTGACGATACACACGTCGACTAATCATAGTGCTTCAGTGCTGTTGCAGATAGAGCTCACAGCGGAATGGTTCCGCTGGCTTTTTTTTTTTTTTTCCTTTATTGAACTTCGATTCCCCCCGGAGGGGGCGGGCCGGCAGCAGCTTATTACGCTGCTCTGCAGCCTACAGAGTTTTTAATACGTAAGAAGTAGATAAAAAACCGCAAAAGCAGGTGATAAAACGGTGACTTAAATTGTAAAACGGCGGAAAATTGGGGAAAGTTAAAACATAAAGCAAAGGGTTGGCAAAGCTAATAAACTACACAGTAAGCAGACAGGTAACATAGTATGACTACGAAGTCTTTCGCGACGGAGTCCTTGCATAAAAAGTTCTCGGTTTACTTGCCGCGTCAAAAAATTTGGATAAAATCTCAAGCTTTCGATGACTACCTCCGTCATATTCGTCAGGGTTAAAACTGACTGTCTTGGACCGGTGAGGCTTCCGCTTTTATAAGCAGTGGACGGCTTCTCATTGGCTGGATGACGGCAGGGAATCAGACCAGTCTTCCAGCCACCCAGGAAAATTAAGGAAATGCTGCGACCCGTGAAAGATAATCTCGGCCTGAGAGTACCGGGAAATTACAGCATTCCTTGCGAGTGTGGCAAAAATTACGTGGGCCAGTCTATAAGAACTGTTGCCGATCGCTGTGTGGAACATCAGCGTCACCTGAAAAACAGGTATATAGAAAAATCAGTGGTGGCTGAGCACAGTTTGTTAAATAAACATAAGATTTTATTCGATGAAACAAGACTACTTGCTCACGCTTCAAACTATCGGGACTCTGTCATCAGGGAAGCAGTTGAAATTAAACTCTGTGAAAATAATTTCAACAGAGACTCCGGTTATGCACTCAGCAATGCATGGAAGCGCGCAATTGATAAAGAAAGAGTGCAGAGGGAGTCTTCTTACATTCCTCGCAGTTCTCCGGCTGTTGCGATGCATGGCGCTGCAAGCAACGCTGGATAAAGCGCGCACACAAAATCTATGGATATAGAGGCCGCCACCTCAGTACGCGCCGGTTTGACCGTGACGTCATCCAGCCAATGAGAAGCCGTCCACTGCTTATAAAAGCGGAAGCCTCACCGCTGTACGAGTGTTTTAAGTTCCACGATTTCTTTTCGTCATGTTACTCTTTAAGTCTCCGATTTTATCGTCTGTTTTTATTATTTATTCTCTCCACCTTTCTAACAAAGTCTGTAGGCTGAAGAGCGGCATACTAAGCTGCTGCCAGCCCGCCCCCTTCGGGGGCAATTGAAATTCAATAAAGGAAAAAAAAAAAGGCGCTCTACAACAGTCAGTTTTACCCCTGACGAAGATGACGGAGGTAGTCATCGAAAGCTTGGGATGTTATCAAAATTTGACGCGGCAAGTAAACCGAGAACTTTTTATGCAGGTAACATAGTAGACAGACAATTAAAAAAGTATGGCGACAGTCTGGTTTCTGTTCGCAAGAGATATAAAAATCACACCCAGCGGCAGTATGATGGCCGTTCGCAACACTTCGGACAAGACACACAACACTGAACGCTCACTGTAAACACTGCACTAAAATGTCGGTACAAAGATGACACACCATAGCCAATGGCAGATGGGGGGGGGCGCTGGACAGATGGGGGGGGGGGGACCTGGACAGATGGGGAGGGGAAATAGGAGGGAGGAGAGGAAAAAAGTAAGGGGGGGGGGAACCAAAGGAGGGAGAGGACTCATAAGGAGGGGGGGGGGGGCGTTCCGCTGGCGTGCACTGCCCGCTTATATAGGAGACGAGTGACCTTGATGTTCGGGTGGCGCGCTCTGACAGCCGCAGTCCGACATCCAGCTTAGGTAAACACCACTGTCTGAGTCACACAGGTCCCCTGCAAATGTGGTTCACGTTGGCCGCGTGTCGCTGCGCCCCCGCGCATCTGCAGCTGCGTGTAACACGGCGCTTCTTGTAAGTTTATTTTCCGACCGCTGTCCGCCCGGGTCCTAACAAGCCGCCAGCAGGAGCGACACGGTCGCGGCAGAGGGCCGGCGGCAGCGGGCCCGCCTTTCCCGAATCGACACATTCTGGCCGCCTCCGCCTCCGCCGCCGCCGCCGCCGCCGCCGCCGCCGCTTCAGAGGTCGTCGACCGCCCCCAGGCTGGTCCTCCGGTCGGGGCAGCTGACGCCGCCGCGCCGCGCCGCGCAGCGCCGCCCGCTCCTGCGGCTCGTTAATTTCCAGGGCGCCACACATAAAAGGCGATATGCGGGGCCATTATTTTTTGCCCGCTCGGCCGGTATTTATTGGAGCATTAGTTATCGGCGTGTCGCGTGTAATACGAACAGCGGCCAAACTAATCAGGGCAGCGAGCCGCTCTCGCAGCCCCAGGACGGAGCCCCGCTGCCGGCCCCGGCTGCTGCCGCCGCTGCCTCTGCCTCTGCGGCTGCTGCTGGTGCTCGCCGTGTCGTGTCGGGTTTCTGATGGACGGCCGCCGCCGCCTCCATAAGTCACGCGCGTCCCGACCGCGGCGCCGGCTGCGCGCAGCTGCGCCACCGCCGCAGTCCCTACGTCCGACACTTGCTGCCGCTCCGTAGTCCGGCCGCCTCTGTCCCAGCGATGGGAAAAACCGACCTGTTTACACCGATACCGGTATTTAGGTTCTGAATAACCGCTATTTTCCGATAGAGGAACCGATACAAATTAGGACTGCTAGTATTTCAAAAAATATCACGAATCCGATATATCTACACTCCTGGAAATTGAAATAAGAACACCGTGAATTCATTGTCCCAGGAAGGGGAAACTTTATTGACACATTCCTGGGGTCAGATACATCACATGATCACACTGACAGAACCACAGGCACATAGACACAGGCAACAGAGCATGCACAATGTCGGCACTAGTACAGTGTATATCCACCTTTCGCAGCAATGCAGGCTGCTATTCTCCCATGGAGACGATCGTAGAGATGCTGGATGTAGTCCTGTGGAACGGCTTGTCATGCCATTTCCACCTGGCGCCTCAGTTGGACCAGCGTTCGTGCTGGACGTGCAGACCGCGTGAGACGACGCTTCATCCAGTCCCAAACATGCTCAATGGGGGACAGATCCGGAGATCTTGCTGGCCAGGGTAGTTGACTTACACCTTCTAGAGCACGTTGGGTGGCACGGGATACATGCGGACGTGCGTTGTCCTGTTGGAACAGCAAGTTCCCTTGCCGGTCTAGGAATGGTAGAACGATGGGTTCGATGACGGTTTGGATGTACCGTGCACTATTCAGTGTCCCCTCGACGATCACCAGTGGTGTACGGCCAGTGTAGGAGATCGCTCCCCACACCATGATGCCGGGTGTTGGCCCTGTGTGCCTCGGTCGTATGCAGTCCTGATGTGGCGCTCACCTGCACGGCGCCAAACACGCATACGACCATCATTGGCACCAAGGCAGAAGCGACTCTCATCGCTGAAGACGACACGTCTCCATTCGTCCCTCCATTCACGCCTGTCGCGACACCACTGGAGGCGGGCTGCACGATGTTGGGGCGTGAGCGGAAGACGGCCTAACGGTGTGCGGGACCGTAGCCCAGCTTCATGGAGACGGTTGCGAATGGTCCTCGCCGATACCCCAGGAGCAACAGTGTCCCTAATTTGCTGGGAAGTGGCGGTGCGGTCCCCTACGGCACTGCGTAGGATCCTACGGTCTTGGCGTGCATCCGTGCGTCGCTGCGGTCCGGTCCCAGGTCGACGGGCACGTGCACCTTCCGCCGACCACTGGCGACAACAACGATGTACTGTGGAGACCTCACGCCCCACGTGTTGAGCGATTCGGCGGTACGTCCACCCGGCCTCCCGCATGCCCACTATACGCCCTCGCTCAAAGTCCGTCAACTGCACATACGGTTCACGTCCACGCTGTCGCGGCATGCTACCAGTGTTAAAGACTGCGATGGAGCTCCGTATGCCACGGCAAACTGGCTGACACTGACGGCGGCGGTGCACAAATGCTGCGCAGCTAGCGCCATTCGACGGCCAACACCGCGGTTCCTGGTGTGTCCGCTGTGCCGTGCGTGTGATCATTGCTTGTACAGCCCTCTCACAGTGTCCGGAGCAAGTATGGTGGGTCTGACACACCGGTGTCAATGTGTTCTTTTTTCCATTTCCAGGAGTGTATATTTGAAAAGTTACCATTATAGGCTCTAGATATAGCGAAAAAAATTATCGATATACCGCATGAAAAATATCGACGTAATTGCCAAAAATATTGTAAGAGGTCGTGGTCTCCTGACCCTCAAACTCGACAGGATAAAGTCAATGCTGTATGAATTCATGTAAACGATATGCAAATAACAAATAAATTGCAAGTGCGCACCGAGGTTGAAATACTCAAGGCTGGCGTACACACACACATTCAAGACACGACGACCACAAAAGCTTTTAGTTCAGGAGAGGCAAACCGCACGCCAGGAGGCCGGTCCCTTCAGAGGGCGAGTCAACCTATCTACGTCGGCCGGCGACCGCCCGTAGAGCAGACAGCGTTTGCCCGAGTGAAAGGGAGAAGGACCCAGTGTTCAGCTTAAAAGGAAATTCCGCTACATTGTGTGGGAGCGCCCAGCCTACGCATTCTTTACAAACATAGCACGCAGTTCCAGAGATTTTCACAGGGAGACAGCAAACGCCAAACGCCGATGCTACAGATTTCCGGATTGGTCGCCTTAAACGAAACGTCATTCTCCCGTTTTAGAAGAGCAATGCTGATTGGCAGACGATATTCCTGACGCCTTGAGCTGAAGGAGTAATGGAAGAGACCGAAAGATATACCCCTTCACGTCTGGCGTGGAGAGGGGCCATTCCGTTGTCGCTCTTGGAGCGAGAACACGTAGTAACGACAGCGTGTGCGCTCGTACGTGTACTCAAACAGCGAGGAACAAGTCTCTCCTCAGTACTTCAATGGGAGAGTACCTCTGTCGAGAGTGAATCTGAGTGCGACTCTATATTGAGTCCTTGCGATTAAGCGTTATTCACTGTGGTGGCCGCCACAATTATTGTGCGGTGTGAACGGACAGAGTTATAGTTACACGCCTGCGAGCGAATTTTTGAGTGGCAGCGCGGTGGACTGGTTATCTGACGCTAATAGTTCGACTAGGGGCAAATAGGAGTCCTTGACTTCATCAAGGCGTAGGGAGAGTTTGATTGGCGAAGGTCAATCCAGATAGAATGAGAGTTATCTTATTTGTCAGCAGCGAGCGGCGCAGACAGCAGTCATCGCAGCTTACAGTATTGTGCGCTACAGCTCTTGGGACCCTCATATTTCCTCCACAACAGTACACTTCACTGCATTTCACACGCGACAGCCTCGACCATACCTAGCAACATTCTAATGGATAATTATTCAAATTGAGTAGGCGCGGCTCTCAGCCATTCTGCCAAGTCAATAACAATCTTAAACTTTGTATAGAAGTTTCATTAACGAATCCTATCCTTAAGAGGCAACTTCACATTCCGAAAAGAACCTGGAAATAACTTGTTCAGTTCATAACTAAAAATGCCATTGTGATTTCTCAGAATTTTTGAAAAATAAATAATAATTTTCGTTAGTTTGATGTTTTTCTTACACTAGCTAGCATTACTCCAGTACCCAAGTATCCCACTAGTTACGTAAGAAACTTTGTGAATTTTTGTGTCATTTCCTTACAGCGGACGACTCCAGAAGATATTTATTGCTGAAAGTTTTTCAGGCATTTCTCTTTAGAACGTTAGGAGCGTCTGTCTGACTTCTGTAGTAGTGTGGGGGTGGAAATTGCATCTTGCAGGATCCACGGGGTAAAGGGTACATCTCAGATTAATCTGTTGGGCAGAATGACAGAATAGCACCCACCGTCCTTCACCACAGAATATTACCGGCACACATTGCCAGTTTTACGCTACATATTCATGTATTGATGTATTGTTAGATATTCTGTAGATCAACAAGTAAGCAGCCGACCTATCCACCTTAGAGCAAGAACTGAAAGGGAAATGACGGACGTTCGTGCTTGGCGATAACTGTAAGGTGGCTATAATTTCGCACCTTACAAGAACTCATCCACATAGTTTGCCGTGACCTACAAACACAATTAGGTATCATGTGATACGCATAGATATGCATAGATAAAGGAGAATGACATTGTCATGTTCGTCTTATAAATACGAGGTGCGGCTAGAAAAAAACCGGACTGATGCTGGAAAAAACATTTATTTACAATTATTTACAATTTCATGTTATCTCCTTCAATGTACTCTCCTCCTCGGTCTCTACACCGCTCCATACGAATTTTCCACTGTTCATAGCAATGCTGCAGATCATTTTCGGTAAGTCCATACATTACTTCCGTCGCTTTTTCTTTTACTGCTTCAACAGTCTCAAATCTAGTTCCTTGCAAAGCTGACTTGACTTTAGGGAAAAGAAAAAAGTCACAGGGGGCCAAATCAGGTGAGTAGGGTGGATGATCTAAGATGGGAATGTTGTGTTTTGCCAAAAACGTCTTCACTGACAACGCACTGTGAGCTGGGGCTTTGTCTTGGTGAAGGATCCATGACTTTTTTCTCCACAAATCGTTCCGTTTTCTCCGTACTCGCTCACGTAGGGTAGCCAGGACGCTAATGTAGTAATGCTGATTCACTGTTTGTCCCTCTGGTACGCAATCAATGTGCACAATCCCTTTGATGTCAAAAAAAACAATCATCATTGCCTTGAATTTCGATTTTGACATTCGTGCTTTTTTTTGTCGTGGAGAACCAGGAGTTTTCCAATGCATCGATTGGCGTTTAGTTTCGGGATCGTAAGTAAAAAACCACGATTCATCGCAAGTAATAACATTTTGTAAGAAGGTGGGATCACTTTCAATGTTTTCCAGGATGTCAGAATAAATCATTCTTCGGCGTTCCTTCTGTTCAATTGTGAGACACTTTGGAACCATTTTTGAACACACTTTGTTCATGTTGAAACTTTCATGAAGAATCTGCCTAACACTTTCCTTGTCAACTCCTGTTAACTCAGACACTGCTCTGATTGTTAAACGGCTATCTTGTCGAACAAGTTTACCGATTTTTTCAATGTTTGCATCAGTTTTTGCTGACAATGGTCTGCCAGTGCGAGTGTCATCACTGGTGTCTTCGCGGCCATCTTTAAATCGCTTAAACCACTCAAACACTTGTGTTCGCGATAAACAATCATCGCCGTACATTTGTTGTAACATTACAAACGTTTCACTTGCAGATTTTCCTAGTTTGAAACAAAATTTGATGTTAACACGCTGTTCTTTCTGTACACTCAACATTTTCTGATGGACAGACAAAATGTCAACTACTTAAAACAGACGCCACGGGCAGACTGAGTGCAGGAGGCAGATGAAACTCGAGCAGTAGGCGGAGCGAGAGTCACGTGACAGGCCACGCGACTTTCAGCCTTATTGCATTCGTTTTATTGTTTCACCAGTACTAGTCCGGTTTTTTTCTAGCCACACCTCGTAACTGTTAGCGCTCATTGCATGAAAGGTGACGGAGTGTCAGTATTATAAAAACGGCGTAATGAATGATTGCCTATACTAGTGGAGGTTGGAACGCCAGTGGAGATGAAACGCCAGGCAGAACTCAAGCTCTGGGTGGAAGGCCTGCACTGGTGTTGGTCCTGCTTAAACACAGGAAGCAGCTAGGCGGACATCGTGGCACATGAGCTCTGGAGCACAATAGGGTGACGGCCGGCCGCTGTTGTAGTAGCAGCCGGAAGAATACCCGGATAATGCTTCTAAACGCTGAAAATCTTGGACGTAGCTGAGAGGAACGAAGAAGCCTCACCTCGAAAACCACACAGGCTGGGTTATTTCCAAGGATTTTTACTCAGAAGGGTATCATTCTACGAGTATAGGTTTTTCCTCGCAAACTTTGCGCGCTGGACGACAAAATACTGAAATATGGTTGTTCGGCTTTCGGAAGAATCTGTAGAGGGGGAGAATATTCCGTGGTTTCGAGGATATCATTCGTTTTCGGAATTACGATGGTGTGGAGCCTAGCCTTGCTGGGAAGCCAGCGGTGGAGAAACGTGGTCTTCCGTTGTGACCGCCCGTGTGTGACGGTCGCTCGATATGAGCTTTATTGATACAGACGGACTTGCTGTCTTTGCTCTCAGGAGAGTTTATAGTTAGAACAGTTAGGCACTGTACTGTTGCGAACCTATACGATTCTGGACTTCACCACCAGGTTGGAAGTCGTCGTTGAGTGCGTAGCGTTCATTAATTGAGAGCACTTCCTCTGCCTATACTTACGTCGAGACGTTATCTGAACTCCGACCTTATGGCTGGCAGTTAGCGTTTCTCGTCTGTAGAACACAGAGAGCAGAAGACGATATTAGAGTATATTAGTCACAGGACCACCTTCTGCCGTCCTAGTGTTTGAAAGAGTTTATTTGTGGCTGGAGTTCTTCCATCGTTGCAGACGAGTACGAGAACCATCACTTCGACGCACTGGACGCAGTAAATAAGGTGATATCGCAAATTTCTTCGGATTATTAGGGCTATAAAAGCTAAAAAGCTGTGATCACTTAGTTTATTTCCACTGAGGTTCCACACCATCGTAGATCATCTTTAAAAGTTGTGTCTTCTAGTGTTTGGTATATAGATGATGTCAGTCATTTCGCGTTATTGATACTAGACCACGCAGTCATAATAAGGAGCAGAGTTGGGCAGTTGATTAGTAATCTTACTCAGGAAACATAAACTTTGAAATATAAAGTTTTTTTTTTAATCTGCAATAAATATACAATCAGGAACAACATTTATCATTTAGTAGGATTAGTTGCCTTCACCATTCATTTATGTTTAGGTTATAACTTATAGAATTAAGAGATCATAATATCTGCTTCAGGGGGTAGTCAGACAGGGCCATATCTTCATTTTAGCGTTTATTACTCTCCGTTGCGCACATTCATTTTACACCAGCCTGGAGTAGCATCTTGGATAACCACTTTGCTAACAGTGGTAACTGCATATAAGTGGCACAATAAAAAATGCCCGATGGGTCTGTCGTTCGGTTTCGTCGCATATCGGATTTTTCCGCAACACTTCCTATCGATTTCCCTGTTTCTTCATTTCTGCAAACGCCTGCTAACTAGCAGTCTTAGTGGCAAACTTCAGTGATGAAGTTAAACGTTGCAGTTTCTGGCCGGCCGGGGTGGCCGAGCGGTTCTAGGCGCCGGAACCTCGCGACTGCTACAGTCGCAGGTTCGACTCCTGCCTCGGACATGGATGTGTGTGATGTCCTTAGGTTAGTTAGGTTTAAGTAGTTCTAAGTCTATGGGACTGCTGACCTCAGATGTTAAGTCCCATAGTGCTCAGAGCCATTTTTTTGCAGTTTCTGTTGGTAGCGCCGAGCGCCGATCGCGTCATCATTTCCCCTCATACGTCTCCGCCCACCGTAAAGGCCAGTGTCATTTAGATTTTTGTTCTTCAGTTTCAGTAACTGTTTTTGAAGAATGCCGATGTAAAGAAATAGCATACTAGCTGCATTAAAAATTCTTTTCTAAAGCAATTGGTATGGTATTCATCCACGTCGGATGTCTTGTTATTCCACTCAAATCGCCCCGGCCCCTCCCCCTTCCCCCTGCCCAGTGCAACAGGTCTTCTTGGTGCCGTCTATACTTGCTTCACAGAGTCAAAGAGAAAATTGGACGTTATGAAAGCTCAAAAAGTAATAAAGACTCCTTCACACAGTGAAACTAAATTATGTTCTACTACAATTTTAAATACACTCCTGGAAATTGAAATAAGAACACCGTGAATTCATTGTCCCAGGAAGGGGAAACTTTATTGACACATTCCTGGGGTCAGATACATCACATGATCACACTGACAGAACCACAGGCACATAGACACAGGCAACAGAGCATGCACAATGTCGGCACTAGTACAGTGTATATCCACCTTTCGCAGCAATTCAGGCTGCTATTCTCCCATGGAGACGATCGTAGAGATGCTGGATGTAGTCCTGTGGAACCGCTTGCCATGCCATTTCCACCTGGCGCCTCAGTTGGACCAGCGTTCGTGCTGGACGTGCAGACCGCGTGAGACGACGCTTCATCCAGTCCCAAACATGCTCAATGGGGGACAGATCCGGAGATCTTGCTGGCCAGGGTAGTTGACTTACACCTTCTAGAGCACGTTGGGTGGCACGGGATACATGCGGACGTGCATTGTCCTGTTGGAACAGCAAGTTCCCTTGCCGGTCTAGGAATGGTAGAACGATGGGTTCGATGACGGTTTGGATGTACCGTGCACTATTCAGTGTCCCCTCGACGATCACCAGTGGTGTACGGCCAGTGTAGGAGATCGCTCCCCACACCATGATGCCGGGTGTTGGCCCTGTGTGCCTCGGTCGTATGCAGTCCTGATTGTGGCGCTCACCTGCACGGCGCCAAACACGCATACGACCATCATTGGCACCAAGGCAGAAGCGACTCTCATCGCTGAAGACGACACGTCTCCATTCGTCCCTCCATTCACGCCTGTCGCGACACCACTGGAGGCGGGCTGCACGATGTTGGGGCGTGAGCGGAAGACGGCCTAACGGTGTGCGGGACCGTAGCCCAACTTCATGGAGACGGTTGCGAATGGTCCTCGCCGATACCCCAGGAGCAACAGTGTCCCTAATTTGCTGGGAAGTGGCGGTGCGGTCCCCTACGGCACTGCGTAGGATCCTACGGTCTTGGCGTGCATCCGTGCGTCGCTGCGGTCCGGTCCCAGGTCGACGGGCACGTGCACCTTCCGCCGACCACTGGCGACAACATCGATGTACTGTGGAGACCTCACGCCCCACGTGTTGAGCAATTCGGCGGTACGTCCACCCGGCCTCCCGCATGCCCACTATACGCCCTCGCTCAAAGTCCGTCAACTGCACATACGGTTCACGTCCACGCTGTCGCGGCATGCTACCAGTGTTAAAGACTGCGATGGAGCTCCGTATGCCACGGCAAACTGGCTGACACTGACGGCGGCGGTGTACAAATGCTGCGCAGCTAGCGCCATTCGACGGCCAACACCGCGGTTCCTGGTGTGTCCGCTGTGCCGTGCGTGTGATCATTGCTTGTACAGCCCTCTCGCAGTGTCCGGAGCAAGTATGGTGGGTCTGACACACCGGTGTCAATGTGTTCTTTTTTCCATTTCCAGGAGTGTATTTATCGAAAATTGCGAAAAAATGTAAATAAAAAATATCGGCACTCGGAGTTGCCATTCCTACGTCGAAATATCGGTGAAAACATATCGCCGATATATACCGGTTTTTCTAGGCAAAAATATCAGTAACCAATATTTTATCAACAGTCCGAGTACAAATGTGCGAATAGTGGGAGTAGTAAGAAATGCTATGGTTTCTCGCCTTGTCAGTGCTGTACTCTGCTGAGCTGCTTGAAAACTGAGTTCAGCAGCCGTAGACTGCTTTGGGGTGCATTCATATCGCAGTTGGCAGTCATCGCGAGTGAGTGATGCTGTTGTAACGAATTCACTAGGAGCAATCATTGTTGCAGGTTGGTGTTTTTTCAGTGTCGCTGTTGTCATAATACACAGAGCAAGGTTCCCCACGTCGTTGCAAGAACAGCTAAGCGACAAGCAGCAGCCAAATCTTCTGCAGACAGTGGATCACTTGTGATCGTTGTCACCAGCACGAATGCTACAGGAAATTTTGTCCCGCCCACGACGATATTCCCTCGTTAGACTCGCAGCAGTTAGCTAATAGGTGGTGCCTCACCTAGGTCCATTCTTGCCAGCTCTTCACATATCCTGAGAAAGGTGAAACCAACAGTGGAATCACCGGTGCTTCTGATTCTGGATGGGCATTGACAGCCAATCCATAAATGTAGATGTTATAAATATCGCACGCGGAAACCATGTCAGTATTTTATGTCTACCTCCTCAGCCTCCCATAAGATGCAGCCGCTGGATAGAACTTTCATGAGTCCTTAGGAAGCCTATTACTCTGAGCAGGAACTTGTATGCATGAGGGAAGATGCACGTCCAGTAAGAAACATGGACACCGTCGAACTTTTTGTGAAGGCCTACCTAAAGTGCCAGACAGGAGAGATAGAAAATCGGTTTGGGGTGACAGGAATATACCCCATACTCTCACATCTTCATGTATGCGTATTTATTGCCAACAAGGAAGCAATCATTGAGGATTTACCCAGTGATCCAGTCTGTGAACCATCTGAAAGAGCTGTTGCTTCTAAACATGGAAAGCCTAATGTTGAAGTCGAGGTAAGAAAATCTTCCGCCGCATCTGGAATCACACCTTGGCAAATTTCAGCTGCGCCACAAAGAAAGAAAAGGTCAGGCACCAGGGGAAGAAAAGCAGGTTCCTCAGCAGTCATAACCTCGTCTCCATAAAGAAATCTCTTGAAGTACCGAAAACAGCAAGAAATAAACCACAGACAAAGAAGCAGAAGCCGCGAAAGCTTACGAGTCAAGAAACATCTGATTCTGAGGATGATGTTTTTAATGTGACAGATGATTCATCCATCTTCAGTAGCGTTCCGGACGACAGTGTCCTCACTAACGAAGATGCCGATTGTCTCTTTTGTCCAGGTAAATTTTCGCAGGAGAAGGCAGGGGAAGAACGGATAGAGTCCGAAATGTGGGCACACCGACTGTGCGCCCTTTCGTTTCGGAATATGGTGATACATTAGCTCCATACTTAACAATCATATACAATCTTTCGCTCGGCGAAAGATCCGTACCAAAAGACTGGAAGTTGCACAGGTCACACCAGTATTCAAGAAAGGTAGTAGTCTTCGGTTGATTGCAGACGACACTGTCTTTTATAGACTAATGAAGTCATCAGAAGATTAAAAAAAACTGCAAACGATTTAGAAAAGATATTTGAATGGCGCGAAAAGTGGCAGTTGACCCTACAAAAAAAAAAAATGGTTCAAATGGCTCTGAGCACTATGGGACTCAACTGCTGTGGTCATCAGTCCCCTAGAACTTAGAACTACTTAAACCTAACCAACCTAAGAACATCACACACATCCATGTCCGAGGCAGGATTCGAACCTGCGACCGTAGCAGTCGCACGGTTCCGGACTGCGCGCCTAGAACCGCGAGACCACCGCGGCCGGCTTGACCCTACATAACGAAAAGTGCGAGGTTATCCACATGAGTGCTAAAAGGAATTCGTTAAACTTCGGTTACACGATAAATGAGTCTGCAACGTGGTATTTACGTGCAAACCGGTGACAAGTAAAATAATAACAAGCACAGAGGACTTGCAAGATACAACTAATTTATTACTGAACAACAGTTTAACCCAAAGGGCACAGTATTTACCAAAAATTTTCTACAAGTGTCTCTTATTCACAAGTCAGAAAAATACATTATACAATACCTTTCTAATTGAATCAGATGCAAACAAGAACTTCTTACAACTTCTATACTAACTGTAAGCACTTCAATAATAAAAGGTAAAATCAGTTTCATTTAACAAAGGGCACTTGAATAATAAAGGTGAAATAAGATTCTTTTAGATAGGTCACCTGGACAAGCCCAATAGGACAAATCACATAATTCCAGTTTCCGCTACCCATGGTTTTGAAGGTAAATATATAAGCAGTATAGCAAACGGAACAGACGCCTTGGCGTCCCAATGCAGAGGAAACTTTAAGTTAATGCAAGATCCCCCACTCACTGCAACCCGAAGAACTCGGTGGCCGCCGTACCTGTTGCCATTTTCCCCGCGGCAAAAGAACCTCCCGTTCCCTCTGGTACTGGTCGGCCAAGGCGTCGTACTCCGGACATCGATTTAGACATGGACTAGGTGCCCGCTGCAGTGCTGCAACAGAAAAACACAAACACACAGCTACAGCCCAAAGAAACAATGTTAACAGCCCCAGAATATAGTAAGATAAAATTCTGCAAAGATAGATCACATCAAGACAATGGCAAATTAAAAATGGTTAAAAGAATTAACTTTAGACCTCAAATTTCAAAATATGGAAAATTTCCCCAGCACAAACCGACTAGTTTTAAAAGGGAGACGATAAGACAACGCATAATATTATTATGCCACTACGCCGCAGTTCCAATAAAATATTGACACTCATAAGAAAAGGTTAAAGCTACTGATAACACGGTTAGGCCCGAGTGCAAAACTAGAAAGGTTGAATGTCTACTTCTTCAACAGACAGCTGCGTGGTACATAGTTCAACTCCACTAGCCAAAATGAATAACACATTGCTCAGCGTCCTGTGCAGGAGACCATGGCCCAGTCACTCCTCAAGAACTTGCAATAACAGGCCCGCTTCCGCACTCCGAGCCACATACACCGGTCAAATCCAGCTAACTCCAGGCAAACACAAGTTTCACTCTCTGAGCAGGGGTTAATCATCTGCATTTCTTCTTGGTGTAGCAATTTTAGTGGCCAGTAGTGTATTTGCTCAAACGTGCTTGGGAAACCACCTACAAATGATATCCAGAGGCTGCCCGATGTACCAGCCCATGGTCACCAAAAGGCCATACGGATTCAATCTTGGGTCAGCTGACCTCTCTCCATCGTGATAGAGATGAAGGTAAATATCTACTTCTGCCAACATACGGTACTTCCCGAATAAATCTTTCACTCTATAGCGCAGTGTGCACTGTTTAGGAGTTCTTGACAAATTGAAACAGTGTACATGACTGGGGGTCGAACCCGGTACTTTGATATGGCTTTGCAGTGGTCTTCTCTTTGAACTGAATTTCCAGGTTCAACCCATGAGCCTCACACGCGACTCCTGTTCAGCTGGAACCTCCCCCATAGTTTGAAATACGTCCGATATCGCAACGTCTTTCAGATCTCGTACTCGCGCTATGCCTTAGTCACTTGTCAACTCCGATTCTATATGACTCTGTCTGCTGCAGTGGGGAATTTTCGCATAGAAATCGGCAGGCATCGCTTAAGGGGTCGCGGAAGTTTTGACCGGTGCCGGCCAGTCAGAGCGCTGGATTACACTCTTACCTTTTGAAAATTGGTGCATCCAACCGGCAACTTTCAGCAGTACGGTGAGATCGCAGCAAGCGAAGAGTATTCAGGTTACATTTATCTACTTGCAACCCACGCGTGCTTTGGGGTTATGAAGAACAGTGTTCATTTGGCGTTGCATTTTACACTACACTTTATGTCGTTGTTCTCTAGTTTGGTCTCATCAAAACATGTGATGATCGAAATCCGTTTCTGAGATAATAATCCGTAAATTCAACTGACTTACAAACAGTTTCTGTCTCCTACAACACCATGTTTGAGAAGTTGATTACCTGATTTTGAATATTCTTGTGCTATGATGTCCAGTGGGTTATGATAACTGTTTCATTTGATACCAGTATTTGTCCACAGCGAATCCCCTTATGTAAATTGTCTTTCCAAACATCATATTGCATTTTTCGGCCATTTGGACTTCACAAATTAATTATCTTGCACCTCATTGTTTGTTCACGAATTCCACCACGTGTCCCATATCTCTGTATTTGAATACTTGCTCCATAAAGGACGTCTTCCATTCTCGTATATCGCAGGCTACTCAGTTGCTACAACATATAAATAAACAGCGCTTGCAACTCTCTCACATAAGAACGTTGTAACACTAGAGGTAAGGCGATGTAAATGCAGTACCTCGAGACACACGGCGGGAGATACGGTGTAATCGTATCTTATTTCTTTCTTCCACCACATAAGCTCATAGTCGTTCAGGATGTTAAGCAGCGTTGTCCACAAATGACAGGCACATTTGTTTTGTACAAATTGATCCTATAAGGCATAAACTATAACACATCGAGGCAGCGTAGTACGATGTTTGCAGTCAATGCTCTAATCGTGTTACTTTCGAGTAACCCCGTCTTAACCCCCACACTCTTTCTATGCACTTTGCGAAGATTTTGCCATTTTCGAAACATCATTTTATCAGTCATATTGCGTTTTTACTGGTTCATATTCAGAGTCAGGGCAGAAAAGATGTTCGTAATATTGTCTGAACACACTGGTTCAGTTTTCCATTCTTTCACATCCTAGCCTTTGGTCCGCCTCAAATGACCTTTCTTTCGACAAGGCGATAAGCCCTAACCTTTCCCCCTTCCCCCTTTTTTCCATTCCTTGCAGGACAAGCACTCTCCTAAGAAAAGTATATCGCAGAGAAAATAGATCATCCACAATTTCCACACGAATCTCTCACTCCTAACCCATTAAATCTATGATTCCGGGACCGGAGTCGAACCGAAAGCTGGTAACCAACCATTTTCTTAGTGACCGACGACTTGCGAACAGCAGTCACGGCTTCGGTTACACAAATGCCACTCTACTGCTCCCCAAATTTTACAGAAAGTACCTTTTATTTGAAAACTCCCAATCTAGTCATATAAATGACGTTTTCTGAAGTTGATGAAAATGTTTTACGTGGACTAGATGTTCTTGCTTACCTGACCAAATGTCATGCAGTTCACCAACTCTCTATCGTTTAATTTTGATTGCCCTGCGTCACAGAGTTTGCTTAGATAATTGCAAATACACTCCAGGAAATGGAAAAAAGAACACATTGACACCGGTGTGTCAGACCCACCATACTTGCTCCGGACACTGCGAGAGGGCTGTACAAGCAATGATCACACGCACGGCACAGCGGACACACCAGGAACCGCGGTGTTGGCCGTCGAATGGCGCTAGCTGCGCAGCATTTGTGCACCGCCGCCGTCAGTGTCAGCCAGTTTGCCGTGGCATACGGAGCTCCATCGCAGTCTTTAACACTAGTAGCATGCCGCGACAGCGTGGACGTGAACCGTATGTGCAGTTGACGGACTTTGAGCGAGGGCGTATAGTGGGCATGTGGGAGGCCGGGTGGACGTACCGCCGAATTGCTCAACACGTGGGGCGTGAGGTCTCCACAGTACATCGATGTTGTCGCCAGTGGTCGGCGGAAGGTGCACGTGCCCGTCGACCTGGGACCGGACCGCAGCGACGCACGGATGCACGCCAAGACCGTAGGATCCTACGCAGTGCCGTAGGGGACCGCACCGCCACTTCCCAGCAAATTAGGGACACTGTTGCTCCTGGGGTATCAGCGAGGACCATTCGCAACCGCCTCCATGAAGCTGGGCTACGGTCCCGCACACCGTTAGGCCGTCTTCCGCTCACGCCCCAACATCGTGCAGCCCGCCTCCAGTGGTGTCGCGACAGGCGTGAATGGAGGGACGAATGGAGACGTGTCGTCTTCAGCGATGAGAGTCGCTTCTGCCTTGGTGACAATGATGGTCGTATGCGTGTTTGGCGCCGTGCAGGTGAGCGCCACAATCAGGACTGCATACGACCGAGGCACACAGGGCCAACACCCGGCATCATGGTGTGGGGAGCGATCTCCTACACTGGCCGTACACCACTGGTGATCGTCGAGGGGACACTGAATAGTGCACGGTACATCCAAACCGTCATCGAACCCATCGTTCTACCATTCCTAGACCGGCAAGGGAACTTGCTGTTCCAACAGGACAATGCACGTCCGCATGTATCCCGTGCCACCCAACGTGCTCTAGAAGGTGTAAGTCAACTGCCCTGGCCAGCAAGATCTCCGGATCTGTCCCCCATTGAGCATGTTTGGGACTGGATGAAGCGTCGTCTCACGCGGTCTGCACGTCCAGCACGAACGCTGGTCCAACTGAGGCGCCAGGTGGAAATGGCATGGCAAGCCGTTCCACAGGACTACATCCAGCATCTCTACGATCGTCTCCATGGGAGAATAGCAGCCTGCATTGCTGCGAAAGGTGGATATACACTGTACTAGTGCCGACATTGTGCATGCTCTGTTGCCTGTGTCTATGTGCCTGTGGTTCTGTCAGTGTGATCATGTGATGTATCTGACCCCAGGAATGTGTCAATAAAGTTTCCCCGTCCTGGGACAATGAATTCACGGTGTTCTTATTTCAATTTCCAGGAGTGTATATCTGTGGATATCCGCGATATTAACTACTGTGAAGATAAATGCCCATGCCGTATATCCGCAACAATATTGTAGCTGAAATACAAGGGATAGTATAATTACTAAGATTTCTAGCTATTTGCTTTACACTTCATCGATAGCAATAATTATTTTTGTTTTAAGTCACAATTATTACCCATTTGATCATTATACTGGGTCTTGGATTTAGTGCGAAGTGTACTGCAAACGACAGATATGTTGAATCCAAAGACCTTTGTCTTTTATAAAAGATGAAGATGTTTTGACTGATGGGACACGGACTGAGCACCGATAAAATTTTATACCAGGATGCTGCTGCAAAAACTTCGATGACCTATCTTTTCGCCATTCCATACAATTTCACGTCCATCCTACGACCATAGTACCAGCAGCTATATACAGATTACGAAAACTACGCTGAAAATTAATACAGCGTTGCTTTGACTCCAAACAATATTTCGATATACATTTAGTCTCTTGAATACGTCAGAGAAAACGTCCGAATTGATTTAGACAAGCTATCGTGGTAAAATACAGAAGTTATATCTATCAATGAGCATTCGCACTATTCATTTGGAAAGGCGAAGTGCACATTTATTTACAACTTCACTGTCCATAACAAAACGCTACTATGCGCTCACCAACGATGGATTAGCTTTAACTTCTTTATAAACTCTGACAGTCCACATAAAACTGAATTTGTCCCACCGAAACACATTCCATGCACATTGCACAATTCATACATACTACTTACTCTATATACTGACAGATAAAAGTATTCTTGGCTGTTCAGCCGTTACACTTTCCGTCGTCTCTTCTACCCACACGTCTTCAGTAAGGTACCAAAAGTTAGCAATACCTTTCTAACCTGAAATATCTGCTGATCGCCTTTAAACTAGTCCCTATCTCTTTTGATGTTTTGTTGTTTCTTGGCAATCTTTTTCTACAAACAATTGAAGCTCTCTCTCCCAGCTTCTCGTACTCACCTCTGCCCTCCGGATATGCTTCCAGCGTGTTTAAATATTGCATTGGTACGTAGCGTTTCTCCATAAGTTTAATAAACAGAATAGAGTTGCTTTCCATTAGAACGTTCTAAACGGGGTACTAGCGGTAATAGGCATCCCAGGTCGCTGACTAGTGGGATAAGGATATCATGCAGAACAAAGCGGGAATTATATCAAAATGTTAGAAGTAGTCACAATCAAGCTACAGTAGCCCATTATAAACAGTATTGTAAGGTGCTTAAAAATGTTATTAGGAAGGTAAAGAGTATGTGGTATGCAAATAGAATAGCTAATTCACAGGATAAAATTAAAACCATATGTTCAATTGTGAAGGAAGTGTCTGGTCAGCAGCACAAGGTCGACCATATAAAGTCAGTTCCCAGTAAAAATATTTCTGTTACTGTTAAATCATATATATCTACAGTATTTAACGATCATTTTCTGAGCATTTCTGGTTAATTAAATAAAAATTTAGTTTCTATGGGGAATCATGTAACTTTCTTGACAAATGCCTTTCCGAGATTAATGTCTGAAATACTCGTCTGTGATACAGACAAGAGGGAGATTGAGTTAATAATCAAATCACTGAAGACTAATGACTCTCTTGGTTATGATGGGGTGTCTAGCAGAATATTAAAGTACTGTGCTGCACATGTTAGCCCAGTATTTAGCCATGTTTGTAATTTTTCCTATAGGAATTGTCAGTTTCCTGAGCGATTAAAGTAGTAATAAAGCCGCTTTATGAAAAGGGATAATGTAGATAATTTTAGATCTATTTCTATACCATCTGTGTTTTCAAAAGTTATTGAAAAGGCTGTGTATGTAAGGATGATTGATCATTTTATATCAAACGTTTTGCTATCAAATGTACAGTTTGCCTCTTTGAGGCACTGGATGGGTTAAACAAAACATTTCGAACGCTTGGCATATTTTTTTATTTAACTAAGGCATTTGATTGTGTTGATAATAAAATATTGCTCCAGAAGTTGGACCATTACGGAATACGGGCAGTAGCTCACAACTGTTTCACCTCATACTTTAACAACAGGCAGCAAAAGGTCATTATTCGCAATGTTGATAACGGCTGTGATGTAGGGTACTGTTAAGTGGGGGGTGCCCCAGGGATCAGTGTTGGGGCCACTCTTATTCCTTATTTATATAAATGATATGCCCTGCAGTATTACGGGTAACTCTTGAATATTTCTGTTTGCTGATGACACTAGCTTGGTAGCAAAGGGATGTTGTGTGCAACACTGGCTCGGTTTCAAATAGTTCAGTACATGACCTAATTTCATGGCTTGTGGAAAATAAACTAACGCTAAATCACAGTAATACTCAGTTTTTACAGTTTCTAACACACAATACAACAAAACCTGACGTTTTAACTTCCCAGAACGGGCATATGATTAGTGAAACTGAACAGTTCAAATTCCTAGGTGTTCAGATAGATAGTAAGCTGTAGTGGAAAACCCACGTTCAAAAACTTAATATTGCCATTTTTACAATCCGAACGGTATCTGAAGTGAGTGAGCGTTCGACACGAAAATTGGTCTACTTTGCTTATTTTCATTCGCTTATGTCGTGTGGTAGTATATTTTGGGGTAACTCTTCCCATTCTAAAACGATATTTTTGGCTCAGAAACGGGCGGTTCGGGCAATAAGTGGTGTAAGTTCACGAACGCCTTGTCGACCCATGTTCACGAGTCTGGGTATTTTGACTTTGGCCTCTCAATATAATTATATATATTCCTTACTGTCATTTCGTGCTAACAATATTAGCTTATTCCCAAGAATAAGCAGCTTTCACTCTGTTAATACTCGGCAAAAATCAAACCTGTGTTTGTATCGGACTTCCTTAACTCTTGTGCAGAAAAGTGTGCAGTCTACTGCTGCATTCATATTCAATAAGCTACCACTCTAAGTCAAAAATCTTAGCAGTAATCGACGTGCTTTCAAATCGAAACTGAAGAGTTTCCTCATGGGTCACTCCTCCTATTCTGTCGAGGAGTTCCTTGAAAAATTAAGCTGATTCTTGTTGTATTGTCGATTGTGTTTACTTAAAATTATGGACTGACTATTTTCGGGTTCATAAACATTTATTTTTATCTGGTATTACTTTTATGTTGTAATTTCATGTACTGACACGTTCCATGACCTTGTAGATTTGCTCCTTAATTTGGTCGCACGGAACTTGACGTGTCAATAAATAAATGACACATAACAGAGAGTGTAGTCATCCTTTGTCACTACTTACAAGTCTGCCATCGCATCACTGGTGTAACTTAGATTTCGTGACTTTGCGTGGTTTTGCGGCGAAGAACTCGTCGAGGTGTGTTCGGAACGCATTTTCATCCGGAAAATAAGTTCCTTGAAGGTTGTTCGATAGAGAGCGGGAGGTGTTAAAATCTGAAGGCGCAAGATCAGATTAATAAGGTTGTGCGGAATGACTTCCCAACCAAACTCTTGTATAGCGCTTTTTTGACAGTGTAGCAGAATGCGCGACGGCGTTATCGTGGAGTAGCATACGTTCACGCAGTCCTCCTAGTCATTATTCCTGGGTTGCGTCTACAAGACGTCCCAGTTGTTGGCCACAATTGTTATCAGTGATGGTTACACCTCGGGGAAGCAATTCGTTGTATACCACACCGTCGCTGCTCCACCAGAAACATAACATTTGTACGGGGAGTTGCTGTTTGATTTGGGAACCACTCCTTAATTTTCATTTATCGTCACCTGCAACGATACAGGACAGGTATGGTCGGATTTGTTCACGAGCCAACTGTTGACGAGCAAGCCGAGATGCACATACTGGCACCCGCTGACTTTTGTGATTTTGGCTTAGAGCATGCGGCACACCCGAGTTTTGAACCTTCCCATTGCATGCAGATGTCGCACTATGGGGAAACGATCACAGTTCATCACATCTACCAGTTCCTGAGTGCACTGACTAGGATTACTACGGATTAACGGGTTTAAATGACATTCATAAAACCTGTAAGGTCTTCCTGAACGTGGAGAGTCGCTAATGTCAAAACGATCGCCCTTAAAGCGGGAAAACCATTTTCTTGCATTGCCCCATCTACGGTGCAAATGGTCTCTGATGCTGTTACCCCTCTATTGAACTCAAACAGTTCCCATTTCGCCACTTGGTACTCCATTTTCTAGCGTCCATAGCTCCAGTCAAGTGACAAAATATCAACATGTTAACTCAAACAGCACAACATGTAACCTCATAGCAACAGTGAACTACTGAAATCGAAAAATAATCCCATAACAACCGGAATCCTTCCCCCCCCCCCCACCACCACCACCACCACCACCCCCCACCCTCCACCCCCATCCCCCAAGTCAATTTTTTTTTTTTTTTGTTCGATATAGTTCGTTGCGTTTGGTCTGAACGTCGCAAGAGCTCTGTTCAAGTTGATCGTTGATTCCTTGACTCGGTTTTTTTTTTATTACAGAGAGCACGCAGCCCTCTGACCGAACATGCTGAGCTACGATGCCGGCACCCATCTGAGCTACCTAAGCACGACGACGACCCGTCCTCACAACTTCAATTCTGCAAGTACCTTGTCTCCTACCTTCTAAACTGAAGTTGTAAGGACGGGTCGCGAGTAGGCCTTTGGTGGCTCAGATGGTAGAGCACTTGCCCGCGAAAGGCAAAGGTCACGAGTTCCAGTCTTGGTCCGGCACACAGTTTTTATCAGCGAGGAAGTTTCATAAGTGGGCACACTCCGCTACAGAGTGAAAATCACATTCTAAAAACAAAAGGGTTCGATTGTGTTTCAACCACAGAACCGCCGGCCGGTGTGGCCGAGCGGTTCTAGGCGCTTCAGGCTGGAACCGCGCGACCGCTATCGTCGCAGGTTCGAATCCTGCCTCGGGCATGGATGTGTGTGATGTCCTTAGGTTAGTTAGGTTTAAGTAGTTCTAAGTTCTAGGGGACTGATGACCACAGCAGTTGAGTCCCATAGTGCTCAGAGCCATTTGAACCATTTTGAACCCATAGTGGTCAGAGCCATTTCAACCATTTCAATCACAGAACCAAATTATTTTCCCTGGATGGGGCATCCCCGCCAACAATGCCATACGCTCATTTGTTTAAAAGGTCATTCCCATCACAGATATTTCGTAATGTTGGAGTACTTTTAAGGACCCAAAACTTTCGAGAGCAAATTCTACATTCGATTTTGTCGCCTCAACCGCTTTGGCAGTCAGGAGTGGATCAAGTAAAGGTTAATAGGTGTATTATATGTAAAGACATATCTTGTGTGGTTCTTATATTTGTTTGTTTGTACTGTTGTAGTAGTGGAGGAAGCATAATGCAGTCGTACATTTGTGAGAAGGTGGGTTGTGGCAAAGGAGAACCCAGGACAACACGGAGTACACGACCGTGCAGTTGTACACACCAGCACCAGCGGCAAAGAGTAGTAACTTGCTTGGAAAATGCTTCCGCTTCAAACAACATTTGACATATAGTCAACATAGTTTTAACTCCAGCGAAGTGCAGTTCAGTTTTGACTCAAGCAAAGAGCAGTACGTCTGACAGTGAAGGTGGTTCTATGAACCCTCTGCCAGTCACTTAAATGTCATTTGCAGAGTATCCATGTAGATGTAGATGTAGTGAAACTGTCGGAAATATTAGTGGGCAATCGGCAAGTGGACGCCAGATGTGTGGTAGCACTTCAACCATCTATTGTTAGCTACATCCTATTAATGTAGGATGGTAAAAAGGGTTTTACGTGAGACTGTTTACGTTGATGTGTATCGGAAGTTGAAGTATCCAGGTCTGAGTCTATTCAAGGTTAATGTGAGGGTTGTGAGATTTAACTTAGCAGTACTGAAGGTATTGCAATTGCGGTTGACCTTGTGTGTTTTACAAGGGACTGAATTGCTTTGACGGGTGATAATCGGTTCGGATCGCAGATCTGACTGTTCCACAGTTAATGAAAGCAGTGCCTCTGTCTGGATCGCTGATGTTTAGTTGAGTCGAAACTTTTGTGTGCGCTGATAACCTCGATGATGAGCAACCCATCCCTCCCCTCCTGCCCTCCCCCTCCCCCCTCCCCCCCCCCTCCACACACACAAGCGTTTCTTTAATGCTGTCAATTTGTGTGGCTCCACTGCATGGGTAGGAGATTTTTGGCAGACACAACGTACATGTGGTTGGAACGTTCAATATAACAGCACTTAGTACTTGTGACTCGGATTTCTAGAAGAGGAGGAGAATAGTGTTTAATGTCTCATAGTTAAAAGCTTGTGGAATACGGAAATATATTTAGATCTTATTATTCATTAACAAGAAACATAAAGCGGTTATTGAACGTCTAAAAAGTAATATGAATTATTTGTGAAGAAAATATCAGTGATAATTTGAGTTTTTGTGGCAAAAATTGGATTTTTGAATAGTTAATTTTACGCAACAATCAGTTTTGGCATCAAAGGAAGATATTATCAATAGTCAATCTAGGATTATGTCGTGGAAATATCATTTCTGACTCTAATGGGAGTATTTAAATTTGAATTGTCGTTTGAATCGTAATAAACTATTTGTATTGCCTGTTCGAAGAGCATTACCGGTATTGGATTTCGTAAGTGTTGAGTCCCAGAACAAAATTAAATTTTCACTCGTAACCTTGTATTACTGAATACTGTTACCGAACATTTAGATGAATTACGTACTTGTGTTAAAGAGCTATAAGTGCATAATAAATCTTGAAAATTAAACCTGGCAAAAGCTATCGTCATAGTAACCACGGTTATTGAAATAGCTGGACTGTAGGCGTGATCGTACTGCTAGGTATTGCGATCGTCTAATACAAAAGCACTCAGTACAGGATTAGCGTATCGCTCTTACGGTGGCAGTATGAGCTCGTGCTACATTTGAGACTGGCGCGACTAGTATTCATTTGCAGTGCTGTGGTATTGCAGGGGCCTCAGTCAACACAATCTTTGAATCGAATAATTTGATTCACAAGCTGCGACACCGTCGTGAATAAAGGAGTGACCCGTATATACAATACGTTTCCTTTAATTTACGTCTATGGTCACAAACTTTTTGTTAACAGTTTGCCGATTTCGGTCTATAATGACCATCATCATTCCACAAACTGACATCCGACTTATATACAACACAATGCATGCACGTTTGCATGCTTGCATTCAGTATTCTGGTTGTTACACTGGTTATTAATGTGGCGGCTTTTCACATTTGCAATGGCTTATCTCGCGCTTACATTCATCTGTGATGTTACAATGTTTTTATAAAACAGATCTGATGATGGTCATTATAGATCGAAACCGGCAGACTGTTAATAAAATTTTGTGACCATAGACGTGAATTAAAGGGAACTTATGGAATAATTTGATATCAAACGACGTCTTGTAGGTATTTCTACACTGTTTAAAACTGGTTTACTCGACAGTGTACAAAGGAGTGGCGTGAGTAATAATGGTGCAATACGAGCTACCAGCCGGCCGGAGTGGCCGTGCGGGTCTAGGTGCTACAGTCTGGAGCCGCGTGACCGCTACGGTCGCAGGTTCGAATCCTGCCTCGGGCATGGATGTGTGTGATGTCCTTAGGTTAGTTAGGTTTAAGTAGTTCTAAGTTCTAGGGGACTGATGACCACAGCAGTTAAGTCCCATAGTGTTCAGAGCCATTTGAACCACGAGCTACCAATTGTGGTGTAAGCCGAAAATCAGTACTTAGAAAATCCAATACCGTCAAGGCAATGCTCTTCGAACAAGCAATACCGATGGTTTATTACCATTCATACGAGAACCTAAATTTAAGTACTCGCATTATAGTCAGAGACGATACATCAACGATGTAATTCTTGACTGACTGACTATTGATAATACCTTCCTTTGATACCAAAACAGACTGTTTCGTAAAATTAAGTGTTCAAAATTCGTATATTTTTCTTTCGCAAAGATGTGTGTAATCCAATCATTGAACACAGGCTGACGGAAAAAATCGCAGCACCTACAGGAACTGTGCAACATAATCGGAAGTTGGTAGATGTGTTCCTAGATCTGAAAGATGGCGTCTATTCGGATTTCACGCCAGTCACATAAGAGTGGCGTTAGTAGCATCAGTATGGGGAAGCAGATGAGGTTTGCTTTAAATACACGTTGTAACGGCCGTGAGCGTCAGTTACCTCTGAGGCTGGACGTGGTAAGTAGATGTTAGTCAAGAATGCTGAAACGTCCCCTTAGAAAAATTTATGAGTTACTGTGCTGATAAACCTCTTACGTTTTTTCAAACAGATAAGCAGAAGTGAAAGTACTCAGACATTTCTCTCTTTACTTATTCTGATCAACACTAAACTGACACACAATATTTTTAGCGCTACGCAATCTGACTTTCAATAATCCCTAAAAAAGAATGGCCCTGACTGACAATAACCTATACCTTTCATGAATCACTTACCTCACAAAAATCTTCGTTACTCGAACTACTGCAGTACAGCGAGCGCCAACACTGCCAGCTAAATAAAAGATTCGAACTACTGAAGGCACTAACTACTGATAGGCATAGTCAGGAAATGAAAGATTTTGATAGAGAACAAACAATGTATTTACCTTAATAGTGTTCAAAAGTCATAATATATATAGCAGTTCATGATATCCAGTATTACAAATTTACTCTTTCTGATGGACACACGTCCAGATCGTCCGCTCTCAAAATTCTGCCATCTCTCTCCCCACATCCACCACTGCTGGCGGCTCACCTCCAACTACGCAACGCCACGCGCTGTTCACATCGAACAGCCCAACACTACAATGGCGAATATTCCAACAATGCCAAACCAGTCACAGACTGCACACAGCACAGCCAGTGATTTTCATACAGAGCGCTACGTGGCGTTACCAACATAAAAACATAAACAGCCTACTTACAATGCCTTTAATGTGACAGAAACGCCATTATCAACACCTCTCTGAGTTTGAACGTGGTCGTGTAATAGGGCTGAGACAAGTTGGATGTTCCTTCTGCTGTTCTACAGAAAGACCTGGCAGGAATGTAGCCACTGCACATGACTGCTTTTAGCGGTGGACACGAGAATGTACGGTCGCAAGAAGACAGGACGGCCACTTCGCAGTACCGAGAGGGGAGACCATCGTGTACGGCATATGGCTCTGGCGCACCGTGCTGCATTCCTCAGCAGCAATTTGAGCAGCAGTTGGCACCACGGTTACAAAATGGTTCAAATGGCTCTATGGGACTTAACATCTGTGGTCATCAGTCCCCTAGAACTTAGAACTACTTAAACCTAACTAACCTAAGGACATCACACATACATGCCCAAGGCAGGATTCGAACCTGCGACCGTAGCAGTCGCGCGGTTCCGGACTGAGCGCCTAGAACCGAGAGACCACCGCGGCCGGCACCACGATTACAAATCGGTTACTTGATCAAGGACACATACGAACCAGACGCCCTGTAGCGTGCATTCCACTGGCTCCAAATCATCGCTATTTGCGACTTTAGTCGTGGCAAGTCAGAGCTCACTGAAGGGCAGAGTGGTGGTCTGTTGTCTTTTGAGATGGAAGCTGGATCTACTTCGGTGTTAGTGACGGCTGTGTGCTGGTTAGAAGGAGGTTAGTTGAGGACCTGAAACTAACCTGTATGCCTGCTAGATACATGGACCTGCACCTGCGATTATCGTCTCGAGTGCGATTTCACATGATACCATGAGGACTCCCGTGGTTATCCTAAGCACCCTGACTGTAAGTCAGTCTGGTGATTCGACCTGTTGTGTTACCATTTATGGACTGCACTCCAAGGGGTATTTTCCAACAGGATAACGTTCTTTACTGGCAGATTAAAACTGTGTGCCGGACCGAAACTCCAACTCGGGACCTTTGCCTTTCGCGGGCAAGTGCTAGGTTCGCAAGTGCTAGTTTGGAAAGTAGGACACGTGGTACTGGCGGAAGTGAACCCGCGAGGAGGGGGCGTGAGTCGTGCTTGGGTAGCTCAGCTGGTAGAGCACTTACCCACAAAAGGCAAAGGTCCCGAGTTCGAGTCTCGGTATGGCACACAGTTTTAATCTGCCAGGAAAGTTTCATAACAGCGCACACTTCGTTGCAGAGTGAAAATCTCATTCAGGATAACGTTCGTCCACATACAGCTGTTGTAATCCAACATGCTCTACAGAGTGTTGTCATGTTGCCTTGGCGTGCTAGATCACCAGATCTGTATCCCATCAAGCACAAACTGGATCTCATCGAACGACAGCTGCAGTGTCATTCCACAAACAGCATTAACTGTCCCTGTGTTGACCCAGGAATTGCAACAGGCATTGAACTGCATCCAACGAACTGTCATCGGGCACATGTACAACACAATGCATGCACGTTTGCATGCTTGCATTCAACACTCTGGAGGTTACACCGGTTATTAATGTACCAGCATTTCGCATTTGCAGTGGCTTATCTCTTGCTTACATTAGCCTGTGATGTTGCAATGTTAGCTCACTTAAATATCTACCTAGAAAAATTTATACCCGTAATTTCATTACCCTATATTAATTACTTTTTTGGTGTAGCAATTTTTTTCCCGTTAGTGTAGTTCCGTATTACGTTCGGTACAACTGGTGTTTGATCGGAAGTGGTACTTACTATAATACGATACATATGATGGCTAGTGTATACTTATCATGGTTGCTTGTTAAATCAATTTATCTGTATCAATTGAAGCAAAGAATAACAGGTGTTAATCGCGACTTCTTCATAAGGTCAGAGGTAGGAAAGTGTTGACTCAGACATATTTGTTTGACGCTCAATGGTTTAGCGAGCGATTCGCTTATCCAAAAGTGACTTAGTACATACTGATTAAATACGTTACCAGTTAGTACGTACTGGCATTAACGCATGACATAGTGTTAGGATGTTACAGATTGTGAAACGAATTAATGAAAAAAATTTTCCTCATACAGTCCACCCACAACACACATAATTAATACACTTTAACCACGAGCCTATGAGAGTAAACTCAATACATCGTAATGACAAATGCATTTTCTGAGTTGGAGGTAGTTCTCGCTATGTAATTTATTGATTATTCACTGCGCAACATATAAACGAAATAACTCGCAGTACAACGGAACAAGAATTACGTAATAGGTACTACACTGCTGTAGGTCGTACACGTATTACTAACGTCGTTATCATGATTGTTATTCTTCAATAAAATTCTTCAGGGTATCAGACCGCATCGTCATAATTTAAAATGCGCCAACGTTTCGGCCAGCGTTGCAGCTAGCCTTCATCAGGGCCTTACGTTAACTGCCAAATGAACACGCTTGGTTCCTTAAATAGCTGCACGAGAAAATCGTGTCGTTACTTGATTGGCTGTAAAAGGAGGAGGAGGAGGGGTGAAAGGTATGCTTTATTGGTGTTTCCTTTATTATCTGTCATTGGTTGAAATAGCTGTTTTCTATTGGTCTTTATATTAATCCACCCCATTGGAGGAGACGGACGAATAGCGAACAGGTGATGGCTGTGACGTCACACTGTTTCCATGCTGTCCAGAAGCCGGCTGCGGCATGCCATTGCTTTGTGTACTCGCGACCACTACTGCGGCTCTCCGCGTGTCTGCATGGGCCGCCACGGCTCTGCCGCCTCTCCGTAGCCCTGCTATTGCAGGCAGCCAAGACCTCGGAAGCTTGTATCCGTCCTCTCTATTCATGTTGGCGGGTCTTTTGGCTATTTCTATCGCCTCTCTAATCTTTCTTTTGAAAGTGAGAGGCTGTTTCGCCAGGACGCGGGCTTCTTGAAAAAATATTGGTTTCCCGCACTCGTCTCGGTGTTCCGCCACTGCTGACTTAGTGTGTTGTTTCAGGCGGATATATCTTTCATGTTCCGAGAGCCTTGTGCTAATCGGACGTCCCGTCTCACCTATGTAGACTAATCCACACGCACAACCAATTTCATACACGCCAGCTGTGTGTAGTTTGTCAACTGCATCCTTGGTAGATCCGAGCATATCTGATATTTTGTTTCTGCTTCGGAAAATTGGTTTGATGTCGGCTTTCCGTAGAATTTTGCCAATACGTTCGGTGACCCCTTGTACATATGGTAACACAGCAATGCTCTGTGCCTCCTTCTCCTCTTCCCTATTAGTCTTCTCCCTTGTCGACATGGTGCTGTCTATCATCTGCTTCCCATAGCCATTAGTTCCGAAGATGGACCTGAGGCGTTCAAGTTCTGTCTTCAGATGTTCTTCGTCGCTTATCCTGTACGCTCTCTTCGTTAGCGTGTGCAGGGCGGACTTCTTCTGCGTGGGGTGATGGTGGGAGGAGGCGTGAAGGTACCTGTCCGTATTGGTTGGTTTCCTGTACACTTTGTGGCCAAGTTTACCATCAGGTTTTCGATAAACTTCCACGTCGAGAAAAGGCAGCACCCCATTCTTCTCTGTTTCCATTGTAAACTGAATTTTCCTATGCTGTTGGTTAAGGTGCTTGTGGAAGTTCTCTTCTCCGTGGGGCCAGATGACGAAAGTATCATCGACATAGCGAAGCCAACAATTTGGACGTAATGGTGCGGACTGGAGGGCTGTTTCCTCAAATGCCTCCATGAAAATTTCTGCTGCGATAGGCGATAGGGGTGAGCCCATAGCTACACCGTCAGTTTGTTCATAAAATTGACCTCTCCACTTGAAATAGGTGGTCGTCAGACAGTGGCGCACAAGCTCACATATATCAGGTGCCACGCGTTCTTCTAGGATGTTCACAGTATCTGACACTGGGACATTCGTGAATAGGGATTTGACGTCGAAACTAACCATCAGATCTTGGTCCGTAACACGCAGAAATTTTCATGGAGGCATTTGAGGAAACAGCCCTCCAGTCCGCACCATTACGTCCAAATTGTTGGCTTCGCTATGTCGATGATACTTTCGTCATCTGGCCCCACGGAGAAGAGAACTTCCACAAGCACCTTAACCAACAGCATAGGAAAATTCAGTTTACAATGGAAACAGAGAAGAATGGGGTGCTGCCTTTTCTCGACGTGGAAGTTTATCGAAAACCTGATGGTAAACTTGGCCACAAAGTGTACAGGAAACCAACCAATACGGACAGGTACCTTCACGCCTCCTCCCACCATCACCCCACGCAGAAGAAGTCCGCCCTGCACACGCTAACGAAGAGAGCGTACAGGATAAGCGACGAAGAACATCTGAAGACAGAACTTGAACGCCTCAGGTCCATCTTCGGAACTAATGGCTATGGGAAGCAGATGATAGACAGCACCATGTCGACAAGGGAGAAGACTAATAGGGAAGAGGAGAAGGAGGCACAGAGCATTGCTGTGTTACCATATGTACAAGGGGTCACCGAACGTATTGGCAAAATTCTACGGAAAGCCGACATCAAACCAATTTTCCGAAGCAGAAACAAAATATCAGATATGCTCGGATCTACCAAGGATGCAGTTGACAAACTACACACAGCTGGCGTGTATGAAATTGGTTGTGCGTGTGGATTAGTCTACATAGGTGAGACGGGACGTCCGATTAGCACAAGGCTCTCGGAACATGAAAGATATATCCGCCTGAAACAACACACTAAGTCAGCAGTGGCGGAACACCGAGACGAGTGCGGGAAACCAATATTTTTTCCAGAAGCCCGCGTCCTGGCGAAACAGCCTCTCACTTTCAAAAGAAAGATTAGAGAGGCGATAGAAATAGCCAAAAGACCCGCCAACATGAATAGAGAGGACGGATACAAGCTTCCGAGGTCTTGGCTGCCTGCAATAGCAGGGCTACGGAGCGGCGGCAGAGTCGTGGCGGCCCATGCAGACACGCGGAGAGCCGCAGTAGTGGTCGCGAGTACACAAAGCAATGGCATGCCACAGCCGGCTTCTGGACAGCATGGAAACAGTGTGACGTCACAGCCATCACCTGTTCGCTATTCGTCCGTCTCCTCCAATGGGGTGGATTAATATAAAGACCAATAGAAAACAGCTATTTCAACCAGTGACAGATAATAAAGGAAACACCAATAAAGCATACCTTTCACCCCTCCTCCTCCTCCTTTTACAGCCAATCAAGTAACGACACGGTTTTCTCGTGCAGCTATTTAAGGAACCAAGCGTGTTCATTTAGCAGTTAACGTAAGGCCCTGATGAAGGCTAGCTGCAACGCTGGCCGAAACGTTGGCGCATTTTAAATTATGACGATGCGGTCTGATACCCTGAAGAATTTTATTGAAGAAGACAACGGCCGCGGAAGCCTACGCTTACATGATTGTTATTATTAGCAGTTGTGAAACACAAAGCATTGGCAGCCTGAAATCTTTCAATTTCTGCCAGTTCAAAAGTAAGGAATCCAGAAATCAAGTGATTTATATATAATAGGTACAGTGCACGCGTTTTATGTAGATTGATTTTAAATGAAGGCACAGTATGTGGGTGAAGTAAGTATCGCAAGGAAGGGGACTGGTGCAGAGGAAGTATGTTTCGCAACAAGTATTTCCCCTAAATGTGAATAGCGCGCTTTTTTAGTGAGAAACAATCCTAGGCAGCACTAGCGATGCACTGAGAGCCGCTTCATCATTTTATGAAAAACGTTTCTTAGAAATAAGCAGTACAAATTGTCTCGTTGGCTCATTAGCTCGAAGTTCAATAAGACACGTACAAAAACGAAATATAATTTATCTTTCGTCGTTAAAAAATCAAAGTATTCAAAGAAATTTAATTGTTTCTTCATTCAACATTTAAGCGCTAACATTTATGATGTTGGAGGCCGTAGGAGGTATGGAAGGTTATAGCTTTTGTTTGATAGCAGTCAGGATAATGGTCTCAGGATCTACACTTTACTTCAAAGTACTTCTTCTTAGCCACGTTTGATCACTGTCCTCGCACTATTCAACTTCCATGAGCCTAACTCTTTCCTCATCATCAACTCTCTTGCTACTACCTGAGTTACAAAACACCTAACTGTCATAGTGTTTGACTAAGTACCTCGTAAGAATCACGTTGCATAAATCTACAAGAAAAGAATACATTTTCTAACCAAATTTTCCTACAACAGTGTATATTCATTACATTTGTTTGAAAAAAATCGGTAAATTAATATGCAATAGCATTACACTGACAACAAAGACAACTACCGAAAGAGAGGCTTCTGTCAAACTAAGACTATAAAATGTATGTGCAACATCTTTTATCTATATTCGAAAGACAAAATGTATAAAGTTATGTATGAAACCGATCGAAAAATGTATCGAAAATTTGATGGTGCAAAACAATAATGACTCTCTTCCACCCCCCACCCCACCTAGGAAAATTCGCTTCTAATCTAGAACTTTTTCGCGTACATCGTTGAACACGAATTTCTTTTAACATGTAATTTCATTCTCTCAGTTTCGTGTACAGATATTTGAAGTGTGGTACTGCAAAAAGAAGTAAAGAATTAACAGAACTTACAAAGTAATTCGAAGATGACAACCATAAAGAAGAATATTTCCAAATTGCAGTAATTTAAAAGAAAAGCACCTTTCGCTTGCTGCACGCCAAGTTTATTATTCAACTCGTGCAGCCAACCACGTTTCGCCTCATTTGCATGGCATCTTCAGCGAGCGTCCTAAAATATTACACGATTTTTTCGTTTTCACATAAAGGTTATCGTTCGTAGATAAATGTTTGAGATTTAAAACAGTTCACTGAAGTTTTTATTATAAAATGGAAAGGTACTTACGGATCAGCGTCTAATTCGTTGTTTGTAAGCTAAATAGAGCTCTCTCTCACGTGGGAGACGGGTTGAAAGCTTTTCAATTTTCCTTGTGATCACTCTGATTTCGAAGTATGTCTGTGTAACTGTCATTCTCTGTGTCTGGAGTGTCATTTTTTCTGAATGTGTTGCCAACTTTCTCAGCTTCTGCTTTCAATTGTTTTTCTTTAAATAGATGTGTGTTGAAGCAAGTTTTGTGTGGGTGTGTGTGTGTGTGTGTGGGTGTGTGTGCACTTTTTATTTTTGTTCTATTATTTTTATTGCTGAGTTTTTATTTTGCTAATTTATTAATTAATTTTTTATTTTCTTTTTCATTTATTTACTTAGGATTTGGAAAACAATTTTTGATCATCTATTGGAAGTTTCGTTTAATAAATATGGTAAAAGGCGTCGCGATGCACAAGCGAAGTAAAAAAAATTGACGTGCGGGAAGAAAGAGGCGTATCCCTATCTGTATATACCGGGTGATCAGAAAGTCAGTTTAAATTTGAAAACTTAATAAACCACGGAATATTGTAAATAGAGAGGTAAAAATTGACACACAACTTGGAATGACATGGGGTTTTATTAGAACAAAAGAAAAACACCACATATTGCTAGACGCGTGAAAGATCTCTTGCGCGCTTCGTTTGGTGATGATCGTGTGCTCAGCCGCCACTTTCGTCATGCTTGGCCTCCCAGGTCCCCAGACCTCAGTCCGTGCAGTTATTGGCTTTGGGGTTACCTGAAGTCGCAAGTGTATCGTGATCGACCGACATCTCTAGGGATGCTGGAAGACAACATCCGACGCCAATGCCGCTCCATAACTCCGGACATGCTTTACAGTGCTGTTCACAACATTACTCCTCGACTACAGCGATTGTCTTTAAATGCGAACATTTTTAGGTTAGGCTTTACCGTGACTGTTACTGACATTAAATGAAACAATAAGTTCACTGTTACCAGTCACCGTTTTATTTATTTCCACGACGCGTTTCGAAGGTTTAAGCCTCCATCATCGGGTGGATTTACATTAGTAAGTATTACATTTGTGTGTGTGTTGTGTTACGATTTTTGGAGGAACTTGTGGCACTGCCTAGTGGAGAAACGAGACACTATTTCAGAATATGGTTTAGGATAACTTTTGACGAAAAATTAAACTGATATCTAATGGTAAACATTAAATAAGTAAACTACAGTACCTTCAGTGATCACTGTCATTCCAAGCATGTGTGTCAATTTGTACCTCTCCATCTACATTATTCCGTGATTCATTCAGTTTTCAAATTTATACTGACTTTTTGATCACCCGGTATATAACTGGTGTGAAAATGCTCACCGCAAGAAATTTGTAACAATTTCCAACTCTCAGGGAAAGCTTCACATGAAAACTAGAGTGATAAGCGAGACTGTTGTTGTCGACTGCAAAACACTTACATCCGGGAATGTAATGTTTTAGGGACCGACGATTTAAATAAGGAAGGGAGAATATCGAGGATGTCGGATGTGTGATAGCTATGGAGATTTGAGAAGTCTACCAGTACTAGGAAGAGAGTAAGAACAGCGAGGCTGTCGACTCTTGTGAGTTTCTGGAAGCTTCCTTCGGCTGAGCTGTTCTCAAATTACGCCGATGATTACGTATGAGACAGTGTGACCCGGCGTGTGTAAACTTGGACTCAACTGGGAGGAATGTTGCGCAAGCAAGCAGCTCCGGCTGGTTCGGTATTCCGCCGGTAAGGCCAGTTGGCTCGTTTCAGAAAATTGCCGCAGCTAATCAATTGAAGTACCGGCGCGGTGCGCCGGTCGGAAGCGAATACGGCCGACCCCCGGCGCGGCCCGCGGTCCGTGCGGCGAGCTAATAACGAGGGGTGAGCCGGACGGGCAGCCAATTACAGCGGGGTCACGGGGATCGCCAGCGCTCGCGCATGCGCAGACGGCTGCGTGCAGGCATCCCCCGCAGCCGCGCACATGCTAATGACCCGCGCCTGCTTAGGGCCGGCGGGGCTCGTGAGTAATGCCGGCACGACCGGCCCCTGCGCATGCGCAAGCACTCTCGCGGGATCCCATTACCCACGCGCGCGCTCTGACAGCCTCCGCCCGTTGCGGCTACGGTTACTAATGGCGCATTTTATTGATGCTCTCTCCTCCTCTTTCCCGAGGCGCGAACTGAGGCCCTCCTGACAGCTAAATGCTGCACTGCGCGACTTTACGGCGAGAATGGATTAAACACGCTGATGGAAAGGCTCTGCTGAGCAATCGGTACACGTCGCTCGATCTAAGTGGCCTTTAGATGCACTGGTATTTGCGCGCCTTACTGCTAGTAGCCTTGTGTCTGGAGAAGAAACCTACCACAGAGCAGATAGGTGCGCATGTATTATTCCACTTATCCCCACGCTCATGCACGCGTATGTAATCCAATGTTCAAGATGTTTCCTCTGCTTGCATAAAATGCCGACGTGCTCATGTTGTTATTTGTCAAAGACAAAACTGATGAACTTAAACACAATTATTGAATTGTGTAGTGTTGGCAGAAGAGCCAACACCGTGTTGCTAGAGGAGGCCGAAATACACGCGTTTAATCTGACGCAGACTGGCGTGAGGTCTGGAACAGGACAATGGCTTGAGAATTGCAAATAAAGTACGAAGATCTTTGAATACTTAACTTTAATCCATAATTGGTGTACATCGCTCTTGACGGTACATGTTTTATAATTTCAATATTAACTGGTAATGGCGCCTTGCTAGGTCGTAGCAAATGACGTAGCTGAAGGCTATGCTAACTATCGTCTCGGCAAATGAGAGCGTAATTGTCAGTGTAGCATCGCTAGCAAAGTCGGGTGTACAACTGGGGCGAGTGCTAGGAAGTCTCTCTAGACCTGCCGTGTGGTGGCGCTCGGTCTGCAATCACTGACAGTGGCGACACGCGGGTTCGACGTATACTAGCGGACCGCAGCCGATTTAAAGGCTACCACCTAGCAAGTGTGGTGTCTGGCGGTGACACCACAAATTGAATGTCATGTCGTGCGCCAGCCACAGAAAAATCTGGAGTTAGGAACGAATCCGATTAATGTCAGGATATTACTTCATCTTCGTGGATAATTGACCGAGTAGAAAAAATATGTACACCACATCTATGATGTGTACCTGAAGATTTTTAATTTCTTAGGTATCCAATTTTTCACTATCACAGTGGAAAAGAAATATGATTTATCCCTCTTTCCGTTCTTTATTCAAACATTTGTATTTAACACTAGAAATACCAACGCACATTCCATAACTCAGATGCCAAGGGAAGCCAGTGTACTTCGTGTCAACCACAAAAATATTAATAAAAAACGTCATCAAATGTGCCTAACTTTTACGGAAACGTACTTTTTAAACAGTGAAAGGTGGCTACACTGAGCCACAGCGCCAGAGATCGCTAGAGAGCATTGTTCCGCCGCCTCCACTGGCAGTGATTATTGAGAACTGGTCGTGGGCAGTGCTTGTCCAGGACTCGTAGTAGTCAGTTCGTGTTCAGATGTGCTAGTAAGGAGTGCTTGCTGAGATGTGATACTGAAAAGTTCTTGTTGAGATGTGGTAATAGCGAGTCGGTGTGGAGATATATTGTAATTAAGAGAGTGATTTTGGTCAATATATGAAGGTAACGAAACTTGATTTATTTTTCATTATTTGCATGTTTTAAATAATGCGTCATTACAGGTTCAGTCAACAAAGCATCTGGCTTTTGTTCTTGGATTAGAGTGTAATTCTGGTTTTCTTGAGTAATTATGGTATTTTTATTTCCTTTAATTAATTCAGTATAAGTGATATTTAAAATTTCTTGTGTTGTTGAAGAAGAACCGTGCCAGATGCGTACGTTGAGTCATACTTCCACACACAGAACAGTTACACTTGTGCTTTGGTTTCGTAGGTTTTATAGTTGCTGGGGACTTAATTAATTAATTGTGTTAATGAAAATTTCCATTTCATTCTTTGTTGTTGTTCTATGCAGTCAGATAGCGTAATAATAACAGTCAGGGCCAACCGTTACGAGACTTCGTAATCGGACAGACAGCTACTAAAGCAAAAAAAATTAAAATTATTTGCATTCAACTTTTATTAAGCCCCCATGCACGTGGCGACCACTGCTTTGGATCGTCCCTTGGAATTCTTCTGATTGTAGAAATAGTGGACAGTAGCATTGTTGTAGTAATTTGTAGTTTAGTAATTATAGTCTGTTTTGCATGTGTAGATTTGGTAAGTGTCATTCTTATGGTATTTTTTCTCTGAATTTGATTTGTTGTCTTGTATACGCGTTTGACGACTTAGTGCAATTATTTCAATTGTTCGTTAATCGTGTTTGAGGGAAACATTTCGAGTGAATGGTATTGTTGGAGATAAAGAGTCATTGTGTGTAATTTCCGTACAGTGACGAGTTTTGTATGCTTTGTAAATGATTACGCGATCGATGAAAAAGGCAAAAAAGATGAATAGTGAGAATAACGAAATTGTTAACATGGCGAACTCGCCAACAGAGGAAAACAGTATGATGGATAATGAAGTGGAAAACAATGTAATAAGTCGGGAAAATAGTCCGGAACCATTTCAAAATTTTTCTCAATCAGGAAATTCACAGAATACGAGATTAACGATAGAAGATTCGGAAATAGTATCGAACACAGATAGCTTTACAGCTATGACGAAGGAAACTGGTTTTGCGGGAAATGTTAGGGGCGGAAGGAGTTTCGAATCAGTTACTATGGAGCAGTTGATGAGTGCTATATTAAAAATGGAAACACGGTTTGGATCTGAATTAAAAACAAATAGGGGAACAATGGAGCAGTTACGAGACTCACTTGGATCACAAATAGGAACAATTAAAACAGAGATAGGAACAATTAAAACTGAGATGGGAGCAATGGGAATACGGTTAGACTCACAAGGATCTGAATTAAAAACAGAGATAGGAACAATCAAAACTGAGATGGGAACAATGGAAACACGGTTAGATTCACGAATAGGGACATGTTTCAAAAACATGAAAGATGAATTAAAGAAAGAAATCAGAGAAGAAGTACAACCGATTTTGAATTCTCACAATAATAGATTAATTGCAGTAGAGATTAGACAAAGGGAACAGGATAGAGAACAGGAAGAAAAAGATCGCGTGATAGTACAAAAATTTTCAGAGTTAAATTTACAACGTGCACACGATAAGGAAGAGATATTTGAGAGAATCGAGGAATCCGTACCAAATGACAGAATAAATAATCTAACACAACAATATGAACAGTTAACTACCAAATGTGACAACACTGAAACCCGAGTCGCGACACTTACGGAAGACGTAGGTAAACAGAAAGAAAAAATAGGTGACTTATCGGAAAGAGTTGAGGAGATGTCAGATAAATTGACAAGTCTTAGTTTACATGGGGATAGAGATTCAGATGATACAGCTCCATTACCATTCGCAGAAACCGAAGAGTACCAGAATATAAATAAGCATGTTGAAAATCAGGGAAAATTTAATGAACGCGTTAAAAGGGAAGTTGAGGCATTACGGAAGCACGTCAAACAAATTGAAGGGGAAATCGTAGGAAAAGACAGTAGAAGAAATTTAGAATCACAGATAGCAGAAGGGTTTGAAGAAAGTAATTTGTTTCATTTACGGGATGCAGCAAGAGAGCGCCAGGCGCGCGAACTTGACAATAATCGACATTCAATCTGGGACAGACGCGGTAGGTCTTTGTCGCCACGAGGCGAAAACTTTGACTATAAACACTTTTTGACTGTTCGGAAATTTAAGATCTTCCGTAATTCTAAGAATGACATACATCCATGTGCATGGTTAGATCAATTTATGTATGCACTCCCACCAAATTGGCCACTAAGTCACAAACTGGAATTTATGTGTGGATATTTAGAAAACGAACCGGCGACGCGGATGCGTGCACTCGTTAGAGATTGTAATAATCTGAATGATTTTTATCATGCATTTCTATCGGCATATTGGTCCGAAAACACACAAGACAGAGTCAAACACAGTCTTATTATGCAGCGTAATTTCAAACAGTCTGAGTTCCGCACGCCAGCAGAATATTTTGAAGACATGATTCGAAAGAATCAGTTCCTTTCCAACCCTTACAGCCCGACTGAATTAATTCGCATTTGTTTAACTAAGCTGCCACAATCCATAAGACAAATTGCTTTAGCTGGAAGATGTAAAGACGACATTGAGACTTTTAAGACTTTGTTACAAGAACTTGAGTATGACAACGACGACGGGACTTTTTGTAACTTTTTCAGTAACGGTAATTACGATAGATTTTCAGAGAAAAGGGATAGTGATCGGAACGGGCGTTATATGGGTAATTTTGAGAATGACAGACGTAACAGACAGGACAATAGATACCAGCCTTATGACAGTAACAGACGTTCCAACAGAAATTACACAGACAATTATAATAACGGTAATTCTTACCGAAATGATCAATCATACGGAAACAGTAATCGGTATCATCAAGACAGAAATTATTCATACAATAATAGAAACTCTTACTACAGAAATAACCAGGGTAGTAGGTCTAACAATAATTTCAGAAGTGACAGTCGAAATTATACAAGAAGTAGTTATGCAGACAGACAGGAAAACAGAAATTTTAATAACAGACACAACCAAGAATTTGCATCTAACAGACAGGAAGGACCTAATTGGCATCCTCCGCGTGACAGAAATTCAGAGAGACAAGTAGAAATAGTAGAAATTGATCCGCGAAATGACGGGAATAATCAAAGACGTGACGCAAACAATCGACCATGACTTGCAGCTTCGGCTTCTGGCAGCAATATAGACGGTTCAGAAAGTAATGACACTACGACTTTACACTACGTACGCCTGGAAGACATGAGAGACATTTTGCTAGATGAAAAGGAAAATAATGTAGACGCATTTTTACATCCTGTCATTGAAGTATGTGTGGGTAAGAATAAGTTTACTGCAGTTTTAGATTCTGGGAGCCCATTGAACGTCATTAGTGAATCAGTTTTTCGTATATGTGAAAGAACTATTGCCTGTCCTGTGTTACCTATTTCTAAAACTACAATTCGAGGAGCGATTTCTGGAAAAGGTGTGGAAGTTAAACAACAGACCAACCTAAATTTCATTTGTCAAGGATACGAATTGTCTGCTAATTTTATTATTGTTCCATTACTCAGTACACAGATTATATTAGGTATGGAGTTTCTTAACACACATAAGGCAATTTTGAACTTTAAAGAAGGAAGTGTGAATTTGACTGTTGCCGGAATGCCGAAATGTTTGAAATTTTTCGAGTGTTTAGCAAGATCTGAATCAGATACAAAATGTTTAAGGTTTCTTACTTCTGATGCTTTCGTTGAGCATTATGGCGACAGTGTGTTTATTCATGACAATGACAATAGATACAGAGACGCGATGGAGGATATAATTAGTAGCGAAGAATTAATTAATGAAAAGGTTAAGAAAGCTGAATTGCCAGATGACGTTGCAAAAGAAGAGCTGCACCATATTTTGACTTCACATGCTACAGTCTTTAGTCATCACACAGGAACTATACAAGGCTTACAATATTTATTTAAAGTAAAAGAACACACACCATTTCGCGGGAAAACGTACGCTATTCCTTTGGCTTACAGAGACAAGGTTAAGAATGAACTTCAATACATGTTAGATCAGGGCATTATTGAGCCAGCAGTCAGCCCTTATACCAGCCCATTACACGTTGTTCTTAAAAAGGATGGGTCAATTCGTTTGGTTCTGGATTCCAGACAGATAAGTAATATTATTATTCCTGAAACTGACCGTCCACAAAATTTAGATGAACTTCTTCAACATTTCCATGGAATTAAAGTTTTATCCACGATTGATATGCGCGCAAGTTTTTGGCAAATAGAACTCCACCCTGATTGTAGAAAATATACTGCCTTTTTAGCCTTTGGTAACTGTTACCAGTTTCGGAAATTACCGTTTGGACTTACTGTATCTTCAGCAGCATTCATTCGTAGTTTAAATGAAATTTTACCTGTTTATCTTCGTGACAATATTACTTCTTATGTTGACGACATTCTTATTGCTAAACGTTCTTGGAGTGAGCACAACAAAATTTTGGATTCATTATTACGTATTTTTGCACGAGTTGGCATGACAGTGAACTTGGAAAAATCTGAATTTGGTCGTTCTCAGGTGAAATTTCTCGGTCACATTATTTCTACAGAAGGTATTCTCCCTGATCCAGAGAAACTAGACGCTATTCGTAATTATGCTGTTCCAACCACAAAACGTGATGTTCGTAGTTTCCTTGGTGTCTGTAATTTTCTTAGAAGCTTTGTTAGATTGGACAATTTGGCCACACCTCGTTTATGTGAATTATCTGGAAAAAATTCTAATTGGTGTTGGGATGAGGAAGCTCAATCAGAATTTGAACAACTTCGTGATGCTTTAGTTGCTGCTCCACTTCTTTCACATCCGGATTTATCTAAAGATTTTTGTTTGGCGACGGACTCATCATACAAAGGCCTAGGTGCACATTTATTCCAAGAGATAGAAGAAGACGGCGTTGTAGTACAGAAAACTGTTGCCTTTGGAAGCCGTGTTCTCTCTAAATCAGAGAAGAATTATTCGATTACGGAACTTGAAGCTTTGGCTGTTGTATGGGCTTTCACAAAATTTCGCACATTTTTGTTTGGCAGACATACTAAGGTTTACACCGATCATCGAGCTCTGGAATTTCTTATGTCAACAAAATTAACTCACGGCAGATTGTCACGATGGGCGTTGTACCTACAGGAATTTGATTTTAGTATTGTTTACATACAGGGATCTTCAAATATTGTTGCAGATGCTTTATCACGTGCACCTATGGGTTTGAAACAAAGTGCTGAAGAGGACTGCAAAGAAAACCATTATTGTTTGATGTACATTCAAGGTGTTGCGTTTGAGAACTTTATTTCGTCTTCGCTCCAGGACATCGCTAAGGAGCAAAATAAGGATCCAATCTGGAAGGACATTAAGGAGAAGTGGAGGAGAAAGGAAAGCGTAGCGATTAGACAGCATTATTTAGTTCGCAATGACATTCTTTTTAAACGGAAATCGGTCGACAACTCTGTTTGGTTAGTTTGTATTCCTGATGAGTGGGTCAATAAATTGATTTGGTACACACATTTCAGTTATGCGCACTTTGGTCCCAGAAAATGCTTTCATAAATTACGAGAAAATTGCTACTTCAGTAATATGGAAAAACGTATTCGATCTGTTCTTGCCAAATGCAAATTATGTCAAAAGGCTAAGCCGCCAACAGTTTCTCACAGAGCACCGTTGTTTCCTATCATTCCAGCGAAATTAAAGGAGATGGCTGCAGTCGATTTGTTCGGTCCAGTGGTTCGTTCTACTAATGGTTTTGCGTACATTTTCGTAGCAGTGGAACTGACATCAAAATATGTGTGTTTTACACCGTTACGCAAAGCAACAGCTCGTTCAGTATCTAACGCTTTCATCAAACATTTTCTTAAAGAAGTTGGTCATGTTGATAAGGTTATATCAGATAATGGATCACAGTTTCGCTCTAAAATTTGGCTGCGTACTCGACGGCGTCGGAAGATTAAACCAATTTTCATTTCACTTTTTCACCCTCAATCTAATGCTTCAGAGAGATGGATGAAGGAAATCAATAAATTGTGCCGTCTTTATTGTCATCAGAATCACAGAACTTGGGATCAGTATCTTCATATTTTTCAAAACATTCTGAATGAACTTCCTAATGACTCAACTTCTTTACCGCCTCTATTGATATTAAAAAATAAAGTACCAACAAATCGCATTTCTGAAATCGTTCCTTTTCCGCCTTCACGGAAACTGCGGCATTCTGAAGTTGTCAACCTGGCTCTACAAAATATTGCATCGGCGGCTGCTAGAAGAGAGAAATCAGCTAAGCGTCCTGGTCGTTTAAAAATCTTGTCAGTTGGCCAGAAGGTGTTAATTAAGTCCCACCGTTTATCTCATAAAGGAAAAGGCTTATGTCGCAAATTTTTTCTGCTTTATAACGGTCCGTATAGAGTTCGCAAAATTATTCATGATAACACTGTTGAAGTAGAAACTCTTAAATCTCGGCGCTCTAAGGGAATACATCATATATCGAACGTAAAAATTTTTGTAGAATGACATACTTTAGAGAAACTAACAGCTACGTAAACATGCGGACAAATGCAAGAGTACCGCGCTGTGTTTTGGCGGCGGCACATACTCAAAGCAACAGTCAGTCTGCGCGCCGCACAAGGCAGTCGTTGACCGCAAACAATCACTTCCTACGTCACGCGCCTACAGCTGATCGAGCGCTCAGTGCGAATGCACTGACAGACGTAAATAAATACACAGTTTAATTTCTCCGAATAAATTCTGTATAAAGCTATAAGGACTTCATAAATTATGTTATTAACGTTCAGTATTTTTCAGGATACGGTTGTATAAAGTATTTAAGACCTTCAGGTAAATTCTGTGCGTGTCCGACGTTAAGACGACTTGCTTTGGAGAAAATTTTCAGGAAGAAGGTCATTTCGAAGAAGAAAGTAATAAACAAAAAAAGGTAACGGTTAATTGAGTTTATTTTTCAGGTAACATAATTCCACTTAGGTACGTACTTCAGACGTAATTTGCTGCTTGCGATTACGTGATTCATACTTTGTGCTAATTTCATGTTCTATGAATTTACTAGTGAAGCGACGTGCTTACGCATATTAACTGATTTTGACAATGATTAATTAATGAACAGGGTTGTTATTTGTATATATTATGCATCGCTTGGCTGCTATGCTTTTTCACTGATGTCATATTTTTCTATTATGTGCCTGCTGTGCTTATTTATTTAAATTATAATTGTCACCTGATTAATTGTGCTGATGTGGTTAGATATGTAAGTTATACTTTGTGATTTATCTGCTTGCGCCTTCATGTTTACTTATTAAGATTACATATAAACATTTATTTGCTTATGCTGATATGATGCTAATGACCTGTTTATTATGATAGATAACATATTTGCTGCCTTGCTTATGGATTGCATATTTACACATTTCTGTTTTGTTGTCATAACTACTCTTCAATTTAGTATATAGAAATGCTGATATACTGTGTACAAACATAGAGACTAGGTTACACTATGGTATTAATTGTAGATTGTTCGCTTGGCAGAGCCTTGTTATAGGGATTGTGCTGCATCCACTTGTTGACATTCTGTTCTCTACTGGTATATTTACTCGCTATTGCATGTTTTGCTTACGCTCAGTGCCTTATATTTTTAAGATAAGAAAATGAACTGCTATAATTCGACGAACGACATTAGTAAAAGAAAGTCATAGAAGTCACATGAGCTGAGGTTTTATGGAAGCTGTATAAATTTATGCTAATAGGAAGGAAGCTAACGACATGACAGACCAAAACTAGGTTTAGACCATTGACAGTATTAAACTGTATTTTCGTGAGCAATTGAAATAGGAAGTGACAATTGACACAAAAAATACTCCACATGTTTGCTTCTGCTATGATTCTTGAAGTGGTGTACACACTGTGAAATGTTATGATCATTCACACTCCGTAATCGTACTTAATTACTGAGAGTTATTCGAACTAAGGTCTGTTAGAGGTCATGTATGCATTTCTTTTATTTAATGATGGACAAGGAACCAAAATGTATCTTATAATTTATAATGAGTAGAAAATTTGGGTCAGATGGATTACACAGAGGTTGTGTGTGGACACTGTGTCTTCGGATTGTATGGGATGATGAATTGAAGTTGCACTAGGATTTTGTCTGTACTTGTTCGAGGAGACTGACTAGAGGAAAGAGTTGTTATGGAAGTGAAATGATATTGGTGCTGAGGTTTATATGTATCGACGTATTATTGAGGTATTGAGATTAGGTGAAGTAGATGATTATTGGAGTTTTCGTGGACAAAAGGTAAGATAAATGATATTGATGATCGACGTATTGAAAAGGTATTAGTGAAGTATTGAGATTAAGTTGATGATTATTGGAGTTTTGGTGGATAAGAGGTAAAGTAAATGAGGAGCATATTTTTTTTTGTTGGTCCATATGGAACAAGGAGGATAAAGATGGCAGACTAGAACACTCAAGTAGAAGGAAGATTGTCTACACACACACTTTGTCAAATCACTAAGCAGTATACACTTTTTTTTGAAGAGAGGAAGTATTTGCATATCTTGGCTCTCTGACAGTTGTTCAACAACAGTACAATTTGATCTGGCTTGGCAAACATTGGTCTAGACATGATGACTATGACGTTGACTAACTATTATTGACAGTTATACATTGCTGCCACTACTACTTGATACACATAATGAACATAAAATTTCGACAGAATTGCATTTACACAGTTAACACTATTCAATTACACAGTAGCACTAATGTGGATGAAAGATGAGTGAGTGTGTTTTGTGTGTTTTCCTTTTATAATCCCAGAGAAGTGATCCCAACCTATCTCCTAAATATTATTTCACTTGTTTGTTGTGGCTTGCACTGACACCCATAAATATTATAGGTTAACTGTTATTGTGTACTGTAATAGTTAATGTGACAATTACCTGATATCATTTGTGTGTTTATTATGATTTGTATGTTTAGTGTAAGAGCATTGATAATAATTTGTTAAAGAAATTGTATGTGCATTCAAACTATTGTTCATGACTGAACTGTCTCAGTAGTTATGGTGAATAGTATGGACTGTTACTTGCACTTTTTCTACATGATTGGTGCCACAAGGACATGTTTAATTTCTGCTGATGAACTGTGTGATCAGTGATTGTAAAAAATTATGGACTGTTACTTGTACCTTTTCTACATGATTGGTGCCACTAGGACATGTTTAATTTCTGCTTATAAACTCTGATGAACAGTGTGATCAGTGCTAGTGAATTTTATGGAACTGCTTCTGCTGAGAAATGTGACTTGTTGCTGTGTGCACCTGATCAACATTGCTGGTGCCACTAATGGACTGCTTCTACTGAAATGGTGTTACTTGTTGCTGTCTGCACCTGCTCAACATTGCTGGGTGCCAATGATGGATTGCTTCCACTGAAATGAAGTCACCTGTTGCTGTGTGCACCTGATCAACATTGCTGGTGCCACAAATGGACTGCTTCTACTGAAATGGTGTTACTTGTTGCTGTCTGCACCTGCTCAACATTGCTGGGTGCCACTGATGGATTGCTTCCACTGAAATGAAGTCACCTGTTGCTGTGTGCACCTGATCAACATTGCTGGTGCCACTAATGGACTGCTTCTACTGAAATGGTGTTACTTGTTGGTGTCTGCACCTGCTCAACATTGCGGGTGCCACTGATGGACTGCTTCTATTGAAAAAATGTTACTTATTGGTATTTGCACCTGTTGACCATTGCTGGGTGCTACTGCTGGAACTGTCAACTGCTTATTCTTGGGCTATGGAAAGCGTTTATGTGAATATTTGTATAAACTGATTTTTTGTGTATTACTGGTTGTGAAAAGTTATGAGACTTTTACCTGCACATATTCGTCATTGCTGACGCTATTGATTGAATTGTTTAACCACATAATACTTGTGTAAACTATTATGTAAAGTCACATGTATGAAAGAATTTGTATTGCTTACTGTATTCTATATAATAGGTTATTGAAAGGTCAGTGCAAAGCCAAAATTTTATCTAGTTATATGATATTTACGTATTAATATTATCTTTTATTTTTGTCTGTATTTTTTTGACGAATTTGGTGGTATTTTCACCACCAATGCTGGCAAAAATACCATCAAATTCTAGCCGTGGAGGAAGGGCATATGAAAGGTGGCTACACTGAGCCACAGCGCCAGAGATCGCTAGAGAGCATTGTTCCGCCGCCTCCACTGGCAGTGATTATTGAGAACTGGTCGTGGGCAGTGCTTGTCCAGGACTCGTAGTAGTCAGTTCGTGTTCAGATGTGCTAGTAAGGAGTGCTTGCTGAGATGTGATACTGAAAAGTTCTTGTTGAGATGTGGTAATAGCGAGTCGGTGTGGAGATATATTGTAATTAAGAGAGTGATTTTGGTCAATATATGAAGGTAACGAAACTTGATTTATTTTTCATTATTTCCATGTTTTAAATAATGCGTCATTACAGGTTCAGTCAACAAAGCATCTGGCTTGTGTTCTTGGATTAGAGTGTAATTCTGGTTTTCTTGAGTAATTATGGTATTTTTATTTCCTTTAATTAATTCAGTATAAGTGATATTTAAAATTTCTTGTGTTGTTGAAGAAGAACCGTGCCAGATGCGTACGTTGAGTCATACTTCCACACACAGAACAGTTACACTTGTGCTTTGGTTTCGTAGGTTTTATAGTTGCTGGGGACTTAATTAATTAATTGTGTTAATGAAAATTTCCATTTCATTCTTTGTTGTTGTTCTATGCAGTCAGATAGCGTAATAATAACAGTCAGGGCCAACCGTTACGAGACTTCGTAATCGGACAGACAGCTACTAAAGCAAAAAAAATTAAAATTATTTGCATTCAACTTTTATTAAGCCCCCATGCAACAGATACTGAGATATCAGTAGTGTACAGAACCTGAAATAATCGTTTAGCACAATCCTAGCGTCACCAACGCAATTTCCGTAATGTTTACACCGAGTGAATATTTTTTAAAAAATTTCGTTAATTTTCCTTCATTTTCATTCACAACATACTTATTAACAGTCCTGAATCAGAAAATATGATAAAACCGTTCTTTTTAATTTTATCTTTAGTTGTGTGAAGTCACATTTCCTACTAAGACTTGAATTTTTGAGTTAGGTTTCACAGAAAAATTTAAAAATAGTTACGGAATCTGATATACGAAACCATTAAAAACATAATTGTTTTTTCAGAATTTTAAAATATGAAGTACCGGAGTTGATCACGATAGTACCCCCTCTCCCCTTGATGCTGCGAGGGTTAAAGTATTTGAAGCCCCTGATAAGATTTGCCACCGTATTGGCACTAAACAGTAAACCAGGCACACTTGTTGCGATTGGGAAGAACCAGTGGTATTCATGGTAAAGTAGCAGGAAATACTATAAACTATGTGATCACTGGCGACAAGCCGGTGAGAGGGATTATCAATAACTGTCTCAGCCCAAACTATAAATTGAATGAAGTGTGCAGTACCACGTTTCATGAGTTACATGTATTCAGTAGCGTCGACAGCCTCACAAAGTAGTTATGATCTCGTTTCCATTACGGCAGATACTAAAGTTCCGATGGAGATCATTTAGTATCATTTGAGATTATCAATTTTTATACCAACATACCCTCTACCTCGAACGCTTCAAATCATCCGTAACCATATGATTAAATTTGAAAAATTGAATTCAGAGCTATAGTAGAACTAATCGAATTTATGAACTTCTTCCTTCCTTTCTCGTTAATAAGTTCTTTTTTTTTAAAAAAAAAAAGAAATTTCTTTATTTCATAACATAATAATAATTATACAAAGATGACCCACCCACCTTAGTGATTAGTGGGTCCTACATTTCTAACTTTACAATAGCAGCTTCTACATTTACGTGACTACAGACAGACATGATTATTACTAGGCAGACTAATTCTTATTTAACTAGTGTTCGCATACTTTCTCGTTACTACAAAAGGTTAGTATTAACTGCCTGCAGCGTTACAATTGTGCCAGTGTTAATATATATAAACCTACTTAGATGCCTTGCTCATAGAGCTAAACCCTACGAGCAGCCCCTGGCACAGGGCAGGCAATGGTTAATTTATCGCTGCAGGTTCCTAACTTACTATCCTATTCTAATTAACTAAATCTACTTCCTATTCTACGTCATAATCGGTGCGTTGTCTAGTTCGGATTCACCCCAGTCCCCCTGGTCCTGGACGTGGCGGATTCCAACTGTGAAGTCGACCTGTCCACGAACAGGCGGTACGGGATTGGGGCAGTGGTCACAATCGGTGATTTATTTGTCTAAGCATGAAGGTCTCTTAGAAAAGTTTTCAATACTTTTTGTGATACCTCGTTTGCTAGCGTATTCAGTCTCTGAAAAGTTTCCTCTTGTCTTAGAAGGTCATAGGTGTTCGTACTTGGTAGTTGTCGTCTCAATGTCCCGGCTACATCATCGAAAAGGGGGCACTCGTAAACCACATGGTCAGGAGTACCCTCCGGTGCGCCACAGTCGCACGCGGGCGTCGCCCTTTTCCCAAACCGACATAAGTAAGTCGGATAGGGGCCATGACCGGTGAGAAAATGGAACAATCCCCGAGTTGGCTCGAAGTATTTCATTTTCAGTCTTTCCTTAACATCTGGTAGGAACTGAAAGGTCCTTCTACCAGTTTCATCTGCCTCCCATATCTCCTGCTATAGATCTACCCCCCTTTCCCGTATCTCCCCCTTTTCCCTGACTGGTGCCCCCATGATTTCCTCTAGCTTGGTGATAATGTCCTTTTTGGCCCAGTACCATGCTGCCTGTTCCCTAATCTTTATGTCAAGGGGACAGAGGCCCATTATTATTAACAGGGCTCCTCCTGGGGATGTTCTGTAAGCTCCCACGGACCTAAGTATGATGCTCCTTTGTACTTTTCTCACCGTCATGGCAGGCACCACCCTCGTGAGCCTGTGAGCCCAGACTCCCGAGCCATAACCCACTATTGACGTCAGTATACTGTTATGATAAAGCTTGATTAATCTCTTATGTCCAATGGAAATCAGGTTATTTAATAGTTGTAGTGCCTTCTGGGTTACGGTTTCTATGTGCTTTGCAAAGTTCCACTTTTCATCGATGATGATTCCCAAGTAGCGCGTTTCTCGTCTCCGAAGAACGTGCGTACCGTCAATTCTCATAGTCGGGTTTCTTATTAACTGCCCTTTGAGTAATAAGTAAGTCGACTTGGTTGGTGAGACAGTCATTTTGGTGTTGCGGCACCATAGTTGTAGTTTGTCTATTGCTCGTTCTATTTTTGGTTCTATGTCCTCGCGACTTCGGCCGCCGACCAGCAGGAGGAGGTCGACAGCGTAGGCTATCACCTCTAGCACCTCTTCGCGCTGTTGCAGACTATCCAGGAGAGGCTCCATGTGGACGTCCCAAAATAGGGTGAAACGTCCCCTTTGAACAATTTTACACGACTGTGCTTAAACTGACACACAATATTTTTTTTTAGCGCAACGCAATCTGACTTTCAGAATTCCCTACAAAAGAATGGCCCTGAGTAACATTAAACTATACCTTTCACAAAACAGTAAATCACTTACCTCACAAAAATCTTCGTTACTCCCACTACTGCAATACAGCAAGCGCCACTATTGCTAGCTAAATAAAAGATTCAAACTATGGAAGGCACTAACTACTGATAGGGATAGTTAGCAAATGAAAGATATTAATACAGAACAAACAATGTATTTACCTTGATATCATCATTTATAAATATAGCAGTTCATGACAAATTTCAAAACTCCGCCATCTCTCTCCCCACATCCACCACTGCTGGCGGCTCACCTCCAACTGCGCAACGCTATGCGCTGTTCACAGCCAGCTGCCTAACACTACAATGGCGAGTATTACAACAATGCAAAGCAGCCACAGACTGCACACAGCACAGCCAGTGATTTTCATACAGAGGTGGCGTTACCAAAAAAAACCTAAACAGCCTTCTTACAAGGGGACCCAACACAGAGCCCGCTAGGGGATGATAGCCATACCTCCCGTTTTTCACAATAGCTCCTCAAACATCCATATAGCAGCCCTGGGCACTCCTTCTCCCGGAGACAGGAGAAGAGCGAAGGCCACCACAGGTTGTCGAAGGCACCACTGATATCCACCATGATGCCAACAACATGCTTACAAGGGGCTGCGCCGCAGACCTCGGCCGCCAGGGCGATTGCATCAGATGCCGATCGCCCCGGCCTAAAACTGAATTGCCTGCCGCTCATCCCCTGCAGCATGCGGTGAGCGGTCAGTCTGTCCGCTAATAACTTTTCGAGGAGTTTGCCAAAACCATCCAACAGGCAGATGGGCCTGTAGGATTTGGCCTCAGCAGGGTCCTTCTCGGGGCCTTTCTTAATAATTACCACATTAGCGGTTTTCCATATTTTTGGAAATTTGCCTTGCCTGAGGCATTCGTTAAAGAGATGTGTAAGTGGCGCAACCAGCTGTGGGGCTAAAAACTGCACCACCTCCGCCACAATGCCGTCTGACCCGGGGGCTTTTCCTTTCTTTAAATGACTTGATGAGAGCAGCAACTTCCTCCTCAGAGAAGGGGAGGACCGCTTCGTCATTTACATACCTATGAAGGTCTTCATTTCGTAATTGACGCTGCTCTTCGGTGTCGTCATTCCTGTCGTCGTCAGGCAACAGCGACCGGAGGAGGACCTCGGCAGTTTCCTGCCAGGATTCCGTCATCCCGTACCCGTGCCTGAGCGTTGATATCATCATTTGGGAGCGGATCGTCTCCGTCACCAATCTGTATGGCACACCCCAAGGGTCGAGGGCCAGCTGATTGGTTACAAAATTTTCCCAACTGTTTATTCTGGTCTTCTGTAGCTCTTTTTGAAAGTTGTCTTTAGCCTCCCGGTATAACTGCAGCCATCTTTGCTTTTCCCACCAGACGACACTGCGCTGGTAGTGCTTCCTCAGTCTCCTGACAGACTGACGCAGTTCTTGTAGCTCGGCTGACCATGGTGACGGTGTGGCCGCCACGGCCCTCCTCCTGGTTGGTACGGCCGCCTTGATCGCCCTTGTTGTTGCACGTACCAGTCCCTCAGCTCTGTCGTCCACGTTAAAGTCCTGTCGTGCGTCCCCTTCTGGTAACGGAGGAATGTCGCACTCTCTGGCTAGGCGTTCCCAGTCTGTTTTCCTAAAATTTCTTTGTACCTCCCACCCCGTGGCCCAGCGGCACTCTCTATCTCCTACAATAAAGGTAATTAGGTTGTGATCACTATTGGTGGCATTATCTACCACTCTCCACTCTTGGAGCATATTCACTGTATTTGGCGTGACCAACGTCACATCAATGTTGGTGCCCTGTCCTCCTCCGGCCACGTAGGTGGGGGGATTGCCTGGTCTGTTTGCCACCACTAGTTGCAGAGCCATTATCATTTCCTCTGCTTTAGCACCATTTTGATCCCTTGTGCCACTGTACCATAGGGGGGATTTGGCGTTTATGTCAGCAGTTATAATGATTTTTCGTCCCTGCAACGTCGTGACCACACTCACTAGATGATCTATGTGTTGTTCAATTCTGTCTCCATACTGGCAGTACATGTTAATGATGATGACAATTCCAGCAGGAGATTGTATCTCCACGACGTTGCAGTGACTATTTGAATACTGTGACAGGGGTGTTGCACGCAGTGCAGCGTTTGTTACCAGGATGGCCGCTCTGGCGATGTCCCCACTGCTAACAGTTTGCCATGTTGCGGCAGTGAACGCAACTTTTCCAGCCAGAGAGTACGGCTCCTGTAAACAGAGTATGTCCAGTCTCTCCTCCACCACTTCCTTTCGGAGCTCCTGCATTACCAGTCGACTGTTATGAGTATTAAGTTGTCCGATTTTTATTCTGGTCGTCATGGAAAGTATGTATGTGGTCATGTGGCCAGGTTTTGTTCCAGTCATATGCTAGTCGTCCGTTTTCTATCACTGATTGATGGTAAATTTCATCCAGGTCAAATTTTTCTCCTCGTCTTTCAAAAACTTTTTTGAGTAGGTCCCGCAGTGCTCCAAAGTCAGTGGGGAGGTTCACCGACTTTAATTGTATTCTGTCCACAGCCTCCATCACCGAGAAGGTTACTCATGCCCTACTCGAACCACATGTCGCAAGGCAGTGGTCAGGGTAGTCGGCTGCTCCAGTCTGGCTAGTTGCATGGTGTACTCAAGATTAGGGTACACCCTCACCGGGTCTACGGGTGGCAACCTGACCACCGGGCTGTCTTTGGTGATGGAGTTGGCGGTGGAGCTCGTTATCATGTTTTCTTGAACAGGTTTCGCAGCTTTATCTGTCGCTACCTCAGGATGCTCTTGCCGTTGTGGATTGTTAGTCGGCAGCGTGTCCCGGCATTGGGAGGAGGGTGCTTTGACCTCTGAGGCGAGCTCAGTTTGGATGCCTATGTCCCTGGTGGGGGACTCCGTTTGTATTGATTTGTCAACTGTTGGTACGTCGGCGCTGATAAGCGACTTCAGGAAATTCCTGAATTTACTTGCTCTCATAGCATCCCTCCTCCTTTTGCTCGGGGATTTATGCTTTGGCATCCTGCTTAGTATGCCGTTTTCAGCCATAATCGATGCGAGAAATTAATCTCTGTTCAAGCATCCTGTAGGTAGGGCAGTTTCGTCCTGTGGCTCCACAAGACTTCTTGCCACGACTCTTGCAGGGGATGCAGACAGCTGTGGCCTTGCAGTCCTTGCGAGTGTGTCCGTTATCACCGCATTTGGAGCAGGCCGACCCCCTGGTGCAGTGCCTCAGAATGTGGTCCAAGTCGCCGCAATTATGACAACGAGGTACCACGATGTAATCTTTGGTATTTATTGCGTGGAATCCCACGTATAGTCTGCCCAGTACTGTTTTTCGTCTCCACATTGTTGCGGAGACCTCGGCAACATGATGTACGACATCACGATCCCGAGGACCCGGCTTAAATCTCAGTTTGAAGCTGCTTTGAAACTCCTTTTCATTCATGTCCTCAAAGTTTTGCTTTCTTATTGCCTCACATAGTTTTTCGTTTGTCATTACTGTAGGAACATCATACAATATGACCAAGGGGTTCCTCTTTTTTTGGCGGTTCGCATTTTACAACCGCATTCAATTTCGGATTTTCGAGAAGCTTATTTTTGTCCTCTTCAGACGCAACTTCTACAATGACCGAGTTGCGGCTTGGTTTAACACGCTTAATCTTTATCTTATCTTTTACAGAGTCAGTTGTGGTGGTTAGAAGTTCCTGGATCCTTTTGACGCTCCTGCCTTGTCCAGGCAAGGTCCTAAGAAAGACTGCCGTCTCTTGTTTCTTAGTCACCCTGTCTATTGTCTCTTTGGTGTTGATTTGTCTGGTGGGGGCATGTGCAGCCACCGCCGCCCAGGTCTTGCTCGGTTGTTGTTTCTGTTGTCTCATACGGGTATTCTCTCTCTCTCCAGCTCCTCTACACGTCCTTCTAACTTTGCGTGAGCGATTGCCCATGCAGCCAACTCATTTTTTATTTGCAAGATTGCTGCCTGGCTTATCTTTCCATTTTTTATACTTTGCTCTAGGAGCAACGTGATTTTTGCATGCCTTTTCATTACTGAGTAGTCCTCCTCGGCCTGTCCCACCTCGTCCTGTGGAGAGGGATCAGGCGCAAAAGGAGTTCTCGAGAGCGCACTAGTATCACCCGTCTCCGGTGTCGCCATTTTGTACGAGTGATAAAAAGAAGTGGGAGCCCGTCTCTTACCCCGGACCGGCTCCTCTGGCATGGGGGGGGGGGGACTTCTGCACCTCGCCCACCGACCTCGCCCCTAGGTCAAGGGCACTTCAGAGCTGCTGGGTTCAGCGCACTGTCACCAGTGCACTGGTACCCCTCGGTGACTCCGTCATCGACGATTTCACGCGACGCTCCTCGGCAAGTGCACCCCGCACTCCGGAGAGGCGGATGCACCTCTCGCCCTTCGCCGCCTACTTGCCCGAGTTTCCACCTCTCGGCCAAGGACCCACTCCTACTCAGGTGGCGGGCCGGTCCCCCAGACGTTCGGCGGTCTGGACCCATCTAACCTGGCCCAGGCGATGTCACCACCTCCTGGGTTTGGCAGAACACGCCCCGGTTACCCAGGGGCGCGGCGAAGCACCCTTGCCGACTCGCGCCGCGATCCCACGCCGACAAACGAGATCGCCGGCATGCAGAGCACCTGCTGGACTGTGCCCTGCGAACAGAAAGGGACTGGTGTTCGGTCTCACGACACAGCTCCCCCTGTGCCACGCACCCTTCGCTTTCGCATCGGGTTGGGTCGCAGCTCTCCCTTTTGTCGCAAGGCAGTATGCCAAGCTTAACATCTGGCACCACGGGAAGGCGGAAAGAGCCACTTGGGAAGGAGAGGCTATAAGAGACGCGTCACTTCCCCTGTGAGGACTGCCGCGGCACACACGACTGGAAGCGATACGCCCCAGTGCGAGCTTCTGTGCCTTACGGCGCGCCGGCAACGGGCGGGCCCGCGCCGAACGCGCCGTCAAGCGACCGACCCCACGCCAGACTCGTTAATAAGTTTGTAAGACGTATGCGTTGCCGGCGATGGGCGGGGCATGGCAGAGTCTCTGACCAGAGAGTAGTATGTAGCTAGTTGTTGCTTGTCACGAGTCGGCGTCTGTCGGCGTCTGTCGGCTTTAGTCGTTAGCCGGTTTTAGTCTTCTGTCCGTAGTAGTCTTGAGTTGTCTGCGTGAGTCGGCGCGTGTCGGCTGTCTGCTCTGCTCGAGACTCTGGTCAGGACTCTGCAGGATGAGTATTGTTGTAGAAGGTAAAGAAGCAGCCTTGCGCATATCTAGTAATGTATATTGTCATTTAATTTCTTTCAAAAAATGCCCCAATAATATTTTTTATAATATAAAGTAACTTTTTTAAAGAAAAGCATTCATTTCAATTTAAAGAAGATTTCCAATGCATTATCATTCCTTCCAAGAATCAGAAAAAAATATATGCCAGCACTGCACGAAGCTGTGTCAAAAAATTTCTGCATAAGAGCAGATATATTTGCAGTTCTTATTGAGGTAAGAATTTTTGCTTTTTTATTCAGAATACAGGGCCGAAGGGCAGCGCTGCTGTCCTCATAAAATTTACCAGGTCACTAATTTTTTTTTATTATTTTGGTGTTTAGGAATTTTTCTGTTTCGAACTTAACATTAAATGAGAAAAGAATTTTGTGGGAACATTAAATGTGAATGCATTTCTGCACACAGATTATAAATGGGAGCCAATTTTGTTCAGAGGTTACAATATTAAGATTCATTTAATTATTATTTTTGTGGGGTGTTTACGCTTGGTCCATTTTCATTATTATTTTTCTGTGTGGAGGTTACACTTGGCGACATCCGACCAGGATCGTATTTCTTTGTGAATCTTCTGAGAAATAGTCATATATCTGCTCTTATTTACTTAAATGTAGTTTGCATCTGGCGCAACGCATTTACTAATTTGTCACTCTTTCTTTCACAGATCATCGGCAATGTGTTGCTCTTTCTTGTAATTGTGTTTGTTGCATTTCTGTATTGTCCTTGTTTCATTTGTGATTAATTTTTATTTGTGAAAAATGCTGCGATGTGCAATGAGTGAAATAGCCGACTCTAATAATTTGACCGATAATACTTGCGACACTCAGTCTAATGATGATAATCCCCTAATTGTAGACAATCTGTGCCTACCGACCATTAGTAATGATTTTAATGCTAATGATGAGCAAACAAATTCAATTGTGTCCTCTGTTAATTTAACGACAATTGATGACGCGGGACGTTCTGTTACAATGAACGCTGCCCAGTTTAACACACCCGGTTTGCAAAATTTGCATAGTGAACAGAAGAATTTTTCTAACGAAAATGAACAGTGTACTCAAAATACGACAGATTTATTTGATTCCGAGGTAGTGACTAACAGTGCACATCCGATTGGAAAACCTTTTCGAGGATCACAGAATGACCAAATGGTTACACAAAACGTGGCAATTGCAGGTACGCCATCAGACAGTACAGAGAATAGAGTAGGCAATATTGGCATGGATCAAGTTATGGCATTATTGCTGCAACTTCATGAATCAAACAAACAAAATAATGAGAATCTCAAACAACAATTAGTGAAAATTTCAAACAACTTAATGAAAAACAAGACAATCTTAATGAAAATTTCAAACAACTTAATGAAAAACATGACAACCTTAATGAAAAATTAGACAACAATTCCAGACAACTTAGTGAATAGATTACAGCCATTGCTGCGCAGTGTCATGATACTAAGGAACAATTACGTGAGGAAATTAAGGCTTGTGCTAGAAACAGTAGTGAAGAAATTAGATCTGTGGCTCAAGGATTAAGTAATACACATGCAGCCACAACAGAATCACTTAGACACGAAATTAGTGCAGTCGCTAAACAATGCTCTGAAAACACAACACAGTTACGCGAGGAGTTTAAATTAATGTCAGCAGAACTTTCACGCAGACTGGATGCAAAAGTAGATGCGAAATTCGACCAACAGAACAGTCAAATTGACGAACGCTTTAATCACCACCTACAAAACAGTGAAACGCATTACCGTAAATTCATACAGGAACAAAATAAAGTAAAACGGCAAGTCATGGAAACAATTACTGCTCAGAGACAGGAAGATAAACGTAAATTGTTTACGAAAGCAAAAATATACGTAGACAACAATATTGCTACAGTATCAGACGAAATTAATACTATCAAACAGTTGAACACCGAATTGCGTGATGAAATTTCCGATCTTAAAACAAAAACAGACACACACACATTAGACTTTCAGACAGTGACCGACAGACTTGAACAATTAGAACTAATTTAGGACCCGATGTCATCAAAGCAGACGTTAAAAAATTGAACGAAACCACACGTAAAATACAAAAACAAATTAGTGCTTGTGACACTAAAAACGATGATCAGATAAAAATACTGACTGAAAAATATGATGAATTGGCCAGTCGTATTGACGTTATTGAAAGTAATGACAGCAAATCAGACGATACTTCACCAGTTTCGTTTAATCAAACACCTGAATTCCAAAGTTTACAGCAAACGATCAGTGAGATAGATTCGTCTAATAATACATTACGTAGAAAATTGTCGACTTTACAGCAAGAGGTGACAGAGATGAAAAATATTTCAGTCAATAACACGTCACAGCATACGGCACATTCCGAACATTTGTCACACTCACACAGCCAGTATAATTTAGGTAATTTACAGAGAGTACGTGACTTAGATTCCGAACAATCACAAACAGATTCTTATGCAATCGTGAACCTGTTCACAAATTCAGAGACGATAACGTCGATTACGAGCAATTTTTATCCTTAAAAAAATTTAAGCTATTTGAAAATGACAGAGCACAGGTACACGCTTTGAACTGGATTCTACAATTTATTTTTGTATTTACAACAGCATTGCCTGTAATGCAGAAACTAGCTTTGGCATGGATACAACAATTTGCTTTTGAATTTTCACCGGCATTGCCTGTAACGCAGAAACTAAAATTTATTTGCAGCGCGTAATAAACCTCAGCGGATTCATTACGCTTCAATGAATATGTGCCGTAGCGTGCACAGGGCCCCGAGCCGTAGTAGTGCTATTTCATCTTTAGTTTTCTGCACTGCTGCCTTCTCTTCTACTATCCTTTATATATATTAAAACAGCTCTTCAACTATCGATCAATCTAGAATTAAGAATGACTAAAGAAAACCCGATAAGACAACGTTTACCGAAAGTGATAATTTTTCATTAGACGCTTCAGAAATGACAACCACGAGAACTTTAATACCTGACAAAAAATTTAATCATCAGTATGTGTAAGATTATCAGCAACAGCGAAAGCATTTTGGTAACAATAGGTTTTTTCTCCGCAACAGCAACAAAACCAACCGGTTAGCATACCTAACCAACAATGTAATGTACAAGGTCAACCAAGCTTTAATGTTTCGCCGCCAGCACGTATAGCGTCAGCTCCAACAAATAGTAACGCACAGCAACAAGGGAATAACTACGTACAGAAAACACATTTCAATTCCTATCGCAATGCACCGTATAGAAATGACTATCATGACAGACGTAAAAGTAATGAGCACAATTTTCAGCGTACGTTTAATAACAGTCGGTCTTACCAGCAGCTAAATCATCCGCAACAACAGGTTATCATGAATGAACCAGACAGTAGGTATCATCCCGAACGTAATACGTCAGGAAAAAATAATAGAACAGTACAAATAGTTGAAATACCACAGCATCCTCCCGCGAATAATCGCACGTCAGAAAGAATTTGACTAGATACAGTACAGGTTGCATCTTGCAGAAACGCAAGCAATACTTTTGACACGCATAATCTTGTTCACGAAAATGCTATTACTTTTGACGACATCCGAGACACTCTTTTGCAGGAAAGACCAGTTATTCAAAAAACCATTTCACACCCTGTCATTGAAGTAAAAATTGGATCATCGAAATTTTCAGCAGTAATGTAGCAAAGAGAATACTTATCCTACGTTACCATTAGGCAAAACGAAAGTAAAAGGAGCAGTATCTAGTAAAGTAGTAGATGTTAAGCTATACATTTATCATTATGTATTGCAAGTCATACATTTCACTCAAATTTTTGGATTGTTCCCTTATTGACGACAGACGTTATTTTAGGTACGAATTTTCTGGTACAACACGACGCAATTATTGACTTTCAAAATTCGTATTTAATGTTAAAGGATGAAAATGTACAACTGGCTTTAGAATTTCAGCCCTCTTTATCTGCAGAAGAACAAACAATCGTACAGAGGTCATTTCCGCATCACATAACTTAGACAGTCATTCCACATTGTTCACAGATACGTCCGTACACAACTATAATACTCCAGACGAAGCCGACTATGACGTTATACAGATAATTTCTGATAAAGTTAAGCAGAGCAGTGCAAATAGACGACGAACGCACGCAACTACACAAAATTCTTTTACAGCAAGCTCCAGTTTTTGACAATGTTCCTGGTACTATGTCCGGTTTTATGTATGAATTTCAAGTTAAACAGCACGACACATTTAAAGCGAAACATTATCCCATTCCGTATGTTCACAGAGAAGAAGTTAAGAAAGAATTGCAAGCTATGCTTGACCAAGGCAGTTAGTCCGTACATAAACCCGCTCCATATTGTTAAGAAAAAGGATGGTTCACTTCGCCTCGTACTTGATTCGCGTCACATCAATGACATTATTATTAATGAAACAGATCGCCCACAGACACTAGAAGAACTTCTACAGAAATTTCATGGTACTGCTATTTATTTCACATTAGATTTGAAATCGGGATTTTGGCAAATACAACTCCATCCGAACTGCAGAAAGTACACGGCTTTTCTCTGTTTTGGTGACTGTTATCAATTTTGTAAATTACCGTTCGGATTAACTATTTCTTCAGCAGCATTTATTCGCGGTTTGAATACTATACTTCCGATGGAATTAAAAGACAGAATCACAACATATGTAGACGACATTCTTATTGCAGAAGCTAACTGGTCTGAACACAACCTGATTCTTGAACAACTGTTGCAAACTTTTCGTGCACAAGGACTCACAGTTAATCTCAGTAAATCGCACTTTGGCAAAACTTCTATAAAATTTCTTGGACATGTAATTTCAGCAGAGGGCATTACACCTGACACGGAAAAACTTCAAACTTTTAGTGACATTACCGTTCCTACGACGAAGAAACAACTACGTAGCTTTTTGGGTTTAATTAGCTTTTTTCGTAAATTTATTCATTACTCTGCTTTAGACACCCCTGGATTATGTCAATTGACAGGTAAAAACACTATTTGGTCTTGGGATAAGCAAGCGCATTCTGAATTTATGAACCTGAAAGAAGCTTTGTTAAATGCACCACTTTTATCGCACCCAGATCTTACTAGAAATTTTTCCATTGCCACCAACAGTTCTAACACCGCTTTAGGCGTACATATTTTCCAGGAAATTGAAGAAGATGGTTGTACAGTAATTAAAAACATCGCCTTAGCGAGTCGCATTCTGTCACCTGCTGAACGCAATTATTCTGTTACAGAACTTGAAACATGATGTGTTGTATGGGCTTTTACGAGATTTCGGCATTTCCTTTATGGAAGACATACGATCGTTTATACAGACCATAGAGCGATACAGTTTTTACTTTCTGCTAAATTTACACACGACAGATTAAGCAGATGGAAACTTTATTTACAGGAATTTAATTTTACAATTGTTCACATTCCCGGTACACAAAATATTGTAGCAGACGCCCTATCCCGTTCTCTCAGCAACAATCAGCAAGACATCGCAACCAACTTCAGCAAAGCAAATTTCAGCGTCATGTACATTCAACAAGTTGCATTTGAGAATTTCATTTCGTCGTCATTACAAGACACAGCACAAGAGCAGAGTAAAGACAACGTGTGGAAAGAAATTAAACACCTTTGGCAAGATGGGAATAATGTTACCATTAGAAACCATTACACTGTACGCAATAATATTCTGTTTCGCCGCTCTCACACTGACAGCAACAATTGGTTATTATCCATTCTGGACGAAATTAATAACAAATTAATCTGGTATACTTATTTAAGTTACGCATATTACGGAGCCAGAAAATGTTTTCTTATACTGAGACAGAACTGTTATTTTACCAACATGGAGAAACGTATTCGACGAGTTTTAGCGTCATGTAAAATCTGCCAGAAAGCTAAATCAGACACGACTTCACATATTCCTCAATTACATCCCATTGTACCTGTTAAATTGAGACACATGGCCGCTGCAGACATTTTTGGTCCGATTCCCATAACTAATAGAGGTTTTTGCTACATCTTTGTCGCTGTTGAACTCACTTCAAAATATGTTACCTTCACTCCGTTACGCAAAGCTACTGCTAAATCTGTTTCGAATGCTTTTGTAAAACTTTTATTCCATGTAGGGCATGTATTGAAAGTAATTTCCGACAATGGACCACAGTTTCGATCTGCTATATGGACACGTATGTTACGAGCAAGAAAAATTTCTCCGATCTATATATCCAGGTACCACACTTCTTCGAACCCTTGTGAACGTCTAATGAAAGAAATTGGTAAACTATGTAGAATATACTGCCATAAAAAACATATTGATTGGGATACACACATACTCTCATTCCAGGATGCAATTCACTCAATACCAAATGAATCTACTATGTATCTCCGACTGTTATATTGAAAAATGTTGAACCAGCTAACAAAATTAAAGAATTAGTATCCTTTCCTACATCTCGTCGATTACGCCACCATGAAATAATTGACATTGCACTTAACAACATCAAACGTGCCGCAGAGCGCTGGAGAAGACAGCAAAAACAGGTTTGTACACGCCGTGACTTTCACATTGGACAGAAGATATTAGTACGTACACACTATTTATCCAACAGAGGAAAGAGTAGATGCAGTAAATTTGAGCTTCTATACGCAGGTCCATATCGAATTCGCAGCATTCCTCACCCCATTGTAGTCCACGTCGAAACTTTGAGAACCAGAAAAAGCAGGGGCAATCACCATGTCTCCAATATTAAACCCTTTATTGAATGAACATACTTTATGATTTATCACACTGTAACGCCATTTCCTGATTTTTATATGACCACTTATGCAATTATATTTATATGACTACTTACTGATGATTATCGTATTTTTTCTTGGCAAGTGCCCGGCAAGGTCGCTTTTCTTGTCGTTATATATCAGACCGTGCACATTTTTCATGTATGTATGATTGTTTTCCTGTTTGTTTGTATGCACTATGAAATGTTTAAGATAAAACAAACACCAGTTGCCTTTGACATTTTTCCTTATGATATCTCAATATCTTGACTATTCTACACTTTTGGCTACTGCATTATGAGACTGTGTGTACATTTTTGCACCTGAACACACACTATGTTTTTGACATAATACGTTTTCTTTCATGCTTTGCTGTATGCTTAATTATATCACTATAAACAAGTTTTTATTTAATGGATATATGATTTAAATGCAAGATATCAATCCTCATTCATCATTTTCAGAAAGCAATAACGTGTAAAAGAAATAACTTAAACAAACCACAGTGGATTACTATGAAATGGGAGTTTCACCTTCGGAATGAACGAAAGAAAATGCAATACCTCGTCATGAAGAGTAAATGGATCAGAATTAACAAGCATTAACAAGAATATACTATACACATCGTATGATAGCAGTCTTAACTAATTATTTTTCTTTCAGAATACGAGGCGATTGATGCAGGCTGTCAGACAGAACTACACATTTTAGTTTTAGTGATGAAATATTCTAGAAATGAGACACTCTATACTATGAATAGTTGTATGAAGTAAATGGTAATATGAATGTGAATAATGAAGTGTCTATTTTGCAGATGATAATGAATGATGATGAATAATTATATGAATATGCTAATATGAATAATGAGGTTTTTCTTTGCAGGTGATGATAGTAATGAAGTTATGGTAATGTGAATAATGAAGTTTTTCCTTGCAGATGAGAATGTTGATGAAGTTTATATATTTACTGTTAGTTAAGAGATGCTATGTAGTTATTTAAGTATTTGTTGCAGTTCGTTTTGACAGTATGTCTTATGTCGCATGGTATAATGACTGAATGTTTTGGAAAGGACAGCTAGAGTACATACATATTGAGTACACGTTTCATTACCTGTTAATTCGAAGTTCCCCTCCTTTCAGCATAATATGCGTTTCTTCTTTCAGCTCAATAATCCATTTTGTATTTTTTGCAGGAGAAGCTATTCATGAAATTAATGTGCTATAAGCAGTTAGTCATTAAACCTGTTCAAGTACTTGCATTTTTTTTACCCATTTGTGTGTCATTCATGAATGTGATCACATATACTCTACTTGTTCATAACCTTGCTACAGCTGACTCATGACGAATGACGTTATTAATCATTATTTGCAGCAATAAGTCAAAAGCAAATATTTTCATGCCCCAGCAATTAATTATCGATCCCAACGCAATGCATTGCTAGCACAAAAAAATGTATTACCAGTCCCAAATAATGCTACTAGTTTAAGAGATATTTCTAGTACTAAATATAATGCAAATTTCTCAGCTGTATTGAATCCATTATATCTATGTGTTATTGGACCACAGACCTTGAGTAATAGTCACAGTGTGTTACATTTTAAATATGTCCTATGTCACTTGAATGATGAGTTCTGAGTAATACTAAATGATATTTTGTAAAAATGCATAAATGCTATGCCAATAATTTCTGTAAATAATATTTTTGTTATACTCTATAAGTGCTATGCCAATAATTAACTCTCATTTTGAATGATGACTTCATAATAATACTGAATAATGTTTTATAAAACTATATGAATACTTTGTAACTGGCCAATGAATGCCACTGTTTCTTATATTTTAAATTTGTCTTATCTCACTCACATGCTATTATATATGAATACCAGTAGCTTGATGCTACACTCATTAACTCCTGTTTTGAATGATGACTTCTGAATAATGCATAAAAATGGTTTGTAACTGGCCAATGTGTGCCAATATTTACTGTAATTAGATGACTTATGAATAATGTTCTGTAATACTCCATACATAGTACAAATGTTTAGTAACTAGGCAATGAGTGCGAACAATTACTCAAATCGGTTGATAGACTAGTGTAATTCTCAATGGTAACTAGCATTAGACTTAATGTCCTTCACCTTCTGACCTAATTACCAGAAATTACTGCAATATCCGTTTGTCCTGTCCATCCTCATGATCATGGAGCACTATATTTGGATTTTGCACTAATTCTACGTTGGTGAAAGAGTATGGATTCTACAAGAGTGTGGTGTTGACACATCATGCTGTCCACCACCTTGAACGATGGAGATGTTATGGTCCTACTGTTTGGTGTACTTAATGTACTACCAAAATGATAACATTGAATATTAATACAACATTTCAGTGTCTTGGCTACACTGATTAATACTTCAGGGAAGAGAACTTCAGATTGTCTCACTTGGTGTTGTGCTTCTGTAGAAAGATATGGACTTTCAGTGCAGCTACGTGCAACCTACTGTGCTACAACCATGATGCGATCCTTCCCTTTCCTTTCCTAGTTCTTATAAAATGGTAAAAATATATACAGTGCGTGTGCACTTTGTCATTTGTTAATATGTTTTGTACTCATTGCGTATACATTTTGTCATTTCTTGATGTATTCTGTACTCAGTGCATGTGCACTCTATTTCATTTTATGTTCTGCATTTATATATATATATATATATATATATATATATATATATATATATATATATATATATACTCTGTGACTGTAAACTTAGTTAACTAAGTAGATTATAGAAAAATTTGTTGCTCATGGCAAGTCCAATTTACTCACCATCGCTGCCAAATATAATTTCCATGTATTGCTCATGCAAGGTATCTGACCAGAGAGCAGTGTTGACTGCAGTAGGAACTGTGTAGCTGTAGCAGTAATTTGTTGCTAGTCTGCAGTCTGCTCTGGTCTGGTCTGGTGTATCGTGTTGGCTGGCCCGGTCGTGGTGCAACGATGCCGGAGCCTGAGTATTATTGTATAAGGTAAAAAGCGGCCTCACACATATGTAGTAATGTCATCTCAAGTCCCATGACCATGTTTTAAAAATGTCCTAATAATAATCCTTTTCATACAAAGTAATTTTTAACAACCATTCATTTCAATTTAAAGAATTTCTAATTTCTTCAATCCATGATCATCCTGATTGTTGCAAAGGAAAAAAAAGTCAGTTGTTTCCTTTCATAAATGACAGATCTATCGGCCAGCATTGCACAGGGCTGTACCAGAAAAAAATATTATAAGAGCAGATATATATGCGTTATCCGGCGACTTCATTGAGGTAAGAATTTTTATCTTTTTTATTCAGAATGATCTTTCAGGGCCATGACGCAGCACTGCTGACGTCCAAAATTTACCAGGTTAAATTCATAGTCAAGTATTGAAAAGTCATAAGTGAGCGACAATTTAATTTAGAGGTTAGTTACATTGTATTATTACCAGGTAATGAATTTTTTTTTGTTGGGACATTACACATGAATGTGAACGACATAATTATAATTTTTACTGATGAAAGGTTTAGCAATTTTTCCGTTTTGAGGTTACACTAAATTAGAATCATATTCATAATATTCATTATACTTTGTGGGGAGGTTACAAGGCAACGCCTGTCAACTGCTATTTGTGTATGAGAAATTGTCATTCCAGGTAATTTTCTTAAGATGGTGTCTCACTCAATAATTTGTATAGAATAGTTTTACTTGTTGTCTCCAGAATTGCACTAAGCTCTCAGCAACTGTAGTTAGCCATTTGCAGCTGGTGCACAGAGAGAAGCAAACAACGCGTTTCCATACAAATACATTACGAGGTAAGACATTTTCATTTCAGGATCAATTTTGCTATGAAAATTATCAACGCACATCGACCATTTCATGACAGCATTATTAGGTGCAGATCATTAACGCACAGGGACCAATTTGTTTAATTAAACAGGTTAATAGCAAAATTTAGGTTGTAAGCAGTTTGCACATTTTTAGAAAGATTGTAAAACAGGGAAAAATGAATGTTATATTCTCCACAGGCAGATACACTATGTGATCAAAAGTATCCGGACACCTGGCTGAAAATGACTTACAAGTTCGTGGCGCCCACCATCGGTAATGCTGGAATTCAGTATGGCCCACCCTCAGCCTTGATGGCAGCTTCCACTCTCGCAGGCGAAGAGGGTCGTAATTTGTAATAGGCAGACATCTGTCCAGACCATCACACAGGAATTCCAAACTGCATCAGGATACACTGCAAGTACCCTCTTCGCAGGCTTCTTGGGGAATGGCAGCCCATTCTTCACGAAGTGCTGCACTGAGGAGAGGTATGTGTCGGTCGGTGAGGCCTGGTACAAAGTCGACTTTCCAAAACATCCCAAAGGTATTCTATAGGATTCAGGTCAGGACTCTGTGCAGAATAGTCTATTACACGGATGTTATTGTTGTGTAACCACTCCGCCACAGGCCGTGCATTATGAACAGGTGCTCGATCGTGTTGAAAGATGCAATTGACATCCCCAAATTGCTCTTCAACAGTGGGGAGCAAGACGGTCCTAAAAACGTCAATGTAGGCCTGTGCTGTGATAGTGCCACGCAAAACAACGAGGGATGCAAGCCCCTCTACGACCACACCATAACGCCACCACCTCCGAATTTTACTGTTCGCACTACACACGCTGTCAGATGACGTTCACCGCCATACCCACATCCTCCCATCGGATCGCCTCGTTGTGTACCATGATTCATCACTCCACACAACGTTTTCCCACTGATCAGTAGTCCAATGTTTACGCTTCTTCCACCAAGCGAGGCGTCATTTGCCATTTACCGGTGTGATGTGTGGCTTATGAGCAGCCGCTCGACCACGAAATGCAAGTTTTCTCACCTCCCGCCTAACAGTCATAGTACTTGCAGTGTATCCTGATGCAGTTTGGAATTCCTGTGTGATGGTCTGGACAGATGTCTGCCTATTACACATTACGACCCTCTTCAACTGTCGGCTGTCTCTGTCAGTCAATAGACGAGGTCGGCCTGTACGCTTTGTAAGTAGGCTGTTTGTGTTTTCTTATTGGCAATGTTATGTAGCGCTCTGTATGAAAATCACTGGCTGTGCTGTGTGCAGTCTGTGGCTAGTTTGCATTGTTGTCTGCCATTGTAGTGTTGGGCAGCTGGATGTTAACAGCGCGTAGTGTTGCGCAGTTGGAGGTGAGCCGCCAGCAGTGATGGATGTGGGGAGAGAGATGGCGGAGTTTTGAAATTTATAAGACTGGATGTCATGAACTGTTATATATATTATGACTATTAAGGTAAATACAGTGTTTGTTCTCTATCAAAATCTTTCATTTGCTAACTATACCTATTAGTAGTTAGTGCCTTCAGTAGTTTGAATCTTTTATTTAGCTGGCAGTAGTGGCGTTCACTGTATAGCAGTAGTTCGAGTAACGAAGATTTTTGTGAGGTAAGTGATTTGTGAAAGGTATAGGTTAATGTTAGTCAGGGCCACTCTTTTGTAGGGATTATTGAAAGTCAGATTGCGTTGCGCTAAAAATATTGTGTGTCAGTTTAAGCACAGTCATGTATAATTGTTCAAAGGGGACGTTTCATATGGCGACCCTGCCAGGATACCTCACTGGAATCTTCTGATTTTTTTTGTAGTTTGTGTAATTAGTGTAGCTTTTGTTTATTGCTTTCGCGTAATTGTAGAGAGAATCTCCTTTTGTAGTTGCAGTCTTTCATTGTTGTTGTGCCATGCATGTAGATTTGCACCAAGTATTTCGCAGCTGCGCTTGCAATTAACTAGATATTATTTTCAGTGCTATGTTAATGTGTTGTCTTATTTTTGCTCTTCAAATTGTGTTTTTATGTGTTGTCGTATGAAATATTGTGACAATAACGGCGTATGAAAAACGTAATACTAGGCTCCAAAGTAAACTGAGGAATGACAGTGAAGACGAAAGCAGTGTGTTAGCGCCACCATGTAATGAATTAACTAATGTTCAAAGTAGTAATTTGGTAATTGTGCATAGGGAAATGGAGCGGGCGGCAAATAATGGCGTAGACAGTGAAACAATTAGTGAACAGGGAAGCTTTATCGATCGGTCGCCTCAGGAATCCGAAATGACAGGACACAATCTCGCAAATACTGTAGATTCAGGTTTTGGGTCCTCACCGTTTTCTCAAATAAGTCAAGACACGTTTTCTGCTTGTCAAAATGTGAATGTTGCTGGTGCAAATTCACTGCTGAAAAGCACTGAGGAACATCTTTCAGACACCAGTGCATTGTTATTACAATTAATGCAACAAATGGGGCAAAAGCTTCAAAAGTTAGACACAAGGGAACAAAATCAGAGACAAACACAGCAAAAGGTTCAAAAGTTAGACACAATGGAACAAAATCTTCAAAAGTTAGACACAATGGAACTAAATCTTCAAAAGTTAGACACAATGTAACAACACCAGAGACAAACACAGCAACAGTTAGACGCAAAGGAACAAAATCTTCACACCACGCTTGAACAAACACGTGAAGATTTAACTTCTGAGTTACATAAAATCGAATCGAAATGTCAAAAAGTCTGTAACGACGTAAAAACACAAATTTGTGAGCATTTCAACCTATTTTTTCGCGGCATGAAAATGCATTACAGAATCACGAAGCAGCCATAAAAGAACTGCAAATTATTGTTCATGAAAATCATGAGACCTTGCAAGCTAAAATTGACTCAGTTGCATCTACCGATTCGGTTACGCAACTTGCAAAAACTCAGGAAAACTTAAAGGACACAGTAGAAAGACACATGGAGGAAATTAGTTCATTATCAGAGAAAGTAGTTGAACTTTCGGATCAGCTAAATAATTTATCTACGAAGGTAGATGATAATCTGAATGACACAAAACCGGTAGTCTTTAATAACACAGAAGAGTGCAAACAAATTAGGAAATTCAAACAAAATCAGAATCAAATTAATTCGCAACACCAAAGAGAAATCCGGGAAGTACAAGATCAGCTGACACAGGTAATACAAGAATTACGTATTTCAGAGGCCACTCGCGCTCCAATATGGGAAGAGGGACATAGAAATGCGGAACAGCCACAAAATAATAACTCAGGGCACTTCGGAAATTATGAAAGAAATTGGCAAGGTACACCGAATTTTGAGATGGAACCGCCGAAACGACGTAACAATGACCGACATGCGACTCGCCGACATGATGATTTTGACTATAAGCTGTTCATTACTACACGTAAATTCAAAACATTTAAGAATTCTGGCAACGACATTCATCCACAAGCATGGCTCCATCAATTCTCTCATTGTTTTCCTCCCAACTGGTTATTAGAGCACAGATTAGAATTTATGTGTGGCTACTTAGAGAATGAACCAGCTGTAAGAATGCGATCGGTCATTCACGATTGCCACAGTGAAGGAGAATTTTACCATGCCTTCCTCTCAGCATATTGGTCTCAAGCCACACAAGACCGAGTAAAACATGACATCATAATGATGAAACATTTCGAACAATCTGAATTTTCCAGTCTTGTGAAATATTTTGAAGACAAAAATGGTTCAAATGGCTCTGAGCACTATGGGACTCAACATCTTAGGTCATAAGTCCCCTAGAACTTAGAACTACTTAAACCTAACTAACCTAAGGACATCACACACACCCATGCCCGAGGCGGGATTCGAACCCGCGACCGTAGCAGTCCCGCGGCTCCGGACTGCAGCGCCAGAACCGCTAGACCACCGCGGCCGGCTTTGAAGACATGTTGCACAAGAATCAGTACCTGTCAAACCCATACAGCCCCTCAGAACTCATCCGCATTTGCTTAATGAAATTGCCTGAACATTTAAGAAATATTATTTTGGCAGGGCGTTGCAAAGACGACATTGAAGCTGTTCAGGGACTCTTACAAGAATTAGAAATTGACACAGACAGTCGCGGGATGCGAAAACAGGAAAACAATCACTACAGGTCACATCCGTCACAATTCCGTGACGACAGAAATAATAACTAGACACGACAAGGCTATTCTGACAACGCAAATCGTGAACAAAACAGACACCAGCCATATGACAACCACTGGCAGAGTAACAGTTACAGAGAAAGATCGCATTTCCGTAGTAATGAATATGACAGAGATTACCATACAAACAGACAATATGGGAACAAAAACAATTATTATCACGTGAGACAGAATAACTTCAGACATAACGGTCCACCATGCAATGATAATTCAGGGAGAAATTCTCCACCACTTAACCGACAAGAAAGAAACTACAGGAACTACCGATATGACGACAGACGATATAATCATAACGACAGACCTGAATTTCATCAGAACTGGCGGGATTTAAACAGGGCTGGGCTCTCTGGGCAAGAATTTATAGAAGTTAGACCTCCAAATCCCAATAACGACGCGCGCCAACAAAGAAACAGACAATGACTCGCACCGCAGGCAGCCACGTGCGCCGGCTAGCTGAGGGAAAAATTACATAGACGCTAACCTTGAGAAAAATTTTAGCATTCTTTACCGATGTACCATATACCACATGACAATTCTACTGAAGCTGGAACTCTGCGTACTAGGAAGAGTAAAGGTTTACACCACATTTCACATGTAAAACCGTTTATTGAAAGATAATCAACTTTTTAACTTTGTCTTTGCCATAAAACTTTTCACTTCACATTTCTAGTATGCGTTTTCAGACTTAAGAAACTGTTAACATGCAACAATGTTTGAAGTTAAAGATCCAGTCAAGAACCAACAGAACTTATTTAAACAGAAATTACGAATGCACTGTTATAGTGAACAGACGACACAGTGTTGTTATTTGTACATTCTTGCTTGTTAGTTGCATGATTACGGAACGACTATAAGGCTTACATACTTAGATCAATACCGGCACTGCTAATGAGATTTTCATGCAAGATTTTGGTTTACTTGAAAATACATTCTGGATTTAAAGAACTTTCTGTGAAATACCAGATGACACAGTGGTTAGTTTATGTGACAGCTACACGATTTTGTCACGACGCTACTAATGAGTGACAATTTACAATGTTGCTTTTGCGGTTTATCTGTTTTGTATCTGCACAGTTTTTCTGAATTCTTCTGTAAAGTAAAACATGTTTTAGTAGTAACTTTTGTGGTATAGCTACAAGGAGACAGCCTTTTCCGCAGGACAACAATACGTTACAGCACAGTACTTTCATCATCACGGCAATAAGTGTAATAACTAAGATATCTATACGCAAAGCATTTCACTTTTGTGTATCATGAGGTAAGTACATTGACTTCTGCAGACCTTAGCTTTCAGAGGACGATAATTACGACACTTCCTCGTAGATTATCTTACAACAAGACGCACAGTTTAGCGCTACAGTACACGTATTTGAGTGATTAATTTTGTACTTAAATCATTTATTTTTAAAGATATTTGAAGTACAATGATACAAAGGTTTTCCGTGATACATTTCATTCCATTGCTGTAATCTGTAACACCTGATGGTATAATTACATTAATCCTCAGGGGGGTACACGCTTACTTTGTGTACCATGTGTGTGGCAAGCACAAGGATCCCTAGCTAATATGGTATTTCCTTATACAACTTTACACATCGGTACCATATTTCTCCAACACATAATTACACAGCTATCTGATCATTTAACTGAGAGATAAACATTTTTTTTACTACATCAGTGACACATGTTTGCACAATTACACAGTTGGATAACTTCACACTTATGAAACTGTATTTTGTCTGTACTGTGTGAACTGTTCATATTTTTTCAGAACCATTGTGATACTATGAGAGCTTTGAGTGATGTATTTGGTGTGGGATCATGATTTTTAAAGTAAGTTTGAGGTAAATGACACTACTGACAGGAGCAGAGAATTTTTTGTAGGTTTTGAAACTATTGGAGGAAGCTACGACGATTTTGAGATTTCGCTGAGGTTTTATGGTGTTATTATTACGATGATGATGTGTATTATGCTGTTGAGGTATGTTTATGATCAATAAGCTGATGCTATATGAGTTATCTGAGTATGCTACATATCTGTTATGATGAAACATGGAAGAAGTGTTGACGAATAAGGTAAGGAATAATGAGTAGTGGTTAGGGACTCTGATTTGTGGAAAAGGATGTTGGAAACCAAGAATCGTACTTTAAGAGTTATGAAATGTGTGTAAATGCGTGAATGTATCACAATGCCGACGAGAACTTCTTGAACACTGTTATATTTACAGGATTTTGTTTCTACACATCTGTAACGCAAATTCTCAACCTGTGGAATTTTTTTATATGAGACTGTCACTGTAGCAGAAACTGCTGTCGTAAATATTTCGGTAAGAAAGTTAAGTGACCACCTTCACGTAATGCGTCATGGGCACCCAGCTGCGCGAAAGACGCCTGGAAAAAAAGCCATTAGTGTGTGCCTTTCAGAGGCACAAGTGGAGAAAAAAGGAGGCCATTATCCTCGCTATTGACATTCCATTGTAGAAAGCATCGCAAATACGATACGCTCATTATTTGGAAACATATCGTACTTTGTGCTACGCACTGAAATGCTTATGAATTGATGGGAAATATTCTTACATCTGCAAACCTGATTATGACAAGTGTCTTTCTACGAGAGTTGCGAGCTACTGACTTACGAAATGCCACATAGCTATTAAATGATGTTTTTATGCTTTGGTTTGCGTAGTTGCTATTTCATTTGATATCTGGTTTCCAGCTGTCTTGCAGCATTGGTTTCATAAAATAAAATTAAATGCATTTGCTAATGTGAACACTTTCTGTCAACAGATCTATTAAATAATTATTTTCTGATCCACATTCTTCGAAAAAGGAGCTCTTGGAATGGAAAGAACAATAAGAAGGGACTAATAACAGTAACTGCATATATAATTTTCTTTTCAAATACTTGGTAATTTATTTTGTAGAATAAGTTGTGGTGCACCACTTTAATTACATAGACATTACGATGTGAATATACGTTTCCCTTGTCTGCATTGTTGTCTTTAGTGTAATATTTTTTCCTGCTTGGGCTATGTTATGTTTAGATATAAGTTATTTCATTTGCTGCTGCTGTTTGCCAGGCATAGTGTTGCTGAATTTGACTTTGTGGTACTCTGCTAAGCCAGTTTACTACTGATTTATTTTTCTTGTTTGCTGCTCATTGCCTCATATTAGTTGTAATATTGTTGCTTAATTTGCCACTTTGTATTCTTTTATCATTGTTGTTTGTGTTAATTGTTTTGTGCTGCTACATTGCCTCGTTCCTTAATTTAGCATCTGAGCTCAATAGATTTAAGTTAGCTTAAGATGGGGTAGGTCATATAAAAGAACAACTTCTGATGAATTGGAAGAAATGCATTGAGAAGCTATAAGAAAATGGTTTGGTCAAAAAAGTATTTTGAAAGAGGATATGAACAAAAAAAGTAGGGTTTAGGGACAACAGGTTTAGGTAGGATTTTCTTGGAAATAAATGATGAGGTAAGATAATGGTAAATAAATTATGAGGTAAGAAATGTGTGAACATATAAATACAGAAAGCATGCTTGGATAGAATTTTTTGGTGGAAACAAATGTTGAAATAAGAGGAAAGATATATGGAATGAAGTTTTGGGGTGGACTGCAGTACCAAATGCCACACTGAAAACAAAACCTGTCCTGTATTTTTGTGTTATTACACTATGTGAATTTGTGTTTTTCCTGTCTTAATGTGTTTAGCTAATAAGAGTTATATTGTAGAATTTTTCTGATAATATGTTATTTTCTTTCTAAAGATGTTTAGATATTATTTATTCTGTTCTGTTTTAATTCTCATGTGTGAAGTTGATGTTTCGAAAGTTATTCTGATCTTTTATGTATGTACTCATGTCATAATTCCTGTAAAACTGATGTATATGTTATTTCGATTATTTTGTAAAGCCTGTACTACAAATGTTATCTGTATTGTTATGTTCTTTAATGATGTATTTTGTACTTTTGTAATTGTATTCTTATGTTATAAAATTGTAATTGACACCAGTTCATCATATTATTAACTTGTAAGTTCCATTTCACTGCACACGTTTCTGTTGGTCATAGTATATGGACAATATGTGAGAAGTAGGGACTGTTAGTGTTTGCACATGTGTTAATAATTCAGCAAGGGACTGGATAACAGCATTGCTGGTTCTGAGGACAATTCCAAAAACTTTGTGAGTGCACAAGTGGTGGTTGATGGACTTACTATATTCTCCGCAAGACTCTTCGATGGTGATTGTGCACCTGAACAGTCGCAACAGATGGCTGCTGGCCGTCTCTACAAGGACTACAGTGGGTCTGCACCTTTGATGACCCACCAGTACCATTATTTCTACAAGGACTGCAGTGGGTCTGCACCTTTCATGACCCACCAATACCATTATTTCTACAAGGACTGCAGTGGGTCTGCACCTCTGGTGGCCCACCAATACCATACTCTCTACCTGGACTACAGTGGGTCTATTCTGTGATGACCTACCTACTAATATTCTTCAAAACTTCGACTGACTCTGCGGTGGGTTTGCTGTGTTGTGGCCCATTACCTGTCTGCATGTCAAGAGTCAGCACTGTCTTTCCGTTGGAAGGACAACACTACTTCTTCAAAACTGCATGGAAATCCACTACGTCCGTGTGCATTTTCTTCTACTGCTCAGTCTTTGAGAAAAACACTACAATTTTACTGTGATGAACAATCTGGACTGTCTTTATGGACTGTGAGAAAATTTTAGCTTTTGACCAACATTGTATCAATAAGCGTGTTCATTTGATTTCTTTGTTATTGTAATTATGAAAAATTTTATCAAATCATTATTGGCCACTGCCCAAAATAATTTGTAAAATTTTTTGTGGGGAGCATGGGGCTATGTAAGTAGGCTGTTTATGTTTTCTTATTGGCAACGTTACGTAGCGCTCTGTATGAAAATCACTGGTTGTGCTGTGTGCAGTCTGTGGCTAGTTTGCATTGTTGTCTGCCATTGTAGTGTTGGGCAGCTGGATGTTAACAGCGCGTAGCGTTGCGCAGTTGGAGGTGAGCCGCCAGCAGTGGTGGATGTGGGGAGAGAGATGGCGGAGTTTTGAAATTTATAAGACTGGATGTCATGAACTGTTATATATATTATGACTATTAAGGTAAATACAGTGTTTGTTCTCCATCAAAATCTTTCATTTGCTAACTATGCCTATTAGTAGTTAGTGCCTTCAGTAGTTTGAATCTTTTATTTAGCTGGCAGTAGTGGCGCTCGCTGTATAGCAGTAGTTCGAGTAACAAAGATTTTTGTGAGGTAAGTGATTTGTGAAAGGTATAGGTTAATGTTAGTCAGGGCCACTCTTTTGTAGGGATTATTGAAAGTCAGATTGCGTTGCGCTAAAAATATTGTGTGTCAGTTTAAGCACAGTCATGTATAATTGTTCAAAGGGGACGTTTCAGCTTTTGTGCTGTATGTGTCCCTTCACGTTTCCACTTCACCATCACATCGAAAACAGTGGACCTAGGGATGTTTAGGAGTGTGGAAATCTCACGTACAGACTTATGACCATGTGACACCCAATCACCTAACCACGTTCGAAGTCCGCTAGTTCCGCAGAGCGCCCCATTCTGCTGTCTCCCGATATCTAATGTCTACTGAGGTCTCTGATATGGAGTACCTAGCAGCAGGTGACTGCACAGTGCAGCTAATATCAAAAAGGTATGTTTTTGGGGGTGTCTGGATACTTTTGAACACACAGTATGTATTTGATTTTTCTCGCAGTTGGAAGTGCACAAAATTACGCAAAGCTAAACAACAGCAACGTTACAACGAAGCCAGTACGAAGTCTCGGATCAAACGAAAAGAAGTTATAAAGGGTATTTTCAGTCGGTAGCTGGACTTTGAGTGTAATTTTAGTCCGACTTCGTAGCTCAGTGGTCAGAGCAGCTGTCTGCCTTGTGGAGATCTTGGTCGACCGAGTTGTAGCGGCCACAGGTCAAGAAAACTGACACCGGCTGTGAGACTGGTGACTAACGTCACGTCCCTCTATACAGTGTGTAAACTTTTAGATGGCAGACCTCTACTTAGTCCTGAATCGGTAGAAGTCGGTAAACGTCGGGAGGCTTCGGTAGGCATGCAGTTTCGACTGCTGCCAACATTACGTAGCTGACTGTGTTGTACAAGGTAGCCATTGTCTTGTGCTACGTCATTGTTTTGCGCTGTACTGTTCTGCGTGTTTTTATTGTGTAATTGTGCTAAACAATATCAAAATGAGTGAAGAGGCAGTTGCTGGCCCATCTCGGGAGTCGCCAACAACCCCTACAGGTAGGCCTACGATTAGAAGGAAACCAGTATTACGTAGCGATGCTCGCAAAATTATATTGCGTGTGATTGAATGCTGCGAAAGGGAAAGGGAGCAGAAAAAATTGCTTCACCCCATTTACAAATCTTCAGTGAGAGCTGCTACATACACAGGACAAAGCATGCGTAGAATTGGAAGATTCAGTTTTCCAAGAATCGTCCTGGCGTATCACCACAATCGCCTGGCAAGAAAAGGTCAGTTTCCATTTCAGATATTTTGTTCGCGATCACTTTGAAGGAGCCCCCTATTTCGTCCGAATTACCTTATATTTCATTTTTCCTTGCTATCGTATTGCTTCGTATGGAAACACCACTGGTTACTGTATTATTTCGAAACAGATTCATATTACAGTACATTTCCAAATTCAAAAAAATACATGCAGTGCAGAAGGCATTTTCTTATAAATCATTCTCTCTCTTTTTAACTTAGGAAAAGAAGTGGAGAAATCTAAGTAATGATGGATGATTTCATTGCAATCGGATGAATTGTTTGTGAGCGCATACTTACATTCATTTATATATATATATATATATATATGGATTTTAATGTACATGACGATTTCAGTTTCGTTTACGAACAACATTTAAAGCGAGTTTTACTTCCAAGCCTTTCATCTGCTTTCCTGTAAGCATGACGCGCAGTTTGTAGTGCCAGCACTGCAACTGGTAGGCGTGCCTTGTCACCCCCCCCCCCCCTCACTCCAACGGCTCCCCTCCCCTCGCCAGCCAATGCTTACTTCCTCCTCTCCCCGCACTCCCCTCACAACTCTGCCGTCTTACAGTTAACACACTGTACACAAGTGACGCCACTGGCAGAGGGTGACACGGCGGTCAGTCGGCACCGATGGGGCCGCCCGAGTCTGTGGATGTAGCTTACGTTTACAATCGTAATTTAAGGGAAGTTCTGCTTTACGCATTTTTAATTCTAACCCTTTTAAACCACATTTGTCTCGAATTTTTTTGGAAAGTTCGTTATTGAGCGCCCAAAACACACACACACACACACACACGAACTGAGCGCACATTTTTTGCGTAGTGAATTATTGTTTTGTTCATTCGACTGTAACAACAATAAAAATACGACTGCAGGATTAACTACGTATAGCCATCAAATCTATTTCTTCACGTTTTCTTTACGGCACAACTAATCTATAATAATCTGTAATTAATTGAATTGCATATTTATTATTTTATTTTCCAGTCTAGTTTAAACAGTTGACTGGTTACACGTAGAAAATTTATTTTCACTTAAAGTGGGCCCGCATCTCGTGGTCGTGCGGTAGCGTTCTCGCTTCCCACGCCCGGGTTCCCAGGTTCGATTTCCGGCGGGGTCAGGGATTTTCTCTGCCTCGTGATGGCTGAGTGCTGTGTGCTGTCCTTAGGTTAGTTAGGTTTAAGTAGTTCTAAGTTCTAGGGGACTGATGACCATAGATGTTAAGTCCCATAGTGCTCAGAGCCATTTAAACCATTTGAACTTAAAGTGGCCATTTCCGTTATGCTTCTTGGTGTTTCTTTGCCCAGATACAGGTTTTATGATATGGCTTTTAATATGGTTGACAACGAATTCGAGCCGGCCGCGGTGGTCTAGCGGTTCTGGCGCTGCATTCCGGAACCGCGGGACTGCTACGGTCGCAGGTTCGAATCCTGCCTCGGGCATGGGTGTGTGTGATGTCCTTAGGTTGGTTAGGTTTAAGTAGTTCTAAGTTCTAGGGGACTTATGACCTGAGATGTTGAGTCCCATAGTGCTCAGAGCCATTTGAACGAATTCGTATTTGTAAAGACTGTTTCTACAAGTGAAGCAGTGTCGGCGGTAGTGGTGGCGGAATCTATGGAATAGACCCGACATTAAGCAGTCATAGTCGCTGGTTCCTCCTCATCACTGGCGGACAACATAAATCGTCTAGGCGGGGAATAAATGAAGAACTGTAAGAAACCACAACAATCTGCATACAAAACGTGATGGTGTCATGAACGACGTCGAACGATGTATTGTCGTATGCAAACTCATACAAACAGCATTTTTGGTAACAAAAGTGAAAAATATTAGCATGGAAATTTGTCTTAAGGATTTGTTGTAAAAATGTCTTTAAAATTTTATGATCTGGACACTGGCCATATTCTGTTACACGATGGCATTTTTGACGTTATTCATCTACGGTGAATATCACGTAACATATTTGTTCTAGCGCAGGCATAACTAAGAGCGAGCTGGTAATGCTAGATCGTGGGCTTAGTTTATGAGCCATTGTAATCCCGTGTGGTGTAATAACTGTACATTGGTTATATTAAACTGGAAGAGTATACAGCTATATATCATGTGATCTAATTGAAAATTGGCGTCAGGCGACGAGATTTCACTTAGACCTCGAGCGACGTTTAGTCGTGGATCACCTCATGTAAACATAGTAATTGATAACAAAGGCACAATCATTAAATAGGTGCATTTTTCGTATATGTACTTTGAATCTATTCTCGATGAAATATCATATCTGTGTCTGTTGATGTCGACCTATTCCTGGATGTATGAAAACCAACCCACATATAATACCATTAGATGTACATAGACAGCTTGTTTGTAATTTTGATTAAAGAAAAATTTGGTAAATAACTTTTAAAAAGTTGTAAAAAAGTTTAAATTCTAGAATGATATAAAAAGGTTTACGGGTAAATTACGTTTTATGAATAAAGCGCACGATCTTACAGACAGTTTATTAAAACTGTAGAATACTGAGTTGGCTTCTACGTTATGATAATAATTTAGGCATATGTGATTATATCGAACAGTAGGCCCTTGCCTCCATTTACTGCGAGATGATAGTATCGATTCGTACTACCATTGTGCCATGTGATGTACTAACATATTAGTGAGACTGTTCATGTTGAGATCTGTCAGCTGCAAAGCAGCTATGGTGTGAGCACTTGTCATCGGCGCAGTAACATGTGATCACGTACCTGTTATTTTAAATTGACATGCCAACTTCTGGTGTAGCTCATGGTACCAACATGCACATGTATTGTATAGCACCACTTAACAGCACGGAAGGAGAGTATTGTGTAATGATGAAAACATAGGTATGTTGTTATTCCACGTATTTTAAATCTTGGATATAATTATGTGTGCTGTTGCGTTAGTTGCTGTATCTTACAAGGGGAGGCCGCCAATCGTGAAATTCAGATTCGATTCATACTGCGCATAATAAAAACTCATGGCCAGAGATGTAATGTGGCAAAGCACCAAGATGCACTTCTCAGCCGTTGTCGAGAAAATCGACAGTTAAATGAAACCGTTGCGGTGAAATACTCTCTACGATTAAAAATTTTCTACAGCGTCGTGGCGCAGCGATAAGCGCTCGGGTTCGTAATCCGAAGGTTGCCGGATCGAATCTCGCGCCATGCAATTTTTTTATTATTAGTTTTTTTGTAATTCAAATATATATATATATATATATATATATATATATATATATAAACTATTAATGAATTGCTTATGCATGTTGGTGAAAGCGGGTCGCTCTCCAATTGTACCGCCTCCATTTTTCCGTTTGTTTAACAGGGTGTACCAAAGCTCTCACGTCCGCACTGATTTTCGACGATATAAGTTGCGCTAGGGGCCGCATCTACCTTCTTTCGAAGTTAGCAGGCAACTACGCTACATATGCGGCAGCTCGTTTCGGCGCATTCAACGTCTGTCCTTCAACTGTAACGAGCGAGTAACGGAGTTTATATTTCATATCTACCACAGCCAATTTGTGTTCGTGGGGTCTCTATTCTAATTCGAACGTTTGACTTACGCTATACTTATTCGTTTCGGAATATCGTTTCTACGTCTTCCGTTAACTATACATGGTTAACATTATGAAGACAATTAATAACATTTGTGAAATACAACTTTGTTTGCGGAAAACATAATGATGTTCGAAGTCTTTCAACAACTTATTATATGCATAATTGTTGCAACAGATTGCCGGGAATTATATATATATATATATATATATATATATATATATATATATATATATATATATATATATATATAATGTGTGTGTGTCTGTGTGTGTTTGTGTGTGTGTGTGTGTGTGTGTGTGTGTGTGTATATACACACATTTGAATTACAAAAAACAAATACTAAAAAAAAAATTGAATGGCGCAAGATTCGATCTGGCGACCTTCGGATTACGAACCCGAGCGCTTACCGCTGCGCCACGACGCTGTAGAAGGCTGTTGGTCGTTGAGAGTATTTCACCGCAACGGTTTCTTTTAACTGTCGATTTTCTCGACAACGGCTGAGAAGTGCATCTTGGTGCTTTGCCACATTACACCTCTGGCCGTGAGCTTTTATTATGCGCAGTATGAATCGGATCTGAATTTCACAATTGGCGGCCTCCCCTTGTTAGTATTTTAGGTTCTACCTTTTGCAGATTCAAAGATGGCAACAGGGAATTGCCGAAATCAGTTATCTATGTGAATAATTGATTTTAGCGATCGTGGCAGCTGAAAGTTCGTGTTCGTAATGAAAAATGAAAAACAGGGTGCCAGCTTTGTTATCCGGCACGCACCAAATCTTCACCTTTAATGTCGTCTATAGAACTATCCAATTGTGAATCATAAAATCGGATGTTTCTTGAGTTCATTATAGCATTAATACAGAAGCCTACATCATCACTAAAATCATCGTATTCCGTACACGCGTTACCTTCCTCAGAGTGCCACGTCTGTGTCCAACAAGGACTGCATAATTTGCACTTGTTGTCCTCGAAGTACTCTGTTGTGATGTAAGATAGTCCACATACAGCTCATTTTTGGAATATGTATTTCACGTGAGATCCGACGATCATCTTACTGTAGTTGATGCTTGAGGGGAAGTCGGTAACTTATGATTCGCACTAGAAACTACAAATCGCAGTCTACGGGAAGCAATCTTCTCAGGATTCCATAAAGTTCATTTGGATCCAGTAACTATAACAGCTAGGCAACCACTTTCCTTGTCAACTCCTGTTAACTCAGACACTGCTCTGATTGTTAAACGGCGATCTTGTCGAACAAGTTTACCGATTTTTTCAATGTTTGCATCAGTTTCTGCTGACAATGGTCTGCCAGTGCGAGTGTCATCACTGGTGTGTTCGCGGCCATCTTTAAATCGTTTAAACCACTCAAACACTTGTGTTCGCGATAAACAATCATCGCCGTACACTTGTTGTAACATTACAAACGTTTCACTTGCAGATTTTCCTAGTTTGAAACAAAATTTGATGTTAACACGCTGTTCTTTCTGTACACTCAACATTTTTCGACGCACAGACAAAACGTCAACTACTTAAAACAGACGCCACGGGCAGACTGAGTGCAGGAGGCAGATGAAACTGGAGCAGTAGGCGGAGCGAGAGTCACGTGACAGGCCACGCGACTTTCAGCCTTATTGCATTCGTTTTATTGTTTCACCAGTACTAGTCCGGTTTTTTTCTAGCCACACCTCGTAAATCCGTCGTTTTCGAAAGTCAGATTCCTGTACGTTGACCACTGTGCCGCATCGTTCGCAATTCACAGTGAATAACACATTAGAGGTCAATGTGGTAAAAAGAGAAAGAGAAGACAACAAACAAATGCGATCTCATGTTTGATGTTCTGGAGTGCTACTTACGTGGAGATGTCTATTACGCCATCGACACTTCCGAGGATATCTATTCGGCGCGGTCACTAGCGCAGACTTCTGCTGCCTCATGCTTCTAGGAACTCGACGCGTTCTACAGTCCGCATTCCACTCACTCAGTAATTAAGGGCAGCCGCCGAGCATTCCAACCGGTATCACGGATTAGCTACAGAAGGCAACGCGTGGCGCGACCGTGAGAAAAGCGCGTATGTAAACAAGACACAAAAGAATCGCTAGTAACACCCATTTCTATCATTTGAACCTAGATTCTGGAACCATGCCGAGGGGATTTGGCACGTCTGGTCATGCGAATGTGAAGCGAATTTTCTAAGTAGGTGCAACAACTGGTTGAGAACACTGGAACTTCTGCGGGCCGTACTGCATATGTTTCGGGAGCAGTTTCTCGCGTACGTGGCTGTGCGTGACAGGCTAGCCCGAAAACTGGGCTTCCACTTACCATTTTTAAGTCATAGTTCAAGTGCACGCAGTTATACGTCTGCACTAAAAAGGGGTTATGTTACTTCCTTAGCTCATGTGGCTGAAATGTTAATTTACAGTCTTCTGCGAATACTGAATATGTTTTGTGAGGTAAGAAAACAATAACTGGCCCCCTGTACAACAATTACGGCAACTTACTGGACGTAATAATTCAGTTTATAGACCTTTCGCAAACGAAAGCGTACTTTCGAACCTAACACATCAGAGTGAACAAGACTATGTAGAAGGAAATTTCGATTTGCATAATTTAGAACAGCAAGTTCCTATTATTACGACTACAAAACAGTAAGGCCGTCAACTGCAGTCTATGACTCGAAAGAGAGGAGTTTATTTGTAAACAGATGTTTTGTTGTGCATACAGCAAGAAAAGAAAGAAATACTTCTAATTTGTCTTAAAAATATCACAAACATGAATTAACTTTGCCTTTACATAATGCACATTATTCTGAAAGTCTTCAAACTCCGGGAGATAATATAAAACAAAATGTGCAACTAGTTAATTACTGCAAGGAAAACATGCAGCTCTTGATTATGTTGCGACACTGTTAGAAGACGCAAGGCTTTCAGCAATTACTGCTTGTGTTCTATTTCTGTTGTGTGTGATCTGTAGTGTCTTAATGCAATATATCAGCATTAGCCTAGCACAAATATCATCACTTTCCTCGTGATTCTCAGCCTAATGTGGAATATATATATATATATATATATATATATATATATATATATATATATATATATATATATTTCAGATACAGTATACGATATTTTCCTAGCGCTGTATGTTTAAAGCTTGTAATTCATGCACCAATTTTGCACACTGTGTCTTTGAGGGTCAAAATTATATAAATTGTACAAGACTGGAAGTGGGTATATTGAGATAAGGAACAGACACGGAACATTTTTTCACAATTTAATGAACATAAAAAAGTAATTTTCTTAGGGAACGTGTGTTTAAATATCGTACCAAAATACTAATTGCGTAAACGAGATAATTTAACATTTACACAGCTTCTGTAAGCACGATTACGACTGTGTTTGATTACCCTAAATTTTTCATTGTTTATTAAAGAATAAAGGGCTAATTTCCGAAGTTTTTTAAAAGTCGATAACTGAAAAGATGGAAATTAAAAGTTCTGTTAATATACCCATTCAAATTTAGTTTTCCCCTTTATTTTTATTTATAACATTAATTAGAATGAAAGCTAATTTTTGTTCATTTCGCACAGAAATACAATAATGTACCACGATATAACTATTTAATATCATACTTTCCCATGAATGTTTTATAAGGTTCAAATGGCTCTGAGCACTATGGGACTCAACTGCTGAGGTCATAAGTCCCCTAGAACTTAGAACTACTTAAACCTAACTAACCGAAGGACATCACACACATCCATGCCCGAGGCAGGATTCGAACCCGCGACAGTAGCGGTCGCGCGGTTCCGGACTTTAACGCCTAGAACCTCTTGGCCACTCCGGCCGGCTGTTTTATAAGGATAATTCCCAAATTACCACAAAACAAAATGCTGGTTACAACAATACTAAATCGGGAATCTCTTGATCACTTTCGAAAATATCCTTAACCATGTTCTTCTTTTCCAATGTGGCTGCTTTTCACACATCGTGGCTACAGTTTCATGACCTTCGTACCTCTATCTATACACGTATCCCATTATAAGTGTCCGATACTAACAGCAATACCTTGTTCTTAAACTTTTCAAAAAAGTGTGACTTGCTGAGTAGTTGTTTTGAAATATATCATAGATTGTACGGCGTTTAGAGTACTGGAATTGAGATCCTTTGTTCCTCATTCTTTATTTAGTAGCTTCACTACGCCTAAACACACTATGAGGATTATAGCTGTTACTGTGAATAAGGAAATAATGTATCAGATCATTAAATTTTGTGCTTTCTTGCTTTTAGGCCGTTAGTGTGCACACCATTACTGTATTTTTTATGTTGATTGGTACAGGAGTCAGAAAATAAATGAATTCTTTTTGGACCATTTTCCGCCTGGTACGCCTCAAGGTTTGTGAGAAAATCTAGTAAATCAAAGGCTCCTTGATTTCATCTTTTAGATCTTTCTTTTTCAACCCAAATATAAAAAACATACCTTTCCTTTGTATTTAATCGCATTTGGGTTTTCCTCCACCATTATTGCACAGAATTTTTTCACACCAAGTTTGTGGAACCTGTTATTTGTTGTTAATTGATTCTTTCTCTCCAGATTATGTTCCTTTCAAAAGTCTGTCTTTGGACATTCCTGATGTTGCTTGTAATGTTGCGGCACATGCTGTCTGCCATCTTTCTTCCTTATGCTGTACTTTATCGAAAGTTTTCTTCCTCTCTGCTTCTTTCTTGATGTTTTTTCTGCCTGATATATATGGTTCGCACTGAATAAATAACCAGGATTTAATGTTCCTGTGAAAAAATAAATAATATAAAAACAAATGGCATGAGGGAATTTTAAAACATGCATCGTTCACTTCATTGTCCAACACCATGACCACTTAACCATGACACCGGGATTGTTTGTGGGCGCTCAATATTGCAATTGTTTAGTTTGGACCGTTCACTGTTTCTATTTCGCTTTTTTTTTCACGGTTCAGTAGACCTTCTTAAGCTTTCACGCTTGATATGTGTTCAGTTCTTGATGCGTTATCCACTGGGCCATGTTACCACTAAATCTCAGCGGTGTGCGATGGGGTATTTCCCTTTTGAGAAGAAGTTTGGGTAGCACTTGCAATGCGAAACGAATTCTTTCGTCACTCATTCTAATTTCCCCCTCCCCTTCCGCTCCCCTCCCCCACAAACTAAATATCACTCATCTTTCATCATTTTAAAAATAAAAGTGTTCCAAGAAAAATCATTCATTCTACAGGGTGATTCAAAAACAATACCACAACTTTAAAAATGTGTATTTAATGAAAGAAACATAATATAACCTTCTGTTATACATCATTACAAAGAGTATTTAAAAAGGTTTTTTTCACTCAAAAACAAGTTCAGAGATGTTCAATATGGCCCCCTCCAGACACACGAGCAATATCAACCCGATACTCCAACTCGTTCCACACTCTCTGTAGCATATCAGGCGTAACAGTTTGGATAGCTGCTGTTATTTCTCGTTTCAAATCATCAATGGTGGCTGGGAGAGGTGGCCGAAACACCATATCCTTAACATACCCCCATAAGAAAAAATCGCAGGGGGTAAGATCAGGGCTTCTTGGAGGCCAGTGATGAAGTGCTCTGTCACAGGCTGCCTGGCGGCCGATCCATCGCCTCGGGTAGTTGACGTTCAGGTTTCATAACTAACCTTTTTCGTAGGACTCTCCATACAGTTGATTGTGGAATTTGCAGCTCTCTGCTAGCTCTGCGAGTCGATTTGCCTGGGCTGCGAACAAATGCTTGCTGGAAGCGTGCTACATTTTCATCACTCGTTCTCGGCCGTCCAGAACTTTTCCCTTTGCACAAACACCCATTCTCTGTAAACTGTTTATACCAACGTTTAATACACCACCTATCAGGAGGTTTAACACCATACTTCGTTCGAAATGCACGCTGAACAACTGTCGTCGATTCACTTCTGCCGTACTCAATAACACAAAAAGCTTTCTGTTGAGCGGTCGCCATCTTAGCATCAACTGACGCTGACGCCTAGTCAACAGCGCCTCAAGCGAACAAATGTACAACTAAATGAAACATTATAGCTCCCTTAATTCGCCGACAGATAGTGCTTAGCTCTGCCTTTTGTCGTTGCAGAGTTTTAAATTCCTAAAGTTGTGGTATTCTTTTTGAATCACACTGTATAATTAAGTTACGTGCTAAAGTTGGTGATAATGTGTGTGGGTAGTGGGCGAGGGAGGGTTACTAGCTGGACTATGGGATAATGGTGTAAGAAAGGTTGGAAACCACAGGACCACAACCACGCCTGCGAGAAAGTGGCACGTTTGCAACAAGGATGGTTGAGTGCTGTACTCTACAGACGCCTCGCCCTCTCAACTTTGAAGAGGACGTCTTTGTCACGTAGAAGACAAATCGATCACTAGTATTCGAATCATTGCCCGTGCCATGGACATGGCCCATGCGAGCCTCTGGCGTATTCTGCATGAACGTCAACTCTACACTCTCCACGAAGAGAACGTGTATGCATTGACTCCAGAAGATTTTTCGATACATTTGAATTTCTGTATGGCGTTTTCTACACAATTTTGTCGATATGTCCAAACTGCCACGTGGCGTTCTCGTTGCAGATGAAGCTCGTTTCACTAGGGAGAAGTACAGGGCAGTGCACGAAAAGTTGGGCTCCGAGTACAGACTGCTCGCCAATAACTCACGAATTGTTGCCCGCCACTAGCACATAAACAACAAATCGATAAACGTGTAATAAGTTTGATAACAAAGAAATAACAAAGAAGTTAACGCAAAGGCTTATATTTTCTAAACAGAGCTTATCTTTTACATTACATTCCATTACGTGCGCCGGCTTTGGTGGCCGAGCGGTTCTAGGCCCTTCTATCCGGAACCGCGCTGCTGCTACGGTCGCAGGTTCGAACCCTGCTTCGAGCATGGATGTGTGTCATTTCCTTAGGTTAGTTAGGTTTAAGTTTAGGGGACTGATGACCTCAGATGTTAAGTCCCATAGTGCTTAGAGCCATTTGAACCATTTTTTGCATTAGGTGCTGAAAACTACCTCCCTGTGCGCCGGTGCACATTTTCGTCCACCCTAATATCTTAATACACAATTTGCGCAACTCTGTCGCATAAGTTCTGAAAATTTCATTATGAATAGTGTCCTTCAAGTCTTCTAAATTTATTGGTTTATTTGCGTACACTTTTCACTTTAGACTGCCCCACAGACAAAAGTTACAAGTGGATAAGTCCGGTCGCAGGTTCGAATCCTGCCTCGGGCATGGATGTGTGTGATGTCCATAGGTTAGTTAGGTTTAAGTAGTTCTAAGTTCTAGGGGACTGATGACCACAGATGTTGAGTCCCATAGTGCTCAGAGCCATTTGAACCATTTTTTTGGATAAGTCCGGCGAACGCGGCGGCCACTGTCCTTTCCTGGCATTTCATTTGTCTGTGCATCTTTCATGAGTTCGTGAGATTGACTCGCGTGAAGTGACAGGTCGCCCCGTCCGTTTGAAGCACAGCATACGTCCGTAAAATTCCGTAAAGATTCGCATATACACAGCAGTGTTTGGTGATGTTTCAAGAACATGAGACCTCTAATCCCATCATTTGTGCTCGAATACCCGCGATCACAAATGGTTCAAATGGATCTAAGCACTATGGGAGTTCACATCTGAGGTCATTAGTCCCCTAGACTCAGAACTACTTAAACCTAACTAACCTAAGAACATCACACATATCCATGTCCAAGGCAGGGTTCGAACCTGCGACCGTAGCAGCAGCGCGGTTCTGGACTGAAGCGCCTAGAACTGCTCGGCCACAGCGGCCGGCTCCGCGATCGCAGCTGGTGTAGGAACGGACGAGGCTTGATTCGTTTTTGCTTTTGCAACTAACCCTATAGTACCTCAGTTTGTCACCAAATCTTGTATACTGCTCTTTTCTGGTACGGCAATGTCAAAAAACTGCTTTGCTAAAATGCCCTGCAATTCCATAAATGAATCGGTAGACACGTGCACCTTCACTATTGCGATTCTTTCTTGAAGAGGACGCGTCTCGCTGAGATATTGACTTCAAACTTTTTAACAAGTCTCAATGGATTTTGTACTGACAATGCAAAACGTAGCCGCAACAACTTTGAATCAATAGACGACAAATGGCGGGCGACAGTGAGCAGTCCAATACTCGGGGTCATTTTTTCGTGTGCCGCCCTCTGGTATAGCTAAGTGGATGGAAGCACACGTCGTCCTTGTTCTCGCCCTCCACCCACTCGTCTAGACCTGTTGCCTTACATAATAAATGATGGTAAATTCAAAACTGGAGACGGGGTGTTATTCTATTCACTGAGGTGTGGGCCCCAGTATTCCCATGCATATTTAGGATCCTTATTACTACACAATGCTAAAGGTATCAAAATATTTTAATTGTCCGCCCCCAGTAACTAAATGGTTCAAATGGCTCTGAGCACTATGGGACTTAACATCTGTGGTCATCAGTCCCCTAGAACTTAGAACTACTTAAACCTAACTAACCTAAGGACATCACACACATCCATGCCCGAGGCAGGATTCGAACCTGCGACCGTAGCGGTCACGCGGTTCCAGACTGAAGCGCCTAGAACCGCACGGCCACACCGGCCGGCCCCCAGTAGCTGAGTGGCAGTCTGCTTTCCGCAGCGCTGCGGCGAGGACGTCTTGTTTACGTCCCGTCCGCGCGGTCGCGAGTGCCCGTAGTTGTTTACTACTGCGTTCTAGTTTAGAGTCCATCACTACCGACGCACCATGGCACATTCATACAGACAAACCACCATCAAGATCAGTTTTCAACCCGATCATGCACGACCGCGAGCTTTTGAAGTGGAACGTTTTCTACGTGACGACGTTAAAATTGACCCGCGAGACATAATTGGTATCCATCTCTCTATCACGAACAGTGTTGTCTACGTCAAGTTAGTAAGTGACGAGGTGTGCAACAGAATCGTGCGCGCACCTGCGAACGATCTTAAATTCAAACATTCTGGTGGCCATATTGGGGCAGTCTCTATCGATCACGCGGGGCTTGGCCTCCGTACGATACGCGTCTTCGAACTCCTTTTCGAAGTACCACCGGACGTAGTTACCGCGGCTTTCCAGCCCTACGGCAGAGTGATCAGGCATATGGCTGAAAAATGGACCACCCGTTCTTAACGGGGTACGACAGATCAAAATTGAACTGACCAAACATGTACCGTCGTATCTTGTCATCGGCGGATGTAGGGCGATCATTATGTATGACGGTCAGCCACGCACTTGCTCTGGTTGTGGCCAAGAAGGGCACGTCCGGTCGGATTGTCTCCGACGACGGCTTAAATCCCGACAGGTGAATCTATGACTCCTTCTACGGTGACGACCCTTCCTCTCAATTATGCTGTAGTTGCACGGGCAGCAACTCTTTCCTATGCTGACCACATTAGTCCGATAGCCGCCCCCGATAGCGAGACCATGATGGGTTCTGCAGTTCAGGATCCGGCCTCTACAACGGCGCCCCACCTGAAGATAATCACCGACCGGCCTTGCAAGAAGGCGTGGATGCCAGGATGGACATTGACCCACAGGTTGTGCCGACAGCGGCTTTTCTTCCAGACACCGGAGCAGCTGAAGAAATGCACCCACATTTGGACACTGAAACACACGTCCGTAAACAGCGTTCCCCGCGAAAACACAAGAGACGGCGGCGTGCTCCATCGGACGAGTGTTTGCAGCGATCGTCTGACATGGACTGTGGACACTCCGACGACGGTACCGGCGGTACAGAGGCCGCTGTAACATCAAACTCAACAGTTCGCTATGGTGACGGCTTCAGCCCCTCCGACCCCACAGAACAGCAGGATCACAAGCAGACAGCCGCTGACGATTCCCAGCCAGTAGAGCCGATGGAGTCAGCGCCGAGTGCAGCAGCAGCCACTAACAGCCACCAACAGCCGATGGAATTTCATGGCGACTGGGCGTACGACTGTGAGGAAAACTACTTGCCCATCGTGTCAGACGACACGCGGGGAAATTTACCCCACCAGTGTTGATCCTTTTCCGCCATCAGATACAGTGACGAGACAGCCTTACAAGGGTATTGACGGCCAGCACAGGTGCTATGGATAGACCTCAAACTTATCGCATTGCAACTATAAACATCAACACTATACGGACGCGCGCTAAGTTGTCCTTGCTTCAGGATATATTGAACTCTGCTTCCATCGATATAGCCCTTCTCCAGGAAGTGTATGTCGACGACTTCCCAGGCATGTACGGTTACGATGCTTGCATCTCTCCAGCTTCCCCTACAGGCAGCGGTGGCGCAGTACTTCTTCGGGAAGGGATAGTGGCGGACGATATCCTGTTTCTGCCTAGGGCAAGAGGAATGACTCTCACAGTACTGGGTGTCCGCCTTATCAATATCTACGCACCTTCCGGGACGGACAAACGTCGCGAACGTTCACGATTCTTTACGGAAGACGTCGCCCCGCTCTTCCAAGGCCGCCACGACCATCTGATGTTTGGAGGTGACTACAATTGCGTACTGGCGCCCAGAGACCAATTCCCACGACATAATCCGTGCCCGGAAATCGAATCGCTAATTCGAGACCTGCAGATGGTGGACACTTGGGAACATCTTCACGGCCACCGACCGGGATTCACACACTACACGAGTCACTCTTCCAGTCGTATCAATCGGATTTATGTCTCACGCTCTCTCGCCGCTGGAACACAGGATGCGGAACTGTGGCCTGCAGCCTTCTCGGACCACTCAGCTTACATTTGTGCCGTCACCCTGCGGCGGCAACAAGTGTGGAGAAGCCGCAGCCCGTGGAAATTAAACATCGCCGTTGAGGATACGTGGCATTCGTGTGAAAATCGCCTCCGTGCATATCCCACAACGTTCCGCTGGTGGTTGGACTGCACAAAACCGGCACTGAGGCGAACGTTGATAACCTACGGTTGCGACCATGCTACTTGGCGTAGATATACACTCCACTTTTACTTCAGGGTACTGCGCGACTGTAATTTACAACGACAAACGGCGGTCCACCGTGCTAAGGCTCAGATCATCGCTCAAATGCGACGCCACCTAGAGGGGGTAGTCATCCGCTCGAGGACGCAGGATTGGATACCGAGCGAACGCCCGTCAATGTTTCACGTCCGTGAACGTAAACGACGCCAACGAGCGCCGATACGCTTCATCGACACGGAAGACGGTCGTCGCCTCACCACGCAACAAGACATAAACACAGCGTTCTACAATCATTATTCCCAACTCTATTCCGCTCAGACCCCTGATCCGACAGCACTGGAGGACGTCTCTCAGACGATTTACGGCACCGTCACCCCGGCAATGGAAGCGGCCTTGATGGAAGTAATTACAGAAGAATAAGTGATCGACGCCATTAGAAAAGGAGCTGTCAACAAGTCTCCGGGTCCTGATGGCCTCCCCTTGGAATTTTACCGGACTTTTCAATATTTATTAGCCTCCCGATGGACGGACATCTGTCGCGAACTACTATCCCCGGAAGTGCCGCTCCCTGCGGCCCTTGTGGAAGGGATGATTATTCCTATTCACAAACCGTCCGGTGGCTCACGACTGCAGGACTACCTCCCGTTGACGCTATTGAACTGCGACTTTAAGATCTTTTCTCGACTGTTGGCGGCGCGGATACGCCAGACCTTACGAAATGTTATCTCACCCGATCAAACGTCATTAGGAGGCGGCAATAATATTCAAACAGCACTCAGTGAATATCATGACTTGATCTCACTGGCGAGGGCATGTCGTCTGAAGGGTGCACTGGCAGCAATCGATTTTAGTCAAGCTTCCGACCGAGTGGACCACGGCTATTTGGAAGCGGTCCTCCAACATATGCGGTACCCACAGCCATTCGTCACTGTCGTCATGCGACTACTCCGTGGCGCGACGTCCAAGGTGATCGTCAACGGCTGATCTACGCAGCCTCTCACCATTTTTCGATCGATACTCCAAGGCTGCCCTCTGTCCACTTTACTTTAAGCTGTGTCCATGGAACCACTCCTCTGCGGCCTGCGCCAACGACTAACAGGTTTGACGTTACGAGGCCACACTTTCCGATGTAAAGCGTACGCTGACGACCTGGTGATAGTCATACGCAATCGTGATGACACCGCTAGCGCACTGAATTGGATAGCGAAATATAGCATGGCCACTGGTAGTCGTATCAACGTCGCAAAATCGGTGGCAATGAGCATCGGGGTCGGATTGTCTGAGAACAGTGTCACCCCCTTTCACAGACGATATAGGACGGACCGCTACTCACAACTTTCGACGGCTTTTACGAAATGTTCGGACTGGAATTGCCAACGACCGCCTACGAGCCCTGGACATCGTCCAAAGGACCCAGCATGTTAACACACATTTAGCGTCACGCATTCCGCACATCGCCCAGATATTACCTATACCGGTGATGTTAGCTCGCCGTATACTTGCGGCTTTTGGGTCCTTCATGAGTTCAGGAACGCTTTTCAAGATCAAATATGAGACCCTTCCCCAGGATCGGGGAGGGCTTGGCCTTTATCACGTTCATGACAGAGCGGTCGCCCTATTTGCGAGCACATTAGTCAAACTATGGCACCGCCGTCCGGACAGTCTGACCAGTTTGTTAATAGAAGAACTAGCACCGCCCTCCCTGTTGCCGCCTGTGACGATACACCACGTCCCCTGCTCGCTCTTCTACATCGGTGTGTTTTACCTCGAACTCAGTTACGTTCGACTTGCCTTACCAGCGACTCAACTGGCGACGGCAAAGACGGTTTATACGGTCCTGCAACGTGGACGACCCGATAACGTCGTGGAGAGGAAGCACCCGAACGTCAACTGGCGAGTAGTGTGAGGACAATTCACCACGTAACACTGGACACTGACGTCACGGCGATGTGGTATATCACTGTCAACGGTAAGCAGGTGACCAGATCAAGGCTACATGCGATCCACGTGGTAGACTCACCCACGTGCACGAGCTGTGGCGTTCCAGACAACGATGAACACCGTCTTAGCTGTGGCGAGTCTACGGCAGTGTGGCACTTAGTGAGGCAAATGACAGAATACTTCCTTCGGGTAACGCCGAATCATATCGACCCCAAGACTATCTTATTCCCGGATGAAACGTATTACCCACGCACTAAAACTAATGCAATGACGTGGCTTCGTGGACATGCAGTGCATTATTTGTTTCAAGATGGCACTAAGGACACTTTAGACTTTTGGAACTATTTGCAGGAACGACATTGCAAGATCCTCCGTAACCCAAAGTATCGATAATATTTTTCCAATTATTTGTGGAGTGCGTTCCACGACCCTCCACATAGCTGGAACATCACGGGTACGAGAAGCTAAAATTACAAGACGATTATAGAACACTACACGGTACAACGTGGGATCTACTTTCATCATTACGAGAAGTCATACCTGGATGATACAGCAAATGGAGAGTTTCGTTGTGAACCCTCACACACTGTAGCAGCATTTGCGCCATTTCCTCTTTTTGTCCCCGGTGCGAAAAGCTCTTCGCAGTTTTAGTTTTCCCATCCGGTGCAAGATGTAGCACTGGTTAATGGAGGTCTGGATTCCACCCTTCAGTTTTGTTTCATGGTTTCCTTAGCCCTGCGCTTTGCTCTCTTTCTTTATGCCTTTTTCTACAACTGTTAGCATGTTTTTAGTTATGTGCGTCCCCAACTCGACGCAACGAGTGCACTTACTACTTTTCAGTTCCTTACTGTTAAAATAAAAAAAATTAAAAAAATTAAAAATAAATAAAAGAATAAATAAAATTTTAAAAAAATTCACAATAATACACCAACTGCATCGTTTGTACCACATCCCCAGGATGGGAGGGTGGAGACATCGTGGTCAGGCCTCGGGTTGCTACCCCTGCCTACCTTACCTCCGCCACCCCACTACCTGCTCCATCTCCCCCCCCCCCCCAAAAAAAAAAAAGCTCCGTACTCAGTAGATGGCTGGATGGAATTCCGCTAATGTTATTTTTTTAATTTATGATTTATTCAGTACTTTTCATTAAAAAAAAGTGGTCAGCGCGACAGAATGTCAATCGTAAGGGCCCGGGTTCGATTCGCGACTGGGTTGGAGATTTTCTCCTCTCAGGGACTGGGTGTTGTATTGTCCTAATCATCATTATTTCATTCCCATCGACGCGCAAGTCGCCGAAGTGGCGTCAAATCGAAAGACTTGCACCGGCGAACGGTCTACCCGACGGGAGGTCCTAGTCACACGACATTTATTTATAGTATAATTTAATACCCAATATGACTGAGTGTGGAGATCTAATGACCCGAACCCAAACCAGAACTTCTACCGCGTTTTCCATTCCAGACTGTTTGCTTGTAGTCACACGATCAAGTTCTTTCTCACTAGTAGGAAGGAAACAATTACATCTTCATTTAAAACAAACAAAATGTGGGAGGGCTTCTCCCACATTGTCAGTACGGAGCCCGCTCTAGTGATTTATTCACAGGCGTGCCTGGTCTGCATAATGCCACCGACGGAGAACCAAAGCCATGTGCTGACAGCGCCTCACCGACTACTGAAACCACGGTCGACCTGTCTGGACCGTGTTCCTCGAGAACCAAGCACCGCTACACGTCTGCAACTAGGGAGGGCGCCCCAGAGGCTACTGCCGACGCCGTACCTCAATAAACAAACATTAAACGCCCCGCCTCGCTCTACGATCTGGTAAGTGTCTCCAAGCAGCTGTTCAGAGGCATCGTGTGGCGTGGCCACTATATGGAGGCTGCAGCCACCCGTCTTACACTTAAACACACTCTAACTTTACAAGTGGAATGCTTCCAGCCTCTTACTCCACACACTTTGGTTGCAAGCTTTAAAGAGTATGAAACTCCTGTAGCAGTACCTACATATTGGCTACAAGTAATCTCTGTGATATACTGCTCCGTTATCCAGGAACGGGCTAGTTGGGTTATGCTTTACTTTAGTTCTCATAACAAACAGGATAGCACAGTGCGCAGGTATATTTGGAGAGCCGGCCGCTGGTGGCCGAGCGGTTCTGGCGCTACAGTCTGGAACCGCGCGACCGCTACGGTCGCAGGTTCGAATCCTGCCTCGGGCATGGATGTGTCTGTTGTCCTTAGGTTAGTTAGGTTTAAGTAGTTCTAAGTTCTAGGGGGCTTATGACCTCAGCAGTTGAGTCCCATAGTGCTCAGAGCCATTATATTTGGAGATGGAGACCAAATAAAACCCTTTAATTTATACTTGTTAACACCCGTTGCGCTCTTTATTTAATCTCTGCCAGCGTCTTACAATTCAATTCACAAAAAATAACTATTTCTGTCAAACTCAAGATGCGTCGCTTTGTCCGTGAGTTCCAGTTTGTGGAATTGCATAAACGTAAACTTGTTGAAATCTATTTTGTGGACCAGTGGCAACATTTTGATTAATGATTACTTTAAAATTGAAAATGACAAAATGAAGACATACGGAATCAGAGGAAATGAATGTTTGATAAAAGGAGGCTCATTATTTTACGCCTGATACGTTATTATTATTATTATTATTATTATTATTATTATTATTATTATTATTTTGAGTCTTCATTCTTCTGACTTGTTTGATGTGGGCCGTCACAAATTCCTCTCGTTTGCAACCTCTTCATCTCAGAGTACCACTTCCAACCTACGTCTCAATTGTTTGCTACATGTATTCCAATCTCTCACTTCCTCTGCAGTTTTTGGCCTCTACAGCTCTCTCTGATACTGTGGAAGTTGTTCTCCTATCTGATGTCCTACGATTTTGTCCCTCCTCCTTGTCAGTCTTTTTCCGCATATTTCTTTCCTCTCCGAATCTGCACAGAACTTCCTCATTCCTTACCTTATCAGTCCACCTAATTTTCAACATTCGTATGTAGCACCACATCCCAATGCATCGATTCTTTTCTGTTCCGGTTTTCCTGCGGTCAGTGTTTCACAACCATACAATACTGTGCTCCAAACGTATAATCTCAGAATTTTTTTCTTCAAATTAAGACCTATGTGTGATACTAGAAGACTCTTCTTGGCCAGGAATGCCCTGTTTGCCAGTGCTAGTCGGCTTCTGATATCCTATTTGCTGTGTCCGTCACTGGTTATTTTGCTGTCTAGATAGTAGAATTCCTTAACTTCATCTACTTCGTGATCATTAATCCTGCCGTTAAGTTTCCCGCTGTTCACATTTCTGCTACATCGCATTACTTTCGTCTTCCTTCGATTTACTCTCAGTCCATAGTCTGTACTCATTAGACAGTACATTCCACGCAGCAGATAATGTAATTCTTCTTCACTTTCATTCAGGGTAGCAATGTCATCAGCGAATCGTATCATTGATAACTTTTCACCTTGAATTTTAATTCCCCTCCTGAAACTTTCTTCTATTTCCACGATTGCTTCTTCGATGTACAGACTGAACAGTAGGGGTGAAAGACTACATCCCTGTCTTACACAATTTTTTAATCCGAGCACTTAGTTAATGGTCGTCCACTCTCGCAATACCCTCTTGTCTCTTGTACATAACGCAATGCATATTACCCGTCTGTCCCTATAGCTTACCCAAATATTTCTCAGAATTTTGAACATCTTGCACCATTTTAAACTGTCGAACTCATTTTCCCGGTCGACAAACCCTATGAACGTGTCTTGATTTTTCTTTAGTTTTGCTTCCATTATCAAGTGCAACGTCGAAATTGCCTCTCTGGTGCTTTTTACCTTTCCTAAAGCCACACTGATCGTCATCTAACACCTCCTCAATTTTCATTCCCATTCATCTGTATGCTATTCTTGTAAGCAACTTGGACGAATGAGCTGTTAAGTTGATTGTACGATAATTCTCGCACTAGTCAGCTCTTGCAATCTTCGGAATTGTATGGATGATATTCTTCCGAAAGTCAGATGGTATGTTACCAGATTCATGCATTCTACACACCAACGTGAATAGTCGCTTTGTTGCCAATTCCCCCAATGATTTTAGAAATTCTGATGGAATGTTATCTATCCCTTCCGTCTCATTTGATCATAAGTTTTCCAAAGCTCTCTCAATTTCTGTTGCTAATACTGGAACCCCTATCTCTTCTAAATCGACTCCTATTTCCTCTTCTATTACTTCGGACAAATCTTCTCCCTCATGGAGACCATCAGTATACTCTTACTACCTATCCGCTATCTCTTGTGCATTTAACAGTGGAATTCCCGTTGCACTCTTAATGTTACCACCCTCGCTTTAAATTTCACCGGAAAATTGTTCCGACTTTCCTATATGTTGGGTCAGTTCTTCCGACATCATTTCTTTTTCGATTTGTTCACATTTTTCATGCAGCCATTTCCTCTTAGCTTCCCTGCTTTTCCTTTTTATTTCATTCCGCAGAGACTTGTGTTTCTGAATTTCCCTGAACATTTTTGCACTTCCTTCCTTCATCGATCAACTGAAGTATTTCTTTTGTTTCCCACGGTTTCTTAGCAGTTATCTTCTTTTACCTACGTTTTCCTTCCCAACCTCTGTGATTGACCGTTTCAGAGATGCGCATTCCTCTTCAGTTGTGCTGCCTACTGAGCTATTCTTTATTGCTTTAGCTATAGCCTTCGAGAACTTCAAGCATACCTCTTCATTCCTTGGTATTTCCGCACCCACTTCTTTTCCTATTAATCTTTCATGACTAATCTCTTCAACTTCAGCCTACTGTTCATCACTACTACATTGTGATCTGAGTCCATATCTCACCCTGGGTACGCCTTACAATCCAGTGTCTCATTTCGGAATCTCTCTCTGACCATGATGTAATCTAACTGAAATCTTCCCGAATCACCCGGGCTTTTCCAAGTATATCTCCTCCTCTTGTGATTCTTGAACAGAATATTCGCTATTACTAAGTGAAATTTATTACAGGACGCAATTAGTCTTTCACCTCTCTCATTACTTGTTCCAAGCCGATATTCTCCTGTAACCTTTTCTTCTGCTGTTTCCCCTACAACTGCATTCCAGTCCACCATGACGTCTAGATTTTCATTTCCTTTTTCGTACTGAATTACCCTTTCAGTATCCTCGTACATTTTCTCTCTCTCTCTTCATCTTCAACTTGCGACGTAGGTAGGTGTACCTTAACTATCGTTGTCGGTGTTGTTTCTCTGCAGATACTGGTGAGAAGAACCCTATCACTGAAGTGTTCACAGTAACACACTCTCTGCCCCACCTGCGTATTCATAACGAATTCTACTTCTATTATACTATTTTCTGCTGCTGTAGATATTACCCTATACTCATCTGACCAGAAATCCTTGTCTTCTTTCCATATCACTTCACTGGCCCCTACTGTATCTAGATTGAGCCTTTGCATCTCCCTTTTCAGATTTTCTAGCTTCCCTACCACGTTCAGGCTTCTGACATTCTGCACCCCGACTCGTAGAACGCTACCCCTTCGTTGGTTATTCAATCATTTTCTCATTGCCACCTCTCCCTTGGCAATCCCCTCGCGGAGATCGGAATGGAGGACTATTCCGGAATCTTTTGCCAATCGAGAGAACATCAAGACACTTTTTCAGTTAGAGATCAGTATGGGACTTAACATCTGAGATCATCAGTCCCCTAGAACTTAGAACTACTTAAACCTAACTAACCTAAGGACATCACACACATCCATGCCCGAGGCAGGATTCGAACCTGTGACCGTAGCAGTCGCGCTGTTCCGGACTGAAGCGCCTAGAAACGCTCGGCCACCGCGGCCGGCTAGTTAGGGATCACATATGGACACACGTCAAGTATCTTTAATGGAGTGGTTTCCATTGGCTTCTCCGTCCTCATGCCGTTGATCATTGCTGATTCTTCTGTTTTAAGAGGCAGTTTCCTACCCCTAGGACAAGAGAGTGCCCTGAACCTCTGTCCATGCCCCCGCCCTCTTTGACACAGCCGTTGGAAGTATGAGAATGACTTCTTATGAAGGAAGGCTTCGGTCGCCAATGCTGATTATCAATCGAAATTTAAGCGGTGACGCGTTTCGAACTCAGGACCGAGGACGTTTCGGTTACTAATCAAAGACGCTACCTCGAGACCACCGATAGCTCATATTAAGACTAACAGCTTGCCGTCAGTTCTAATGATGGCGAAGTTGTCGATAATTGCACTTTTATCTGGTAGCTCATCATAGCGAAATGTAGCACCAAGTACCTAACGTTCACCAGAGCAATGTCAGTGTCAAAACTTCGTTAGAGAGTGAATTACCGCTAGCAGCGTAAAATGAAGAGCGTGACGTCAGACCGTAGCGGAGAGGCCACGTTCTCTTGGTGGTGTTGGGCACACGCGCGGCGGCTCAGCAATGTCGGCCTTTCGCCAGCTCGTCGAGTCGTGCGAAATGGTCTAGTGTACGCACACCCGTTTTAAACGCTACAGAGAAAACGGCAGTGCGATTCGTGAGGCTCCAGTGGCGCGCGCTCCTGTACACGCACCGGCCGAAGTGGCCGTGCGGTTAAAGGCGCTGCAGTCTGGAACCGCAAGACCGCTACGGTCGCAGGTTCGAATCCTGCCTCGGGCATGGATGGTTGTGATGTCCTTAGGTTAGTTAGGTTCAACTAGTTCTAACTTCTAGGGGACTAATGACCTCAGCAGTTGAGTCCCATAGTGCTCAGAGCCATTTGAACCATTTGAACCCTGTACACGCGCGTCTCAAAAACTTGTTTACACCGGAGCGAATCCGTACGAACACAAGAAAACGAGCATTCGCAGAACATGTGGCTAGAGTTCACTACCATTGTGAACAATAGTCCACAGTAGAGCAGGCATCTAAGCGTGCAAATACTACGAATGGTGCGTTATTGTGTTTTGGAATTAATGTCAACGGCACACGGTTTTCACTCGATGGAAGAGGATGTAGATGAAGTTGAAATGGGAGATATGATACTGCGTGAAGAGTCTGACAGAGCACTGAAAGACCTGAGTCGAAACAAGGCCCCGGGAGTAGACAACATTCCATTAGAACTACTGACGGCCTTGGGAGAGAGAGTCCTGACAAAACTCTACCATCTGGTGAGCAAGATGTATGAGACAGGATAAATACCCTCAGACTTCAGGAAGAGTATAATAATTCCAATCACAAAGAAAGCAGGTGTTGACAGATGTGAAAATTACCGAACTATCAGTTTAATAAGTCAAGGCTGCAAAATACTAACGCAAATTCTTTACAGACGAATGGGAAAACTAGTAGAAGCCGACCCTGGGGGAAGATCAGTTTGGATTCCGTAGAAATACTGGAACACGTGAGGCAATACTGACCCTACGGCTTATCTTAGAAGCTAGATTAAGGAAAGGCTCACCTACGATTCTAGCATTTGTAGACTTAGAGAAAACTTTTGACAATGTTGATTGGAATACTCTCTTTCAAATTTTGAAGGTGGCAGGAGTAAAATACAGGGAGCGAAAGGCTATTTACAATTTGTACAAAAAGCAGATGGCAGTTATAAGAATCGAGGGGCATGAAAGGGAAGCAGTGGTTGGGAAGGGAGTGAGACAGGGTTGTAGCCTCTCCCCGATGTTATTCTATATTGAGCGAGCAGTGAAGGAAACAAAACAAAAATTCGGAGTAGGTTCACCGATGACATTGTAATTCTGTCAAGCAAAGGACTTGGAAGAGCAGTTGACCGGAATGGATAGTGTCTTGAAGGGAGGATATAAGATGAACATCAACAAAAGCAAAACGAGGATAATGGAATGTAGTCGAATTAAGTTGGGTGATGTTGAGGGTATTAGATTAAGAAATGAGGCACTTAAAGTAGTAAAGGAGTTTTGCTATTTGGGGAGCAAAATAACTGATGATGGTCGAAGTAGAGAGGATATAAAATGTAGACTGGCAATGGCAAGGAAAGCGTTTCTGAAGAAGAGAAATTTGTTAACATCGAGTATAGATTTAAGTGGCAGAAAGTCGTTTCTGGAAGTATTTGTATGGAGTGTAGCCATGTATGGCAGTGAAACATGGACGATACATAGTTTAGACAAGAAGAGAATAGAAGCTTTCGAAATGTGGTGCTACAGAAGAATGCTGAAGATTAGATGGGTAGACCACGTAACTAATGAGGAGGTGGTGAATAGGATTGGGGAGAAGAGAAGTTTGTGGCACAACTTGACTAGAAGAAGGGTCGGTTGGTAGGACATGTTGTGAGGCATCAAGGGATCACCAGTTTAGTATTGGAAGACAGCATGGAGGGTAAAAATCGTAGAGGGAGACCAAGAGATGAATACATCAAGCAGATTCAGAAGGATGTAGGTTGCAGTAGGTACTGGGACATGAAGAAGCTTGCGCAGGATAGAGTAGCATCAAACCAGTCTCAGGACTGAAGACAACAACAACAGAAGCTTAGTTAAAATAACGATGCAGAACGCTGATATTCAGGTAGGGCCATTCTGTGGACAAGAGATCTATAAGCGAAAAAACAAAAATATTTTTACACAATGACGAAACGTGTAGTGGTAGGTCACTTATCACAGAATTGCAGTTCCAGAATTAATATTGTTTCAAAACTTAAAAGGTATCTAGGTAATGAATTAATACTGGGAGCTCGCTGTGATTAAGGAATCAGGATACTAAGTACATGTGAACATAACGATTCCTCTTTTGAGCAACTGGAGGCTGTTTCGCCAGTCTGAAGTAATTGTTTCACCTTTTAACAGCTGCTGTATCGCAGACAGTTAGTGGCGTCTGCTATCCCATCTGTGAAGCACTCATGGCTTTAATTAAGGATAAGGGATCTAATGTCAATAACGTACGATTAATACAAAAATACACAGTCTGCCCGCGTTACAAGGTGTTAAGGGTGTGAGTGCAGGTAGTTTTATTGGGGGCTGAGGATACACTGATGAACAACATTACCTCGTCATTCGCGGAGTTGGATTGGACTGGGTTGTTTGGGGAAGGAGACCAAACAGCGCGGTCATAGGTCTCATCGGATTAGGGAAGGATGGGGAGGGAAGTCGGCCGTGCCCTTTCGAAAGAAGCATCCCGGCATTTGCCTGGAGCGATTTAGGGAAATCGCGGAAAAACTAAATCAGGATGACCGGACGCGGCATTGAACCGTCGTTCACCAGAATGCGAGTCCATTGTGCTAATCACTGCGCCACCTCACTCAGTTAATTGCAACTATTAGGAGTAGTACAACACAGTGCATTGGGTGCATATTAAGGTACCACTGTCATAATACGTGCACTTCTACCCTAGCGCTCTGTTCAGGCTACTTAATGGTAAAGTGTGTCCCATAATCTTTCGGGGTGACGGGGGAGGAGATAATATTTTTATTTATTCCACTGCCCTATCAAAAGATCCTGAAGTAGTAGTGATATATCTCTGAGGTAATTACAGCTAAGCACAAGGGTAACAGGGTTCATGTACACTACTGGCCATTAAAATTGCTACACCACGAAGATGTCGTGCTGCAGACGTGAAATTTAACCGACAGGAAGAAGATGCTGCGATATGCAAATGATTACCTTTTCAGAGCATTCACACAAGGTTGGCGCCGGTGGCAACACCTACAACGTGCTGACATGAGGCAAGTTTCCAAGCGATTTCTCATACACGAACAGCAGTTGACCGGCGTTGCCTGGTGAAACGTTGTTGTGATGCCTAGTGTAAGGAGGAGAAATGCGTACCATCACGTTTCCGACTTTGATAAAGGTCGGATTGTAGCCTATCGCGATTGCGGTTTATCTTATCGCGACTGCTGCTCGCGTTGGTCGAGATCCAATGACTTTTAGCAGAATATGGAATCGGTCGGTTCAGGAGGGTAATATGGAACGCCGTGCTGGAACCCAACGGCCTCGTAGCACTAGCAGTCGAGACGACAGGCATCTTATCCGCAAGGCTGTAACGGAACGTGCAGCCACGTCTCGATCCCTGAGTCAACAGGTGGGGACGTTTGCAAGACAACAACCATCTGCACGAACAGCTCGACGACGTTTGCAGCAGCATGGACTATCAGCTCGGAGAGCATGTCTGCGGTTACCCTTGACGCTGAATCACAGACAGGAGCGGCTGTGATGGTGTACTCAACGACGAACCTGGGTGCATGAATGGCAAAACGTTATTTTTTTAGGATGAATCCAGGTTATTTTTACGGCATCATGATGGTCGCATCCGTGTTTGACGACATCGCGGTGAACGCACATTGGGAGCGTGTATTCGTCATCGCCATACTGGCGTATCACCTGGCGTAGTGGTATGGGGTGCCATTGGTTACACGTCTCGGTCACCTCTTGTTCGCATTGACGGCTCTTTGAACAGTGGACATTACATTTCAGATGTGTTACGACCCGTGGCTCTACCCTTCATTCGATCCCCGCGAAACTCTACATTTCAGCAGGATAATGCACGACCGCATGTTGCAGGTCCTTTACGGGCCTTTCTGGATACAGAAAATGTTCGACTGCTGCCCTGGCCAGCACATTCTCCAGATCTCTCACCAACTGAAAACGTCTGGTCAATGGTGGTCGAGCAACTGGCTACTCTTGATGAACTATGGTATCGTGTTGAAACTGGATGGGCAGCTGCACCTGTACACGCCACCCGAGCTCAGTTAATACCCAGGCGTGTCAATACAGTTATTACGGCCAGAGGTGGTTGTTGTGGGTATTGATTTCTCAGGATCTATGTACCCAAATTGCGTGGAAATCTAATCACATGTCAGTTCTAGTATAATATATTTGTCCAATGAATACCCGTATATCATCTGCATTTCCCCTTGGTGTAGCAATTCCAATGGTCAGTAGTGTATAAGGGGCAGTCAAGCGAAAAAGGGACAGATGGAAAAAAAAGAGTGCGTAAACTGTTTATCATTTCAAAAGTAATGGCCATAACTGTTAATACATCTATCCCCCCCTCCCCCCTCCCCCCTCCCCCATCTCCCCTCCCCCCTCCCCCCTCCCCCCTCCTGCCCCCGCTGACATAAGACGGTCAGTGCTTTTATGGAGAAATGTTTGTTGTTACCTAAGGAACCATGATTGTACTCAGGCGTGTACCTTTACGACGGAAGGAAATCGACGACCAAGGGTGTCTTTTTTCAGGCCATCAAGAATCAGTGGAAGAGATAGGGACTGTATGAAGGACGTGTAAGGGCTTCCCAGCGAAACTCCTGCAGCTCTGACAACATGAAGGCCGCCACATGGAATCCGTTCCACATCGTCCATACACACCGGATCCCTCCCCATGTGATTTCGTTATTTTTGGACCCTGAAGAAAGACATTCGAGGCTGTTGTTTTGTTTCAGATGAAGAGGTGCTCGCCTGGGTGTGATAATGGTTCTGTAGGTAACCACAAATATCTTCCCTTATTTATCGTCTTGTCTCACAGTGGGATGAATCTATTAACAGTTATGGCGATTACTTCTTCAATAATTAACAGTTTACTAACTTTTTTTCTGTCTGACTCCTTTTTATTTGAATGCCCCTTATAATATTTTAATTTTACATTACCTGCTTAATGGGGAAGGTCTCGGAAACTGACATACGGCCGGGAGAGCGGTGTGCTGACATGCCTCTCGATATCTGCATCCAGTGACGCCTATGGTCTGAGGATGACACGGCGGCCGGTCGATGCCTTGGGCCTCCATGGCCTGTACGGGAGCAGTTAAGTTTAGCTTATTGGGTAAATGTTCGTACTTCTGGTTTCGCACGACAGAGCGGATCCGGTTGTGGAAAGGGCCAAGGTCAATTACTGCCGGCCGCGGTGGTCTAGCGGTTCTGGCGCTGCAGTCCGGAACCGCGGGACTGCTACGGTCGCAGGTTCGAATCCTGCCTCGGGCATGGGTGTGTGTGATGTCCTTAGGTTAGTTAGGTTTAAGTAGTTCTAAGTTCTAGGGGACTTATGACCTAAGATGTTGAGTCCCATAGTGCTCAGAGCCATTTGAACCATTTGAACCAAGGTCAATTACTGTTAGTTACACAAGAACACACACACAACTTCATTGCTCAAACCAATGCACAGTTTTCTCTTTAGGACAATAAAGATCAATTCACGGCTGGGCGCCCAAGTATCTTTTCCAGAATATGTTTGAATGATTGCTTTTAAAACACCAGGACTTAAAGTAATGGCTGGAGGCCTTACTTAAGTAAAATCACAATATCTTCTCGGCCGAAATAATATTTCAGATCGGCTAAGGAAATTCTTTAAAAGCCGAGCATTTACAAATTCCGGCTAAAGGCCCGATAAAATTTTTTCTTTACATAATAAAAGAGGAGTTTTAAAGATAAGCATTTACACCGTGCAACAGAAAAACATCTTAAGAAATCTTGAAGTATCTTGTTGGCTGAAGGCCCAAACAATTAGTCAAGAATAATTAAACACAACCTTAAGATAAACATTTACTGAAGACGGCTAAAGGCCTTTTCAAGAATTCAGGATAATTAAAGAGAAACGTTACAGACAAGGATTTACATACTAAAGACACAGATTCTGAAATAAACGCTGCTGTAGGCCTAAATAGAGAGCAACAAGAATTGTAAATGAAACATGGCTGAAGGCCTAATCTTGAAGTTGTTATGAAGTTCGGCTGAAGGCTATATACTAAACATAAAAGCCGGCCGAAGTGGCCGCGCGGTTCTGGCGCTGCAGTCTGGAGCCGCGAGACCGCTACGGTCGCAGGTTCGAATCCTGCCTCGGGCATGGATGTGTGTGATGTCCTTAGGTTAGTTAGGTTTAACTAGTTCTAAGTTCTAGGGGACTAATGACCTCAGCAGTTGAGTCCCATAGTGCTCAGAGCCATTTGAACCATTAAACATAAAACAGACAATATTTATACGCGGCTGAAGGCCTGCCACAGTACCTGCGACCAAATTAAATGACAACGACAAACAACAAACAGCTGTGCTCACAAGTGTTCCAAGGGTCGGCCTGGGGAGGAAACTCTAACCACAGTTTAGGTGAGACAGGCAGCAGTACCTACGGACAGCTGACGAACCAACCAACCGCCTAATCAATTCCCTTCCACTCGACCAACATGACGACAACCAAAAGTATCAGCGAAGACGAGGATCACAACAGGATTATATTTAATAATTGGTGTATAAACACAGTCAAGGCACAATAAACACTCCAAGAAAAAGAGAACAACACCAAGTAGTTGAACTACACGCCATGCCGGACAGCATCAACACGGCAAGGAAAACACACTGCAGCAAAACTACGCTAACGACCAGGGCAGGTAACCCGAACGTTAACGACCACAAGACAGAAGATACCGCTGGTGCTCTTCACTTCACTAATGAATTATAATCATTTCAAAGGTTAAACACCATACAAAGAGAAGGCTGAAAAATTTTGCCAACTCCAACAAACCATCGCATTGCTGCTTGCGAGGACAGCCCAGGATGCAACAGCCAGCAGTCAACGAAGATATGACACAATTGAGCTTTCGTGAAAGATTCACTGATTACTCATTTCCAGTATGCAGGTGCGATGGCAGTTCTCGCAGCTAGTGCCACACAACTCCGACCGCACGCGCACGCCGCCAGCTGCCCCGGCCTAGTTACACGCCGCAGAGGCTTCCCTGCTGCTCCGCCGCAACCGACCAACGGCCACACACAGACCATGACACGGAAATACACTCCTGGAAATTGAAATAAGAACACCGTGAATTCATTGTCCCAGGAAGGGGAAACTTTATTGACACATTCCTGGGGTCAGATACATCACATGATCACACTGACAGAACCACAGGCACATAGACACACGCAACAGAGCATGCACAATGTCGGCACTAGTACAGTGTATATCCACCATTCGCAGCAATGCACGCTGCTATTCTCCCATGGAGACGATCGTAGAGATGCTGGATGTAGTCCTGTGGAACGGCTTGCCATGCCATTTCCACCTGGCGCCTCAGTTGGACCAGCGTTCGTGCTGGACGTGCAGACCGCGTGAGACGACGCTTCATCCAGTCCCAAACATGCTCAATGGGGGACAGATCCGGAGATCTTGCTGGCCAGGGTAGTTGACTTACACCTTCTAGAGCACGTTGGGTGGCACGGGATACATGCGGACGTGCATTGTCCTGTTGGAACAGCAAGTTCCCTTGCCGGTCTAGGAATGGTAGAACGATGGGTTCGATGACGGTTTGGATGTACCGTGCACTATTCAGTGTCCTCTCGACGATCACCAGTGGTGTACGGCCAGTGTAGGAGATCGCTCCCCACACCATGATGCCGGGTGTTGGCCCTGTGTGCCTCGGTCGTATGCAGTCCTGATTGTGGCGCTCACCTGCACGGCGCCAAACACGCATACGACCATCATTGGCACCAAGGCAGAAGCGACTCTCATCGCTGAAGACGACACGTCTCCATTCGTCCCTCCATTCACGCCTGTCGCGACACCACTGGAGGAGGGCTGCACGATGTTGGGGCGTGAGCGGAAGACGGCCTAACGGTGTGCGGGACCGTAGCCCAGCTTCATGGAGACGGTTGCGAATGGTCCTCGCCGATACCCCAGGAGCAACAGTGTCCCTAATTTGCTGGGAAGTGGCGGTGCGGTCCCCTACGGCACTGCGTAGGATCCTACGGTCTTGGCGTGCATCCGTGCGTCGCTGCGGTCCGGTCCCAGGTCGACGGGCACGTGCACCTTCCGCCGACCACTGGCGACAACATCGATGTACTGTGGAGACCTCACGCCCCACGTGTTGAGCAATTCGGCGGTACGTCCACCCGGCCTCCCGCATGCCCACTATACGCCCTCGCTCAAAGTCCGTCAACTGCACATACGGCTCACGTCCACGCTGTCGCGGCATGCTACCAGTGTTAAAGACTGCGATGGAGCTCCGTATGCCACGGCAAACTGGCTGACACTGACGGCGGCGGTGCACAAATGCTGCGCAGCTAGCGCCATTCGACGGCCAACACAGCGGTTCCTGGTGTGTCCGCTGTGCCGTGCGTGTGATCATTGCTTGTACAGCCCTCTCGCAGTGTCCGGAGCAAGTATGGTGGGTCTGACACACCGGTGTCAATGTGTTCTTTTTTCCATTTCCAGGAGTGTAATATCGATAAACGCTGCTGCTGCCATTGATGGAGGCAAGTGAGCAACTCTTTTGGGTAGTAACCGAGGGAGGAATAAGATGCCACTCGATGGTGACAAAATGCCCAAAGAAAACATGGCATTAGCGCGAGCCGAAAATATCTCAATTTCTGTGCGTTCAGGAAAATTAGTCATGCTGTTAACTTTAAATGAATCTGGAATGTAAAATGCTTGTGCCACTCCATTTCCAGCGTTTACAGGTGAATGGAGCAAGTAAAACATATATATTTTCATCATTTCCCCCAACTGAAATGTAGAGTGGACATTTTCTAGAGGCATAATTTTTCTTGTTCGTCGTTTTTTTATCTCCATCTCTTTGATCCCACAACCACCTATCGTTTCATTATTCTTCTGTTTCCAGTATAATAATCGCATATGGTCATTCCATCGCTCATCCAAGTCAAATTCTATAAGGGAGATAGTTCTGGCCGAACGGTTCTAGGCGCTTCAGTCCGGAACCACGCTGGTGCTATGGTCGCAGGTTCGAATCATATCTCTGGCATGGATGTGTGTGATGTCCTTAGGTTATTTAGGTTTAAGTAATTCTAAGTCTAGGGGACTGATGACCTCATATGTTAAGTCCCATAGTGCTTAGAGCCATTTGAACTATTTGAAGATATGCAATTTTGTCATATGATGACATGTTGGAGACCGTGGCTGTTGAGAATTATTACGTGTGCAACAACGAGGATGCAATGTGAATGCATTTACATCGATTGGATGAACGTTATGGAAACAAACACTCGAAACCGACGTTTCACGTAAGTCACATGCAACGAAAATCTGCAACGCAACCATCTCTGTGTGGCGCGTTTGTAATTATGTTTTATTTATATTTTAGGACAATTAATCTATAAAAACACACCAAATGTAGAAAGAAAGCGTGTAAACCGTCTGATGATGAATCGCAACGATTCGAAACCCGTTAACGGTTTCCTTTGAATAAAGGAACTCAAAGTAAATTTGTGGCTGGTTGCTGTCCTAACACCATCAATATTTGAAGATAGTTCGCTCGTAAGAAACAGCAGAGCACTGAAGCGAATGTTCACTGCGCTGTCAACACTGAGCTTTGTGCTGAAGCAGAGGGTGAAAGAATTTCCTGTGATGATTCGACGAAAAGTCCGACAACAAGTGGGACACCGAGGGAGCACTTGCGAAATGCAAAGCAAACAGACCAAACTCTGTTCGCTCGCGTTTGCCTGGCACTTATGCCAGAGAGAATGTTCGCTCGCTATTGCTCACTGCTTTGTGTTTACTGCGGTGTAAGCCGGGCATAACAAACCCTTGCTTATCACGTGTGTGCGCGTTTCCTCTCGGCCGGCTCCCGTTAAGTTGGACGTGTTCCTAATAGTTAGGAGCGTGGAGGAAGACACCGATGATTTCTCCATATTGGCTGTTGGTCCACGTAAGGTAACTTTAAGGCGTGTTTTCTCTCGTGTACCTCACTACAGATTTGTGAGTGTTAAATCCGTACGTTGCCAATAGAGGTAAACTATTGTCACAGCATAAATACAAATTAAACCAGTTGGCGATTCCACTCCTGCACTGTATGGTGTTACGATAGAAAAAACATGCTAATGTACCTGCATTTGGCTACATATAAGTTGAAGCAGTTGTATAAGCTTCAGTTTCAAGATGCTACTCCAGGTGGGTGTAAAAATAAATGTGCCCAACGGAAAATGATAAAGGCTAAAATGAAGATTTGGCCCTGTCTGACTACCCCCTGAAGTAGATCTTAGGATCCCTTAATGGACTTTGTAATGGTACTTGAATTACGTAACCATTACGGCACCTCATCTGAACCTCTCGATACCTGTAATATTCTACTGTATTTCTGTTAACTACTTAACATATTTCTGAGACAACATTCAGATTTGATTTCACTTGTGATGCATCGATATGTTTATATTGCAATGATATTATTCTTATGTGTATTCTTTCTTTTGTCACTATGATCTTTGACGTACTTGTAACTCTGAATTTTGGGCGAGTAAGCGATTATTAGTTAGTTGTTGAGTTGTTAGAGAGTCGGACCTTGAGACGGCCAAGTGTTGGACGTCATGTTGGAAAGATGCATATTGTAGTTGGCTTATAAAATATGAGGAAAATGTTTTCAAGTATGTATTGTATTGTGAAGTGATGTCTTGTGTGTTACGTGATATTGCAATAAAAGCAATTAAAAGGAAGTGTTACTTAAACTCGGAGTGCTGATTTTTTTTACATCACTACTGTGCTAACTTTGAAAGGTTTAATCTCCAAGAATGATTTGTGAAGCGCATCTACAAAACTTTTGAATATAGCAGAATAAAACCTAGGCCTCTTTGCGTCCGAGCTTGGAATCATAACCACCTAGATTTTCAACGATTGAGCCATGATTTTACGACGAGACCAGCGTGGGAAACACAAAAAGATGAGTGCCTAGTTTTTTGATTATTACATGAAATGACTTTATTAACTGTGCTCTAATGACACCTGCCACATAATAACTTAGATGTTGCCCGAAAATGCACTATTTAGCAGCGTGAGCAACACCACAATCGTTATTAAATTCTGACCTTTGTTGTGGTAGGGTTGTTAGAACTTGAACATATAAATTACAACCTAAACACAAATGAATGATAAAGGCAACTACTACTACTAAATGATAAACGTTGTTCCTGCTTATATATTTATTGTAGATAAAAAAACATTTATATTACAAAGTTTACAATTCCTAAGTAAAATTACTGATCAATTGCCAAACTCTGCCCCTTATTGTGACTGCTCGATCTAATATCAATAAAGCGAAATGACTGACATCATCCATGAGCCTAATAAGCCGAAGGAATTTGCAATATCACCTTATGTACTGCGTCCAGTGCGTCGAAGTGATGGTTCTCGTACACGTCTGCGACGATGGAAGAACTCCAGCCACAAATAAACTCTTTCAAACACTAGGACGGCAGAAGGTGGTCCTGTGACTAATATACTCTAATACTGTCTTCTCCTCTCTGTATTCTGCAGACGATAAACGCGAACTCCCAACCACAAGGACGGAGTTCAGATAACGGCTCGACGTAAGTATAGGCAGAGGAAGTGCTCTCAATTACTATAAATTCTTCTGAGAGCAAAGACAGCAAGTCCGTATGTACCAACATCGAGCGACCGTCACACACGAGCGTTCACAACGGAAGACCACTTCTCTCTACCGCTGGCTTCCCAGCAAGGCTCGGCTCCCCACCCTCGTAATTACGAAAACGAATCATATTCCCGAAACCACGGAATATTCTCCCTCTCTACAGATTCTTCCGAACGCCGACCAAACATATTTTAGTCTTTTGTCGTCCAGCGCTCAAACTTTGAGAGGAAAAACCTATACTCGTACAATGGTACGCTTCTGAGAAAAAATCCTTGGAAATAACCCAGCCTGCGTGGTTTCCGAGGTGCCGCTTCTTCGTTCCTCTCACCTGCGTCCAAGATTTGTAGAGTTCGGAAGTATTATCCACTTATCGTTCCGTCCTTACTACAATAGCGGCTGATAGCGGCCGGTCGCTCCCGTTTTGTGTCTTCGCGCTCAGGTGTCCAGACTGTCCGCCTTGGCACATCCTGTGTGAAGCTGAAACACCACACCTTTGTGGGCCTTCCACCCAGCGCTTGAGTCCTACCTGCCGTTTCATTTCCACTGTCGTTCCAACCTATACTAACATAGGCAATTATTCATCACACCGTTCTGATAATACAGACACTCCGTCACCTTTCATGCAATAAGCGTTAACAATTATTTTCAAGGTGTACGTGAAAACGTCAGTCTCCTTTATACACTCCTGGAAATGGAAAAAAGAACACATTGACACCGGTGTGTCAGACCCACCATACTTGCTCCGGACACTGCGAGAGGGCTGTACAAGCAATGATCACGCGCACGGCACAGCGGACACACCAGGAACCGCGGTGTTGGCCGTCGAATGGCGCTAGCTGCGCAGCATTTGTCCACCGCCGCCGTCAGTGTCAGCCAGTTTGCCGTGGCATACGGAGCTCCATCGCAGTTTTTAACACTGGTAGTATGCCGCGACAGCGTGGACGTGAACCGTATGTGCAGTTGACGGACTTTGAGCGAGGGCGTATAGTGGGCATGCGGGAGGCCGGGTGGACGTACCGCCGAATTGCTCAACACGTGGGGCGTGAGGTCTCCACAGTACATCGATGTTGTCGCCAGTGGTCGGCGGAAGGTGCACGTGCCCGTCGACCTGGGACCGGACCGCAGCGACGCACGGATGCACGCCAAGACCGTAGGATCCTACGCAGTGCCGTAGGGGACCGCACCGCCACTTCCCAGCAAATTAGGGACACTGTTGCTCCTGGGGAATCGGCGAGGACCATTCGCAACCGTCTCCATGAAGCTGGGCTACGGTCCCGCACACCGTTAGGCCGTCTTCCGCTCACGCCCCAACATCGTGCAGCCCGCCTCCAGTGGTGTCGCGACTGGCGTGAATGGAGGGACGAATGGAGACGTGTCGTCTTCAGCGATGAGAGTCGCTTCTGCCTTGGTGCCAATGATGGTCGTATGCGTGTTTGGCGCCGTGCAGGTGAGCGCCACAATCAGGACTGCATACGACCGAGGCACACAGGGCCAACACCCGGCATCATGGTGTGGGGAGCGATCTCCTACACTGGCCGTACACCACTGGTGATCGTCGAGGGGACACTGAATAGTGCACGGTACATCCAAACCGTCATCGAACCCATCGTTCTACCATTCCTAGACCGGCAAGGGAACTTGCTGTTCCAACAGGACAATGCACGTCCGCATGTATCCTGGGGCACCCAACGTGCTCTAGAAGGTGTAAGTCAACTACCCTGGCCAGCAAGATCTCCGGATCTGTCACCCATTGAGCATGTTTGGGACTGGATGAAGCGTCGTCTCACGCGGTCTGCACGTCCAGCACGAACGCTGGTCCAACTGAGGCGCCAGGTGGAAATGGCATGGCAAGCCGTTCCACAGGACTACATCCAGCATCTCTACGATCGTCTCCATGGGAGAATAGCAGCCTGCGTTGCTGCGAAAGGTGGATATACACTGTACTAGTGCCGACATTGTGCATGCTCTGTTGCCTGTGTCTACTTGCCTGTGGTTCTGTCAGTGTGATCATGTGATGTATCTGACCCCAGGAATGTGTCAATAAAGTTTCCCCTTCCTGGGACAATGAATTCACGGTGTTCTTATTTCAATTTCCAGGAGTGTATATTCATATGTACGACGTACAACCTATCACATGATACCTAGTTGTGTACGTAGATCACGGCAAAGTATGTGGATGGGTGCTTGTAAGGTGCGAAATTATTGCCACCTTACACAGTATGTTTCAGTAGATGGTTTGTTGTCTCCCTGTGGTCCTTATGCTTTTTAAGAGCAATGAAAAAGCTGTGAAAGGGTCCTGTAGCCACCTTTCATTGCCAACTCTCGTAGTGGTCAAGTCGGCAAAGAGGTTTCCGCTACCTGTAAGAAATCCACCTGCGTTAGGTTGGTGGCGGAAATGGCATCCTGGGGTTTTCCGGTCCACGCGGAGCGTGGAAGAGGCTGGAGAAGCGGGAGGCAGTCTGCCGCCGGTACGGGAAGCGTACACAGCTGTGCTCCAGTCGAAGAAGGGTGAGTTGGACTGACCGCGTGGCGCGTTGTCACATAGAGAGGGGAGCTTTTAGCTTTTGGTCTCGAATTTCGTCTTATAAAGATTTACTTGCTGGGTTGCAGCAGGGAATGCAAGGCTTTTGTAGACTTTCAGTTTGATTCCCAATGCAGTCTTGACTTTGATCCGTGAGAGGAACGCAGCACAAAGGAGTTGCATATGTTGAAGTGCCCTCGGTTCAGTGTGAATGTTTATGTGCCTACAGCTGTGTGTGTATGCTTCTAATCTTTTCCGGATCTTGGTAATTTTTGTGTATTTGTGAATTTTCTTTGTCTCATGTGATTAAAATTTGGCCACAGTCCATAGAAATTGTCTCCGCGGACCGAGTGGGCACGCGAGTCTCTTATGAAACGTATAGTATTTCACAAGCAATTGTACATAGTTAACATGCAACAGCAGGCTATAGATGCACTACATCAATGTTTTAAGGAATAAATAATTTTGCCTTCAATCTTATCTTGTGTACCGATGTTACGTCGCCGTTACCTTTGCCATTTACCTTGTAGTTTTCCTTGTTGGCCCACCTATAGCGTTTCCATGTGCACAGGTGTAGTGATTAGTGTCACTTTTTTTATCTGAAACAAGTGCTCTGGAATAGATCGTGTTTTCACGAATCTTGCTGCAGGCTGCACATACGCATGGTGTTCACGACCTATTTACTTTACTCAATATTTGATTCACGGGAAGAATGCCTGGATCATATTAATAACTACATCCCATTCTTTATCAATGACGTTACAATGAATGTTCTTTTGTGAGTTTCTCTTATTAATAAATTAAGTAATTTTCTGACTCAGTGCTACCTCTTCTTTGTCGTGTGGCCAGAGTCGGTGGCGACCCTATCTTTTATATTGATTTCAGTGTCAAATAGCATTTTCTTATCCAAAGTGCGCGTGGCTCTTTTAGCTATCAGGATACACTCAAAGGGCGCTTCATGCTTCTTGCACATAGCGTCCTTGTATTCACGCCACTTACAGCTGTGACAGTGTGAATCACTGTGGCACACAAACACTTCACAATGTTCTTCTCCTCAGTGTGCTTTACATTCGATGTTTTTGTTTACAGTACAAACAGCCTCCACTAAGTATTCTGACGTCTTTATTATGTTTTGTTAAAATTTGCTCTGCAAAGCAAAAGACGCAAACCAAACCTCCTGTAACAGCTTTCCTGTAATTCTTAATAATAAGTTCAATTTCATTTTAGCGGACCATACCTAACAGTATATCATCACTTTAGTAACTGTAGTCATGGTGAACAGCGTTCCTGTAGCTATTACAGTTATTTGCAGTTTATGTTATGGGCGATACAGGCTGCGCCGCTTCGAGAGTCACCTGATAAATTGCCCGATATGACATCTAGGGAAACCAGGCAGTCATTACGCCCAAGAGCAAGGAAACCAGTGCAATAGAGACCTCCGTCGGTGTTGCACCAAGCTCGGCCGTTAATCCGTCCGTTTTTGGTTTTACCGATCTTCGTTGCGCGGCACGTTTACTCTCACTGTCAACGTAATTGTGTGATAATGAATCCTACAAATGTAGTGAGCATGATTGTTAGCCGTTTCAAAAACAAAAGAAGTTTCACAGAAATTACAGTAAAGGAGAGAAATGCAGCTGCATTCACAATCATTGTGACAGATGAAACAGTGGCATCCAGTGGTAACAATATACACCACGAAAATACAATAGACTATATTAAAAAATATGAATACGCAGGATAAGACTTGTCTGAATGTGAAAAACTCATGGATAATAGAGAGCCTGATAGCGACGAAGTATTGTTACGAAGTGATGGAAGCCAGTCGTCTGTTTATCTGCCAGGCCCACCGAAGAGGAAGAAGTGGGGTAATACACCTTTTGAGAAGGCTAAGGAGATAATTGTACACCAGAATTCTGAGAAAACTAAGAGTTTAAGCCTAAGTACAGTACAGAAACGATATCGCGTGGTGCAAGACATACATCATCTACAATATTTACGTCACTTGGCAGAGAAAGTAGAGCACGTCCAGCGCTCAAAACTTCACGTTCTTGACGATTATGTAGCTGAAGAATTCAGGTTGGCGAGAATTTTTCTAGGGGCTAATGTTCACGACAGGGATATTCGCGCTTGGGATTTGGAAAAGGCACGAGAAATAGGACTGACTCGATTCATTGGATCAATCCATGGTTTGGCTGCAAGGTTTAAAGGGAGACACCATCTTGGCTCACGGTCAATAAAACAAATATACACTCCTGGAAACTGAAATAAGAACACCGTGAATTCATTGTCCCAGGAAGGGGAAACTTTATTGACACATTCCTGGGGTCAATACATCACATGATCACGCTGACAGAAGCACAGGCACATAGACACAGGCAACAGAGCATGCACAATGTCGGCACTAGTACAGTGTATATCCACCATTCGCAGCAATGCACGCTGCTATTCTCCCATGGAGACGATCGTAGAGGTGCTGGATGTAGTCCTGTGGAACGGCTTGCCATGCCATTTCCACCTGGCGCCTCAGTTGGACCAGCGTTCGTGCTGGACGTGCAGACCGCGTGAGACGACGCTTCATCCAGTCCCAAACATGCTCAATGGGGGACAGATCCGGAGATCTTGCTGGCCAGGGTAGTTGACTTACACCTTCTAGAGCACGTTGGGTGGCACGGGATACATGCGGACGTGCATTGTCCTGTTGGAACAGCAAGTTCCCTTGCCGGTCTAGGAATGGTAGAACGATGGGTTCGATGACGGTTTGGATGTACCGTGCACTATTCAGTGTCCCCTCGACGATCACCAGTGGTGTACGGCCAGTGTAGGAGATCGCTCCCCACACCATGATGCCGGGTGTTGGCCCTGTGTGCCTCGGTCGTATGCAGTCCTGATTGTGGCGCTCACGTGCACGAAGCCAAACACGCATACGACCATCATTGGCACCAAGGCAGAAGCGACTCTCATCGCTGAAGACGACACGTCTCCATTCGTCCCTCCATTCACGCCTGTCGCGACACCACTGGAGGCGGGCTGCACGATGTTGGGGCGTGAGCGGAAGACGGCCTAACGGTGTGCGGGACCGTAGCCCAGCTTCATGGAGACGGTTGCGAATGGTCCTCGCCGATACCCCAGGAGCAACAGTGTCCCTAATTTGCTGGGAAGTGGCGGTGCGGTCCCCTACGGCACTGCGTAGGATCCTACGGTCTTGGCGTGCATCCGTGCGTCGCTGCGGTCCGGTCCCAGGTCGACGGGCACGTGCACCTTCCGCCGACCACTGGCGACAACATCGATGTACTGTGGAGACCTCACGCCCCACGTGTTGAGCAATTCGGCGGTACGTCCACCCGGCCTCCCGCATGCCCACTATACGCCCTCGCTCAAAGTCCGTCAACTGCACATACGGTTCACGTCCACGCTGTCGCGGCATGCTACCAGTGTTAAAGACTGCGATGGAGCTCCGTATGCCACGGCAAACTGGCTGACACTGACGGCGGCGGTGCACAAATGCTGCGCAGCTAGCGCCATTCGACGGCCAACACCGCGGTTCCTGGTGTGTCCGCTGTGCCGTGCGTGTGATCATTGCTTGTACAGCCCTCTCGCAGTGTCCGGAGCAAGTATGGTGGGTCTGACACACCGGTGTCAATGTGTTCTTTTTTCCATTTCCAGGAGTGTATAACCACCGAAGCGTGGAATACGGATGGTGACATGAATGGAAAATGTGACGAGTTTCGCATGGGGGTGATGTCCTTAATCAAAGAGCTTCACTCATCGCGAACTCGGCGTTTCAAGGGAGAGAATTCGGTAAGAAGTTGGGTGCGGAGTGATCATCCAACAACGCATTATTACACCATCCGACCTGTTACCTCGACAAGTGGATACGTGTTTCCAAAAATACTGATAATTTACAGGATCGTGGAGGTCAATTCGGAATCGAGTTACCTTGAAGTACGATCTAGTCACGAAACGAATCCTGATGCAGTTCTTGTCTACTTCCCATATGGAGCGAAGGAGTCTCTTCCTCTGGTTGATTCGCTCGAGTCATTTCGTAACAGGACTGCAAAACATGGGGTTTATAGTCAAGATCATCCCTCCTGTGTGTACACCTTATATTCAGCCACTTGATGTGCTATTCTTACGACAGTTCAAGGCGGTGTTGAATCGGATCGAAAACCTCATTATCCTCAACGACTATCAGTCCACACTATCGTCGACGGACTCAATTTCGTTGCTAAGTTCTACTCTCCTGTCTTCGTAGACGTTTCTCGGTACTCCTGGACTGTGGCTGGATATGATAATTTTAGACTAGAGAGGTTTCAAAGACCGCACGAACGTATTTTTGTTACGTTCAAACGCAGTGTGACTTGGAAGACAGCTTCATCCAGGCATTCATGAAGTGCCCCTAACGTTATAAGCTGATGTGTTTCCGACTCTTTATATTCTATGGTCATGTTCAACCTTGTAATCTTTTCTCAGTAGCTATCAACAACCCATTTTTTTAACTCGGTCAGTGAAGTGTACTGTAACTGTCGATGGAAAATATTGTACGCATATATGTAATATAGACGTGGAACTCCTACATACAATTCAAAACTTGGTTGCAATTACGATCGCAACTTGCGGTAACTCCATTACGAGATCTGGAAGTGATATGAAGAATATTATGAAGTGTTTGTGTGCCACAGTGACTCGTTAAAATATACCTGCTGTTTACACTTCATCCGCTAATACAGTGTCCTGGAAAAGCAAGAGGACCATAGCAAGACAAAACTCCGTCCACTGGAACATACACGCCCGGAAATGGAAAAAAGAACACATTGACACCGGTGTGTCAGACCCACCATACTTGCTCCGGACACTGCGAGAGGGCTGTACAAGCAATGATCACACGCACGGCACAGCGGACACACCAGGAACCGCGGTGTTGGCCGTCGAATGGCGCTAGCTGCGCAGCATTTGTGCACCGCCGCCGTCAGTGCCAGCCAGTTTGCCGTGGCATACGGAGCTCCATCGCAGTCTTTAACACTGGTAGCATGCCGCGACAGCGTGGACGTGAACCGTATGTGCAGTTGACGGACTTTGAGCGAGGGCGTATAGTGGGCATGCGGGAGGCCGGGTGGACGTACCGCCGAATTGCCCAACACGTGGGGCGTGAGGTCTCCACAGTACATCGATGTTGTCGCCAGTGGTCGGCGGAAGGTGCACGTGCCCGTCGACCTGGGACCGGACCGCAGCGACGCACGGATGCACGCCAAGACCGTAGGAACCTACGCAGTGCCGTAGGGGACCGCACCGCCACTACCCAGCAAATTAGGGACACTGTTGCTCCTGGGGTATCGGCGAGGACCATTCGCAACCGTCTCCATGAAGCTGGGCTACGGTCCCGCACACCGTTAGGCCGTCTTCCGCTCACGCCCCAACATCGTGCAGCCCGCCTCCAGTGGTGTCGCGACTGGCGTGAATGGAGGGACGAATGGAGACGTGTCGTCTTCAGCGATGAGAGTCGCTTCTGCCTTGGTGCCAATGATGGTCGTATGCGTGTTTGGCGCCGTGCAGGTGAGCGCCATAATCAGCACTGCATACGACCGAGGCACACAGGGCCAACACCCGGCATCATGGTGTGGGGAGCGATCTCCTACACTGGCCGTACACCACTGGTGATCGTCGAGGGGACACTGAATAGTGCACGGTACATCCAAACCGTCATCGAACCCATCGTTCTACCATTCCTAGACCGGCAAGGGAACTTGCTGTTCCAACAGGACAATGCACGTCCGCATGTATCCCGTGCCACCCAACGTGCTCTAGAAGGTGTAAGTCAACTACCCTGGCCAGCAAGATCTCCGGATCTGTCCCCCATTGAGCATGTTTGGGACTGGATGAAGCGTCGTCTCACGCGGTCTGCACGTCCAGCACGAACGCAGGTCCAACTGAGGCGCCAGGTGGAAATGGCATGGCAAGCCGTTCCACAGGACTACATCCAGCATCTCTACGATCGTCTCCATGGGAGAATAGCAGCCTGCATTGCTGCGAAAGGTGGATATACACTGTACTAGTGCCGACATTGTGCATGCTCTGTTGCGTGTGTCTATGTGCCTGTGGTTCTGTCAGTGTGATCATGTGATGTATCTGACCCCAGGAATGTGTCAATAAAGTTTCCCCTTCCTGGGACAATGAATTCACGGTGTTCTTATTTCAATTTCCAGGAGTGTATTTAAGTGCATGTATCTGCTTCTCCGTATATCTACTCAAATGCAGGCAAATTAGCGTGTTTCTGTTATGGAAATAACAAGTAAAATGGCGCTACGTATTCAGATATTCTTGTGCAGTGAAGGAATGGACGACATTTTGCTGACAATAACAGTAATGATTTCTGAAACGTTAGACCCCGAAATCAGGCATTATACCCCAGAACCCATTATGGCAATGTACTAAAGCATTTTAAAATTATTTGTGGCTGGTTGCGTTACTAACCAGCAATCCTTAACGGTAGCTGAGTTAACGAGACCCAGCAGATGAAATAACATCCAAAATGAAAACTTTGTCCTCCGTGTCGCCACACAAAAATACTTGCAGTGGTTCACTTTATGCTATGGTTGAGTGTTATCGTGAATAAAAATTCGTTTCGCGATAATCACGTTATATTCCGCACAACGTTAAATCTTCTGCACAACTCCGCGAACCTCGGTCTTCCTACCAAGCGCTACAATGTCGATTCCTGCAGTCGTTTTCTTATCGCAAACGTCGCATTTATCACAGGAATTACTACCTTCTTATGCATTAAAGTATCGGAAACCGTTCAGTACAATCTGCTACACAATAAATACCGAATAGAAACCAACTTTATGTTATAAAAACACATAAACAAGCCATAGGGTCCGTAGCGTAATACAGTGTCTTCTATTCACGGCCGTAACTCTCTTCCAATTAGGACGACGATCGTTGCGAAACTTTCCCCTGTAAATTCGTTCGCGTTTCCTGGCACTACATCCTGCTGCACCATACCCGTATTTTAGACGTATGAACGTAAATTACGCTCACGGACTCCCAAAGTGTGTTACAGAAACTAAAACATCCGTCGCTCGATAAACAGACTAAGAAATGTCTCGTCAATTGAAGACATAAAGTCTGAAAATGAGTCCGTGGTCACAACAGATCCATCTTGATCACACAAACTTTTACACATCACTATTACCTGTTTTGCCTACTGCCATCTTCTGATTTTTTATAAATACGAGGGCCGTTCAGAAAGTAACCTCCAGTTGATTTAAAAAAATACACCAAGTTAAATAAAAATATTTTAATATATACATCTTACAACTACATCTTTGCACTATTTTTCTACATAGTCTCCATAGCGATTGAGGCACTTATCGTATCTCTTCACAAGCTTTGAAATTCCTTCTGCATAAAAATCACCCGCTTGTGCCTGGAGCCAGCCTGTGACCGCATCTTTGAGCTCTTCGTCGTCATCAAACCGCTGTGACCCGAGCCATTTCTTCAAATGCATGAAGAGGTGATAATCACTTGGCGCCAGGTCTGGGCTGTAAGGTGGATGGTTGATAACGTCCCACTTGAAGGACTCAAGAAGGGCCGTTGTTCTGCGAGCAGAGTGAGGACGGGCGTTATCGTGCAAAAAAACGATACCGGAAGTCAGCATACCACGGCGTTTGTTCTGTATAGCCCGTCGTAACTTTTTTATTGTTTCACAGTACACGTCTTGATTAATGGTCGTACCACGTTCCATGAATTCAACCAACAACACCCCTTTGGCATCCCAAAACACCGTTGCCATCAGTTTTCTGGCAGAAAAATCTTGCGAGGCTTTTCTTGGTTTGGTAGGCGAATTTGAATGTGCCCACATCTTTGATTGTTCTTTTGTCTCAGGGTTCACGTACTTAATCCAGGTTTCGTCACCGGTCACGATTCTGTTTAACAATGGTTCTCCTTCGTCCTCATAACGTGACAGAAAGTCTAATGCAGAGGCCATTCTTTGAGTTTTGTGGTGGTCGGTAAGAATTTTGGGCACCCATCGTGCACAGAACTTACGGTAACCCAATATTGCTGTCACTATCTCGTACAAGAGAGTCTTAGAAATCTGTGGAAAACCAGTAGACAACTCCGACATTGAGAAACGTCGATTTTCACGAACTTTTGCATCAACTGTCTGAACGAGTTCGTCAGTCACCAATGATGGTCTACCACTCCTCTCTTCATCATGAACGTTTTCTCGTCCACTTTTAAATAAACGTACCCATTCACGGACAACTCCTTCACTCATAACTCTTGGTCCGTACACGGCACAAAGCTCACGATGAATAGCTGCTGCAGAATATCCTTTGGCTGTAAAAAACCTTATGGCAGCACGCACTTCACATTTGGTGGGGTTTTCTATTGCAGCACACATTTCAAACTGCCACAAAAACTAAACTAGCGCAGGTACGACGTTCACTCGACCACGGCTTGATGCCGACTGACCTGTTGAGTGCGTGAACGCACAGATGGCGTCGCTACTCCCCCCACAACCCGCACTGCGACCAATCGGAGGTTACTTTCTGAGCCGCCCTCGTAAAAACGGGGTGTAACCAACAAAGTTAAATCTGCTGAAGCTACATCTATAAAAGGCCTGGTGCTAAATAAGAAAAATAAAAAGCATTTCCATCATTGACAGCCATGGTTTACAGCCATACATACCGTAAAATATTCTGATGTAGGTAACAACGTGAGATTATACATGTAGGTACGTAGTAAGTGCTGGTGATGATCTGCATGCGTCTGTTATTTATACAAATAACTGAGGCCAGGAAAGAGCACTATAGTTAGAGTACATGAGTAAGCAGCATCAAAAATTTGATAGTTAAAATGCATATTCATAGTCATTTATTAAAATTACTTCACATGTCAAAATGAGAGTGTGGCAGTAAAACATGTACTGACATTCAATATGTGGAATTAGATCCTTACTTAAAATCCAGGCTAGGAGCTTTCCATTTTTAATATTTGAAAATTTTATGTGGATTTTAAGTATTGGTCTATTTCCACTTATTGGTTGTCAGCACATGTTTTATTGTCAGAAGCTCATTTTGCCATGTGAACAGTTTTAATTAATGGCTACGCATATGCGTCTTAACTATTAAATTTGCGTTATTGATTACTGATGCACAGTAGCTGTAGTGCACTCCGCTGGTCTCAGTTATTTGTATAAATACCAGACCCATCCAGCTCATCATCAGTATGTACTATGTACCTACATGCATAATTTGACATTGATACCTACGTGGGATTATTTTTTGACATGTATGGCTGCCACGCATGGCTATCAGACATGGAAATAAGTTTTATTGTTCTAATGTGGCATCAGGCCTTTTATAGATTTAGCTTCAACAAATTGCAGTTAGTTGGTTACACCCTGTTTTTGTCCATAAAAGGTCTGAAGATGGCAGTAGCCAAAACCGGTAATTGTGACGTGTGAAAGTATGTGTGATCAAGACGGACCTGCGAAATAAAGATATGTCTTGGATGTCTTGGAGGCCATAATAGAAGCGCGGAGATTGGACACTGGCGTCTGCTTGCTTTGGATAGAAGAGCTGGTTCAAATGGCTCTGAGCACTATGGGACTTAACTGCTGAGGTCATCAGCCCCCTAGAACTTAGAACTACTTAAACCTAACTCACCTAAGGACATCACACACATCCATGCCCGAGGCAGGATTCGAACCTGCGACCGTAGCGGTCGCGCAGCTCCAGACTGTAGCGCCTAGAACCGCTCGGACACTCCGGCCAACGCGATAGAAGAGCATCAAGGCATACTCCATATTGAAACTGTTGGTCGCCTCCCTAAGAGGTGCATTACGAGAGGACAGCTCCGCCCAACACGAATCACTTGTTCGTATTTCGACGGTTAAGAAAACTGCTGATCACGACTGGAACCGTGAATGGCACGCACCCCAGCACTGCAAGGGTGGCCATACAACCGAACGTCTCTTCTCGGTCATGGTTTATCTCGGCGATGCTTGGTAGACATCACGTGACCTCTCTCATCCGCATGAGGCTGGAACACGGGTGTTAACCCGCGTACCTACACTGGTTGAAAATTGTCGTTTGTGGACACTGTGATCAGGACATATCGGCGGTGGCCGGTCTGAACCACGTCGTATTGGCGTGTGTCAAATACTCGCACGTGTGTCAAATACTCGGCCGCACAGTCGCTGTTGTAGAAAAAATTAGTTGAGACAGGCTACCTCCTCACTAGGAGTTTAATTGCTTTACTTCACCGGCTCGATATATAGGGTGATTCAAAAAGAATACCACAACTTTAAAAATGTGTATTTAATGAAAGAAACATAATATAACCTTCTGTTATACATCATTACAAAGAGTATTTAAAAAGGTTTTTTTCTAAAAAACAAGTTCAGAGATGTTCAATATGGCCCCCTCCAGACACACGAGCAATATCAACCCGATACTCCAACTCGTTCCACACTCTCTGTAGCATATCAGGCGTAACAGTTTGGATAGCTGCTGTTATTTCTCGTTTCAAATCATCAATGGTGGCTGGGAGATGTGACCGAAACACCATATCCTTAACATACCCCCATAAGAAAAAATCGCAGGGGGTAAGATCAGGGCTTCTTGGAGGCCAGTGATGAAGTGCTCTGTCACGGGCTGCCTGGCGGCCGATCCATCGCCTCGGGTAGTTGACGTTCAGGTAGTTACGGACAGATAAGTGCCAATGTGGTGGCGCTCCATCCTGCTGAAATATGAATTGTTGTGCTTCTTGTTCGAGCTGAGGGAACAGCCAATTCTCTAACATCTCCAGATACTGTAGTCCAGTTACAGTAGCACCTTCGAAGAAAAAGGGACCAAAAACTTTATTGGCTGAAATGGCACAGAAAACGTTCACCTTAGGCGAGTCACGTTCATACTGAGTTGTTTCCCGCGGATTCTCAGTGCCCCATATACAGACATTGTGACGGTTGACTTTCCCGTTAGTGTGGGAAGTTGCTTCATCACTAAACACAATCTTTGAAACGAAAGATTCATCTGTTTCCATTTGAGCAAGGATAAAATCACAGAAATCGATTCTTTTAATCTCATCAGCTGCAGACAGTGCTTGAACCAATTTCAGACGATAAGATTTCATAACTAACCTTTTTCGTAGAACTCTCCATACAGTTGATTGTGGAATTTGCAGCTCTCTGCTAGCTCTGCGACTCGATTTTCCTGGGCTGCGAACAAATGCTTGCTGGATGCGTGCTACATTTTCATCACTCGTTCTCGGCCGTCCAGAACTTTTCCCTTTGCACAAACACCCATTCTCTGTAAACTGTTTATACCAACGTTTAATACACCACCTATCAGGAGGTTTAACACCATACTTCGTTCGAAATGCACGCTGAACAACTGTCGTCGATTCACTTCTGCCGTACTCAATAACACAAAAAGCTTTCTGTTGAGCGGTCGCCATCTTAGCATCAACTGACGCTGACGCCTAGTCAACAGCGCCTCAAGCGAACAAATGTACAACTAAATGAAACTTTATAGCTCCCTTAATTCGCCGACAGATAGTGCTTAGCTCTGCCTTTTGTCGTTGCAGAGTTTTCAATTCCTAAAGTTGTGGTATTCTTTTTGAATCACCCTGTACTATAAAGTGTAAGTGGCCTGCTTCTGTGTTGGCAGCGCTGTGTAGCGTTTTGCATTGGATCTATGACTGCGCTTTCTTTGTAAGAGACTCTGTGGCCGGTTGGACTCGTTGTTGGAAGTTAATCGCCAGTACTGTTGGGCAGTTGGAAGTTAGTCGCCAGCAGTGATGGATATTACATGTGAGAAGTTAGTATTGATGGAGGGTAGAGGTCTGGAGTGTTAGCGTAGCCTAACGATCTGGAAGTTTCCGACTTGGAGATTGAAAATTATTCATGATTATATATCTTTCTACTGGATGTCAATGACGATTTATATTGGTGTTTGAACTGTATGTCACGTTATTAAGGTAAAAAATTCATTATTTGATTTGCAACAAAATCTTTCCTTTGCTAACAACATGCCTATTAGTAGTTAGTGGCTTTAGTAGTTAGAATCTTTCATTTAGCTGGCAGTATTGACGCACGCTGTGTTGTAGCAGTTCGCGTAATGAAGATTTTTGTGAGGTAAGTGCTTAATGAAATGTATAGATTATTGTTAAGATTTCTTTTTAGTCAGGGCCATTCTTTTGAATTAATCATTTGAAGTCAGGTTGTAATTTTTTTGAGCAGTCAAATTGCGTTGCGCTAGAATATTGTGGGTCAGTGTTGACTTGATAATAAAAAGTAAAGAGAAAGTAGGCTCAGTACGTTCAGTTTTACTCAGCTATTTCAGAATCAAATAACGTAGAAGTTTCATCTCAGTCATTCAGCAATTTAAGTACAGGCACACACATTTAAATAAAGAAGTTTCAAAAGGTATTATCTGCTCGGAAACTATTTAAAAAAGGCTCCAGAATCCAGCTTGACCTAAAAGTTCTGTCGATCTTGTCCTACCGCGGAACCAGCTCCGTTCAAAAACTGGGACGTCTGGTTGTGTTTTTTACTTTGCAGTGAAAACTTAAGAGAGTAAATGACTCTGTTGTCCATCTTTCAATTTTATGTGTCTAATTTTGTGCTTTTTATTTTCGTAACGATCTTTGTACTTCACCCTCTTATCATTGTTCTGTTATGAGTAGTGTGCTAATGTTAACTTAGCACTGCAATAACTACTGCTGCCTTTATGGTGTTCGCCTTTCAGTGTTTTCGTTTTACATTAAGAACTTATGTTTGCACCTCGAACTCTTTTTATTGTTATATTGTCTGCATTGTAATTGTGTTAATATGGCACTTTTATAACTAATGCTGTCTTACGGCCTTTGCTGCCCAACCCCAAAACTAAATAAAGTAAAAAAAGTATATATTTTCATGTAACAAGTAGTGCTGCATCCTCAAGAAGCAGTCATAAACTGTAAACACTATTTAGCTCCACAGGTTCAAAATGGTTCAAATGGCTCTGAGCACTATGGGACTTAACATCTGTGGTCATCAGTCCCCTAGAACTTAGAACTACTTAAACGTAACTAACCTAAGGACATCACACACATCCATGCCCGAGACAGGATTCGAATCTGCGACCGTAGCGGTCGCGCGGTTCCACACTGAAGCGCCTAGAACCGCTCGGCCACACTGGCCGGCAAGCTCCAAAGGAGACACATTGCACAGACTCCTGTTTTTCAAGATACCGTCATCAACATTATGTTTTCATGAAACAGAAGCAGTTTACTAACGCGTGCCTTACTTACATTGTTCATTAAAGACCGCTTCCTGTTTGTATTTGTTTGCAGTTTGTGATCGCTCAATGAGAAATTTATCAGCGCTCTTACTAAAACAAGTAGAAATGATTTCATAAAACATTAAAAAGAAGTAAAAGAGGCCTCACATGTAACTGCACTCGTTCTGTACCAGTCTCACTCATGTTCACCCGAAAAAAATCATAGTACCACACATCCCTTAAGATACGCAAAATTTAATTAAATGTTCTACCATTTTGTATTAGAACACGGATGAGGTCTGAATGAATATCAAACAAAAAAGACGAGCGTAAGTTGGACATCCATAGCATGTAGGGGGATGGCTCGTTGAAACACCTGCTAATCCCTTCATGCCTCCTTGGCTACTATACCTGCTAATTCGTTTCCCTCAATAATAATGTGCCGGGGTACCTAGCCGTTCTAAGTGGAGAAGGGCGTCCTGGATATTATGGACTACTTTGATGGATGCACGTGTTGTACAGAGCGAAAGGCGCTCGGGAAGTCGGAAAAGATGAGCAATTTAGTTCTCTCAGGACATCTCTCCTGCTCCATTCAAGAACTCATAACACCGGAAACATTCACTGCCGACATCTGACTCCGTATCTCCAAGTAGGATGGCCGACAGTGTGTCATTTGGATCTTACAGGTTTCGGATATCCTGCTCACTTATTTATACACTCCTGGAAATGGAAAAAAGAACACATTGACACCGGTGTGTCAGACCCACCATACTTGCTCCGGACACTGCGAGAGGGCTGTACAAGCAATGATCACACGCACGGCACAGCGGACACACCAGGAACCGCGGTGTTGGCCGTCGAATGGCGCTAGCTGCGCAGCATTTGTGCACCGCCGCCGTCAGTGTCAGCCAGTTTGCCGTGGCATACGGAGCTCCATCGCAGTCTTTAACACTGGTAGCATGCCGCGACAGCGTGGACGTGAACCGTATGTGCAGTTGACGGACTTTGAGCGAGGGCGTATATTGGGCATGCGGGAGGCCGGGTGGACGTACCGCCGAATTGCCCAACACGTGGGGCGTGAGGTCTCCACAGTACATCGATGTTGTCGCCAGTGGTCGGCGGAAGGTGCACGTGCCCGTCGACCTGGGACCGGACCGCAGCGACGCACGGATGCACGCCAAGACCGTAGGATCCTACGCAGTGCCGTAGGGGACCGCACCGCCACTTCCCAGCAAATTAGGGACACTGTTGCTCCTGGGGTATCGGCGAGGACCATTCGCAACCGTCTCCATGAAGCTGGGCTACGGTCCCACACACCGTTAGGCCGTCTTCCGCTCACGCCCCAACATCGTGCAGCCCGCCTCCAGTGGTGTCGCGACAGGCGTGAATGGAGGGACGAATGGAGACGTGTCGTCTTCAGCGATGAGAGTCGCTTCTGCCTTGGTGCCAATGATGGTCGTATGCGTGTTTGGCGCCGTGCAGGTGAGCGCCACAATCAGGACTGCATACGACTGAGGCACACAGGGCCAACACCCGGCATCATGGTATGGGGAGCGATCTCCTACACTGGCCGTACACCACTGGTGATCGTCGAGGGGACACTGAATAGTGCACGGTACATCCAAACCGTCATCGAACCCATCGTTCTACCATTCCTAGACCGGCAAGGGAACTTGCTGTTCCAACAGGACAATGCACGTCCGCATGTATCCCGTGCCACCCAACGTGCTCTAGAAGGTGTAAGTCAACTACCCTGGCCAGCAAGATCTCCGGATCTGTCCCCCATTGAGCATGTTTGGGACTGGATGAAGCGTCGTCTCACGCGGTCTGCACGTCCAGCACGAACGCTGGTCCAACTGAGGCGCCAGGTGGAAATGGCATGGCAAGCCGTTCCACAGGACTACATCCAGCATCTCTACGATCGTCTCCATGGGAGAATAGCAGCCTGCATTGCTGCGAAAGGTGGATATACACTGTACTAGTGCCGACATTGTGCATGCTCTGTTGCGTGTGTCTATGTGCCTGTGGTTCTGTCAGTGTGATCATGTGATGTATCTGACCCCAGGAATGTGTCAATAAAGTTTCCCCTTCCTGGGACAATGAATTCACGGTGTTCTTATTTCAATTTCCAGGAGTGTATATCGTGTCAGTTGGATTGTCCTACATTTTACAGTATTTTACACTGTGAAAATACATACAAGTGTGTGCTTGCGAGGATAAGTTTCACGTTTTACTCCTTTCTGTGCCAGACTAAGACGCGCAGTAAAGACTTCTATTTTTTTAAATGAAAATTAGCCTATATTTAACAGCAACAGCGGAAAAGGGGGCATATTGCCAGCATTACTGCTTTCTTGATTACTTGTCTTAACGTGTTTGGAGATGTTTAACACATGAAAATTTGTGCCGCGCCGGGACTCGCACCCCGATCCTCCCGCTTGTCGAGAGGGATCGCTGTAGTTAGTTCGGCTATCCGAGCACGCCTGCAGAAACGATCCAAAGTTCCACATGTTGTGTAGACACGATTCTAATGTGTGTACAATTATTGATTCCTACACAGGAAGACAAACATCATATCGTCGTTTCAGCCAGTCGAGACGCGCATTCCTCATTGATGAATACAAAATTTCATGTCTATTCAGTGTCTGTATCTTCATAACACAATTCCCTTCAGACAAGCAAGCATGACGGTATTGTTCGTTAGCAGAAGCATCACTTCCATCACAGAAGTACTAAACATACGAGATTTGTTCAAAAAATCCCGGAACATTCGTAATTTCGCGCCAGTGGTGTGCTGGAGAGAAATGCGGATGGCATCCCTTCACATGCCTGGGTTTGATGTGTAACTGCCGGAAGTTTCATTGTTATATGTGTGTTGTTTATTATTCGGTGCTGTATTGAGTGGGACGATATGTCGCACAGTTTGCGAATTTCGAGATGGCAGAGTTAGAGCAGCAACGCGTCTGCATTAAATTTTGGTGAAACTCAAGGAAACCTTTACAGAGACACACCAGATGGTGCAGGAAGCCTACGGTGACGAGTGCTTCAGCCGGACTCGGTGTTACGAATAGTTCACATAGTTTAAAAATGGAAGTTAAAGATGACACTCGTTCGGGACGCCCTTCGATGTATACCGAGGACGCTCATGTCAGGAATGTCAACGAGACTGGGTGTGCCAATGGAAGACCGACTGTCTGAGAGATTGCTGAAGAACGTAAAATTCCAGTTGAAACGTGTCACGAAATCCTGACACAGCATCTTGAAACGCATCGTGTTGTCACCAAGATCGTCAACACCAGAATGACCTTCACCTCGCAACCAGTGAAGAGCTTCTTGACCGCGCGAATGGTTGGTTCAAATGGCTCTGAGCACCATGGGACTCAACTGCTGAGGTCATTAGTCCCCTAGAACTTAGAACTAGTTAAACCTAACTAACCTAAGGACATCACAAACATCCATGCCCGAGGCAGGATTCGAACCTGCGACCGTAGCGGTCTTGCGGTTCCAGACTGCAGCGCCTTTAACCGCACGGCCACTTCGGCCGGCCCGCGCGAATGAGAAGGAGATGTTGCTTAAGAGAATCATAACTGGTGAGTTATGCAGAATTATTCAATCTGTATATTGAGCAAGCAGTAAAGGAAACAGAAGAAAAATTCGGAGTAGGAATTAAAATTCGAGCTTAAACACTCATCACCGTAGGCTTCCTGCACCATCTGGTGTGTCTCTGTAAAGGTTTCCTTGAGTTTCACCAAAATTCAATGCAGACGCGTTGCTCCTCTTAACTCTGCCGTCTCGAAATTCGCAAACTGTGCGACATATCGTCCCACTCAATACAGCACCGAATAATAAACAACAGGCATATAACAATGAAACTTCCGGCATTTACACATCAAACCCAGGCGTGTGAAGGGATACCTATACAAGGGCGATGTACTTGAGGACAATATTATGGAAATGGAAGAGGATGTAGATGGAGATGAAATGGGAGATAAGATACTGCGTGAAGAGTTTGACAGAGCACTGAAAGACCTGAGACGAAATAAGGTCCCGGGAGTAGACAACATTCCATTAGAACTACTGATGGCCTTGGGAGAGCCAGTCATGACAAAACTGTACCATCTGGTGAGCAAGATGTATGAGACAGGCGAAATACCCTCAGACTTCAAGAAGAATATAATAATTCCAATCCCAAAGAAAGCATGTGTTGACAGATGTGAAAATTACCGAACTATCAGTTTAATAAGTCACAGCTGCAAAATACTAACGCGAATTCTTTACAGACGAATGGTAAAACTGGTAGAAGCGGACCTCGGGGAAGATCAGTTTGAATTCTGTAGAAATGTTGTAACACGTGAGGCAATACTAACCTTACGACTTATCTTAGAAGAAAGATTAAGAAAAGGCAAACCTACGTTTCTAGCATTTGTAGACTTAGAGAAAGCTTTTCACAACGTTAACTGAAATACTCTCTTTCAAATTCTGAAGGTGGCAGGGGTAAAATACAAGGAGCGAAAGGCTATTTACAATTTGTACAGAAACCAGATGGCAGTTATAAGAGTCGAGGGGCATGAAAGGGAAGCAGTGGTTGGGAAAGGAGTGAGACAGGGTTGTTGCCTCTCCCCGATGTTATTCAATCTGTATATTGAGCAAGCAGTAAAGGAAACAAAAGAAAAATTCGGAGTAGGTATTAAAATTCATGGAGAAGAAGTAAAAACTTTGAGGTTCGCCGATGACATTGTAATTCTGTCAGAGACAACAAAGGACTTGGAAGAGCAGTTGAACGGAATGGACAGTGTCTTGAAAGGGGATATAAGATGAACATCAACAAAAGCAAAACGAGGATAATGGAATGTAGTCAAATTAAATCGGGTGATGCTGAGGCGATTACATTAGGAAATGAGACACTTAAAGTAGTAAAGGAGTTTTGCTATTTAGGGAGCAAAATAACTGATGATGGTCGAAGTAGAGAGGATATAAAATGTAGACTGGCAATGGCAAGGAAATCGTTTCTGAAGAAGAGAAATTTGTTAACATCTAGTATAGATTTAAGTGTCAGGAAGTCGTTTCTGAAAGTATTTGTATGGAGTGTAGCCATGTATGGAAGTGAAACATGGACGATAACCAGTTTGGACAAGAAGAGAATAGAAGCTTTCGAAATGTGGTGGTACAGAAGAATGCTGAAGATAAGGTGGGTAGATCACGTAACTAATGAGGAGGTATTGAATAGGATTGGGGAGAAGAGAAGTTTGTGGCACAACTTGACTAGAAGAAGGGATCGGTTGGTGGGATATGTTTTGAGGCATCAAGGGATCACAAATTTAGCATTGGAGGGCAGCGTGGAGGGTAAAAATCGTAGAGGGAGACCAAGAGATGAATACACTAAGCAGATTCAGAAGGATGTAGGTTGCAGTAGGTACTGGGAGATGAAGAAGCTTGCACAGGATAGAGTAGCATGGAGAGCTGCATCAAACCAGTCTCAGGACTGAAGACCACAACAACAACAACAACTGGTGATGAGACTTGGGTCTACGGTTATGATGTTTAGACCGAGGTTCAGTCTCCACAGTCGGTCATGAAAGTTTTTTCAAGAAAAGCTCTCCATGTCCGGTCAACTGTCAAAGCCATTCTGATAGTTTTCTTTGACTTTGAAAGATTAGTTCATCATGAATTCGCGCCTCAGGGACAAACTGTTCGATGGTACAATCGGGACGTGTTGCGACGCCTGCGGGAAAATGTGAGAAGGAAACGGCCCGGAATGTTGCGAGACAATTCATGGCCGTTGCATCACGATAACGTACCCGTACATTCATCCCTCACTATTGCACAAAAAACGGAAATACTGTGCTGCCTTATCCTGCGCACTCTCCAGGCCTGGTACCTGAGGACCTTTTTCATTCCAGAATTGAAAACCCTGTTAAAAGAACGAAGATTTCCAACTATAGAGAAGATAAAAGAAAATTCGCAGACGGGGATTCGCGCGATCCAGCAAGAGGCGTACTAAGACAGCTTGCGGAAGTGGAAATGGCGTTGGGATTTGTGTATCAATTGTGGAGGAGAGTATTTCGAAGGAGATCATGCACAATAAGTGAAAGATAACCGTTGAAAAATTTTGTGGACAAACTTCCGAAATTTTTAGAATAGAACTCGTACAACACGTGAGCATATTATTCGTTAGTATAAATGTGTGTGGCCGGCCGCTGGTGGCCGAGCGGTTCTGGCGCTACAGTCTGGAACCGCGCGACCGCTACGGTCGCAGGTTCGAATCCTGCCTCGGGCATGGATGTGTGTGTTGTCCTTAGGTTAGTTAGGTTTAAGTAGTTCTAAGTTCTAGGGGACTTATGACCTCAGTAGTTGAGTCTCATAGTGCTCAGAGCCATTTGAACCATTTTATTTTATAAATGTGTGGCACTTTAGACAGGAGTCTACAAACACAGTAAACCGATGCTTTCCTCTCACACGGTCTCAGTCCATCGCACTACTCCACTCGCAACACACCACGGATGGCTACGCCTTTAACGAGCTACTTTAATGGCAGGAATACGACCTAGCAAAGAGGTTGAATGCACTGAGGTAGATTGGGCTAGAATAAAACGTCAACGAGGTGGAGTGGGTACGGCATACACGTGCGTGCCATTAGCCCAAAACCGAATGTGCATTAAATGTTTTCTATTTCGGAAACGAGGTAGATTGGGCTAGAATAAAACGTCAACGAGGTGGAGTGGGTACGGCATACACGTGCGTGCCATTAGCCCAAAACCGAATGTGCATTAAATGTTTTCTATTTCGGAAACCATTTGAAATAGTGCATATGCCCTTACGAAGTTTTCTAATTCAAATGAAAGTTCCTGTCATATCTCTGGATATTGGCCATTCCTCCTGAGACATCCTGTATAACTTGTGTTGATGTAAGCTTTGGTCCCATCCTGGGAAGAAGAGCCCTGTCACTTGCTCGACTGTAACGGATAATGTGGCCCAAGATTAATCTTTCACGTCGACTGTATCAGCAAGGAGCACAAAGGACCTGACTCATAGGTCAATATTCTTTCCTTTGTCAAATATTTTATGGTTGGTGTGACGTGTTTCCCTGTAGTTTCACTGAAGTGTGCCTACCTTACTATAACTTTTCTGTAGTGAGTTAAAACTCAGTAATGTATTCCATAACCGAGGATCCTTAAATCAAGAGAACGGTTTCTGTCGAAATGAAGTAGTATGAGTCAGTTTTCAAGATACTTACACATGAAATTATATGACCTCTTGCTGGACATTAGCAGATAACTAAATACCAGAGCGGCATACATTGAGTAAGAATACATATTACTCACGTTCCTTCTGAAATGTATACAGATTCAACAACCAAAGTAATCATCCTTGTCTTCTGTACTACATATGCTATTAGTTTGTAATTATGATTTTTTGCAAGGTTGAATGAATTGTACCAGAGGAACGATTTCACTTTTGATTTAAAATATGTTTTTGTGTGCTGGAAAAACGATCTAACTATTTGTGGTTCCAGAACGAGGTTTTCACTCTGCAGCGGAGTGTGCGCTGATATGAAACTTCCTGGCAGATTGAAACTGTGTGCCGGACCGAGACTCGAACTCGGGATCTTTGCCTTTCGCAAGCAAGTGCTCTGCCAAAGGCAAATGTCCCGAGCTCGAGTCTCGGCCCGGCACACAGTTTTAATATACCAGGAAGTTTCATATCAGCGCACTCTCCGCTGCAGAGTGAAAGTCTCTTTCTAGAAACATTCCCCAGGTGTGGCTAAGCCATGTCTCCGCAATATCCATTCCTCCAGGAGCGCTAGTTCTGCTAGGTTCGCAGGAGAGCTTCTGTGAATATTGGAAGGCGGGAGGTACTAGCGGAATTAAAGGTGTGAGGACGGGGCCTGAGTGGTGCTTGGCTAGTTCAGTTGGTAGAGCACTTGCCAGCGGAAGGAAAACGTCCCGAGTTCGAGTCTCGGCCCGGCACACAGTTTTAATCTGCCAGGAAGTTACATATTTGTGGTCCCCTTTGAACACCTTTCTGGGCAACTGACGTGTCTAATTCCGTAAAACTGACCAAAATGACTGTAGATTGAAAACAGATGTTGTTTTGACTGTTAACTTGCGTGGAATCACTAATTTCCTTCGAATAAGATTACTTCTGGACTTTATACAGTATGGAGTTAATGACTGAAAATGTGCAAAATTTGTTTCTCTAAAAAGAAATGTACACGAGACGAGCAGAACGTATTGGTTTGAGAAGCTCTGTAACTAGCTTCTTCGTAATCATACTTTTTTACCATGTAGCATTAAGCATTTGGAACGTTCTGGCCTATTCACTGACTCTAGTTTATGTGCTATATTAATCTTCGACACGTATAATTATTTGATATACGGAACTGTTTATACTGAGTTCTCTTTAACTGAGACAGAAATCATTTTCAGAGAGCCACACAATGATACTACTCTCTACAGGAATTAATTGTGAAACTTTTGACCTCTACAAAAAGCAGTACGTACTCTGCATCTTCGGTGTCCCCATTGATGGAAATTTAAACTGGAAAAACACGTTTTCGAACTCGTAAAACAACTTACTTCATCCATATTTGAAATTAGAATCATTGCAAATCTTGGGTAAGTAGCTTGACATATTTTGCATATTTTCATTGTGTACATAATCACAACACCAAAAGGAAAAAATTTATTCATTACTCTATGTTAAAGTAATCTTTAAGACAAAAAGGGGTGTACAGTGCTGCAGCCACTTACCCAGAGATATAAAATGTCTGACAAGCAAAAAAGTAAAATCTGAAAACAAACATAAAAAGTTTCTTCTTGTAACTCCTTTTATTCAGTAGAAGAATTTCTATTATCGTAATGCGTAAAAGGTGGAGGGTAGAAATTACTGATATTTGTATATTAAAAAAATTATAAAATAAAAACTTATAGATGTCCAGCATTTTTGACATCGTTACGATTTATCGTGAATAATGACCCTTGGAACATGAAACTAACTTTGCAACTGACAAATGTTATGGGGAATAATGGTATTAAAATCACACTCTAAGAGACCGCTTTTACAAACAAGTGAATGAGCTTCAATACGTTCGAAATCACCCAAATATAACACAACGCAGTTCGTACAAAAATGCTTTTAAACCATTCATGAGTTAAGTAGAATCTTACAGTAATTAAATACTGTTGCAGATTGGTAAAACATTACACAGAAAAATGTTCACCGCGGTCGTCCCAGTGCTTCAATAAAAAAAAATTAAATTTAAAATCTGATGAGCATGCTTCATTTACAGCTGTCTAACGAGATCTACATTAGGCTTGAGAGTTACGCTTACGGAAGTAAATAAATAATTAAATAGGGAAATCAGCATATTTTGCCCCTGATAACTATTCTCGCGCGTAGCAATTAGGAAGGCAAACAAACTGATGTAATGAAACTGATAAGATAATCGCCGTCCTAAGCATGTGAACTTCGTCGAGCAAGATGTGATCGCCAAAACAAGCAGTGTAAATTAATATTTATAAACCTGTCACGAGGAACCAGTTGAGCTCTTCTCTGATTCGTAGTGATAGCGACCGTCCGCTCATCGATCAGCACCCTAATTTGCCACCAAAAGAAACGTCACAGTAACCTGTACGTGGTGACGCTCCGAGAATACGTGAACACTTCTGGCGAGTGCGGACGGTCCATACTGAAGACTATCGCGCAGCACAATCCCACGCTCTGTGTCGGCAAGTCGCAACCGTGAAATATCTGCATGTCAGCAGCTGTTCGTTCATCGCACAACAAGTTGGGCGTGTCGCAATCTGATCTACACATACTGGTGAGTTAACGTGTCGCAAGCAATCAACAGGCTGACTGCAGAATACATCCTGAAGATACCACACAGGGCTTTCTCTCCGTTTCAGAACTACAAGCTTCGTAATTTAGATTCGATTTTAGTTGAACGGTTGTCCCTGTACAGTTATTTGTTTCATATGGTGTTACACATTTTTTATATGTCGTCTGCAGACAACTGTAATTGCTCAAATACTGGCCTCCTTGGCTACTGGCCTTCCCGCGAGACAGCTGGATCTGATGGTGGAGAGTAGAAACCGGTAATCTGAAAAGATAATTGTGATTGTGTCAGAAATCTGAGTCTGCAACTGAGATAGGCAGCTGAAAACACAACATCTAAAATTACAGATGCAGGTTAATTGCAGCGTTAATATCCAATGTTCGCCTGCCAGATCGACCTTAACCAGCATATTTTTGAGGCACATTGCTGCACCATTATCATATATATAGTCTTATTTGTTACAGCTGCGTTCCCAGAGCGTTTTCTTTCCCTGTGGCTTAGCCTGCGTACGCATTTGATATTTACAGGATGTTACAAAATTACGCCGACCAACTTCGAGGGGATATAGAAGGTGTCTTGAGCGACAAAATGAGGATAGGAACCCTCGACCGAAAATGTCACTGAACGACGCTACAGAGCGTTGATGTTATAGGCGCCGGCGCCTGTTTATGTATGTATACACAGGGTGATTCCGTGCATAAACTTTCAGGAATGATGAAGAGGGATAAATGTATCAGTTTTGGGTAAGGAACCTTGGTCCGGAAACGAACAAGTCGAAAATTATAAGCGAAAATCGGTCTGATACGTATGACAGTGGAATACATGTGCCGGTATTGTTGTTGAGATTGTAGGGTGGGAAACTGTCAGAGATGGCAGTATGGACCTAATCAAGTATCTAGTAATGATGGGCTCTAAAGTGCATATCTTAAGAGCCGTGAGTACTTGTCCTAAAGAGGAGATGTGTTCCACAGTAGCGGAGATGAACAAATGTCGTCATCTGTGCACTTTGTAGCTCACATTCCCAGGACTTACTTTCTTTTTTTTGGTACCACCTCCGAAAGTTTCCTACCCTACCATCTTAGCAATAACACTACCCGTACATGCATTCCACTGTCAGAGGTATCATAACAATTTTCGCTTCTAAATTTCGACTTGTTCGATTTCGGACCAAGGTCCCTTACCTCAGATTTATACATTTATCCTGCCCCGTCATCCCACATTCACACTATTTACATATACACATACAGGCACCGACGACTATAATTTCGACAGTCTGTAGCACCATTGGATGAGGCTTCTGGACGTGAGTTCCTATCCTAATTTTGTTCCTAAAGTTATCTTCTACATCCCACTAAAGTTTGTCGTTGTAATTTAGAAATATCCTGTACATTGCACAATTCCTGTCGTCCCCTGCCTCTAGCCCGTCTGTGTCTCTACCTCTTCCTCCTCCGTCTCTCTGTGCAGATGTTGTTATCCTGTACGCACTCCTGTCTTCATGGTGGCATGATATGAAGCCAGAGAGTGGGACGTAGTGTAGCGGCGCTTCTAACCGTGCCTGCCTCCTCCACTTACGGGACACGAATATGTGCTCATGTCAGGGCAACTCCTCAGTGTTGCTTGAGTCATGCCCAATGGTTCTTACGTGGTGTTTGTAGTAGAGTGATGTGTACAACGTGCACAGCTGTGACGAATAAATGTATTTGTTCGTTGTTACCTTAGACGTAACCGTATTGTCGCGGCGGCGTAAAATGAACTAGCACGGACACAGTGTGCTAAATGATGCTGCCTCACGACTTTAGGCGAAGCGAATTTGTGAACGTCTCTATGGAAACGCCTCAGTTTTGCTCGTTTCTATGGAAACGCCTCAGTGTTGCTGTGGCTATGTTGAGGGGTATCCTTTCGATACTGTAGTCGATAGCTCTTCGCAACTGAAAGCTGTTCGAAGCGTCTCATTCTGTGAGGACATTCCTTAGGCTGTATCAAGTATTGGGGTGTAATATCGCCACTGTATCTACTACTTGTACCTCGTGTCTGCCCACCTCCTCCCGCATCTCTCTGCCCATATACCTCTCCACTAGCTCTTTGTACATCTTCTCCTTCCCACTTTCTCTGCCCAAATCGTCTTCTCACCTCTGTCTTTCCATCTCCTCCACTCCACTTTCCGTCCATCCACTTCCTTCGGCTCCCATCTCTTTCTGTCCATCTCCCCACCCGTCCACCCCCCGCCTTCCTGTCTCTCCTTCCTCCTCTCTCTGTCCAGACCCTTCTTCTTCTCCTCCTCCTCCCCTTTCTGAGCACCTTCTCCTCCCCCCTAACCGATCATTCCTTCCTCTCTTCTCTTTCTGTCCATCTCCTCCACCCATCTGCCAGTCACTTTCTTCCCAGTTTCTCAAGCCAATTCCCCTTCCCTCTCAATCTGCTCACATCGACCTCCCAACTTTATCTGCCAATCTCCTTTTTCCCCTCTCTCTGTCCATTTCTTCTTATCCCCTCGCTCTCAACCTCCTTACCCCTTCTCTCCCTGTCCATCTCCTTCCATGTCAACATCAGTCTCACCTCTATCTGTCTATCAACTCCTCTGCAATCTCTTCATCTCCTCCTCCCTCTCACTCTGTGTCCATGTCCTACTCCCTCCTTTATATATATATATATATATATATATATATATATATATATATATATATAGGGTGTACATAAAGTCTGGGATCACTTTCAATTATTTGTTGCACAACAACCAACATTGTACAGATATCATACATATGTCATTTTGAAGAGAAACCCTGAAAGTTTTTTTTTTTTCATGTATACCGCCACGGCGTAGTATGGTAATTTGCCGATAGTCAGCGCTAGTCGCAAACTTGGTGAGCTCAGGTGCGGAGCGAGTTTTCTGTATGTTGAAGTTCGACAAAAACAAGTATGCTACAGCTGTTCAACGGCCGTTCAGAACCAAGTACGGTAAGAAGCCACCAACAACGAAGGCCATTTACCACTGGCACAAAAAATTCCTTACGACGGGTTGCTTTTGCCCAAAAGAGAAGCAGACGTCACCGTGTGAGTGAAGTGAATGTGGAGCGCGTACGAGAGACATTCATAAGGAGTCCAAAGAAATCGGTGCGTCGTACACGTCGTGAACTCGAAATGGTTCCAAAGACAGTGTCGAAAGTCCTGCGACATAAGCTGCCTATGAAACCATTCAGATTGGAGCTAGTGCAGAAGCTCATTGACAAGACAAGAGTTTTGAGTTTTGTTTGCAGTTGCAACAACTGAATGAGGATGGGGATGGTATTGCTGATCGCTTAATTTTTGGCGACAAAGCCACTTTTCACACTAATGGGAAAGTGAACAGGCATAATTGTCGAATCTGGGATACGAAGCATCCACACGATTGCATTGAATTTGAGCGTGACTCCCCAGAGGTAAACTTTTTTTGTGCCTTTTCACGTCGAAAACTGTACAGGCCATTGTTCTTCGCAGAGAGCACCGTCTCTGGATATTCCTACTTGTACATGTTGCAGCAATGCCTGATGCGTCAAATGAAATCGGACTCTCCGTTCATCTTTCAGCAGGATGGGTTCCACCCCATTTTCATCGTGAAGTTCGTGGGTACCTGAACACGGAGCTGCCCCATCGATGGATAGGCCGTGCTACAGAAGGGGACAGCTGTTTCGTGGTCTCCCCGATCACCAGATCTCACTCCCTGTAACTTTTTTCTGTGGGGACACATTAAAGATCTGGTGCATCTACCGCCTCTACCACGTGATGTTGCAGAGCTCTGGGAGAGAATACGGGAAGCGACTGCCACAGACGACGATGCCATGCTGGGACGGGTGTGGCAAGAATTCGATTATCGTATTGACGTCTGCCGGCTCACTCATGGTTCGCATATCGAATGTTTGTAAAAAAGACTTCCAGAGTTTCTCTTCAAAGTGCAATATGTAAGACATCTGTAAAATGTTTAGATCTTGTGCAATGAATAATTGAATGTGTTCCCGGACTTTATGCACACCCTGTATTACTACCCTCCCTCTAACACTAGTAGAAGATCAGGTGAATAAAATGTCTCTGAAAAGCTCGTGATATCTGCTACGGTATTATGGAAATGTCCACTCCAGCTTGCAAAGTGGTGAAAAATTGTAAGAAAAACTGTAAAATCTAGAACAGTTTGTGGATGTAGCAAATACGTGAATATGAAAAGACTAAAGGAGGTAACAACAGACTAAAGAGTGCAGAAAACCAGACGAAACACTGTCTGAAATACACAGACGCTAGTCGCTAACACATACATAATCGTTCACATGTAGAATTAATTTAAGACGATCTTGTTTAAAGTTATGTTCTCCACGTTGAACGGAGATTTCCACACAGACAAAGTAAAATAATTATCTGTGTCAGTCACTTTTATTTTCTTCCATGATGCATCTCGAGGGCTTACACCATCATCTTCAGGAGGTTCCATGGATTACATTACAGTTTCTCTTCCAGGATGTAAAAGAGTGGTCTGTCTTAAGTTTCGTTAAACGTTATTGTGTGTTATTGTGAGTCACTCTTCGTCATAGTACGGCACTGAAGTCGTATGCAAACAATAACAAATCTACCTGTGAGATGTACATGCTCCAGCAAAAAGAACACGGAGGGACGTTATGGCTACAATAACGTATCACCGAGGAGCACGAAGTTCCGAAACAAAATCAAAAACAGTCCAGAGATGGTACAAGCGTAGAAATAAACCACACCGTAAGGCACTTTACATTGCGAAACTCACACATACACAACATGTGTAGACTTTAGTGCCATATTGCAACTAGTGACAGATAATGGCTTGTTTGTAGCGAAATTAAGATTATTACGGACAGATGGCTGTTTTAGATAGATCAGTGGATGAAAATGACATTTGTTTTTGTAGATTTAGCCCTTTTTATGTCTTTGCCGTTACTGTTGCAACCTCTTAGAAATGAAGGTAAATTAGACTCCTCGCTACATCCAGGGAAAGGAATTCTAACGTAATCGATTGATCGATCCGATGATGAGAGTGTAAACACTCGAATCGCGAAAGGAAAAATGGAGGCATAGTGTTTAACGTCCCGTCGAAGAAAAGGTGGACAGAGACGGAGCACAAGTTCGGATTGTGGAAGAATGGAGACGGAAATCGGTCGTGTCCTTCCATAGGAACCGTCCCAGCATTTGCCTTAAACGATTTAGGGATATCACAGAAAACCTAAATCTCGATGGCCGGACAGGGATTTGAGTCGTCGACCTCCCGAATGCCTCAGAGAGCGTCGTGGAAGGAAGTAAAAGTGACTGACACTGATAAATGTTACATTTTTTTCTGTTATATCACAAATAGTTGTAATTTCCGTACCACACGCAGCATAAGGTTAAAGATAATGGGGTTAAATTCCTCCAAGAAATGAACGAAGAGGCGTACGTCACCTGCTAGCGTCTGTGTGACCAAAGTATCAGTGCTCCGTCACGTTAAATGCAGTCTTTCATCTCTTTTTGTCTTGTGCTAATCCTTTCGCTTCTACGTGCCTAGTACATCTGTAACGTGTTCAAGGCGTTATAGTCTTTCTTACCGTTTTTCATCTCTTTAGTCGTTGCAGCGGTAATTTTCAGGGTACCGTATCAGATACTGTTGTACATTAGATCTGTTTGTTGTTTGATAGTGATTATCACAGATATCGGTGTGCACCTGTTCTTCCTACAGCCGCGTCTTTATTCCGACTCTCTGACCATTACACTCTGTACATGTTTCTATTGCACCACATTAGAAATACTTCCAGGTACTCTACAAGGTAATCCCACGATGTCTACTACAGTAACCTTAAAAATAGCAGCCGGTGCTTGCCGTTGCTTTGTTCTTCTTTCTACAGATACAAAATTGTCTGATTGTGTCCAGTCATAATTTCAATTTAAGAAAAGGACGTTTCAAAACATGTGAAAATGCCCTATCGGAGTCGTGGCGGTGAACGATTACCGATCAGAGGAGGTTCAAATTGTCTTCGGTGTATTAAGAGATCAATAAAGCATATGGTTGTTAGTGACTAACGTAACAAATTGCAGATACTTTTAAATGCTTTATCGCCATACAACAAACGGTTAGGGGCTATCGCGTCCACTTCCAAGTGCCTAACGTTTCCTATTACACTCCGTCAGCGCCATGTCGTCCACTCCGGCACTCCACGAGTATTTCATTCTTTAGCGCCATTTTATATGTTGTACCGGCACTAAAAACATGCTAATGTTTTTCACGAACAATGAATCAGTTGTACACACTTAAATACGAAGATCATTGCATTTGACCTAGTAGATAGTGTCGGAAGTTCCATGCAGCTTTTCGCGGATGATGCTGTAGTATACAGAGAAGTTGCAACATTAGAAAATTGCAGCGAAATGCAGGAAGATCTGCAGCGTATAGGCACTTGCTGCAGGGAGTGGCAACTGACCCTTAACATAGACAAATGTAATGTATTGCGAATACATAGAAAGAAGGATCCTTCATTGTATGATTATATGATAGCGGAACAAACACTGGTAGCAGTTACTTCTGTAAAATATCTGGGAGTATGCGTGCGGAACGATTTGAAGTGAAATGATCATATAAAATTAACTGTTGGGAAGGCGGGTGCCAGGTTGAGATTCATTGGGAGAGTCCTTAGAAAATGTAGTCCATCAACAAAGGAGGTGGCTTACAAAACACTCAATCGACCTATACTTAAGTACTGCTCATCAGTGTGGGATCCGTACCAGATCAGGTTGACGGAGGAGATAGGGAAGATCCAAAGAAGAGCGGCGCGTTTCGTCACAGGGTTATTTGGTAACCGTGATAGCGTTACGGAGATGTTTAGCAAACTCAAGTGGCAGCCTCTGCAAGAGAGGCGCTCTGCATCGCGGTGTAGCTTGCTGTCCAGGTTTCGAGAGGGTGCGTTTCTGGATGAGGTATCGAATATATTGCTTCCCCCTACTTATACCTCCCGAGGAGATCACGAATGTAAAATATGAGAGATTCGAGCGCGAACGGAGGCTTTCCGGCAGTCGTTCTTCCCGCGAACCATACGCGACTGGAACAGGAAAGGGAGGTAATGACAATGGCACGTAAAGTGCCCTCCGCCACACACCGTTGGGTGGCTTGCGGAGTATAGATGTAGATGTAGATGTAGATGAAGTCCCGAACACTGTGCATGCTCCGTTACGGTGGTGTGGTCAAATTGAAATTCATGAAGTTTTGAGCGAGACTTTAGGCGTCACGGTCGTACATTTGTTTGCTCATTCGCGTGGCTTTGTCGTGAGTAATTCAGTTTTAAAATGGAAATTGAAACCGAGTCATTTCTGATTACACATAGTGACCAGCGCCCCTGCATATAAATCGAATACCTTGGTGGAAAGAACCCAACGGAGATTTGCAGCGTCTTGAGAGAGGTCTATGGGATGAGTATCGTTGTTAGAAGCCCACTATCGCGCTAGCCTGCTTGTTTCTGTAAAGGTCGGTAAGCATTGAGGACAACCCAAGATGTGGAAGGCCATCAACTACAACAGACTGCGCCTCTCAGGTACTGTTATTGACATTTTGTGAGAGGATCGACGAAAAACATGTGAGGAAATTGCATATGACACCAGAAAGTCTGTCACTTCCGTTTACAGAATCAAAACTGGAAAGTTAAAGATGAGAAAAGTTGCTGCCAGATGTGTTCCGCATGATCTGAGTGTAGAATAGAAAGCAGCTGGCAAAAGAATTGCAGAAGAATTTCCTCAGCGTTATCGAACTGAAGGAGAACAGTTTCTGATAAGGATCGTTGCACCTTGTAAGGGGTCCGTAGGCCCTTACTATAAGTTTGCACTCGGCACAGGTCGATAGGCCAAACAATCGATAGTGTCGTGTTGCGAGAGCGAGTGTAGAGTTGAGTCAGTTCCCAGGTTGCGGGCCGAGCCGTGTGGAGGCCTGTTGCTGTAATACCGACAAAGGGAGTGGCCATCGCCGCGGTTTAACCCCTTTGTGTTAGAATAATACGGGGAAAGTGAAGAAGTGTAATTACGAGAGTGATCAGTGATATTTCTGTGCCGATATTTTTGGTTTCGCGTCTACCGCGCCGGCATCATTTTGGATTGCAGTGTTGGATTGCAGTGTTGGATTGCAGTGATTGTATTAGCGTGTGACGAATAAGGAATAACGAAGAGGCCTGTGCTGAGATTAGCCGTAATTATGTATGACGAAGGCAGTGGCTATCTCCTTTTTTTGTGTTTTTGAAACGAATATAGGTTCTTCATTAGTGAAGCTGTGTTGTTGTTCTTCTTGTTACCAGACATTTCATTATTACAGCATTTGAGAAGGACAAAATGGAATGTAACAACTCCGTAGCAGTCAATTCCGATTCCCAGCCCATTAGGTACACGGTCACATTAATTAATAATTATTTGGGCTGCTATTCGATCCGATCGGGTCGGGATAAATAAATCGGAGGTGTTACAACCTGATCAGAGTTTGGGCCAGAACTGAAGTCTCAGTCATCACAACGTTTCGTTGCGCCTCTCCACGCCCGAAAAAATCCACCGCCAACAGTCGAAGGTGAAACTAATGATGATCTTTGGGTAGACATGAATGCAGTCATCGCCACAAATAGAGTGCCCCAGGGAACGTCTGTAACAGGCGAGTACTACAAGCTATTTGTGCAAAATGTTTGGCGCCGGAAAATTTGTCAGTGAATGCCTGACTTGCTTGCAGCTGGTGTCCTCATTCTGAACGATAATGCAAGATCGCATGTTGCTGAAATATTTCTCCACTCACCATACATTCCTGATAGTCTCGCGGTTCTAGGCGCGCAGTCCGGAACCGCGCGACTGCTACGGTCGCAGGTTCGAATCCTGCCTCGGGCATGGATGTGTGTGATGTCCTTAGGTTAGTTAGGTTTAAGTAGTTCTAAGTTCTAGGGGACTGATTACCACAGCAGTTGAGTCCCATAGTGCTCAGAGCCATTTGAACCATTCCTGATATGAGCCCACCAGTCTTTGATTTGTTTCCCAAACAGAAAGAACAACTGCGTTCTGAACATTTTCATACAACTGAGGGAGCTCCCAGTATAGTGACTCGAGTAATCAGAGAGCTCAACAATGAAGGTGCCCTATCCGGAATAGAGAAGTTGCCAAACCATTGGGAAGCTGTCATAAGCAAGAATGGAGATCATATTGAAAGCCGGTGAAAGTATTATGTAAAATAAAGTATTTTCTTCCATTCTGTCTTACAGCGTGCAGAACTTTCGAAATAACCCTCGTATGTTGCAGTGCACGGCGATTCGTCTTGCTGTGGTCGTAATCTTTTTCAAGACACTATATAGGCTGTTTCAGTGCGAGCACCACATACATTGTAAACAGACCGCTGTGGCACCCAAACCCTTCATAGTATCATGTCAGTTTCAGATCTCAGACATATGCTTTGCATTCGGTGTGTTTGTTCACATTGCAAAGGCCTCAATAAGCAATGATAGCATTCACTTTCTATTGAGCAAAGATCTAAATTAAACAAAGAAAAGGTGTGGAAGGTGCAACGTGCTAATGACATAAAAATGCTTTTACTCTAAGAATGAACTTATTGTTTAAGGACTATAGGACAAGCTGTTTTCAGGAGTGTCGCTAAATATTCAGATATCCTTGTGCAGTGCAGTAGCAGACGACATGCTGCTGACAAAACAGTAATGTAATCGGAAACCTTAGCCACCTGAAGGTGGTGATGATAGCCCGAAACCGGTTACGACACTGAAATACCGAGCAAGGTGGCGTAGTGATTATCACACTTGACTCACATTCGGGAGGACGACGGTTCAAACACGCGACTGGCCATCCTGATTTAGGTTTTCTGTGATTTCCCTAAAACGCTTCAGGCAATTGTCGGAATGGTTCTTTTGAAAGGGCACGGCCGACATACTTCCCTAAACGGATGGGGCCGAAGATCTCACTGTTTGGTCCCATCCCCAAATCAACCAACCAAGGCCACTGAAATAAAGCATTTTCAATATATTTGTGGCACATTGCGTTAATCACCAACAATCCTTAAGGGGGACGTTGATGAAATTGACCAGAAATGTCAATTTTCGATTTATTTTTTATTTGTTAATACAACTCGTGAACAATAAGTTCACAAAGTTTCAATGTTGAAATTGCATCCGAAGTGCCTGAAAATTATTTAAAAGTGTGACGCGGGCTCCCTGCCACGCCCACGTTTTGAAGCAGCACTTCAATACCAGCTCAGTGATTCTGTGTATTACTTTCAACCAAACGTGTGCGGGATACATCTAGAAGGCCATGATACACACTCTCTGATTTTATATATCATCTTTGACTCTGTTCCGTATCAATGAGTCTCTAAATTCACTCATATGGAAACGATGCCCTAAAAACACATTTGCATCTGCTACAGTTGTCAGAATTGCAACTTAAGATGCAGTTATTATATTTAATGATGCGAACGTCGGGAGGATGAAGGTTTAGAAAGAATGGGCTTCAAGATAGGAAATTTTACTCAAGACATCCTGAGAAAAACAGATTTAAAGCGCGTCTCTGCAGTTCAAAAGTCAGTTGAAGACCTGGTAAAGGAAAGAAGACAGACAACAAGAAACCAGAAGAAAAGCCTTGAAGGGAAAGACGACCCAGAGTACAAATGTGGTGCCTTCTGGAGAAATTACATAAGGAAAAAAGTTAGATTGAACTTTAAATTGCGTTTCCTGAAAAGTTTGTGTTTTACAGTTTATGTACCTTTTCCTCAGATTCTATGAATGCTAGAATTATGAAATTTTCTACACATTTTTCTGTAAAAATAAACGTTGTCTCAAGAGCTAATTTTGAAATTCTGATTACAAGCTGAGATATGGGGCAAAGTGCTTGGAATATCGCATGAATTTAAAATTGAACTTGTGGAATTATAATTAAAAACTTATGAAACTTCTCCTATCTGACCTATTCCAAAAATCTCATGAGAGAAGCTTTCAACATGCAAAGAGATGAAACAGAGAAATTTTTGTAGAAATCTCTCGAATACTTTCTGAGTAAAAGGAACATAAATTATTTTTTGAAAATAAAACTTCAAATTTCATTCGAAAAAAGTTGAATGTATATAATCAAAGGAAAATGTATTACTTTCATGTAAAGCGTGGTACAAAATTTCATTGCCGTATCTCCAAAACTGTGGATTAGGTGCATTTTTGAAATAGTGTTTTTCATCAACGAGGTTCATAAGATCCATCGTTGATAAAATATCAAAGTGTGTGGTCTTGATGATTCGGATAGCAGCTTTAACCACAATACAAATTTCCCTTCTCTGGACGATCGACGAATAAGCCACTTCGGGATTAAGACGCGAAATGTGTCCTCGGGAAGGAACTGATTCACTTTAGTGTTTCAGTTGTTACCGTCGACCAGAATTCTACTCGCTGCTCACAGGATCTTACACTGTGTTTACTGATGAAACACACCACAAAAAGGACGAGAGGACTCTCCATGGGGACGTTGCCCAGAATGGCCAAGATGGATTCCCTCGTTCCTCTCGTACACAAGGAGAGGTCTTCCTTCCCGTAGCGGGACCCCGTCTGACCGGTTGAAAATGGAAGAAGGGAGAAAAGGGAAAAAGAAGGTGCAACCGTGCAGTTGTTCGTGACAAAAATGAGAACAGCTCCTTTGGAGCAGGTGCAGATCGCAGCTCTGCTCTGCCCGAGCGCAATGAGACCAGTTTAGCCACAGCGGCAGCGCTACTACGCTCTCTGAAACACGCCACTGTTTTTCGTGTACACGCGTCTCCACAGCCGAGTTCGCTTACACACGCAGTTCCAGTACAGCTCGGAAGTTTCCTTCAAATATAATTTTTCGTTTCATTCTATTTTCAACTCGTATTGTCTCGGTTGGTTGGTTGTAATTTTGTTATTATTTAGCTTCCCGCGACTTTGTGCTTTTCCAACTGCGAGAGAAACCAAATATAAGTGCCTGCGAGAATACAACATGTAATTGGCTCCATTTTATGATCTCCCCAAAAAAGGTGTGAACTGATCAAATCCTGAACTTTGCTATTAATCTGTTTAACTAAACAAAGTGGTCGGTGTGCTTTAACGATCTGCCTAACAACGCTGTTCGTGAAATGGTCCCTGTGGGTTGACAATTTTCGTAGCAAACCGATCCTGAAATGAAAGAATCCTACTTCGTAATGTAATTGCTCGGAAACGAGGTGCTCGTTGATATCTGTGCGCCAGCTGCAAGTTTCTAACTAGAGTTGCTAAGAGCTTAGTGCAATGCTTCAGACAATAAGTAAACTATTTTTATGCATATCATTCAGTCAGATTCTGCTTTAAACAAAAATGACTTGGATATAGGACAATGCTCTCAGAAGAAATATCCCTTTAACAAACCGTTTTTGCCGGCCAGAGTGGCCGTTCGGTTCTAGGTGCTACAGTCTGGAGCCGAGCGACCGCTACGGTCCCAGGTTCGAATCCTGCCTCGGGCATGAATGTGTGTGATGTCCTCGGGTTAGTTAAGTTTAATTGGTTCTAAGTTCTAGGCGACTGATGACCTCAGAAGTTAAGTCGCATAGTGCTCAGAGCCATTTGAACCAACCAAACTGTTTTTAAAGTATCTGATATGTTATTAATTGTATGAAGTTCATGTTAAGGTACGTTTACACTGGGATACATGTATCGCGACATGTATGAGCGACATGTCAATTTGACATGTCGCGATACATCACCTCATACAAAAATTCACGGAACTTGTATGCGGACCCTCGAGCTCATACATGTCGCGTATACATTTTGTATATCGCTTTTTGGCCATATACGCGACATGTATGAGCGACATTTGAAGAACTCGCGCATGCGCAGTACTATCATTTCCTGTCGTCTTGTCGACTGCCGCTTATTTCGACGATTAGCGCATGCGTAGTACCAGGCTCTTTGGCGGCTGTTTCAGTTTTGAAGGTGCCGACTGTCGTTTCGACGTTAATGTATCTGCATAGAATATTAAAAAGTGCCATATGCAACATTATTCTTCGTGTTTGCGAGGCCATTGTGCAAGTTTTATCCCAAGAAGTGGAGGTAAAAGTTTTATATATATATCAGAGTATGTAATACATTATATAATTTTTTCATGCATCTGGCACGTATATCAATGTTCTGCTATTATTCCGGCGGCCTCGCGTGATAATGTTGACAACGGATGCCGACAATCGTGTGTGGGACGTTGGCATTAGCAATCGCGCGACAATGCAAATGTTTTGTCATGAAATCTTCGTTTTACGAGGAATCCCCAGTGGCTAAAAAACGGAGTGTTACTGCCAACTGATCCTCTGGTGGAATCGCTTCCCGAAAGTTTGTGTTGGTTTTGGACACAAGAGGAGCCACAAGTGATAACAAACCGCGGAAATCCTCCATACTCATCCTAACATAATTTCTAAAATATGCGCCATTTTCTAGCGTTAATTCGCGAGAAACTCTCTGTGCCACCATCTACGCTTCCTCCGCCTTTTCTTCCTATCATCTTCCAAAAGAGCAAGTGTATCAGCACATAAAAATGTAAAATCTTCCAAATCGTCGTCGGAAGCTATCGCACAGTGATTCATATCAACCAGTGTAAACGCACGCTCATACATGTATGAGATTGATACTTGTCAACTCATACAAGTCGCGATACATGTCGCAAAGTCGCATATACATGTATCTCATACATGTGCCGATACAAATCGCAGTGTAAACGCACCTTTACAACACTCATTAACATTGACAACAGGCAACAGTTATATCAAACTCGTACTCTCACAAATGTTAGACGAATTACTGATAAACACTAAAAAAATACCTTACAGTAAATATTACTCAATCTTTAATTAAAAATCTAAAGTTACCTTATGTGGATGTCTCATTCAGAATGATTCTAAACTACACGCGAGTGCAGTGCCACTACCTAAATAAAAAATATGTTCATTCCTCTTAATACTCCTTCCTAATGTCATTAAATCTCATTTCATTGTAAATCAGCAATCGAATCTTTCTCCTCTGATATCAATAGAAATCATTTTACTTAAACACAGAAGCACTTAACTTTACATCTAGACTGCCTCGACTCCCCTGCTCCTCGTCCGTCTACCACCCTGTAACGATAGAGCTCGCCAACTCCACGCTGCCAAGCAGCTATGACAAAAGAAAGCGCATCTTCCAGCGAAAACAGCTACTCTGACCAGAGACTGCGCCCGAATAATACGCGATTCAAAACTGTCGGTTAGCGTCTGAGACATCCATAGTATGTACAAATTTCAGAAATCCAAATAACTAACTTCCAGCAGAACTGTTTCAAACTTAAGTCAAAAGTAGCAAGGATGAAGACCAATGATGGAAAACATTCATTTCGTTGATATTTTGGGCGCAGCAGAAGACTTTACGCCACTGCGTCGACGAAGTCACTAGAGACAGACCACAAGCTCTGTCTGGGGAAGGAAATCGATAGTGTCCGCCTCTATGGAGCCATCCCGGTAGTTTAAGGAAATCACATAATTATGAAATTTTGTACACTTTTTCTGTAAACCTAATAAACGTTGTCTCAAGAGCACATTTTGAAATTCTAAACTGAAATTCTAAAACTGAATATGCGAGGACGGCTGTAACCACCGTCCTCCCCAACAGCAACGGACGGACGGATGCTGCCGAGTACCTCGTGATTGCCAAACTGTGCGTCAGCTGCTTTTATGGCGGCCCGCCCCGACTTCGTCTGCTGTGCCAGTCTCTTATTCTCACAGCAGCACTTGCATCCAAGATCCTTAATTACAAACTGGTGCACGAAACGTGTCACCACTTGTGTCGCACATAATTTGTGAGTCGCATTACACACCCGTTCGGTATCTCAACAGAACTAGTAGTAGGGATTATAGAACAAATGAGTTACGAAATGACGCGTAATTCACGACACCGCCGTTAGGAGACTAGTGTTTACAAAATGGCTGACTAACAAAGGAGCAGGGATCGGCGCTTTTGTTACTTTTTCACGAAACGAAAAGTGCTGTTGCGACTCAGAGATGGTTTCCACAATCGTTTCACACGCGGTAGCCCCCTCCCCGCAACAGAACCGTTCACATGATGTATGACCAATTTGTATGGCAAGGATCAATACTGGAAGCGAAGAGACATCGGACGAAGCCTGTTTGTACGTCGCGGAATACTGAAACAGTACGAGTTGCTCTACAGAGAAACCCCGGTAAGTAGTACAGAAAGGCAGCAGTGAATCTGGGCATATCCAGACGCTCCGTTCAACGGATTCTGAAAAGAGACCTCCGGATGTACCCGTACCTGATGACCACTACTGAGAGGCTCACTGCAGAACAAAAGCGGCAGAGACTAGCGTTTGCCCGGTGGGCGGAGGATAGGGAACCAAAATCTCAATAACGTTTGGTTTCCAGACAAGGCGCATTTGTGTTTGGACGGCGTGGTTAACAAACAAAATACACTCATTCTCATAAATTAAGAATAATTGCAGAATGTGGTGCCACACTACGTGGCATTACACAAAACAGGCGCTAATAGCATAGGCACATAGGGAACACACGCGACACATATCTGTAAATCCACGGTATTGGTGATAAGTTGAGAAAACCGTCCCGAAACACATGTGCTACAAAACGCCACTGTTTACTGCGCATGTACCCCGACATCAATATGGAATATGATCCCCATGCATACGTACACAGGCCGCACAACGGGTTGGCATACTCTGGATCAGGTGGTCGAGCAGCTGCTGGGGTATAGCCTCCCATTCTTGCACCAGTGCCTGTCAGAGCTCCTGAAGTGTCATAGGGGTTTGAAGACGTACAGCGATAGGTCGACCGAGAGCATCCCAGACGTGCTCGAAAGGATTTATGTCTGGAGAACAGGCAGGCCACTCCAATCGCCTGATATCTTCTGTTTCAAGGTACACCTCCATGATGGCAGCTCGCCGGCCGCGGTGGTCTAGCGGTTCTGGCGCTGCAGTCCGGAACCGCGGGACTGCTACGGTCGCAGGTTCGAATCCTGCCTCGGGCATGGGTGTGTGTGATGTCCTTAGGTTAGTTAGGTTTAAGTAGTTCTAAGTTCTAGGGGACTTATGACCTAAGATGTTGAGTCCCATAGTGCTCAGAGCCATTTGAACCATTTGATGGCAGCTCGGTGGGGCCGTGCGTTATCATCCATCAGTAGGAAGGTGCGACCCACTGTACCACTGAAAAGACCGACACACTGGAGCAAAATGACTTCCCGATACGCCTGACATGTTACAGTTCCTCCGTCAAAAACATGCAGGGGTGTACGTGCACCAATCATAGTCCCACCCCAAACCACGACCTCCATACAAGTCCCTTTCAAGGACATTAAGGGGTTGGTATCTGGTTCCTGGTTCACGCCAGATGAAAACCCGGCGAGAATCACCGTTCAGACTATAGCTGGACTCCTCCATGAACATAACCTGGGACCACTGTTCCAGTGACCATGTACGGTGTTCTTGACACCACGCTTTACGGGCTCTCCTGTGACCAGGGGTCTGTTGAATGCACTTTGGAGGTCTCCGGGCGAATAAACCATGTCTTTTCAGTCGTCTGTAGACTGTGTGTCTGGAGACAACTGTTCCAGTGGCTGCGGTAAGGTGCCGAGCAAGGCTACCTGCAGTACTCTGTGGCCGTCTGCGGGCACTGATGGTGAGATATCGGACTTCTTGTGGTGTTGTACACTGTGGACGTCCCGTACTGTAGCCCATGGTTTCGTTTCCTGTCTGCTGGAATGGTCGCCATAATCTTGAGATCACACTTTGTGGCACACGGAGGGCCCGTGCTCCGACGTGCTGTGTTTGACCAGCCTCCAGTAGCCCTAGTATTCAACCCCTCATAACGTCGTCAATATGTATTCCTTGAGCCATTTTCAACACACAGTCACCATTAGCACGCCTGAAAACGTCTGCACATTCACTCGCTGCACCGTACTCTGACACGCACCAACACACCTCTGCGTATGTGGACTGCTGCCAGCGCCACCGTGCGACGACCGCAGGTCAAATGCACCTCATGGTCATATCCCGAGGTGATTTAAACCCTCAAACCGCCCACTAGAGCGTTGTTTCACCATGTATCAGCGTTATCCTTAATTTATAAGCATGTGTGTATATGCTTTTGGGCTACTGAAAAGCCGGCCGCGGAGGTCTCGCGGTTCTAGGCGCGCAGTCCGGAACCGTGCGACTGCTACGGTCGCAGGTTTGAATCCTGCCTCGGGCATGGATGTGTGTGATGTCCTTAGGTTAGTTAGGTTTAAGTAGTTCTAAGTTCTAGGGGACTGATGACCACAGCAGTTGAGTCCCATAGTGCTCAGAGACAGAGCTACTGAAAATCCGCAAGTGCTTCAGCAAGAGTCAACAGCAAGTTCCGGGGATTACAGCGTGGATAGAAATTTCGGTTCACGAACTTATTAGACCTTTCTTCTTTGCAGAGACTGTGAAAAATGCGTGTTAGTTCAGCATGCTTTGTAGTAACTTCGTTCCACAGCTTTTTGCTTCTGCACAGCCCTTCAACATGAGTCATGCAAGGACACATACTGCAAACACTTTGTTGTATTTATTACACGAGAGTTTAGATATGCGTATCATTTCAATCACATTTCCTGGTGGTTTCAGTGACGGACGATTTTGACTCGTCAACAGTCCAGATCTCAACCTCTGTGACTTCTTTCTTTGCGGATACCAAAAAGAAAAAGTTTTCCGGAAACAACCACATGATTTAATGGAGTTCAGACGCCTTATTCTTCAAGCTTGCAGTGGAATCACGGAATACTTGCGCCGTAAGTTTATCACTAACATTAGTGTCTGTGTGAAGGAAGTTAGAAATCAAAATTGTGGACATATTGAGGATGTGCTGAGCTAGAACAATTCTCCACAGAGTATTTTCCATGGTGTCGAATGTTTCTTTGAGTTTGTTTTGACAGTAAAGTGTTCATTCAAAATCAAAATGGTGACAAAAAATTGATATTTGTTTTAAGATCTTATGTGTCCAAACTGCTGAGGTCATCGGTCCCTAAGCTGACACACTACTTAATCTAACTTAAACTAACTTACGCTAAGGACAACACACACCCATGCCCGAGGGAGGACTCGAACATCCGAGGGGGGGTGGGGGGGTGGGGGGGGCGATGACCGTGACAAGGCCCCTGAGACCGTGCGGCTAGCCCGCGCGGCAAAATAGTGACACATTTCGTGCACCACACTGTATTTGTTGGAAGTTTTCTACTCTCTGGCTCACCCATAGACTTTTATCCTCTACAGCGTCTACAGCGCCCGTTAGTACGGGGTGTATTCAAGTTGTAAAACCTCCATTTTTTTCCTCACAAAGTAATCACACGAGAACTGTGAAACTGTCACTTCACGACGAAATCTGCCTGCAGCCGTACAGATTTTTTCACGACGTCGATGCCATGATTCTATTGCCATCGCGAGTTCTTCTTCAGGAGTCTGGTTTGACCACTAGAAAACCGCTGGTGCAATTGCTGCACAGCTTAAGTGCGCGTCATATATCTTGGCGGCCGAGTTTAGGTTCGTTCTGCGCATCTGACGTCACAAAACACAATCAGCCAATGAACAGAGAACGAAGTTGCCAGATCTCGACTGCAGTGCAGAGCACGGACGAGTGTCTTCAGTTTTACAAACGTTCAGTCATAAATAAAGTAATAGAACAAAAGCAATGTCTTGATAGCAGACTTTCGTTTATAGAAAGTTTGGAAAAAGCATTCTTTATACCAATTGCTTCATATTCTATTCAATAATTAAACCAAACAAGCAATAAGACTCCTAATTCAGGCGATAGCAAGGAAAGGTGTTTGTTTCAATCTCACGAACTGCTTTTTCGCAATAAAGAGCAGCAGTAATTGTTTATTTCCTATTGTACTTCGACGAAGCGTGAGTAATTCATAGTCATACCAACAGTGTTTATAAGTAGTTGCGTGAGATTTTAGATTCCGTATGGAGTTACAGTGTCTGATGAGCTGAGGTAGCGGAACGGTTAAGGTGTTGGGCTGCCAAGTGAAAGATGGGTTCAATCCTTGCGTGGTGCTTAATATTTTCTTTATTTAAAAACAATATTTGAGTGCCTTACCTCACGAATTTTATTCGTTTGAATGAAATTTCTAGTGCTTTGCCTCTTCATTAACTTTTTGCTGCTGCAGACACGTGCTCCCCGCATTCCGCGCTGTGCGCGATTTTGTCATCACTGCACTTCTCGCCTGTGCAGACACATGGTGTTCCCACTGCTTTGACACACTTATCATTCGATTTCACAAAAACTATCTGACCAAAAAATTTGATTTTTACACGTCTTCTTGACTGATACCTTCCCCCCATAAATGACTTAAATTTGTTTTGATGTGCAGCATTAAATGTAGTAAACCATTGCACGAAATTTTGAAGAGTTTGCAGGGGTAAAAGTCCATAGCGTATACTTTCCATATTGTCGATTTTAGTTGCCTCAATGTTCGGAATGAAATGTGGACAAGATACCTAAATTTCATATAATATTTACTGTATAACAATATCTCATTTAATTTAAGTACCACATAGGTGTTGTATGTAATATTGAGAAATATTCCGTCTTTCGCGACTGTAATAAAAGTTTTATTTACACAGGGCGCGTTTGGCTTTATTTTAAAGCACTTCCATCGATGAAAGGTATGGCACATACACAATGGTATTCATGTTCTATTTCTTGTTTTTGTTCCACAGTCGCAGTTTTACCAATGGTATTGAAATATATCCCTCTTCTGCAACTGCAATAAGCGACTTATTTAGACCAGACGCGTTTCTCTCTTTTGAAGCATCATAAGAGGACTGTATTTTGTGTCCTCCATTGCCAAGTCACCTTTCGTAGTTTTGTGGTGCGGTAGCACAATATTCAACGTTTGTGTTGGCTCATCAGTGTTTTAGCAAATAAATGCTGTTTGTGTGTGCCACACACAAAATTATATTTGACATAGCTCTGAGCACTTTACTTACAGACGGTATATTCAAGTCCTAATGTTTTTGTAAGTCCACAGTTTTGTTTAATATATTTTGTCTACTTCCTTTTGATTGATTGAAGTGCTTTAAAATAAAGCCAAACGTGCCCAGTGTAAGTAAAACTTTTGTTACAGTCGCAAAAGGTGGAATATTTCTCAATATTACATACGACACTTATGTGGTACTTAAATTAAATTAAATATATAGGTATCTTGTCCACATTTCATTCTCAACATTGTGGCAACTAAAATCGACCATCCGGAAAGTATACTCTATGGACTTTACCTCTGCAAACTCTTCAAAATTTCGTGCAATGGTTTACTATATTTAATGCTGCATAATAACTGCGTTGAACATCGAAACAAAATTAAGTCATTTATGGGGGGAAGGTATCAGTCAAGAAGACAGGTAAAAATCTAATTTTTGAGTCAAAGAGTTTTTGTGGAATCGAATGATAAAGAGTGTCAAAGCAATCGGAACACAATGTGTCTGCACAGACGAGCAGTGCAGTGACAAAATCGCCCACAGCGCGGAATGCAGGGAGCACGTCTTTGTAGCATCGAAAGGGTTAATGCGGCCGTGGTGGCTTTACTTCATGAACTGCGCGCTCCCCCCTAAACGTAAGCTTGCGAACTGTGCTATACTATGGCGCTGCTTCTCTTGGCGCGTGCGTCGTGTGCAACTGGCAACGCAGCAATCTCCCGCGTCTAGGCGGGCATGCGCGAGCCGCCAAGATAAAAGAATTGAACTATAGTGACTATAGCACCACAGAGAGTCGAAACATTCAAAAACAGCTGGGAGCCACGCTAGGTGAGTAGGGTACATGTGTAATGACTTCAAACTTGTTGTCATGAATAAACTGCTAGGCCGGCCCGTGTGGCCGTGCGGTTCTAGGCGCTTCATTGTGGAACCACGTGACCGCTACGGTCGCAGGTTCGAATCCTGCCTCGGGCGTGGATGCGTGTGATGTCCTTAGGTTCGTAGGTCTCAATTCTAAGGGACTGATGACCACAGATGTTAACTCCCATAGTGCTCAGAGCCAATAAACTGCAAAATGGCGCCGGCCGCGGTGGTCTCGCGGTTCTAGGCGCTCAGTCCGGAACCGCGCGACTACTACGGTCGCAGGTTCGAATCCTGCCTCGGGCATGGATGTGTGTGATGTCCTTAGGTTAGGTTTAAGTAGTTCTAAGTTCTAGGGGACTGATGACCACAGATGTTAAGTCCCATAGTGCTCAGAACCATTTGAACCATTTTTTGCAAAATGGCTCTAAGCACTATGGGACTTAACATCTGAGGTCGTCAGTCCCCTAGAACTTAGAACTACTGAAGCTTAACTAACCTAAGGACATCACACGCATTCATGCCCGAGGCAGGATTGGAACCCGCGACCGTAGCCGTAGCTCGGTTCCAGACTGTAGCGCCTAGAACCGCTCGGCCACCCCGACCCCGACCGGCATTTAGTTCTTATGCGTGTTTAAGAATGAAAAACTTTTCGCATGCATATGTGGATGCGACAGATAATACACATTTTGCAGCTTTGTCTGACAGTATTGGAAACTTGTCGGTGACAAAGATGTACCCTCTTTAAGTTAGTCACTCGAAGTTTCGAGTAGCTGCTCGATCCATTTACACTCCATAGTTAGATAGATAGATATTCAGCGATCACAGCCCTGCAGACCACGCGCTGCTTCCACAAACTGCCTCCATTCCTTCCTGTTTTTGCCCGGTTCCTCCAGGTGTCTTCAATTCCTAGGGCTGCTAGGTCCTTCGCCAGGTCGTCCATCCAGCGCTGCCTTGGTCGTCCAATGCTTGGTGCTTGTTTTCCCCGCTAGCGCCATCTTCGCCTGTCTTCCATCTGGAATACGGGCTACATGGCCCACCCATTGTATTCTTTTGCTCTTTATCTTCTGTAGGATAGTTGGTTGTCGCATCAGAAGGTAGATTTCCTCGTTTTTCCTCCTCCTCCATTCTCCGTTATCTGAAACTGGTCCCCATATCTTCCTCATTTGTTTCAAATATTAATAGTATGTCCCTTTCTCGCTTAGTCATGCTCCATGTTTCTGAACCGTACATTACTGCTGGTCATATCACTGTGACGTAGATTTTCATGTTAGTGGTCACTGAGACTGGTTTAGAACCAAGCGTCTCTCTGAGGGAATGCATGCATTTCGTTCCCACTGCTATTCTTTCCTTGATGTCCATTTTTATGTTGTTGTACGTGGTAAACCAAGATCTCAAGTATTTGTACTCGTCTACTATCTTGAACCGCTTGCCATTTATCTCAAGAAATTCTACCTGCTCTTGTCTTCTTCCTAATCGCATGAGGTCTGTTTTGTCTCGATTCACTTTGAGCCCTGCCTTCTGTGCATTATTGTCCATTTTCTGGTACATTTCTTTCAACTTGTGCTTTGATTCACTTAATAGTACTATGTCATCTGCTTAAGCCAGACAATTTGAAGTTACCGTCCATCTCTACTGCAGCCAACTCCTGTTGCCTACACTCTCTGCCGAGCGGTTCTGGCGCTACAGTCTGGAACCGCGCGACCGCTACGGTCGCAGGTTCGAATCCTGCCTCGGGCATGGATGTGTGTGTTGTCCTTGGGTTAGTTAGGTTTAAGTAGTTCTGAGTTCTAGGGGACTTATGACCTCAGCAGTTGAGTCCCATAGTGCTCAGAGCTATTTGAACCATTTGAACCTACACTCCCTTATTACTTTCTCTAAGATGACATTGAACAGAACACATGAGAGAGCATCCCCTTGTCTGAGGCCTGTCTCAATCTCGAATGTTTCTGATGTGGCTCCTCGGAAACGTACTGCTGCCTTTCACCTTTTCTTTAATAGCACCATTCTCACTAGCTTCTTGGGCATTCTGAAGTCCCGCATTGCATTGTATAGGCTATTCCTGTGGATGCTGTTATATGCACGTTGAAAATCGACGAACAGGCTGTAGATATCTTTATCATATTCCCAATGTTTTTCAAACAATTGTCTTAGTGTGAAGATGTGATCTATTGTCGATCGGTTTGGTCGAAAGCCAGCTTGGTACCCCTGTATGTTGTTCTCTATGAATGGTTGTAATTTTCTGAGGATAATGATGGACAAAAAAATGGTTCAAATGGCTCTGAGCACTATGGGACTCAACTGCTGAGGTCATTAGTCCCCTAGAACTTAGAACTAGTTAAACCTAACTAACCTAAGGACAGCACAAACATCCATGCCCGAGGCAGGATTCGAACCTGCGACCGTAACGGTCTTGCGGTTCCAGACTGCAGCGCCTTTAACCGCACGGCCACTTCGGCCGGCAATGATGGACAGCGCCTTATACGTTACATTCAACAAGCTGATTCCTCTGTAGTCACCGGATTCCATTTTGTTTCCCTTCTTGTATATTGGGCATATTATAGCCAATTTCCATTCTTCTGGCAGTGTCTCCTTCTTCCATATCAACTGGATCAGTTTATATATGTCTAAGTATTAGCTCTCACCTCACTCCCTGATTAATTCTGATGTTATTCCATCCTCTCCTGGGGCTTTGTTGTTTCTCAGTCCTTTGATTGCGATTTTCACATCTTCTTCACTATCTTCCCATTCTTATTCATCTTTCCTTTCCTCCGTAGTGTTTGCAGGTAATATCCCATCTTGGCTTGGCGATTCAACAGCTCTGACAAGTATTCTTTCCATCTTTTTACAGTTCTTTCCTTGTCATTTATCAGGTTGGCATTCTTATCTCTAATGAAAAAAGTTGGGCTCTGAAATCCACGTTTCCGATTTTTTATGTATTGGAAGAATTGCCTTGAGTTCTTGTTTTGTCTCTCTGCCTCAACTTGTTCTAGAAAACTGGTTAGGTATATTCTCTTCTCTGCTCTTAGGATTAGCTTTGTCTCCCTTATAATGTTGATAAAATGTTCCCTTTTCTGCTCATTCTCCCTATTAGCTAGCCACTACTCTCTCATCTCTCTTCTCTTTTCTGTAGCCTTCCGGCATGTCTCGTTGAACCATTTCCTCTTCTTCTTTATCTTCTTTCTTCCCAATATATCCTCCGCTACACTTAATACCGTGGACTTTATTTCTTTCCACATTTTTTTCGCGTTCTCTCTTGGTTCTAGGGTCTCTAGGACCTGAAAACGGTTTTTGATTTCTTAGCATATTGTTCTTTAATGGCACTTTCTCGCAGTTTCTCAACATTCAAAGCAGGTTCTAGTGTCCCCTTCTTCTTATGCACATAGGTGAACATGAGTTTAAGCCTGCACACAATGAGGAAGTGGTTTGACGCATAGTCGGCTCCTCTATACAACCTGACGTCCATGACTCTATGACTATAGCGCTCGTCCACCAAGATGTGATCTATCTGGTTGGTGGTTCTTCCATCTGGTGAACACCATGATCCCTTATGTATTCTCTTGTCATCGAAGTAAGTTGAACTTACTCTCAGGTTCTTTGAGATAGCTAAGTTGATCATCCTCTGACCGTTCTCATTGGTCTCACCATGCAAACTGTGCCTTCCTATAGTTCGTACGTAGAATTCTTCTTTTCCTGCATTTCCATTAAAATCTCCCAGCACTATCCTGATATTTCTAGTTGGTGTGCTCTCAATTGTTTGTTCTAGTTGGTCATAGAACTCTTCCTTTTCCTCATCTGTTTTATCCTCAGTTGGGGCATGAACATTGATGAATGTGATGCCTGACACTATGTAGGATATTCTCTTGTTAACAGCTCTGAATTCCTTCACCAAACTTGGTGCTTTGTTGTGTATTACAAAACCAGTGCCAAATTCGTGTTTATCTACACATCCGCCGTAGAATAGTGTGTATCCATCCTCTTTGTGAGTTCCTTCTCCTAGCCATCTTGTCTCTTGTACCGCCACCGGGTCCAGCTTATATCGGTTAATTTCTGAGACCATAGTCTGGATGGTTGCTGGTCTACACAGGCTCAGGACATTCCAAGGTCCAAAATTAAAATTTCTAAATCGTGTGCCGTTTGTCCTCTGCAGTTTTCGTATTCCGTTGTACCTATCCACGTCCGAGGCAAGTTTGTTTTTCGTAACAAAGAGTTTTTTACAGGATTGGGTTGTTAGCCCAATGCCCAACCCTCCTCCTTTATCCGGGCATGGGACCGACAGTGGCTGTTGCAAGGCAACTGACCCCAGGTGGAGTTTACACTCCATAGAGATTCCAAAAGTATCGCCTTTTCCAAGCGATTGCGAATCCAGTTGTTATCACTAGACAGAGCAGGGAAATACTGTTCGACATTTTTCCAAATAACTTCAACTGTTCCTTAATTTTATTCTCGGCATTTTCGTCCGAAGTAAGACGATTTTCTATTAGAAAATCACGAAGGGTATCGAAGCGCTCAATCCGATTGGAATTTCGACAGATTTCCCAAACTGAAAGGCTTTCAATGAACGATTCATACGGTCTTGCACATTAAACAGGATTGTGTTTTGTCTGTGAACTAATAAATTTCACATGTTGAGTTTTTAACAAAATTTCTGTCAAATCAGGTACAGTCGGAAGGCAGATATGGGCTGTGGGAAGATGTATCTGGTGAGAATGAACGATTCATACGATCTTGCACGTTACACAGGTTTGTGTTTGTTCCATGAAATTATACGATGGCAGTTCAATAAGTAATGCAACACATTTTTTTCTGAAACAGGGGTTGTTTTATTCAGCATTGAAATACACCAGGTTATTCCCCAATCTTTTAGCTACACAACACTATTTTTCAACGTAATCTCCATTCAATGCTACGGCCTTACGCCACCTTGAAATGAGGGCCTGTATGCCTGCACGGTACCATTCCACTGGTCGATGTCGGAGCCAACGTCGTACTGCATCAATAACTTCTTCATCATCCGCGTAGTGCGTCCCACGGATTGCGTCCTTCATTGGGCCAAACATATGGAAATCCGACGGTGCGAGATCGGGGCTGTAGGGTGCATGAGGAAGAACAGTCCACTGAAGTTTTGTGAGCTCCTCTCAGGTGCGAAGACTTGTGTGAGGTTTTGCGTTGTCATGAAGAAGGAGAAGTTCGTTCTGATTTTTGTGCCTACGAACACGCTGAAGTCGTTTCTTCAATTTCTGAAGAGTAGCACAATACACTTCAGAATTGATCGTTTGACCATGGGGAAGGACATCGAACAGAATAACCCCTTCAGCGTCCCAGAAGACTGTAACCATGACTTTACCGGCTGAGGGTATGGCTTTAAACTTTTTCTTGGTAGGGGAGTGGGTGTGGCGCCACTCCATTGGTTGCCGTTTTGTTTCAGGTTCGAAGTGATGAACCCATGTTTCATCGCCTGTAACAATCTTTGACAAGAAATTGTCACCCTCAGCCACACGACGAGCAAGCAATTCCGCACAGATGGTTCTCCTTTGCTCTTTATGGTGTTCGGTTAGACAACGAGGGACCCAGCGGGAACAAACCTTTGAATATCCCAACTGGTGAACAATTGTGACAGCACTACCAACAGAGATGTCAAGTTGAGCACTGAGTTGTTTGATGGTGATCCGTCGATCATCTCGAACGAGTGTGTTCGCACGCTCCGCCATTGCAGGAGTCACAGCTGTGCACGGCCCGCCCGTACGCGGGAGATCAGACAGTCTTGCTTGACCTTGCGGCGATGACGACACACGCTTTGCCCAACGATTCACCGTGCTTTTGTCCACTGCCAGATCACCGTAGACATTCTGCAAGCGCCTATGAATACCTGAGATGCCCTGGTTTTCCGCCAAAAGAAACTCGATCACTGCCCGTTGTTTGCAACGCACATCCGTTACAGACGCCATTTTAACAGCTCCGTACAGCGCTGCCACCTGTCGGAAGTCAATGAAACTATACTAGACGAAGCGGGAATGTTTGAAAATATTCCACAAGAAATTTCCGGTTTTCTCAACCAAAATTGGCTGAGAAAAAAAATGTGTTGCATTACTTATTGAACTGCCTTCATAAATTTCACCTGTTGATTTTTTAACGAAATTTCTGTCAAATAAACTACAGTCGGAAGCCACACTTTGCCTTGGGAAAGGTTTACCAGGTGAGAAAAATTCTGCTTCTATATACCCATGTTACATCCGTGTTAGTCAATAAAAACTTTTAAAAATATTTAGGCTAGTATTACAAAAATTCGGTAATGAGCATTAATAAAATTAAATACTTTCACCGCATCGTAAGGAACAGAGGTTTTCCACATGCATATAACAATAAGCTGATTTAATAACTATAAGCAACGATGGATATTGAAGTAAGCATCTTGTTTCCGATGTTACATCCATCAGTTATTTTATTATAAGACCGGAGGTGAAGTACTGTGTCGTTAAATACTGCGCGAAGTGAAATGCTGCTTACAAACGAGCAGCAGAGATTTCGTTTCGCACCCTGGGTGATTTCCCTAAATCGTTTCAGGCAAATGCCGGGATGGTTCCCTTGAAAGGGCACGGCCGATTTCCTTCCCAATCCTTCCCTAACCCGAGCTTGCGCTCCGTCTCTAATGACCTCGTTGTCGACGGGACGTGCAACACTAATCACCACCACCTCGCGTGGGAAGCCGGGGCACACGGCTCGACCGTCTGGCCCGGCAGGCTAAGTTGCCGGGCTGGCTGCGTGGGCCCGGTGCACGCCTCTGTTATTGAGCCACTTAGCTAGCTAGATGGCGTTCAGGGCTGGAAAGAAAGCCAGTGTGCTCTCGGTGTATCAGCAGGGAGGTCTCATCCAAGATGTGGAGACTGCCTCGTCTTCAACTATCAGGTGTGCAGGCTACAGTCGCCTGCAAGTTATGGTTGACGTCGCCATCAGTGACGCATGTCGCGTGGGTTCTGAGGCCCTCCTCAGTTGACACGGGCGGCTGGTGGAAGTGGCGAAGGCTGCAGGCCTCACACGTGGGGTGCATGCGGAGCTCGCAGTTTGCAACACTGTCCGAGAGTTGATCGGGGTCCTCTGGTTTGGTACCGAGTGGAGCGTCTCAACCAAATGATTCATTGACTCCGTGCTCTGTGACGATCTTGGCCGCGGATTTCTAGACCTGAGATATCTGTTCGGAATTTGTAGGGCTCTCCTTGATAGGTCGCGTGTGCACTGCACAAAGGAAGCAGCTACATGTGTAGCGGGGTACTTGTGGAGTGGACATGAGGGTTTTTTTAGGCCAGGCAGTAGTTTGGTGTACTCTGTTGTACGCTCGCCAGACGATGCGCTGCAAGGGAAGTCAGAACGCGTTCGGAGAAAAGACACCTACCAATGTCAAAACTTCCTCAGTAAACTGTCGAAGTATTTGTAACAAAGTTCCAGAATTTACTGCTCTCCAGGTGAGTTCTCGCGCTCAAATTATTCTCGGCACTGAGAGCTGTCTGAAACCCGAAGTGGAAAACTCTGAGATACTTAGCGAGTCATGGATCGTATATCAGAAAAACGGATTACAGGCCACAGGAGTAGTGTTCATTGCAGTTGACCAAAATATTGCCTCTAGTGAAATCGAAATTGAGTGTGATGCCACCCGATTTTGCTCTCACAGGTCTAGAGTCGTTCAAAGAAAATATATGATCAGTAGCGCGTAAATATGCATATCGTTTATTACTAGTTGGAGACGACTTTAACCAGCCTAGTATAGACTGGAATGTCTGTAGATCCATTGCAGGGGGTATGAACAGTCAGTCGTGCAGAGTACTTCTGAACACGTTTTCTGTCCTCAGCAGCTCGTTCGCCAACCCACACGCAGTGGAAATATCTTGTAACCACAAATTGGCCAGGCCTTATCGACAAAGTCAGTATAGACACTGGGATTTAATCTGCACTACACCTTGCGCTACTTGCAGTAAAACATTTTGACCTTTTTTATTTTAAGTTTTGTAATTCACATGTGGTATAGATTCTGCTACTGGGTAGGAACATTGACCAAGTAAGAACGACCTTAGGATTTTACTAAAAAGTGAGAACGATGAAATACTTTTTATCTTGTGCGGAGATATATTGTAAATTTGTATCACACTATTTGCAATGTAACTTTTATAAGCCGTTATTGACTGGACGTGAAACCTTCCTTTTTACCTTATGGTTTTGTCACGGATTTTCAAGCTGTAGCCGGCCGGTGTGGCCGAGCGGTTCAAGGCGCTTCAGTCTGGAACCGCGCAACCGCTACGATCGTAGGTTCGAATCCTGCCTCCGGCATGGATGTGTGTGATGTCCTTAGGTTAGTTAGGTTTAAGTAGTTCTAAGTGTAGGGGACTGATGACCTCAGATGTTAAGTCCCATAGTGCTCAGAGACGTTTGAAACCTCTCCGAACTTCCACATGCCGGTCGGCCGCACATTGCTGTGACTCCTGTCCTCCAGTCCTGGAACGTGCGGACACAGTCATTCGATGTGATCGACGGATTCAAACGAACTTCTCCTTCTCCATGACAACCCAAGGCCTCACACACTTCAGTGTACCGAGGAGAACGTCACAAAACTCCATTGGATTGTTCCTCCTCATCCATCCCACAGCCTGAATCTCGCACCTTCCGACTTCGATCTGTTTGGAAAAATGAATGATTTCGCTAGAAGCAGTTCGTGAAGCACAGGGAGATTACTGATGCTGTACGACGTTGTCTCCGACGTCGACCAGTGGAATGGTAACAATCTGGGATACACGCCATCCCAGTAAGGCGGCGTAAGACCGTCACACTGAACTGAAATTATTTAAAAAAATTATGTTTTGTAGTCAAAAGAGTGGGAAATAATGTGGGGTATTGGGACCCTGAATAAAACCAATCTGCTTTCAGAAAAAAAAAATGTGTTGGATTACTTATTGAACGACCCTGTGTAACGCAGTTAAGACGTGTACATAGAGGAAACAAACTTTTCAGTGATTTACCTTTTCGCAGATATCTGCCTGTATTTACTGGCCACCTCTCTACCGATGCAACAGTAGTCAAGCCTTGGTCTCCCTCTACAGCATTGGTCTCCAACACTTCTCTCCATAACCATACCACTTATTTATGCCTCAGGATGTATCCCTTCTGTTACTCTAGGTGTGCCTTTTTTTTTTTCCTCCGCGATCAGGTTTAGTACCTCTCAATAGTTGTCGAATGTACTCACAAAAAAATGGTTCAAATGGCTTTGAGCACTATGGGACTTAGCATCTGAGGTCATCAGTCCCCTAGAACTTAGAACTACTTAAACCTAACTAAGCTAAGGACATCACACATACCCATGCCCGAGGCAGGATTCGAACCTGCGACCGTAGCGGTCGCGCGGTTCCACAATGAAGCGCCTAGAACCGCTCGGCCACAACGGCTGGCATGTACTCACATAGCTTTCGTAATTCTTCAGAAGGTTCATTCCAAATGCACCTGTCACTGCTGTTTGAAAATCTAACTTTGTGATTGTGGAATCATGTGTTAGCTTTTAAAATTGCAAATATTGTAAGCTAAATTATCTCTGTTATTATATATGCAAATGACCTGAAAAACGAAGACAGTGTATTCCACGTTATTTCGGTAAACTTTTCTGCCGCATTGGGAGTACAGTCGCTACCTCGAATTAGGTTTCACTGAAACCGACACTGAACTTTCAATCGCGGGTTGTACGTTTCGGGAGGGTGAATTTTTAGTCTGTCGATTGGTATTGTATATATTACACGTTCTCGTTGTATTGTTACTTTGGTCTTAATTACACATCTTACGATCGCAGTAACCGAAACATCTCACTAATCAGTCAAACAAAGAACAAATTAAGCGATCTGGGTGCTGTTACTTGCAAAAGTTGATAATAATATTCGAACAGAGGTTCAATGACCAAATTCGAATCTCACATGAGCTGCGATACTACCAATGTCAGTAGCCTTGATGGGATGGCTGGATTTTCCCCAAATCTGAGCGTAGTGTGAGTCTCTGGCAAGCTTTCAGAGCAAACAGAATATTTCGCTGGAATTTTGCAGATAATCTTTGGTGCGACCAGCATACAGTGTGTTTACTGCAACATCGTGGAATATTTCTAAGCTTTGGTTGTAATTCGACCTGTTAGTGGCAGCACTGAGAGGAGAATTACTCTAACCTGTAGAGGGGCGTGGCTGAATGAGAGCGCACGTGGGCGACAAACAAGCCAGTATCTCTGCAGCAGTGTTGGCGGGCTACTCGGCCTTTAATTTGCAGCTAATTTCAAGAGAGAAATCAGGTTCTCGGTTGTGGGCCCTCGACAAGCGAAGAAGGAAGGTACGTCCGGACAAGGGGGCGAAAAGTTTAAGAGATGCTTAAGGCAAACGTTATCTTTTTAGCGCAAGATCACGCAGTTATACAGAGGCATCATTCCTGTACTGATGGTTGGCAGTAGCGATGTTAAAATCACTTCCAAAGTATGTCAGAATTAGTCTGAGGAACATAGCACGGATATGAGCGCACGGATATGAGAGTGACAGAAGTTAGTTTTTTGAAATTTTACAGATTACAGCCCGAAATTTCAGCCGATGGTGAAGAGGTGGGAAGTGACGTCCACATTTTGGGTAGATATGCAGAAACCTTGATTTGCGAGGTATTTGGCACGATCCAGGAGACAAATGTGACCATAGCAGTTTTGCGCCCTAAAACCAAAACAAAAAAAAAAAAAAAAGAAACGGGATGAGCATTACCCGCCTCTAATTAACACTGGGTACACCAAATTTCCCCTGGCAGCTCATAGCTTTAATCATGTTGAGGGCATCTAGGACACGATCTAGAGCACCTTGGCCATAGCTCCAACCAGTCTTCACGAATTACGGGTTATGTGGCGGTCGAGCAGCCCTGTGCAGTCAGTGACATACGTTGTTTCTGATGTTATCCGGGCGAAACGATATTCCACGAGTTACCAGACAGGCGTCTTTAATTAACTTGCTCCAGATCGTTAACAAATTTCATTCAGCGCACACTCCGCTGTACAGTGAAAATTTCATTCTAGGAACATCCCCCAGGCCGTGGCTCAGCCATGTCTCCGCTATATCCTTTCTTCCAGGAGTGCTAGTTCTGCAGTGTTCGCAGGAGAGCTTCTGTGAAGTTTGGAAGGTAGGAGACGAGGTACTGGCGGAATTAAAGGTGTGAGGACGGGGCGTGAGTCGTGCTTGGGTAGCTCATGCCGGCTGCGGTGGTCTAGCGGCTCTAGGCGCTCAGTCCGGAGCCGCGCGACTGCTACGGTCGCAGGTTCGAATCCTGCCTCGGGCATGGATGTGTGTGATGTCCTTAGGTTAGTTAGGTTTAAGTAGTTCTAAGTTCTACGGGACTGATGACCTCAGAAGTTAAGTCCCATAGTGCTCAGAGCCATTTGAACCATTTAAACAATCAGCCTTCGGCGGCGCAGCGGTTCGGACGGTGTTTACGTCCCTGCCGCACGTCTGCGCGCGAGGTGTTTACGTTCAGTGTGTAGCGGTGTGTCGCGGTATATGGTTCAAATGGCTCTGAGCACCATGGGACTCAACTGCTGAGGTCATTAGTCCCCTAGAACTTAGAACTAGTTAAACCTAACTAACCTAAGGACATCACAAACATCCATGCCCGAGGCAGGATTCGAACCTGCGACCGTAGCGGTCTTGCGGTTCCAGACTGCAGCGCCTTTAACCGCACGGCCACTTCGGCCGGCTGTCGCGGTATACATAGAACGAATCATGGCCTTGTCGTTCCGCAAATCGACACTGAAATTTAGTTTTGTTACCGAATATGCTCGACCGAAGGCTTACGAGATCGAACGTTATTTACAGGACGAGGTGAAAATCGAACCTGACATTCTAGTTGGAATACACTTATCTATAGTCAGCAGCGTGGTTTATGTCAAGCTCATAAATGAAGCGGCGTGTGACGAACTACTACTTCGACACCGACAAGGACTTCGTTTCTGTCATTCGGACGGGAATGTTGAAGCGGTAACAGTTGAACACGCCGGCATGGGCCTCCGAACGATTCGCGTCTTTGAGCTTCCATTCGAAGTGCCAGAAGAATTGGTGACAGACGCCCTGCGTCCTTACGGAACGGTCCTATCCCCCGTGGCTGAAAAATGGGCGAGTTTCAAGACGTATCCTGTCCTCAATGGCGTCAGACAAATACGGATCGAACTCCGAAAACACGTCCCGTCATACTTGTACATCGCCGGTTGTAGGGCGATTGTCATTTACGACGGACAACCAAGGACGTGCTCTGGATGTGGGAAGGAGGGACACATACGTTCTGAGTGTGCTCAACGAAGGTTATTACAGCTGCCACGGGATGATCCACCCCTCACGCAGCATCCGACTGTGCTCCCCATGACTTACGTCGCCGCATTGCGCGATGACGTGGGCCGCGAGACAGACGCGTACCAGAACACACAGACAGCGGCGGATCGTGGCGAGCCACAGAAAGACGACGTTGCGCTGGATCGCCTGCAGCAGTCACAGGATGCCCTCTCTTCGGTTCCGCTTGCGGCCCCTTCAGATAAGGCACTTGCAGACGTCGATAATACGACGGCGCACGATTCCGACGTCCCCCACGAACAACTGGAGACCGTGCTGACCTCTGATTCCGAGGCCCGGCAACGTAAACAGCGATCACCAAAACGCCGGAAGAAGCGCCGCCTCACGGTGGAGAACGACTACTCTGATCTAGCAGATAATTCTGAGAAGTTTACGGGTACAGAACAGACGACCATGGATACAGAAGAACTGCCTAGCGTGGATGCAACGGTGGCCAGCGGGACGGCGACACGACCTACCGCTGACGAAGCTCCAGACACAGCGAAGGAGCTCGATAGACGGCAACAGGCTACTGAGGAGGCTACGGCGCCTGCACCGCACGACAACGATGGGACACTAGGGGACTGGTCAGAAGAGCCAACCCCGTGGGGAACAGATGATGCCGGAGGAAGTGCTCCCACGCACTCTCCCGGTGTAAGACCGGCAGAGTGCACGGAATAACGGAAGACCATATGAGGGGACGGCGGGGGACGTTAGTCCGACAGCAGCCTATGTACGGCAAAATTAGCGACCGTACGGTACCCTATCTAGTTGACCGCCATGCAACAAGCTTATCGGATAGGGTCTGTTAACATCAATAGCATTGGGACGCCGGTAAAAATCAAGATGCTCAGTGACATGATAAAGGCTGCGGATTTAGACATCGCACTATTACAAGAAGTTCGGATACTTCCCCCCTCGGAATTTTACGGTTACGACATTACTGTTCCCCGGGTGACGAGAGAGGCGTTGGCACAGCTATACTATTAAGGGAAGGGATACGTGCAGACGAAGTAGATTATTTGCCTTCTGCCCGTGGTACGGCCGTGACCATAGGTGGGATACGTTTGATCAACATATACGCACCGTCAGTCTCGGATAAGAGAAGGGACATAGCAGATTTTTACGCCCATGAGGTTGCACCGTTGTTCCAGGGACGATACGATGGTTGCATACTCGGCGGAGATTTTAATTGTGTGCTCGATAGAAAGGACCAACAACCTAACTATACTACTAGCCAAGAACTTAGGGAGCTGGTCAACGGGATGGAATTAGTCGATACATGGGACCTGAAGTATCGCAACCAACCAGGATATACATTTTTTACTAGCCACTCCGCGGGCCGTTTGGACCGAATCTACGTTTCAAGGGCGTTAGCAATGTCGACGGTGGACGCAGAAATATGGCCGACAGCGTTTACAGACCACGATGCATATATTTGTACGGTTAACCTTGATAGACAGCAGGTATGGAGACGGAGGTGTAATTGGAAGATGAACGTTTCCCACCTGCGAGATGCAGAATGCCGACGCATGGTGGAGGACGCGTGGCATGGCTGCCTCCGTCGACGAAATTCTTTCGGTTCTGTCCTGCAGTGGTGGATCGAGTGCGCGAAGCCAGCTTTACGGAGGACGTTAATAGGTTACGGGAAGGAGGTTTCTCAATGGCAGCGCACGACCACTGAGTTTTACTTTACGGCTCTCCAGGAACTGTTAGCTCAACCACCTACACCAGAACGCCAGACGGCCGTCCACCGAGTTAAGGCGAAGCTGGTACAACTTGCGACGCAGAGGATGGCAGGTACGATGATAACGCGCGAGGTCGCAGGATTTCCTGCCCAACGAGGTTCCCTCGATGCATTACGTGATAAAGGAAAGACGAAGAAGACGCAGGAATTTAATACATGAGATCGATCTCGGCGATGGCCGTCGTTTTACAACACAAAGGGGCATCGCACAGGTGTTCACGAATCGTTTTAGCAGATTCTATGCGAGCAACGGGGAGGGTCAGACGGAGCTGGGGAACGTCCTGGAAGAGATCCCAGACGCGACGAGTGTGAACGGGGAAGCGGACGGGTTATCTGAAATTACGTGTGAAGAGCTGGAGGAAGCGATTACACGAGGTGCTTGCAACAAGTCCCCAGGTCCAGACGGATTCCCGTTGGAATTTTACCGTGCCTTTGTGACCATTATGACACCGATATGGCTATGTATGTTTAATGAGCTTCTGCGGCAAGAAGTACCGGTTCACATTCAATTCACGGAAGGACTCATGATACCGATACCGAAGCCCCGTGGTTGGCAAACGGCCTTGTGATTATCGCCCCTTGACCCTCCTTAATAGTGACTATAAGATCTTCATACGCATCCTGGGAAGTCGTATCAAAAAGTCGCTGGAGAATCGAATACATGCCGATCAGACTTGTCTTGGCGGCATCAGTAATATCCACACAGCCTTGGGAGACTATCGTGACGTCGTCGCCCTCGCGGCTGCATGCCGCCTCCGGGGGGCGATGGTTGCAGTAGATTTCGATCATGCTTTTGATCGCGTGGATCATGTGTACCTCGCGGCGGTGATGAACAGGATGGGTGTCTCGCCATTATTGACCAACGCTGTGATGCGGCTGTTGCACGGCGCCAGATCAGCGATGGTGGTCAACGGAGGGAGAACTGAGTATTTTAAGATCTTAAGATCAGTGAGACAGGGTTGCCCCTCGTCGATCCTCCTTTATGCGATCGTCTTAGAACCGTGCCTCGCAGGCCTTCGCCGCCGTCTTACCGGGATCTCCCTACGGAATTTATCATTCAAATGCAGAGCATACACGGATGATATTGTGTTCCTCGTACGGAATGAGAGGGAGACTCAAAAAGCACTGGATTGGCTACAGACGTATGGGATGGCAGCTGGAAGTGTGGTCAACTACCTAAAATCACAATTCATGCATGTGGGGCGTGGACTAGAACCAGGAACGGAAGGACCCTTACCTGCGGTGGAAACCCTCCGCTGTTTGGGTATCACCTTTCATAAAGAGACAGCGAGAACGGCTGCGGACAAATACCGAAGACTGTTACTCAGAGTCCGCACGGCAGTACGACTAAACGCCCTACGGTCGATGGATATGCTGCAGCGAGTGTTACTCGTCAACCTTTATCTTGCGCCCATGATGTGCCACCTGACACACCTTCTCCCCTTGACGCGCACGATGGCTACGAGGATTCAGGCGGCTTTTGGGTACTATGTGTGCCTGGGACAACTCTTTAAGGTGCAGTACAACACTCTTACCCTCCCAGCGCGAGAGGGGTCGTTGGTTTAGTGAACGTGCACGAGAAGGCGCGTGCCATGTTTATTAATACTATGCTCAAACGGTGGCGCAACAGGAACCACTCGCTTACGGGGACGATCATCGAAGAACTCGTACCAACATCGCATCTTCCTCCAGTCAGTGTCGGCCATACATCGCCCCCTTTAACGTATGTGCGCACGTTCATCGTGGAACACAGTTACGTTGGAGAGCGTTTACCGACGACCCGACAGTCGACATCGAAGGACGTGTACCATCTGCTTTTTCGACAGATCGCCCGGAATAGGGTGGAACGCAAACATCCAGCTGTTAATTGGCACGTGGTGTGGCGCACGGTCCACCACCCCCACCTACATACATCAGTCAGATCAACATGGTACATTGTCGTCAACCGAAAATACCCTACAAATGATAAAAAGTACGCAATACATTTGGCGGCTCCGCCCTTGTGTCAGCAATGCGGCGTGCTGGATACGGACGACCATCGGCTGGTCTGCGGCGAGGTATTGGCTGTCTGGACTCTCGCAAGAAAGATAATAGCGTTCATGCGGCGCACTATCTATACAGCAGTCTGTTCTGACATAGTATTTTTTCCAGAGGAAACGTATTTTCCGCGTCATAAGACGAACGCAGTGGCGTGGATCACAGGTATGACGGTCCATTACATCTATAGAGACACACGGTACGAACTTACTGAACGTCCTGGATTACTGGCAATACTTGCAAGATGGCCACACAAAACTATTACGGCTACAAAAGTACAAGGATTGGTATGCCAATTTCCTAGTAACGGTTTTTGCGGACCCGCCATATACTTGGAGTGTGCCGGGTGCGCAAAGATGAGCGGCGGTGCTTTCGTTGTGAAACCGACCAAGTAATGTGATCGACTAAGAACACTATGCGAGTATGCGACCTATTAAAAACTCACGCTTGAACAGTTAGCAAATGGATGTACTTCAAATTTTGTTTTCATATCCAAAATACTTTTCTTTAGGGTGCCGGAGGTGCCCCCACTTCGATTTTGTTGTTATTTCATGCTGCATGGTAGGACGGCAGCGAGGTTCCTTCCAGAACAGTTATCATGTGTCAGGACGTACTATTATTTTGTGACTAATAAAGGTTTCTGTTTCTCCTACCTTCCTTCACTAAAAAAAAAAGCGCCTTTTCACGGATTGCGCGGCCCCTCCCGGCGGAGGTTCGAGTAAAAAAGAAAGTCGGTACAGAGAGCACTTGCCCGCGAAAGGCAAAGGTCGCGAGTTCGAGTCTCGGTCCGGCACACAGTTTTAATCTGCCAGGTTGTTTCATATCAGCGCGCACTCCGCCGTAGAGTGAAAATTTCATTTAGTTAAAACAGCTGCCCGTGAGTATATTTTGCTAGGATTCGTAATCCATTAAAGCAAAAGGGAAACATTATGATTCCTTACCAACAGTTTTTCGTCAAAAACGTCGATATCCAGAATGCGGATAAGAAAGACGTAGAATGGTCTCAAGGAACAGATGCATATTTGTAACCTTCCAAAAGCAAGTATCCTCTTTCCCAGCATCAACTGGAATTTTATTTCGTGTCTAGCAACGATGCTTCCTGTACTAGAAGGAACGAAATCCGGCTAGTCTTTCGTACGTGAAGTGGTCGAAACGAATTTTGGAGTGAAATGCCCTGACCTCTAGGTTTCATTTAGCAACAGCAGCACAACGCCAACGCGAGATCCGTGTCGACCGTACGAAAACGAAATGCTATTTTTATGATTTGTTCCCCTTACGGAATCGATGACAGGTTCTTTGCAAACTTCGTGCGTTTCATCTATGGTTTTGTAGAGGTTGTATGTCATTAAAAGAAGGAATCTGCAGCATTAGTTTATTAGAGGAAATCTCATTATTGATTACAACCGGGACACGATTAGCTACTACAATGCAACATTACATCATTGTGAACTCTTCTCACAACAGTCAGATCATCCAGTAAGGAGTCCATTGACAAAAAAAATGACGATGCGTGACCGTTACTACTAGAAAATTACGTTAGTGGTTGAAAAGAAATGGGAGATGTTTAACATACAGCCAGCACTGAATGTAGATAAACAGGGAAAGAATTCGCCGCAGAGAAGGAAAAATAGCAAAGGAGGATCCCTTCCGCATATTAGGCAAATCATTGGAGCATTCATCACACGCTCTGGAGCTTACTGCAGTGCACGTGATACGTCCCTCAGCCATACTATTAGGCAATATACAGGGTTATTACAAATGATTGAAGCGATTTCACATCTCTACAATATCTTATTATTTGAGATATTTTCACAATGCTTTGCACACACATACAAAAACTCAAAAAGTTTTTTTAGGCTTTCACAAATGTTCGATATGTGCCCCTTTAGTGATTCGGCAGACATCAAGCCGATAATCAAGTTCCTCCCACACTCGGCGCAGCATGTCCCCATCAATGAGTTCGAAAGCATCGTTGATGCGAGCTCGCAGTTCTGGCACGTTTCTTGGTAGAGGAGGTTTAAACACTGAATCTTTCACATAACCCCACAGAAAGAAATCGCATGGGGTTAAGTCGGGAGAGCGTGGAGGCCATGACATGAATTGCTGATCATGATCTCCACCACGACCGATCCATCGGTTTTCCAATCTCCTGTTTAAGAAATGCCGAACATCATGATGGAAGTGCGGTGGAGCACCATCCTGTTGAAAGATGAAGTCGGCGCTGTCGGTCTCCAGTTGTGGCATGAGCCAATTTTCCAGCATGTCCAGATACACGTGTCCTGTAACGTTTTTTTCGCAGAAGAAAAAGGGGCCGTAAACTTTAAACCGTGAGATTGCACAAAACACGTTAACTTTTGGTGAATTCCGAATTTTCTGCACGAATGCGTGAGGATTCTCTACCGTCCAGATTCGCACATTGTGTCTGTTCACTTCACCATTAAGAAAAAATGTTGCTTCATCACTGAAAACAAGTTTCGCACTGTACGCATCCTCTTCCATGAGCTGTTGCAACCGCGCCGAAAATTCAAAGCGTTTGTCATCGGGTGTCAGGGCTTGTAGCAATTGTAAACGGTAAGGCTTCTGCTTTAGCCTTTTCCGTAAGATTTTCCAAACCGTCGGCTGTGGTACGTTTAGCTCCCTGCTCGCTTTATTCGTCGACTTCCGCGGGCTACGCGTGAAACTTGCCCGCACGCGTTCAACCGTTTCTTCGCTCACTGCAGGCCGACCCGTTGATTTCCCCTTACAGAGGCATCCAGAAGCTTTAAACTGCGCATACCATCGCCGAATGGAGTTAGCAGTTGGTGGATCTTTGTTGAACTTCGTCCTGGAGTGTCGTTGCACTGTTATGACTGACTGATGTGAGTGCATTTCAAGCACGACATACGCTTTCTCGGCTCCTGTCGGCATTTTGTCTCACTGCGCTCTGGCGGCAGAAACCTGAAGTGCGGCTTCAGCCGAACAAAACTTTATGAGTTTTTCTACGTATCTGTAGTGTGTCGTGACCATATGTCAATGAATGGAGCTACAGTGAATTTATGAAGTCGCTTCAATCATTTGTAATAGCCCTGTAACAGCTCACCACTCGCCACTTGAATAAGAGTCAAGAATAAGGCAACAGTGAATGGCTGCTAATAGTCTGCAAGTAGCCGAACATAAAAGTTTCCAGCCAATGATCGGTTTAGATGAACCAGAGGACGCAGCCCATTCCACATAAATACAAGTCCCAAATTAGGCAGCCACGACCAGTTCGTGCAGTGCCGTTGACAAGTTTGGTCCAAGACTTAGTGGGGTCTGCGCCACACTAGAATCGTACCATCAGCTCTTACCAACAGAAATCGGGACCCATCTGACCAGGCCACTGTTTTTCCATTCGTCTAGGTGCAACCTACGTGGCCAGGAGCCCATGAGATGCGCTACAGGCGATGTCGTGCTGTCAGCAAAAGGGTCGGACGTCTGCTGCCATAGCAGATTAACGCCAAATTTCGCCGCACTGTGCTAATGCATACGTTTTTCATATGTCCAACATTGATTTCTGCGGTTGTTTCACGAAGCACTGCTTGTCAATTAGCACTGACAACTCTACGCAAAGTGAAGGCCACTCCATTGTTTACAGTGAGTGGTAATTGCTGAAATTTTTGTATTCTCGGCACACCCTTGACACTATGGATCTCGGAAATTTAATTCCCTAAAGATTTCCGAAATGTAAGGTCCAATGCGTGTAGCTTCAACTGCCATCCCGCGCTCAAAGTCTGTTAATTCTTTTCGTGCAGCCATAATCACTTCTAAAGCCTTTTCAAGTGAGTCACCTGTGTACAATGAGAGCTTGACCAATGTACTGCCCTTTTATACTACCACCATCTGTATACGTGCACTTCGCTTTCATATACATCTACATCTACATCTACATTGATACTCTGCAAATCGCATTTAAGTGCCTGGCAGAGGGTTCATCGAACCACCTTCACAATTCTCTATTATTCCAATCTCGTATAGCGCGCGGAAAGAATGAACACCTATATATTTCCGTACGAGCTCTGATTTCCCTTATTTTATCGTGGTGATCGTTCCGCCTTATGAAGGTCGGTGTCCACAAAATATTTTCGCATTCGGAGGAGAAAGTTGATGATTGGAATTTTGTGAGAAGATTCCGTCGCAACGAAAAACGCCTTTCTTCTAATGATCTCGAGCCCAAACCCCGTATCTTTTCTGTGACACTCTCTCCCATATTTCGCGATAATACAAACGTGATGCCTTTCTTTGAACTTTTTCGATGTACTCCGTCAGTCCTACCTGGTAAGGATCCCACACCGCGCACCAGTATTCTAAAAGAGGACGGACAAGCGTAGTGTAGGCAGTCTCCTTAGTAGGTCTGTTACATTTTCTAAGTGTCCTGCCAATAAAACGCAGCCTTTGATTAGCCTTTCCCACAACATTTTCTATGTGTTCTTTCCAATTTAAGTTGTTCGTAATTGTAATACTTAAGTATTTAGTTGAATTTACCGCTTTTAGATTAGTCTGATTTATCGTGTAATCGAAGTTGAACGAGTTCCTTCACACTTTTCGTTATTTAGGGTCAACTGCCACTTTTCGCACCATTCAGATATCTTTTCTAAATCGTTTTGCAGTTTGTTTTGGTCTTCTGATGACTTTATTAGTCGATAAACGACAGCGACATCTGCAAACAACCGAAGATGGCTGCTCAGATTGTCGCCCAAATCTTTTATATAGATAAGGAACAGCAAAGGGGCTATAACACTATCTTGGGGAACGTCTGAAATCACTTCTGTTTTACTCGATGACTTTCCGTTAGTTGCTACGAACTGTGACCTCTCTGACAGAAAATCGCAATTTTACTATGAGCCGCTTGTGTGGTACAGTGTCGCGACATTTGTCACGACTTTTGTCACCTCAGTGCATACCCTGCTCCACATTTTTAACAGAACTGATCTTTATCAGTGATGTCTAAGAAAAGATTAAATTAGGGGACCTTCACGTGCTGAGTTACTTTAATAATCAGAAGTGCTTCTTTAGGTATCATTTTCGGCGGCACGCAGTACGGTTCAGATGTTTCAAATGGCTCTGGCCACTATGGGACTTAACTTCTAAGGTCATCAGTCCCCTAGAACTTACAAGGGAACCTCCCCATCGCACCCCCCTCAGATTTAGTTATAAATTGACACAGTGGATAGGCCTTGAAAAACTGAATACAGATCAATCGAGAAAACAGGAAGAAGTTGTGTGGAACTATGAAAAAATAAACAAAATATACAAACTGAGTAGTCCATGTGCAAGATATGCAACATATAGGACAATAGTAGCTGATGAGCGCCGTGGTATCGTGGTTAGAGTGAGCAACTGCGGAACGAAAGGTCCTCGGTTCGAGTCCTCCCTCGAGTGAAAATTTTACTTTCTTTATTTTTTCTGTCCGTTCATTCATTGACGTCTCTGTTCACTGTAATAAGTTTAGTGTCTGTCTATTGCGACCGCACCGCAAAACCGTGCGATTAGTAGACGAAAGGACGTGCCTCTCCAATAGGAACCGAAAACATTTGATCGCAAGGTCATAGGTCAACCGATTCCTCCACAGGAAAACACGTCTGATATATTCTTTACGACACTGGTGACGGCATGTGCGTCACATGACAGGAATATGTTGTCGACCCACCTAACTTGCACACTTGGCGAATGGGTAAAAAGATTCTTCTACCTTGCCCGATTTAGGTTTTCTTGTGGATGTGATAATCACTCCAAAAAAAGTGATGAAAACATAGGAGTTTGTCACATAAACTGCATCAAATGAATGCAACAGTTTCAGAGTCGCACAGTTTTCCCTGTGCTCTGTCAAAACATATGTTTTTTACGTTTTCAAATGTTTCCGTGCGTAGACCGTCCAATTCTGTATATGCCCAAGCAAATCTGAATATGTCCTGGAATTTTGGAGAGCGAAGTTGATTATGTGTGAGTGCCTGAACTTTGATAATTATCTGAAAATAAAAAATTAAAATTTTCACCCGAGAGAAGATTTGAACTAAGGACCTGTCGTTCCACAGCTGCTCACGCCTAACCACGGGACCACGGCGCTCGTAAGCTAACACTCTCCTTGATGTTGCCTACCTTGCGCATGGACTACTCAGTTTGTATATTTTGCTTATTTTTTTCATATTTCCACTCAACTTCTTCCTGTTTTCTCGATTGATCTGTGTTCAGTTTTTCAAGGCCTATCCACTGTGTCAATTTATAACTAAATCTGACGGGGGGTTCAAATGGCTCTGAGCACTATGGGACTCAACTGCTGAGGTCATTAGGCCCCTAGAACTTAGAACTAGTTAAACCTAACTAACCTAAGGACATCACAAACATCCATGCCCGAGGCAGGATTCGAACCTGCGACCGTAGCGGTCTTGCGGTTCCAGACTGCAGCGCCTGTAACCGCACGGCCACTTCGGCCGGCCTGACGGGGGGGGGGGGGGGGGGGTGCGATGGGGAGGTTCCCTTGTTAGAACTAAAACCTAACTAAACTAAGGACATCACACACATCCATGCCCGAGGCAGGATTCGAACCTGCGACCGTAGCGGTCGCGCGGTTCCAGACTGTAGTGCCTAGAAGCGCTCGGCCACCACGGCCGGCCACGCAGCATGTACTGTGCATGCTTCAACGACGTGTCCCGGTGAACTGAATTGCGTTCAAGTAGCACACTAGCTTTGTCTCGCAGTTGTGATACATACCACGCAACACAGACGTCCGCGATACGGGGCAGATAATCCTAAGCGCCTGGTGACCCTAGTCAATGTTCCAGTTCCGTCAGTCAGCCGTTGCGTCAAGCCCGACAAAATGACGAGTGCAGAAGCCGTAAAGGAGTCGTAATGGGTGCAAGAGAATGGGCGGGAGTGCTAATTGCGTTCCGACCCGGCGTGCGTGAAAGCCGAGCCGGCGGGACACTCGAGAATGCTGTCCGCGAGCCGCCTTTGATGTGCGCCGCCGCCGCCGCAGCAGCCACACAGGTAGCGTGAGACGCCCCACCTGCACCACTGTGTGAATGGAGATGCCAGGTCAGCGGCGCGATCTTAAGTCTTACCTCGCTGCCAGCAAAGGAAGTCTGCGATGGCGTAACGGGCTGGTTAGCACCTGGCTAACAGACGACGTACGCTCTCTCGCGTAATTCAAAGACGAGTCAGCCGCGTTTTTTTTTTTACTGAGAAACACCAAGTGTAAAGTTTCTCCTGCTCAGCGTCTACAAGTTTTTTTTTTTTATTCATTCTTATTCATTCTCAATGGAGCTGTTATACTGAGGAGCGGCGGAGGAATCCATCACCTGTAACAAATACTACCGAGCTGTACAATTCCTTCGTCTGTGACGGTTCGAATCCTGCCTCGGGCATGGATGTTTGTGATGTCCTTAGGTTAGGTAGGTTTAACTAGTTCTAAGTTCTAGGGGACTAATAACCTCAGCAGTTGAGTCCCATAGTGCTCAGAGCCATTTGAACCATTTTGTGACGGTTCGCGGCATATTTGAACGAAATAGTGCATTTTTATTAGCTTGCTGTCTTCGCCATATAGCGGAATGAGTGACTGTATGAGAAAAACTTTGATATGGAGTGTATCTGCCAGGTATGTCACTCATTTGCCAGGCAGAATGCAGCGGTGAACTATTCTTGAGGCCGGCCGCTGTGGCCGAGCGGTTATAGGCGCTTCAGTCTGGAACAGCGCGACCGCTACGGTCGCAGGTTCGCATCCTGCCTCGGGCATGAATGTGTGTGATGTCCTTAAGTTCTTTCGGTTTAAGTAGTTCTAAGTTCTATTGGACTGATGACTTCAGATGTTAAGTCCCATAGTGCTCATAGCCATTCGAACCGTTTGAACTATGATTGAACGTGGAAGTAGTGTCCTGTTGATCCAATGTGGACATGGAACAACGGCTGGTTAAACATTTAACAATGAAATTCTCCAACAGCCGTGCAGTGGAGATGTTATTTTATTTTATTATTTCTACCAGTTTCGGCATTCCATTATGCCATCTTCAGGTCCCACAAACGACTCTAAAAAATAAACGATTCTGGCATACTGGGCAATACATTCCTGGATGTCGTGAATACTAAATTGCATCCCAAGTGCTTCCTTCGAAGACCTGACTGCAACTGAGCACACCTGCAGTCCAAGAACGTGACCGCCTAACATCCAGGAACATATGGCCCAGTATCCCAATATCGTTTATTTTTGAGAGATGCATATGGGGCCTGAAGATGGCATTATGGAATGCCGAAACTGGCAGTAAAAATAAAACATCAACTCAGTTGCGCGGCTGTTAGTCAATTTCATTGTGAAATAATTTGAGTGTGTCCCGTGTAAACTTGATAACGCTGTTCAGATGGTTCAAATGGCTCTAAGCACCATGGGACTGAACAGCTGAGGTCATCAGTCCCATAGAACTACTTAAACCTAACTAACCTAAGGACATCACACACATCCATGACCGAGGGAGGATTCGAACCTGCGACCGTAGCAGCAGCACGGTTCCGGGCTGCAGCGCCTAGAACCGCTCGGCCACAGCGGCCGGCGATAACGCTGTTCTGTTTTACTATCTGTTATAAAGTAACAACGAAGCAGATTGTGCTTTATCAATTTTTATGCAATTCACAGGTAAAGTGATAACGCGTTCCGTATTAATTATGCAAGTATCAAATTGGTACGGTTGTATATAACATATAAAGCTGTACACAACACGAAATATGGAGTTGTACACGACACGAAACGTACAAAATTCTGTAGTATGCTTTGACGACTTGAGTAGCTACTTTTTTTTTTTTTTTTTTTGGTCATAAGTCTACTGACTGGTTTGATGCGGCCCGCCACGAATTCCTTTCCTGTGCTACCCTCTTCATCTCAGAGTAGCACTTCCAACCTACGTCCTCAATTATTTGCTTGACGTATTCCAATCTCTGTCTTCCTCTACAGTTTTTGCCCTCTACAGCTCCCTCTAGTACCATGGAAGTCATTCCCTCAGTGTTTTCCACATATTCCTTTCCTCTCCTCATTCCTTACCTTATCAGTCCACCTAATTTTCAACATTTGTCTATAGCACCACATCTCAAATGCTTCGATTCTCTTCTGTTCCGGCTTTCCCACAGTCCATGTTTCACTACCATACAATGCTGTACTCCAGACGTACATCCTCAGAAATTTCTTCCTCAAATTAAGGCCGGTATTTGATATTAGTAGACTTCTCTTGGCCAGAAATGCCTTTTTTGCCATAGCGAGTCTGTTTTTGATGACCTCATTGCTCCGTCCGTCATTCGTTATTTTACTGCCTAGGCAGCAGAATTCCTTAACTTCATTGACTTCGTGACCATCAATCCTGATGTTAAGTTTCTCGCTGTTCTCATTTCTACTACTTCTCATTACCTTCGTCTTTCTCCGATTTACTCTCAAACCATACTGTGTACTCATTAGACTGTTCATTCCGTTCAGCAGATCATTTAATTCTTCTTCACTTTCACTCAGGATAGCAATGTCATCAGCGAATCGTATCGTTGTATCCTTTCAACTTGTATTTTAATTCCACTCCTGAACCTTTCTTTTATTTCCATCATTGCTTCCTCGATGTACAGATTGAAGAGTAGGGGCGAAAGCCTACAGCCTTGTCTTACACCCTTCTTAATACGAGCACTTCATCCTTGATCGTCCACTCTTATTATTCTCTCTTGGTTGTTGTACATATTGTATATGACCCGTCTTTCCCATAGCTTAACCTACTTTTTTTCAGAATCTCGAACAGCTTGCATCATTTTATATTGTCGAACGCTTTTTCCAGGTCGACAAATCCTATGAAAGTGTCTTCATTTTTCTTTAGCCTTGCTTCCATTATTAGCCGTAACGTCAGAATTGCCTCTCTCGTCCCTTTACTTTTCCTAAAGCCAAACTGATCGTCACCTAGCGCATTCTCAATTTTCTTTTCCATTCTTCTGTATATTATTCTTGTAAGCAGCTTCGATGCATGAGCTGTGAAGCTGATTGTGCGATAATTCTCGCACTTGTCAGCTCTTGCCGTCTTCGGAATTGTGTGGGTGATGCATTTCCGAAAGTCAGATGGTATGTCGCCAGACATATATTCTACACACCAAGGTGAATAGTCGTTTTGTTGCCACTTCCCCCAATGATTTTAGAAATTCTGATGGAATGTTATCTATCCCTTCTGCCTTATTTGACCGTAAGTCCTCCAAAGTTCTTTTAACTTCCGATTCTAATACTGGATCCCCTATCTCTTCTAAATCGACTCCTGTTTCTTCTTCTATCACATCAGACAAATCTTCACCCTCATAGAGGCTTTCATTATATTCTTTCCACCTATCTTCTCTCTCCTCTGCATTTAACAGTGGAATTCCCGTTGCACTCTTAATGTTACCACCGTTGCTTTTAATGTCACCAAAGATTGTTTTGACTTTCCTGTATGCTGAGTCTGTCCTTCCGACAATCATATCTTCTTCGATGTCTTCACATTTTTCCTGCAGCCATTTCGTCTTAGCTTCCCTTCACTTCCTATTTATTTCATTCCTCAGCGACTTGTATTTCTGTATTCCTGATTTTCCCGGAACATGTTTGTACTTCCTCCTTTCATCAATCAACTGAAGTATTTCTTCTGTTACCCATGTTTTCTTCGCAGCTACCTTCTTTGTACCTATGTTTTCCTTCCCCACTTCTGTGATGGCCCTTTTTAGAGATGTCCTTTCCTCTTCAAGTGTACTGCCTACTGCGCTATTCCTTATTGCTGTATCTATAGCGTTAGAGAATTTGAAACGTATCTCGTCATTCCTTAGTACTTCCGTATCCCACTTCTTTGTGTATTGATTCTTCCTGACTAATGTCTTGAACTTCAGCCTACTCTTCATCACTACTATATTGTGATCTGAGTCTATATCTGCTCCTGGGTACGCCTTACAATCCTGTATATGATTTGGAATCTCTGTCTGACCATGATGTAATCTAATTGAAGTCTTTCCGTCTCCCCCGGCCTTTTCCAAGTATACCTCCTCCTCTTGTGATTCTTGAACAGGGTATTCGCTATTACTAGCTGAAACTTGTTACAGAACTCAATTAGTCTTTCTCCTCTTTCATTCCTCGTCCCAAGCCCATATTCTCCTGTAACCGTTTCTTCTACTCCTTCCCCTACAACTGCATTCCAGTCACCCATGACTATTAGATTTTCGTCCCCCTTTACATACTGCATTACCCTTTCAATATCCTCATACACTTTCTCTATCTGTTCATCTTCAGCTTGCGACGTCGGCATGTATACCTGAACTATCGTTGTCGGTGTTGGTCTGCTGTCGATTCTGATTAGAACAACCCGGTCACTGAACTGTTCACAGTAACACACCCTCTGCCCTACCATCCTATTCATAACGAGTCCTACACCTGTTATACCATTTTCTGCTGCTGTTGATATTACCCGATACTCATCTGACCAGAAATCCTTGTCTTCCTTCCACTTCACTTCACTGACCCCTACTATATCTAGATTGAGCCTTTGCGTTTCCCTTTTCAGATTTTCTAGTTTCCCTACCATGTTCAAGCTTCTGACATTCCACGCCCCAACTCGTAGAACGTTATCCTTTCGTTGATTATTCAATCTTTTTCTCATGGTAACCTCCCCCTTGGCAGTCCCCTCCCGGAGATCCGAATGGGGGACTATTCCGGAATCTTTTGCCAATGGAGAGATCATCGTGACACTTCTTCAATTACAGGCCACATGTCCTGTGGATACACGTGACGTGTCTTTAATGCATTGGTTTCCATTCCCTTTTGCATCCTCATGTCGTTGATCATTGCTGATTCTTCCGCCTTTAGGGACAATTTCCCACCCCTAGGACAAGAGAGTGCCCTGAACCTCTATCCGCTCCTCCGCCCTCTTTGACAAGGCCGTTGGCAGAATGAGGCTGACTTCTTATGCTGGAAGTCTTCGGCCGCCAATGCTGATTATTTATCAAAATTTAGGCAGTGGCGGGGATCGAACCCGGTACCGAAGACGTTTTTGATTATGAATCAAAGACGCTACCCCTAGACCACACCTTACAGTTGTAACAACATATCTCGTAAGAACATGTCCATTATAATTATCCGGGCTGTTATGCCTTGGTCGGTTGATGAATTCTGTATCAATTCCCAACGTTTCGTCCTCGTCTGCGGGAGACATCTTCAAGGGGGTCTTATTAGCGAGCCAGTGGGTGTGTTGGACCTTCCATCGAGCTACAGAGCCCCTTGAGGATGTCTCCCGCAGACGGGGACGAAACGTTGGGAAGTGACACAGAATTCCTCAACCGACCACGGCATAACAGTCCGGATAATTATAATGGAAATGACATTTCCGGCTGTGAAAGTCTACATTTTAGTATCTCGTAAGAACACCTGAGAATTTCAGATGGAGTGATCAAATGCTTTCAAGTAAAGCACCTCGCGCTCCTCCCTCTTTACAGTCAGCGCAGTTATTGCAAGCAACTGTAAGTAGCCTACTTCACTTAAAACTTAGGCCGTGGTCGATGTATAAAACTCTCCCTTGTCATTTCGTCTCCGACTGCGAATGAAATTCTCCGAGGTTAGGCGGCGAACTGCAGGCCCGGAAGTTTTAAGTGAAGACAATACCGGCCGTGAAAGCCTACATTGTATGATGTAAGTAGTCCTATTACTCAAAAGAGCCTACAATGTACACTGATTGGTCCTTTTTATTCTTTATAAACAAAGCCGACAATTACAATCAGATATAAAAGTCCTTGCCGTAAATATTTTTCATTTTTTTCTGTCCAATATATGTCTCTGTGTCAGTGCGATTTTAGATACAAACTTAATGTGAGTATTATTTCAACATCTACTCTTTCACAGAAATTTAGAATTCCACAACTAAATCAACGACCTTCAGTAAAATTCTATATTCGCTTATCACTTCAATTTTCGTTACACATACTCGCACCCAGTCACTATGGTAATAATATTTGGTGAATCTCAGGTTTAGAAGAATACACATTCTCCCTAGACAACATAAAAAACTGGCAGCTAAAAGGAAATTCTCCATCTAAACAGATTCCAACGCTTGCCAGCCCCATTTGTGGCCCTACGTTGTGATGAAGCTGTGTAGACTACACATTCCCTTAGCCGCTTGGCAGGGCCGCTAAACCGTTACGGAGTGCTCGTCAAGTACACTGAACAGCCAAAAGAACTGGTACAGCTGCCTAATATCATGTAAGACCCCCGCGAGCACGCAGAAGTGCCGCAACACGACACGGCATGGACTCGACTAATGTCTGATTTAGTACCGGAGGGAATCGACACCACGAAACCTTCAGGGCTGTCCATAAATACGTTTGAGTACGAGGGGGTGGAGATCTCTTCTGAACAGCACGTTACAAGGCATCCCAAATATGGCCAATAATGTTCATATCTGCGAAGTTCGGTGGCCAGCAGAAGTTTTTAAACTCAGAAGAGTGTTCCTGGGGCCACTATGTAGCAATTCTGGACGTGTGGGGTGTCGCATAGCCCTTATGGAATTGCGCAAGTCCGTCGGAAAGCACAAGGGACATGTAGATGCCGGCCGGTGTGGCCTGCGGGTTCTAGGCGCTACAGTCTGCAACCGCGCCACCGCTACGGTCGCAGGTTCGAATCCTGCCGCGGACATGGATGTGTGTGGTGGCCTTAGGTTAGTTAGGTTTAAGTAGTTCTAAGTGCTAGGGGACTGATGACCTAAGCTGTTAAGTCCCATAGTGCTCAGGGCCATTTAAACCATTTTTTTGACATGTAGGTGACCAGACAGGATGCTTACGTACGTCTCACCTGTCAGAGTCGTACCTAGACGTATCAGGGGTCCCATATCACTCCAACTGCACGCGCCCAGTTACAGAGCCTCCACCAGCTTGAACAGTCCTCTGCTGACATGCAGGGTCCATGGATTCATGAGGTCGTCTCCACACCCGTACACGTCCATCCGCTTGATACAATTTGAAACGAGAGTCGTCAGATCAGGCAACGTGTTTCCAGTCATCAACAGTCTGTAAGTAGCCTGTTTGTATGTTGGCAGCGCTGTAGACTGTGTTAATATCGCCGACAGCGCTCTGCGCCCTCGGCAAAAGATAAAGTGGTTCGGCGGACTAGCAGTTAGGGAGAGAAATAGGGAAGTGTATGGACATGATTTTCTCAGCGCAGACTCTGTGTTGGTAGGTCATGCATTGTAATGTGGGAGGAAATGTATGAGAATGGATGTTGTTGATAATGTTTTGGCAGTAGAATTATTGACAACTATATAATTTTTGGAATTATTGAGAACTATATAATTTCTGGACCCATGTGCCGTTGCTAGTGCCCCATCAAGCGTCTCCTCAGGTGGCGCATCGAGGAACGGTCACTAGATATAGTGAGTACCGAGGAAATACAGGGTGATTCAAAAAGAATACCACAACTTTAGGAATTTAAAACTCTGCAACGAAAAAGGCAGAGCTAAGCACTATCTGTCGGCGAATTAAGGGAGCTATAAAGTTTCATTTAGTTGTACATTTGTTCGCTTGAGGCGCTGTTGACTAGGCGTCAGCGTCAGTTGATGCTAAGATGGCGACCGCTCAACAGAAAGCTTTTTGTGTTATTGAGTACAGCAGAAGTGAATCGACGACAGTTGTTCAACGTGCATTTCGAACGAAGTATGGTGTTAAACCTCCTGATAGGTGGTGTATTAAACGTTGGTATAAACAGTTTACAGAGAATGAGTGTTTGTGCAAAGGGAAAAGTTCTGGACAGCCGAGAACGAGTGATGAAAATGTAGCACGCATCCAGCAAGCATTTGTTCGCAGCCCAGGAAAATCGACTCGCAGAGCTAGCAGAGAGCTGCAAATTCCATAATCAACTGTATGGAGAGTCCTACGAAAAAGGTTAGTTATGAAACCTGAACGTCAACTACCCGAGGCGATGGATCGGTCGCCATGCAGCCCGTGACAGAGCACTTCATCACTGGCCTCCAAGAAGCCCTGATCTTACCCCCTGCGATTTTTTCTTATAGGGGTATGTTAAGGATATGGTGTTTCGGCCACCTCTCCCAGCCACCATTGATGATTTGAAACGAGAAATAACAGCAGCTATCCAAACTGTTACGCCTGATATGCTACAGAGAGTGTGGAACGAGTTGGAGTATCGGGTTGATATTGCTCGAGTGTCTGGAGGGGGCCATATTGAACATCTCTGAACTTGTTTTTGAGTGAAAAAAAATCTTTTTAAATACTCTTTGTAATGATGTATAACAGAAGGTTATATTATGTTTCTTTCATTAAATACACATTTTTAAAGTTGTGGTATTCTTTTTAAATCACCCTGTATAATACTCGGGGCGGACCAAAACTAGCACCTTACTGGCCAGGGGCGGGTCAAGAGCCACAGAGAAGGAAACGCCTGTAGGAGTGGCATCGGAACTAAATGCCCTGGTCCTCCAGGTTGGGGGTTGTGCAGATGGTTACCTGCCCACTCACATAAAAAATTATCTGGGTGAGGACGCTCTACATAAGCCTCAGAATGAGGAATGTCTCAACTGGAATCGGAAATGGCAACGGACAACGGATTTCTCTTTTGGAACATGGAATGTCAGGAGCCTATTCAGACCAGGAAGTGTGCAGCATTTGACCAAAGAATTAGAGAAATACCAGCTGAAAGTAGTTGCCCTCCAGAAGATTAGATGGAAGGGTACAGGATAAATCAAGATGAACGCGGGAAGTTGAAAGGTGGCTACACTGAGCCACAGCGCCAGAGATCGCGCTAGAGAGTATTGTTCCGCCGCCTCCACTGGCAGTGATTATTGAGAAGTCGTAGTGGGCAGTGCTTTGGGAGAACTTGTGGTAGTCAGTGCTGAGATGTCGTAGTGAGGAGTGTTTGCTGAGATGAGCTAGTAGGCAGTGCTTGCTGAGATGTGATACTGAAAAGTTCTTGTTGAGATGTGATAGTAGCGAGTCGGTGTGGAGAGATTGTAATGTCTAGAGTGCTTTTCATCAATATAAATTAAGGTAACAAACTACTTTTCTTTTCTTTCTCATTATTTCAATGTCCTGAATAATGCGTCATTACAGGTTCAGTCAACAAAGCATCTGGCTTGTGTTCTTGTATTAGAGTGTAATTCTGGTTTTCTTGAGTAATTATGGTATTTCTATTTTCTTTAATTAATTCAGTATAAATGATATTTAAAATTTCTTGTGTTGTTGAAGAAGAACCGTGCCAGATGCGTACGTTGAGTCATACTTCCACACACAGAACAGTTACACTTGTGCTTTGGTTTCGTAGGTTTTATAGTTGCTAGGGACTTAATTAATTAATTGTGTTAATGAAAATTTCCATTTCATTCTTTGTTGTTGTTCTATGCAGTCAGATAGCGTAACAAAAACTAGTCAGGGCCAACCGTTTACGAGACTTTATAAACGAACATTCAAATACAAAAAATTAAAATTATTTGCATTCATATTTAATTAAGCCCCCATGCACGTGGCGACCGCTGCTTCGGATCGTCCCTTGGAATTCTTCTGATTGTAGAAATAGTAGACAGTAGGATTGTTGTAGTAATTTGTAGTTTAGTAATTGTAGTCTATATTGCATGTGTAGATTTGGTAATTTTCATTCTTCTAATGGTATTTTTTTTGCAAAATTTCATTTCTGTTGTCTTGTCTACGGGTTTGACAATTAGTGCAATTATTTCAATTGTTCGATGATCGTGATTGAGGGAAGCATTTCGTGTGAATGATATTGTTGGAGATATAGTGTCATTGTGTGTAATTTTTTATAGTGACGAGTTTTGTATATTTTGTAAATGATCACGCGATCAATGAAAAAGGCAAAAATGATGCATAGTGAGAATGACGAGATTGTTAACATGGCGAACTCGCCAACAGAGGAAAACAGTGTGATGAATAATGAAGTGGAAAACAATGTAATAAGTCGGGAAAATAGTCCGGAACCATTTCAAAATTTTTCTCAATCAGAAAATTCACAGAATACGAGATTAACGATAGAAGATTCTGGAATAGTATCGAACACAGATAGCTTTACAGCCATGACGAAAGAAACTGGTTTTGCGGGAAATGTTAGGGGCGAAAGGAATTTCGAACAAGTTAATACGGAGCAGTTGATGGGTGTAATATTAAATTTGGCATCTGAATTTAAAACACAGATGGGAACAATGGAAACACGGTTTGACTCACTGGGATCACAAATAGGAACAATTAAAACAGAGATGGGAACTTTGCGATCTGAAATTAAAACTGATATAGGAACAATTAAAACTGATATGGGAACAATGGAAACACGTTTTGACTCACTGGGATCACAGTTAGGATCTGAATTAAAAACAATGGAAACACGGTTAGATTCGCGAATAGGGTGATGTTTCAAAAATATGAAAGATGAATTAAAGAAAGAAATCAGAGAAGAAGTACAACCGATTTTGAATGCTCACAATAATAGATTAATTGCAGTAGAGATTAGACAAAGGGAACAGGATAGAGAACAGGAAGAAAGAGATCGCGTGATAGTACAAAAATTTTCAGAGTTTAATTTACAACGTGCATGGGGGCTTAATTAAATATGAATGCAAATAATTTTAATTTTTTGTATTTGAATGTTCGTTTATAAAGTCTCGTAAACGGTTGGCCCTGACTAGTTTTTGTTACGCTATCTGACTGCATAGAACAACAACAAAGAATGAAATGCAAATTTTCATTAACACAATTAATTAATTAAGTCCCCAGCAACTATAAAACCTACGAAACCAAAGCACAAGTGTAACTGTTCTGTGTGTGGAAGTATGACTCAACGTACGCATCTGGCACGGTTCTTCTTCAACAACACAAGAAATTTTAAATATCATTTATACTGAATTAATTAAAGAAAATAGAAATACCATAATTACTCAAGAAAACCAGAATTACACTCTAATACAAGAACACAAGCCAGATGCTTTGTTGACTGAACCTGTAATGACGCATTATTCAGGACATTGAAATAATGAGAAAGAAAAGAAAAGTAGTTTGTTACCTTAATTTATATTGATGAAAAGCACTCTAGACATTACAATCTCTCCACACCGACTCGCTACTATCACATCTCAACAAGAACTTTTCAGTATCACATCTCAGCAAGCACTGCCTACTAGCTCATCTCAACAAACACTCCTCACTACGACATCTCAGCACTGACTACCACGAGTTCTCCCAAAGCACTGCCCACTACGACTTCTCAATAATCACTGCCAGTGGAGGCGGCGGAACAATACTCTCTAGCGCGATCTCTGGCGCTGTGGCTCAGTGTAGCCACCTTTCAAAGTATACTGTATGGAGCACGTGGCGAGCACCATGAATTAGGTACTGGTTTCTATATACATGATTCAATACTGAAAGCAGTGAAAGATTTTAAATCTATCTACAACAGAATCTCCTACATCACAATCGCAGGGAGAAGTAGTGATATAAGCTTTATTAATGCACATGCGCCATGCGAGGATAAGGATGACTACAGTAAGGAGGTATTTTATACTGAATTAGACAATCTATATAACTCACTGCCAAATCACAATGTCAAAATAGTAATGGGTGATTTTAATGCCAAATTTGGCCAAGAAAACATCTATAAATCGGTGGTATAGGTAATGCAAGCCTGCATCAGGAAACCAGTGACAACGGCATCGATTTCATCAGTTTCGCAATTGACAACAATCTCTGCATCGTGAGTACAAGGTTCCATCGAATGGACATCCATAAAAGAACGTGGATGACACCAGACGGACATACAGTAAACCAGGTAGACCATGTATGCATTCCGTAGTGTTATGCTAATAGCATTAAAGATACGCAAACCTATGGAGGCGCAGACTGCGACTCTGGTCACTTCCTGGTGATAAGTAAAATGAACATTAAATATAAGAAAGTGTGCAGAATATCTAAGAAGATTGTACCTCATAACACAAATAGGTTAAAAGAAAGAGAGGTGAGAAGAAAGTATGACTGAACGTTAGCAGAAAGCCTAATGAGTTGTGACGAGTTGGAAGGTGCCAGTGGTGTGAACAATGACGGGTCTCAAATTAAGGTGACAGCAAACAGTGCAGCCTCTAAGATACTGGGTAAATGGAAAAAGTCCGGTAAAGTGTGCTTCAACCAACTGTGCCAGCAAAAAATTGAAGAAAGAAGGTTGGGTAGGAAGACGTGGTTAGAAAATCTGAGAGACCACGATCTCAGAGACAAGTACACCTGAATAAGAAGGGAACAGCTACTATACTAAGGCAGGGGAAATGGAAGTATTACGACGAACTAATAAGAGGCAGATGACGATTGTAGTTATCACAGGAAAAGACAAATGTACCAAAAAGTGAAGAAAGTAACACAAGAATATAAAACGAGACAAACTTTTTCGAAGACACCCAAGGAAAAATCCTCTCAAGCGATGCTGAAGTAGAGCAGCGTTGGGCAGACTACTTCGCTAGTTAACTAAACTACGAAGACGCCACTGAACCTTTTTTATGTGACGTGCCAGACACAGAGGACATCAAAGTAAAGCCACCCAGTGGAAAAGAAATACAGGGAATAAATAAAAATTTTAAAAATAATAATCCTTCAGTGGAAGATAAAATTGTGGGTCCACTAATAAAGAATGGAAGGCCAGAACTGGTAAAAAGAATCGCGAAACTGATCAGGAAAGTGTGGGAATATGAGAAAATGCCTGACGACTGGAAAGCAACCATAATCTGCACCATTTTAAAAAAGAATGACCCTCTGGATTGTGATAATTATAGAGGAGTTTCACTCCTTAACATAACTTACAAAATCCTATCACAGTGTCTACTCAAGAGAGTGATACCACTAAGTGAAGAAATTGTGGTTGACTGTCAGTGTGGTTTTAGGAGAGGCAGGTCAACTGAAAGGGTACAGTACTGCCCGACATTGAAAATAGGTACGAAATACTTCGATATTTTTGTCAGACCAACACATTTTTTTTTTGTAAAGTAACTCAATTTCAATTAATACAGCGAAGCTGGATACCAGTGTGGGAAAGAATGACAATTTATTTATTTAATTGATCACATGTGCACTCCCTCAAAATAAATCCCTACATCCAGTTTGGTGAGATCTGTGAAAGGAATGAATGTATGGTCGTCTGCTAACCACAGATAGTGAATGGGAATATATGATCATCTTTGAGTCGATCCTTTCGCCACCTTTGGTGGGACCAAAGAGATGGAAGTTACCAGAGCTTTGAGTGTCTGAAATGTGGCTGACCAATAAGGTAGCAAGGTGCTTCTCCCACTTCGACAGAGGTGCGAGAGAACCAGAATACGGCCATGTTTCAGCACTCTGCCGCTGGACCTTCTGCTGTAAAGACCTGTTTTTTGTTGTGCTCCGTAATGAAAGAGTGGAGGCATGGTATGGATGTGGAATATTTAAGAGTAGTTAGAATTAATAATTTCTCTTTCTCAGGAACTTTTGTGGGGAGAATTAAATGTGAGGCAGGTAATTTTAAGGGGATTGTAGTAAACCAACGGTCACAATGAGCCCACGTGTAGTTGTAAGTTGAGATACTTCCGTGTGCTTAAGTTAAGCTGAATTAATAGCGTGTGTACAATAAGCTGAAATATTTAAGAAATAGCGTGTGTATCATAAGTTGAAATATTTAAGAAATATCATTCCGGGTGACGCTAAATTTAAACTCTGAGAGAGAATCAAGGTGAGTCGGCCGTCTTTCCAGCAACGCCACTTGGCTTGCATTGCACAGGAAGACGTGCGTTTATCTCCAGAGTTCACAGTAGGAAAGTAGAATTACAAAGTGGGGCAGTGTCGTGTGAAACTGGGATAAATATTGATTGAAGTGGGAAAGCGGAAAGTGATGAAGTTGTAACCGTTCTTTGTGTAATATTTCATATTGTTGTGTTGTGTATGTCATGTAATTTGGGTATGTGTGTTTTGCATGGGAGTAGCAAGGTAGTTTCGAAAGATTTGTGGGTTATGCTTGTTCCTTCTGTATCGCTCGATCTGGAGGAAAGTTTCGTGAGGATGATTGTGAGAGTCGAAGCGTGAGATATAATAAAGGATCCACCATCCTATCCAGGAAGTGCACTGTTGCGGTAAATAGATTACGAGACCATAGTATCGAGATTCACTAATGTAAAGCCATGCCCACTGGGCGGAATTTCTCATGTTATATTGTTGTAGGTTGTAGAATTTGTGTGTTTAGGAATAAATCAAATAGTGAAAAGAAAGAGATTGGTGGCCTTTTTCATTAAATTGTATGTTGTCATAATATCCCAAATTTATATAAAAGCCATTAAATCAAAGACAAAAAGTAAATGTGGTATTGCCAATGCGTAGTGTGCAGTCAGAGTTCTATAAATCACTGATAGTCAGATGCGTGTTTCCGTTGCGTGTTATTCACACAGGAGGATAATTTGTAACTAAATAGTAAGATACGAGAATTCATGTTACTCGATAAATTAAGGAAGAATCCACTCGCTTGGCAAACCACTCATCTTGCAGGCCTGACTGCTTGATGCCACAGTATGAGTAAGGCAAGTGGGTGCCTCTCATAATTTCGACCCTGCCAGGATTCATTTGTTAGGATATTTTGTTGCCAGGATTATTTCTTGTTAGGATATTTGTGATGCCAGGATTCCGTTTTTGTCACGATAATTTTGTTGCCAGGATCATTTTTGTTAGGATATTTTGTTGTTAGGGTTTGCTGTTAAATTTTTTTTTATTTTTTGATGGAATATATTGTGATAGCGATAAGAAGTAAAATTTTTTCTGTTTGCAATTTCTTTCTGGTTTGGTGAGGATCTTTTATTTTATTTTATATTTTATTTTATGTAATTAATTGCTATATCGCACAAGGCTGGAAGATCGTTGGATAATTTTTTTTTGCGTAATGTCCGTAGTAACTAGGTCGCAGTCTAAAAGTGTAGTCACCATGGAGAATAGCGATTCTGGCGTGAACGTAGCAGTGCAGCGGGAAGTAGCTGTTGACCATGGGTTAATGAGCGGGGACGGCAGACACTCAGAAGGGGCTGTATTGTTCAGTGGACCGCTGCAAGGGGATCCTTTATGTGGCGGGCTTTGTCCACAAACGCGGGCTTTTCCCGACGACGCGGGCTCGGGACTAGGCCAGGTGTGCGGTGAAAGTGCAGCTACCCTTAGCGAAGCTACGGTTTCTCAGGCGAGCGAGGTGAGCGCGTCGGAAGTAGCAAATTACAATGTGATACTGCAGTTTTTACAGAAGATGGATAGGGAGGCTGACGAGAGAGACCGGGAAAGGATGGAAAGATGGGCAGCGATGGATAGGGAGAACGAGGAGAGAGATAGGGAGTATGAGGAAAGATGGAAAGCGATGGATAGGGAGAATGAGGAAAGAAATAGGGAGAGAGATAGGAAGAATGAGGAGAGAGATAGGGATAATAAGGAGAGAGATAGGGAGGCTGACGAGAGACATAGGGAGTTGATGGAAATGATGGACGCGATGTGTAGAGGTAATGAAGAAAGATGGGAAGCGATGGATAAAGATAGTGAGGAAAGTATGGAGGCATTGTATAAGGGAAATAAAGAGGCAATGAGGAAGGTACACTCAGTTACTGATGAGCGTCTGCCCGCAGTTAATAATCGGTTAGATGAGGGGGAGAAGAATCTGGATGCGGTGAAGCAAGTATGTGACGCCGTGAAAGAAAAAACCAATAATTTGGAGGTACGAATAATTGCAATAGAGAGGGATATCACAGAACGTAGGGACGTGTTGCCAGATGAGCGAATCAAAGAGGTAGTGGAGGACTTACTTGCAGATAAACAAGGGGCATCAGACAGCGTGGAAGCTCAAATCACCCAGCAAGAAGTGGCGCTAAATAAACACAGGAATGAAGTTGCGGAGGTAGTGGTCAGAATGAATACGATTAGTGCAGATGTAGAAAAGATCAGTATGAGAGGCGAAACAGGCTCTGACAGTACGCAGCGAGAGGTTTATGCCGACCAGGAGGAGATACAATCACCATTACGGTTTAAAGAGGCACAATTAGAAATAAGTAGGAAACATAGTGAAGAACTAGCACAGTTGCAATTAGCGTGCAGTAGCGAAGGTGACACACCACCAGGTAGATTGCAGAGGGAGAGTGAGATAAACTCAGAAAGCGAAAATAGGCAGAAAGAGAAAGACGAATTCACAGAGTCAGAAGAACGGTTGTGTCGGATAAAACAAGTGGCAGACTCAACTGGGTATAGTCCAAGGCTGTCTCAATTTCACGATTCATTACCTTCATCGTGGGTACTGCTCCTCAAAACGAAGTTTGTGTATAACTATTTGAGGGACGAGGCTAGAGCGAAAATGGAGGAAGACCTTAAAGACTGTAGTAGCTATTTAAATGAATTCTGGTCGGAAAGTAAGCAGGACCACGTTACGCAAAGCATATTGATGATGCCAAATTGTAACGAATGTGGTATAAGGGATTCAGTGTCGTGCTATCAGGAGATGTTCAGACGAAACAGGTACTTGGATGTGACATACGAACCAGCGGAGTTCATTAGGATCCATATAACGAAGTTGCCAGTGAAATTGCGCAGAGATATAGCGATAGCAGGCAGAGGCGTAGACGATTCTGTGCCATTTCAGCACTTGTTACAGGAACTGGGTAATGAGAGCAATATCGTGAACGGAGACACGACTCATAGGTCAGATAGTGTCGAGGATAGGAACGGCAGAAACTGTCAGAATGACAGGAGAGCATGGAATCCAGGCATTTCATTCTTGTCATAATGGATTCAAGAATAGGGGAAACTAATCCAACATATCAGCCCTTAATATCTTGCTCTAAAACACATGCAGCTGGCACTGAAAATTGTCTATGTAGCAGACAAACTCAACTAATATGTAGGAATGCAAATACCATACTTCTGATCAGAGAATAAAACGGCAGTAATGGAATCGGTTAGGCTGGTATCTCAGTAAAATTTGCAACTTTTTATTTCGAACAGTAAAGTAAAAGAGCGGTTTCTTCAAAGAAATCAGTTGTTAAAATGTTATGTAATAATGCCAATGAGTCCAGTTTAATTAGTGCGATTTGACGATGGCAGGTGCTAACCACGTGATGTAAGAAGTAAGCATTGTGATCGAAGTTTTTAAATTAGATGCCATCTGATCTTTAGTATGTCATTGTCGTGCTGACAGTTATAATGAAGTGCTGTGTATGGTTATTCGGAATCTGGTGTTAGTGAAAGAGGCCACTAGCATCTAAGTTTCTAACACTTGGGTTGCCCATTTCTCCCAGCTTGTATATTCTCTGCACACATTAAATTTTCAAGTAAGCACATATTCCTAACTAGGAAATTCTTTACTGTGTATAGTGGACCATTCAGAGTGAGGCGGATTGTCCATGAAAATGCTGTACTGATTGAGACGATCAAGGGAAAACAGTCTCGTGGGCTTCATCACATTTCTAACATCAAAGTATGGAAAAGTTAAGGGTAGATCTAAAGTAGGCAATTTATGGTAGATAGTCAGTGTATTTATTTGTGGTGTGTAACGTTGTGCAGGGTCAAATCGAACATAAGAATTTTCAGGCGGGATGTCCGGAAGTATGACGGAATAGACTGGTCGAATGAGTCATGAACAGGAGTCGACAGAGTGGTGTATGTACGTATTTTTTGTCGTATGAATAAGGATCAAGCAGAAACGACGTGATGATTAATGAGTAGTTAAAGATGGTAGATAGAGAAGCGACGTGATAAATAGTAGTGGATAAAGGTGGTATATGAGGAGAGAAGCAACGTGAAGCAATGTGATTAATAAAGAGAGATTCGACGTGATGAAACAGTGGTAAATAAAGGTGAGTAGAATTAATAATGTGGAGATGTCTTGGATGTATGTTACAGAGAGGCCTGTGTATGCTGCAATAGAGATTGATGCCAATGGCGAAGGAAGACCAGGAAATGATGGAGTAATGGACGGACGGAGAGCCGAAATACGAATGAAGAGATGAGGACAACTGCACAATGTGAAAGGACATAAAGGGAGTATGAGACCCAGACGGTGAACGTTATGGAATACTGACGTAAGATGTAATATAAGTGTAGATCTAATTCTTAGCACAACATTTGCGATTTGGCAAAAATAATATTTTTTGTTGTTGATGAAGCCTGGTACCAGTATAACTACTCAAAACGGTACCAAGAATGTGTACAGTTATTTTTGCAGGTTGATTAATTTGTGTATTTTTTGTTCTTAGATGAAATGTCGCAATTCTAAGTTGGTGTTTAGCAGAATGATTAATGGGTAAAGCGAATGCGGAGGTAAGCCGATGGAGAGAGGTGCCAGAGTGAAAGGACGAATTCGGAGACGGGAAAGCTATCTCCGAAGCAGCTTCATGTGTTATGTGGTTGAGTATAAGGGAGCAAAGGTATGGTATGTTGTCGTGAGTGTGGTGGTGTTAAGGTTAGCTGACTTCTAGACCTATTCTGTTAGTGTATTAATGGATTGAATGAGAAGGAAAATGTGATGTCTGGTGAGTGAGAGTCGTAGAGTAGTGTGATCAATGCGCACACTCCTGTAAAGGGGATGCTGACGATCCATAACTTAAACATTATTATGTATTGTTTGATTGGGATGAACCTCGATGGCAGGTCTGGATCTGACATCATGTGGATGGTTCATACGTGTCCTAGAAATGTTGTTATATATAATAAAAAGGTGAAATATATAGAAAGATACTAATTTCAGTCTGTCACAAGCACAAAGGTGCATTGTATGTTGTAGATTTAGAGTCATCAGTTTCTAAAATGTTTGTTGTGTTAGGATGTTAAAGTAGTTTACTATTTAATAACATGTGGTAGGTAATTGTGAGCTGTGTGGATTATTATTATTTTTTGTTAGAACACTTTCAAGGGGTATTAATTTTAGTCTGTCACAAGCATAAAAGTTCATTGTATATTGTAGTTTTAGAATACAGTTTCTAATATTTTCACTGTGATAGGATGTTAGAGTAGCCTACTATTTGATATTGTAATTATGAGCAGTATAGATTGCTTAGTATTCCTTTTGTTTTTTTTTTTTTACACTTTCATGTTTTGTATGAGGGACGACAGGTACAATGAATAGCACGAGTGTGGGCTGTCTATAGAAAAGGGAAAGATAAATGTTGATGTTGTATGTGTAGAAAACTAGGGTGTATAATTTTATGTTTTTTAGAACAAAGGTTCTTTTATTACCAATGTATCTAATAGATCATACATGTAATCAATAAGTATTTAAATAATGTAAGAATATCCTTTTGTCTGTAATGTTGCGAGATGCATGGAGGGCTCTGACTGATTGGGTGTCGTAACGCCCATACCGCTAGTGGGCCGAGCTGATGTTGCCATGGCGACGGGCGACACAGTCGCAGCACTCCCCACTCCACTGTCGGACGAGGTACACTCCACGCACCCGCTACAGCAGGTCAACGGCCTGGGGCGACACGCACGTACCACTGGCCATTCATGAGTTCCGCCACCCTTACGACTGGGGAAGGTATCCCGCGGAGGCAACAGCGGGTGGTTTCTTCTGCTCAACGGCGCGCGCAGCGGCGCTACTGCAGAATGGACGAGGCGCGGCAGAGCCCGGCGAGCATTTGTTATCAGCAACTATTAACTAGTACTGGACTGTGGAGCCGTGAAACAAGATGACTGCGACTTTCTGTAAGGTGGAAAGTGAAGGACTGGTGATTCCACGTTGTGAGTGGTGGAAAAGATTTTGTCTGTAGCAGACAGGACGATTGTTTTGTTTTGTCTTGACCACTGAATGGTGGGATCCATAAACTTTTGACAGTGACTTGTTAAGTGTGCTTTGTGAATTGCATGTGGGACACTTGGTATACTTAGAGGACAGTTGTCGTTTGGTGAACAATTATTGTATGAAGGCAAGAAACTAGAGTGGGACATGGACATTTGCGTCTGTAGTAGGAGACATGTCTTGAATTGGCGCGGGAATAAGTGCTGTTTGTTGAAACTTACGACTTTTAATTACACCATGAACTGAAAGGACAGAACCGTGGGTAATAGTAGTTGTAGGGCCAGTTTTTGGACGAACAGATTCGTGTGGATGGTACTCTGAGAGTGACTATGACATTCGTGTTTAATGAGAGATACAGTTTACTGTTCAGTGCGTGTTCAAAATGCCGATTTGAGTGACTCAAAGACTTTCGTCCGGGTAACCATGGGAGAGCTTTGACACCGAGACAGTGGTTCTAGGAAAACTATCAGCAACTTTTTGACCTCAAGAAAATCACAGAATGAAATGTTTCCGTGTGACTCGCAAGATAGGGAATAATGTATTTGTACTTGTAATTGTGTCAATTTTTTATATGTTTCATTCCTGAAGGGACAGCAAGTTTAATTGTATTTCATTATCATTTGTGTTTAGAATAGTTAGTGTTTGTTTTTTGGTTTGTTCTGGGTTATCAAGTTCACGTAGCATGTTTATTAGAATATTTGGTACAATGATGCTTTAAGTATTAGCCAGTGGCGTAATACTAACGTAGTGGCTGGCTCTTGTAGCTTTGATCAGTAAGGTTGTCACAGGGGACAAGAGTTTGCATTGCACAACAAATATCGGAATTAATTGATGCATTTTGATGTCGTGCATAGTAATAATCTTGTTGGTTTTGACTGAAGCCACTTATTTTCATTATCACAGTGGTGATATTTCACATTAAAGTCTAACGAAGGCTAGTCGAAATGCAAGTTCTTGTCGTCTAAATGTGTGACAACAGAGAAATGAGCAATAGAGTAAAATAAGAGAGCTACTGGTGGATTCAAGCACTTATTGCTAACTATTTATTGCGTGTATTGATCAAAGTTGATGGACTGACTAGCTCAGCAGCAGGTATTTGTACTGATGGATAAGGATAAGGTTAAACTCACTGTCGAGTAGTTGTGGCAATTGCTTAGGTGATGACAGTTAATGAGGTATGACATGATGTCTTAGACGAACTATATTACGTAACCAGTATGTAACTTGCAGTATATTTCATTGATTTGCTTCTCAGTTTTATTTCTCTGTAGGTTTGAGGTATATTTTAGAGTAATGGTATGGAGCCTGACATTCTACGTGTAACTAGTGTACGAAATTTTTTTCTTTGGTTGATTTTGTTTTGTATTTAGACATTGCCGTGTAAAGATTATTACAACGCAATTTATGAATGTCAGATTACTTGCTCTGTGTTTGGACGGTGAGCTATTTGAAATTTCATGAGTACAATTAGTATTTTTTTTATTTGTTTTAGAATTATTGAAATTTGGATTACTCATAAAAATAACGAAGGTCCCAGTAACTAAAGCAAATTTTTATTTCAACATTATTTTTTTATTTGTATGATATAATGTTTTATTTGTCATGTAGATTGTTGTAAATTTGTATGTGTACGTTACTCCGGATTGTGGAGAGTACAATAATGCAACAACTGTCATAGTTTGGTAAAGTAACAACATTTGGTCGTCAATTTGAGGTCACCAGGGGCTATGGTCTCCTCCTGGTTATTTTGATAACTTGCTACGTTTGTTCTAATACAGTTTTCTTAAAAAAATGTTCGGAACTACCCTCGCATTGCAAGGATAGTACCGTGCCATTTTTTTCTGCATGGGTAGCCGGTGGTGAAAGGGTACAGTACCGCCCGACATTGAAAATAGGTACGAAATACTTCGGTATTTTTGTCAGAACAACACATTTTTTTTTGTAAAGTAACTCAATTTCAATTAATACAGCGAAGCCGGATACCAGTGTGGGAAAGAATGACAATTTATTTATTTAATTGATCACATGTGCACTCCCTCAAAATAAATCCCTACATCCAGTTTGGTGAGATCTGTGAAAGGAATGAATGTATGGTCGTCTGCTAACCACAGATAGTGAATGGGAATATATGATCATCTTTGAGTCGATCCTTTCGCCACCTTTGGTGGGACCAAAGAGATGGAAGTTACCAGAGCTTTGAGCGTCTGAAATGTGGCTGACCAATAAGGTAGCAAGGTGCTTCTCCCACTTCGACAGAGGTGCGAGAGAACCAGAATACGGCCATGTTTCAGCACTCTGCCGCTGGACCTTCTGCTGTAAAGACCTGTTTTTTGTTGTGCTCCGTAATGAAAGAGTGGAGGCATGGTATGGATGTGGAATATTTAAGAGTAGTTAGAATTAATAATTTCTCTTTCTCAGGAACTTTTGTGGGGAGAATTAAATGTGAGGCAGGTAATTTTAAGGGGATTGTAGTAAACCAACGGTCACAATGAGCCCACGTGTAGTTGTAAGTTGAGATACTTCCGTGTGCTTAAGTTAAGCTGAATTAATAGCGTGTGTACAATAAGCTGAAATATTTAAGAAATAGCGTGTGTATCATAAGTTGAAATATTTAAGAAATATCATTCCGGGTGACGCTAAATTTAAACTCTGAGAGAGAATCAAGGTGAGTCGGCCGTCTTTCCAGCAACGCCACTTGGCTTGCATTGCACAGGAAGACGTGCGTTTATCTCCAGAGTTCACAGTAGGAAAGTAGAATTACAAAGTGGGGCAGTGTCGTGTGAAACTGGGATAAATATTGATTGAAGTGGGAAAGCGGAAAGTGATGAAGTTGTAACCGTTCTTTGTGTAATATTTCATATTGTTGTGTTGTGTATGTCATGTAATTTGGGTATGTGTGTTTTGCATGGGAGTAGCAAGGTAGTTTCGAAAGATTTGTGGGTTATGCTTGTTCCTTCTGTATCGCTCGATCTGGAGGAAAGTTTCGTGAGGATGATTGTGAGAGTCGAAGCGTGAGATATAATAAAGGATCCACCATCCTATCCAGGAAGTGCACTGTTGCGGTAAATAGATTACGAGACCATAGTATCGAGATTCACTAATGTAAAGCCATGCCCACTGGGCGGAATTTCTCATGTTATATTGTTGTAGGTTGTAGAATTTGTGTGTTTAGGAATAAATCAAATAGTGAAAAGAAAGAGATTGGTGGCCTTTTTCATTAAATTGTATGTTGTCATAATATCCCGAATTTATATAAAAGCCGTTAAATCAAAGACAAAAAGTAAATGTGGTATTGCCAATGCGTAGTGTGCAGTCAGAGTTCTATAAATCACTGATAGTCAGATGCGTGTTTCCGTTGCGTGTTATTCACACAGGAGGATAATTTGTAACTAAATAGTAAGATACGAGAATTCATGTTACTCGATAAATTAAGGAAGAATCCACTCGCTTGGCAAACCACTCATCTTGCAGGCCTGACTGCTTGATACCACAGTATGAGTAAGGCAAGTGGGTGCCTCTCACAACTAGTGATCACCTAAACCTTTGCCTTTTGAAGACAAGTGCTCTACCATCTGAGCTACCCAAGCACGACTCACGCCCCTTCCTCACAGCTTTACTTCTGCCAGTATCTCGTCTCCTACCTTCCAAACTTTACAGAAGCTCTCCTGCGAACCTTGCAGAACTAGCAGTCCTGAAAGAAAGGATATTGCGGAGGCATGGCTTAGCCTCAGGCTGGGGGATGGTTCCAGAATGAGATTTTCACTCTGCAGGGGAGTGTGCGCTGATATGAAACTCCCTGACAGATTAAAACTGTGTGCCGGACCGAGACTCGAACTCGGGACCTTTGCCTTTCGCGGGAAAGTGCTCTACCACTTGCTCCGTCCGGTACACAATTTTAATCGGCCAGGAAATTTCATATCAGCGCACACTCCGCTGCGGAGTGAAAATCTCATTCTAGTGATCACCTCATTACACTCCGACAGATAACTGAGAAAGCATGGGAGCATAACGTTGACACCCACATGAAATTTGTTGACTTCAACAAAGCTTACGGCAGTATTCACAGGAACATAATAACCAGGGTTCTCAAAGAGTTTCAATTTCCTGGAAAGTTAATGTGCCTAGTGCACATGTGCTTGGAGGAAACGTATTGCGAAGTAAAGACAAACACAGGAGTGTCAAAGGAGTTTGAAGTCAGAACAATGAGATGCTTTATCTCCAATACTTTCCACTCTGGTTTTAGAAAAGATAGATGGAGAAAACCAAAAAGTAAACCCAGTTGGAGTAAAAGTGGGTAGGAATAAAATACATCGTCTTGCTTATGCGGACGATATTGTCCTAATAAGTAGAAACAAAGAAGGACTACAGCTCATGACAAGTTCCTACAGAAACATTGCAAGGAAAGCAAGATTAAAAGTTAATGAGAAGAAAACAGAGTACATGGTCGTGAGCAAGACACCCAATGATGGTAGTCCACTGATAGTTGATGATCTCGCTTTTAAGACAGTAGAGACCTTCAAATATTTGAGAAGCATCATCAGTGAACAGAATAAAATGTAAATTGAAATTATTGCAAGGATAGCAGCAGGGAATAAAACTTATTTTGGCCTAAGAGATGTGTTATCCAGTAGAGCTGTTTCCAGAAGCTTCAAACTTATGCTATATCAGAATGTAATTCTGCCACTAGCTCTATATGGGTCAGAAAGCTTCACATTTAGAAAATCAGATGAACAAAAATGATTAGTTTTTGAAAGGAAAATATTAAGGAAAATTTTTGGACACAAGTGAGAGCCAGAAACACAGGAGTGGAGAATACTTAAAAACCAGGAACTGAAGGAGCTATATCAACAGGCTGATATTAGTCAAACGATGAAGAGGACGAGACTGATGTGGGCTGGACATCTAATTAGGATGGAAGAGGAACGACTATCTAAAGTAGCATTCTCCGGAGCCATAGGGGGCAGAAGGAAGCGAGGAAGGCCACGAACCAGATCGAAGGATGACATCGACGAGAACGCGGTGGTAATGGACCTGAGTAAAGGAGAATGGACTACAAAAGCTGAAACGTGTATGTACTCGGTAGCAGCGATGGTGAGGCATGATAAAATCTTTGACCCGAGTTCCTAGTCTGCGCTTGACCGCGCGAGAGAGCAGTTCTGTTGAAGTCGAGTTACGAGACAGTTCAGTTGCGAACTAGCGGTTGGAGAGTAGTAGCGCGTCGGAGATGACGTAGTTGCGGTCTAGTTGCGAGAGAGTTTAGTTGTGTGTGAGGAGTCGGCGGGCGTCGACATGGCACACTGGTCAAGATTCAGGACAAGGTATATTATTTTTAAATAAGGTAATGAAGCAGCATTGCGCTCAGCTAATAATGTAAATTAACTGTAACTAATTTGTGCAAGAATCGCCCCAATAATAATTTTGTTTTCAAAGCAATTTTTTAACAAAGAATCGTTTAATGAAAGAAATATTCCTTTGTTATTCCTTAAAGAAAAGTTTCTCTTAAATTCAAAATTTTTGCAATGAATTTCCTCCAAGCTATGGCAAAAAATAAGAGCAGATGCTGTTTTACTAAGGTAAGAATTACAGTTTAATTAATGAACAGGGCCTAAAGATCGACATTTCGGTCTATTTGCATTTTTATTGTCACTGAGATTTCAGTATCACTGAATTGACTTTCATTTTTGTGAGGAACTTATACTTGGGTCAGATTGCTAATTTTTATTTAATTGTCATTGTCATTAAATTTCTCTGGGGAAGTTACACTTAGCTCTATTCCGATTAACATTCAAGTATTGTGCTTTAAAATTTATTTGTGGGGAGGTTACACTTAGCTCTAGGTCCATTTACATTTGAGTATTATCTTTCATTTTTGTGGGGAGGTTGTGCCATGTCGACGCCCGCCGACTCCTCACACACAACTAAACTCTCTCGCAACTAGACCGCAACTACGTCATCTCCGACGCGCTACTACTCTCCAACCGCTAGTTCGCAACTAAACTGTCTCGTAACTCGACTTCAACAGAACTGCTCTCTCGCGCGGTCAAGCGCAGACTAGGAACTCTGGTCAAAGATTTTATCATGCCTCACCATCGCTGCTACCGAGTACATACACGTTTCAAAGCCAGGAACAGAGAGGACTGGGAGAGGAATGTAGAGAACGCGTATGGTCTCCAAGGCCCAAGCGAAAGTTAAGAAGAATTTTTGGAACTGAATGTCACAAGAATAAGGTAAAATTTTCTAAATACATTGTTTGCTTTTGAAGAAAATCTTTCTTTTGCTAACCACGTGCGGCCTAGTAGTTAGAGTCTATAGTAGTTAGAATCTTTTTCTTTCGCTGACTGTTGTTACTTGCTGTAATTGCTGTAGTTCGTGTTATGAAAATTTTCTGTGCGGTAAGTGACTTATGAAAAAGGATTCCAGATTAAAATGCGTTTAGTCAATTAACAGAGTTGGAGGTATTTTCATATTTCTTTAATTTCATATTTTTTATTGTATTATTGTTAGGATTTCTTGCAATTCAGGGCCATTGTTTTGTGTTAATTGTTAGAAGTCATGTTGTCAATGTACAGCAGTCAGACTGAGTTGGGTTTGTATATTGTAGGTAATAAATGAATAGATTAAATTTGAGTTGTTTTTGTCAGGGAAAAATCTGTAGGTCACTGTTTAACAAAAAAAAAATTTTTTTTAAGAGTTAGTTTCAACAGGGTTTCAAGTCTAATTTCGGTGTTGACGGCCCCAGGCAAAGCGTAAAGCTTTGTGTAGTGCAGTCATCAAGGGTACACGAATGGGTCTTCGACTCCGAAAGCCCATATCGATGATGTTTCGTTGAATCATTCGCACGCAGACACTTGCTGATGACCCACCTTGCAGTCTGCAGTAATCTGCGGAAATGATGCACTTCTGTCACGTTGAACGATTCTCTTCAGTCGTCGTTGGTCCGCTCTTGCAGGATCTTTTTCCGGCCGCAACGATGTCAGAGATTTGATACTCGTATTTTACCGGATTCCTAATATTCACACTACATTAGCGAAATGGTCGTATGGGAAGATATCCACTTCATCGCTACCTTTGAGATGCTGTGTCCCGTCGCTCGTACGCCGACTATAACACCACGTTCAAACTCACTTAAATCTAGATAACCTGCCACTGTAACAGCAGTAACCGATCTAACAACTTCGCCAGACATTTGTTGTCATATATAGGCTTTGCCGACCGCAGCACCGTGTTCTGCTTGGTTACATGTCTCTGTATTTGAATACGCATGCCTATACCAGTTTCTTTGGCGCTTCAGTATAAGTGCCGCGAGATATGCAGTGAGGAAATTGCCGGCCGTGCAACGCCCTCGTGAGTGTGGAAAGTGAGTGATGTGGACGAACGCTATTCACAGGGATTCGCAACGAGTGTGTAGCGCTGTACCTCAAGTCCTCGTCCCAGGGATCGGCAGCTGAAGGTTGACACCCAACTTCTCTCTCTTTCCCACAGCAGTCTTGTCAAAATATCCTCATGCTCACAAATTAATGAAAATGCTGATACATGGTGAAACAACGCTCGGGTGGGCAGTTTGCGAGTGTATATCACCTCGAGATATGAGCATGCGGTGCATCTGACCTGCGGCCGTCGCATGGTGGCACTGGCAGCAGTCCTCATATGCAGAGGTTGAAACCTCCCCTTTGAAAAATTTATGAATGACTGTGCTGGTAAACCCCTTACGTTACTTGTTTTTCAAACAGCTAAGCAAAACTCAACGTACTCAGACAATTCTCTCTTTACTTGTTCTGATCATCACTAAACTGACACACAATATTTTTAGCGCAAAGCAATCTGACTTTCAATAATCCCTACAAAAGAATGGCCGTGATTAACAATAACCTATAGCTTTCATGAATCACTTACCTCACAAAAATCTTCGTTACTCGAACTACTGCAATACAGCGACCGCCAATACTGCCAGCTAAATAAGATATTTTAACTACTGAAGGCACAAACTACTGATAGGCATAGTTAGCAAATGAAATATTTTGATAGAGAACAAACAATGTATTTACCTTAATAATGTCCAAAAGTCATCAATATATATATATATATATATATATATATATATATATATATATATATATATATATATATATATATATATACACTGCTGGCCACCGTAAATGCAACACCAACAAAGACAAGAGGTAGCACAACAAGATTTATTTTGTAGATAACATGTTGCCCCCCCATGAACCATGGACCTTGCCGTTGGTGGGGAGGCTTGCGTGCCTCCGCGATACAGATAGCCGTACCGTAGGTACAACCACAACGGAGGGGTATCTGTTGAGAGGCCAGACAAACGTGTGGTTCCTGAAGAGGGGCAGCAGCCTTTTCAGTAGTTGCAAGGGCAACAGTCTGGATGTTTGACTGATCTGGCCTTGTAACAATAACCAAAACGGCCTTGCTGTGCTGGTACTGCGAACGGCTGAAAGCAAGGGGAAACTACGGCCGTAATTTTTCCCGAGGGCATGCAGCTTTACTGTATGATTAAATGATGATGGCGTCCTCTTGGGTAAAATATTCCGGAGGTAAAATAGTCCCCCATTCGGATCTCCGGGCGGGGACTACTCAAGAGGACGTCGTTATCAGGAGAAAGAAAACTGGCGTTCTACGGATCGGAGCGTGGAATGTCAGGTCCCTTAATCGGGCAGGTAGGTTAGAAAATTTAAAAAGGGAAATGGATAGGTTAAAGTTAGATATAGTGGGAATTAGTGAAGTTCGGTGGCAGGAGGAACAATACTTCTGGTCAGGTGACTACAGGGTTATAAACACAAAGTCAATTAGGGGTAATGCAGGAGTAGGTTTAATAATGAATAGGAAAATAGGAACGCGGGTAAGCTACTACAAACAGCTTAGTGAACGCATTATTGTGGCCAAGATAGATACGAAGCCCACACCTACTACAGTAGTACAAGTTTATATGCCAACTAGCTCTGCAGATGACGAAGAAATTGAAGAAATGTATGATGAAATAAAAGAAATTATTCAGATAGTGAAGGGAGACGAAAATTTAATAGTCATGGGTGACTGGAATTCGAGTGTAGGAAAAGGGAGAGAAGGAAACGTAGTAGGTGAATATGGATTGGGGCTAAGAAATGAAAGAGGAAGCCGCCTGGTAGAGTTTTGCACAGAGCACAACTTAATCATAGCTAACACTTGGTTCAAGAATCAGGATAGAAGGTTGTATACATGGAAGAACCCTGGAGATACTAAAAGGTATCAGATAGATTATATAATGGTAAGACAGAGATTTAGGAACCAGGTTTTAAATTGTAAGACATTTCCAGGGGCAGATGTGGACTCTGACCACAATCTATTGGTTATGACCTGTAGATTAAAACTGAAGAAACTGCAAAAAGGTGGGAATTTAAGGAGATGGGACCTGGATAAACTGAAAGAACCAGAGGTTGTACAGAGTTTCAGGGAGAGCATAAGGGAACAATTGACAGGAATGGGGGAAAGAAATACAGTAGAAGAAGAATGGGTAGCTTTGAGGGATGAAGTACTGAAGGCAGCAGAGGATCAAGTACGTAAAAAGACGAGGGCTAGCAGAAATCCTTGGGTAACAGAAGAAATATTGAATTTAATTGATGAAAGGAGAAAATATAAAAATGCAGTAAATGAAGCAGGCAAAAAGGAATACAAACGTCTCAAAAATGAGATCGACAGGAAGTGCAAAATGGCTAAGCAGGGATGGCTAGAGGACAAATGTAAGGATGTAGAGGCTTATCTCACTAGGGGTAAGATAGATACTGCCTACAGGAAAATTAAAGAGACCTTTGGAGATAAGATAACCACTTGTATGAACATCAAGAGCTCAGATGGAAACCCAGTTCTAAGCAAAGAAGGGAAAGCAGAAAGGTGGAAGGAGTATTTAGAGGGTCTATACAAGGGCGATCTACTTGAGGACAATATTATGGAAATGGAAGAGGATGTAGATGAAGATGAAATGGGAGATACGATACTGCGTGAAGAGTTTGACAGAGCACTGAAAGACCTGAGTCGAAACAAGGCCCCAGGAGTAGACAACATTCCATTGGAACTACTGATGGCTTTGGGAGAGCCAGTCCTGACAAAACTCTACCATCTGGTGAGCAAGATGTATGAAACAGGCGAAATACCCTCAGACTTCAAGAAGAATATAATAATTCCAATCCCAAAGAAAGCAGGTGTTGACAGATGTGAGAATTACCGAACAATCAGTTTAATAAGCCACAGCTGCAAAATACTAACGCGAATTCTTTACAGACGAATGGAAAAACTAGTAGAAGCCGACCTCGGGGAAGATCAGTTTGGATTCCGTAGAAATGTCGGAACACGTGAGGCAATACTGACCTTACGACTTATCTTAGAAGAAAGATTAAGGAAAGGCAAACCTACGTTTCTAGCATTTGTAGACTTAGAGAAAGCTTTTGACAATGTTGACTGGAATACTCTCTTTCAAATTCTAAAGGTGGCAGGGGTAAAATACAGGGAGCGAAAGGCTATTTACAATTTGTACAGAAACCAGATGGCAGTTATAAGAGTCGAGGGGCATGAAAGGGAAGCAGTGGTTGGGAAGGGAGTAAGACAGGGTTGTAGCCTCTCCCCGATGTTATTCAATCTGTATATTGAGCAAGCAATAAAGCAAACAAAAGAAAAATTCGGAGTAGGTATTAAAATCCATGGAGAAGAAATAAAAACTTTGAGGTTCGCCGATGACATTGTAATTCTGTCAGAGACAGCAAAGGACTTGGAAGAGCAGTTGAACGGAATGGATGGTGTCTTGAAGGAAGGATATAAGATGAACATCAACAAAAGCAAATCGAGGATAATGGAATGTAGTCGAATTAAGTCGGGTGATGTTGAGGGTATTAGATTAGGAAATGAGACACTTAAAGTAGTAAAGGAGTTTTGCTATTTGGGGAGCAAAATAACTGATGATGGTCGAAGTAGAGAGGATATAAAATGTAGACTGGCAATGGCAAGGAAAGCGTTTCTGAAGAAGAGAAATTTGTTAACATCGAGTATAGATTTAAGTGTCAGGAAGTCATTTCTGAAAGTATTTGTATGGAGTGTAGCCATGTATGGAAGTGAAACATGGACGGTAAATAGTTTGGACAAGAAGAGAATAGAAGCTTTCGAAATGTGGTGCTACAGAAGAATGCTGAAGATTAGATGGGTAGATCACATAACTAATGAGGAGGTATTGAATAGGATTGGGGAGAAGAGGAGTTTGTGGCACAACTTGACCAGAAGAAGGGATCGGTTGGTAGGACATGTTTTGAGGCATCAAGGGATCACAAATTTAGCATTGGAGGGCAGCGTGGAGGGTAAAAATCGTAGGGGGAGACCAAGAGATGAATACACTAAGCAGATTCGGAAGGATGTAGGTTGCAGTAGGTACTGGGAGATGAAGAAGCTTGCACAGGATAGAGTAGCATGGAGAGCTGCATCAAACCAGTCTCAGGACTGAAGACCACAACAACAACAACATAACATGTTGACCAAGTATCAAATGATTACGTTTACAGACGTGTGTGAGATGTGATTCCTGCCAGAATCAGTAGCCAGAGTAGCCGCCATTGTTGGGGATCACCGCTGCCACACGTCTCGGCATTGAGTCAAAGAGACGTTGGATGTGTTCCAGGGGTACAGCAGCCCAAGCAGTTTCCACACGTTGCCAAAGATCATCTGGTGTGGCAGCTGGGGATGTAATCTGGGTCACTCGTTGACCAACCATGGACCACATGTTTTCTATCGGCGAAAGATCCGGAGAGCGAGCCGGCCAGGGAAGCAATTCAATCTGGTTATTGACGAAGAACCTTTGGACAATGCGTGCCACGTGTCGTCGCGCATTATCCTGTTGAAATATGGCTGTGGCCGAGCCCTAAAGGTAAGGAAGGACAACTGGCTCCAGCACCTCGGATATGTAGCGTCGGCTATTTAAAGTACCGGCAATGCGTACTAGAGGCGTGCGAGAGTAATATCCAATGCCTCCCCATACCATAATACCCGGTGCAAGACCAGTGTGGCGGTGCATAATGCAGCTGTCCAGCATCCTCTCTCCACGGTGTCTCCACACTCGAATCCGACCATCGCGGTGCTGCAGACAGATGCGTGCCTCGTCAGTGAAGACAACGTCATTCCATTCTGCCGTCCACATCCGTCTGTCATCACACCATTGGCGACGGAGACGTCTGTGGTTCTGCGTCAATGGTAGACGAAGCAATGGACGTCTTGCGGACAGACCACTCTGCTGTAAACGGCGTCGAATGGTACGCGCACACACTGGATGATGCGTTACAGACGCAATGTGCTGTGCTATGGTTCGGGATGTCACTGAGCGATCCGCCACTGCCATGCGCACAATTTGCCTATCAGCACGTGCACGAGGTGAATGCGATCGACCACGTCGGTCCGTCGTACCCTCCTGCATCCAACGGTCACATATCCGCATTACAGTTGTTTGGTTTCGTCCAACACGACTAGCGATTTCTCTGTATGATAATCCACAATCTCGGTAAGCCACTATCCTTCCTCTGTCGAACTCGGATACTTGATCAAAAGATGTTCGCTGTTGTCTACGAGGCATAACTGATCGTCTTGTGAAACAACCACAAGGTAAACACACGTGCCAAACGTACACTCGTCGAAATCGCCAAGCCTTAAATGGCGCTATGAGGTGGCGCCACAGGCGCGCGTAATGTGCGTCTGCGCTGAAATTCTAATCCGTTGCATATCTCATCGCTGCAAACCCATGGTGTAAATTTCACTTGATTCGGATGCTTCCTTCAGGGTGTTGCATTTACGGTGGCCAGTAGTTTTATAAATTTACTCTTTCTGATGGGTACACGTCCAGATCATCCGCTCTCAAAATTCCGCCATCTCTCTCCCCACATCCACCACTGCTGGCAGCTCACTTCCAACTGCGCAACGCTACGCGCTGTTCACATCCAGCTGCTCAACACTACAATAGCGAATATTCCAACAATGCCAACCAGCCACAGACTGCACATCACAGCCAGTGCTTTTCATACAGAGCGCAACGTGACGTTACCAACATAAAAATCTAAACAGCCTACTTACAAGGTGTGTTGGTGCATGTTAGAGTATGGTGCAGCGAGTAAGTGTGCAGACGTTTTCAGACGTGCTAATCGTGACTGTTTGTTGAAAATGGCTCAGAAAACACATATTGATGACGTTATGAGGGGTGGAACACTAGGGCGACTGCAGATTGCTCAAACACAGCAGGTCGTAGCACGGGCCCTCCGTGTACCTCAAAGTGTGATCTCAAGATTATGGAACCGATTCCAGCAGACAGGAAGCGTGTCCAGGCGCTGCAGTACGGGAAGTCCACAGGGTAACAACACCACAAGAAGACTGATATCTCACCATCAGTGCCCGCATACGGCCACGGAGTACTGCAGGTAGTCTTGCTCGGGACCTTACCGCAGCCACTGGAACAGTTGTCTCAAGACTCACAGTCTACAGACGACTGAACAGACATGGTTTATTCTCCCGAAGACCTGTAAGGTGCATTCCATTAGCCCCTGGTCACAGGAGAGCCCATAAAGCCTGGTGTCAAGAACACAGTACATGGTCATTGGAGCAATGGTCCCAGGTTATTTTCACAGACGAGTCCAGGTATAGTCTGAACAGTGATTCTCGCCGGGTTTTCATGTGGCGTGTACCAGGAACCAAATACCAACCTCTTAACGTTCTTGAAAGGGACCGATATGGAGGTTCGTGGTTTGATGGTGTGGGGTGGGATTATGATTGGTGCACGTACACCCCTGCATGTCTTTGACAGAGGAACTGTAAGAGGTCAGGTGTACCAGGACGTCATTTTGTACCAGTACGTCCGCCTTTTCAGGGGTGCATGGGTCCCACCTTCCTCCTGATGGATGATAACGCACGGCCCCACCGAGCTGTCATCGTGGAGGAGTACCTTGAAACAGAAGATATCAGGCTAATGGAGTGGCCTGCCTGTTCTCCGAACCTAAACCCCATTGAGCTCGTTCGCGTATAGCTGCACGTCTTCCAACTTCTAGGACACCTCAGGAGCTCCGACAGGCACTGGTGCAAGAATGGGAGGCTATACCCCAGCAGCTGCTCGACCACCTGACCCAGAGTATGCCAACTCGTTGTGCGGCCTGTGTACGTGTGCATGGTGGTTATATCCCATATTGATGTCGGGGTACGTGCCCAGGAAACAGTGGCGTTTTGTAGCACATGTGTTTCGGGAAGGTTTTCTCAGCTTATCACCAATACCATGGACTTACAGATCTGTGTCGTGTGTGTTCCCTCTGTGCCTATGCTATTAGCGCCAGTTTTGTGTTGTGCCACGTTGGGTGGTACCGCATTTTGCAATTATCTATAATTTATGAGCCATTAAGGTGTCGTTAATGAGATATATGTGAAATTAGATGGAGGAAAATACAATTCTCGTAGCTTTCGATCACCAGTGTAAGATAGTAGCCTCAGTTTCATTAAATTACAGCGTTCCTATGAAACGAAAGTAAGAAGGACCTTGTGGGGCTATAGTACCAGCTGACTGGAAGATTTGTAACGCCTTTCGACCGTCCCGAGACGAACTGTTTCGCACCCGCCGATTCTGCCACTTGCTTACCGAGCTATGTTGGGTAGGGACAGGACTTCGACACAGTCTGACTTTGTGATGGTTAGGTTGTACTGTTATTTTTCGATTCTTGCTATTAATGTTTAATGAGAGATTAGTTGCCCTCGGTCGAACGGTATTTGAGTCCCAGCAGTTTGTGCATAATGACTTTGTGTGGATGTTTGCTGTGTAGCAACGTCCTAGAAGAGTGCTAGTTCTCAGTTTTAAAGCAAAGATAATGCCTTAGACCTCATTTACCTAATTTCAGTATGTCTCTACTCTGTTAACTTGAAATATTAACATATGTATTATACTGTAGTACTCAACTTCCAGGCGTTATCTAGCGCATTAAACAAAGTTGAAAACTATTCTTGAAAAATATTAATTGCTTATATCACTACTGTTTTTGCAAATTGCAACATCAAGCATAATATATGTAATTAGAATGGAATTTATTCCACAGATGAGCTACATGACAGTACACAAATGATTAGCGTTATTAAAATGCATGACTATGAGAATTCAGTACAGTGTGAAGTAGAAGCTCCTGACGTCATGGCACTGAATCGAGGGAAGCCTAGATATGATGTTATGGAACACACTCCCACACAGTTTGTAGGGATGTACACTAAGCATCGGCCGTGGTTGTAAGGGGAGCAAAACGAACGGGCTTCTGACCGACCGTATCCCAGATACCTGTATGTTCGATGGGACACATGTCAGACGAACGTGCAAACCAAGGAAGCAGTGGTTGGCAATCTTTCTTCGAAGAAGACTTCCACATTCCTCGCCACATGATACCCTTCTGAAATGTGTCATTGGAGCTCCCTGCGGGACGTCCAGTATCTAGAGATCCATAGCCTTCTTGACAAAGCGGTTGCTGTTGACGTTGCACTCAGTACGTCGTAGGCTAGGTCGTATGTTATCCAGAGGCGGCCGGCTCGAACCCTCACACTTGGCGCTGGTCCGCCATGCCACTCAACAATGCACGCTGCCCTACTGTGTTCAGCACGGTAGCGTCTAACAACTACACGGCCATAACTATATGACATGCTGAAATGGGACTAGTCGCAAAACACTACATTTTGCCACTCAACACGTCAATGTTAGTATTTAAGTGTCCATTGCAGTCTGAGGTGACGATGCTTTCTGTTCAGTGGAATCGAACCACCGATGGAGACAGCTTGACACCCGTTACAGTGCTCCATCGTCGAGCCAAAACGGCAGATGAAGTTGTTCTGTCAGTTACGACGATGTGGACAAGATGGCGGTCATGCCGCACATCATTATCAGCTAATCGCTGTGTGTGACCCTCTTCTATCCAATAGCCCCACACATTACTGTCACAGCAGCGTGCCCTGTATGAGCCACAGTGTCAAGTTATGACAAGTCCATTTCCCAGGGACCGAGTACTCTGTCCCATTCGAATTCAACTAACACGCTGCTATTGAACCCTATGAGGAAACATGCTGGCACTTGCTGACACGTTTCCACTTCGTTTGACGGCTCTGCACCCACTGAGCGTGCCGTAACAGCGACCCGTCCGGTCACATTAAAGAGGATGCTGCTAGGACTACGTGCACACTCTCTGTCTGCAAGTTTCATCACGTATTATGATCCCACGGAGGTACACATGCTACTATTTTGGGGTAATTCAGACAATTCGTTCTAGGTGTTGCAACTTTCGCGAACAGTAGTATCAGTAGTTGAGAAAGTCTTTTATAAGAACGTCCTCGTCCATTTCTAGTATTGCGTATCAGAACCTTTATCTTCGTACAAAAAACCGTTTATTAAGTATTGATAGCGTCCACGCTACATTGGACAAAGAACTGCAATGACATCAATACTTACAAATATGGACTCTTTCCGGACAACTATAATAACAATTACATACATCGTATTTTTAAAGACTGCCTGTACAGTCACTTCAGTTTATTCTGTTTACATCTGCTATATGTTGCACTAGCTTTACCCGGCCACGCTTCGCTGTGAGTCATTAACTCAGCATGTTTAAATCGAAAAGAAAGAAAAGCGAGAGCACGCGTTCCTAATTTGTATGGGAAAGGGATACACGTCCTAATCCCCTTCTCTTCCCTTTCTCTGTCCATCTGTGACTCCCCCTTTCTTCGTCCATCTCCTTCTCCTCCCTCCTTTGGCCATCTTCTCTCCCCTTTCCCCTCCATCTTCTCCTCCCACCGTCTCTCTCCATCTTCTCCTGCCCCCTTTTTCTGTCCATCTACTCCTGCCCGTTTTCTGTGTCCATTTCCTCACACTCCTCTGCCCGTCTCATCTTCCCCGCTGTCTCTGACCTGGAGCCTTGTTTATTGTTATCGAAAATTCAGATTCTGTAGAAGTGTTCTAATCATAGACCAGTTAGGTGTCAATACAACTTTCCTGTTTCCCAACAACGTTTCGGTATATATACAGGGTGTAAACGCTATAAGGCGCCAAAATTATACAGATGGTACATCTCGGTGTGCTTGACAAAAAAGTCTAATGACATTTTCTTGTATCATGTACTTCATTTTTGTATTATTAAAACCTAATGTTCGTAGGATAGATAGTATACGCATTTCTGTTTACGTAGTCAACCGGCAGTACACAGTGTACCGAGCTTATTGCCTACAGTGAGGGGGCGGCCAGAGAAAGGCAACGAGCCGACCAGAGGATTGAAATCATTTAGACGTGTACAACGACGTGGTGTGATAATCAGGTGGTACCGAAAAAAGGAATGTAAACGGTTTTTGGGTTGTCAAGAATGTGTAATTCGCTTTACGTGAATTGAATACAACCAGTTTGTTTCTCAACAAGTCGATAACGAAGGTCGTAGTGGTAATGACAAGCTAATATCAAACACAATGTATTTCCATTAGTACAAATTCAATCAATCACCAAGTAGATAGTTGTGCATTAATTACAATCAACTGATTCACCTTTTTACGGCAATGCCATAACGAATACTAAATTCACATTATTTTCCTTCTGTACAACATCGTAACGAAAATAAAACCCACAACTTCGTTTCCTCTTACACCAACACTACAATAAATGTTCGAAATGACCCCCATTCGCTTCTACACATGCTTCATTACGGCGAACCCAGTTTCCTCGCACTCGTTCACATACATGCACATTGGCCTTTATGGTATTGGCAGCATCTAAAATCTTCTACGACAATTCGTCCACATTATTTACTGGCTCAGCATAAACAAGTTCCTTCACATGGCCCCAAAAGTAAAAACCCAGTGGATTTAAATCAGGGCTGCGTGCTGGTCATCGACGTGGACCCGAAAGCCCGATCCATCGTCCTGGAAATCGAGTATCCAAAAATCTGAGTACTCTGTGACCAATGTGGGGTGTAGCACCATCGTGGAGGAACCACATGTTATGACGTATGCCTAACGGAATGTCTTCTAACAATGTTGGTAACAATGTTTTCTCTAGATACGTTCGGTAATAGTTACCAGTCAAACGTGCAGGTAAAACATAGGGCCCAATAATGTAAATATCGAGCATACCCGCCCACACATTTACGGAAAATCGTCGCTGAAAATGTGTTCCACTACGTGGCGAGGATTGTGTACACTCCACGTGTGCATGTTATGGAAATTAGTTATCCCGTCGCGAGTGAAACACGCTTCATCTGTGGCGAGTATTTTGTTGACAAAATCATGCTGCGCACTGTGTAATCAAAAACCACTCTGAGAATTCACGTCGTGGAGGGAAATCTTGTTCTTCCAATGCTTGTACGCGTTGAATGTGGTAAGGCCGCAGACGCTCCTCTTGCAAAGTGCGATGAACGACAGTGTGCGATATACCCACGTGGCGAGCGATGCTTCTAGCACTCTGAGAAGGATCCTCCTGGGTGCGGTCCAGAATTCTTTCCTCAGCTCCCAATGTACGATCGGCGCGTTGTGGGCCTCTGCCTCCTGCGCGGGGCAGTAAAGAGCCAGTATCTCTCAATCTAAGTAAATTAAATACGTACTCGTCAGTTGTATTCTGTCATGATGTAACAAAAACGGAAAGCATATCAGAACAGAAGATACGTTTCGCATACGGACGAAAATTTACAAAGGTGCAGATAACTACTGTACTTTATTAAGATGTAAATGCATAATCGCATACAAGTAGAGAATTACAGTGACACAAACCTTTGGTGCACAGCAGGAAATGTCTTTCGTGCAGGAAGTCGTCGTTGTGGGAAGCGTTCTCGATAAATTCGTACAGCTGCCCTCGCAACACCTTTTGCCCCGCCGTAAATTAAATGCATATCGCACAGTTCAGCTATAGTAAATCTCCTTTCCATCCTAACAGTTAACAGAGTTGCAGTAACATCTGCACAGGTTACTCGCCTACTGTCGTCGCTCGGTGTATTACTATGACGCAGCCACTCAGGCCGCAGTTGCCTATGTGTTTACGATTACGCTCGCGATGTCAATACGCGCAGCGGGCAATAACAGGAACCGATTGCTTAAGTGTACTTTTCCAAAACCATTATCATGAGACGAACTGTTTTTTTCTGGGACAACCGTAGGAAATACGCAAACATGTTACTAGACTTTTTTGTCAAGCATTGCGAGATGTGCCATCTCTATAATTTTGGCGCCTTATACTGTTTACACCTATATATATATATATATATATATATATATATATATATATATATATATATATATAGGCAACGGCCTTGCCGCAGTGGCTACACCGGTTCCCGTGAGATCACCGAAGTTAAGCGCTGTCGGGCGTGGCCGGCGCTTGGATGGGTCACCATCCCGCCGCCTCGTGCTGTTGCCATTTTTCGGGGTGCACTCAGCCTCGTGATGCCAATTGAGGAGCTACTCGACCGATTCGTAGCGGCTTCGGTCAAAGAATACCGTCCTAACGGTCGGGAGTGCGGTGTGCTGACCACACGCCCCTCCTTATCCGCATCCTCCTCGGAAGATGACACGGCGGCCGGACGGTCCCGGAAGGGCCACTTGTGGCCTACAGACGGAGCTAAAAAGGAAAAAAAAAAATATATATATATATATATATATATATATATATATATATATATATATATAATGGCACATCTCGCAATGCTTGACAAAAAAGTCTAGTAACATGTTTGCGTATTTCCTACGGTTGTCCCAGAAAAAAACAGTTCGTCTCATGATAATGGTTTTGGAAAAGTACACTTAAGCAATCGGTTCCTGTTATTGCGCCCGCATCTCGTGGTCGTGCGGTAGCGTTCTCGCTTCCCACGCCCGGGTTCCCGGGTTCCCGGGTTCGATTCCCGGCGGGGTCAGGGATTTTCTCTGCCTCGTGATGGTTGGGTGTTGTGTGATGTCCTTAGGTTAGTTAGGTTCAAGTAGTTCTAAGTTCTAGGGGACTGATGACCATAGATGTTAAGTCCCATAGTGCTCAGAGCCATTTGAACCATTTGAGCCTGTTATTGCCCGCTGCGCATATTGACATCGCGAGCGTAATCGTAAACACATAGGCAACTGCGGCCTGAGTGGCTGCGTTATTGTAATACACCGAGCGACGACAGTAGGCGAGTAACCTGTGCAGATGTTATTGCAACTCTGTTAACTGTTAGGATGGAAAGGATATATATATATATATATATATATATATATATATATATATATATATATATATTGAAACTTCCCCTTTAAACAATTATAAATGACTGTGCTTAAACTGACACACAATAATTTTACCGCAACGCAATCTGACTTTCAAAAATCCATACAAAAGAATGGCCCTGACTAACATTAACCTATACGTTTCACACATCACTTACCTCACAAAAATCTTGGTTACTCGAGCTACTGCAATAAAGCGAGCGCCACTACTGCCAGCTAAATAAAAGATTCAAACTACTGAACGTACTAACTACTGATAGGCTTAGTTAGCAAATGAAAGATTTTAATAGAGAACAAACAATGTATTTACCTTAATAGTCATAATATATATATATATATATATATAGCAGTTCATGACAAATTTCAAAACTCCCTCATCTCTCTCCACACATCCACCACTGCTGGCGGCTCACCTCCAACTGCCCAACGCTACGCGCTGTTCACAGCCAGCTGCCTAACACTACAATGGCGAGTATTACAACAATGCAAAGCAGCCACAGACTGCACACAGCACAGCCAGTGATTTTCATATGGAGCGCTACGTGGCGTTACCAATAAGAAAACATAAACAGCCTACTTACAATATATATATATATATATATATATATATATATATATATATCGTATTTTTGGAGCAGTGAGAGAGGAAGATGGCTGGAGAGTAGGGAAGAATGTAGAACCACAAACACTTTTTGGACAGATGGGTATTATTGTTAAAATTAAGCATGGAAGAATAAGATGGGCAGAGAATGTATGGAGTTGTACAGAGAATGTCAGAAACTCGGAGCGTCAAGAAAGTTTTCGTGGGAAAACCTGACGGGAGAAGGAGAAGAGACAGACCCATCAAAAGGTGGCTGGACAATTTGGAAGAAGATCTAAAGGCAATGGGAATAAGAAATTGGAGAAGGAAGGCAATGGACAGAGAAGAATGGAGGCAGGTGATACAGAACGCCAAGGCTCTTCAAGGACTGTAGAGCCAACCAAGAAGAAGAAGGATATCGTCTAAATGTGTCTAAGCTTTTCACATAACGTACCATTGATATAAGCGCGCGTTTTCATTTACCTGCTTTTAAATATATGCAATACATAAATTTATATAAATGTAATTGTAGTGGACTGACAAGGCAGCCAGTCCACAGTGACGGGTAATCGAAAGGCACGCGTACACACACGCCGACTGGCGTTAAGTCTGAAACAGGATACGTGATGAAAGCTATAAAGAAAAGAACGGAGCTTCTCGTATACTTAACTTTAATTCATTGTGGTACATTTCTCTTGATAATACAAGTGAGACTCTCTCCAGATATGGTTAATGGCGCCTTGCTAGGTCGTAGCCATAGACTTAGCTGAAGGCTATTCTATCTGTCTCTCGGCAAATGAGAGAAAGGCTTCGTACGTGTAGTCGCTAGCAATGTCGTCCGTACAACTGGGGCGAGTGCTAGTCCGTCTCTCTAGACCTGCCGTGTGGTGGCGCTCGGTCTACGATCACACAGTGGCGACACGCGGGTCCGACATGTACTAATGGACCGCGGCCGATTTAAAGCTACCACCTAGCAAGTGTGGTGTCTAGCGGTGACACCACAGTAATAATGGGGAAAAGTTGTCACAAAATAATTTCATGCGTAAGAAATAGGTACTTAGAATGCAACGTTGTGGCAAAATTTCAAAGCAGCCGGTGAAGAACTTTCGGAGACACATGATTTTGAGCAAACGAACATTTTATTTATGCAGAAGATAGCATATTGCTTTGAAGAGTTTTGTATTTTTATGTCTGGATATTTATTTTACAGGTGAATGGAGGCTCAGCTTTGCGTAAGAAAAAGTATGACCTGAATTTTGTTATTAAGAGAAATAATCTTACAGGAGAAATCGATAGCCGAACGATAACTGAACGGCAGTTACATTGTCATTATTACTTTGTACATACGAAACTTCCAAGCTCGTTATAATGAGGTGATAATTCTTGTTAACCTGCGCCATAAATTTGAAGCCGATGCAGGTTAGCAGTTACGGAAACCTCGCTCTCTTACTTAATCCTGAATTATGAGTATGATCTAAATTGCCGCAAATACTGCCCACCACATACACCACATTGACAAATGCTGAACTGGATGTTAACTACGTGACTGTAAACCTACACTTGTTTCCAGATATAGTACGATGCAGATGTAGGTATATTGACTGGGGTACACATTTACCACTGGTGATTAACGAGTGGTTATATGGACACGTATATTTTCATCTAACGGTAACCCAGGAGACATTGTTTACTGTGTGGATGGCTTTATTTCGTATCCTGAGAATCAAGTAGGTGGATCACTACTTCTAACCACGTAACGCAATGGGACCGAGCCGAAATCGACGATAACGTGGTGCGCAATTCGCATTCGAGAGCGAGTGTTACGCTTGCAAGTAACGTGAGTTCAAATCAGAACATTCGAACTCCACACGCAGAAAGCGAGATACCTGTTGCGTTTGATAATCGGCCCTCGGAGGCTCCGGTAAAGATATACGTGTTGTGTTTCAAAATTATCGATCTTGTTATTCCCCGCGGTAAGCAGTGAAGCGCTGGAGACTTCATTCGGTCGAAATGTGGCAGGAGTCGTGCACCGTCGCGAATCTTTCCAGCCAACAAGTGTAAGTCGCTGGCAGTCGGCCCATGAGTGAGGACGTGTAGCGATGGTTCGTCGAAGTCAAGTAAGCTCTAAAACGGCGTAAGGAGTTGAGCAGCGACGCTGCATCAAATTTTGCTAAAATCTTGGCGACACCCAAGTGGAAACCGTTCGCAAGATTAAAAAAGGCTTTCGGGGACGATGGCAAGAGCAACTCACGGATAAAGGACAGTACGCAGCGTCAGAGATGGCCGCACACCGCTACAGTCTGGGACCGCGTGACTGCTACGGTCACAGGTCCGAATCCTGCCTCGGGCATGGATGTGTGTCATGTCCTTAGGTTAGTTAGGTTTAAGTAGATCGAAGTTCTAGGGGACTGATAACCTCAGATGTTAAGTCCCATACTGATCAGAGACATTTGAACCATTTTTGATTTGGCCGCACACCTGTGGACGGAGAACGGCAGTCAGTCAGAACATGTCGAAATGATGATGTCATCGGACAAGTGTGAACTTCGGTCACGGAAGACCGTCGTATCATAGAACGAGATCTTTCAAATGATGTGGGTGTAAGCGTTAGATCTTTACATTCAGTTTAGACCGACGATTTGTGCACGAGGAGAGGGACGCCGAAAATCGTAGCGAAATTTCTGAGAATGGAGCTGAAGCAAAGGCGACGGGATATCGCGGAGGACATGTTGGGCAATGCAAACTATAACCGAGCTTTCTGAATACAATACAGGCGGCCCAGAAACCAAGGTGTAGTCGTTACAGTGAAAGCGAAAGATATCTCCGAGGCCAAAAAGATCGTGGAAGATCCACAGCAACATCAGAGTCAGGTTGACTGTTTTCTTCGAATTTCATGGGGTGCTGCTTCACGAGTACGCACCACAAAGCCAAACTACCGCAAAGGAGGTCCTCCGTCGCCTTAGTCATGCTGTGTGGTGCAAACGATCGGATCTGAGGGCAGCAAAAGCTTGGCAACTTCATCGTTGTAATGCACCCGTCCATTCTGCAGCTCTGATTCAGACTTTCGTCGGAAAACACGCCATTCCTGTGGTTACTCAGGCTCCATACTCTGCCGACATGGCTGCCCCGACTTTTGGCTATTTCCAGAGCTGAAAATGTCCCTGAAAGGAGCATGAGTAGAGTCCAAACGAGACATCATACAGATTGCGGCGACACGGCTAACCACTATTCCAGAAGAAGCTTACCGGAAATGTTTCTAACAATGGCTGTGGCACTGTGAGAAGGAGACTAATTTGAAAGGGATTAGGGTCCTATACCTTGAAACGTCTCTGTGAAGTCGTTTCATAAGACGCTTGCCGAATTCGATACAACTTATTCACTTTACTACCTGATTTTAGCCCAATTCATGAACTCTTCCAGAAAGACTGAGCACTCAAATTAGGCCTATTGAATATTATATGTGTGTTTTAATGTGGGGTTTCGGCTTTTTTTGTGGGAAACGCTGAGTTGGTCATCGTCTGCTTCTCGTTCGAAGGAGAGCACAGGATGATCAACTTAGGTTTCCAATACCTGAACAGAGAGGTTTACCCATCTTAGTCGAAGGCTGTTTTTGTGTGTAAGGTTGGTGACGGAGGGCTACCCCTCTGGTAGCTTCCGCTTCCGCTGCACGGGGATCTAGGTGGTTCATTTGTGGAACTTGATGAACAAATGGTAAACCCACCCCCGTTTTCTGTGTTTCTTCTTCCTGTAGTTAAACTGTGCTCTGTTACATTCTCACGTAATTCTTACTTAAATATTTCTAGCCAGGCACCAGTTATGTGTAGTTAGAATGTGCTACAAAATACTTAGATACAAAAAATAATCTACGTGAAAGATAAGTTATGTGATGTTGATCTTACCCACCTACTCCGATTTCCAATCCTGAATTAATCAAGTTGCTTCATGCACGACACGAGTGCTATTCATCTGGCTACTTAAAGAAATTTGCATACTTGTAATTAAATTATTAAAGTAATTAAACTGATAATTTTCCACCTCCGTTTTTTCTAAATGGTTAGGAAGGGCTTGGGCTGGTGGCGACCCTGAATTTCTGAATTTTAATCATTATTTGTGTGAGAGAATCAGCTAGAAATGCGAGATAACGTGTATGGCTCGATGAGAAACGTCGTAAAGATAGTAATACGTTACAACCTCTAAATCTATAAAAGTATTCATACAATCCAAAGTTTCGATACTATTTGAACATACCTCGTACGAATTGTCGATTCAACCTCCAGCCCAGTTCCCAAGGGTCGCTACTGGCTACACGTAGTGAAAAGCTAGTTACAAACAGAATGCAGAAAACATCGAGGTCGCCCTAAGCATACTAGATGAGTTAGGGGTGGGTACCGAAGAAATGAAACCGCACAATAAGCAATAATTAAACACGGCATCAAGTCGAGCAGTCTGAAGGTTTTAGGATATTACAGGCAAGTGGCCGTACGTGACCGCACGTGCGTACTTGGGGGTACCCAGAAAAATTTTGAACAACATTGCCGTGAACAGCGCAACTCACTGCCAGTTCAGCGCCGCCTGTCTTGTCGACCAGGCTTGTTCTGTTCATCTGCAGTGATTGTTTTTGCTAGCGCTGTTTTGTTCTTGTTTCGTTTTTTGTGATGGCAAGTTTAACTGAACAACGCGCAGCTGTGAAATTTTTTTTCTACTCGGCAAAAACGCTGCTGAAACTCTTTTAATATTGAAAACAGCTTACCGAGATGGTAAGCTATGGGAAAAACTGAAGTGTACTAGTGGTTTGCTTGATTTAAAAATGGCGACAAGTCGATTAATGACAAACCTGGACGTCCATCAAGTGCCCGAATCGACGACAATGTCCGCACCTGGTAGCTCAGTGGTCAGCGCGACGGAATGTCATGCCTAACGGCCCGGATTCGATTCCCGGTTGGGTCGGAGATTTTCTCCGCTCAGGGACTGGGTGTTGTGCTGTCCTTATCGTCATCATTTCATCCCTATCGACACGCAAGTCGCCGACGTGGCGTCAACTCGAAAGACTTGCACCAGGCGAACGGTCTACCCGCCGGGAGGCCCTAGCCACACGGCATTTCCGTCGACCAAAATATTGAAAAGATTCGAGAACTTGTGCTCACAGATCGTTGACAAACTAACCATGAACTGTCAGAAATTACTGGGATATCTTGGAGCTGTGGTTTAACGGAAGATTTGGGAATGAAAAGATTTGCTGCCATGTTTGGGATTATGACTCACAGTCAAAAAGAACATCGAGTTGAAACATGTCGTGCTTTGAAACAACAGCTTAAAACTGATTCAGATTTTCTGTCAAGCGCCATTACTGGTGACCAGTGATGATGATATGGTTACGACGGAGAAACAAAGCAACAATCAAGACAATGGAAGACGTCATCTTCACACCGTCCAAAAAAAAATGTCAAGTCAAATCAGACATCAAAACGATGCTAATTTGCCTTTTTGATGCCAAGGGTGTAGTTCACACAGATTTCATTCCTCCAGGTCAGATCGTCAATCAAACCTTTTATTTGGAAGTTTGCGCAACAGTGTTCGTCCAAAAAGACACGATTTGCGGCAGAGATGGGGGTGGTTCTTTCACCATGACAACGCAACTGGACATACAGCCATCTATGTTAGACAGTTTTTGGCTAAAATGGCATGGTTCCGCTGACCGACGCACGTTACTCGGCTGACCTGGCTCCGTGCGACTTTTTCTTATTTCCACGCATGAAAAGGGGCAAGACAGGACACCGATTTGACAACACTGAAGAAGTCAAGAAAAAAACGAGGGAGGAACTGTCAGCCATTTCTAAAAATGACTACAAAAAAATGTTTCGAACAGTGGTAGCAGCGGTGACACAAATGTAATTGAGAGTATTTTGAAGGGGATGAGGTTGTTTTGTAAACAATTTGAAAATATGTAGCTATTAAAAAATAATTCCGTTTTTTGGATACCCCCTTGTAATCAGGCGCAGAACTCCGCCACAGGGCGAGCGAAGTGACCCGTCCATTTGCACCGTACGTGGAGACCATGGACTTACTAAACATAGGTGGGCCGCTCACGGTGTTATTGTATCGTTCCCATACTCAAGATGCCGTGTGCAGCGAAGTGCTGTGTTTGCTCTAAGTAAATGATGCCAAATATCCGATAAAAATTACAAACACAGTGACTTAAGAGATGCAAACAGCGCCCATAACAAATCTGTATCCCTGTTAGACATACGCGTGAAAATGAAATGGCTGCTACTTAAGGTTATATTGGAGATTACAGTTATTCAGTTCCAAGCTAGTTGAAGGAAAAAATAGGATAGAATTGTGGAAAGGAAGCAATATAAAACTCTGCCATAAAAATAAATGAATGATTGCAAATAAGCGTTAAAAAGTGACGCAAAGGATGTGCCGAGAAATACTCGTATTAAACAAGAACCAAAGTGAGAAATTTAATGAATGAAAAAAAAAGATCTCTCTATCTGCTGCTTCGTAAGTTTCATGCAACTATCTTGAATTGATAAACTGACGTATTTCTGAGGCTACTAGTAAGAAACGAACCCCACATTCTTGAATTCTTTTGATGTAAACCTAATGCAGAAAACTAGGAAACTATATTCTTTTAACACAGACTGCACTAGTTGGATTTGTGAAACAAACATCCTTTTGTTTTTTTCTTAAGTTTCTTGTCGTTGTCTCTCGTATCCTTTAAATCTTTAGGCTGGAATTCATATTCGTGCCTGCAAATGGCGGTTTGAATTCCGGAACAGCTGCCTCACCTCTCCGCTACGGCGCAATAAAGGCGTGGTGGACAGGGGAGGAACTGTTATTCTAGCCGGTCGGAGTGGCCGAGCGGTTCTAGGTGCTACAGTCCGGAACCTTGCGACTGTTACGGTCGCAGGTTCCAATCCTGCCTCGGGCATGGATGTGTGTGATGTCCTTAGGTTAGTTAGGTTTAAGTAGTTCTAAGTTCTAGGGGACTGTAGACCTCAGAACCATTTGAACCATTTGAACTGTTATTCTTTGTTAATCGCAGTGTGTTAGACTCCGTATCGAATCTGCAGTTGAGTGGGGAATCCGAATTACTATGTGATACAAGACAGGCTAGGTGTTATAACACTCCTGTCTACTACTGCTGTACCATAACCTTAAAGCTGGAAGCAGGTTGTGTAATAAAACTATTTTATTAAAGCAATTATGGTACAACGCAACAGAGCAGTGTTACCTTCTGGGAGGAATTTTGTTATGTTGACCGTGTTGTACCTAATGGAGGTAGCTTATCGGTAAACGAAAGTGAGAATTACGTAAATAGTCGAACAGTTACAAACAATATTTTTGCCTAGCTGTACTGTTTAAAGAATAAGGAAAACGATCGCCAGCCTAATTAGGCAAGAGAAAGATTAACGTTCTCGTTTAAGCAAGTAGGTATAAGTAACTATAACGGGCAAACACAACCTAGACTTGGCCACACGCGAGTGCAATGAACTCTGACACATACATATGTTTTAAGATCGAAGCTAACAGCTGGAGCAGCACAAACTATTTGCAAAAATATAACAGATACCGAAACACACTATTACATTCAGTGCTTATTCATACTGAATGGTCTTTATAACGTTATTATTACTATTCACTGCAGAATCATTAATTGCACATAGGTTAAGTCTATCTCAGTTAAATACTTTACTATTTAAAAATGAGAGTTAATTGGAATCCACTAACAGGTTGCTTCTCACTATCTTTTGAATAAAGGAATTATGGTTTTCATAAATAGTGGTCTTCCCGTTACTTGTTACCTAGCATTAGCACAATAGACAAACTGTGGATCCTGTTATACTATTAATATGCACTTCTAATACACAAGAGAGACAAACACTTAGCAAACATGAGTATATAACGTTTCACAACTGCAGTTTTCCACTTTTACTACAGTGAGATACAAAATCAACATATATGTAAGATACTGACTCACCTCCTGCGATTTACAACAGGCAGTAATGAAATCATTTACTAAGCAAAACTTTATAAGCCTCAGTCTTAAGAACTTTTAATTTGAAGTTGGCAACAACACATTGATAAGCAGTTTTACTAGGAAAATTATTTTCAGCAAGCATCATTAGCTTTAACTCACTCTCTTGGCACATTAACTTTAACTTTCTTTTTACTAGTTCAAGAGGCATCAATTAGCAAAACACTGGGCTTTAATGTTCTTTCAGTAAGGACACTCGGAAATCACTTTAGTTCAAATGGAGAGGAACCTGAGAGGTGTTATGATAAGGAGAAAAATCAAGGTAGCTACATAAATTCAGTTATAAATTACCTTATATTTGAGCACACTAACACATCCATTAAGCTGATCCTTCACTGTACATTACTATAGTGCTCCATTACAGTGGTTGCGCAATGTGGTGGCGATTGCATGTTGGTAGGTGGAACTGCAGGTAGAATTGCTGGACTCTGTCATTTCCTGGTGGCGATGATAGATACAAATTCCAGAATAGTTCCAGCTATTTATCCATCTATCCGAGGCATTGGAAAGTGGCAGGAAAAGCCTCTCTCGGAACCAGCACAATATGCAACATTTGCATGACAGTGCACAGTTTGGTAGCTCGTCCCCGACTCGTAGCTCGTCCCCGACTGGTGGCTCGTCCCCGATTGACTCTTGTTCCACCTTTTCCACCTAGGCCAACCACAATTTGCGCGCACTACACAGTTCCGTTCCTGAGGGAACTACAACAACTTTTACATACACAATAACTAAGAATCCTAAGTGAAGGTCAGCAGTTTACATAACAGCAAACAAATATAATAAATAAAACAGAACATTTGCACATATTGACATTTCTACCAAAAATTATTCACACAAAATTACAATTATATACAATAAGATTTGTTCCCTCCAAATGGGACAAAGAATTTAAATGACAGATACACACACTACTTTGCATAGAACCAAACCATGACATCAAAGTTTGTACAAAGAAAGCAGTATACAATTTTGTGTTATCTATTCAATCAAACACATTTACAGAAGCTCAACGATGTAACATTAAATGAAACAAAAGCAAAATAAATCAGTAGAGTATTAGACCTATGGTGTTACACATGCCCCATGTTTCGTTGAAGTTTCCCGTCAGGGATACTTCAAGGAAACATCCATAACACCTAAGTGGTGCTGGCTGCGAAAAAAAATTATTCCATCCAACTTCAGTTGGGAAAAAAAACACATATTACAAACATACAGTATATACACTAAGAAATTCATACACTTCTTCCAAAAACATTTTCAAAACGAAGCATCTAAGTAATTTTCATGACCACACTGTTTTAAGGAGACTAATTTTGCATCGTTACACAAGATATCATTAAGCATGTTCATTCCATACACATACAGTCAAACAACAGACAAACAGTACACAAATAATTAGCATATTAGTAGAATAAGTATAGCCTTCAAATAAAACAAAAAAAGTAAATGTTGTGGCGTAACAAGACAGCCACGCCACTCGGAAGTAGCCGAAAGGCACGCGTTAACTCACGCAGGCTAGTAGATAGGTCTGAAACAGGATACGTAATGAATGCTATAAAGAAAAGTACGTAGCTCCTGGAATACTTACTTTAATCCATCCTTGTGGTACATCGCTCTTGACGATACAAGTGAGACTCTTTAGATACAAGCTATGTAATGCTAATGGCGCCTTGCTAGGTCGTAGCCATTGACTTAGCTGAAGGCTATTCTAACTATCCGCTCTGCAAATGAGCGAGGCTTCGTCAGTGTGCATCGCTAGCTACGTCGTCCGTACAACTGGGGCGAGTGTTAGTCCGTCTCTCGAGACCTGCCGTGTGGTGGCGCTCGGTCTGCGATCACTGACAGTGGCGACACGCGGGTCCGACATGTACTAATGGACCGCGGCCGATTTAAAGCTACCACCTAGCAAGTGTGGTGTCTGGCGGTGACACCACAGTAAACACATATATAATAGCACAGAACATTTTAACTTAACAAAACACAAATTTGACTTCCAATATTTTCAAAGAAAGTAAATGTTCACAGGCACACAAGCATATTACTGATCATAGTACGTTTTACAAGGTTCAGCAATTAATAAATGTTAAAAAAATACAGTTTGAATCCACATATGCACAAATATTTACTGTTTTAGCACCTTCCAAGGCAACGGTTCTGTTAATCAGCGTATTCGTCTATATCCGATATCTGTCATAGTTCCACAATAGGTTTTTTTATGTTGACTAGGAAAGCAATGGAAAGATAATATTTTATCTTCATACTCTTGTGGCATTTTCTGGCATATTTTGGTTTTGGTTCGCATTCTATGTCGAGAAACCTTCATAAATCTGTTGCACCAACCAACTCCACCCCTAAAGTCTGTAAAGTTGCCATCTAGCGCTAGTTTATGAACTTGTATTTGAATCATTTTTATACTAATTCCAATGCCATTTCAATTCGTCATCATCTACTCGTAGTTTTGGCCATTATGCATTCAGTTTTCTATTTGTACGTTTAGTCTTTCTCACTTTTTTCAGTTCTTCTTAATTAGCCCGCAAATCGCGAATGGTTTTTTCTGTTGGTGGAGGGCCGAAATGCTGCTGAGCTGCTCTGTTTCCATGTTTTTCTGCATGTGCTATTACCTTCAAATTACAGCCCGCATCATATGAATACCTTTTATTTGAGGCTGACTGCAGTACAATTTTACTGCCGCCAACTTATATTTCGCAGAAAGACCACAAAGATAAGATAAGAGAGATAAGGGCTCGTACAGAAGCATATAGGCACTCATTTTTCCCTCGTTCTGTTTGGGAGTGGAACAGGGAGAGAAGATGCTGGTTGTGGTACGAGGTACCCTCCGTCACGCACCGTATGTTGGATTGCGGAGTATGTATGTAGATGTAGATGTAGATATTATTTTTATTTAGAAACTAGCTACTAACAAAATATTGTACTGTTGCCGAAAATACAAATCACTTTCAATTGAAGTTCACGGGCACCGTAGACTACAATGACACATCACAGGCTAGACAGCGTTCTGGGTTTGTGATGGCGGGGTGGGAAGAAGATAGTGTTAGCAAGTTTATGAATCCCCGCAACTCATGTTAGTCGGACTGCTGCTGCCACTTGAAACCGATGTTGCCAGATAAAGATAGGTTTCCCGCAGCCTCGAATATACACTCCTGGAAATTGAAATAAGAACACCGTGAATTCATTGTCCCAGGAAGGGGAAACTTTATTCACACATTCCTGGGGTCAGATACGTCACATGATCACACTGACAGAACCACAGGCACATAGACACAGGCAACAGAGCATGCACAATGTCGCCACTAGTACAGTGTATATCCACCTTTCGCAGCAATGCAGGCTGCTATTCTCCCATGGAGACGATCGTAGAGATGCTGGATGTAGTCCTGTGGAACGGCTTGCCATGCCATTTCCACCTGGCGCCTCAGTTGGACCAGCGTTCGTGCTGGACGTGCAGACCGCGTGAGACGACGCTTCATCCAGTCCCAAACATGCTCAATGGGGGACAGATCCGGAGATCTTGCTGGCCAGGGTAGTTGACTTACACCTTCTAGAGCACTTGGGTGGCACGGGATACATGCGGACGTGCATTGTCCTGTTGGAACAGCAAGTTCCCTTGCCGGTCTAGGAATGGTAGAAGGATGGGTTCGATGACGGTTTGGATGTACCGTGCACTATTCAGTGTCCCCTCGACGATCACCAGTGGTGTACGGCCAGTGTAGGAGATCGCTCCCCACACCATGATGCCGGGTGTTGGCCCTGTGTGCCTCGGTCGTATGCAGTCCTGATTGTGGCGCTCACCTGCACGGCGCCAAACACGCATACGACCATCATTGGCACCAAGGCAGAAGCGACTCTCATCGCTGAAGACGACACGTCTCCATTCGTCCCTCCATTCACGCCTGTCGCGACACCACTGGAGGCGGGATGCACGATGTTGGGGCGTGAGCGGAAGACGGCCTAACGGTGTGCGGGACCGTAGCCCAGCTTCATGGAGACGGTTGCGAATGGTCCTCGCCGATACCCCAGGAGCAACAGTGTCCCTAATTTGCTGGGAAGTGGCGGTGCGGTCCCCTACGGCACTGCGTAGGATCCTACGGTCTTGGCGTGCATCCGTGCGTCGCTGCGGTCCGGTCCCAGGTCGACGGGCACGTGCACCTTCCGCCGACCACTGGCGACAACATCGATGTACTGTGGAGACCTCACGCCCCACGTGTTGAGCAATTCGGCGGTACGTCCACCCGGCCTCCCGCATGCCCACTATACGCCCTCGCTCAAAGTCCGTCAACTGCACATACGGTTCACGTCCACGCTGTCGCGGCATGCTACCAGTGTTAAAGACTGCGATGGAGCTCCGTATGCCACGGCAAACTGGCTGACACTGACGGCGGCGGTGCACAAATGCTGCGCAGCTAGCGCCATTCGACGGCCAACACCGCGGTTCCTGGTGTGTCCGCTGTGCCGTGCGTGTGATCATTGCTTGTACAGCCCTCTCGCAGTGTCCGGAGCAAGTATGGTGGGTCTGACACACCGGTGTCAATGTGTTCTTTTTTCTATTTCCAGGAGTGTATGTCCCTTTTTTAAGACTGGAGGCAATTTTAAATAAAACATTGGACACTTTTAAATTAATTTTGAGTATAAGACGTCAATGAATTTTGGAGAAAATTTTTCGTAGAAAGAAGTGTATCTTATAGTGCGTAAAATACGGTATGGCACAGGAAGGTAGCTTTACATTGTAAGAGTGGATCCTCACTTTTTTTCCAGTCATATGTCTTCTAACTAGTCTGGTGCGCCCAGCCATGAAATTCCTTTCCTGTGGCAGCCTCTTCATCTCAGAGTAGTTCTTACACGTTAGATTCAATTATTTATTGGATGTATTCTGCTCTTTGACTTCTCTACAGGTTGCACCTCTCTACATTGACGTCTAGTACCGCGAAAGTTATTCCCTTATCTCTTAACATATCTCCTATCATCCTTTCCCTTCTGCTTACCAGTGTTTTCCATAAGTTACTTCTTCGCAGTTCGGCGAAGAACGTCCTCATGCTTTATGTTATCAACCAACCCGAATTTTCAACATCACTCCGTAGCACCACGTCTTAAACGTTTCCATAGACCATGATTCGCTACCATACAGTGCTATGTTACAAACGCACAGTCTCAGAAATTTCTTCCTCGAAATAAGGTCAGTGTTTCAAACAAGTAAACTCCTGAGCCAGAACGCCGTTTATGTGTGTGCTAGACTGCTTGTTACCTTCTCCTCGCTTCGTCCATCTAGTGTTATTTTGTTTTCGAGCTACAAAATTCATTGACTGCGTCTGTTTCGTGATTGCCAGTTTAAATGTTAAGCGTGTCGCTAATATGATTTCTGCTACACCTCAACTCTTCCGTGTTTCTTGAGTCTATACTAACCTGTTTCGTACACGCATTGTACTCCTCATTCCATTTAACAAGTCCAGTAACTCTTTTGCAATTCCACTGAGGATAGCAGTGTCATCTTGTCACTGACATCCTTTCATTAATCCCACTAACGAATCTTTCTTTCCGGTAAGTGTCATGTATAAGTTAGTATATGAATTTTTTGTATCTGAATTGATTGTGAGCGAGCAGCGATGTTGTAAGCTACATCGCAGAAGTTAAGCGAGTATCTTTGAGCTGCCCGAGGGTGCTGTGGAGCAGACAATATTTAGCTTTGATAGAGAGTTCAGCTGTGGCGGAGTAAGGCAGGTGAGGAAGCTATGGCAGTACTATGATTCAAATTTAATGTCACAATTTATCATTTTGTTCAGTCGACATGATTATGAAACTGATTTGTGAAGGAAGAAATACAATAGAACGTCAGGTAAATAAAATAATGATGTTACTTTTTTTTCACCATTGTTGCGCAATCGAACTAATTGGTTATTGTACTGAAACTTGTTAGATTTGAGAGATAGGAAAGTGTATTGTTCGGGTGTTGAGAAGTTCATTAAATTTAAAATCTGCCTTGAGCACTTTTTCTCAATATACAAAAAAAAACATTGTGTTGTCATTTATGTGCATATTTCATTTTCTTACCAACCTTTCCCTTACAGTTGCTTTTAATGGCTCATCCAACCAAGTATGTTCGATAAACAGTTCGATTTGCAATTAACAGAGAACTCGTTGCACCTCTCAAGTGTCCTGTGCAGATACAGTAATTTGCAGCTTTTCCATAGCGGTGCGCAAGACAGAGCAATACTGCAACGCGTTATCCAGATTTGCGCAGAATGGAGGTAAGGAGAAAATATTATGATTATTTCTTTAATTTATTCATTCAGGGCCAACTTATGTTATTCAGAGACAGATTTTGTGATCAAATTTTGCGTAGCCAATTACTCTAGGTTTCGTGTCCAAGGTAATTATTCAGGCAGTTTATACTGTTCAGAATTCTTGCAGACAGATTGCTAACTTTTACAGTAGGAAAGACTTCCCTTTTCATTGCGACAATTAATTACTTTTTCAGTGCAGCTTGTCTTTCACATTACGACAGTACAAGTTTCATTACGACAGTTCATTTATTATCACAGCGCTGGCTTACAATCAGAAACAGAGCACTTCAGACATATTTTTATTTATTTGGATAACTTTCACCATATTTTATTTATTTAGATAACTTTCGTTTTATTTCCGCCATTCCTTCTTCGATGTGTAGACTAAGTGACAGGAGCCAGAGATTCCGCCCCTTTCTTACACCCTTTTAAATCCGAGTACCTGCCTCTTCTTCCATCGTTATTGTTCCCTCTTGCTTGTTGTACGTATTGCATATTACCCGTCTTTCCCTACATCGTTCTCCCATTTTTCACAGAATTTCAGTCACCTTGCACAGTTTTACGTTGTTTACGCTTTCTCTAGGTCGATAAATCCCACCCCTACTTTAAAAAAATTATTTTTACAAAAGTCGAATAAAACTGCTATATAACGGTATTTACATGTACCGGGTGATCAAAAAGTCAGTATAAATTTGAAAACTTAATAAACCACGGAATAATGTAGATAGAGAGGTAAAAGTTGACACACGTGCTTGGAATGACTTGGAGTTTTATTAGAATCAGGCGCTCCACCCCATACTGCTAGACACCTGAAAGATCTCTTGCGCGCGTCGTTTGGTGATGATCCTGCTCTCAGTCGGCACTTTCGTCATGCTTGGCCACCCAGGTCCCCAGACCTCAGTCCGTGCGATTATTGGCTTTGGGGTTACCTGAAGTCGCAAGTGTATCGTGATCGACCGACATCTCTAGGGATGCTGAAAGACAACATCCGACGCCAATGCCTCGCCATAACTCCGGACATGCTTTACAGTGCTGTTCACAACATTATTCCCCGACTACAGCTATTGCTGAGGAATGATGGTGGACATATTGAGCATTTCCTGTAAAGAACATTATCTTTGCTTTCTCTTACTTTGTTTTGCTAATTATTGCTATTCCGATCAGATGAAGCGCCATCTGTCGGACATATTTTGAACTTTCGTATTTTTTTGGTTCTAATAAAACCCCATGCCATTCCAAGCATGTGTGTCAATTTGTACCTCTGTATCTACTAATGTAGATTCCATGATTTATTCAGTTTTCAAATTTATACTGAGTTTTTGATCATCCGGTACATGCAATGAAATCACACAGACTGAAGAAAAGTAGCAACAGCACTGAAAAGTGGCAATCAGTGCTTAAACCAGAGATAGACAACATTCCATTAGAACTACTGATGGCCTTGGGAGAGTCAGTCCTGACAAAACTCTACCATTTGGTGAGCAAGATGTATGAGACAGGCGAAATACCCTCAGACTTCAAGAAGAATATAATAATTCCAATCCCAAAGAAAGCAGGTGCTGACAGATGTGAAAATTACCGAACTATCAGTTTAATAAGTCACAGCTGCAAAATACTAACGCGAATTCTTTACAGACGAATGGGAAAACGTAGAAACGGACCTCGGGGAGGATCAGTTTCGATTCCGTAGAAATGTTGGAACATGTGAGGCAATACTAACCTTAAGACTTATCTTAGAAGAAAGATTAAGAAAAGGCAAACCTACGATTCTAGCATTTGTAGACTTAGAGAAAGCTTTTGACAATGTTAACTGGAATACTCTCTTTCAAATTCTGAAGGTGGCAGGGGTAAAATACAGGGAGCGAAAGGCTATTTACAATTTGTACAGAAACCAGATGGCAGTTATAAGAGTCGAGGGGCATGAAAGGGAAGCAGTGGTTGGGAAAGGAGTAAGACAGGGTTGTAGCCTCTCCCCGATGTTATTCAATCTGTATATTGAGCAACCAGTAAAGGAAACAAAAGAAAAATTCGGAGTAGGTATTAAAATTCATGGAGAAGAAGTCAAAACTTTGAGGTTCGCCGATGACATTGTAATTCTGTCAGAGACAGCAAAGGACTTGGAAGAGCAGTTGAACGGAATGGACAATGTCTTGAAAGGAGGATATAAGATGAACATCAACAAAAGCAAAACGAGGATAATGGAATGTAGTCAAATTAAATCGGGTGATGCTGAGGGAATTAGATTAGGAAATGAGACACTTAAAGTAGTAAAGGAGTTTTGCTATTTAGGGAGTAAAATAACTGATGATGGTCGAAGCAGAGAGGATATAAAATGTAGACTGGCAATGGCAAGGAAATCGTTTCTTAAGAAGAGAAATTTGTTAACATCGAGTATAGATTTAAGTGTCAGGAAGTCGTTTCTGAAAGTATTTGTATGGAGTGTAGCCATGTATGGAAGTGAAACATGGACGATAACTAGTTTGGACAAGAAGGGAATAGAAGCTTTCGAAATGTGGTGCTACAGAAGAATGCTGAAGATAAGGTGGGTAGATCACGTAACTAATGAGGAGGTATTGAATAGGATTGGGGAGAAGAGAAGTTTGTGGCACAACTTGACTAGAAGAAGGGATCGGTTGGTGGGATATGTTTTGAGGCATCAAGGGATCACAAATTTAGCATTGGAGGGCAGCGTGGAGGGTAAAAATCGTAGAGGGAGACCAAGAGATGAATACACTAAGCAGATTCAGAAGGATGTAGGTTACAGTAGGTACTGGGAGATGAAGAAGCTTGCACAGGATAGAGTAGCATGGAGAGCTGCATCAAACCAGTCTCAGGACTGAAGACCACAACAACAACAGATAAAAGTTGCAGTTATTCATGAGAATGACCTATGTATCACTGAGGACGCTCACTCTAGCGAAAGATGACCGTGTATCTTCCAAACACGTTGTGTTGTGGCAACAATCCGTTGTGCACACCCCGGTCTGTGAATTGTGGAGATGATGTACGTAGTGATACAACATAGCAGGACAAGGTGAGGCGTGGTGAGTGCACTAACTCTTGATGGACTTGTGCGTTTATGCCTTTGTTACGCCCCTTGAAGGTGTCATAAAACCTCAGAGAAAACGGGCATACTGCACCGTAAACTCTCAAGACAAATTAAGATCGTAAATCTTATATGTTACGTTGGGTTCGATGTGACTCGACATATTGATCGATGTGTTTGAGTTACTGATAACAGTATTTGAATATGTCTTCAGAATTGATGTAAATAGTTGGAACAGTGCAGAAGATTATCGATGAAGTCGTGTTCGTCATCCATTAGCTCGAAGTAGTTGGTTGGTTCATTTGGGGAAGAGGTAAGCGACTCTGTCAAGACCCATGCTGTGTCACTTTCGGCCGTAAAATTTATGAGCCAACGCTATCCCTCGACACGGGTTTGCAAAGTTGTTTTTAAAGAATAATGTTGTTTCGTGGCTCATCGCCTCCTCTGTGTTCCAGGTCTGAATTGCTACCGAAATGTACATACACGCAAACGGGAAAAGGGATTACTTAGTATCGTGTTCCGATTAGCCAAATACACTTTCATTATCAGTTGATATGCAAATTAAGTCTCCAGAATGAGATTTTCACTCTCCAGCGGAGTGTGCGCTGATATGAAACTTCCTGGCAGATTAAAACTGTGTGCCGGACCGAGACTCGAACCCGGGACCATCGCCTTCCGCGGGCAAGTGCTCTACCAACTGAGCTACCCAAGCACGACTCACACTTTTAATCTTCCAGGAAGTTTCATATCAGAGCACACTCGCTGCAGAGTGAAAATCTGATTCTGGAAACATCCCCCAAGCTGTGGCTAAGCCATGTCTCCGCAATGTCCTTTCTTTCAGGAGTGCTAGTCCTGCAAGGTTCGCAGAAGAGCTTCTGTAAAGTTTGGAAGGTAGGAGACGAGGTACTGGCGGATGTAAAGCTGTGAGGACGGGGCGTGAGTTGTGCTTGGGTAGCTCAGTTGGTAGAGCACTTCCCCGCGAAAGTCAAAGGTCCCAAGTTCGAGTCATGGTCCGGCGCACAGTTTCAATCTGCCAGGAAGTTTCAAATTAAGTCTGTTACGCCCAAGGCATGGCGTGTGACACGTCATTCCAATCGTCTCGTTAAGGACATGCCGCCGATGGAACGTGGTGAAAGGGAATGTCACCTTATCTGTTGTGCATGGAAGGTGGTGAAAATGGACTGCAACCTTACATGCATAGCAAAAGTTACACTTGAGATTATTAGTCTCTTTTCTGCTACTGCAGGACTGCGTCTGTGGGCCACTGTAGCTGCGTCCCACTTTAGGGTCCTTGTTTCATCACTAGAAGCTCATGCAAGAGCGCACATGTGACTTCATAGGGGAGGGGCTAGACTGGCGTTATGGAGTTTTTTAAATATATTGTAACATGAATGGCGATTTGTAAGCAGCCATAAAAAGTTCTTGTGGTGACCTTGTTAAAGACTGTTCTTTTACTAAAATAGGCTACTGGCACTGTGATGAGCATCTCCAATATACAGTATGCCTCGCCTTGCAATTTCCTATCACTGCATATTGGCGCCCTGCCAGTGCTGAAAACGTAAACTCTTCACCACCACCACCCACCTGTTGTGGTGGCTTGGTGCACTGGCTGACTCCCGAGGTCACATGCTGACCTAAGCACCCTTTACAATCCAGAGTCACCTTGCATCCCTGGCAGGGAAGACGAGATCCAGAGGCTTTCTCCAGTGGGGAGTAAGTTACAATTTCAGACGATTTTAACAATTCTTATCTGTGCATTTAAATACATGTGAGTTCTCGATAAACACAACAAAGTTAAGAAGTTCAGTGGGTACCTTTTCATTGACATATTGACTTCCCTTGGGGCCTGCACAGAGCCGAATCTTCACAACATATTGCGGGCAAGGCGACTAGTATGACGTCACATATTCGTTGTGGGGGGCCGTATTTCTCGTGGGCCCCGGTTCCTGGGCAATGACTCCAGGAAGATGGCGTTCCACTGTGAAACTGTACGCATGTATAAATACCTTGTGCCCCTCATTGCTTCTGTGCCTTTATCACAATCATCTGTTGGCTTTATGTACCTGCTGCCCTGCCAACCATCCTACACTGTCATCGCGACCTGAAATAAGCACCCAAGGTATCCTAACCCCCTTGCAGTAACAAGAAGCAGTGTACAATGAAGCGAGCGAGAGGGAGAGAATGATAGAGGTTTACTGGCAATAGAATATTCAGGCGTTGCCTGAGTGGCAGCGTCGTTTACCTCGAGGTTGCAAGTGAGGATCGGATATTTGTGCTACCACTGTTAAATTAACGAACGTGCTACTGTAACAAAGGAGTAGTGAAATGTGCTAAATCATTTCTCGGGAAACTAGTTGTTTTACATATTTTTGTGAGGCTTCAGCACTCAGCGAAACATATACAGGATGTCCAGCAATGGATTCATTGATTTTAAAGTTAAATAATATGAAGACAAAGATCGATAGAAGAATGCAACAAACGGTGTGTTTATTGTGAAAGCTGTAAGAATTTTATAGCGAAGTTTGGAAGTAGTAGTTACAAAGGCTGTAAACAGACGGCGCTGTATGCATTACAAGTCATATCGGAGTGAGCAAATAAACTCTTTCTCTGCGTGCAGTCTTTTACAATTTGATGGTAAGTTTTAGTAAAAGTTCACCCTCTTCTTAACGCACGTCCATTTGTGCCAAGACCTGTCACACTTCCAAGGACTACCCAAAATAGTAAGCCACTTGGCAGGTGAGAGCTCTTCACGCAAGTACGGGTGTGGCAGTGGCGTCTACGCCTCCGTCATCTTCATATCGTGTCCTGACGCCGGAAACGTACGTATTCAGGACGCGTTCATCCGGGAAAGGAGAAGAGGGACTCGCCGAAAGCTAGACGGCTGTACGAGATAAACGACAGACCAGCCAGCTACCTGCAACCTTCCGGCTGTGCCGCAGCAGTGGGCGTCCCGTATGAATAATGCAGGCGCTTGCGTCACAATGAGGATTCATGGGACAGCGCAGGACATATCAAGTAATGACGGGTGCTAACAATGGCTATTACGCATGTAGAACAGCAGAATACGGGTTGAGAACATGCTTCAACACGCTGGTTACGGCGGGAATGCCTCGAGGAAACGCAATAGAAGCTGACGAAATTTCCTCGCGCTGCCAACTGGGTGGCTGCGTTAACATTCCGCGACCTTTCGACGGGCGTCACTCCCATCATCTTCTGGCGAAAGTGTTCACCATAAGATGACGAGTGTGACAGTGATCGAAACGTTGTGGAATTTCATAGCAGCCACCCGGACAGAAGCCCGAGAAGTTTTCGTCAGCAGTATACGCCACGGAAGTGGAATTATGTATTTGTGTTTCATACTAGACTGTCGTGTTCCCATTTTGGCACAGCTTTGCCACAGGAAGCACGAAAGCGTTCGAATACGTCCGTCTTCTGGTCGGCTCCTGATCGTTGTCAGTAGGAGGCTAGTTTTTGATTATGCAAAGGCTTCTGTTATTTGGAAAATACGTAATAAGTATGAATTTTATAACTACCTAAGGAACCTTTAACAATGAACAATAAAAAAACTGCATTTGCAAATGAAATCAATAATAAATGGGGCAAAAATGGTTCAAATGGCTCTGAGCACTATGGGACTCAACTGCTGTGGTCTTAAGTCCCCTAGAACTTAGAACTACTTAAACCTAACTAACCTAAGGACATCACACACATCCATGCCCGAGGCAGGATTCGAACCTGCGACCGTAGCGGTCGTGCGGGACTGGGGCAGGTATGAGTGGTATAGAAGACAAGGAGCGGCCTTCTGTCTACGTCCAGGATGCCGCAGTGTTCTCTGCTGTAGTAAAGGCTGTTTGATATTTACAAAAATAATATGACGTGGAGGTAAAAAAATAAAGGAAAAGAATAGAATAAGAAATCTGGCAAACACTAAATATATTCAGATAATTCTCACAAGCAATTAGGGCTTATTTATAAACAGGATAACTTACATAAGTAATTTTCTGACTGTGTTAACTTCTTGGTTCACGTTTTTGTCACAAATTACAGTCATTACTTTTCACATTCCTTCGAGACAATTCTTGCACCGTTCAACACCTTCATAACAATAACTTGCCGGTTTACAGTATCGAACATAAATTACTTGAATTTTATTAATTAATAACTGTTGTCTGCACGCTGGCAAGTCCGCTCACTTTTATGGCTTAAAGACGACCTTCTTTACGCTTTCACATTACAAGCAGAATTACGAAGATCTACAAAGGTTTTTACCGTCATCTTTTATTTAAATCGAAGTGGAACGTTCAGCTTCTTGACTGCGCAATCGATGTATTAGCGTCCGCGGTAGATGCACATCTTTACAGTTACGTAAATTACACAAAACAAATGTCTTTCAAAGAATAGGTCTCATCTCATAAGTTGATCATTTAATATACAGCTAGGTGAATGCATTTTCAAGGGTACTCACAGCTTTCATAGGACGGAAATCCCAATAATATTACAAGTCGTAATATAACCTTTCTCAATATTTGGCATATACTGTTCAAAACATGGAAGTTCTTCGGCGAGTGACAGCACTCAAAAGCTGTAAGTATTGATCTGAACGGGTAATACATACAACCAGATAAAGAAATTGTGTTTTGTGGATAGAAAGGACCATTTGCTCAATGGCTGTCAAGCGCTTTCGGAAATAGAAGTTTGGCAAAAAGAAGCCTGTTAATGTTGGCAGTTTAACACATCTGAAAAAGAATCAGTCGGATGGAGTGAGGGACGTGATAACATGAAACATAAATCTTCGCCACAGGTAATCTTCCCTATCTTGCTCCCACGCCCGGGTTCCCGGGTTCGATTCCCGGCGGGGTCAGGGATTTTCTCTGCCTCGTGATGACTGGGTGTTGTGTGCTGTCCTTAGGTTAGTTAGGTTTAAGTAGTTCTAATTTCTAGGGGACTGATGACCTTAGATGTTAAGTCCCATAGTGCTCAGAGGCATTTGAACCCTATCTTGCAGCGTGAATACTTGATAATTTCACGCATTTTGTACGTTTCTTGTTTTTTATTGACAAAAGTGTCGCTAAGAATGCTGACTGGTAGCATAGCACTATATTCCACCTTCCAGGCGCTGTCGGATGCGGTTTGAAGAATATGCATCTAACGACACAAAAATTGGTGGATCGTAAATTCTGATGCGATTTAACAGCAACAGTTATATCAGTTTTACGTTCTACTTTGTACGCACAGGAAAAGTTAATGTTACATCAGCGTTATGCAGAACTATTCCGGTAAACATTCTATACTTTCTCCAAGAATGCTGTAAATTATATGAAGTGAATATGTGTTTATCATCTATACTCATAAACGTAATGAATGGTACTTGAATAGGATGGGGGACGGGAAAATATTCGTAGGTGGTCTACGTAGCTGAACGCTGAATGTGAAGACTTTTCATGCATTGTATCCCACACGAAACTCCATATTACGTCGTGTAGTTTTCCTTTTATTCATTTCATTATTTTGTTTTTGCCGTTAGAAGACACTGCCTTAAATTTGACAGTGACACCACTACACTTAGCCTAACTGCATGAAACCCATCGACATCTGTAGATACACTCTGCAGACCAGTGTATACTACTTGGTGGTGGGTGCTTCGTAACAATATAACGATTTTCTTCACCGTTCACTTCGCCTACTGAGCGAGGGAAAATGTCTGCCTATACACCTGTGTACGCGCCTTAGCATTTGTATACAATTAAGGCTAGCCAAAAGTGCAGTATTCGCTAAGTTATAGCGAACAATGTGGCGAATGTTCTGATGAACGCTATTCATTTTCTACTTCGATAGCAGCAAATACGAGACATCGATATTTTTATGGAAATATAAAAATGTTCAAATGCATGGGAGATCTTACGGGACTTAACTGCTAAGATCATCATTCCCTAAGTTTACACATTACTTAACCTAAATTATCCTAAGGACAAACACACACACCCATGCCCGAGGGAGGACTCAAACCTCCGCCGGGGCCAGCCGTACAGTCCATGACTGCAGCGCCTTAAACCGCTCAGCTATGGAAATATGAGCTTTTATCTGTGTGACTGGAAAAGCTTTCGCAGAAGGCTTTAACAACATATGGTGTGTGGTACTGGAGCAAACAGTAACAAGATGATAGAATTGCCAACCGCTGACCCCAGAGAGCAGAAGAGGGCCCACAGATCTGTTTCTTATTGTGGCAAATTGAAGGAAAGTCAGACACTGATCGTGTGTTTATTGTTATTACTCTGACATAAAATGCTCAAAAAGCTAACGTTGAGCGGTGATACAAGCTATAAAACGATTGTTGACGGACATATTAACTTTCATCTGAACTTATCACACCAGTGGCATGCACGTCTTCATGAGTCGTCGGTGCTTCCTTAGCTTTCTTTATACTTCCTCCAAGTCTGTTAAACACACAGGCCATTTGGTGTTTTCTCAACAACCACAATGAGACTTCACAATATCTGTGACGAACGGGAGGGACATTCGTCACGTTGATTCGACGTGAACTGACTTATGTCCTGTGGAATGTCTTTGGGATTTCTTCCAAAAAGAGCAGCAGCTTATGTGGTAAAGATTGCACCTATTTGTGGCTATTAGAGACGCATCAATAAAACAGGGACTACCGATGAGGTCCTTGAAAACACCATGCTACACTTTGACAGACGAAGATCGCTGTTGTCTTCTCTCGGCCAGCGTCTGTTTCTAGAGATTATATAGTAGCACATACTGCGAAGATTTATTTCGACGGTATTCCACGTCCACTGGGCGGGGTAATTGTAAAAGCTTACAACTGGCCATAACGGCATCTCGGAGAGCTTCAGTAACTTTTGAAAGTGATTGCTGTCACCTGTTGACGGAGCGAAATATGGAAAAGAAGTCATTTGATGGAATATAATATTATCAGAGCACTGCTTTGGCTGACTCCGCTTACAAGTTCCAGTTGCTCTGTAGTGACTACTCGATCGTGTGTTACCGCAGGCAAAATACGAGGGCAGTTCAATAAGTAATGCAACACATTTCTTTTTTTCTGAAACAGGGGTTCTTTTATTCAGCATTGAAATACACCAGGTTATTCCCCAATCTTTTAGCTACACAACACTATTTTTCAACGTAATCTCCATTCAATGCTACGGCCTTACGCCACCTTGAAATGAGGGCCTGTATGCCTGCACGGTACCATTCCACTGGTCGATGTCGGAGCCAACGTCGTACTGCATCAATAACTTCTTCATCATCCGCGTAGTGCCTCCCACGGATTGCGTCCTTCATTGGGCCAAACATATGGAAATCCGACGGTGCGAGATCGGGGCTGTAGGGTGCATGAGGAAGAACAGTCCACTGAAGTTTTGTGAGCTCCTCTCGGGTGCGAAGACTTGTGTGAGGTCTTGCGTTGTCATGAAGAAGGAGAAGTTCGTTCAGATTTTTGTGCCTATGAACACGCTGAAGTCGTTTCTTCAATTTCTGAAGAGTAGCACAATACACTTCAGAGTTGATCGTTTGACCTTGGGGATGGACATCGAACAGAATAACCCCTTCAGCGTCCCAGAAGACTGTAACCATGACTTTACCGGCTGAGGGTATGGCTTTAAACTTTTTCTTGGTAGGGGAGTGGGTGTGGCGCCACTCCAATGATTGCCGTTTTGTTTCAGGTTCGAAGTGATGAACCCATGTTTCATCGCCTGTAACAATCTTTGACAAGAAATTGTCACCCTCAGACACATGACGAGCAAGCAATTCCGCACAGATGGTCCTCCTTTGCTCTTTATGGTTTTCGGTTAGACAACGAGGGACCCAGCGGGAGAAAACCTTTGAATATCCCAACTGGTGAACAATTGTGACAGCACTACCAACAGAGATGTCAAGTTGAGCCCTGAGTTGTTTGATGGTGATCCGTCGATCATCTCGAACGAGTGTGTTCACACGCTCCGCCATTGCAGGAGTCACAGCTGTGCACGGCCGGCCCGCACGCGGGTGATCAGACAGTCTTGCTTGACCTTGCGGCGATGATGACACACGCTTTGCCCAACGACTCACCGTGCTTTTGTCCACTGCCTGATCACCGTAGACATTCTGCAAGCGCCTATGAATATCTGAGATGCCCTGGTTTTCCGCCAAAAGAAACTCGATCACTGCCCGTTGTTTGCAACGCACATCCGTTACAGACGCCATTTTAACAGCTCCGTACAGCGCTGCCACCTGTCGGAAGTCAATGAAACTATACGAGACGAAGCGGGAATGTTTGAAAATATCCACAAGAAATTTCCGGTTTTTTCAACCAAAACTGGCCGAGAAAAAAAATGTGTTGCATTACTTATTGAACTGCCCTCGTAGTAGCTGCTTTCTTTTTGTCAGATACTGTTTTTTATCGGCGTATTTTATTCCTCACATCTTCAGATTGCTGCAGTTTTCTTATATTGTTTACAAACATAGATAGTGAGGACTTTGTGCGATCAGGTTACCCGTTTCAGCATCAGCAGCATCACTCGCCCAAATGTCTGACGACATTCGCAAGAAACGGATACCATTACCGCTTTCCCGTATATCGTATACATTATGAAGTCTGAATAGATTCATGGACAATTTTATCACTACAGCTGCAGAGTACGGACTGCTGGGCCTCAAGCGAACGGATAAACATAGGAACCGTCCCTGAATTACGTGTTTGCTGACATTCGGTACAATAAGACAAAAGTCTGAAACACTTTGCAGCCCTATGTTGCAGCCCGTGATCGTGACACCCCGTACAGTCAATCTACAGTTGAAGGAGCTCACTGTCAAGAAACGATCTTGCTTGGGGACGCCAGTGCGGTCTTGCCCCTCCGGTAGCTAAATGAAATTTCGGACATGCTCTCGCAATAGCGTAAAATCCGGGTGTACAACATAGTCAGGTCCTTAATTCCTGAAACCATCTTCTTCTCTGGAATCTTCGCAAAACACAACAACCTTTCGAGAGTCTCTCTCGTCCTCGGTTATGGTACTTCACTGCTGTGTTCAAAAATGGTTCAAATGGCTCTGAGCACTATGGGACTTAACTTCAGAGGTCATCAGTCCCCTAGAACTTAGAACTACTTAAACCTAACTAAGGACATCACACACATCCATGCCCGAGGCAGGATTCGAACCTGTGACCGTAGCGATCCCACGTTTCCAGACTGTAGCGCCTAGAGCCGCTCGGTCACTTCGGTCGGCTCACTGCTGTGATTCTCATATTCTCACGTAGTGGTGGTTCACTTTTCCACTTAAATGGTACGTGTGCATATCATTGGACGCTAAATGCGATAGGAAATTGTTACCATCCATCTCACCGTCCACAATAAATTCGCAAAACTCTACAGGTCGATGTTTATCACCGACCTGACCGACTTCTCGCATCTGAATCCTGTCTTGTTTGAAACACAAAAATCGACCCATATACACTCCTGGAAATTGAAATAAGAACACCGTGAATTCATTGTCCCAGGAAGGGGAAACTTTATTGACACATTCCTGGGGTCAGATACATCACATGATCACACTGACAGAACCACAGGCACATAGACACAGGCAACAGAGCATGCACAATGTCGCCACTAGTACAGTGTATATCCACCTTTCGCAGCAATGCAGGCTGCTATTCTCCCATGGAGACGATCGTAGAGATGCTGGATGTAGTCCTGTGGAACGGCTTGCCATGCCATTTCCACCTGGCGCCTCAGTTGGACCAGCGTTCGTGCTGGACGTGCAGACCGCGTGAGACGACGCTTCATCCAGTCCCAAACATGCTCAATGGGGGACAGATCCGGAGATCTTGCTGGCCAGGGTAGTTGACTTACACCTTCTAGAGCACGTTGGGTGGCACGGGATACATGCGGACGTGCATTGTCCTGTTGGAACAGCAAGTTCCCTTGCCGGTCTAGGAATGGTAGAACGATGGGTTCGATGACGGTTTGGATGTACCGTGCGCTATTCAGTCTCCCCTCGACGATCACCAGTGGTGTACGGCCAGTGTAGGAGATCGCTCACCACACCATGATGCCGGGTGTTGGCCCTGTGTGCCTCGGTCGTATGCAGTCCTGATTGTGGCGCTCACCTGCACGGCGCCAAACACGCATACGACCATCATTGGCACCAAGGCACAAGCGACTCTCATCGCTGAAGACGACACGTCTCCATTCGTCCCTCCATTCACGCCTGTCGCGACACCACTGGAGGCGGGCTGCACGATGTTGGGGCGTGAGCGGAAGACGCCCTAACGGTGTGCGGGACCGTAGCCCAGCTTCATGGAGACGGTTGCGAATGGTCCTCGCCGATACCCCAGGAGCAACAGTGTCCCTAATTTGCTGGGAAGTGGCGGTGCGGTCCCCTACGGCACTGCGTAGGATCCTACGGTCTTGGAGTGCATCCGTGCGTCGCTGCGGTCCGGTCCCAGGTCGACGGGCACGTGCACCTTCCGCCGACCACTGGCGACAACATCGATGTACTGTGGAGACCTCACGCCCCACGTGTTGAGCAATTCGGCGGTACGTCCACCCGGCCTCCCGCATGCCCACTATACGCCCTCGCTCAAAGTCCGTCAACTGCACATACGGTTCACGTCCACGCTGTCGCGGCATGCTACCAGTGTTAAAGACTGCGATGGAGCTCCGTATGCCACGGCAAACTGGCTGACACTGACGGCGGCGGTGCACAAATGCTGCGCAGCTAGCGCCATTCGACGGCCAACACCGCGGTTCCTGGTGTGTCCGCTGTGCCGTGCGTGTGATCATTGCTTGTACAGCCCTCTCGCAGTGTCCGGAGCAAGTATGGTGGGTCTGACACACCGGTGTCAATGTGTTCTTTTTTCCATTTCCAGGAGTGTATATACCAGACACATACATGCAAAATGTGTAAGTCTCTGATGGAGCGACTTCCAGGCTTCCATGAACTGCCCTCAAAAGTGTTTTCTTTTTAATTTTTTTTTTGTGGATTTTCCCTTACAATGACTTCAACCTGTAGGTGCTACCGTCAAATGCTTTGAGCCGTAAGATGTGCACTGCTGTATTCTCGACGAAATTCAGGCGACACATTTTAAGCCGTGTGCGGCTCGCGTTGATGCCGTTCATAGCTTGGCATCTTGTAATACCGACAGTGGCGTCTCGTTTTCTTAGTGTGTTCACTGGTGACACTACGTTTGCTCGCTTTGTCTGTCCGTGAGTGGCAGCAGCAGCAGTGCTTATCGATAGCGCGTATTGCGGTACCATCTCTGGAGCGACCTCTGGTATTTCCGGGTCGTCGTGTGTCGTGTTACTTGAGTTGGGACGGAGTAGCAGAGAGGTCCGAACAGCGAATATTCGCCCGACCGCTGGCGACACATATACACTGTCCGACGGAAGGATGTGGTCGCGAGAGTGCACGACCACGTCAAGGACCGGATTCAGCGAGTTTTAGTTGAATGGGCCGTGATATTCGAGTAGTGCAACTTTCACTTTTGTGTGTGTGTCCGCCAGTCTAAGTGGCCTCATGGCAATAAGTTGTTAGTTGACGATTTATAATGGGATCTTTCCCATGCCTGACTTGAGTGGGGACGACCGTTGGTTGATCGTTCGGTCGGTCGTCGCAGTGGACGACGTGCATTTGGTCTTCCTGCCGCTTCTGGCTTCTCTGTGTTTATGCCGACTTATAATTCGTCCGTGTTGCTTCACAGTGACTGGTTTTAGTATTGTGAGTTATTGGTGGAATTGTTTTCCCGGATCCGTGTGGGTAATGACGGTGATAACATGTCCGAAACGTTAGTCGCCATACGTATCAGTTGCATCAATCCTTGACGGCAAATATTGATACGTTCAGTGCTGATACACTGTAAGTTTTACCTCTTGTGGGAATCAGATGAGGCTGCGAGCACTGAGGATAATGGACAGAGGACACTACGTAAGTAGTGTGTGGCATATGGGAATGAGCAGTTATTTTAATGCTGTGTGCGTACTGGATTTGGTGAGCAGTTGCGAACGGACAACAGGTCGCTTGGGGGCGCAGCAGCGAGCAGGTCGGTGCAGTGCTAGGGCAAGCTGGGGCCTCTGGTGGCGTGCTGCCACTGCCAGATCAAGGAGGGGTAGCTGCAAGAGCGACGACTTCGTTGCACACCGTACCCTGGACGTTTAAGTTGAGTGAAGAGTTAACTGTTGATGCAACCTCGACTCTTCTCAGGTCTCGCCTTTGGCCAGCGGGTTGTTGCTCCCAGAGCTGCTGAGCCTGGAGGCAACGAATGAAGTGTTTCGAGGTGGTGAAATATTGCAGCCGTCTTTGTTTATTTATTATTCATCATTGCATTTAGTAGTATTCTTATTAGTGAAGTGCAACCAGTGGTATTTCTGTGTTGTGGCCGCTAAAGCCCCAGATTCCTGCCCTGGAGGTTAGCGTACTTTTCCGGCAGTGTACCTTTCCTTGTCGTGTTGATGGTGTCCGACACGGCGTGTAGATTGACAGCCTTTTGTATTGTACTGTGCATACTTTTTTTGGGAGGTCTACGTTGGTTCTATTGTTTCCTTCCGCCCTGGGTGTTTTCTGATGACGTAGTGCTGTCTGTCTCTTCGCCCTTGCCTAAAAATATTCCATCGTTGTACCGGTGATCGGACGTTAGGCGGATGGGTTAGTCGGTCGGTCGGCGCTTAAGCTGCCGCTAGTATGAGTTGCCATCCTGTTACATGAGTACAACTATTGGCTGCCTGTCTCACCTTATGTTTGAGTTACCTTCCCAGGCCGACCCTTGGAACACTCGCTGAGAACCGCTTGTCGTGATTCCTTAGATTGTGATGTTTGTTTTATGGATATTTATACACTCCTGGAAATGGAAAAAAGAACACATTGACACCGGTGTGTCAGACCCACCATACTTGCTCCGGACACTGCGAGAGGGCTGTACAAGCAATGATCACACGCACGGCACAGCGGACACACCAGGAACCGCGGTGTTGGCCGTCGAATGGCGCTAGCTGCGCAGCATTTGTGCACCGCCGCCGTCAGTGTCAGCCAGTTTGCCGTGGCACACGGAGCTCCATCGCAGTCTTTAACACTGGTAGCATGCCGCGACAGCGTGGACGTGAACCGTATGTGCAGTTGACGGACTTTGAGCGAGGGCGTATAGTGGGCATGCGGGAGGCCAGGTGGACGTACCGCCGAATTGCTCAACACGTGGGGCGTGAGGTCTCCACAGTACATCGATGTTGTCGCCAGTGGTCGGCGGAAGGTGCACGTGCCCGTCGACCTGGGACCGGACCGCAGCGACTTACGGATGCACGCCAAGACCGTAGGATCCTACGCAGTGCCGTAGGGGACCGCACTGCCACTTCCCAGCAAATTAGGGACACTGTTGCTCCTGGGGTATCGGCGAGGACCATTCGCAACCGTCTCCATGAAGCTGGGCTACGGTCCCGCACACCGTTAGGCCGTCTTCCGCTCACGCCCCAACATCGTGCAGCCCGCCTCCAGTGGTGTCGCGACAGGCGTGAATGGAGGGACGAATGGAGACGTGTCGTCTTCAGCGATGAGAGTCGCTTCTGCCTTGGTGCCAATGATGGTCGTATGCGTGTTTGGCGCCGTGCAGGTGAGCGCCACAATCAGGACTGCATACGACCGAGGCACACAGGGCCAACACCCGGCATCATGGTGTGGGGAGCGATCTCCTACACTGGCCGTACACCACTGGTGATCGTCGAGGGGACACTGAATAGCGCACGGTACATCCAAACCGTCATCGAACCCATCGTTCTACCATTCCTAGACCGGCAAGGGAACTTGCTGTTCCAACAGGACAATGCACGTCCGCATGTATCCCGTGCCACCCAACGTGCTCTAGAAGGTGTAAGTCAACTACCCTGGCCAGCAAGATCTCCGGATCTGTCCCCCATTGAGCATGTTTGGGACTGGATGAAGCGTCGTCTCACGCGGTCTGCACGTCCAGCACGAACGCTGGTCCAACTGAGGCGCCAGGTGGAAATGGCATGGCAAGCCGTTCCACAGGACTACATCCAGCATATCTACGATCATCTCCATGGGAGAATAGCAGCCTGCATTGCTGCGAAAGGTGGATATACACAGTACTAGTGCCGACATTGTGCATGCTCTGTTGCCTGTGTCTATGTGCCTGTGGTTCTGTCAGTGTGATCATGTGATGTATCTGACCCCAGGAATGTGTCAATAAAGTTTCCCCTTCCTGGGACAATGAATTCACGGTGTTCTTATTTCAATTTCCAGGAGTGTAATTTTCTAAATATTTTTGGTGTGGCCTTCAGTCGAGCAATAATTTCACTTATTTTGTGAATAGGCCTTCAGCACGGTTACAGTTTGTCTTAAAAGGAAGTATTTATCTTAACACGTGCTAACTGGAATTCTTTTTCTAATTCAGGCCCCAGTGTGACCGAGCGGTTCTAGGCGCTTCAGGCTGGAACCGCGCGACCGCTACGGTCGCAAGTTCGAATCCTGCCTCGAGCATGGATGTGTGTGATGTCCTTACGTTAGTTAGGTTTAAGTAGTTCTAAGTTTTATGGGACTGATGACCTCAGATGTTAATTGCCATAGTGCTGAGAGCCGTTTGAGCCGTGTTCTAATTCAGACCTTCAGCTGTTTGTTGTTTGAGCTTATTGTTGATGGCCTTCGGTCCTAAAATTGTAGAATTTTTTTTCTGTGACAAGGCCTTCAGCCATCATACAGTCAAATGTGTTTTTTTAAGAGATTGTTTTAAAATTTTAATTTCTTTAAATAAATTTTACGTATTCATTGTGCAACCGAGAGAACTGATGACGGCCCCATCCACAATCGTAACCTTATCCTGTCCCATCCTGAGAAACCAGCTCTCACATTTATAATTGAATTGCTCCAATTGAAACGGAGAATGCAAAACGCCTTTTTTTTCTGTGACAAAAGAAAAATTCATACTTCAACTGCAATTGGGCGATGAAATAAATTACATGGCAACAGTGAAAAATTTTGCCGGACCAGGACTCGAAAACTGATTCTCCACATATCGTGAGCGATCGCCTTAAACACTTCTGCTATCCAACCACACTCCCTGTCCAACCAGAATTCCCTTACGTGGCACACACTACGTATGTAGCGTCTGTTCTTTGGGACACGTCCGATAGAAGAGACACCATTCATGATCCTTCAGCTGTATGTAAATGACGAAAGAGAAGTTCCGACATCAGCTGCAATCAGACATTGAAACGAAACCAAAGACAACTAGCAAAAAGTTGTCCCGTACCGGGATCGAATCGTTTTCTGACGTACCGCGAATGGTCGCGTTAACCACTTCCGCTATCCGACTACATTTACCGTCCAACCCAAATTCCCATATCACGCACTACTCACGTAGTCGCCTGTCCGTTAGCCTCGTTGTTCGCAGCCTCACCTCATTCACACAACATGTCGAACGAAGCGTGCACCTGCATTAAGAATATCACTATTTTCTATCAAGTTGCATGTATTTGTACGTGTGGTGACATCATTCAAGATCCTGCAGCCATATATAAATGATGAAAGGACATTCCGACCCAAGCGGCAATTGGGCATTCAAATAAATCCGATGTCAACAACAGAAAATTTGTGGCGTACACCAGGACTCGAACCCAGATTTCTCACTTAACACAAGCGGTCGACTTTGGATATCCGACTAGACTTCCCATCCAACCCAAAGTCCCATATGCCACACACTACTTCCGTAGTGTCCTCTGTCCATTATCCTCAGAGCTCGCAGCCTCATCTGATTCCCACAAGAGGTCAAACTTAGAGTGTATCTGCACGGAACGTATCAATATTTGCCGTCAAGGATTGATGCAACTGATACGTATAGTGACTAAAAATGGTTCAAATGGCTCTGAGCACTATGGGACTCAACTGCTGAGGTCATTAGTCCCCTAGAACTTAGAACTAGTTAAACTTAACTAACCTAAGGACAAGACAAACATCCATGCCCGAGGCAGGATTCGAACCTGCGACCGTAGCGGTCTATATAGTGACTAATGTTTCGGACATGTGATCATTACCCATCAGTTAGGAGGAACGAGACAGCTCACCAGAGATACTCGCATCGGCAAACGCATGAACAGGAAACTAACAAGGGGAACGAGGCTAAACTTTTAGTTTTGATGCCTAAGCCAGAATTCTCACCAGGTTTCTGTCGCCGTTTTCGTAGAAGACGCTACTCGTGTGAAATCGACCATATGTGGGGCAATCAAAAAGTTTCCGTTTCATGGGGTTGGTGCAGAGTATACTGAACCCAGCGAGACGCCGATGCGGGTATATGAGCACCGAAATGAAGGCGAGGGAGTTAGTGTGGCTTTCGTACGAAATCTTTTACGTTGCCCCTTTTCCTTCACCATGGACATTAAAACGAACTTCACGTTGTTATAAAGATAGTATACGGACGAAATACATAACCACCACCCCAAATACCAGAGGCGGTCGGAATTGTGAGGACGCGTTGCTGCCTGGATTGCGAACGGCGTAGGCCGTTAAGAGCTCACATTGACGACATCGCAAATCAGATATTTCTTGACGCTGTTCCGTCCTTGATCTCATCGGGAGCCTCTTCCAGAAATGTAATGCAGGTCCTTCAACAGCATAAGTTTCCTGGCGTAATTTAGTATATGAATCCACCATGTTACAGAAAAGAAGGCATTGCCCCTGCAACAACAGACACGGTTACAAACGGTCTTTTGTAAACCTTTTGATTCTATGTAACGTGGCGAGAATCTCAATTTTCATTCTTGCTGCGATACCTCTGTGGATAAAAATTTTACGGGTAGCAAATAACTTTCCTTTGGACCCAACCACTTTGTGACGTTATTTATGCCTGTCCACGAACTATGAGAATGTTTTAATAAATATTTTTGGAACAGCGATCAAAAAATTTTTAAAAAATTTTTCTTTTTAAAATTCAGTCTTGATCGCAACACGTATGCTACAAGAACATAGGTGACCGGTTTCGGTCATATCACATCATCATCATCCTTCGAAGATGATAGGTGGAGCACTCTTCTCGGCTGCTGTGATGTCAAGCAGTTGAGGCGAAGAGCAGCGAGTGGAGTGCTTGGAAAAGGTGGATCTTGGTTCAAATGGTTCAAACAGCTCTGAGCACTATGGGACTTAACATACGAAGTGTGGCTAGAAAAAAACCGGACTAGTACTGGTGAAACAATAAAACGAATGCAATAAGGCTGAAAGTCGCGTGGCCTGTCACGTGACTCTCGCTCGAGTTTCATCTGCCTCCTGCACTCAGTCTGCCCGTGGCGTCTGTTTTAAGTAGTTGACGTTTTGTCTGTGCGTCGGAAAATGTTGAGTGTACAGAAAGAACAGCGTGTTAACATCAAATTTTGTTTCAAACTAGGAAAATCTGCAAGTGAAACGTTTGTAATGTTACAACAAGTGTACGGCGATGATTGTTTATCGCGAACACAAGTGTTTGAGTGGTTTAAACGATTTAAAGATGGCCGCGAAGACACCAGTGATGAAACTCGCACTGGCAGACCATTGTCAGCAAAAACTGATGCAAACATTGAAAAAATCGGTAAACTTGTTCGACAAGATCGCCGTTTAACAATCAGAGCAGTGTCTGAGTTAACAGGAGTTGACAAGGAAAGTGTTAGGCAGATTCTTCATGAAAGTTTCAACATGAACAAAGTGTGTTCAAAAATGGTTCCAAAGTGTCTCACAATTGAACAGAAGGAACGCCGAAGAATGATTTGTTCTGACATCCTGGAAAACATTGAAAGTGATCCGACCTTCTTACAAAGATGAATCGTGGTTTTTTACTTACGATCCTGAAACTAAACGCCAATCGATGCATTGGAAAACTCCTGGTTCTCCACGACAAAAAAAAAGCACGAATGTCAAAATCGAAATTCAAGGCAATGATGATTGTTTTTTTTTTGACATCAAAGGGATTGTGCACATTGATTGCGTACCAGAGGGACAAACAGTGAATCAGCATTACTACATTAGCGTCCTGGCTACCCTACGTGAGCGAGTACGGAGAAAACGGAACGATTTGTGGAGAAAAAAGTCATGGATCCTTCACCAAGACAATGCCCCAGCTCACAGTGCGTTGTCAGTGAAGACGTTTTTGGCAAAACACAACATTCCCATCTTAGATCATCCACCCTACTCACCTGATTTGGCCCCCTGTGACTTTTTTCTTTTCCCTAAAGTCAAGTCAGCTTTGAAAGGAACTAGATTTGAGACTGTTGAAGCAGTAAAAGAAAAAGCGACGGAAGTAATGTATGGACTTACCGAAAATGATCTGCAGCATTGCTATGAACAGTGGAAAATTCGTATGGAGCGGTGTAGAGACCGAGGAGGAGAGTACATTGAAGGAGATAACATGAAATTGTAAATAATTGTAAATAAATGTTTTTTCCAGCATCAGTCCGGTTTTTTCTAGCCGCACCTCGTATATGGTCATCAGTCCCCTAGAACTTAGAACTACTTAAACCTAACTACCCTAAGGACAGCACACAACACCCATTCATCACGAGGCAAAGAGGTGGGTCTCATTAGCTTTCCTCGACTTCTTATTACTAGTTACTGTGTTCAGCTTGTTACAATTTGTTAAGTTTAACCAGCGGTATTTTTCCTGCCTGGTAGCCGCTAACGCCCCAGTTAACTGCCCTGGGGGTTAGTGTATGTAACGGCAGTGTACGTTTCCTCGCCTTCCCGCTGCTGTCCGGTAAGGCGTGTAGTTTTGACAGCTTTCTTGACTGTAGGCCGTTTGTGATTCTTCTAATCTGGTGGTAGTGATTCCTATCTCGTTCCGGGCGCTCTAAGCACAGTATTCTGGGGCATAGTGCAGTCCGCCGGTTCCGGCTTTGGCATGTTGTTCCATTCTTGAATTTGGTTTATTGGACGTCAGGTAGCTTCAGTAAGATTTTCATTAGTCATTCGTTAGACTCCCCCTAGTCTGTTACCGTGTTGTAAAGTGAATGCAACTCTTGGCTGCCTATCTCATCGCTCGCGAAAATGTTTGTTGCCGGACCTTCTCAGAGGTCGATTCCTGGAGCACCGTCAGTGGCCCCTTGTGTTACAAAGCTTACGATCATCTTATTTCACCCGTTTGATGGTCAGTTGCTTGTTTTTTTATTAACCTTTGCTACTGTATTTGCTGTTTTACAGCAGGTTTATAAATTGTTCATATCATTGCCGTTCCTGGCGTGTAAGACCTTCTTTAGCTGTGATTGTGGTTATTTGCCCTAAAATTTCAATTTGCTGTTTGTATTTTAGCAGTAAGCCTTAAAACCTTATTTACTGTCATTCCTGGAGTCTTATGCCTTCTGCTGTGTTTGTGGTAACTTAGTACCTGTAAGTTGCAAATTGCAGCAAGTTCTTAAAGAGTTCTTAATTTATTGCTATTCTTGGCGTGTAAGGCTTTCAGCCGTGATCACAGGGCTTGTTTTTTTTTAAAAAAAAAAACGTTTTTTGTATCTGTATTTTATGGTGATTTGCTAAATTGAAACGCACTGAATACTATTATTTACACAGATGTTTATTCCTTCATTAATAAAGTGTGATTTTTAAAAATTTATTGTTGAGTCTGGAATTACTGTTTTAGAAATAAATGTGTGTAACTGTAAAAGGCAACCAATAGTAACTGATTATGGCCCCGTCCACAATCATAACCGAATCCTGCCTTCCGTTGACTGTCAGGTCTCAGTCTCCATTTGACCGTTTGGTCGAATCATGCAATATCCAGATTTGTGGGACATTCCGATATGACAGCGGCCCAGTGTTGCGTTGAATGGGAACGTGAGGAAGGAGTTCGCGTCTGAGGTGGTCCGACACCTGTTCTATCGGGGACAGATCTGGGGATTCTGCTAGTCACGGGAGTACCTCAGCGTCAGGCAAACAGGGCTAATAGAAATACGTACCACGTGCAGAAGAACATTTTTCTGTTGGTAAATGGCACGACGATGCTGTCGCGTGAAAGGTAACACATGAAGACGCACGATGTCTGTGGCGTACCGTTCTGCTGTCGTATAGAGTTCCCTCACTCACTACCAGCCGTGACGTGTAGTCGTGGCCGGTGAGTCCCCTTACCCTGATGCCAGGAGGATCACTGCTTGGCCTCTCCAAAACATTCGAAGAACGCCATCTCTCCCCAGGTCCCCACTATACTCGCCTACGGTGGTGATCTGGGGTAGTGCAGAACCGCGATTAATCGTAGAATACAATGCGACGCCACTCATGTTACGGCAAGAAAGGAAGAACGAATTGATTGTTGGTATTAACAACGATCACCCTCCTTTACCTCCTCTGCATTACTGCAGGTGACGTGTCACTGAACACTTTTGTTCTGTGCATGCAGTGCACGTGAGGCGCCTATTTGTTTCCACTGCACTCTGTGGAATACGAAGGTTCTGATATTGTTCACTAACCTGATGTCTTCAAGTTGATGTCCCCAGCGCAGAAAACAGCACGCAGGTCGTAGGTTCTGTGTCTTGAGGCTGAAACTGACTTTTAGCGAGGTTCTGTTCTGAAATAATGTATCACTTCTTTGGGATGCCACTCGCGTATTTTAATATAGCCACACGAGAAGACTATATGATCTTAATACAACACCTTCTGATACAGCACAGTACATGATCAAACACAATGTTTACGAAAATGTATCTTTACACTATTTGTTGGCACGTGTCTGTGCCTCATGACTACCGGAGTGAATCTTTTAATACTGAATATTGGTAAACACATCCTGCGACAGACAACATGTCTGTTCTTCTCGACTGCCTAATCCAGAGTGACGAACAGCCCGAAACACTTCGCGCGCCATACCAGAAAAGGCGTGACCCGAACACTTTCGAAGTGCTTCGTCTGCAGTTTCGTCAGTCTTTTGTTTTTCATTTAAATTGTTTTTAATAATTCTAAAATAACTGATTGATAATCAGCTGTTGAGAGGTATTTATATTAAAAAGTGAAGTCATTCCAGTGAGTAGTTTAACTAATAATAATGACTGTACTTTAACGTTTTGGTGCCCTTGCTCCGAGCACAGCAGCCAATGACAGAGCAGTAGCAGTATGCAGGCGGTCTTTCTCACGCGAATGTTACCGAATCTAACATCTGTCATAGGTACCTCGCACCACATTTCGTCACCTATATACTTCTTGCAACTCCACTGCTCTGGGAACAGCTTCTTGGAGCCTAATATGATGGCTGACTAAGCCAGAAATATTACACATCCCCTTCCTTCTGAGATTTCCAAAAATTGGGATGTTCTCGAAGACAACACACAATTTTGGAAATATATAAATAACTTGAACCAAATTTTGATACAACTGTAAACTAGTAGGTGATCTCTCAAGAGCCAAACTATCACACTATCCCTACTTTGATATCAACACGTAAACATGGAGATGGCTTTTAAATATTTTCCCTATCATTATTAGTAAACTCTTCCAAAAATCTGAGAATAAAAACATTAAATGATGACTGCAATTAATTCAAAACAGTAACACCCTGCACCACAAACATTATCAACATGAAGTTGCATCTACTGATCACGCAATAATTTGAACAAGAAGTCAATATTTTACAAACAGCATATCATTATATGACTACACAAAACGTATGAGAAATAAGTGAATTTCCAAAGGAAATCACATAAAACAGAATAGCAATCAGCTCATAGCTGTCTTTCAAATTCACCAAAGAAAGTTAAGAAGTTACCTAAATACATAGTGTAGTGGACTGTTAAGGCAGCCAGTCCACAGTGAAGTAGCCGAAAGGGCACGCGTCAACTCACGCCGTCTGGCGTTAAGTCTGGAACAGGATTCGTAATGAATGTGATAAAGAAAAGAACGTAGCTACTAGAACACTTAACTTTTATATTGTCCTTTGGTATACAGCATTCTGGATGATACAAGTGAGACTCTATCTTGAGGTACATGCAATGGTACAAATGGCGCCTTGCTAGGTCGTAGCCATTAGCTGAAGGCTATTCTGTCTCTCGGCAAATGAGAGAAAGGCTTCGTCAGTGTAGTCGCTAGCAACGTCGTCGTACAACTGGGGCGAGTGCTAGTACGTCTCTCGAGACCTGCCTTGTGGTGGCGCTCGGTCTGCGATCCTGACAGTGGCGACACGCGGGTCCGACATGTACTAATGGACCGCGGCCGATTTAAGCTACCACCTAGCACACATAGCATCTCAAAAAATAATCACCTATTATCGGCTCATTGCCGTCCTTTAAGAGACACAAAGAAAATTACAATGTGCAGCATATGCTGACCGGTCACAGCACCGCTCCAAACGCAGCCCGGCTGCTCCTTGTCTCTGGCCAGTGCAAGGTTCCATTACTCGTCTTCGCATGGCAGGCTCAGATGTGGAGGGCGATGTGGTTGGAGTGTAATACGGTGATCCTCCCTTGTGGAGATCAGACGTGGTCAACCGGAATCTTGATAACGAATGCGTCTGTCCTCACATTCCCATTCAATGCAATATGGGGCCACTGTCACATCGGAATGTCCCACAAACCTGGATAGTGCATGATTCGACCAAACGCTCAAATGGAGGCCTACGTATACAATCCGATTACAGGCTTCCAGGGGTTGTAGAGGCGCCTTAGTAGATGAAGTTTTGATAAGGAACCCATGTCCGAAAATGTACCGTTCGGATTTTGACCATCGAATACTTTCAAAACTCCCACTTCACAGTACGCACTCAGCGGAGACAATGAGCTCTGAGATGGTCTGTGCGCTGTAGGAGCACACGCCATTGGCAGTGTTTGCAGTATTTGTCCTCGGGTTCTCCTCCACGTGACGAAGGACGTTCCTTTAAAATTCGAGAGTACGGCGCGTTGGTGGATCACCACAGCCGACCCTCCTAGTTTCGAACCTACCAATTTCTCGCAGTCGTTGTTGAAGTCTAAATCTAAATCTACATCTATACTCCGCATGCCACCCAACGGTGTGTGGCGGAGGGCACTTTACGTGCCACTGTCATTACCTCCCTTTCCCGCTCCAGCCGCGCATGGTTCGCTGGAAGTACGACTGCCGGAAAGCCCCCGTGTGCGCTCGAATCTCTCCAATTTTACATTCGTGATCTCCTCGGGAGGTATAAGTAGGGGGAAGCAATATATTCGATACCTCATCCAGAAACGCACCCTCTCAAAACCTGGACATAGCAAGCTACACCGCGTTGCAGAGCGCCTCTCTTGCAGAGTCTGCCACTTGAGTTTGCTAAACATCTCCGTAACGCTATCACGCTTACCAAATAACCCTGTGACGAAACGAGCCGCTCTTCCTTGGATCTTCTCTATCTCCTCCGTCAACCCGATCTGGTACAGATCCCTCACTGATGAGCAATACTCAAGTATAGGTCGAACGAGTGTTTTGTAAGCCACCTCCTTTGTTGATGGACTACATTCTCTAAGGACTCTCCCAATGAATTTCAACCTGGTACCCGCCTTACCAACAATCAATTTTATATGATCGTTCCACTTCAAATCGTTCCGCACGCATACTCCCAGATATTTTACAGAAGTAACTGCTACCAGTGTTTGTTCCGCTATCATATAATCATACAATAAAGGATCCTTCTTTCTATGTATTCGCAATACATTACATTTGTCTATGTTAAGGCTCAATTGCCACTCGCTGCACCAAGTGCCTATCCGCTGCAGATCTTCCTGCATTTCACTACAATTTTCTAATACTGCAACTTCTTTGTATACTACAGCATCATCCACGAAAAGCCTCATGGAACTTCCGACACTATCTACTAGGTCATTTATATATATTGTGAAAAGCAATGGTCCCTTAACACTCCCCTGTGGCACGCCAGAGGTTACTTTAACGTCTGTAGACGTCTCTCCATTGAGAACAATATGCTGTGTTCTATTTGAAAAAAACCCTTCAATCCAGCCACACAGCTGGTCTGATATTCCGCAGGCTCTTACTTTGTTTATCAGGCGACAGTGCGGAACTGTATCCAACGCCGGAAGTCAAGGAAAATAGCATCTACCTGGGAGCCTGTGTCTAATATTTTCTGGGTCTCATGAACAAATAAAGCGAGTTGGGTCTCACACGATCGTTGTTTCCGGAATCCATGTTGATTCCTACAGAGTAGATTCTGGGTTTCCAGAAACGACATGATACGCGAGCAAAAAACATGGTGTAAAAGTCTACAATAGATCGACGTCAGAGATATAGGTCTATAGTTTTGCGCATCTGCTCGACGACCCTTCTCGAAGACTGGGACTACCTGTGCTCTTTTCCAATCATTTGGACGAAGGAGTCGTGCGGTGTCATAATCACAACACGGACTGACGACTTATGTGCGTACCATGAAGCAGGAGATTTGAAAGTGCTCCGATCTGATTTTACATCCAAGCGATTAATTTCCAGACGTGGGTTCCTCATCAGAACTTCATCTACTAAAGTCCCTATTGCAACGACTAGAAGTCCGTAATAGGAATTTGTAGTTACCCTGTATGTCCTACCAGATCAGATAACAATACTAAACACGAACAACAGAATGCCTGCGGTGTCCGTTCCACCTGTCAGAAAAAACTGCAAACTCTAAACATTTATATACCCGCCGGTGGTATATACGAACTTATATTGACATAGGACCATGTCTTCCAGGTGCTTCACCTTTACTGTCAGGCTACGTACTAGGAAACTAAACAAATGCAATTAAAATTATTAACTGTTGAATCACAGAGTATTACGGGATGTAGATGTAGCCTAGGCTATAAAGTGACTTGCCAAGTATTCGTGCAGATGCATATATACAGACGTAATTTTAAGCTATCGTTGCCATATCATTATATCTACTTTAATTATCCTTACTGCAGTGGCAAAAACAAAGGATTGCCATTACACTACGTTTATTTGTACAAAAAGGTGCTGCACTCAGAAACCAATCAGCTCGTTGTACGCAATTGTGCAATTATCCAATTAAAGTTTTTGTACACGTCGTCTGTGTAATTGATGCAGTGGCTGATTGCCGTCGTGGTGACGTTACTGCAAAAATAAAACCTCTCCATGAACGTCTAGGATCGCACTTCCGTAGTCTTCATCATTTGCAAAAGAATTTTTGAATTACTTACTTTGCCTCTGAATGACGTAATAAAGGTACTCTTCTAGAAAGAGGTGAAAGCATTTTTAAGGTTTCTAGCTTATTTTTGGTATTCGATGAGAGTGATGTGAGTTCTCTTTTTCATTTAATGAGTCATACTTCGGCCTTGTATACTGTATACATTTTTATAAAATGGTTCAAATGGCTCTGAGCACTATGGGACTCAACTGCTGAGGTCATTAGTCCCCTAGAACTTAGAACTAGTTAAACCTAACTAACCTAAGGACATCACAAACATCCATGCCCGAGGCAGGATTCGAACCTGCGACCGTAGCGGTCTTGCGGTTCCAGACTGCAGCGCCTTTAACCGCACGGCCACTTCGGCCGGCTTACATTTTTATAGACTGAAGTTTTTCGTAATCGATATGTTACGCCACAGAGGTTCTGTAGACAAGCAATGTGATCTTTGGTTGCTAGTACTGTCGGCGTTGCCAGTATATATGTCTGTTGTTTGTTACGCTGGTCCGCGGTCTGGAAATAACTAGCAGTACACAGAGGCGCAAACGCAGATGATGTTGATTTTTGGAAATATGGTTTTGCAAAGATTCATTTCAGAGTTGTGAAGATATTCAGGTAATATCGACGCTTCATTGCTTGCTTGCGCGTGTTTTATGATGAATTTGAGAAACGTAAATGATATGTGTGTTTTTGTTCATTGATTTGGGACGGATAGTCTAATTGTCGAGACGAGATTAAGCAACATTGTCTGCTCTCACAGTTACACATTTATCACTGCTTTATCATTTCGTTAACCAATTACATGACAGAGCTATACTTTTTCAAAAGAAGTTAATTTTGCAAAGATTGTTGTAATAGACAAAAATGAGCTTCATAATACACTTTTTACATGCTATCGTACTGTAAGTTCACTTTCTTTCACCGTCCCCATACTAAACTGTAATTTTGTAATCGACTGTCACCGCATTGCACTTCGCAGAACACAGGCACTTACAGCTTAAAGTATGAGGTGCTTAACATAGATGCTTTTCCTTACATTGCACTCGGGCAAGGTTTTCTTTAGTTGGTTTGTTACTGCGCTACATTTTAACATCCACCGCTTTCGAGCAGTACTGAGTTTCCATTACAACAACAACAGTCACGAAAGTTTGTTAGGAACAGTTTAACATCACACGTACGCCGCAATAAGATTATTTACCGTTAAGCATTACATTTCAAAATTCTCCTGAGGGTCAGTAGAGTTAATATTTAGTTCAGATCACATTTTTCGTGTCAGACATTACTACCCTTACAATGCAGTGTCGCATGTTCGCATATCTGTGATTTAATGTTCGGATTTTACTTAGTCAGTTCGGGTGGTGAAGCTGCAGGGGATTTTAACAGAAGCATTCTGGGTATTTTCCCTTACTCAGTTCGATCTGTAATTTTATGCAGAATTTTAACTTCTTAGTTTTGCATGTTAGTAATGCAAGACACGTACTGTGACGCCATGCGTAATACGTCTGCATAATACAGAACTCCCCCCACCCCCACCCCCCCCCCCCCCCCATGAACCGTGGACCTTGCCGCCGATGGGGAGGCTTGCGTGCCTCAGCGATACAGATAGCCGTACCCTTGGAGCAAACACAACGGAGGGGTATCTGTTGAGAGGCCAGACAAACGTGTGGTACCTGAAGAGGGGCAGCAGCCTTTTCAGTAGTTGCAGGGGCAACAGTCTGGATGATTGATTGATCTGGCCTTGTAAAACTAACCAAAACAGCCTTGCTGTGCTGGTACTGCGAACGGCTGAAAGCAACGGTAAACTACAGCCGTCATTTTTCCCGAGGGCATGCAGCTTTACTGTATGGTTAAATGATGATGGCGTCCTCTTGGGTAAAATATTCCGGAGGTAAAATAGTCAAATAGTCCCCCATTCTCCGGGAGCGTACTACTCAGGAGAACGTCGTTATCAAGAGAAAGAAAACTGGCGTTCTACGGATCGGAGCGTGGAATGTCAGATCCCTTAAACAAGCATGTAGGTTAGAAAATTTAAAAAGGGAAATGGACAGGTTAAAGTTAGATATAGTAGGAATTAGTGCAGTTCGGTGGCAGGAGGAACAAGACTTTTGATCAGGTGAATACAGCGTTATAAATACAAAATCGAATAGGGGTAATGCAGGAGTCGGTTTAATAATGAATAAAAAAATAGGAGTGCGGGTAAGCTACTACAAACAGCATAGTGAACGCCTTATTGTGGCCAAGATAGATGGTTCAAATAGCTCTGAGCACTATGGGACTTAACATCTGAGGTCATCAGTCCCCTAGAACTTAGAACTACTTAAACCTAACTAACCTAAGGTCATCACACACATCCATGCCCGAGGCAAGATTCGAACCTGCGACCGTAGCGGTCTCTCGGTTCCAGACTGAAGTGCCTAGAACCGCACGGCCACACCAGACGGCGCCAAGATAGACACGAAGCCCACGCCTACTACAGTAGTACAAGTTTATATGCCAACTAGCTCTGCAGATAACGAAGAAATTGAAGAAATGTATGATGAAATAAAAGGTTGGTTGGTTTGGGGAAGGAGACCAGACAGCGTGGTCATCGGTCTCATCGGATTAGGGAAGGATTGGGAAGGAAGTCGGCCGTGCCCTTTCAGAGGAACCATCCCGGCATTTGCCTGGAGTGATTTAGGGAAATCACGGAAAACCTAAATCGGGATGGCCGGACGCGGGATTGAACCGTCGTCCTCCCGAATGCGAGTCCAGTGTCTAACCACTGCGCCACCCCGCTCGGTGATGAAATAAAAGAAATTATTCAGATAGTAAAGGGAGACGAAAAGTTAATAGTTATGGGTGACTGGAACTCGAAAGTAGGAAAAGGGAGAGAAGGATACGTAGTAGGTGGATATGGATTGGGGGTAAGAAATGAAAGAGACAGCCGCCTGGTAGAATTTTGCACAGAGCAGAACTTAATCATAGCTAACACTTGGTTCAAGAATCATAAAAGAAGATTGTATACATAGAAGAAGCCTGGAGATACTGACAGGTTTCAGACAGATTATATAATGGTAAGACAGAGATCAGGAACCAGGTTTTAAATTGTAAGACATTTCCAGGGGCAGATGTGGACTCTGACCACAATCTATTGGTTGTGAACTGTAGATTAAAGCTGAAGAAACTGCAAAAAGGTGGGAATTTAAGGAGATGGGACCTGGATAAACTGACTAAACCAGAGGTTGTACAGAGTTTCAGGGAGAGCATAAGGGAACAATTGACAGGAATGGGGGAAAGAAATACAGTAGAAGAACAATGGGTAGCTTTGAAAGATGAAGTAGTGAAGGCAGCAGAGGATCAAGTAGGTAAAAAGACAAGGGCTAGTAGAAATCCTTGGGAAACAGAAGAAATATTGAATTTAATTGATGAAAGGAGCAAATATAAAAATGCAGTAAAAGGCAAAAAGGAATACAAACGTTTCAAAAATGAGATCGACAGGAAGTGCAAAATGGCTAAGCAGGGATGGCTAGAGGACAAATATAAGGATGTAGAGGCTTAGCTCTCTAGGGGTAAGATAGATACAGCCTACAGGAAAATTAAAGAGACCTTTGGAGAAAAGAGAACCATTTGTATGAATATCAAGAGCTCAGATGGAAACCCAGTTCTAAGCAAAGAAGGGAAGGCCGAAAGGTGGAAGGAGTATATACAGGGTCTATACAAAAGCGATGTACTTAAGGACAATATTATGGAAATGGAAAAGGATGTAGATGCAGATGAAATGGGAGATACGATACTGCGCGAAGAGTTTGATAGACCACTGAAACACCTGAGTCGAAACAATGCCCCGGGAGTAGACAACATTCCATTAGAACTACTTACGGCCTTGGGAGAGACAGTCCTGACGAAACTCTACCATCTGGTGAACGAGATGTATGAGACAGGCGAAATACCCTCAGACTTCAAGAAGGATATAATAATTCCAATCCCAAACAAAGCAGGTGCTGACAGATGTGAAAATTACCGAACAATCAGTTTAATAAATCACGAATGCAATATACTAACGCGAATTCTTTACAGGCGAATGAAAATAACTGGTAGAAGCCGACCTCGGGGAAGATCTGTTTGGATTCCGTAGAAATATTGGAACTCGTGAGGCAATACTGACCCTACGACTTATCTTAGAAGCTAGATTAAGGAAAGCCAAACCTACGTTTCTAGCATTTGTAGACTTAGAGAAAGCTTTTGACAATGTTAACTGGAATACTCTCTTTCAAATTCTGAAGGTGGTAGTGATAAAATACAGGGAGCGAAAGGCTATTTACAATTTGTACAGAAACCAGATGGCAGTTATAAGAGTCGAGGGACATGAAAGCAGTGGTTGGGAAGGGAGTGAGACAGGGTTGTAGCCTCCACCCGATGTTATTCAATCTGTATATTGTGCAAGTAGTAAAGGAAGCAAAAGAAAAATTTGGAGTAGGAATTAAAATCCACGGAGAAGAAATAAAAACTTTGAGGTTCGCCGATGACATTGTAATTCTGTCAGAGACAGCAAAGGACTTGGAACAGCAGTTGAACGGAATGGACAGTGTCTTGAAAGGAGGATATAAGATGAACATCAACAAAAGCAAAACGAGGATAATGGAATGTAGTCGAATTGAATTGGCTGATGCTGCGGGAATTAGATTAGGAAATGAGACACTTAAAGTAGTAAAGGAGTTTTGCTATTTCGGGAACAAAATAACTGATGTGGTCGAAGTAGAGAGGATATAAAATGTAGACTGGCAATTGCAAGGAAAACATTTCTGAAGAAGAGAGATTTTTTTAACGTCGAGTATAGATTTAAGTGTCAGGAAGTCATTTCTGAAAGTGTTTGTATGGAGTGTAGCCATGTGTGGAAGTGAAACATGGACGATAAATAGTTTAAACAAGAAGAGAATAGAAGCTTTCGAAATGTGGTGCTACAGAAGAATGCTGAAGATTAGATGGGTAGATCAGATAACTAATGAGGAGGTATTGAATAGAATTGGGGAGAACTTGTGGCACAACTTGACCAGAAGAGGGGATCGGTTGGTAGGACATGTTCTGAGTCATCAAGGGATCACCCGTTTAGTATTGGAGGGCAGCGTGGAGGGTAAAAATCGCAGAGGGAGAGCAAGAGATGAATACACTAAACAGATTCAGAAGGCTGTACGTTGCAGTAGGTACTGGGAGATGAAGAAGCTTGCAAAGGATAGAGTAGCATGGAGAGCTGCATCAAACCAGTCTCTGGACTGAAGACCACAACGACAACATCTAGCATCATTGTGTGCTGCATGTATTGCTAGTTTGAAATTGCTCTCACTACGATCAGGCATTTTCAGTGCTGTATCAGTGGGTCAGGCTTAAGAGTGAACCAGTCTGTTCGAAACTAGTCGCCAGTACATACAGGGTGTTTCAAAAATGACCGGTATATTTGAAACGGTAATAAAAACTAAACGAGCAGCGATAGAAATACATCGTTTGTTGCAATATGCTTGGGACAACAGTACATTTTCAGGCAGACAAACTTTCGAAATTACAGTAGGTACAATTGTCAACAACAGATGGCGCTGCGGTCTGGGAAACTCTATAGTACGATATTTTCCACATATCCACCATGCGTAGCAATAATATGGCGTAGTCTCTGAATGAAATTACCCGAAACCTTTGACAACGTGTCTGGCGGAATGGCTTCACATGCAGATGAGATGTACTGCTTCAGCTGTTCAATTGTTTCTGGATTCTGGCGGTACACCTGGTCTTTCAAGTGTCCCCACAGAAAGAAGTCACAGGGGTTCATGTCTGGCGAATAGGGAGGCCAATCCACGCCGCCTCCTGTATGTTTCGGATAGCCCAAAGCAATCACACGATCATCGAAATATTCATTCAGGAAATTAAAGACGTCGGCCGTGCGATGTGGCCGGGCACCATCTTGCATAAACCACGAGGTGTTCGCAGTGTCGTCTAAGGCAGTTTGTACCGCCACAAATTCACGAAGAATGTCCAGATAGCGTGTTGCAGTAATCGTTTCGGATCTGAAAAATGGGCCAATGATTCCTTTGGAAGAAATGGCGGCCCAGACCAGTACTTTTTGAGGATGCAGGGACGATGGGACTGCAACATGGGGCTTTTCGGTTCCCCATATGCGCCAGTTCTGTTTATTGACGAAGCCGTCCAGGTAAATATAAGCTTCGTCAGTAAACCAAATGCTGCCCACATGCATATCGCCGTCATCAATCCTGTGCACTATATCGTTAGCGAATGTCTCTCGTGCAGCAATGGTAGCGGCGCTGAGGGGTTGCCGCATTTGAATTTTGTATGGATAGAGGTGTAAACTCTGGCGCATGAGACGATACGTGGACGTTGGCGTCATTGGGACCGCAGCTGCAACACGGCGAACGGAAACCCGAGGCCGCTGTTGGATCACCTGCTGCACTAGCTACGCGTTGCCCTCTGTGGTTGCCGTACGCGGTCGCCCTACCTTTCCAGCACGTTCATCCGTCACGTTCCCAGTCCGTTGAAATTTTTCAAACAGATCCTTTATTGTATCGCTTTCCGATCCTTTGGTTACATTAAACCTCCGTTGAAAACTTCGTCTTGTTGCAACAACACTGTGTTCTAGGCGGTGGAATTCCAACACCAGAAAAATCCTCTGTTCTAAGGAATAAACCATGTTGTCCACAGCACACTTGCACGTTGTGAACAGCACACGCTTACATCAGAAAGACGACGTACAGAATGGCGCACCCACAGACGGCGTTGTCTTCTATATCTTTCACATCACTTGCAGCGCCATCTGTTGTTGAAAATTGTAACTACTGTAATTTCGAAAGTTTGTCCGCCTGAAAATGTACTGGTGTCCCAAGCATATTGCAACAAACGGTGTATTTCTATCGTTGCCCGTTTAGTTTTTATTGCCGTTTCAAATATACCGGTCATTTTTGAAACACCCTGTATGTACTGCAGCTGTGACAGATTTGCAATAAACTGTTCAACAAACCTGTGTATTGAGCAAAAAGGTATACAATACAAACCTACGTTTTGAGCAAAGAGCTATATGATTGTTTATAGGTCTTTAGCTCGTTGATTTTGAGCGCCCACCGTAACAGCGTTGTGCCTGATGGAGGTAAGCGCCAGTTAAATGCTTTATATTAATATTATCGAAATTGATACTGCCGTTTGTATTGACAAGTTCAGTAACGAGATTGAACTGAACACCGTCCGAACACGCCTTGGTAGGCTCAGTGGTACCGACCGGAAGCCGTGTCATCCTCAGCTCACAGGCCTCACTGGATGCGGATATGGAGGGGCATGTGGTCAGTACACCGATCTCCGGACCGTATTGCAGTTTACGAGACCGGTGCCGCTACTTCTCAGCCAAGTAGCTCCTCAGTTTGCCACACAAGGGCTCAGTGAACACCGCTTGGCAACAGCGCTCGGCAGACCGGATGGTCACCCACCCAAGTGCTAGCCAAGCCCGACAGCGCTTAACTTCGGTGATCTGACGGGAACCGGTGTTACCACTGCGTCAATGCCGTCGGCGAATAACGAGATTAAGAGCCGAAAATTATTTACTAGTTATTAAAATAAACGAGAAATTACATGTAGGTAAAAGTACAAATTACGACACAAGATTTTGAAGACTTTTTGAAATTTCCTGGATGGCGCTCATTTTAACGAGACTACAGAACACGAGTGAAGAAAAATAATAAAGAAATAAAACAAGAATGAAACACTCTTGATTCTGAAATTTCTGTTGCATCTGTGTTCTCAGACTCGTCACTGCTAATTAGTATATGTGAAGCGCCGACGCCGGCTGTGTGGTTACCAATGGCTATTTCCATTACTCTGTCACGCCACCAGTACTCCGCCTTTTGCTTTTATACCTTTATTGCAACACCCTTTCCAGTCTCCTCAGTAACAGTCTGAAAGCAAGGGCTCGCAAGATTCAACCGACTTTCACGTGACATGTCACCGGTTATATTGCGCTCCGTAAAGAGTATTTTTATTTTTACTCACCCCAGCTCCATGGCATTTAAATCGCAGTTGTATGACGATGACCGAATCATTTTATGGCCCTTGCTTGTGGGAAACATGAATACTGCATATGATTTTACAGCCTACGTATTTTTCCGAATTACTTTCTTCTGCAGCTACTCTATCATAGATACTTTCCTATCAGTTTTCGTGGGCGGTTTATTGACTTGCCTGTTGTGATGAGGTGTACTGTCCATCATTATGTGGAAAAGTGTATATGGGACTGCAAATCCTTGGAACTATTTTCCGAAATTAGCGGAGTTCATCTGCACAGGGCAGCTTCCTTGGGTTGATTTGGCCGAAAACGAATCCGTTTGTGGAACACATATTCCCTTTAGTCTTCCGGAGACACTTCCACAGCCGGTAACACCCTCAATGCCTTCGTTTTGCCACACGTTAAGTTACTGCCCATCAAGTATCCGTCCAAATAAAATATCCTCTAATGGAAAAAAAACTGACGTACAACGAAGGAATTATCCGAGCGAGATGGAAATCGCTAGATGTGATGTACATGTACAGAATCATACGATTACAGTTTCAGAAAAACTGGATGATCGGATCATTTATTCAAGAGAGAGAGCTTCCCAAATTGAGGAAGTCACTACCACGTCGGTTCTCCTCTAGTCCTTAAACAAGCAGTTATTCGGCATTGATTGACAGAGTTGTTTGGATGTCCTCCTGAGGGGTATCGTGCCAAATTTTGTCCAATTGAAGCATTAGAACGCCAGAATCTGGAGGTGGTTTGAGGGCCCTGCCCATAATGCTCCGAACATTCTCAGTTGGGGAGAGATCCGGTGTCCTTGATGGTCGACGTAAGGTTTGGCAAGCAGTAGAAAAACACTCATCGTGTGCAGGAGAATATCTTATTTCAAAGTTAGTGGGATCAAACGCGGAGCTGTTTGTAATGGCTCTCTAATATACGAGGGCAGTTCAATAAGTAATGCAACACATTTTTTTTCTCGGCCAATTTTGGTTGAAAAAACGGGAAATTTCTTGTGGAATATTTTCAAACATTCCCGCTTCGTCTCGTATAGTTTCATTGACTTCCGACAGGTGGCAGCGCTGTACGGAGCTGTTAAAATGGCGTCTGTAACGGATGTGCGTTGCAAACAACGGGCAGTGATCGAGTTTCTTTTGGCGGAAAACCAGGGCATCTCAGATATTCATAGGCGCTTGCAGAATGTCTACGGTGATCTGGAAGTGGACAAAAGCACGGTGAGTCGTTGGGCAAAGCGTGTGTCATCATCGCCGCAAGGTCAAGCAAGACTGTCTGATCTCCCGCGTGCGGGCCGGCCGTGCACAGCTGTGACTCCTCCAATGGCGGAGCGTGCGAACACACTCGTTCGAGATGATCGACGGATCACCATCAAACAACTCAGTGCTCAACTTGACATCTCTGTTGGTAGTGCTGTCACAATTGTTCACCAGTTGGGATATTCAAAGGTTTCTTCCCGCTGGGTCCCTCGTTGTCTAACCGAACACCATAAAGAGCAAAGGAGAACCATCTGTGCGGAATTGCTTGCTCGTCATGTGGCTGAGGGTGACAATCTCTTGTCAAAGATTGTTACAGGCGATGAAACATGGGTTCATCACTTCGAACCTGAAACAAAACGGCAATCAATGGAGTGGCGCCACACCCACTCCCCTACCAAGAAAAAGTTTAAAGCCATACCCTCAGCCGGTAAAGTCATGGTTACAGTCTTCTGGGACGCTGAAGGGGTTATTCTGTTCGATGTCCTTCCCCATGGTCAAACGATCAACTCTGAAGTGTATTGTGCTACTCTTCAGAAATTGAAGAAACGACTTCAGCGTGTTCGTAGGCACAAAAATCAGAACGAACTTCTCCTTCTTCATGACAACGCAAGACCTCACACAAGTCTTCGCACCCGAGAGGAGCTCACAAAACTTCAGTGGACTGTTCTTCCTCATGCACCCTACAGCCCCGATCTCGCACCGTCGGATTTCCATATGTTTGGCCCAATGAAGGACGCAATCCGTGGGACGCACTACGCGGATGATGAAGAAGTTATTGATGCAGTACGACGTCGGCTCCGACATCGACCAGTGGAATGGTACCGTGCAGGCATACAGGCCCTCATTTCAAGGTGGCGTAAGGCCGTAGCATTGAATGGAGATTACGTTGAAAAATAGTATTGTGTAGCTAAAAGATTGGGGAATAACCTGGTGTATTTCAATGCTGAATAAAACAACCCCTGTTTCAGAAAAAAATGTGTTGCATTACTTATTGAACTGCCCTCGTAATTACAATTGAAATTAACCTCTTCTCGCCTGATGTTCCTTGAGTACCTCTGAATAATTACTGGCAAACTCTTTTAATCCAGAATTGCTACTCAGGCTCATGCTTACGCACGTCGTAGCTCGGAGGGATGAGTCGGTAATGGTATGTAACGGTTGATTTTGAATTTTCTCAACATCGCAGTACTTTGCCACATTCAACATTTTCCGAGTCTCGCTCCCGATAACCGGACTCCATTTTCGAAACGGAGTAATCTCCTGCGGTTGGACTAGCAACCGCACCATCACTCATTTTCGAAACCCTCACAATGAAAATAGCGCAGCAAAACACAGACAGCGGCAGCACAGCTAAGCAACGAAGTAGACAACAATGTTGCCAACACAGCTGCACTGTTAACAACGAACATCTCAAATCAGTAAGGTCCAACATCTCCCAACTGTCACCGTCTGCTACCGATCAGACACGAGGGAATCCATATGCAAAGCAGCGTCTCCAGATTAGGATGTTTTATCGCAGTTTTGAAGAAAAAGATTTTTCGGGAGGAACCTTTTGGGAAACGGAAACCTGGGGTAAATATTTGAGGAAGAAAATTTCGGTACCAGGGAAATTGGGGAAGTACTTTACCTGCCTAGCCTTGCTAGTAATGCCACTTGTGATATTTTAGTTCAGACAACAAGTACTTAGTTTTACAGGTATTCACTAGATGCCGTCTCTTTTCGGATCAACTGATACCCCTGCCCTTTTATGGGAAACGTTAGGCTTACTGCAGTGATACCTCTCCGTGACGTCATTGTGACATGTACATGCCCATTTTCAACCGCTTGAAATGTCGTATCGACTTTCGCGGTTGTATCGAGTTCTGAGGCGACGCAATACTCGCTTTCGTCGTTTCAGTGCTGCCTTCAATACTGAGAATCTCTCGAAAACGTGTCCGCATTGGTAGGATTTACTACAATTAAAAGCGGGGTAAAGACAGAATGGCGGTTAAGAGGCTTCTGGAGGTGTAAGTAAAAATCTCAGGCACGGATTTTACGTGTGCACATAAGCGTAATGGACAGACGCGTCGCGTTGCGAAGTGAGACATAGGTCGTGCTCTAACTGTAAATAAGCAGAACAATAAACAACTCAAATGTGGCGCTCCTAGAGTAGGTTTTTTATTTTTCTTGTCAGACTGTTGTTTGAATCTATAAATTAAAAATTTTAGTTTATGTACTACAATTATGGGATATGTACGACAGTCTCATGGCCCTGATGAATACATAATTCCATCATATCAGGCTTCCAGTACTGACAACAAATAATACTGAATTTTAAAGCAATAGGGAGATTTCAGGTATTACAAAAAATAAAGCTTGTAATTCAAAAAGCGTAATCTCAGTTAAATTTTTCTCTTGCGGAATGTCATCTTAGGACACCTTCCTCTACCAAGGGAAAACTGTCCAGAACCTGAATAATATTGCTTGCCTCTCGCAATATGGCTTGTATTATTTTTGACTGGTTTAGTTATACTTCGTGTATAGAGGGATATTGGTTATTCAAAAACGCACTCACTGGCTTATTTAAAGTATGTTGCATGCGACGCCAATGTGATGTACTAAGGGATAGTTACAACAATGTAAAATATAACTGGCCCTTACCATTGAGGTTAATGAAGTGACATTCAATTTGACGTTCTTTTCTCCTCTCGGAGGTAAAAATTGAAGAAAACGCTAGCAGAAGCGAAATACACGCTCAAGGAGACTATCCACCGTTTATAGGAGAAAGGTTGCAACGTGGCGATATGATTATGATCTAATCTGAAAGACTGCTATTACATACATCGAGTACGTGACGTCATAAAATACACCTAACCACTAATTTCATCGGAACAGTACAATCCCGGCTATTAACGTGTGATTGCTAAACGAATGTGCCAACTGTGCTACAAAGCGACGGGTGCTGTAAAGCGTTCTTCGGTTGAAGGTGTTAATGCCACATTGCTTACGACTGCCTCTCGCACAGTCGTTACTCTCCAGTCGGTGCTAAGGGTATTTCTTCATCTTGCTTGAGAAACTGGAGCACAGTAAACGAACTTCGTGCTTGCTACGTCTACATTTTTAAATTTAGTCTTGCTTTTCCTATCCACTTTCAGTTCTGCGTATCAATTGTAGAGAGGTAAATTCTTTCCTTCACATCATTTTTAATAGTTACTACCTCCTCTTTAAATCCTTTCACTGTTTCTCGAACCTTATCTTTAACTTCTTACTTTGTGTCTAATTTAAATATTCGCAGCTACTTTTGAACCTACCAGTTTCTCACTTATTTCCTTCAGAGATTTATCTCGGGGCTCCAATCCACATTTCACTTTACAGTTTAACCACACGAAAGTCAGCTTGAATTCCCTGTAATAATATTTGCAACATATCATCATGATTTGCATTGGTTTCTGATTCCCTTTCTGGGAAAGTAAAACCTAACAAATGTTCCTCTGTTCTCAACAGTACTTGATTTTCCCTCTCGAACTACAGGCCCAGGAATCTTGAACATAAAAATCTCAATTCCTATTACGAACAACGCTGGGTGTAGTGGAACAATATCCTACCTCCCCCCCCCCCCCCCCGCCCCTGCCCCCTTAATTCATCTTCCTACCAGTAATCACCAAAAAACCTGCAAGATTTAACTGATTTGCTAAACGAAAGGCAAATATAACGAATAATGTCAACGAAAGGGGAAGAAACTTGACTGCTCATCATTACAACGAGTACAAAAACTGTCGTAATTTCGGAATAACTAAAAAAATTTATAAAATTTGACTTTTCTAATAATTTAGCAAAAAGAGCCTCACTTCTAATACAATTACATTTAATACTTATTCACAAGCCGACGAGTTCTGCCAATGGCTCTAGAATACTGTAATATGGCAAGTTTTTGCAAGTAACTGACTTTATTCAGCATCCTACTGACAAATATAAAGCTTTCCCTGTGTCTAAACACTCTAGCAATAAAAATCTACTTACTTTGTTCTGATTTATTGAAGCTGACTGGAGTAATGGTGAACACTTAACGAACGAATATTTCACTATCACTTCAATTAAAATAGTACATAATCCACTACTCACGCTCCTCAAACACACAAAAGAAAGATTAAGCCACACAAATGCTGCTAAAGCCGATTTATAATATAAATAATAAGACAAAAGAATTGCATTTCTCCTATCACAACAGGAAACAGAGTGTGCAGTGAACATTGAAACAAACGGATAGCAACAATAAGAAAAGCCGCATATGAAATTTTTTAAATGAAATTCTATTTTATAAGGCATTTAAAAAAAAATTGCAAGAGAATGGTTCCCTAACAGAATGGTCGGCGGAAGAAATTTGGCTGTGAGAAACGGCCCACATACATATTCCAATAACTGCGATCCCCGTTAAATAATACCGCTGTATAGCTTTCCTCTTGAAAGTGACAGTATGTAGATGCTATATAAAACGCGTACCGTCTCCTTGTGGTTGAACTACTGGTGATCGATTATCCAGCAAATATGTAATCCATACTAAACGACGTAACGTTCAACATTACCACTTCATGTACAATGTGGGAACTGTAACTTGACACAGCGTTTCCACATTAAATGTTCGATATTCCCCCATAATAGACAAAAACAAATTTCTCCAAATGATACCATTTCGGTAAACTGTTACCTACACAGTGATTCATGAAAGAAAACCATATCATACTTTATTTCATGACCGATGACCACAGCAGTCTGATCCCTTTCATCCCACAACTACTTTATTTCACTATTACAATGTGTTATTAGAAAGCTTATACATGTCATGTCATGAGATTTGGGAAAAATGACATACTCTTGTGTTTTCTATAAACCTTCTTCTATAGATATTCTTCATTTTGTAGATATCTTCGTCCACTGCAAAACCCCAGCACATTTACTGTGTGCCCATTGGAACACTTCAGCACTCTTCAGCCATGTCTCTTTTGGTTTGGAGTTGAACAATTTTGAGAGGATAACAGTACATATCATTTTACTTCGTTTGTTGTCTTCATGAGTGACACATATCTTAACAGTGCATACTCAGTCATGCTACTCTTAAAACTTAAATTTCATCCAATTCCACACTGAAGTTTCACATTCCTGTATTGCTTTTCCATATTAATCTTTCACGCTATGACAGTCCATGGCAACCTTTATAGCTGTTCAAGTAATTATGCGGCCCGCCAACGGATGCTACTGTCTAAGAAATGATACTCATTTGTCCATTGATTCCGTGTGTGATTATGCGCACCATCTGCGAACAAACCGAATAAGCATTCCTTGTCGCCCTACCACTACACAAAAACCTGCCAAAATCATATTTCATCACATCTGCATCCTGTTCGAATAATTTAGGCCCGATGCAATGCCACGCGACCCTTCCGCGCGAAACACAAATAACTATTCTCTCCTAGGATTGGGACACAGGATAGCTGCATATAGGGAAATCGATATATCGAAATAAGTTATGCGCTATTATTAACCAATATTTTCCAGCCAATACATCGGGTTCATCAATATTTCTGGCATGTAATTGGATAATAATATTGTCATCTTCATCTAACTCATAATAGAGAAAACTGAATTCAACTTTCATTTTCATACTGAATACATTTACTGCATAAGAACAGTACGTACAGTTTTTTTTTCTACTTTGAAATAAACAAATTAATTTTTGGAAGTTCTAAAAAGTTTTTGAAGTGATTTTTTTTCTTTTGTATAGTCTGTATTTTGAGTGATTTTGGTTCTCTGCTTTTGTTTCTCTGTTTTTTTTTTCATACGCTCTAGAATGCAGTTTTCTTTTTTAATTTTTTTTCTAAGAATTCTCTATTTTTTATGTCAATCTATCTATATCCGAATCCCGCTCCAGCTACTGCCGGATCTGGGTGCTGACGAGTCCTCTCCATTTGGCTCGGTCCTCCCACCACTTTTCTTCCTCCACTAGCTGCCAGGTATCATCTTAATCTCTTTTTTTCAATTTCTTCTCTCATTCTTTCTTGTTTAAGGTCCTTTCTAATGTCTACATTCCTTACTCTGTCCATTTTTGTTTTTCTCTTAACTGCTCTGAGAAATTTCATTTCCCCTGCTTGCAGTCTGCTCCAGTCCCTTTCTGTCATTGTCCATGTTTCTCCACCATAGGTGACAATAGGGAAGTAATAATTCTGGCGCGTCCACGTCGCGGGGGTGGGTATCCTACACTTCAGTAGGCCGGAGTGCTAGGATGGCTGAGTTCAGGCAGGGACCCAATCTCGTGGGGTATAACACGAAACCCTTGCCCAGGGTTACGGATGAAGACCTTAATGACAGCGACAGCGGAGAAGGAAGACTTCGGAACGGCGTAGCTGGCAGATGAGGCAACCCTCTTTTCTGGGGATTAAATGAGAAGGGAACCACTGCCTTGTGGAGGAGGAGGAACTCCAAAGGCTAAGGGAGACAACCCCAACAGAAAATCCTTTCTTGCGTTAGGCCTAGAAAGCCAGTAGGAAAGTCTTCATATATTGCTTTCAAAACACAGACTTTCATGTCAAATGATGCAAAATTTGGTTTTACTACTTTTACTTATAGATTCGTAAAGACCTCATCTCACAGTTTTAAATAACATGCACAATCATAAGTTATTATCTGAATTTTGTAGCTAAATTTTTGGCACCGACGTATCGAAATGTCCATATTTCCCATTAGATTAACCGTCTGTAACAATATTTATAACGGCGATATTCGCTTGTGTCTAGTTTCGACATTTATCTTTCGATGTTCCATCCATACTCTACCCTCAGATTCGGACCAATGGCAGGTAGCGCTTGGATATTGTTGAACGAAAACAGCATATCCATAGAACCAGCGATGTACCGATTGACTACGTCATACCACTTTGGCACTTTGGAGAAGACAAGTTCAATCCCCCCCTTTTTTTTCTTCTTTTTTTGCTGAGCCGTCAGTCTCCCGACTGGTTTAATGCGGTCCATCTCGTGTGTCAACCACTTCACCTCTAAGTAGCAACCTTAGTCGTCAGTTATTTGCTGGATGTATTCCAGTCTCAGTCTTCCTCTAGTTTTTGCCCTCTCCAGCTCCCACTAGTACCTTTGAAGTCATTTCCTGACGTCTTAACAGGTGTCTTATCATCCTGTCACTTCTGCTTGTCAGTGTTTTCCACATATTCCTTTCCTCTCCGATTATGCACTGAACCTGCTCATTCCTTACCTTATCAGTCCATCTAATTTTCAACATTCGCCTGTAGCACCACATTTCAAATGCTTCGATTCTCTTCTGTTCCGGTTTTGATGTTCAAATGTGTGTGAAAACTTATGGGACTTAACTGCTAAGGTCATCAGTCCCTAAGCTTACACACTACTTAACCTAAATTATCCTAAGGACAAACACACACACCCATGCCCGAGGAAGAACTCGAACCTCCGCCAGGACCAGCCGCACATTCCATGACTGCAGCGCCCAAGACCACTCGGCTAATCCCGCGCGGCGTTCCGGTTTTCCCACGGTACATGTTTCACTACCATACAGTGGTTCGGTTACAATTACATTAATGTTTTAACCGGGACATCACAATGCAGTCGTCAGAACGTTGAGTGTTAATTCGCAACTGCAGCGGCTTGAGCACTGTGTATCCTTTGCTGGTACTGGTATATCGAGGAAACGTGCTTGGCTCTCGTTTTTGTTCGCCGGCGTCTCCGTTCATGCGTGTTGCCCAGTACATGATGTGCAGCGATGGCGGACGGGTTGAGGGGGGGGGGGGGGGGGGATGTTCGATGGCACGGCACGGGCAGCGGAACCAGCCAGGCCTCTGGGCCGGCGGCGGCCCTTTGTCTTGAGCGATGCGCGTCCTTTGTGTGGGATCGGCGCGACGGCGCGCGTGTGATTCCCCCGCCTGTCAGCCCCGGTGATGGCGGAAACTATGCGACACACAGGGGACGCCGCGGCGGCGGCCGGCAAGGCGGCGCGGCGCGCCTTTGATGCGCTGCCACTTCTCCCTGGGAACCGTTCGCCTCTGTCACCGCGCGGGCCACAAGACGCAACTTATACCCCTCAGTGCGGAGACGCGCCGGAGGTACACCTGCAAGTTATCGCTAAATCGTTTCCCCGTATTGTCAGTCCATCGGCATGCTGAGAACGATTCTTGTGTCATGACCTGTGTCAACCGAGTTCATCTGGTCACGTACAAAAAAAAAAAAAAAAATAAATAAATAAATAAATAAATAAAAAGGCAAAGCTATACTCACGCAGATGCTTGATTTAAACGCAGTACAACTTTACCAGGAAAAAAAAAAATATTGAGGTTCAACGTTCTGTCCAAGGTGTGATCATTGGAGACGAAGCGCAGGCACTAATTTGGGAAGGAGAGGAACGAAAGTCGCCGTGTCGTTTTTTTCCTTGTTTCGATTTAGAGAAATCACCATAAAACCTTAAACTAGATAGGCGGAGGGCTTCAACTACCATACTCTCCATTGCGTTTTCAGTGTCTTAACCACTGCACCATTCTGTTCTTTATCACACATGGAGGCAGATGGGGAATTACTCCTCTGCATTTGGGTAGGCAGCCTAATACTTTCCACTGTGCTACTGAGCCGCGCGGGATTAGCCGAGAGGTCTGAGGTGCTGCAGTCATGGACTGTGCGGCTGGTCCCGGCGGAGGTTCGAGTCCGCCCTCGGGCAGGGGTGTGTGTGTTTGTGCTTAGGATAATTTAGGTTAAGTAGTGTGTAAGCTTAGGGACTGATGACCTAAGCAGTTATTAAGGCCCATGATATTTCACACACATTTGAACATTTTTGTGCTACTGGGCCAAAGACATACAAGTTGCCCAGTGATAGATCATCGACTAGAACAGAAGTGATATCTGGCGATCCGCAAGGTAGTGTCATAGGCCCTCTGCTGTTCCTGATTTACGTAAATGATCTAGGTTATAATTGGAGCCGGCCCATCTGGCCGAGCGGTTCTAGGCGCTACAGTCTGGAACCGCGCGACCGCTACGGTCGCAGGTTCGAATCCTGCCTCGGGCATGGATGTGTGTGATGTCCTTAGGTTAGTTGGGTTTCAATAGTTCTAAGTTCTAGGAGACTGATGACCTCAGATGTTCAGTCCCATAGTGCACAGCCATTTGAACCCTAGATTGTTTTTGCAGACGTCGTAATTTACCGTGTAGTAAAATCATCAGACGATCAATTCCAATTACAAAATGATCTAGAGAGAATTTCTGAATGGTGCGAAAAGTGACAACTGGCACTAAACAAAGAAAAGTGCCAGGTCATCCACATGGGTACTAGAAGTTTTGGGTATACGATAAATCGCACAAATCTGAGGGCTGTCAATTCTACTAAATACCTAGGAATTTTAATTACGAGCAATTGGAAAGACCGCATAGATAATATTGTGGGGAAGGCGAAACAGAGACTGCGCTTTGTTGGCAGAACACTTAGAAGGTGCGACAAACCCATTAAAGAGACAGCCTATATTACACTTGTCCGTCCTCTGCTGGAATACTGTAGCGCGGTATGGGATCCTTACCAGGTAGGATTGACGGAGGACATCGAAAAAGTGCAAAGAAGGGCAGCTCGTTTCGTGTTATCGCGCAATCGGGGTGAGAGTGTCACTGATATGATGCGCGAGTTGGGGTGGCAGTCACTGAAACAAAGGCGGTTTTCTTTGCGGCGAGATCTATTTGCGAAATTTCGACAACCAACTTTCTCCTCCGAATGCAAAAATATTTTATTGACACCCATCTATGTAGGGAAAAATGATCATCATAATGAAATAAGAGAAATAAGAGTTCGCACGGAAAGATTTAGCTGTTCCTTTTTCCCCACGTGCCATTCGAGAATGGAATGGTAGAGAAGTAGTATGAAAATGGTTCGATAAACCCTCTGCCAGGCACTTAAGTGTGAATTGCAGAGTAACCATGCAGACGTAGAAACGAAGCATTTCTTGAGATATGTGTTATTGCACCGAGTATCACGCGGGGGCGTGGTAGGATTGCTAATGTTCTCTTTGTGGTGTCACCGCTAGACACCACACTTGCTAGGTGGTAACTTAAATCGGCCGCGGTCCTGTAGTACATGTCGGACCCGCGTGTCGCCACTGTGGGATCGCAAACCTAGCGCCACCACAAGGCAGGTCTCGAGAGACTGAGGAGACCTCAGCCCCAGTTGTACGGACAACATAGCTAGCGATTGGACGTGCTAAGCCTTGCTCTCATTTGCCGAGAGATAGACAGTAGAATAGCCCTCTGCTAAGTTAACTGGCGACCACCTAGCAAGGCGCCATTTGTATCAGTGCCTATAGCTTACTAATATTCAAGAGAGATGTATTCCAAGGACTAATTAAAAGTTAAGTAACAAGCATCTACGTACTTTTCTTCTTATTCATTTATAAGTCTCATGTTCCAGACTTCACGCCCGTCTGCATTAGCATTGCGTGCCCTATCGGCTACAGCATTGTGTCTAGGCTGTATGGTCTAGACACAACACTCTTTATGCATATACAACTCATCATATACTTTCAACTAGGCTAACAGACTATGCACTCAAGCTATTTGTCTTTAAATATTTAGGAATAACTTAACGAAACGATAAGAAATGGAACGAATATTTGACGTATACATTGTGCTAGGGTTGTAAGTGCAGATTATTGGTATCTTGACATGTACCCACACCAGTGCGCTAGTTTTTTTTTTTTTTTTCCTTCTGTGTCTAACAGTCTTCCCACAAACATATCACATATTTTACTACCTGAAGTTTCGTGCACAGCTATAATTGTAGTGCCAAGTGGACTGGGCCTGTTGGCATTTTCGTTTCGTATCAACATGTTCGCACTGCAACACATCACGCGTTGCCTAGGGGAAAATAAGCATTGATGGCATACTCTTGCCACATGTACTTGGCGGTACTATCTAACATTAAAACATACTACTCCTAATAGTTATAATCAGTGCGTGATTTGTGACAGTAGACACTGGTGCCCTGTACCAGTACTTATGACGAAAAAAAATTACAACCGCAGTTTTTGACATGCGGTAAAATAGATCTTTATTTTTTACCAGTACTAATTTTGTATTCACACATTTAAAATGTTCAGAAAAATCGCTAAACTAACGTTTAAAAAGTCGAAACTTCTAAAACACCAATCAGAATGTCACAATACCAGAACCTCTTTTCTTGCAAATTAAGCACTGGCTATAATTATTAGTCTGCAAATGAAGTGTAGTGTTGTTCAGTGCACGATCCTTAGTTACCAAAAAAAATCCTGCACTTATACCCCTAACCCCCTTTATACTGGGTGTACCAGAACTTCACTGACAAACACAGATTACAAATGTGATCTGTGGAGTTCCCCCTTAATTTTGAAACTATAAAGTGCTCTAGGAAGTATATTTAGTAACGGAATGGGACTGAGACTTGAACACCTAAGAAGAAATAGTTAAACGGTTATTATAATTTGTCCTTATACTTCCACCAGAACGAGGAATGAAGTTTTTGTTAGTCACAACAGTGCATTCCCTACCACTCATCTAACAAGGGATTAGTATTTAAAGCGTAAAATGGTTGTCACTTAATAACGGAAAGTCTTCCAGTTCAGACTGTATACCAGGAAGGTTACTTTCCAAGAGTGGTAATGAAATATTTACATATCTGATAATCATATACAACTGCTCATTCAGTGGAAGATCTATACCTAAGGACTGGATAGCTATCCATGTCAGATCAGCACACAAGAAAGGACACCCACATTACTGATGCCAATTTTCAGTAATATTTCGGAACATGTAATGTGTTTGAACATTATGAAATACTTTGAAGAAACGACACATAATCATATCAGATTCAGAAAACATATTTCTTGTTTTTCATTCATACAAACCAAGAGATACAGTAGTGTGTGAGCTGCATTAAAAGCAAGGATACTTCAGTATTTTTATCTCATTGTGTCAGTAAAGAATGTAGTGTGTGAGCTGCATTAAAAGCAAGGATACTTCAGTATTTTTATCTCATTGTATCAGTAAAGAAAGATTTCGAATGTTGTGCTAGACTCCATTGTATTCTTGCGTCCACATGTCAATAGATTTTTCAGTAGTGGTATTGCAAAATGGCTTTATAGTATGTGAAAACAAAAGTGATCAATTTTATTTCGTCGATGAAACCTAGTAAGATGTGTAGTCTTTGTATCACCTTGTCAGTTAACCAAGAGCACAAAATAAACAGTCATTTGCTTCATGTAGGTAGTATGAGTCTGCATAATATGCAGGAATGCAGTCTCTAGATACCTGTGTTTATAAAGTCACAGCTCACCATATGCCACGTGGTGGCGAAGGAGAGCTATCAGGAGATACCTCGAGTAAGATGTAGTGCAGCTACACACACACACACACACACACACACACACACACACACACACACACACGCGCGCTACACAGGAGTCAAGTGTCATAAAAAGTACCTCTTACTGTGTCTGTTGTGTGAGGCAGTTCAGAATGTTCTCGATGGAATAAGCAATTTGTATGAGTATCAAAGACATGCTGCATAGAATTTTCGATCGACTAAGGAAATTAGACTCAGTGGAGAAGACAGAGAACCGTTGTCACTGGCCTCCTGTGCCAATAATTTTGAAATGAGAAGTTACTAACTGAATGTGATCTTATTTGTAGTTTATGTACATAAATATCAACGTGTAACTACTGCTCCATCACATTTTTAAAATACTTGCATTTGCAATAGTTTGAGTTAACAGTACTTGCCTGTTGACGAATGAAAGCTGTCAATGTAGTCGAAGTGTAAGCAAGTTTAGACGTAAAATGGTGTTGCAGATACAGATTATCAGCGACGTAGAACCTGTTAGACTATAGCATAAACAGAAAGTATTCGATTATCGAAAACAATGCATGAGTGTCGGGATGAAACTTACCCGAAATATGTAATTACTTGAAAGACATTTCTCTATCCATTTGCTTGATAGAGAGTTTCTCAACATGTCTTCATCTCGTTTCATGTCGATTTATAGTGCAGTTTCGTGATGCGACATAATATGTGAATCCCACGTGCAGTGTACTTGGATCTTCGTGTTACTCATGTATGGAAAGTAACTTCGCTTATTTCGAGTTTCATCATTTTTGTTGCCCACTTTCTTTTAGAGTTTAGCTGTTAGCACGACTAACAGTGTTATACAAAGCTCACATAATAATTCTAGCTCAATGTTGTTGACAGATTCACTGCACTGCACTCACTAGATAGATGGCCCCGGCAGGCCCTTGTATCGACCCTCGTATCATACAGGCTTTTATTTGTTTTGCTTAGAACAGCTCAGTTTCGGTTAGACCATCAGTGACAGAGCTGCTCGAGTTCCTGCTGCTAGTAAGGCGAGTGCACTGTTCGCTTGTTACATATTTTTATGAGCTTCAAACAGGAGCGACCTCAGTAATCGGTAGGCACTGTGATTGCTGTGTACAGATGCAAGCTGAGTTGGTGACCCTTCGCTCACAGCTCCAGGCAGTGTTGGCTTCCGTCACGCAGCTTGAGCCTGCTGCCAAGGGGCATCTCTGTGGGGGGTCGGACGTGGGGATGTGAGGGACGTAGAACAAGACCCACGTGTCCCCCAATCAGTCCATCATTGTGACCGCCCCAGCTACTATCTGCACTGAGGTTGACCCCTCATCTGTGGTTGACTAGGAGATCGTTCCAAAGTCTGGCAGGCAGCGAAAGACTTTCTGAAGGGCCAATTGTAGGGCCTCCCCAATTCGTTTGACGATCAGGTTTTGAGCGTTGACTGTGGCTGACGAAGCCTCTGAGCCGGATGCAGTCATCCACCCTGTTCCAAAGGAAGCTTCTTGGCCTGCAAGGCCTGGGCATTCACAGAGGGTCGGTTTGCTGGTAGTTGGGAGCTCCAACGTTAGGCGCGTAATGGGGCCCCTTAGGAACATGGCTGCCAAGGAGGGGAAGGAATCCAGTGTGCAGTCTGTGTGTACACTGGGGCGGGGGGTCGTTCCGGAAAGGGTGCTTCCAAATGCCATGACGAGCACAGGGTGCAGTCAACTGCAGGTGATGACCCATGTTGGTGCCAGTGACGTGTGTCGGTTTGGATCGGAGGAGATTCTCTCTGGTTTCGGGCGGCTAGCGGAAATGGTAAAGACTGCGAGTCTTGCTTGCGAGATTAAGGCAGAGCTCACCATCTGCAGCATCGTAGACAGAATCGACTGTGGTCATTTGGTGCAGAGCCAAGTGGAGGGTCTGAATCAGAGGCTCAGGCAGTTATGTGACTGTGTAGGCTGCAGATTCCTTTTCTTGCGGCATCGGGTGGTGGGTTTCTCTGTTCAGCGTAATAGGTCAGGAGTCCATTACACACAGGAAGCGGCTACACGGTTAGCGGAGGCTGTGTGGAAGAGACTGGGCGGTTTTTTAGGTTAGACGGTCTCAGGAAACTACAGAAAGGGCGTCCGTCTAATAGGAGGCAGATAAAACAAAGTAAGGTAGTTGTAGAAACGACTGGTATTGTAAATTGTCAAAGCTGTGTTGGAAAAGAACCAGAGCTCCAAGCCCTAATAGAAATCACTGAAGCTCAAATAGTTACAGGTACGGAAAGCTGGCTAAAGCCGGAAATAAGTTCAGCAGAAATTTTTTCTAACGGCATAACAGTGTTCAGGAAGGATAGATTAAGTACAGCTGGAGGTGGAGTTTTCATTGCTGTCAGGAGTAGTTTACCTTGTAGTGCAACTGAATTAGATAGTTCCTGTGAAATTATATGGGTAGAGGTTGTACTTGACAATCGGTCTAAACTATTAACTGGATTGTTTTACCGACGCCTCGACTCAGAAGATATAGTTGCTGAACAGTTCAAAGAAAACTTGAATTCCATTTCAAATAGGTACCCACTCATACAATTACAGTCGGTCGTGACTTTAATCTACCCTCGATATGCTGGGAAAATTATACGTTTAAAGCCGGCGGCAAGCACAGTAGCTGCCCACAGCGAACGCGCGTAAGGCCCTTCTACGGCTCCCAGAAAGAGGCACTAGGACCGCCGCTTTCCTCCAGCTTCAAGTGTCTTCCTGTGCACGCGTATTGCCTGCTTCGGGCCTGATAAACTTTGGCGCCACCGCCCGATTATCATCAGTTGCGTCTTGTAGCAGTGAAAGCAATAACTGTCACCATCTGAGGTTGTCGATCAGTTGCAAATTGTGGAATTTACACAGTACGATCCGGCTGTAAATCCGAGAAGTGTATTTGTCAGGACATGTTGAGATGGTGAAATATGAAATTGCAGAGGGAAAGTAATATAAGATCAATCTACTGGTCGAATAGGGTGCCATATGTAAACCACTGAATGATGAGTACACCAATGCCATTGTGCTACGAGCCACATCTGGGTATCACAAGAACCCTGCTATTCGCCAATGTGGATGTGATCGGAAGTTGTCAGGCAACAAAGTGTAATAAGCATACACTATTTCGTCGACAGAAATGAGACAGTTAGAATAATGATGATGGGATAGTCATGTGACTAGCATGGCTGGAAGTGAATGAGACACCAATATGTTAATAAGCACACATAATAATGACATCTTGGGCTGTCAGGTGTTCTGCCGGATATCAGCGTCGTACTTGCACGATACTTCATTAACGTATCTCGTAACGAAACGAAAACGGAACGGCAACGTTCCAGAAGATCGCAACGAGCGGGCGCGGACCGCAGAGGGAACGCCTGCAACCGCCTGTGGAGGGGAAGGCCACAGACATAAATACTGGACCAGGTCCACTCGAGGAGCGGTCTCAGGTATCACCCGATGCAGGTTACGTTCTATGTTACCCAAATATCGTGCAAGTGCGACGCTGATATCCGGCAGAACACATGACAACCCAAGACGTCATTAGAACTCCGGGAAACTCTGAAAAGTTACATATACACTGAAGTGCCAAAGAACCTGATATAGGCATGCGTATTCAAATACAGAGATACGTAAACAGGCAGAATACGGCGCTGCGGTCTGCAGTTGTTAGATCGGTTACTGCTGCCAAAATGGCAAGTTATCAAGAGTTAACTGAGTTTAAAAATGGTGTTATAGTCGGCGCACGAGCGATGGGACACAGCAGCTCCGAGGCAGCGATGAAGGTGGGATTTTCCCGTATGCCCATTCCACGAGTGTACCATGAATACCAGGAATCTGGTAAAACATCAAATCTCCGACATCGCTGCGGTCGGATAAAGATTATGCGAACATGGGACCAACGACGTCTGAAGAGAACCGTTCAACGTGACAGAAGTGCAACGCTCCAGAAAAGGCTGCATATTTCAATGCTGGGCCATCAAAAAGAGTGCAAACCATTCAACGAAACATCATCGATATGGGCTTTCGGAGCTGAAGGAACTCTCGTGTACCCTTGATGACCGCATGATACAAAGTTTTACGCCTCGCCTGAGCCGTCAACACCGACATTGGACAGTTGATGACTGGTCGGACGAGGTTCGTTTCAAATTGTATCGATCGGATGGACGTGTACGGGTATGGACACAACCTCGTGAATCCATGGATCCTGCATGTCAGCAGGGGACTGTTCAAGCTGGTGGAGGTTCTGTAATGGTGTGTGGCGTGTGCAGTTGGAGTGACATGGAACCCGTGATACGTCTAGATACGACTCTGATAGGTGACACGTACGTAAGCATCCTGTCTGATCGCCTGCATCGATTCATGTCCATTGTGCATTCTGACGGACTTGGGCAATTCCCGCAGGACAATGAGACACCCCACATGTCCAGAATTGTTAGAGTGGCTCCAGAAACACTCATAAGTTTACAAACTTCTGGTGGCCGCCAAACTGCCCAGACCTGAACATTATTGAGCTTATCTGGGATGCCTTGCAACGTGCTGTTCAGAAGAGATCTCCACCCTCTCGTACTATTTATGCACATCCCTGCAGGATTCATTATGTCGCCCGCATCTCGTGGTCGTGCGGTAGCGTTCTCGCTACCCACGCCCGGGTTCCCGGGTTCGATTCCCGGCGGGGTCAGGGATTTTCTCTGCCTCGTGATGGCTGGGTGTTGTGTGCTGTCCTTAGGTTAGTTAGGTTTAAGTAGTTCTAAGTTCTAGGGGACTTATGACCACAGCAGTTGAGTCCCATAGTGCTCAGAGCCATTTGAACCATTTGATTCATTATGTCAGTTCCCTCCAGCACTACTTCAGACATTAGTCGAATCCATGCCACGTCGTGTTGCGGCATTTCTACGTGCTTGGGGGAGCCCTTCACGATATTACATAAGTGTACCAGTTTCTTTGGCTGTATAATATTGTACCTACAGATCATGTGCTTTTGCGCGATACCAATAGTATGGTTATAAGATCTCAGATGAAGCCGCTTTCACATACCACACAGTGATGCGCGATGGAGAAGCATGCAAGCCACGAGCCATGCCACTGACACGTCGTAGTGCAGCTAGCTAGTGTTGTATGGAGCGTAGCGTGTTAACGTCGAGATCTAAGAATAGTGGGCAGTGTAGATTTCACAATATCTCCGTTCATCTTTTTTTAAGATGTGAACAAACATTGTTTTTGCCCAAGCTAGGTTGCTAGTTGGCTTTGTAAGCTTATATGTATTAAAATACGCACAAAAATACCAAAATATACACTAAAACAAGGAAAATTTGCACGAAAAATATACTTATATGCAATTAATATGAAAGACCCTGCACCTAAACCAACATTAAACCGAATCGGAAACACAGGAAACTAAAAATTTATTGGCCTTTCTTATATTACAATAACACCGAACCAATTCTGAACTGATGCCAGTAGTGAACATTGTCCAGTATATGGGCTCTAACTGGATGAAGCGTGAGCTGCTTAGGTCAGTGAGACCTCCAGTGTCGTAGACCACATTTTTCGATAGTTTTCTAAACTTTTGTTTAGCAGTGTATTTTGCCTTTTACCCTCCTGTAGTTGCTGCCTTTCGTTTTCTGCATTCTTCACTTTTCGGGCCATAGCAGTTGCCGGTCCTATTAATGAGAAAATGCTGATAGCTCTTCAAGCACAGAAATTAGAAACGGGATGATTTCACCAGATGTCTTAGGTACTGAGAGAACCCGTTGAGTTTCAATAGGACTTTTTCTGCTTACTCCTTTCTACTTCCAAGGTACATTTGTCTGCTACCACCACTGAATGGATGCAAATTTTTAAACATCATATGGTTTTTTTCATTCCGTTTCTTTAGTGTATGATGAAGTGCATTCACAGTACGTTGGATATTTATTGCTGTACCAAGTTTAAGTTTGGCAGCATTGATTTTATCAACTATGAATGTTGTGACACATTGCCCTGTGCCTGTGTCTTATCTTTGACGTATTTGCTTGGATTTATCAGCTACAATTCGATCTGTACTGTGACCTGCCGGCAAAGCTTGATTTGCAGCAAACAGCTAAATATTGTTTCCTGTAGCTTCGTCTAGTACATATAACCATGGGCGAGACACTTTTTCAGCTTCGGTCCAGGACCACGGAAGTTGGATCCAAGTATATGCAGCTCAACTGGAAACTTATCGAGAATGCCGCCACCACCTCTGCTGATGTGTTTCCTGGCTCTCATGTCATGCTACTGAATGGTTAGATGTATGCACGCCCTGTTATATACCAAATAGTGAACATTCACCCAACTGTGTGCTTTGATGGAAGTCAAGCCACTTAACTAAAGCCCTTATGAAATCTTATGGCACATTCTATGAGAAACATCTCTCTTCCCGAGCACGGGGTCCCGGGTTCGATTCCTGGCGGAGTCAGGGATTTTCTCTGCCTCGTGATGACTGGGTATTGTGTGATGTCCTTAGGTTAGTTAGGTTTAAGTAGTTCTAAGTTCTAGGGGACTGATGACCATAGCTGTTAAGTCCCATAGTGCTCAGAGCCATTTGAACCATTTGAACCATTTCTATGAGAAACACATCTGACTCTATGGTTCTCTGTAATTCCTCTGTGGAAACATATCCGGAAATTTCTTCATGTTAAGCTGTCCTTTAAGATGTAAGACCTCATGGTTGTTTGTTATACTTCGAAAACTGCAAATATCATCACTGACCAGTTCAACAGGTCAGATTTTTCGAATGAATTATTGTATTTCGAAATATACTCCAAATCACCTACATCGAATTTGTGCTTGCATGGATCCGACATATTAATATCCTCTGAACCTCATGTTGCAAGAAGCATGCATGAGAGTATTTTGCACGCAACTATCTCTATAATTACTAGACGATATGTCTTTCATCAAGCTCTGAAATGATTGACATAATTTCTTTCGTGTGTGCTATGGCGGCTGATACTTGAATAGTTGTAACCTTTCTGTTCAAAAATGGTTCAAATGGCTCTAAACACTATGAGACTTAACATCCGAGGTCATCAGTCCCCTAGAACTTAGAACTACTTAAACCTAACTAACCTAAGGACATCACACACATCCATGCCCGAGGCAGGATTCGAACCTGCGACCGTAGCGGTCTCGCGGTTCCAGACTGTAGCGTCAGAACCGCTCGGCCACTCCGGCCGGCTAAACCATTCTGTTACTTCGTTGGGGTCACATATACCAATATCTACTCCACAGATAGACTATTCATATCTTCATGCTGAACTAAGCTGTGCTCACATGTCAGTAATTTTGTAATGTTGAGTGATGGTAGGTAAGCAGTTATACGAATACATGCATTAATCTCAGCTGCCTTTAGATGTCTGTTTGTTTCTGTAAGCATAGCTAGTGACGTGCGCTACCCCTTCCCCTACCATTGTTCCACAGCCCCAATGCAATATAAATCAGCGTACACAGTGTTACTGCACAGTGATGCATGTGAAAGGCCATGGACAGAAGTGTGCATTTATCCATCATGCTACTGAAGTAACTATACTTCATACAACATGAACATTATACCTTAAATTTAACAGTTTTTTAATACAGTTATAAGTTCAGCGATGTAAAAGAAGATGTTCCAGCAACAACTTCTCACTCTCAGTGGTAGATTTTTTTTTTTTTTAAGTTGCCTTTGTTCTTCATCTGGGTTCAAGTTATCCCCATACCAGATTTCATCGAAATCGTTTCAGCAGTTTCTTTGTGAAAACTTATCATACTTTCGCATTTAGTAATAGTAATATTAAAGTTATGGACTAAACACGTTGAGATCCATACACACACGGCATTCATTACGTTGAATCATATTACATTGAAAATATCAGTCAATAAAAGCGTTTTCCTAGTAAAGTTCAAATGCCAAAGATTAAACAGCTTTTTCAGAGAGTGAATATGTTTTCCTGTGTCGCGTTAATGCAATTTTAATTATGATATATTTTACCTCGTGATCCGATTTTGATGAAATAAAACCTAAATGTCGCCGCAACCCATGCTAAGGTTGCCAGTGAACACTCCATGAAAAATCGTCTAGCGGGTTTGGAGATCAGTATGTCCAAACAGACAGACACGACATTTTTACAGTTTCATTATTAGTGTAGAAGAAGACGTAGATGTAATTATCATTGCTGCATTATTTTTACTGACTAGAGCAAGTCTTATGATAGTGTGTTTCTTATATTTGGGAATTTTTATTTATCCATTTGGGGTACCACAGCACATAATATTTCAGTGTATGTTTACGTCTCTTTCAGAAGGTACTTGCCCGAATTCGACGTTTTTAAGAATATTAATTCAGTGAATCTGCTATACTTTCAAAGTCCTTATTCTCAACTTGTATTACGTCCTAGATTAAACGTATTGGGCGCTTATCCAGTATAAATAGTTTATCATGGCAGACCCCATATGTCTTCTATAGCTCAGTATCACTGGGGTGGTTACTGAAATCAGTAGTAGCCTAACCTTCCTCTTTTTCTACTTCTTCTTCTTCTTCATCTCCACGTCTTTTGCCTCCATCAACCTTTTCAGACTTGTACTGACTCGTTCAAACGTTTCCGGAAGAGAATGATCTCGTCGCAACTGCCTTAATTTTAGGAATCGTAATTTGTTGTGAGTAGCCTTCCACATCTCGATAACATTGCGTTATGGAGACATGCTGTTCTATACTTAACGATTTTTATCGATTTTGAGAGACCATACAAGCAGACATATCCTGCGAGACTACTGTAGTTGCGTCAGTGTAAGCTGATACTTAACAGTTACAGTGGGCAGCCTGCAGCAGTTTCGCCCTCCTCTACCAGTGGCGTAAAACGATTTTGTAAACGTCTCACGTCTCTATGGCAACGCCTCAGTGTTGTCACAGCTCTGTAGTCAGCTGTTGTTTCCCACGTACTGCCGTTAACGGTTTGCAGTTGAAAGTTCGAAATAGCACTGTGACCTGTCAGGGACCTTCTTACGCCATCTCGACTATTGTGATATTGGGAGTCGACTTTCTTCACTATTTCTGGGATAAAGCAGGGCATACCTGTTAGTCTTGCTTTCAGATCTTCAATTTCTCCATCGACATATTGTTCATGTTGCTGGATTCTGTCATTCAATTGCTCCAACATCTTGCTTTTTCTAGGTACCGCTTTGATAAGACTATCCAATTCGATTCATTTTGTGTTAACTGCTTCAATCTTTGTATCAATTTATAAATACATGTTTGATCTGCACATCATCCTCTCAGAATAAGTGTTTGACATACGTGGGATCTTGTCCATTTTATGCAGTGTATTGACACAGTTACATATTGGCACACTATCTTTTAAAAAGAAACTCCTGGACCTTTTGTCTTTTTTCAGTAACCGGATACCCACTCTGTGTGGGATTCCAAAAATCTGTGAGAATTGCTGCAAATTCATCAAACGTCATATCGGTTCCTATATGTGCTTGTTCGATATGTTTTAAATTTATACTTTCGCTTCGAAAGCGATAAGAGTGTTTGGGTTATAGCTTACAAATTGTTTTGGTGTCTTGGGATATATATGGCTCGAATAAAAACGTCAGCTTTCATATGGCAGCCAAAAAGGAAATATCCGCGTATCTGATCCTGGTTTTCACTGCAGTGTCATCAAATATGAGTATACTGTTTGACTTTACTTCTTCAGTTTGTGGGCTATACTGCTTTCGCTGGAAGTCTGGTAGGTAATTCCGAGAATGCCGTGAAAAATCTTCTATACTATATATACATGCTCGAATCCGATCCCCCATGATGTGTTAACAGTGACAAAATAGGTTTAGTCTTCTTGCAAGTGAATGGTCCAGTTATAGCACATACATTATCAGGTTGTAGGAATCCATTCTTTTTTTTTTTTCTCCATTTCCAGCACCACTGCACGATAGGTTGGTTATTATAAGGCCCTTGAGATGGGGGTGTTTCGTCCACTCTGTCATGGTTGGCTGTGCGCATTGCTTTATAGATATACGAAAAACAAACACGTAAAGATCTTACACTTTTTTATTTATGAATTCGTGCATATAGCGAGGTATATGAAGAAACTTAATCTTCCATTAGGCGCGTTGGCTTGTAACGTATGCCAAATGCAAATTAAGTTAATTTCTGCGACCTCTGTTGGGTCAGAGCAAAAAGCTATTCCTTCATTATTGCTTCGACTACCGTGCTGGTGGGTCTTCTCCATTGTCAAACATGTGTAGTGAATTTGTGGGAAGTTTCAAAGTGAGGCATACACAATTCACTGCATGGCTGGTCATGTAAGTAAAATTTCTCCTTTGTAGTCTCTCTATTTTCACTAATACACCTAATGGTTTCTGTCCAGTTTTTATGCAAGTGGTCTTCAAAATAAAAGAGACGTTTTTCTTGCTCAGGTCACGTAAGAAGTCACAACTGACAAACTACCCAATGCAAATTCCGATCCTGAAATGAACTATTCAGGTGCGTACAATGACAGTTTTGATAAATAAGGTACAGATTATAGCAAGCATGATTCACAAAGTGAGCAGGAATACGATCCTGAAGGAGATTTTAATGAAGGTAATACTGTGCTTGCAAATGAGAAGTGGTTCATAGGAAGAAACAAACAGCGTAAATGATAGAAAATTGGAATTGTCAACAAAGGCAAAAGAAAACAAAAACCATCGTGACAACATTTTTTTGTTATAATAAAACTAGAAATGGTGAATCTTAACAAAAGAAATCATTTAATTTAAATAACAGAACAAAAATTATTGGTCTCATACCGTCAGTAGATTTTCGTACATTACGGGTCCGTATCTACTAGAAACATAACAGAGCTTTCGTACAAAGGGTGGCTTCATATCCCTTGGTAACATAATGGCCATAGTCACAAAAATAGTCAAATTGATATTATCGCAAGCTTGTAAGAAAAAAAAGTTCGAACACTGTTAGATGAAGGCAACTCGGTGTACAATGGCTTACTGATATATCACAATGTTCGCTGATTGAGCCACTGAAACGTACTTAAAAGATTTGTGGATAGTTTGGAAGTAGTCTGGTTGTATGATAGTTCTGCAGTACTCACCGTTAATGGACATTACGTGGCGTACAGAATTGATGTTTTATATGGACATGTGCCAGCATTTCAGTGATTTAAACGCAAAGATTCAAGTCATAAACAAAAGTTATTGATGTGATAGGTATTATTCGCGCTTTTGAGGGTGAACCGCAAGTTTTTAATGAAGATATTGTTTCCAAAAATACAAATATTTCCGAAATTTGAAAAAAGTACCAGCGATTTGGATGTACACGAAAAGTCAGACCAAGAAAAACTCGCTGAGAGATTTTCTTCAGTGAGACATGCTTCAGTCGAAGGATTTTCATAGAGAATTTCTCAGTTCAATGAGTTGTCGGGAATCCCAAAAATTTGTTGTATATCAAGATGTGACTCCTCTGGATAAATTGAACTTGTCTAAATCAGTTTGGTTAGAAATGGAAGAGAGTGAAATGCATCTGATTTCAACTGTAGTTCAGTATGGACTTAAAGAGTTTATCGAAACGAGAAAGGAAGTGGAAGTATACGAATTAGAAAGACCATCAGGCAGTATGAGCAATAATGCCAACGTTAAAATAGTGGAAAGTTGGAAATTAGTTCCAGACACATAAAGCTGTGTAAAGAAGCTGGCGGTTGCTATTTTGACAATATTTTCGTCTACATACACCTGATAGTATTTTCAGAAGTGAATAACGTTAAAGTCTCGCTAAAAAGAGGTTAGTCAGATGTCTCGAGTTCTGCTCGCATTCGCTTAATATAAATTATTTGGAATTGAATTTACAACAGCAAAAATCAAATTAATTTTTTTCTAGTATAGATAAACTCAAATTTTTATTTTATGATTGCTGTGTAAAAGGTCAGTTTTGAGTTGCAAACAAATATTATTAAAGGGAAGCATTTAGCTTTTCTTCATTACTCAGTAGATCCCCAATTTCAGTGCACTATCAAATCTTAAGGTACGCATGCCTTCATGAACTATCGTATGTCTACATTTAGTTCTACAATTAGTTTGATGGCACGCCATGGGAGCATTAAACATTTATTTGGAAAAAAATGGTATGTAGATGTACAAAGTTTTTCCGCCCCTGGTCTAGAGCAAGCTAGATTACATAACTGGCATACATTAGATTTTTAAAAGTGTCCTTCGGTAGATGATTGCATTCTCTCTTATAAACAGTTTAGTTGCTCACATGAAGTCCCCTGCAGTGATCTTACGACCACCCAGTATCGCTGAGGAAGAATGATCGTTTTTGTGGAATAAAGCAGAAATTTGAATTGAAGTACCCTGTACACAAACCCACTCATCCAGGGATAGTATTACTTTGGTGTCACTATATCCAGAATTACCGAATACGCCACAGCATAGAACTCACGATCAAATATCAGTCCCGCGCTGAATCTTTTATCAGACACTGTTGTTTAAATTGTAACTGATGTTACAGTTAAGCAACATTATTTGCACATTAGGTGGCTACTGCTGTGATAATTTAGAACACCTGCAATGAAAAAAGAAAGAAAGAATTATTTGTTAAGTATATATTTTTTTCAACTACACTCTTACTCATCATCATCAGCTGTCGTTTAGCAGGGAGTGTTGCTATACACTTGAGATGTTTGCCGTTTGAGAGCTCTCGCACGAGTCGGAAAACGATTTATTGATAGCCGTTAAAGAATAGTTCTGCTTAGCAGCAGTGTATACAGCTTTAAAACATATATCGGAAGTTATAACCATTGACGTGTGTGTTCGTATTCTGCACACATCCATTAACTCGCTCACAAAAGAGAATGATGACTGCACGACACTGATGTATTTAAGAAGCCTGCTTAACCTCGTTGTTCTGGAACTAATTATTCCGGAATATGTTGCAGTGATTCCGCTAAAGAACAGTGCTTTCGTTTAGAAAGAGGAAGAAGAGGATTCTATTTTGAGATATTTATAGAAACTTACTGAAAGACGTCATAGTTTGAATGCTATCGATTATTACGTTTTCTACACAACTTGTACTTTCTTATGTCATATTGAACAAATATTCAAATGTGTGTGAATTCCTAAGGGACCAACCTGCTGAGGTCATCGGTCCCTAGACTTACACGCTACTTAAACTAACTTACGCCTATAACAACACACACACCCATGCCCGAGGGAGGACTCGAACCTCCGGCGGGAGAGGCCGTGCAATCCGTGAAATGGCGCCTCAAACGAGGCGGCGTGATATTTCACACATATTTAACTGGATGCCTCAAGTGTTTAAGGGCCAGGTAATTACTTCTAAGGATGACCCATGCTATAAAAATTATAATGCGAATGCACAGTGTCAGATTGATGGCCCTTTTCCTATTAAACTGCACTACACAGACAGTAAAAAGGAAGAAGAAATAAATAAATTATTTTCAATTTTTTTTTCTTAAAAATAATAATATGTGTAGCTATAGTAGCTTAGGAAGTTGGTTGGGAAACTTTTTCTGTTTAGGAATCAAGGATCTTACTTACTACACCATGGTGACTATGTCTTTTTCTTTACTCTTTATTGACACTTTGTAAGCAGGCTGTTTAGGTTTTCTTATTGGTAACGCCACATAGCGCTCTGTATGAAAATCACTGGCTGTGCTGTGTGCAGTCTGTGGCTAGTTTGCATTGTTGTCTGCCATTGTAGTGTTGGGCAGCTGGATGTTAACAGCGCGTAGCGTTGCGCAGTTGGAGGTGAACCGCCAGCAGTGGTGGATGTGGGGAAGTGAGATGGCGCATTTTTGAGAGCGGATGATCTGGACGTGTGTCCATCAGGAACAGTACATTTGTAAGAATGGATGTCATGAACTGCTGTATATATATTATCATTTTTGAACACTACTGAGGTAAATACATTGTTTGTTCTCTATCAAAATCTTTCATTTGCTAAGTATGCCTATCAGTAGTTAGTGTCTTCAGTAGTTTGAATCTTTTATTTAGCTGGCAGTAGTGGCGCTCGCTGTATTGCAGTAGTTCGAGTAACGAAGATTTTTGTGAGGTAAGTGATTTGTGAAACGTATAGGTTAATGTTAGTCAGGGCCATTCTTTTGTATGGATTACTGAAAGTCAGATTGCGTTGCGCCAAAAATATTGTGTGTCAGTTTAAGCACAGTCATTCATAATTTTTCCAAGGGGACGTTTCAACTTGAGCACTGACGATGGGGAGAGCAGAAATAAGAACGATTTTGTGGAAATATATATTACGAATTTTTCTTGGTATCATGGTGTTCTGCAACTACCAATGAATAATTGTCTTCTATACGCCTTAAATTCTGCCTGTATACCATTCCAACCAGTTGGTGGAACAACATACATAGTGTACTATCCATGAATTCAGCTTCTACGGACTTTACGATTTTTGGATCTACACTTGGACACTTTGGCACTAGCATAACGCAATCATTTATACACTATTCTAATTGATTCCTATTTACACTATTCTTGTGCAAATAGTTCACAAAGTGATAGTATGCACATCTGACATATGGACACCAGGAGCTCAATCTGTCCTTCACGATTGTTAACATGCAGCTTATGTCATACAGATGCACTACACTTGGATGTTTTATGTAAATGTACATATCCCTCTGAAACTACACTTGACTGTTTTGTGTAAACGTGCAGATCCCACTGAAATTAAGTCAAGCATGGCATCTTGATACATTTCGACTACGAAATCTTCCTCTCAAACATGTGGATGGTAGTAGGTACATGGAATGAGTTGTATTATGTCGTCATGTTCTCCTCTATGTACTTCCTCATGCTGCATGTAGTGACTTGGCAAGACAGCCAAGCCACTCGGAGGTAGCCGAAAGGCACGTGTTTAAGCTCACGCAGACTGGCGTGAGGTCTGGAACAGGACAATGTCTTGAGAATTGCAAATAAAGTACGAAGATCTTGGAATACTTAACTTTAATCCATAATTGGAGAACATCGCTCTTGATGATACATAATTTATAATCTCAATATAAACTGGTAATGGCGCCTTGCTAGGTCGTAGCAAATGACGTAGCTGAAGGCTATGCTAACTATCGTCTCGGCAAATGAGAGCGTATTTGTCAGTGAACCTTTCCTAGCAAAGTCGGCTGTACAACTGGGGCGAGTGCTAGGACGTCTCTCTAGACCTGCCGTGTGGCGGCGCTCGGTCTGCAATCACTGACAGTGGCGACACGCGGGTCCGACGTATACTACCGGACCGCGGCCGATTTAAAGGCTACCACTAGCAAGTGTGGTGTCTGGCGGTGACACCACACTGCATATATAGAGTCATACATTCCACGAGTATTGTGCTGTAATCCCAAAAAGTTGAACGTTTTCCTCTTCAGTTACTACTTAAAAGTCAGTGTCAGGTGCTAGATGAAAATTCTCGTCCTTAGAACCGCTAGCAGTCAAATTATTGAAACACGTATGTTGTGTGGCGGCGATGGCGAGGCTTGCAGAGTCTCTGACCAGAGAGCTATTTGTCGTTCCTAGTCTGCGCTTGACCGCGCGAGAGTTCAGTTGCGAGTTAGAGTTCGAGAGTAGTAGCGCATGAGAGATGACGTAGTCTGTGGTAGTAGCGCGCGAGAGATAGTCGCAGTTGTGTGTGAGGAGTCGGCGGGCGTCGACATGGCGCACTGGTCAAGATTCAGGACGAGGTAGATTTTTAAATAAGGTAATGAAGCAGCATTGCGCACATTTGATAATGTAATGTAAATTAACTGTAACTAATTTGTTCAAGAATCGCCCCAATAATAATTTGTTTTCAAACCAAGCATTTTAACAAAAGAAACATTTTATTGAAAGAAATATTTCCCTTGGTATTCCTTAAAGAAAAGTTTCCCTTAAATTCAAAATTTTTGCAATTCATTTCCTTCGAGCTATGGCGAAAAATAAGAGCAGATCCAGTTTTACTGAGGTAAGAATTTGAGTTTAATCAGGGCCTAAAGATCGACATTTCGGTCTATTTGCATTTTCACTGTCACTGAGATTTTATTATCACTGAATTGACTTTCATTTTTGTGAGAAACTTATACTTGGGTCAGATTGCTGCTTTTTTTCATTTAATTGTCATTGTCATTAAATATAATTACGGGGAGGCTACATATAGCTCTATGTCTATTCACATTTAAAATACTATTTTTCAAATTTCTCTGGGGAGGTTACACTTGGCTCCATTTCTATTAAATATTATCTTTCAAATTTTTGTGGGGAGGTTACATTATATATATTAGCGAATAGTAGTATCCTGCTGAAACTTAACTGAGGCTCAGCGAGTTAAGTAAATTCTGGCAGCGTCTACTGTGATAGCAGTATCGGGTCCAATAAATGAGGAAGACCTCATGTAGACTGCTCCTGCTGTTGTTGTGGTGCAGACAATGATATGTCAAACACGAGAGTGTCCTGGTCCTGCCATTCTGGTAGTACTCCTATGGGGGCATGTTGCAATGCTGGAATGAACTTTCGAAACTTAAGTATAAATGAATATATTCACAAATTTATAGTAAAATATTGTTATTAATAAATGATGGACAAACATGACACATGACAGTCTTTTTCCGCTTTTTATTCTAGCTGGAGAAAATTACTAGTTGCTGCTGGTAGAACTTCACGGTGATCTTTAAAGTATGACATGTATAGTTCGAATGAGAGGTAAATGGATTTTATAATAAAAAAGTGAAGGTGAGGGGTACCTTGATTCCTATTAACTGAGAACTAATTGCCCAAGAGCAGTGCTCCGCTAGTGGTTGGCTGAGAGCAACAGTGCAGGATGATGTTGACAGTTCGCAATTGGCCGAGAGCAAACTGGGGCAGGGGAGGGGAGGTGAGAGACTTTGGGTATAATAAGCGCAAGTGCCTCAGACACCAGAAGTGCAGTTCCTGAAACGATGACACTGGAAAGTGTTGATGGTGCAGTTTCTGGAAAGCTGGTACACTGAAGTGCTGACATCAACAATTTTCTGACCGTAATCGGCAGTGACTTCCTACTAATCGAAACGTACGCCTCACAGCATACAACAGAGAGTAATACAACAACCCTCAGACGAAGTACAGTACTGGCTGTGATGTGGTTGTTGTCTGTGTGGAAACAGCTCACCATAGCGTCGCTGGATGATGGTGTTTGGTTTGTGGGGCGCTCAACTGCGCGGTCATCAGCGGCCGTACAAAATGCCAATTTTTACACAGTCAAATTTATTTCACAATCCAATCTAGCCACAGTTATGAATGATGATGATGATAAGGACAACACAAACATCCAGTCGTCGAGCACGAAAATCCCCAACCTGGCCGGGAATCGAACCCAGGAGCCCGTAATTCAGAGGCGGCAACGCTAGCCACTAGACCATGAGCTGAGGAAAGCATAACATCGTTGTGCAGCTCTTCAGTTGCATTCAGTGGTCCCACACAGGAAGTGCGTACTGGCCAACCCTTCTTCAGTAAACCTACCCATACCCCTTTGTGTCACAGTTAACGTACAAGCAGCACTGTCAAAAAATAAATTCTAGACAGACTGCACGTATAAGATCATGTCAAGAATACTATACAACCGCTGTAAAGATCAACTAGAACTGGAACTGGGAGAATATCAAGGAGGATTTAGATCCTGGAGAAGCTGCCCAGAACAGATAATCACCTTGAAGTTAGTTATGGATGTCTACAAAAGAAGGCAAAAACAACTAGTCATAACCTTTGTAGATTTCAAAAAGGCGTATGATTGCATCCATAGATCTTCAATGATGAAAATATTAAGGAATTTTGGACTTCATCCTAAATTAATAAAAATGATACAGTTAACCTTAACAAACACCAAATCCAAAGTAAAATTTAGAGGAGAAATATCTGAACCATTTACGATTAAAACAGGGTTGAGACAGGGAGATTGTTTATCACCATTGCTATTCAATTGTGCTCTTGAATATGTAATGAGAGAATGGTACAAGGAAAATCCTATTAATATTAAAATTGGAACTAAGAAAGATAAAATAAACCTAAATTGCTTGGGATTTGCTGATGACCTAGCATTACTAGCTAATAATATTCAGGAAGCCACGAAACAAATAACAAGCTTACAAAATATAGCACAAAAATTAGGACTCCAGATATCATTTGAAAAGACTGAAATAATGGTAACGGATCCACTTGTAATAGATCACATCACAGTGAATAATAGGGAAATTAAAATAGTGAAACAATTTAAATACCTGGGTGAAATTATAACACATAAATTGGACGACAAACCTGCATGGCGAGCAAGAACTAATAAAATGATAAAAGCTCAAAAACTAACATGGTCTACGCACAATAAAAAATGTCTATCAATTAAAACAAAATTAAAACATTACAAGACGGTGGTTCAACCAGAGGTTACATACGGAAGTGAAACTCTTTTTAAAGTCACCCAGAAAAACAGAATTGACAAAATTTTAAAAGTAGAGAGAAGAATTGCTAGAACATGCATAAATAAGAAATATCAAAAAGCTGGGCAATGGCGGATAGTTCCAAATGAAGTGGTATACAGAGAACTGGAGCCCATCACTGATACTATACGAAAGAAAAGGATCTCTTTTTGCGGTCACATTCTGAGGACACCAGAAACCAGATTATCAAGGAAAGTTATTGAGAAACTCTGGAAGTTGAAACAACAAGGAGGATGGCTTAAGGAAATAAGAGAGGATATGGAAGAACTGGAAATAACCCTGGATGATTTGCAGAACAAAACGCCAACTTTAAAGAAGTTGAGGGACACAGAAATAAGATTTAAACCAAAAATTGACAAACGACATACAATGAAAAGGGTATTTACAGATAAGGAACGACGAAAGGCATCGGAACGAATGAAGAGATACTGGGCCACTCGGAAGGGGAAAATACCAAAGAAGAGGACCAGAAATGATTGACTGAAGTGGTCCAATGAGGCCGTAAAAGCAGAAGAAGAAGAAGAGCAGTACTGAACGTATGCTTGAAGGCGAAGAGTGAAATGGGTGCTACTGACGTCAACAGCAGTTATCTTGAGCGAATGGAAGCAAGACACAAAGCTTATACTGCTGAAATTTGCGCTAGTCTCAGTTAAATACAGATACATAGTTAACTGGGGTAACAAACCAAACGAAATGAGATAACTTTGTAACAAGTCGCCAGAGACTATGCCTCTCTTACTCAATAACAGTTTTGGGTGCAATGCGGCTTACGAAACCGCACCCAGTTTGAGTTATGTGGCCTTTCTGGTTTAATCCTTTTCTTTCGAATTTTCGTATGGTAGATAATACATGTATGTGCACTGAAGCGCCTAAGAGAGTGGTATAGGCATACGTATTCATAAACAAAGATTTGTAAACAGGCAGAGGACTGCGCTCCAGTCGGCAACGCCTATATGAGACAAGTGTCTGGCGCAACTGTTACATCCATTACTGCTGCTACAATGGCAGTTTATCAAGATTTAAGCGAGTATGAACGTAGTGTTATAGTCGGCGCACGAGCGAAGGGATACAGCATCTCCGACGTAGAGATGAAGTGGGGATTTTGCCGTACGACCGTCCCACGAGTGTATCACATATATCAGGAATCCGGTAAACATCATATCTCCGACATCGCTGAGGCCGAAAAAATATCCTGCAAAAACGGGACCAACAGCAAGTGAAGAGAATCGTTCGACGTGACAGAAGTGTAACCTTTCCGGAAACTTCCGCATATTTTAATGCTGGGCCATCGACAAGTTTCAGCGTGCGAACCATTCAACGAAACATCATCGACATGGCCTTTTGGAACCGAAAGCCCACTCGTGTACCCTTGATGATTGCACGACACAAAAATTAACGCCTCACCTGGGCCCATCAACATAAAAATTGGACCGTTGTTGAATGGCAAGATGTTGCTTGGTTAGATGAGTCTCGTTTCAAATTGTATCGAGCGGATGGACGTGAACGGGTGTAGAGACAACCTCATGAATCCATGGACCCTGCATGCCAGCGGGGGATTGTTCAAGCTGTTGAAGGCTCTGTAATGGTGTGAGGCGTGTGCAGTTGGAGTGATATGGGACCCCTGATATGCCTAGATACTACTCTGACAGGTGACACGTGCGTAAGCATCCAGTCTGATCACCTGCATCCATTCATGCCCATTGTGCATTCCGACGGACTTGGATAATTCCAGCATGACAATGCGACACCCCACACGTCCAGAATTGCTACAGAGTGGCCCCACGAACACTCTTCAGAGTTACACACTTCCGCTGGCTGCCAAACTACCCAGACATGCATTGAGCATATCTGGGATGCCTTGCGACGTGCCGTTCAAAAGAGATTTGCATCGCGTCGTGCTCCTACAGATTTATGGACAGCCCTGCAGGATTCATGGTGCCAGTTCCCTCCAGCACTATTTCACACATTAGTCGATTCCATGTTACGTCGTGTTGCGGCACTTCTGCGCCCTCGCGTGGCCCTACACGACATTGGGCAGGTGTAGCAGTTCCTCTGGCTCTTCAGTGTATAATGAATGCACGATCTAGAGTTTGCCCCATACGTAATGTTTCATACCTTTTCTGTGGCTCATTTGCCGCAGTCCAGCCACAGTTTGCACTTTACACGGGCCACAACTGCCGCAAGTCCAAATATTCCGGTTAAGGTTCGAGACGAACGCGCGTTACGTGACGCGTTTAGGAAGGGCCCCCGCTAAGTCGGCCACAATCACACAAATGAGATCTTTATATGGCGGTGGGAGGGGGATAGGAGGCACGCCCTCATCTCATCAGCGGGCTGCCATTAAATGAATGAGCTGGTGTGGCTTGGCGAGGCGTGGAGCGGCCGGCCGAAGCGCCCGCATTCCGGGCGAACCGGTTCCTGCTGCCCCCGTGAGGTCGCCGAGACGGCGCGTTTTAATAGCATTGTATTCCGACCACCCGTAGGAAAAAGGCTGACAACCGTCCTAATCAAATACTGTTACGAAATCTGTTACTACAGTGGCTCGACAAACTTTTGTCGCAGAAATCGCCGGTAACAGCACGACATTCTGATAGTGTCGTATTAGGAGTCTCACTATGTCTTAATCCTCATATTTATTGATTACAATCTAATTGTAATTTATCTCCACATCATTACTGTGCCCTTTCTAATACGTAAAATACTGTATTGCCATCAACTTTTCTCCGATCGAATCAGAAAGTGAAATGCGTTTACTTCTACACCACTATCCATATGAAACAATTAATGACATAAAAAAGGGAACAGTAGTACCAAGAGACAATCCCTAAGGCTGGAGACATTTCAAAACCACACTGCCAGAAAAAAATTAGTAACCGTTTTAGAGGTTACCATTTCACTCAGGATTTACTGATAAACAAAGTAAGAGCCTGCGGAATATCAGACCAGCTGTGTGACTGGATTGAAGAGTTTTTAGCAAACAGAACACAGCATGTCGTTCTCAATGGAGAGACATCTACAGACGTAAAAGGAACCTCTGGCGTGCCACAGGGGAGTGTTATGTGACCATTGCTTTTCACAATATATATAAATGACCTAGTAGGTAGTGTCGAAAGTTCCATGCGGCTTTTCGCGAATGATGCTGTAGTATAGAGAGAAGTTGCAGCATTAGAAAATTGTAGCGAAATGCAGGAAGATCTGCAGCGGATAGGCACTTGGTGCAGGGAGTGGCAACTGACCCTTAACATAGACAAATGTAATGTATTGCGAATACATAGAAAGAAGGATCCTTTATTGGTTGATTATATGATAGCGGAACAAACACTGGTAGCAGTTCCTTCTGTAAAATATCTGGGAGTATGAGTGCGGAACGATTTGAAGTGGGATGATCATATAAAATTAATTGTTGGTAAGGCGGGTACCAGGTTGAGATTCATTGCGAGAGTGCTTAGAAAATGCAGTCCATCAACAAAGGATGTGGCTTACAAAACACTCGTTCGACCTATTCTTGAGTATCGCTCATCAGTGTGGGATCCGTACCAGATAGGGTTGACGGAGGAGATAGAGAAGATCCAAAGAAGAGCGGCGCGTTTAGTCACAGGGTTATTTGGTAAGCGTGATAGCGTTACGGAGATGTTTAGCAAACTCAAGTGGCAGACTCTGCAAGAGAGGCGTTCTGCATCGCGGTGTAGCTTGCTGTCCAGGTTTCGAGAGGGTGCGTTTCTGGATGAGGTATCGAATACACTGCTTCCCCCTACTTATACCTCCCGAGGAGATCACGAATGTAAAATTAGAGAGATTCGAGCGCACATGGAGGCTTTCCGGCAGTCATTCTTCCCGCGAACCATACGCGACTGGAACAGAAAAGGGAGGTATATGGTTCAAATGGCGCTGAGCACTATGGGACTCAACTTCTGAGGTCATCAGTCCCCTAGAACTTAGAACTACTTAAACCTAACTAACCTAAGGACACCACACACATCCATGCCCGAGGCAGGATTCGAACCTGCGACCGTAGCGGTCGCGCGGTTCCAGACTGTAGCGCCTAGAACGGCACGGCCACCCCGGCCGGCTAAAAGGGAGGAAATGACAGTGGCTCGTAAAGTGCCGTCCGCCACACACCGTTGGGTGGCTTGCGGAGTATAAATGTAGATGTAGATGTATATGGGGGGTAAGAGACGATTACATTTACACGTCAATAGCACAAGCGGTTCTGAGGTACCTGGTATCGACCCAAGCTGTAACCCCCAGATTAGTACGTAGTGTAGCCGCCACAGTTTGCAATACAGGCGCTGACTCTGGTAGCCAGTGGAAGGTTCAGATGGCGAATACTGTCCTGGATACGTTATGCTACGCCTGATGGGCTCTTTCACGTACTACTACGAGGGGCGTTTGACAAGCCCGTGCAAAGTCAGAGAGATGGCACCACCGCCGCGTATCGAGCTCATGTTTAGTTAGTAGCATCTTTGGGAAGAACGCACACCAAGTTTCAGCCATATTGGTCTATTTCTTTGTATTCGGCATTCGTGTGAATCAAGGAAGTCGAGTGATTGTCAAAAAATTGACGAAAAAGAATTTCGTTTGGTGATTAAACATTACTTTATGAAAGGCAAAACGCCTCAGGAGACTAAAGGGAAGCTTGATAAACATTGCTGTGACTCTGTACTTTTGATTAGAACAGTTTATAAGTGGTTTCAAAATTTTCGTAGTGGCCATATGGGCACAAGTGATGCTGAACATTCTGGACGCCCTGTGGAGGTTACGACTCCAGAAATCATTGACGAAATCCATGATATATTGATGGATCACAGAAGAGTTAAGGTGCGTTAGATTGCTAGTACGGTGGGCATCCAGAATGAACGGGTACATAATATTTTGCATAAACATTTGGATAAGAGAAAGCTATCCGATGGGTTCTGCGATTGCTCACGCTTGACCCAGAACGGAATCGTTTGAAGTGTTGCAAGGATGGTTTGCAGCTGTTCAGGAAGAATCCGCAGGACTTTAAGGGTCGTTTCGTCACTGTGGATGAAACATGAATACATTACTATACTCCTGAGACTATACAACAATATAAATAATGGGTTACCAAGGCAGAATCTGTACCAAAAAAGGCGAAGACCATTCCTTCGGCCGGAAAGGTTATGGTGACTGTCTTTTGGGATTGGAAAGGGCATAATCCTCATCGGCTGTCTGGAAAAGTGTTACACTGTTACAGGTGGATATTATTTATCGTTATTGGACCGCTTGAAAACCGAGCTGCAAGAAAAACGCCGGCGAGTGGACCGCAAAAATGTCCTTTTCCATCACGACAATGCACCAGCACACACTTTAGCAGTTGTGGTCGCAAAATTATTGGAAATAGGATTCCAATTCCTTTCACATCCCCCCTATTCTCCAGACGTGGCTCCCTTAGACTACTATTTGTTCCCCAATTTGAAGAAAAAGGCTGGCGGGACCAACATTTTATTCAAATGAGGAGGTGATTGCAACAACTAATAACTATTTTGTAGACTTGGACAGTTCCTATTATTCGGAAGGGATCAAAAAAGTAGAGCAGCGTTGGACGAAGTGTATAAGTCTAAAAGGAGACTATGTCGAAAAATAAAAAAGGTTTACCCCAAACACGTAAGTAGTCTTTATTTTTGCAAAGACTTTTCAAACGCCCCTCGTATAAGAGTCGTTATTTCACGAATTCATGACTCATTTCTCTTTCCATCATATCCGACATGTGCTCGATTGAAGACAAGTCCAGAGATTATGCTGGCCAGGGATGTTGGTGCATCTCTTGCAGAGCACGTTGAGTTTCATGGGCGATGTGTGAGCGAGCAATGTCTTGATGAAGCAACACATTGCCTTCCTGTTGGAAGAACTGGTGCAACAACATTCTGCACACGTACCGACCACTGGTTAGCGTCCCCTCAAGAAACGCCAGAAGTGAACGAGAGTTGTAGGTTATCGTAACGCAGGCTGTAACGCCTATTGTGGGCCCAATATGTCTTGTAAAAATGCCTTCTACGAGAGAGCGCTCACCGGTTCTACGTCGCACGAGCAAACGACCACCTCTTGCTTGCAGGCAGAATCTGCTTTCATCGCTGAAGACTAAGTGATCCTCTGATGGCAGTAGTCGAGCGGAGCAAGACGACGCTGCGACCTGAGCGGAAGACAGGCTAGAGGTGTGTGTGCCCCGAGTCCAACGGCTAATAACCGATTCACAATAGGTCGTGTCGCAAGCTCGTATCTGTGCTGTGGTAGCCGTACGAGCTGCCACTGCTGCCCTTGCACAACGACCCTGGCTGGAGTGGACGTCTAGGTCCTCATCTATGTGTGGTATGTTCGCGTGGCTACCGACACCAGCACCATTCCATAACTGACGCAGCACGTTCAACTCCAAAAGGACTATCCCGCCACTCGGAAGCGCAAAATTTGTCCCGTTTGAACTAGCTCAGTTCGCTGTAGGAAGCATAAATGGCATGGTTGGATCCTGTCCAACTGTCTCGGTGGACAAGTAAGAGGAGACTCAAAGCAACGGCTTAATAACAGCCGTGCATAGCACGTTGAAGGTACGGCGGTGGAACTTTAAGTTCCGTGCCACCCTACGACGGTGGAAGTACAGAGGAGGGGTGGAGTAATGCGCCAACTCTATGGTCAAAGAAAAAAGTAGCTGGACCAGAACAGGCCACTGCTAGTGACTGTACGAAAACGGACAGGAAAACGTGGTCGTATTGGGCCTATCGTCAGTCATAGCCCGGATCCGAGTCCTCCAGGATGGTGAGCGGAACGGGGTGTCGGTGCTAGCGCCGTGGAACTGTGGTGCCGATGGTTTGGAGTCCTGCGACTGTGTCACGGAGGGCGTCCACTTTACTGTATATTTGGCGAGCCTTGTGGCGAATAGTAATATCACAAATTGAGTCCGCCTTTGTTTATTTCTTTATTATCCCAAACTAGTTTCGGCGACAAATATCACCATCATCAGTGGTGTTTTTTTAATCTAAAACATGCAGAAAATGGTATGGTTGTACAAACACAGTAAAACAGTATTACATTTTTACGAATCGTCTCTTGAATATAGTTTTATATTGATACTTTTATTCTACCTCATTTCAATATAAAACTATATTTCAAAAGACGATTTGTAAAAATGTAATAATGTTTTACTGTGTTTGTACAACCAAACTATTTTCTGCATGTTTTAGGTTAGAAAAATCCCACTGATGATGGTGATATTTGTCGCCGAAACTAGTTTGGGATAATAAATAAATAAACAAATAACACGGTGTTTTGCAACAAGTCGGACTCAATTTGTGATATTACTGTTTTTCTATGCAAACACGGACCAAATGGAAGAGTTCCAAGATGATATTATCTTACGGTGAATGGTCGTATTGAGAAGGGCCGTATTTGTCTCCTCATGCAGAGTGACAGTCCTGGTGAGCGGAGGTGCGTGATGACTCCACCTGAGAACTTTATTCTGTAGGCGCTGGGTCATTTAATAGGTACGAGAGATTTGTGGAGATGCCCACAAAACTGCAGTGGCACATCCTAGAAGGGAGATGTTGAGTACCATGGACAGGTTTACTGTAGAAATTTAGAGAGTGTACGTTCCGGCTGGACAAACAAAGCAGCAATTCCCCGTACAAAGACCTTCGCGAATGCACAACACATGTCATGCATCACGTGGAACAGCGTTGTGTACTACGAACTGCTTTCGCGGGATAACCGTCACTGCTGACTTTTATTGTCAACAATGACACGTTTTACAGACGAAGTCCAAGAACAACTGTGTGAAGTGATGACACTCCACGATAACTCCCGCTGGTATTCTGATAGACTGACAAAAAACACTACACAGGTGTTGGACTGGGACGTCATTATGCGCTCACCATGTTCATCTGGTCTCTCTATCGAACAACCTTCAAGGAACGTCCTTTCCGGATGAAAATGCGCTCCGAACATGACTCGATGAGATCTTCGGTCTGAGAACCACGTGATTTCTACAGTCGCAGAATTGAAAAGTTAGGTATCCCATCGTTGGCAGGTTATTGTAAACAGTGAAGGAGAATATATTATTTATGAGTAAAGTCTCTGTCATATGTATCTGCTCTGTTTATTTAAGCTTGCGGAGGAACGCTACGATCTTGGTGGGTTATTGCAGAGTAGGATTCATGCTAGTGAGGGAGACTTCGAGGAAGTGGCCGAACAGTGGAGTGGACAGAAAGGATTTTGCTCTGATGGCAGTGTGCGTTTCTGCCATGTTGCTCAGACAAGACCGTTAAGGTTGAGGAGAGATATGAGGGACAGTGTACGTTGATAAAATAGTAGAGAAGACAGAGAATATGGTAATCGCTGATTTTATCTACAGGCAGCCAAGATAGCTGTGCATATGATGGTGAAATATGATCAAAGAATCGAACCTCACAGATATAACGAACACGGACATTTATAAGAACTTCCAGGCACCGTGTTTCCTGAACAGAAGATCTCTCTACAACACACAAAAAGATGGTTTGCGGAGTACGGAAATAGTCATGAATTTCTCTTGCGAGGAAGGGGGAGGGAGAGGGGAGGAAGTGACCAATCGTTTCTCCAGTGTTCTTGCGTCATGCTGAAAGATTGCGGGATATGATGCCACCTTTAAAAACATATCTACATCTGCACCTATATTTACTCGATTAGCAGCCATTCACAATTAAATACCTGAGAAAGCGGTCATCGAACCCCCTTTGAGCTACTTCTCCACCGTCCTATTCTCGAATATCACGAGGGAGAAACGAATGCTTAAGTATTTCCGTGCGAGCTCTGATTCTCGTATTGTATTATCATGCTCATGCTCATACGTAGGTGGAAGCCAACAAAATATTTTCACACTCCGAAGAGAAAGTTGATGATTGGGATTTCATGAGAAGGCCCTATCGCAACGAAAACACCTTTGTTTTAATGACTGCCATCCCAATTCGTGTGCCATATCCGGGGCACTCTCTCAGTTACTTCGTGATAATGCTAAACGAGCAACCCATCTTTGAACTTTAACCTTGTCCTCCACAAATACTGTCTGATGTGAATCCCACACTGCACAGCAGTACTCCAGAATTGGACGAACAAGCACAGTGTAACCAGTCTCCTTAGTAGACCTAAAATGGCAGAATTAGATTTGATTTCCTCGCACACCATTATCTGTGCGTCGATCCATTTTAAGTTATTAGTAATTGCAATCGTTAAGTATCTAGTTGAGATTACAGCCCTTAGAATTGTGTGATTTATCGTGTAACAGAAATTTAGCTGATTCTTTTTAGTGCTTATGTGGATGACTTTACACTTTTCATGATTTAGAATCAACTGCCACTTTTTGCACCATGTAGATACGTTGCCTAAATCATTCTGCAATTCGTTTTAATCATCTGATGACTTGACATGACGGTAAATGACAGTATTATCTGCAAACAATCTAACAAGGCTATGTCGTTTACGAAGATGAAGAACAGCAGAGGACCTGTAATACTTGCTTGGGGAACACCAAATATTACTACTGTTTTACCCAATAACCGTTCGTCAGTTACTACGAACTGTGACCTCTCTGACAGGAAGTCACGAATCCAGTCGCACAACTGATACGACAGAAGTCGCTTGTGAGGAATTTTGTCAAAAGGCTTCTGGAAATTTAAAGATATGGAATCAGTTTGATGTCCCCTGTCGATAGCACTTATTACTTTTAAAGAGTAAAGAGCTAGTTGTGTTGCACAAGAACGATATTTTCTGAATACGTGTAGGATACTTGTCAATAAATCCTTATCTTCTAGATGATTCGTAATGTTCGACCACAGTATATGTTCCAAAATAGTACTGCAAATCGAAGTCAGTGATGTTGGTGTGTAATTCAGCGGATTAGTCCTATTTCCTTTCTTGGGTAATGGTGTGGCTTGTGCACTTTTCCAGCGTTTGGTTAAGGATCTTTCTACGAGCAAGTAACTGTTGTTGTGGTCTTCAGTCCAGAGACTGGTTTGATGCAGCTCTCCACGCTACTCTATCCTAAACAAGCGTCTTCATCTCCCAGTACCTACTGCAACCTACATCCTTCTCAATCTGTTTAGTGTATTCATCTCTTGGTCTCCCTCTACGATTTTCACCCTCCACGATTCCCTCCAATAGTAAATTGGTGATCCCTTGATGCCTCAAAATATGTCCTACCAACCGATCCCTTCTTCTAGTCAAGTTGTGCGACAAATTTCTCTTCTCCCCAATTCTATTCAATACCTCCTCATTAGTTACGTGATCTACCCATCTAATCTTCAGCATTCGTCTGTAGCACCACATTTCGAAAGCTTCGATTCTCTTTTTGCCTAAACTATTTATCGTCCACGTTTCACTTCCATACATGGCTACAGTCCATACAAATACTTTCAGAATAGACTTTCTGACACTTAAATCTATACTCGATGTTAACAAATTTCTCTTCTTCAGAAACGCTTTCCTGACTATTGCCAGTCTACATTTTATATCCTCTCTACTTCGACCATCATCAGTTATTTTGCTCCCCAAAAAGCAAAACTCCTTTACTACTTTAAGCGTCTCATATTCTAATCTAATTCCCTCAGCGTCACCCGATTTAATTCGACTACATTCCATTATCCTCGTTTTGCTTTTTTTGATGCTCATCTTATACCCTCCTTTCAAGACATTGTCCATTCCGTTCAACTGCTCTTACAAGTCTGTCTCTGACAGAATTACAATGTCATCGGCGAACCTCAAAGTTTTTATTTCTTCTCCATGGATTTTAATTCCTAGTCCGATATTTTCTTTTGTTTCCTTTACTGCTTGCTCAGTATACAGATTGAATAACATCGGGGATAGGCTACAACCCTGTCTCACTCCCTTCCCAACCACTGCTTCCCTTTCATGTCCCCCGACTCTTATAACTGCCACCTGGTTTCTGTACAAATTGTAAATAGTCTTTCGCTCCCTGTATTTTACTCCTGCCAGCTTTAGAATTTGAAAGGCAGTATTCCAGTCAACATTGTCAAACGCTTTCTCTAAGTCTACAAATGCTAGAAACGTAGGCTTGCCTTTCCTTAATCTATTCTTTAATATGTGTCGTAGGGCCAGTGTTGCCTCACGTGTTCCAACATTTCTACGGAATCCAACCCGATCTTCCTCGAGGTCGGCTTCTACCAGTTTTTCCATTCGTCTGTAAGGAATTCGTGTTAGTATTTTGCAGCTGTGGCTTATTAAACTGATTGTTCGGTAATTTTCACATCTGTCAACACCTGCTTTCTTTGGGATTAGAATTATTACATTCTTCTTGATGTCTGAGGGTATTTCGCCTGTCTCACACATCTTGCTCACCAGATGGTAGACTTTTCTCAGGACTGGCTCTCCCAAGGCTATCAGTAGTTCTAATGGAATGCTGTCTACTCTCGGGGCCTTGTTTCGAACTTAGATCTTTCAGTGCTCTGTCAAACTCTTCACGCAGTATCGTATCTCCCATTTCATCTTCATCTACATCCTCTTCCATTTCCATAATGTTGTCCTCAAGAACATCGCCCCTGTAATAGACCCTCTATATACTCCTTCCACCTTTCTGCTTTCCCTTCTTTGCTTAGAACTGGGTTTCCATCTGAGCTCTTGATATTCATACAAGTCGTTCTCTTCTCTCCCAAGGTCTCTTTAATTTTCCTGGTGGACAATCTGGACTGGTAGCCTTGCTACACCGAGGATATTTACTTCTAAGTTACTCATGTTGACAGCTGTTGTTGATTCGAATTCTGGAATATGCACTTCGTATGTGTAACTGCGCTGTACGCGGTTCAGTAGTGGGTCGCCGGAGGTGAAGCCACAGCAGTGGAGGACGCGGCTCAGCGTCCACCGCTGCCGCCCGCAGTCCGGTCCGAGGAGGAACGCAGCCGGCGTGGCAGCACATCCGTCTTGCGGCGGCCGACGCCGAGGCGACAGACCAGAAAGGCGCGGGCAGACGCCTGCCCTGCAAGAACACACCGAGCCGCGCCGCGCCGCGACGGCACCAAACAGGTCCCGCCGGTTTCCCGCGAGACGCGAAGAGGCAGCGCGGTCGACCAGCCCGCCACTGACTCACAGCGCCGCGCCACTGCAGGCAGCTCTCGCGTGTGCTGCCTGCAGGTTTAGCAACGCGCCGACCAGGTTACGAGGGTCGCATACTACACTTCTGGCCATTAAAATTGCTGCACCAAGAAGAAATGCAGATGATAAATGGGTATTCATTGGACAAATATATTGTACTAGAACTGACATGTCATTACATTTTAACGCAGGTTGGCTGCATACGTCCTGAGAAACCTGTACCCAAAACGACCACCTCTGCCCGTAATAACGGCCTTGATACGCCTGGGCATTGAGGCGAACAGAGTTTGGATGGCGTGTACAGGTACAGCTGCCCCTGCAGCTTCAACACGATACCACAGTTCATCAAGAGTAGTGACTGGCGTATTGTGACGAGCCAGTTGCGCGGCCACCATTGACCAGACGTTTTCATTTGGTGAGAGATCCAGAGACTGTGCTGGCCAGGGCAGCAGTCGAACATTTTCTGTATCCAGAAAGGCCCGTACAGGACCTGCAACATTCGGTCGTGCATTATTCTGCTGAAATGTAGGGTTTCGCAATGATCGAATGAAGGGTAGAGCCACGGGTCGTAGCACATCTAAAATGTAACGTTCACTGTTCAAAGTGCCGTCAATGCGAGCAAGAGGTGACCGAGACGTGTAACCAGTGGCACCTCATACCATCACGCCGGGTGATACGCCAGTATGGCGATGACGAATACACGCTTCCAACGTGCGATGTCGCCAAACACGGATGCGACCATCATGATACTGTAAACAGAACCTGGATTCATCCGAAAAAATGACCTTTTGCCATTCGTGCACCCAGGTTCGTCGTTGAGTACACCATCGCAAGCGCTCCTGTCTGTGATGCAGCGTGAAGGGTAACCGCAGCCATGGTCTCCGAGCTGATAGTCCATGCTGTTGCAAATGTCGTCGAACTGTTCGTGCAGATGGTTGTTGTCTTGCAAACGTCCCCATTTGTTGACTCAGGGATTGAGACGTGGCTGCACGATCCGTTGCAGCCATGCGGATAAGATGCCTGTCATCTCGACTGCTACTGATACGAGGCCGTTGGGATGCAGCACGGCGTTCCGTATTACCCACCTGAACCCACCGACTCAATATTTTGCTAACAGTCATTTGATCTCCACCAACGCGTGCAGCAATGTCGCGATAGGATAAACCGCAATCGCGATAGGCTACATTCCGACCTTTATCAAAGTCGGAAACGTGATGGTACGCATTTCTCCTACTCACACGAGGCATCACAACAACGTTTCACCAGGCAACGCCGATCAACTGCTGTTTGTGTATTAGAAATCGGTTGGATACTTTCCTCGTGTCAGCACGTTGTAGGTGTCGCCACTGGCGCCAGCCTTGTGTGAATGCTCTGAAAAGCTAATCATTTGCATATCACACTATCTTCTGCCCGTCGGTTAAATTTCGCGTCGGTAGCACGTCATCTTCGTCGTGTAGCAATTTTAATGGCCAGTAGTGTATGGTGTTACAAATCAGACCTGGTCAGTATTATTCTGAACTGACGTTACTTCTTCTTTGACCACCAAGGCCAATAGTTGGACAGCGTAAAACTGTTATTCGATTCAGGAAAATACACAGAAAGGAGAATCCGCTGCACTATTGGTCCAAAAGAGAACGCGCAAATGACGATAACCGAAGGCTAGTAGATATTATTGCGTCTGTGAAAGGATCTATGCGCGAAGAACAATAACTACCACCGTGATAAAATAGCAAAAGATCTGGCAGAGAACTGCAGAAAATTCTGCTCTCATGTAAAATTCCTTAGCGCGTCTTAAGGCTTGCAACTAGTCACTCGTTGTCTGGTGTGGTAGTTCAAGACAACAAAACAACAGCTGAAGTTTTAAATTTCGCGTTTTAGTAATCGTCCATGCAGAAGAATCGCACAAAGATACTGTCGTTTGGTTATCGACCAGACTTTCATATGGAAGATATAGTAATAAGCATCCATGGCGTAGAGAAACGACTGAAAGTGTTGAAAACAAGTAAGTCGCCAGGTTCGGATGGAATTCCAATTCGGTTTTGCAAATATAGCTCTACAGCACTCGCCCCTTACCTAGCTTGCATTTATCGTGAATCTCTCACCCAACGCAATGTCGCAATCGACTGGAAGAAAAGCGCAGGTGGGTCCTGTATACAAGAAGGGCAAAATAACGAGCCAGTAAAATACAGAGCGATATCCCTAACATCGGTTTGTTGCAGAATCCATGAACATATTCTCAGTTTGAAAATAATAAATTTTCTTGAGACCGAGAAGCTTATGTCGACGAGTCAGCACGGTTATAGCTCGTACTTGCCCTTTTCTCATGTGATATATTGAAGTACGGGTGAAGCGCAACAGCCGGGTCCCATATTTCTAGATTTGCAGAAAGCATTTGACACGGTGCTCTACTATAAGCTGTTGACGAAGGTACGAGCATTCACAGATGTGTGAGGAGCTCGAAGACTTTTTAAGCAATAGAATCCAGCATGTTTTCCTCGACGGCACGTGTTCATCAAAGACAAGACTATCGTCAGGGATGTCCCAGCGAACTGTGCTAGGTGCGCTATTATCCTCTTTATGCAAAACGATCTGGCGTGCAGGGTGGGCAGCAACCCGCAGTTGTTTGCTGATAATGCTGCGGTTTAAGAAGGCTATTTAGGTTTTTATGTTGGTAACGCTACGTACTGCTCTGTATGAAAATCACTGACTGTGCTGTGTGCAATCTGCTGCTGGTTGGCATTGTTGGAATATTCGGTATTGTAGTGTTGGGGCTGCCGCCCAGAGTGGCAGAGCGGTTCTAGGCGCTACAGCCTGGAACCGCGCGACCGCTACGGTCGCAGGTTCGAATCCTGCCTCGGGCATGGATGTGTGTGATGTCCTTAGGTTAGTTAGGTTTAAGTAGGTCTAAGTTCTAGGGGACTGATGACCTCAGCAGTTGTCCCATAGTGCTCAGATCCGTTTTGGTAGGAATAAAACCAGTTTTCCGACCACCGAGGAAAATTAAAGAAATTTTGAGACCAGTCAATGATAGTCTCGGCTTAAGAGTTCCTTGCGAATGCGGCAAGAATTTCGTGGGCCAGTCTGTAAGAACCGCTGCCGACCGCTGCATCGAGCACCAGCACCACCTGAAATACAGGTATTTGGAAAAATCAGCGGTTGCTGAACATAGCCTGCTTAACAAGCATAAGATTTATTTGAAGAAACCAAATAGCCCACGCATCGAATTACTGGGACTCTGTGATCCGGGAAGCAGTCTAAATTAGCGATAATAACTTTAACAGAGACGACGGCTATGCACTTAGCAACACTTGGAAGAGTGCACTGGGTAAAGAATAATCGCAGAGAAAAACTTCCCGCACTTTACCTCCTGATTCAAGGTATGGCGCTGCAAGCACTGCGGGATAGAAACTACATCTATGGAAGTAGAGGGCACCACTTCACTATATATCGCTGTTGCTACGACGTATTCCAGCCAATCAGAAGCCGTCCTTTGCATATAAAAGTGGGAGCCTCACTAGTTCACGACAGTCAGTTTCAGCCCTGACGACGACCATGGAGGTAGTGGTCGAAAGCTTGGAGTTTTATCCTGAATTGACGCGGCATGTACACCGAGAGATTTTTATTCCTGTTCCACATTCTTGTAGGCGGTTGCAAGACACACATAATGCACGTATATGTCGGGCGAACTTCCACATAACACGTCGCGTGTTTAGTCAACGAAATAGCTGACAAGATTGCGGGCAGAAGAATTTACTCCTTCAAGTACTGCAACGGCAACACCGAGAATACTCACGCGAAATCCAACGTACACTCTCCTAGGTTAGTTGAAGAGGAATTCTCAGCATTGCACAAGACACTACGAACAAATGAAGTACACAAGATCGCAGACATCGATCAAGATGATGAAACCGATAAAGACCAGTCTGCAACTATTGTTCAGGAAAACAGCTACGGAGTAATTTTATTACAATTCAAGACCAAGAAAACGAAACAGACACGGGAAACAAAAGTCTTTCTTGTTCTTATCCAAATCAGAACAGTAAGAAACGGCCATTAGCAATGGGCAGTACGAGCTCCGAAGAAGACCCTGAAGAAAACTCGGCGTAGATACCAAGGAAACAGAATCCCGATAACGTTACAGCTATACACGGTGGACCCAAGATTGGGCTGGAAACTTACGCGGACACAGATATTCTTCAGTCCCGACAACAATGTGTGGCGAGCCCCTTGAACAAAGGATGGTTCAAACGGCTTTGAGCACTATGGGACTTACATCTCAGGTCATCAGTCCCCTAGAACTTAGAACTACTTAAACAAAACTAACCTAAGGGCATCACACACATCCATGCCCGAGACAGGATTCGAACCTGCAACCGTAGCGGTCGGGCGGTTCCAGACCGAAGCGCCTAGAACCGCTTTTTTTTAATACCATTTTGTTCGTTTTAGTTCGTTGCATCTGCTCGGGGCGGACGTCGCAAGACACCCGATTCAGTTCGTTGTTTATCCATTAACTCAGTTTTTTTATTACAGAGGGCTGCTAACCCTCTGACCGAACACGCTGAGCTACCGTGCCGGCAAATAAACTCTAGTCACTGCGCCAAATGTACAGCACAAAAGGTAATGAGGACAACACAACACCCAGTCCCTGAGAGGAGAAAATCTCTGACCCAGCCGGGAATCGAACCCGGGCCCCTTGGCGTGACAGACCGCCGCGCTCACCACTCAGCTATCGGGGCGGACGAACTGCTCGGCCACTAGCGGCCGGCCCCTTGAACAGTCCACAACAGGAAAGTAGACACCAACCACTGCAGGAAACAACACGCCGGGCAACAACACAGGAACAGCTGAGTGCAACCACAGTAGCTGTGACTGGAGCATGTTGATGGGAATGTACAGTAGAGAATTGTGCGGAAATAGCTTTCAGTGTTCAAAATGGGTTCAAATGGCTCTGAGCACTATGGGACTTAACAGCTATGGTCATCAGTCCCCTAGAACTTAGAACTACTTAAACCTAACTAACCTAAGGACATCACACAACACCCAGGCATCACGAGGCAGAGAAAATCCCTGACCCCGCCGGGAATCGAACCCGGGCGCGGGAAGCGAGAACGCTACCGCACGACCACGAGCTGCGGCCAGCTTTCAGTGTCACCACACGATCTGCAAATCAGACAGTTAAGGCAGCAGAGGGAAGTATTAGCGACCAAAAGACTATAAAATATCAAGGTGTTGAGGAGGCGCCGAAAATGAAAGCCAAATCAAAACTAAATGCAGCACGTCGGAAAAATAAGAAAGTTGCACAAAGAGAATTCCAAGACGACGAAAAAGAATAAATGGAAAGGGAAACTTTTGGGAACAAATCCGGACAAGACAGCTAAGAGTATAAGTCGGGCAATGTGAAGGGATATGAAAATTGACAAATAGCTTGCAGTGGATGATAGGAGGGTGCTTACTCTATGCACCGACGCTCAGGTCGGACAGGTCATCTTGTGTCCAGTGCGCGACCGACCAACCGATCGATCCAACCGCATCGATCCAACCGCCAATGCCCATTGGCTGAACAAACTCGAGCAGTCTGGCGGCCTAACACATACTAGCACTCCGGACGACAAATAGACAGTGACTGCCGCACACTGAGCCGGCTGACCACCTGAACTCGCCGAGACTGACTGACTGATCCAGCGTCACTCCGACTGACCAACTGCCCTGACTCGCTTCGACTGACAGACTCACTTGGCTGACCAACTGCCTTCGACTGGCTGACCTACTATACTCGCCGAGACTGGCGAGCTTATAGCGCCCCTTACATGCACGTAAACAGGCAACCTTCCCCTTTTTCCACCAGAGGGAGACACCAAAGCTGAGACTGCCACAGCGGCGCCACCGCCAGAAACGGAGGGCGACTGCTTCACACTGCGCAAATTTTACCACGTCTCACTCTACTCACGCTAAATACTTGCGGAACAAGTGAAAAAAGATGAAGATTCTCGGTAATTCGTTAAAAACCAATGACGTGGACATTGCTTTCCCCCCAGGAAGCAGCTTGCTGATAGGTGAATCTACAATAGTCATACAATATGTACAACAATGTTGGCGCTAGCGGTAGGTGTTGCTGCATTGTAACCAGAATGGGACTGGAATTAGAGAACTTAGTAAAGCAACCAGATGGACGCGTTATCAAAGCCAAACTAAATGAAATAACATTATTAAATATACATGCTCCATCAGGAACACGGAACGAGCAGAGAAAAGTTTTTTTAGTGAAACTATCCCGTACCTTATAAGGCTCGCATAGAGTGACATAAAAATGAGAGGAGATTGCAGTTGCGTTAAGACAGGCAGACGCAACAGCATTAGTCCCTAATTGCCGCCCCTTAAATACCATGATTGGAGAACTAAAACTGACAGACGTCATAGATGGACTAGCCATCATACGATCCCACTAAACATACAAATCTCCACTGTCAGCCTCGGGACGGGATAGATGTTATACCACAACATGAATAGCTGTACAGGACTATGAAGTAATCCCCGTCAGCTTCTCAGATGAACATGCAGTTGGTAAAACATAAGGTATACCCGCGGCCCACCGTAATGGGAAAGGGATACTTGAAGTTAAACTGCCACCTGCTCGACGCGTTGTGGGCAAAAAAAGAAAAAAAAAAAAGAATTCTGCAAGTGCTTCGCACATGGGTTAATCGGAAGCGGTTATTTAGTAGCGCTCTTGAATCGTGAGTGAGATAAACCGGTAAAACCTGGAATTCGTAAACTGTTCAGACACGTAACTTATAGGATCGAGGATCAGTGACACTAGAAGGATAAACATCGAGTCGTATTATGTGATTGTTTGAGAGCTCCAAGAAAAAGTGGATAACGGAGAGACCGATCTCGCGAATTCAGAAATTCAAAAAGAAGATCCTAGAACTACAGGAAAAAGAACTCGAAAGCAAAAAAGAACTTGCAAAGATAAGGGATAGATTCCAGGTGAAAAATGGAGCATCTACCACCTCAGAACAGAAACGGTGCAGACAGAGATTTATCGGAAATCTAACTTCTTCCGACGAGAACGACACCATAAATATGAAATATATTAAGGACCATTTTCGGAGACTGTTCGGAGAACAAGCATCAGATCTCATCGTGACCGCAACGTTGCAAGACTTCCCTCACCAACGAAAAATGTCAGTACGTTGATGGAAAAAGAAATTGCAGGCATTATAAAGCGATTACCACGAAGTACGAGTCCTGGCATAACCTAATCTCCGGAATAAATGTTGGTGCACAGAGATTTGCCGTTCAAGCTTATGCCGATGACATCATAATTGTACTCACGCAGTGTCAAGACATTGATAAAATACGATAAATAATGAATTTTCATAAGGAAGCAGCGGGAGCTACAATAAACAACAACAAAAGTCGGCCCCTGTGGTTGAACAAAACTTCACAACTCACGCCACATCCCTTCACAAACTGCGACGAATTGTACATGTTCAGCGTTAAACTAAAGAAGAACACGAAGGAACCGGTTAATGATAATTCCAAATCAATGGTTGGCAAGTAGGAGGCGCCCTAATAGCGAACAGTACTAGGAATTTAAATTTTATTCCAAGGATACAATATGACAATATGCTGGCCATTTCAGGGATGTTGTATACAGCTCAAATAATACCCATAGAGCGACAATATGTTGTTCAAATAAAGAAGTATATACTTATCATGGTTCATCTGAGAAGGGATGCTGCTCCGTGTAGCCAGAGACCATTTAACAAAACAGTCGGATGTATGTAGATTAGGTTTAAAAGATGGTAAGAAAAAATGCACCGCCCTCATATTTAGAAAACTTATAAAATCCTTGGAACAACCAGCAAGTCAGTCGGATTTATTGAAGACCGCGTGGGGAATTACCACAATAAACAGAACTCAACGACGGCCACCCACGTACATTACTCGCACTCTTAAAATCACAACGGGAACTGTAGAGAAACTCCAAAATGAATAATATTCAACACGAAAAAGATTACGGGGAAATGCAGAAAGAAACAGTCCACACACCACTCAGCCAAACAGAACGCGAACATCTTAACTGCAAGCTAGTATGGTCTAACTTTCCGGATGTGAATATAAATTCAACGCTGCGGTCGGACGCTCACGTGTTTTTAAGCGATCTGAAACCACCTGAGACTTACGGGAATCCATTACTGTGAACATTGTGGCGTGACTGACAGCGCTACACCGAACAACAGGCTGTTCACGAATCCTAGGCTTGTCGAAGTGGGTTAAACGTAAATGTGGGATGCTATTAACTACAACAACGGCTGAAATTAACGCCAAGAAGATAATGTTCACGGATTTCAAAACTTTCTTGACTTCAAAGAGGTTAACAATAACGTGGCTTATATATTCCTATATAAACTACGTCATCAACGATGAAGGTGAATCTGGAACCGAATTCAAACTATACTTGCACCAGGAAAGGGACAAAATGGTCAGAAACAAACGGAAGAAGGAAAAATTTCGCCCATTGATATACTTTTTATAAAAATAAGGATGTTTAAAAAGGGAAGCACCAAACAATCGCTTTTTAAAGGAAATCTCAAGTTTATGTAGATATATAGCTTATTTCTCTTATTTAAAATGCAGTCAGAAAAAAAATTAATTCTTCCAAAATGACACGAATTACATACTAACACAGCCCTAAGAAGAAGGAGGTTTTGGTTTCGAAAGGACTTAGGATTAGTCCATAAACAAACAAAATCATATTAAGAGAGAAATAACAATAATGCTATATGCTTTTACAACTGTAAATTTGTTATAAATTATAAATAAAATATATGTTGTACAAAAAAGGAAGTCACGGCGATTGACTGCCAAGCGGAAGATCCGTGTTCAGATTTGCCTGTGCCCCACTTTTTTTTTTCACAAAATTATGAACTCTCCGTCCGGTCATTGACAAGTCTGCTCTCCTTCTGTAGTCTTGGAATTTGTCATACTATACAGTAGTTATAGAATATAACTCATCTGGTAAGGAGGTCTTACCGCCGTAAATAAATTTGATGAATAGCGAGAGCAGGTGAGATGCCGTATAGATCTCTCACGGAAACGAAAACAACAATGGAACGCAAGAGTCATACATGTGCTACTTGAGTAGAACATATAGGAGGTACAAACGGTTTGAGGTCCCTTCCTTACACCTCGCTGTTGAAAACGGGCGTTATACAACGACATAGACACAAATTTGAACATACCGAACAGACACGTCAGTGAACGGACGGACAGTTCATAATTTTATAAAGTGTAAAAAAAGTAGGGGGCAATGGGAGATTTGAACACAGGTCTCTTCTTTCTTAGTCCAACACCTTCACCACACAACCATGGCGCCACAGTGGTTGAGCACCTTTAATTTGGACCGTTCACTGTTTCTATTTTACTTTCTTTCACAGTTCAATACACGTTCTGCCTGTTTTCATGCGTGATCTGTGTTCAGTTTTTGACGGACTATCCACTGGGGTATCTTAACACTAAATCTGAGGGGATGCGATGGGGAGTTTCCCTTTTTAGTTGATCGAGGAAAGGGGTTAACTGAACTACGCAGTCTCTAATGGGAAGGAATGACCACTTCTACTGTAAGTCGTTCATTCCGCGTTCTACACAGCAGGGCTATCTCGCAGGTGTTTGAATTTCGTTTGAATTTGACTTGCCGTTAGGCGCTAGCACTGTTGCGGCCACATAGGAGGATCGAGGGCCCCACAAGGAATCATTGACCGACAGTGCCAAACTACGTAGCTTCCAAGATCACCAGATTTGAAAGCGTACGATTTCTGGATGTCCGCTTAACGGAAGGACGGCGTTTATCAACGTGGCACTAACTCACGTTGGAGGTTGAAAATGAGCGTAGCAAGGAAGATAGCCCACATTCGATCTGAGATGTTTCGAGCAGCAGTAGAGCGATTTCTAGCGAGTTTCCAGGCTGTCGTGATGCTGATAGTCGTCACATAGTTCAGCGTTTGTAGCCTAAAATGTAAAAACGGTACGCAATTAAAAAGTGTTACCCTCTCATATGGAAATTGAAATGTGTTGCTTTCAGAGGTTTAATCGTTTTTTCCCTTCCGCATGTACTTACAAATGTTCCCACAAAGTTTCGTTTTTGTCCTACGATCAAACTTTTCCATGGGGTTCCTGTAACGTAACGAAAGTTTAATTATAACTACTTTGTACTAAGCGTCGAATCTCGTATATATGAATACAATGCTCGTAGTTTTGTTAGAAAATGAACTGTTGTTTTCACTTGCACTGATGCTCACATATTTATTTATTTACAAGGAGTCACTGACGTTAGGGATACGTTCTTACCTGCGCGCCAAGTCGGCTATCAGGTGTACGATGCGCAAACATCTACGTATTTAGGGTGATTCCCGCCCAGGTACAAGCGCAAGCGTCGCGTGCGGAGTGTCGTTAATTCTAACAACGTGCACGACCAGTATGTTAGTTGTAGGAATATTCCGTGCGAAAACAGGTCGGAAACGTATTTTTATTGCTATTGTAGCAGTAGGCGTTACAGTTATTAACACGAACACAAATCAAAGAAAACGTGGAACTTGTATTTAGGAGTATAGTTTCCATCGCTTTCATTTTTCTTCCATTATTTAAAAATGGCCAGTGAAGCATTTGATACATCTTAAAGGAAAAAATCAGCTATAACCCCACAGTTATGAGGAAAAACATAGCAGATGAACGTCATAATACTACTCACAGCTTTTTAGCGAAGGGTAATTCCCTCAAAGATTTAAATCTTGCTGCAGGAATTTCTGTATTGTCGCTGTATGTTACAATGCGAGAGACATGGAAAGCAATTAATGATGCGCCGTGGGGAGAGGTCCTGATGGTAAAAAATTAAAAGTATTAATTATTCTATGAAGGGGTAACCTCATTGTAGAATTTTGAAATATTAATTTCTTACTGCCGTAAAAGATTCTTTGAACTTTCTAAAATATAAGGCAGAAAGTCTATTCCCGAAAAAAATTTGTTCTGTGGAATTCCGAGCTGTTCCTCTAGAGCCTCGAATGACCAGAAACTGCCTACCTGCGCGACTCGATACCTCCTGCAGTGTCTGGGCATGGCTGGGAGCATTTCGATGACGCTTGGCGTCAGGAAACGTCAGTACGCGTACGAAAAACACATTTCTCTCTTCTCGAATCTTGATTTTTGTGTGCAGTATTGTCTGTGCAACACTTGAACAACAGTATTGTCTCACTCACAAGATATACGGAGTACCATATAATGTCAAAAAATTAGCATAGTAGTATGTAGTCCGAGACTATGACAATAGTACACACACTAGATTCAGAATCAAAAACAACCAAATGCAAAACAAATACAGTAGTAAACACCACAAAAATAATACGACAATGCCATTAGCAACGACGGGAAAACCTTTGAGAAATGACACAGAAGTTACTAACACAAATACACTGTTGTTGTTGTCGTGGTCTTCAGTCCCGAGACTGGTTTGATGCAGCTCTCCATGCTACTCTATCCTGTGCAAGCTTCTTCATCTCCCAGTACCTACTGCAACCTACATCATTCTGAATCTGCTTAGTGTATTGATCTCTTGGTCTCCCTCTACGATTTTTACCCTCCACGCTGCCCTCCAATGCTAAATTTGTGATCCCTTGATGCCTCAAAACATGTCCTACCAACCGATCCCTTCTTCTAGTCAAGTTGCGCCACAAACTTCTCCCCAATCCTATTCAATACCTCCTCATTAGTTACGTGATCTACCCACCTTATCTTCAGCATTCTTCTGTAGCACCACATTTCGAAAGCTTCTATTCTCTTCTTGTCCAAACTGGTTATCCTCCATGTTTCACTTCCATACATGGCTACATACAAATACTTTCAGAAACGACTTCCTGACACTTAAATCTATACTCGATGTTAACAAATTTCTCTTCTTCAGAAACTCTTTCCTTCCCATTGCCAGTCTACATTTTATATCCTCTCTACTTCGACCATCATCAGTTATTTTGCTCCCTAAATAGCAAAACTCCTTTACTACTTTAAGTGTCTCATTTCCTAATCTAATCCCCTCAGCATCACCCGATTTAATTTGACTACATTCCATTATCCTCGTTTTGCTTTTGTTGATGTTCATCTTATACCTTCCTTTCAAGACATTGTCCATTCCGTTCAACTGCTCTTCCAAGTCTGTCTCTGACAGAATTACAATGTCATCGGCGAACCTCAAAGTTTTTACTTCTTCTCCATGAATTTTAATACCTACTCCGAATTTTTCTTTTGTTTCCTTTACTGCTTGCTCAATATACAGATTGAATAACATCGGGGAGAGGCTACAACCCTGTCTCACTCCTTTCCCAACCACTGCTTCCCTTTCATGCCCCTCGACTCTTATAACTGCCATCTGGTTTCTGTACAAATTGTAAATAGCCTTTCGCTCCCTGTATTTTACCCCTGCCACCTTCAGAATTTGAAAGAGAGTATTCCAGTTAACGTTGTCAAAAGCTTTCTCTAAGTCTACAAATGCTAGAAATGTAGGTTTGCCTTTTCTTAATCTTTCTTCTAAGATAAGTCGTAAGGTTAGTATTGCCTCACGTGTTCCAACATTTCTACGGAATCCAAACTGATCTTCCCCGAGGTCCGCTTCTACCAGTTTTTCCATTCATCTGTAAAGAATTCGCGTTAGTATTTTGCAGCTGTGACTTATTAAACTGATAGTTCGGTAATTTTCACATCTGTCAACACCTGCAATACACTGTAAATAAAACAAATAAACACATAAAAAGCACAATCAGAGCATTAAGTATCTACAACATACTAATGAACCGTATTTGTCTTTTTTGTTTTGTTTTTTATTTAATAATAATGTGGACCTGTTCGGCAAGGACGCAAAATGACATCGTGACAGAAGTGCCAAGGACCTAGATCCTGGCTGCGGTTCGCCAACTGCAAACTTGCCACTTCGTTTTATAATCTGGACTTTGACAAAGATGGCAAGATAAATGTGAATCAGAACACAGGGAGGAGTTGTGTTCTATATAACAATAGATTTATTCATTCTTAACATCACAAGACAAAAAAAATGGCTATAGAAACGTCACACAAACATTTTCATTTCACAAAGCTTTCACTAATACGGGTTCTATGGTGTACAAAGTGATAAGTTGAGAATCGACACACGTCGCTAACCAGAACGCTGATCGCTTTATGCATCCATACTCTACTATTCCAGAAAGAATAATATGGTTTGAAATAACAGGGTGCTGAGAAAGATATATTGAAGCACTAAGCCGTAGCAGCGAATACTTCACCCTCCTGCTGGTCAGGGCGGAACACCACGATGCGTTCGGCGACTAAAGTCATGGACGGCAGCAATCTGTTATTAATGGCGCCCGCCCGAAAAATGCAAGTACGCAGTCTCCCGTTCGGATAATTCGGAACGCAGGTACTTCCCTATGAGCCCTGAAACCCCGGTAGATTTCAGTGTGCAGGTGGACCCATTTGCTGGTATGCCAAACAAATTTCACTCCGCCCCAAGACTATGCATGACGGAATATGTCAGATGATTAGACGGCCGACTCAAGGCAAATAAGTACACCCACGCATCACTTGTTGTGTGCATGATGCTAGAAGCAGTACTTCTGTCGGTTCAGAAGGTGACAGGCACAGGCTCTAAGCAGCACACTAGCAAAGGACACAAGTCTTACCGTTTAAGTAGAGACCTGCAGTTCTTTACTAGCGAAGCACCAGTACAAGAGTGTCCTCTTCTCTTTCTCTCCACTTCACTCGCCAGCAGGGTAGCAAAGCACATTTACTTCTTAGACTTCTCCCACTTTAGCACAAGCCAATCACGAGCTGCAGCTCCGCATTCGAAGACGGTAGACTGCTCCTTGCTCTGCATACACCGACTTGACCAGAGTCTTTAAAGTTAACTGGGAGAAAATAAAAAAAAGATTCAGCTTCACAGCCTCATTCCCACGCGTTTACACCGTGTCTTTTGCTAACAACATGGCCAGGATAGAACCACAGCCCTCCATAAAAAGATCGTTATCTCTCCTGTTGCGTCCGTTTCGAAGTTTCCAAAGAATGGCCATAAACTCGCTAAAAGCCTCGTGCCTTCACAAATATGTTTTGTAACAGAGTCTGGAGCCGAACGCAGTGACTGAGCGGTTCTAGGCGCTTCAGTCCGGAACTGCGCTGCTGCTACAGTCGCAGGTTCGAATCCTGCCTCGGGCATGAATGTGTGTGCTGTCCTTAGGTTAATTAGGTTTACGTAGTTCTGTGTCTAGCGGACTGATGACCTCAGATGTTAAGTCCCATAGTGCTCAGAGCCATTTGAGCCATTTTGAACAGAGTCTGGACATCTGGGCGCCAGTGACCTGTCCCACGGAAATTCGCAGAACGCTCACAGCTGTCTCTTCGGCTTTCTGTCTAACAAGGGCCCATCCTCTGCTTTGTTGGCGGTCTAAAACGCGCTGCCTATTGCAGCGGCGACTTGGGGACTTCTCGGCGCTAGTCATCCTACCTGGACGCGACCGGCGCCATCCAACGTGTCTGCACAGTGAGCCCGCGGAACTCGGCAGTCCGGAAATGGTTCCACACAGGTTCCGCAGAAAAAAAGCGCTTCTCGGCCCTTAGTCTCCGTACGCTTTTACTGCAGTCTTTTAAATTGGCACCCTATTCCTTTGAACGCAGGTAAAGCTTACCGCTATTCCTTCACTAGAGCACACAAACAAGAGCGTTAACTATTGCCCACCATTCCATCATGATGTATGAAGTCAAATCGTAATAAAGATCACCTTACAGGACATTAAGCGGCATGATCGAATCAGAAGTGAGAGTGCCCTGCTATCTGTCAAGTACATTTGTGATCTTATAGTATACAGTTTTGTCTTTCAAATAAGAATGAATGGTAAGAAAGAGTGCTCAGGCAGAGAACGCATGAAAACATCATGTCAAATGCGGTGTCGGAGCAGTATGTCATCAAAGCATCCAAAGAACAGGTATCAGGCTGAGAGCAGTTCGGAAGCAGTCAGTGCCTCTGCTAAAAAACTGAAAGACAGTGACTGGGATTATAATGTGACTTAAAGATCGAGCTTTAGGATTATAATTTTTTTTTTTTTTTGCGGTTTTCTCTGTTATTTCTCAACACGGGAAATGAATACGTGCAATACAGACCTCACGTTGCAAGAACGGAGTCCTCGGGGCTTAGGCATCACAGTAATTATTGCTTATACAAACTACCCAGAAGTTGTTATACCATGTAGTTAGTTTACATGGAACGCATATGAAATCAACTGTCGAATCGTCAAAGCAGTGCGTCTGCTTGGAATAAGGCTGAACGGACTTGTAAAGTTTTGTGCATTCATGGAACTGCCAGGACCGATATTTAAATCGTTCTGTGATAAACTGGTGGATATGATTCCGATGCAATGCCAACAGTACGATATGGGATAGTCCTGGGATACCAGATTAATGGTAAGAGCCTTCTAAAAGTAGAATTTTTTTTTATTTGCTCGTGTCTGTAACATATTACAAAACTTCAAGCACATTTTGCTCGGAATATGACCTTTCAAAACAACATTACAAAATGTGATTCTTGAGTTTCTCCCGGCGTATTTGATAATCAAAATATCCACGGGTGTACTGCCGGTCTACAGTGTCCAACGGGCACAATATTTCGGCGATCATACATGTCGCCATCATCAGGTGAACTGACGGACTGAGCTCCTGTGAACGTGCCGGCATGGAGATCCGTACACTATGGCTGCTCAGGGGGAACTGGGTTCGGTCGCGGCGGCGGCCGATTTAAATACCCTCCGCCCGCGTCGCGCTCACTCCGCCGTCCGCGCCCCGCGTCACGGTCGCGCGGTGGAACAGATTGCGACGGCGTCTGAGATGACGTCGGTGTGATGGCTCTGTCCGCCGTGGTCGTCACAACTATCCATTTGCTCGATTTACTCTTGATTAACCCAATCGCTGGTTCCCAAGCCTTGCTAAGATTATAGCCACAGTCACTGTAGACCGGCAGTACACCCGTGGGTATTTTGATTAACATTACAAAACTTCAAACTCGTTTTTCTCGGAATATGACCCTTCAAAACAACACACAAAGTAACTCCAAAAACTTTCAATCTTTCTACGTGAAAATCTAACTACGACTTTCAAAGTAAACCATGCAGAGGATTTTCGATTAATTATTTAACGTCTCTCTTTCTAACCTGATCGTCCTTATTTCCCATATTCTAGAATTCGCTACATGAGAAAACATCTAGTTTGTAGACCTATAAATTCTTCTTTTATCTGCCACTACCGTTATTGTTATTAATGTCACAATGATGGTCATTACTATTAGTATGTTAATATTATTATTATTATTACTATTATCACTATTTGTGGCTACAGCTGCAGTGTACAAGTAATGGGAGTATTAACTTCGTTACTTTATAGTCAGTATAATTTATTCATACCGCCACTGCAGACCCTTAAATCATTTTAATACTGTGTCTCGTATTAAAATTGTTATTTTCTTATGTAAACATGATGTAATATATATGCTGAGATCATACGTTTTGAACAGAAAGATAATCATACATTTTATGTGGATAAGGATGAGTAACGTTGGTATCTATGTGTTGTACAACGAAATCATTGAGATGCTATGTCATATTGCAATGAATTACTTAAATAATAAATTACTATAGCATTAAATATTGGACTATGGCTATGTTATGTTGACTGAAGTAAAGAGGAAACTTCCAGTAAATGATTTGGTAAAGTACTGTCGACTGAGCGTCACCTCATTAAGATATAGGTCCTGTGTCTGTGACTCTCAGTACGCCCTAAAAAACTCATTGAGCTACCCTTCTTTGCACAGTACTACTAGATTTGGGGAATCTTATCTATACTAATAACTCTGGTTTTTCTTCGAACCAGATAAGTCGAGGTTAGCTTTAATCGCCGTGAACAAAGCGATCATGATTTTTGTTCCGCCGAAGGTTGTTGATCTCAGTTTTCTCAGATAAATTGCACGTCACGAAGCTGTGGTTAGGTTGCGACACGTCTTCAAATTCAGGGCTACAAAACGCATCATCCGCCGCCATTTCGTCATTGGTCACTTGATATCAGTAGTCGACAGAGCATTTCGCATTTCCAATATACCTCGGGGCTGCCGATGCGAACATTGATCCGCGTTACACGTTAACAGCATTATATGTGAAGTGCCCTGCCGTGTTCGTGGCCGTCTATAACCAAGCGGTAGCCGGCAGCCGATGTGGCGACACTGTAGTGCCAAGTGACGGGCGTCAACTATCAAGTAATTTTCATTTTCTGCCGTGTTTAACGCAATTGTCGCGTTCTTGCCGTCGTATGTAGATGGTTCCATTTATTGCGGTTGTTCGAAGGAAGTGTTCATATACAAGACCATTCGTGAGGTGTAAGCATTTCGTGGCTAAATTTTCACTAATTTCGTGTGCTAAACTCGATAAGAACTGCGGAATCGAACAAGTAGTATTCATTTGCGTGGTGTTGTAAAGATTCGCGTCTTTGTGAAGACAGTAGGCACGGTTCCGGTTAAAGAATCGAATACCTCTTACTGAATCCGAAACATTATGCAGCTATTTCGATCACACTTCCCTCCAGTTTAGGTTGTTCTGTGATTTTCTTGGCATTTTGTATGTAATTAATTTAGTGTGCGACTGATAGATCTGACTTGTATTTCACATGTCTGAGTGATGTTTATTCAGTGTTGAACCAATTACATAATTTACATTTAAACACTTTTTCAATCTTCCTGGGTATTATAGTACATAATGGCATAACCTTTTCTCTGCCGCCGTTTCGTGATCGTGAGTTACAAGACGCTTCCTTTATCTCAGTTAGTGGGTGCATTTGATGAATTTCATCGACTGTTTAACTTCACGGGTAGTATCTCCTATTTATAACAATACGTACCCCATTCTGACTTGGTTTCCAGTTAAGAAATTAGTTTTTAACGACTATCATTCGTCGAAGAGAGACGCTGTGTATCATCCTGCAAAAGTGTATTTATTGATCTTTTATAAGCTGTCTCGAACTATTATCTGGAGATGTCTTGCGCGTCTTGGCAAACCAGGAATATTCAAATCTTTCGAACTGCAACATCATTTAACTAACTTTAAATCGTATCGCTAAAAGTTATTCACTTATTCCTATTTAACTGTTACACTATGGGGTCTACGTCCCCACTGAGCAGCAATGAGATGTTCAAATGCGTGTAAAATCTTATGGGACTTAACTGCTACGCTCATCAGTCCCTAATCTTACACACTACTTAACCTAAATTATCCTACGGACAAACACACATAACCATGCCCGATGGAAGGACTCGAACCTCCGCCGGGATCAGCCGCACAGTCCATGACTGCAGCGCCAGAGACCGCTCGGCTAATCCCGCGCGGCACGCAGTAATCAACTATAAATTGCTCACTACAGCACTTTACCTAACCTTAGCGACTCTTGACAGATTTTTAATGCTCACTACTATTCAATTTTTACTACTATACCTATATAATGTTACGCGTATTTTTAAGTGCTATTCAGTTAACTTGTGTTACTTCGTTAGTCAGATTTTGTTCAGTGATGTACAACTTGGATCTTTACTAGAGCTATTATAAACCATATTTTGTGTCTTTATTAGGGCCTGTTGGGTTAGTCTGCGTTCGTAAAACATTTGCTAAATGGATAAGTCACCTTACAACCTGTTTCCGATTCCACATAAGGAAAAGAGGTTGAAGGGTCTGAACTCGTCTCGTAGATCACTCAAGCTGTATGAGAACATACCGCCTTTTAAATTAACTTTTACATACAATATTGCTAGCGGGCATCATACTGCGACACCTGTTGAGAACTACCAGCGTAGAAAAATTGTTATTAATTTAATTACGACAAATTTGTCAAGTGACATATTCAGTGAAGACACTGATCAATTTTATTACAGCTTTTGCGTGTACTAACTCACCTCTACCAGAAACCGTGTAGGACAACATGCAATGCCGCCTGGGGTAGCCGCGCGGTCTAGGCGTTTTGTCACGGTCCGTGCGACTCCCCCGTCGGAGGTTCGAGTCCTCCTTCGGGCATGGGTGTGTGTGTTGGCCATAGTGTAACTTAGTTTAAGTTAAATTAAGTAGAGTGTAGGCTTAGGGACCGATGACCTGCCGGCCTCGTTGGCCGAGCGGTTCTAGGCGCTTCAGTCCGGAACCGCGTGACCGCTACGGTGGCAGGTTCGAATCCTGCCTCGGGCATGGATGTGTATGATGTCCTTAGGTTAGTTAGGTTTAAGTAGTTCTACGTTCTAGGGGACTGATGACCTCAGATGTTAAGTCCCATAGTGCTCAGAGCCATTTGAACCATTTGAACTGATGACCTGTCCCATAAGACCTTGCCACACATTTCCATTTTCCAACATGCAACGTAATGCCACCCCAAACCGCAACACATGGTACACCAAAACGACCATAATTCTAGAACGTTCCTGGGTGCATTACGTGTTCCCGCCTATCGCCATGTGAGGGTACGTCTAGCATTGTCGAATATCATCGTTTCGATTATGGTGTGTAGAGGCATAATGCTGCATGGTCCCACAGACCCCCAAATCTTTGAACACGGTACGCCCACCGATCAACGTTATTTTGACACCATGTGCATCTTTTCAGGGATGCATTTGCCCTGAATTCATTTTTATAGAAACAATACATGACTGCATTGACCAGCGCAGCCCGTTTTAAACCGAGAGGATATTCGACGAATGGACTGTCCTGACCGTTCCCCCGATCTGAATTCCACCGATCACGTGTGGATACATCTACCAAGTGTGGGAAGCGTTGGGGAGACATGTTGTAGCATGTCCACATGCACCATCGACCATCCAGCGGTTGTCAACGGCTCAGGTGAAGCAATGGACCGGCCTATAACAAGAACTTACCAACCTTGTGACCAGCCTGGGGGTACATTGCACAGCACGCATTGGCACTAAGAACTATATTCCTCCATTTGCAGTGTGCAGGGGACTATTATGAATCGCAGTGATTTCAGTGCAAGTACTGCATCTGAATAAAACTGTTGTTTGTGTTCTTCTCACTGCGTATTTCTGTCATTTACCTCCTGCATTATACTGTAGCAGTTCTTTACTTTCATAGTCCAAGTTTCATCGAGGTACGTTACTTGTTAGTGTCACATCAGGGGAAAATTACACACGTCCATAAGTTTTACACAACAGTGTATCGTATACACTCATGCTCATAATTTAAGGATAATTGCTGAATGTGGTGCCACACAACGTGGCATTACGTAAAACTGGCGCTAAAACATAGGCACGTAGGGAACACACGCGACACAGATCTATAAGTCCACGGTATTGGTGATAAGTTGAGAAAACCGTCCCGAAACACATGTGATACAAAACTCCACTGTTTACTACACATGTACCCAGACATCAGTATGGAATATGATTACCGTGCACACGTACACACGCCGCACAACTGGTTGGCATACTCTGGATCAGATGGTCGAGCAGCTGCTGGGGTATAGCCTCCCATTCTTGCACCACTGCCTGTCGAAGCTCCTGAAGTGTTCTACGGGTTTGAAGACGTGCAGCGATACGTCGACCGAGAGCATCCCACTCGTGCTCGATGGGGTTTAGGTCTGGAGAACAGGCAGGCCAGTCCATTCACCTGATATCTTCTGTTTCAAGGTACTCCTCCACGATGGTAGCTCGGTGGGCTGTGCGTTATCATCCATCAGGAGGAACGTGGAACCCACTGCACCCCTGAAAAGGCGGACACATACTGGTGCAAAATGACGTCCCGGTACACCTGACCTGTTACAGTTCCTCTGTCATAGACAGGAAGGCGTGTACGAGCACGTATCATAATCCCACCCGACACCACCAACCACGACCTCAGTACAGGTCTCTTTCAAGGACATTAAGGGGTTGGTATCTGGTTCCTGGCTCTCGCCAGATGAAAACTCCGAGAATCACTGTTCAGACTATACCTGGAGTCGTCTGTGAACATAACCTGGGACCACTGTTCCAATGACCATGTACTGTGGTCTTGACACCAGGCTTTACGGGCTATCCTGTAACCAGGGGTCAGTGGAATGCACCTTGCAGGTCTCCGGGCGATTAAACCATGTTTGTGCAGTCGTCTGTAGACTGTGAGTCTGGAGACAACTGTGGCTGTGGTAAGGTCTCGAGCAAGTACTCCGTGGCCGTCTGCGGGCACTGATGGTGAGATATCGGTCTTCTTATGGTGTTGTACACTGTGGACCTCCCGCACTGTAGCACATAGACACGTTTCCTGTCTGTTGGAATCGTTGCCATAATTTTGTGGCACACGGAGCGCCCCTGCTACGACCTGCTGTGTTTGACCAGCCTCCAGTCGCCCTAGTATTTTACCCCTCACAACGTCATCAATATGTGTTCTGTGGGCCATTTTCAATACACAGTCATCATTAGTACGTCTGAAAACGTCTGCACACTTACTCGCTTCACCGTACTCTGACATGCCTCAACACACCTCTGCGTATGTGGACTGCTGCCAGCGCTACCGTGCGACGACCGCAGGTCAAATGCACCGCATGGTCATACCCAGAGCGTTGTTTCATCATGTATCAGCATTATCCTCAATTTATGAGCATAAGTGTAGTGTGTAACGTATGCCGGGTTACAGTGAAATAATACGTAACAAGTAATATGACACTGAAAATTTTATCAAACTCTTTCCATGTATGGAATACACTGCATTATTCTGCCCACGGTTCATCTACATTTCTGTTTCAATGAATCTCACGTTCTGCCCAAAAGACTTTTGTCTTTCCAGTATCCTGTTTGCTATTCGAAACTGGAGATAGAAATCCATAGTAACCTGCTTTTTGTGAGATTGTCGTAGAGTAGCATAGAGGAGCCGAATCATACCGCCGTTCGATAGTGTTGAGTCTTGTTTCCCGTGTTTCTTCCAAGACATTTCATGCTAATACTAGGGTGTTTCCTCTAACATCGCCACAGAGGCTTCCGACTTTCCAACACCCTTGTCTGCTACAGGCTAAGCAATGTCGCTAAATTCAACGATATCGTTGCGACAACTCCCTTTCTGTCCTGATGTCGTTGAATAGTAAACTAATGTTACAATAATTATTCTTCTGTGGTTGAGACCAACATCAGGAAAGAAACGTTAGCTGTTTACATATTTTCAGCTAGTACATATTTCGGAACATAACTGATGATACTGCTGTTAAATTTCAAATAAAAAACCAGATTAACTTAGAGATTGCAGTTTCACCATAGCCTGTATAGAGTTGCGCTCCAACAAAAAGTCAGATCTGCTGAAAACAGGACAAGGAGCTGGAGTAAAAGTTTTACGAGCTCCTTTCAAGTTTTTTCCCCCTGCTGCAACTACCCTGCCTCAGAAACGACGCCGGCCAGCACACTTCACCAATCAGGCTCATTAGAAGACTTTTAAGGCGGGTTCGACAGGCTATAGCCCGTCATATCATTAGGCGTTGCGACACAGGGCAGAGAAAAGTCGGAATCCCGGAGGCTACTTCTTAAGTGCCGCTCCTGTCTCCCAGGTTCGGCCCAACACCGCACTCATTCTTTAGAACAGGTTTATTTAATATGGTGGCAAACCCAACAAACGTTTCAACTGCTTTATCTCTGTTGCGTGTTGCGCAGTAATAAATTAGTGTTTAACTAGAACACGTCTTGTCGAAATAATGTCTAGGTATTTACATGGAATTTGGTTTGATACAGAAGACATTCAACTTTAATAAGCTGCATAGTGATAGGCTGTTTTCAGACATACGCTACACAATACTTTTCAGTACACTGTAGTAGATGAAGTTAATAAGAATTTACTACACAGTCTTAGAAAACATTCCAGAATGAGATTTTCACTCTGCAGCGGAGTGTGCGCTGATATGAAACTTCCTGGCAGATTAAAATTGTGTGCCCGACCGAGACTCGAACTCGGGACCTTTGCCTTTCGCGGGCAAGTGCTCTACCATCTGAGCTACCGAAGCACGACTCACGGCCGGTACTCACAGCTTTACTTCTGTCAGTACCTCGTCTCCTACCTTCCAAACTTTACAGAAGCTATCCTGCGAACCTTGCAGAACTAGCACTCCTGAAAGAAAGGATATTGCGGAGACATGGCTTAGCCACAGCCTGGGGGATGTTTCCAGAATGAGATTTTCACTCTGCAGCGGAGTGTGCGCTGATATGAAACTTCCTGGCAGATTAAAACTGTGTGCCCGACCGAGACTCGAACTCGGGACCTTTGCCTTTCGCGGGCAAGTGCTCTACCATCTGAGCTACCGAAGCACGACTCACGGCCGGTACTCACAGCTTTACTTCTGTCAGTACCTCGTCTCCTACCTTCCAAACTTTACAGAAGCTCTCCTGCGAACCTTGCAGAACTAGCACTCCTGAAAGAAAGGATATTGCGGAGACATGGCTTAGCCACAGCCTGGGGGATGTTTCCAGAATGAGATTTTCACTCTGCAGCGGAGTGTGCGCTGATATGAAACTTCCTGGCAGATTAAAACTGTGTGCCCGACCGAGACTCGAATTCGGGACCTTTGCCTTTCGCGGGCAAGTGCTCTACCATCTGAGCTACCGAAGCACGACTCACGGCCGGTACTCACAGCTTTACTTCTGTCAGTACCTCGTCTCCTACCTTCCAAACTTTACAGAAGCTCTCCTGCGAACCTTGCAGAACTAGCACTCCTGAAAGAAAGGATATTGCGGAGACATGGCTTAGTCACAGCCTGGGGGATGTTTCCAGAATGAGATTTTCACTCTGCAGCGGAGTGTGCGCTGATATGAAACTTCCTGGCAGATTAAAACTGTGTGCCCGACCGAGACTCGAACTCGGGACCTTTGCCCTTCGCGGGCAAGTGCTCTACCTAGTTCTGCAAGGTTCGCAGGAGAGCTTCTCTAAAGTTTGGAAGGTAGGAGACGAGGTACTGGCAGAAGTAAAGCTGTGAGTACCGGCCGTGAGTCGTGCTTCGGTAGCTCAGATGGTAGAGCACTTGCCCGCGAAAGGCAAAGGTCCCGAGTTCAAGTCTCGGTCGGGCACACAGTTTTAATCTGCCAGGAAGTTTCTTAGAAAACATTATTTAACATAGTCGTTATATCCGTCTAACATCCTACAGAAGCGATGTCATAAAGACAACATTAAACGACACCAAATATTCATAGCTGACGGAATCTGTTGCAGCTAATTACGTAACCAGCCGCGAAACCAAAGGGTGCCATTAACCAATTGAAAGGGCTTTACAATTTATAAGTGCTTCCCTTCCAAATCTGGGGAACGACAGGTCCACAACAGAAGGCCATTAGGAGCCTGCGAACATACGTTTGTAATCTGCCGTTAAAGTGAGTGCAAAATAGCCCATTTGTAATTTTTATGCTATGCGTAAATAGATGTTGGTGAATGTGAGAGTCCAAATCTCGCATGGAATTCGAATTGTTTATGTTCGTCGACATGATTGTAAGTTACAATGAGTGGAGAACCAATGGAAGAGACGCTCTTCGAGTGTACAGTACAAGGAATCATCTACCCAAATACCCTATCTTGCATTTTATCGACGCCTTCAAGAAACAGGAACTTTTGCCTTCGGTATGTATTTTTGGAAAAATGTTTTCAAATGTTTTTAATTCCAGTATTTGATCACAATATGAATTCTTTTGACCATGACCGGTTTCAGTTAGTAATGTCCATCCTCAGATCTTTGCTACTCCATGTCCTAAAGTGATAAGGCCTTTATGGACATTACTGACTGATGGGCATTACTGACTCAAACCGGTTATCGTCAAAAGAATTGATATTGCGGTCAAAGACTGGAATAAAAAACATTTGACACAATTGGATCACTGTTCATATACGCGACTATGGTTGCAGCTGGTGTATATTTTTTGAAGTACAATACTGAAGTATAGTGAGACGAATGCAGTTAAAATGGGGCAAGGTGTTACAAATTTTTCTAGAACAAAAAAATTTGCCGTAAGATTTTTTTATACAAATTGGCAACACACACACACACACACACACACACACAAACACACACACACACACACACGCACACTGAGAGATGGAGAGAGATTGTTGTTGTGGTGGTCTTCAGTCCTGAGACTGGTTTTATGCAGCTCTCCATGCTACTCTATCCTGTGCAAGCTTCTTCATCTCCCAGTACCTACTGCAACCTATATCCTTCTGAATCTGTTTAGTGTATTCATCTCTTGGTCTCCCTCTACGATTTTTACCCTCCACGCTGCCCTCCAATGCTAAATTTGTGATCCCTTGATGCCTCAAAACATGTCCTACCAACCGATCCCTTCTTCTAGTCAAGTTGTGCCACAAACTTCTCTTCTCCCCAATCCTATTCAACGCCTCCTCATTAGTTATGTGATCTACCCATCTAATCTTCAGCATTCTTCTGTAGCACCACATTTCGAAAGCTTCTATTCTCTTCTTGTCCAAACAAGTTATCGTCCATGTTTCACTTCCATACATGGCTACACTCCATACAAATACTTTCAGAAACGACTTCCTGACAAGTCTATACTCGACGTTAACAAATTTCTCTTCTTCAGAAACGCTTTCCTTGCCATTGCCAGTCTACATTTTATATCCTCTCTACTTCGACCATCATCAGTTATTTTACTCCCTAAATAGCAAAACTCCTTTACTACTTTGTCTCATTTCCTAATCTAATTCCCTCAGCATCACCCGATTTAATTTGACTACATTCCATTATCCTCGTTTTGCTTTTGTTGATGTTCATCTTATATCCTCCTTTCAAGACACTGTCCATTCCGTTCAACTGCTCTTCCAAGTCCTTTGCTGTCTCTGACAGAATTACAATGTCATCGGCGAACCTCAAAGTTTTTACTTCTTCTCCATGAATTTTAATACCTACTCCGAAATTTTCTTTTGTTTCCTTTACTGCTTGCTCAATATACAGATTGAATAACATCTGGGAGAGGCTACAACCCTGTCTCACTCCTTTCCCAACCACTGCTTCCCTTTCATGCCCCTCGACTCTTATAACTGCCATCTGGTTTCTGTACAAATTGTAAATAGCCTTTCGCTCCCTGTATTTTACCCCTACCACCTTCAGAATTTGAAAGAGAGTATTCCAGTTAACATTGTCAAAAGCTTTCTCTAAGTCTACAAATGCTAGAAATGTAGATATCAATTCTCAAATACTGGCGTAGAGAGAAAAAGAGAGATTATAGAGAAGACATTCAAATAGTAAAGCAGATAGATGATTGCGAAACTAAAATGAATGTGCCAGCCCCTGTGCAACGCACTAGAACCTCTAACATGATAGTGTAGAGGGGAGTCTGGAAGATTCACAAAATATTAAATCGCCCCGTCATCAGCTACACTAGAGGGCATCTCCCTATCCTCTCGTCAGAATGTAAAATACAGTATGGTAAAATACTCCACAAGCGCCACAAATTGTTTGTTCATCCTGCCGGAGCAGAAATGCATCGGACAAAGAACAAACCAGAAGGAGGTATGCCACGGCCAGAAAGTTGATTTCACAATGCGCAAGTTATTTTCTGACACTTCCAGCCCCTCATCCTCCCGACGTTTTACGAGCTTGTGGATAAACAGTGACAAGACAACTCGCAGGAGAACACTACATTTTGATGCACTGTGTCTTTCACAAGCTTCCTTGGTAGCAAAGCCTGCTTATTCATTTTCCGATTTGTCCTGGTGAAAGCGGCGTATATTTTGGTTTAGAAAAATCAACCCCTGTGGCAGTGATGTCCTAGCCACGTTATAGTGATATGCGTAACTAAATTATAACGGCATTTAAAGATTATTAACTCTATATGAGTTGGAATGAAATTTAAAGAGTGGGCACATAACGCACACTAACATATAATTAAGCGCAACAGGTGCTAAAGGGCGAGCATATATCAGTGCAAATATAATACCTAAGTAAACAGATTAATAAAAACAAGTAGGACTACCTTGTGTCCCCTCTGAGCACGAATTCATCTGCTCACAGTGAATGCATCAGCTAAATCTCTGTATGAAGTCACTCAATAACATTTCCACAATTATCATTCATACACTGAATGTAATGCATTGCTGCCGCTCGCCGCAGTCTGATGTTCAGCAAAAGTGGCCAGTGTAGTTTCACCTTACCTAATGGCTGAAAATTACTGTCTGCTGTACTCACAAATTGTGCTTCATTATATTATTTGGTTACGTCCTTGTCCCATGACACATTCCTCAGATGATCATTCTCATTTCACTTTCCCAAGGACTCGCATTCAGAATAACGACGGTTCAAACCCGCGTCCACCCATCCTTTTCTAGGTGTTCTCTGATATCCGCATATTGCTTCAGGCAAATGTCCGGGATGGTTCCTTTGAGAGGGCACGGCCGACTTCCTTCCCCGTTGTTGTTGTTGTGGTCTTCAGTCCTGAGACTGGCTTGATATAGCTCTCCATGCTACTCAATCCCTGTGCAAGCTGCTTCATCTCCCAGTACGTACTGCAGCCCACATCCTTCTGAATCTGATTTGTGTATTTATCCCTCTACGATTTTTACCCTCCACGCTGCCCTCCAATACTAAATTGGTGATCCCTTGATGCCTCAGAACATGTCCTACCAACCGATCCCTTCTTCTATTAAAGTTGTGCCACAAACTCCTCTTCTCCCCAATTCTATTCAATACCTCCTCATTAGTTATGTGATCTACCCATCTAATCTTCGATTCTCTTTTTGTCTAAACTATTTATCGTCCACGTTTCGCTTCCATACATGGCTACACTCCATACAAATACTTTCAGAAAAGACTTCCTGACACTTAAATCTATACTCGATGTTAACAAATTTCTCGACTTCAGAAATGCTTTCCTTGCCATTGCCAGTCTACATTTTATATCCTTTCTACTTAGACTATCAGCAATTTATTTTGCTACCCAAATAGCAAAACTCATTTACTACTTGAAGTGCCTCATTCCCTAATCTAATTCCCTCAGCATCACCCTAGTTAACTCGACTACATTCCATTATCCTCGTTTTGCTTTTGTTCCTTCGCCATCCTTTCCTCATCCTATGGGATCGATAACCTCGCAGATTGGTCCCCTCCCCCAAATCAAACAACCAATCACTTTCCCTAGTGTGTATCGGACGAAATGCCTCACGTCAATGTTCCACGTACTTAAGTAAAGGTATGAGTAAAGGCCAGAAAAGACTATTCAGCACGAAACTTTCGAATAGAATGGATAAGTTATTCTCTATCAATTGAAAACACAATATTGCAGTTCCACAATGAGACTCACGAGTAGGTTTGAGTTTAAAAAACAACACTACAAATCTGAAGCACAAAGCGAACTCACGAGCAAAACATATCTTGCATGCATGAATTATAATGGATAAATTGAACACAATGTAGAATGAAATGAACTTGATAAATGATGCTGTAATCCGCTGATCGATACGTGGTAATTGGGAATCTCCTTTAACCTGCATCATTGCAGCTAAGTATGCGTTCGTGAAAAACTGCGCAGGGAGTGACACAGAATCAACCCTCACAGAACAGCACAGACTTCGCCACAGTAATTTAACCTGCAGTTGCTTACTGCTAGTCTGATGCGTCGTACAAATTATTCAGCATGATGGCTCACACACCGGCAGATTTATCAAGCAATATGCCCAGACAATAATGCCTCTAGTACGAAATACGTTTTATCAATCCAAGCAACACTACTCGACCCTACTACAGTTGGAGTCACGAACGGTGGTGGTCTAGTATAGGCTTGTTCTGTGCATCTACATCACGCATTCTGCGACAGCAAATGAGCGTTCAGCAGTGTTCTAAGTGTTCTTCTATGAATGTCTTAACAGTGCGAGATTAAACTAGATCTTAGTGAGTTATTTAGTGATTTTAGCTTGTTGCTTGTTATCAACGCTGATGGTGGCGGTAAGAGACAAATTCTACATTAGCAAGCAATAGACATAATATACAGGATACACACTTTCTTCTAGCACAAAGCACGTGTATGCGCTTGTCGCAGCTGCCCCCTTGAACCAGCAACAATGGAAATCCCTTACGTGCAAACCAACGAGTTAAAATTTCATAGAGTGGCTGAGATACTAGTTACAGCGCTCCTAGCGGCAACCAACGCTAACTCGGCCGCCATGTTCTCCTTAGTCAAAACATTAGGAAAGCGTTACTGTTGTTTGTGTTGGAAGTGTGTCAGCTGTTGTGATATTACTGCAATATTTAACTTTTCTAGTTGACTTTTTTGTTACAAAATATAAAGTCAACATGCCTGCAGTGTGTTCAGCGTTCAACTGCACAAATCGCATCGATAAAACAACAAATATTTCATATAATAAGTAAGTATATTAGTACCGAAATACGACACACGTTTTTTAATGTTTATTAAAGAGTCATTTGCATTGGAACTGTAATTATGCTTAAGACAAATGCAGGAAAGTAATTTATTTATCGTTGATTACAGATTTCCTTTAAAAGATAAGGAAATTACAAAAAGATGGGTTATAAATATGAAGCGAGAAAACTGGTTTCCTATTACAGCCAGTTACCTCTGTTCAGCTCATTTTGAAGAGAAATATATGTACCACACAAATGTCCAGAGGCGCCTTTTGTCAAAAGCAGTACCTACTATCCTTAACTTTCCACCACATTTACAAAAGCAAGATAAAGTATTACGACCACAACCCAGAAAGCGATCTTTCGACAATTTGCAAGATAGTGCTGTTACAGTGACATCATTAGCACAAAGTAAGTCAATAATGTAATTTTACTCCGTGTTCTTATTACTTTGAATTACATACTTTCTATTATAATCTTATGGTGTAACTCTGTTATAAACTTATGATGTAACTGCATTCTTTCAGTGCCTGTCGGACCCATATCTGTTTCTGCTGACCTCAATTACTGTCTCCCAAGCCCTAAGAAGTTGAAAACACAATAATATAACAGAGTACAAGCAGAGAATGTGCGACTAAAGAAGCAGATAAAGCAAATGAAGCAACTTAGTGTACGACACGAAAGAAGAATAGTGCAGTTACAGACTTTAGTTGCTGGTTTGAGAAAAAGGCTATGTAGTTCAGTTTCTTATATGTTAAACAGTGAACATGTAGTTGGTTTGTTGAAGGAGCTATTGGAACTTCAGTGCAGTGCTAAAGTATGCCATTATTCTCAGCAAATAAGGAAATTTGCCCTGACCCTACACTTTTATTCTGCCAAGGCATACAGTTACTTACGAAAATTTGAGAAATTACCCCACCCAAGAACGCTTCGCCGTTGGGCAATGTAACACATATTTCAAATAAATTCTCGTTCACAGTGTACTGGTTTTTGAGGCTTTGACTGTTTACTTTGAAATAGCGACAAAAATATCGCATTTCTGCGCCCGTTACTGTTTCTAATAGTTAACCACAGCATGTTTAGAAGTTTCACCGTAATATTCTGGTGGTACCTGCTCTAATTGCATTAATTTATGGGCAACAAGTAACGTTATAGTGGATGGACAGACTTATTTGAGTTGTCTTGTAGTGTTATCTACATCGAAAAGTTTAGCCATATTTCGACAAAAAATCCCTTTTTGCTGTCAGTGTACACTGAAATCACTGCTGTCTATTGCTTGTTTTAGAAAAAATAAAGCTAGTATGGGCTATTTCAAGTAAGTAAAACGCAGTTACAAGGGGGCGGGACACAGCAGACGAATTACTTGACTAAAGAAAACATGGCGGACAGAACTTCAATTTGCTTCAAACATGGCGGACCTATAGCCACTCTATGAAATTTTAACTCGTTGGTGCAAACCGACATTCGGCTACAGAAAAAAAAAAACAAAAGAAGAATGGCTGACTTCCTTTCCGCACCAGCAGCACATGGCAATACACTACCGCCAAGCCCTGTGTTGGCCGAGAGCAAAGGCAAAGTTTCTGATGCGGTGATCATGCAAAGGGTTCACGCACGTACCAGAATCGATAGTAATTAAGCTAACTAGCTTAAAATCTCAGAGATAGCTGTGAAATAAATACTGTAGAATACTATAGAACTTGAAAAGAGTAGAATAGGTGGTGTGAAAGTGAAAGAGCCAACAGCAGGCACCTTTCGCTGGTACCATCAGATACTTCCCTTCCTTTTTGCTCAAAGAGAGGCATTACAGAGTCTTGAATTATCTGCATAATATTCTATGCTGCTGTACATCAGTAAAATCGCTTGGAGACCACTGCGGGAGTTGGAGGATAGGCCAAGATCCTCCTCTGCGTCACCCCTAATGTTCAAGGCCACATACGCTTTTGCGCTGTGCTCTGTAAACTTGTTTTGACAGGCGAATTCTGAAGCATGGCTAAGGAAAATAATTGAAAAGCCAAAAGAATATCTCTGATTGACTAGCCATTGTACACTGGAATAACATTTTGGTGTCTTGTGGAATTTATTGATAAAATGATTTGAAAGCAACACTAGACGTGCAGTCATTTCTAAAAGTCGTCTACATTTGTGGTGGAGAGGTTAATCCTAGAATATCGGAAACTGGAACTGCCATAATTGAGGGACGCTATGGCAGGTGCTCTGGGCAAATGACATGTACTATTTTATAATGTATTGCAGGAATACAATTACACAGATTTCTTGTTAAGAAGGTGGACGTTCTATAACCACTGAATTTCACATCTCGAGTGGAATTTATACAGGGATTTCCTCACAAAAATGCTAATGGTGCTGACTTCCACACAGATTTATGATGCGCAGAGGACGCGAGACAGATACTTAAACTGTCGAAGTATTCACGTCTAGGGCAGTGAGAACACTCATTCAGTTGCGCTTATTTCACAGCATCAATAGTTTCCATATTAAAATTTGGGCTGAAATTGATGATAATCATCTGATAGAACATGTATTTTCACCAACATACGTAACTGGAACAGCTTAACAATCCAATAAATTTTTGCACACTCCATAGTGAGCTGCTGTATGCAATACCATACGCTATGTGCTGCGTTTATCTATTTGCACCATGATGAAGCCCTGATTCATTTCATTCCAGATGTGAACAGACAGTTACCTATTACTTTGGGGACCCTGAACAGTTGGAAAAAGAACTGTAACATTGGTCTCATGTTCACCTAAATACCCCTTAATATCTTCTTCAGGGACATATTAGAAATGTGGTACACGTTATACCTACGTTCCCAAGGGCTCAGAACATTGCCTGAAACAATTGTGATTTTTTTCTTCGAAAATTGAGGTACAAAAATATTTTGGAAATTTGTGGTAAGATCCTATGGGACCAAACTGCAGAGGTCATCCGTCCCTAGGCTTACACACTACTTAATCTAACTTAAAGTAACTTACGCTAAGGACAACACACACACCCATGCCCGAGAGAGGGAGCCGCGCGAACCGCGGCAAGGCGCCTTGGACAACGCGCAGCTTTACAACATGCAGCTTTACTGCATGATTAAATGATGATGGCGTCCTCTTGGGTAAAATATTCCGGAGGTAAAATAGTTCCCCATTCGGATCTCCGGGCGGGGACTACTCAAGAGGACGTCGTTATCAGGAGAAAGAAAACTGGCGTTCTACGGATCGGAGCGTGGAATGTCAGATCCCTTAATCGGGCAGGTAGGTTAGAAAATTTAAAAATGGAGATGGATAGGTTAAAGTTAGATATAGTGGGAATTAGTGAAGTTCGGTGGCAGGAGGAACAAGACTTTTGGTCAGGTGAATACAGGGTTATAAATACAAAATCAAATAGGGGTAATGCAGGAGTAGGTTTCATAATGAATAAAAAAATAGGAGTCCGGGTTAGCTACTACAAACAGCATAGTGAACGCATTATTGTGGCCAAGATAGACACGAAGCCCACGCCCACTACAGTAGTACAAGTTTATATGCCAACTAGCTCTGCAGATGATGAAGAAATAGATGAAATGTATGACGAGATAAAAGAAATTATTCAGGTTGTGAAGAGAGACGAAAATTTAATAGTCATGGGTGACTGGAATTCGTCAGTAGGAAAAGGGAGAGAAGGAAACATAGTAGGTGAATATGGAATGGGGGGAAGAAATGAAAGAGGAAGCCGCCTTGTAGAATTTTGCACAGAGCATAACTTAATCATAACTAACACTAGGTTCAAGAATCATAAAAGAAGGTTGCATACCTGGAAGAATCCTGGAGATACTAAAAGGTATCAGATAGATTATATAATGGTAAGACAGAGATTTAGGAACCAGGTTTTAAATTGTAAGACATTTCCAGGGGCAGATGTGGATTCTGACCACAATCTATTGGTTATGAACTGCAGATTGAAACTGAAGAAACTGCAAAAGGTGGGAATTTAAGGAGATGGGACCTGGATAAACTGAAAGTACCAGAGGTTGTAGAGAGTTTCAGGGAGAGCATAAGGGAACAATTGACAGGAATGGGGGAAAGAAATACAGTAGAAGAAGAATGGGTAGCTCTGAGGGATGAAGTAGTGAAGGCAGCAGACGATCAAGTAGGTAAAAAGGCGATGGCTAATAGAAATCCTTGGGTAACAGAAGAAATATTGAATTTAATTGATGAAAGGAGAAAATATAAAAATGCAGTGAATGAAGCAGGCAAAAAGGAATACAAACGTCTCAAAAATGAGATCGACAGGAAGTGCAAAATGGCTAAGCAGGGATGGCTAGAGGAAAAATGTAAGGATATAGAGGCTTGTCTCACTAGGGGTAAGGTAGATACTGCCTACAGGAAAATTAAAGAGACCTTTGGAGAGAAGAGAACCACTTGTATGAATACCAAGAGCTCAGATGGCAACCTAGTTCTAAGCAAAGAAGGGAAGGCAGAAAGGTGGAAGAAGTATATAGAGGGTTTATACAAGGACAATGTACTTGAGGACAATATTATGGAAATGGAAGAGGATGTAGACGAAGACGAAATGGGAGATAAGATACTGCGTGATGAGTTTGACAGAGCACTGAAAGACCCGAGTCGAAACAAGGCCCCGGGAGTAGACAACATTCCATTAGAACTACTGATAGCCTTGGGAGAGCCAGTCATGACAAAACTCTACCATCTGGTGAGCAAGATGTATGAGACAGGCGAAATACCCTCAGACTTCAAGAAGAATATAATAATTCCAATCCCAAAGAAAGCAGGTGTTGACAGATGTGAAAATTACCGAACTATCAGTTTAATAAGTCACAGCTGCAAAATACTAACGCGAATTCTTTACAGATGAATGGAAAAACTGGTAGAAGCGGACCTCGGGGAAGATCAGTTTGGATTCCGTAGAAATGTTGGAACACGTGAGGCAATACTAACCTTACGACTTATCTTAGAAGAAAGATTATGCAGTCCGGAACCGCGGGACTGCTACGGTCGCAGGTTCGAATCCTGCCTCGGGCATGGGTGTGTGTGATGTCCTTAGGTTAGTTAGGTTTAAGTAGTTCTAAGTTCTAGGGGACTTATGACCTAAGATGTTGAGTCCCATAGTGCTCAGAGCCATTTGAACCATTTGAAGAAAGATTAAGAAAAGGCAAACCTACGTTTCTAGCATTTGTAGACTTAGAGAAAGCTTTTGACAATGTTAACTGGAATACTCTCTTTCAAATTCTGAAGGTGGCAGGGGTAAAATACACGGAGCGAACGGATATTTACAATTTGTACAGAAACCAGATGGCAGTTGTAAGAGTCGAGGGGCATGAAAGGGAAGCAGTGGTTGGGAAAGGAGTGAGACAGAGTTGTAGCCTCTCCCCGATGTTATTCAATCTGTATATTGAGCAAGCAGTAAAGGAAACAAAAGAAAAATTCGGAGTAGGTATTAAAATTCATGGAGAAGAAGTAAAAACTTTGAGGTTCGCCGATGACATTGTAATTCTGTCAGAGACAGCAAATGACTTGGAAGAGCTGTTGAACGGAATGGACAGTGTCTTGAAAGGAGGACATAAGATGAACATCAACAAAAGCAAAACGAGGATAATGGAATGTAGTCAAATTAAATCGTGTGATTCTGAGGGAATTAGATTAGGAAATGAGACACTTAAAGTTGTAAAGGAGTTTTGCTATTTAGGGAGTAAAATAACTGATGATGGTCGAAGTAGAGAGGATATAAAATGTAGACTGGCAATGGCAAGGAAATCGTTTCTGAAGAAGAAAAATTTGTTAACATCGAGTATAGATTTAAGTGTCAGGAAGTCGTTTCTGAAAGTATTGGTATGGAGTGTAGCCATGTATGGAAGTGAAACATGGACGATAACTAGTTTGGACAAGAAGAGAATGGAAGCTTTCGAAATGTGGTGCTACAGCAGAATGCTGAAGATAAGGTGGGTAGATCACGTAATTAATGAGGAGGTATTCAATAGGATTGGGGAGAAGAGAAGTTTGTGGCACTACTTGACTAGAAGAAGGGATCGGTTGGTAGGACATGTTTTGAGGCATCAAGGAATCACAAATTTAGCATTGGAGGGCAGCGTGGAGGGTAAAAATCGTAGAGGGAGACCAAGAGATGAATAGACTAAGCAGATTCAGAAGGATGTAGGTTGCAGTAAGTACTGGGAGATGAAGAAGCTTGCACAGGATAGAGTAGCATGGAGAGCTGCATCAAAGCAGTCTCAGGACTGAGGACCACAACAACAACATTATATTGTGGCTCACAACATCACCAATCCCTGTTAAAGTGGACCTGTTAGTATGAAAATATACACTGACGGGATAAAATCGCAGCATCGAAACTTAATTGATGTAGAGTAACGAAATGTCGAGAATATATTTGACTAGGTAACATACGAGAGTTGGAACTTAAATAGTGGCAACTATTTATTCACAACCGATACAAAATAGTTACATGTTTGCACCTGTCACTGTCCTTCAAGGTGGTTACCAGCGTTGTGTAAAACACGGATTCAAAAAATGTCTTTCTCCTGAAAGACAAGTAGCTCTCACGAAGTAATGAATGCTAACGACAGGAGACGGCTAATTGATTCCCTATTTTTAGAGTTCCAGAAGGCTTTTGACACAATTTTTCAGAAGATACTTATAATTAAATTGCGTGCCTGTGAAGTACCGTTGTGTGAATGTATTCGTGATTTCCTGTCAGAAATATCACTGTTCATAATTGACGGAAAGTGATCGTGTGTAAGTAACAGAAGTAACATCTGGCGCACCCAAAGGAAGTGATACAGCTCCTCTGTTGTACCTGATCTACACAAACTATTTAGGAGACAATCTGAGCGGCCCTCTCAGATTGTTGGCAGATGAGGCTGTCATTTACCGTCTTATAAAGTCATTAGATGATCAAAACCAACTGCATAATGTTTTAGACTAGATATCTGTATAATAGTGCAGTGCCTTTGGTATTCATAATTACGATGCATGCATGTTCGAAGAAACTTTGGATCGTAATTAGAAATAGTACCGGCACTGCAATATCGTATTTATCCATCGACATGAGACAAGTGATTCTCAGGTAAAATGTCTCCCCTGTACGGAAATATACATAATGGACCTACGAGTACCGGTTGTAGACACGTGGTTGATGACGTATGGAACTTGAGATCCGTCTGTGAGTCGCGCTCGGCTAGCCGGATGGTAAGGCGACCGACCGCTCGCGATAAGCGGCGAATGAGGCTTGGAATCCCGCACCGGCACAAATTTTCATTGTCATCATTCAATTATACTGCTGATGTTTGTCCATGTTCGCAGTTGCGAACCCAGTCAATGTATCTGTATGGTGCGAAAAGTGACAGTTGACTCTAGATAATAAAAAGCGTGAATTCATCCACATGAACACCAAAAGGAATCCCCTAAATTTCAGTTACACCATAAATCACACAAAATACTAAAGGCTTAAAACTCAACTAAATACTTAGTGATAACAGTTACGAATAACTTACATTGGAACCATCACATAGATAATGTTGTAGGGAAAGCGAACCAGAGACTACGATTCATTGGCAGAACACTTACAAAATATAACAGGTATACGAAAGAGACTGTTTACTTTACGCTTGTCCGCCCTCTTCTGGAGTACTGGTGTGCGACGTGCACTCCGCGTCATATAGGATTGACAGAGGACATCGAGAAATATCAAAGAACGGAATCTCGTTTACTACTATCGCGAAATATGGGAGAGAGTGCCAGAGATATGATACACGAATTGGGGTGGCGTCATTAAAACAAAGGCGTTTTCCTATCATCACATTTCTCCTCAGAGTGTGAAAATATTTTGTTGTCACCCACCTACATGGGGAGAAATGATCGTCATAATAAAATAGAGAAATCAGAGCTGACACGGAAAAAGTGGTAGTTTCTCACGCGCTCTCGTCGAGAATGGGCCGGTAGATAAGTACCTTAAAGATCGTTCGATGAACCCTCCGCTAGGCACTTAATTATAAATTGTAGAGTAATTACGTAGATGCACATGTAGATGTCTCTCTCTGCTGCCACATCGAGGGAGGGGACAACCATGGTCGCTGTGCTGTGAATTCGTGTTGGTACAGATGTGGATAGTTGTCTTGCAGCAGACAAGGTTGTTTCCTGATTCATGGCAAGTGACGTGACTGTACAACCTCGCATAACCAAACGAACACTACACCATCCATCCAAGAAGTTCCGAGAATGATTTTATTCCTGGTGTACAAGCAACATGAACGGAGTAACTGCAGTGTCAGCTTGAATCATTACTGTTAACAATAGATGTGCATTTAATCAGTCAGTTGCGAGAAGGCAGTGTTAAGTTGCGGATGTGCGACCGTAGTGCGTCAGCGTAGTGTCAAAATCGCAATGGAGTAACATCAGTTAATGAAGTGTTCAATGCATTCTCCATGACGATTAGAAAAAGAGAGAGGTGTCTACAAAGTTTGTCCCACACAGCTTGACCCCTGTACGGAATGAAAGACGTGTGGACGGACACCTACAGTGACCTAAATGAAATGCAAAATTATTCTTCCGTAAAAATCATTGCGGGTGACGAATCTTGGGGTTATCAATACGGACCTACTACAAAACGACAAACTGCAGAAATTCACATGCGACATTCAAGCCAACGTGACCCCTCTACATCTACATCTACATCTACATGGATCACCTTCAAAATTCTCTATTATTCCAATCTCATGTAGACAGAACGAACACCTATATCTTACCGTATGAGCCCTGATTTCCCTTATTTCATCGTGGTGATTGTTCCTCCCTATGTAGGTCGGTGTCAACAAAATACTTTCGCATTCGGAGGAGAAAGTTGGTGATTGGAATTCTGTGAGAAGACTCCGTCGCAACGAAAAACGCCTTTCATTTGACGATGTCCAGCCCAAATCCTGTATCATTTCTGTGACACTCACTCCCATATTTCGCGATAATAAAAAACGTGCTGCCCTTCATTGAACCTTTTCGATGTACTCCGTCAGTCTTATCTGGTAAGGATCCCACACCGCACAGCTATATTCTAAAAGAGGACGGACAAGCATAGCGTAGGCAGTCTACTTAGTAGATGTGTTACATTTTCTAAGTGTCCTGCCAATAACCCCCCATGAACCATGGACCTTGCCGTCGGTGGGGAGGCTTGCGTGCCTCAGCAATACAGATGGCGTACCGTAGGTGCAACCACAACGGAGGGGTATCTGTTGAGAGGCCAGACAAACATGTGGTTCCTGAAGAGGGGCAGCAGCGTTTTCAGTAGTTGCAGGGGCAACAGTCTGGATGATTGACTGATGCGGCCTTGTAACATTAACCAAAACGGCCTTGCTGTGCTGGTACTGCGAACGGCTGAAAGCAAGGGGAAACTACAGCCGTAATTTTTCCCGAGGACATGCAGCTTTACTGTATGATTAAATGATGATGGTGTCCTCTTGGGTAAAATATTCCGAAGGTATAATAGTCCCCCATTCGGATCTCCGGGCGGGGACTACTCAAGAGGACGTCATTATCAGGAGAAAGAAAACTGGCGTTCTACGGATCGGAGCGTGGAATGTCAGATCCCTTAATCGGGCAGGTAGGTTAGAAAATTTAAAAATGGAGATGGATAGGTTAAAGTTAGATATAGTGGGAATTAGTGAAGTTCGGTGGCAGGAGGAACAAGACTTTCGGTGTGGTGAATACAGGGTTATAAATACAAAATCAAATAGGGGTAATGCAGGAGTAGGTTTCATAATGAATAAAAAAATAGGAGTGCGCGTTACCTACTACTAGCAGCATAGTGAACGCATTATTGTGGCCAAGATAGACACAAAGCCCATGCCTACTACAGTAGTACAAGTTTATATGCCAACTAGCTCTGCAGATATGAAGAAATTGAAGAAATGTATGACGAGATAAAAGAAATTATTCAGGTGGTGAAGGGAGACGAAAATTTAATAGTCATGGGTGACTGGAATTCGTCAGTAGGAAAAGGGAGAGAAGGAAACATAGTAGGTGAATATGGAATGGGGGGAAGAAATGGAAGAGGAAGCCGCCTTGTAGAATTTTGCACGGAGCATAACTTAATCATAGCTAACACTTGGTTCAAGAATCATAAAAGAAGGTTGTATACCTGGAAGAATCCTGGAGATACTAAAAGGTATCAGATAGATTATATAATGGTAAGACAGAGATTTAGGAACCAGGTTTTAAATTGTAAGACATTTCCAGGGGCAGATGTGGATTCTGACCACAATCTATTGGTTATGAACTGCAGATTGAAACTGAAGAAACTGCAAAAGGTGGGAATTTAAGGAGATGGGACCTGGATAAACTGAAAGTACCAGAGGTTGTAGAGAGTTTCAGGGAGAGCATAAGGGAACAATTGACAGGAATGGGGGAAAGAAATACAGTAGAAGAAGAATGGGTAGCTCTGAGGGATGAAGTAGTGAAGGCAGCAGACGATCAAGTAGGTAAAAAGGCGATGGCTAATAGAAATCCTTGGGTAACAGAAGAAATATTGAATTTAATTGATGAAAGGAGAAAATATAAAAATGCAGTGAATGAAGCAGGCAAAAAGGAATACAAACGTCTCAAAAATGAGATCGACAGGAAGTGCAAAATGGCTAAGCAGGGATGGCTAGAGGAAAAATGTAAGGATATAGAGGCTTGTCTCACTAGGGGTAAGGTAGATACTGCCTACAGGAAAATTAAAGAGACCTTTGGAGAGAAGAGAACCACTTGTATGAATACCAAGAGCTCAGATGGCAACCTAGTTCTAAGCAAAGAAGGGAAGGCAGAAAGGTGGAAGAAGTATATAGAGGGTTTATACAAGGGCGATGTACTTGAGGACAATATTATGGAAATGGAAGAGGATGTAGACGAAGACGAAATGGGAGATAAGATACTGCGTGAAGAGTTTGACAGAGCACTGAAAGACCTGAGTCGAAACAAGGTCCCGGGAGTAGACAACATTCCATTAGAACTACTGATGGCCTTGGGAGAGCCAGTCATGACAAAACTCTACCATCTGGTGAGCAAGATGTATGAGACAGGCGAAATACCCTTAGACTTCAAGAAGAATATAATAATTCCAATCCCAAAGAAAGCAGGTGTTGACAGATGTGAAAATTACCGAACTATCAGTTTAATAAGTCACACCTGCAAAATACTAACGCGAATTCTTTACAGACGAATGGGTTAATTGGTAGAAGCGGACCTCGCGGAAGATCAGTCTGGATTCCGTAGAAATGTTGGAACACGTGAGGCAATACTAACCTTACGACTTATCTTAGAAGAAAGATTAAGAAAGGCAAACCTACGTTTCTAGCATTTGTAGACTTAGAGAAAGCTTTTGACAATGTTATTGGAATACTCTCTTTCAAATTCTGAAGGTGGCAGGGGTAAAATACAGGGAGCGAAAGGCTATTTACAATTTGTACAGAAACCAGATGGCAGTTATAAGAGTCGAGGGGCATGAAAGGGAAGCAGTGGTTGGGAAAGGAGTGAGACAGGGTTGTAGCCTCTCCCCGATGTTATTCAATCTGTATATTGAGCAAGCAGTAAAGGAAACAAAAGAAAAATTCGGAGTAGGTATTAAAATTCATGGAGAAGAAGTAAAAACTTTGAGGTTTGCCGATGACATTGTAATTCTGTCAGAGACAGCAAAGGACTTGGAAGAGCAGTTGAACGGAATGGACAGTGTCTTGAAAGGAGGATATAAGATGAACATCAACAAAAGCAAAACGAGGATAATGGAATGTAGTCAAATTAAATCGTGTGATTCTGAGGGAATTAGATTAGGAAATGAGACACTTAAAGTAGTAAAGGAGTTTTGCTATTTAGGGAGTAAAATAACTGATGATGGTCGAAGTAGAGAGGATATAAAATGTAGACTGGCAATGGCAAGGAAATCGTTTCTGAAGAAGAAAAATTTGTTAACATCGAGTATAGATTTAAGTGTCAGGAAGTCGTTTCTGAAAGTATTGGTATGGAGTGTAGCCATTTATGGAAGTGAAACATGGACGATAACTAGATTGGACAAGAAGAGAATAGAAGCTTTCGAAATGTGGTGCTACAGAAGAATGATGAAGATAAGGTGGGTAGATCACTTAACTAATGAGGAGGTATTGAATAGGATTGGGGAGAAGAGAAATTAGTGGCACAACTTGACTAGAAGAAGGGATCGGTTGGTAGGACATGTTTTGAGGCATCAAGGGATCACAAATTTAACATTGGAGGGCAGTGTGGAGGGTAAAAATCGTAGAGGTAGACCAAGAGATGAATACACTAAGCAGATTCAGAAGGATGTAGGCTGCAGTAGGTACTGGGAGATGATGAAGATTGCACAGGATAGAGTAGCATGGAGAGCTGCATCAAACCAGTCTCAGGACTGAAGACCACAACTACAACAACTGCCAATAAAACGCTTTCTTTGGTTAGCCTCCCCACAACATTATCTGTGTGTTCCTTCCGATTTAAGTTGTTCGTAACTGTAATACCTAGGTATTTAGTTGAATTTAGGGTTTTTAGATTAGACTGATTAATCGTGTAACCGAAGTTTAAGGAGTTCCTTTTAGCACTCATTTGGATGACCTCACTGTTTTCGTTATTTAGGGTCAACTGCCAATTTTCGCACCATTAAGATATCTTTTCTAAATCGTTTTGCAATTTGTTTTGATCTTCCGATGACTTTATTAGTCGATAAACGACAGTGTCATCTGCAAACAACCTAAGACGGCTGCTCAGATGTCTCCCAAATCGTTTATATAGATAAGGAACAGCAAAGGGCCTATAACACTACCTTGGGGAACGCCAGAAATCACTTCTGTTTTACTCGATGACTTTCCGTCAGTTACTACGAACTGTGACCTCTCTGACAGGAAATCACAAATCCAGTCACATAACTGCGACGATATTCCATAAGCACGCAATTTAACTACGAGCCGCTTGTGTGGTACAGTGTCAACAGCCTTACCGGAAATCCAGAAATACGGAATCGATCTGAAATCCCTTGTCAATAGTACTCAACATTTCAAGTGAATAAAGAGCTAGTTGTATTTCACAGGAACGATGTTTTCTAAACCCTTGATGACTGTGCGTCAGTAGACCGTTTTCTTCGAGGTAATTCATAATGTTTGAACAATGTTCCAAAACCTGCTGCATATCGACGTCAACGATAGTGGATTGCTCTTGCTACCTTCATTGAATATTGGTGTGGCCTGTGCAACTTTCCAGTCTTTGGTTGCGTATCTTTCGTCCGGGGAACGGTTGTATATGATTGTTAGGTATGGAACTAATGCATCAGCATATTCCGATACCTGATTGGTATACAGTCTGGACCAGATGACTTGCTTTAATTAAGTGATTTAAGTTTTTTCACTACGCCGTGGATATTTACTTCTACGTTACTCATGTTGGCAGCTGTTCTCGATTCGAATTCTGGAATATTTACTTCGTCTTCTTTTGTGAAGGCTTTTCGGAACAATGTACTGAGCAGTGTGTCGGCTGGTATCGATATAGGTTTGCACTCTAACCTAGCAATAAGTCTGATGGTGTCCCGCTAGAGGGCGCGAACTACCCCTGCTTGCCTGCTTGTAGAGCTCTCAGCGCATAGGCATTCTCTCGATCGTTTGGAGTTTTCTTGCTGCAGCTAAGCTTCGGCAGCCCGTCTGCCGTTTGCATTGGCCCATTGGAGGCATTTAAAGAGACATGTTGCAGTCGGAAGACTCCAGTAATTGTCGGACAGAAGACGGCTGCCTGTAATGAACATAATGTTGGCGACTTCATCGCAAGCAACACCAGCAGATCGGGAGGACAATTAATTGCAAAAGATCTCAGAATATTCGCCTTCAGTCTTTTGGTGTTTCACCGCCAGTGACTTTGAGACTCAGCTACATTTATTTCGTTGGCCAAATTCGGCGGCTTCTGGGAGTGTGGCGCAGCTCTACTAGTGTCTGTTTGCCGATGATGCTGTAGTCTACAGGAAAGTAGTATCACACGAAAGTTGTGGACAAATCAATGAAGAGTTGCAGAAAATAAATGAGTGGTGTAATGACTGGCAGTTATTTCTCAATACTAGTAAGTGTAACCTACTGCGTATAACAAGGCGAAAATCCCCATTCATGTAAAAGTGCAAAATAAATGCCCAGTCTTTGGTAGCGGTAACATCTGTCAAGTGTCTGGGTGTGACTATTCGAAATGATCTCAAATGGAAAGGCGAACTCTGGATTGCGGTTTATAGGTAGAATCTTGGAGCGATGCAGTCCTTCAAACAAAGGAAATTGCTTACAATACTTTAGTTCGTCCAGTCTTAGAGTACTGTTCTTCTGTATAAGTCCCATATCAGTTGGGTCTGATCCAAGAGATTGAGAAGGTCCAAAGAAGAGCGGCAACATTCGTGACTGGTACATTTAGCCATCGCGAGAGCATTACAAATCTCATTGAAAGTTCGAAGTGGGACACACTTGCAGATAGACGACGCGCTAAACGGAAGGGGCTGCTCACTAAATTCCGAAATCCGATCTTCGCCGAGGATGTAGATTGTAGAGCATATATTATTACCACCAACTTCCAAATCGCGCAATGATCACCATTCAAAGATAAGGGACATTAGAGCTCGTACTGAGGCGTTCTGACAGCGATCCGCGAGTGGAACAGTGGGGAGGGGGAATATGACTGTGGCGCGAATTGTGCCCTCCGCCACACACCGCTTGGTCGCTAGCGGAGCATATATGTAGACATGTAGATGTAGATACAGTGCGTCCTTCAAGTCATGGGGCTGTTATGTACGCTTGTTGTGGCTGACGGAAACGAAACGGAAGATTGAAACTTGTGCTACACTGGACTGTATGGCAAAATGTTTCTGCAGTATGATACGCAGTAGTGTGTGCGCGCAGGTGATAAAGCAACGAACGAACTGTGTAGCAGCAGAGTATCAAGCCACGTCAGTCAAGATGTGGGCGGTACAGTGGACAGTTCGGTGTGTTTTGTGGCTTGCTGAATTCCAATCCCTGACTTGCGTTCAACGTTAATATTGTCGCGTTTATAACAAAGAGCCACCGCATAGAAACAACAATAATCGGCGTTATAAGCAGTTAAAGGATACCAGCAGTTTGTTGGACAAATCCAATTCTGGTAGGCCTTCGGTAAGTGACGATTCTGCTATGCGTGATAGCTAGCTACTGAGCGTAAAAAAATTGTTCGAGAACTAGGCCTAAAAAGACTACAGTTCATAAGTTTTTTAAGAAACGTCGCCCTTTTTCGGACTACAAATTCCAATTGTTGCACGCTGTCAAACCGACAGACAGACGCAAATGATTCGCAATTTTGTTACAGATATACTTAATGAGAATGACCATCACGAACTATTTATTAGAAGATATCCTTTACTGATGAGGTCACGTGTGTGGTCACGTTCATCGCTATAACGTCAGAATATGGGCTTCTGAATATCCCCGTGCCCACAATGAGTGCGAACGTTAATACCCCCAAGCTAACATGTGCTGTGGCCTGATGTACGATAAAGTTATAGCCCCATACATGTGTTTTTGGATAGGGTCCGCCTTTAGCAGAACGCAATTGTTTTTAACCCAGGCGGACCCTATCCAAAAACACCTGTATTGTTAAAGCAAACACGGAAAAAAGAGCTTCAACCCCAAGATATTATAGTCCCATTTTTCACTGCGGAGCAGACTGTGATGTCAAACTACTTCCTTAACATCTTCCTTAACATGCCCTGCTACAGTTTCCAGAAGGTGTCATCTTTCAACAAGACGGCTCTCCCTCACACCACGCCACTAATATTCGCGAGTTTCCGGAAAAAAATTACCCCAGTGATGGATAGGAAGGGGTGGTTTAAGTCATGGCCATCTAGACGCCCGGCCGTAAAGTGTTTAGACATTTACTTTTGAACGTGAAGCAACGTGTGTACAGTGAATGTATCAACGACATTAATCATTTGAAAGGGAATCACAGATGCTGTTCACTCTTTTACAGCAAATATAGGCGTGTGTGGGAAGAACCTGTACATCGTTTCGATATGTGGAGGGCAACAAATAGAAGCCTCACGCAACAGCTCTGAACAGGTACGCAAAGTTGGTGAGTTTCTCTTTCATTTCCATCTCTTTTCACATTTCTGTCTTGTTTCATTGCTTTTCTGCGACCATGACTTTCTGGACACACTGTTTTATGTGTAAAACCATAAACCACTTCCACAGTATTTCTTGTGTTGACGTCATCATCATTTCATCCTCATTACCGGCACGCAAGTCGCCCAGTGTGGCATCGATTGCAATAACACTCGCCCTCGACGGCCAAACTTCCCCGGATGGGGCCTCCCAGCCAGCAAAGCCTTACGATCATTTCATTTTTTGTTTTGAGTTGTGCCAAGGAGCATGGTCTCAGCTTTGATTATGGCATGTTCTATATTTTATTGAAGGTTAATAGCACTTGAACTTGATATTCCCGGTTTTTCATAAACATATGTAATCAGATGGTCTTGGGAGAGCCAGTCATGACAAAACTCTACCATCTGGTGAGCAAGATGTATGAGACAGGCGAAATACCCTCAGACTTCAAGAAGAATATAATAATTCCAATCCCAAACAAAGCAGGTGCTGACAGATGTGAAAATTACCGAACTATCAGTTTAATAAGTCACACCTGCAAAATACTAACGCGAATTCTTTACAGACGAATGGGTTAATTGGTAGAAGCGGACCTCGCGGAAGATCAGTCTGGATTCCGTAGAAATGTTGGAACACGTGAGGCAATACTAACCTTACGACTTATCTTAGAAGAAAGATTAAGAAAAGGCAAACCTACGTTTCTAGCATATTTGTAGACTTAGAGAAAGCTTTTGACAATGTTAACTGGAATACTCTCTTTCAAATTCTGAAGGTGGCAGGGGTAAAATACAGGGAGCGAACGGCTATTTACAATTTGTACAGAAACCAGATGGCAGTTGTAAGAGTCGAGGGGCATGAAATGGAAGCAGTGGTTGGGAAAGGAGGGAGACAGGGTTGTAGCCTCTCCCCGATGTTATTCAATCTGTATATTGAGCAAGCAGTAAAGGAAACAAAAGAAAAATTCGGAGTAGGTATTAAAATTCATGGAGAAGAAGTAAAAACTTTGAGGTTCGCCGATGACTTTGTAATTCTGTCAGAGACAGCAAAAGACTTGGAAGAGCAGTTGAACGGAATGGACAGTGTCTTGAAAGGAGGATATAAGATGAACATCAACAAAAGCAAAACGAGGATAATGGAATGTAGTCAAATTAAATCGGGTGATGCTGAGGGAATTAGATTAGGAAATGAGACAAAGTAGTAAAGGAGTTTTGCTATTTAGGGAGTAAAATAACTGATGATGGTCGAAGTAGAGAGGATATAAAATGTAGACTGGCAATGGCAAGGAAACCGTTTCTGAAGAAGAGAAATTTGTTAACATCAAGTATAGATTTAAATGTCAGGAAGTCGTTTCTGAAAGTATTTGTATGGAGTGTAGCCATGTATGGAAGTGAAACATGGACGATAACTAGTTTGGACAAGAAGAGAATAGAAGCTTTCGAAACGTGGTGCTACAGAAGAATGCTGAAGATAAGGTGGGTAGATCACGTAACTAATGAGGAAGTATTGAATAGGATTGGGGAGAAGAGAAGTTTGTGGCACAACTTGACAAGAAGAAGGGATCGGTTGGTAGGACATGATTTGAGGCATCAAGGGATCACAAATTTAGCATTGGAGGGCATCGTGGAGGGTAAAAATCGTAGAGGGAGACCAAGAGATGAATACACTAAGCAGAAGGATGTAGGTTGCAGTAGGTACTGGGAGATGAAGAAGCTTGCACAAGATAGAGTAGCATGGAGAGCTGCATCAAACCAGTCTCAGGACTGAAGACCACAACACAAACATGTAATCAGAGCTCTGGGTTATTTCAGGTATAAATGTTTATGAACCTGTTTGATACCTCTTTATTGTGTATCCTTGCTTATTACCATGTTTTAATTAGACTGTTTTGATTGTTGTAATACAGCCACTTTACGCCACAAAGTTCTCTGGTTTGCCAGTTGGAATGCATATCCAGTCTTACTGAGGGAGAACAAAAAATGGCTCTGAGCACTATGGGACTTAACATCTCAGGTCATCAGTCCCCTAGAACTTAGAACTACTTAAACCTAACTAACCTAAGGACATCACACACATCCATGCCCGAGGCAGGATTCGAACCTGCGACCGTACCGGTCGCAGACTGAAGCGCCTAGAACCGCTCGGCCACCAGCGGCCGGCTGAGGGAGAACAGCTCATGATAGTATTTTGTCTGCTTAAACTCACATTGTATTACTCTTCTGGTGTCTGACACGTGATCCATTCATTGTCTTATTGTTAAGCCTCGGGGGCATCCAATTGAGTTTTTTTAAAAATAAAATTGTTCCTTTGGCATAATTTTTTCTTGGTTTAGTCCTTTCATTTCCAATTCCCTGTTTTCCTATCTTTCACATTCTGAAGAAGGGTTTTTCTAATAGTTTCACATGGTTTTATTTAAGGTGGCAGGATATTTTACCACCTGACATGTGATTTTCCACGACACACCGATTCGACTGATACGGCACATGCCATGCTTTGGACGTAATTAGCGTAATTTGCATAATGAGGAGTGCAATGAACAATGAACACATACTTCGTGTACACGGTGTTAATAGTCCCTTCCTAATTTGTATGCAGATAAATGAGTACATTTTTATAGCAACCGTGGAACTGAAGTGCAAGCGACCAGTCGCTCACATTAGGACGCAGTAGGGCGACAGGGAAATCCACTTTAGGAAACATTGGTGAGGCACAATAAACCAACCCGCACAACAGGGAGCCAATTGAAGACGAAAATGCTATCGGCCCTCGCCTTTTCGCATTTCTAAGGCAGGTGGAAAAAAAAGAAACCTCTGCGTTGTCGCAGGTTTAGTAAATACATGGATCACGAGATCCTGTAGTGAGTAGTGCATGTGCTTTACATATAAAGACGCCTGCCCTGGCGAAACTTTAACGTAATAACAAAAACTCCGACATTGATTGAACGAAAGGAAGACAAGGACGGAGAAGGCAACGTCATTGCGAGGCAGAAGTTCCTAGGAAAATTCTGATTGGCTCGGACGGAATGTACCGAGCGCTCTCATCGGCCGATAACAGTGTTGGTGTGAAACAAGGCCGTGTTACAGTGGGGGAAGTTCTCGACAGTATAGTCAGTTGCGGATGGATAATAGAGGATCTCGTTTCTTGAGAAGCGTCGAATGTTGCACGGGGCGCTCAACGCTCTGTGGCGGCGCAGAGAGGTTTCTCTGTGCGCATTTTTGGTTCACTAGGCTCTGTTTCAACAATATTTATGCTGAATCCCTCGTAGATCACAAAACAAATGTTCAAATGCGTGTGAAATCTTATGGGACTTAACTGCTAAGGTCATCAGTCCCTAAGCTTACACACTGCTTAACCTAAATTATCCTAAGGACAAACACATACACCCATGCCCGAGGGAGGACTCGAACCTCCGCCGGGACCAGCCACACAGTCCATGATTGTAGCGCCTTAGACTGCGCGTCGAATCCCGCACGGCTTCTCGTAGAGCACCAAATCGGAGAAAACGAAATGAGTCGTTTTAGTTAACGTTCTTGAGAGAACTTGGAGGGAAACATTCTGCACGTCGCCCAGCCTCGGCGAGTTTACAGAGCCATTTTGTCTTAGCCTAGGGACACATCCAGTCTTCCACTTCACGGAAACTTAGGGAAGTTTTCAGCTGGTTAAATTCACTTAGAGGCCAGCATAGTGGTATTAGGTGGGCAGGTACAAGCCACGTCGCACGCAGCAGCTGGTCACCGCCGCCGCCGTTCAAAAGGTAAATGTATTGTTGAGGCACTAAATGTTGAAGTCACTAGGGTGCTTTCACTTCAGAACTGTGAAAGCTTGGAGTAATGGCTAGAATTCCCTCGTGTTCGTGACAGTCGCGTCATCCTGTGGTTTAAATTCGGATAATCCCTACAGGTGGTAGGAAACACTGCCCAGCTACAGTAGCTTAGTTTATGTTGTCAGAGTGAGTATTTCTGACGGAAATTTCAGTTAAGATTTCCACTTGCACTTTTGTCATATTTTATCGTATTATGCTTTGTTAAATTTACTGAATATACTTTTTGCCTTATTATTTTGACCTGTGATCTTCGAAGACTGTATAGGATTTTATTAAGATTGCCATTAGCGATTTCACTGCACAGGAATCCTGCCTCTCTCTTATTACCACATTCAGACAGATTGTGGCTTTCCTTTGGCAGCTGTTTTGTAACTTTGCTTGCTCCATTACTATGTATCTACCCCTGTCTTCTGCAATTAATAGCGAGCGAGGTGGCGTCCTGGTTAGCACACTGGACTCTCATTCAAGAGTATGACGGTTCAAACCCACGTCTCGCCATCCAGGTTTGGGTTTTCTGTGATTTCCTTAAATCTCTTCAGGCAAATGCCGGGATGGTTCCCTTGAAAGGGCATGGCCAACTTCCTCCCCCATCCTTGCACAATCCAATGGGACCGATGCCCTCGCTGTTTGGTGCCCTCCACCCAAATCAGCCAGTTATCAATTAATAACAGTTGCTGCGTTTTTACTCACACAAATTTATTCAATATCCCACACCTCATAGGATACATGAACTATGTAGCACTTCTAATGTGCTTGTCTCGCTGCTACCGGAACAGAAACAGAAAAGTAAAGTTTTGCTCCCTCAGTTCTGCTCCAGTTTTGCTCCACCGATACTGTGGCTACCTTAAAATAAAAAGGTAAGCTTTTGTGCCTGGGTTCTAAAACAAACCCCAGCTCTGGCAATAATTCCTTCTGTATTTTCCTTAGACCCTCTTAAATACTTCTGTGGCCACAGCACGTTTATCCCTAGCTGCCTCTTACAGCCTGCTGCATAACCTCCTGTACTTCTGTTACTTTCCCTCATACTCTCCAAACACTGTCTACTACGGACAACTTTACAATCTAAGACTTATACTTCGGTTTGTAGTTCCATGATATTCTGATTAACTGCCTCATCTCCAGCTCTGGCATACTGCATTACTTCTCCAGTCAGTCGTCGTAGTAGTCGTGTGTTATTCAATACATCCTTCTCTAAACGTGCAATATGTGTCCTCTCACAATGACTCAGGAATTTGTTTCCTTTTGCCCACTACTTAACCTCTGCTATGGTTCATTCACCCTTGAAATGTCTTCAATAACAGCAGTGCTAAATATTGTTATCATAAACTGCCTTCCAGTGTTGATACAACTCCTCTTTCTTAACGTATGTGGAGCAACCTCCAGTACCTGGGTCACCTCACTCCTTAATTTTTGGTACATTCCATATATTCTCTCACATACCTAGGCACTTCCTTTGAGTATCCCGTGCTTTTCTGTTCTCTGACGGAATTCATTGAATGCTTCCTCCAATCTTCACACCTTGATACGCATATCCCATGTGTTGAATACCGCATGTATCATCGGCAATAACTAGTGATCACTCCGTCTTTCTGCTTGGCGAACAGTATTCTCCCCTTCCAGGTGCTGGTTCCGTAACGATTCCGCCTCAATAAAGATTAGCAGTCCTGCTATGAACTGCATCGTCTCGCCTTCTCTGCACCTCACCTACAGGCAGGAATACCTATTTCTTTTCTCCCCCTAAAATTCATTGCTGCTCTGCACCTGCTTATACTAATCACGTTAATTTTATACTTAACCTAAAAAATATTAAATGACTATCTGCTAGGCCTTAATCCATAGGGGTTCCTCCTTACTGTTTCATTCACAACCTATTGTTCTGATACCTTTCTCCTCATTCCGCCTTTCCAGTCTGCCTCTCCCAGACTCCCTCGAAACGTTTTCCAGTGCCAAACATACACAATCGTCATTCTCGTTGGCAATTGGATTTTGACAGTTACTGGCGACGTAGTGTCTCCCACTTACGAGTAGTTTGGCCTCTGATACTTTGCAACAAACACCCTGTGGTGTATACAAAGTTGACAGCATCACCCACTGACCAACCTTACACTGTGGCAGTCATGTATTTTCCCTCCGTACTCTATTTCGAATTTAATCCTGTATTCTGTTTCGAGTTGTAGGTGGTGATGACTTACTTCAAATAGACATCCCATTTGGTGTCATGTGAGTCAACGTAGTATTCAAGAATCTTCCTGATCGGTCTATGCACTCTTCCAATTCTCCCATTGGCTTATGGATGGAGAGGACCAACTTCTTCACGTTCAATAACTTACCCAGTCCTTGAATAGATCTGACATGAAGTTCGTTCCCTGGTCTGTTACTATTTTTTCAGGCACGCCAAGCTTCAGTATAAAATTATTCACAAGCGGTTGCGCCACTGTTGCTGCCTGCTGGTTTGGCATCGTGACCTACATGTCTTCAAAAAATGACTGTGATTGTGAGTACATACTTATTGCCTGCAGGTGTTTTATTGATTGGACCAAAACCAGTCCCCAGATATTCGAATAGTGCTAATACTTCAGGTACGCTCTGCAGTAGTATTCTTCTTCGACACAAATCCGCTCTCTGTGTGCTTGGTTCAAATGGTTCAAATGGCTCTGAGCACTGTGGGACTTAACATCTGAGGTCATCAGTCCCCTAGAAGTTAGAACTACTTAAACCTAACTAACCTAAGGACATCACACACATCCATGCCCGAGGCAGGATCCAAACCTGTGACCGTAGCAGTAGCGGTATTCCAGACTGAAACGCCTAGAACCGCTCGGTCACCGCGGCCGGCTCTCTGTGTGCACTGTACGCAATTCTGCACATACTAGTTTACATCTATCTGCCTAATCTTCCACCAATGCCTTTTTGCTACTCTTCTGTTGGTACATCTGCAACCTCCACGACCCACTAATATTTCATCATGAGCTTCTCGTACCACTCTATTCCTTAGCTTCACTAATAACACTACCTGCTGTCCAAACTTAGTTTCTCTGTATAGTAACCCATCCTGTATAGTGACTGCTTGAAATTCCATTTCTTATGTTCATTACCCTTAAAACGTGATACTGCTATTTTTTTACTTAAGCCATTCGCATTTCCGTGCTTGTTCCCAGATTTATGCTTGACTTTGAAATGAAATTTACTTAGTCTTACCGCCCATCACGTTAACCTGCTAGGAGGCTCCTTTAACGTCAACAACCATTTTAATGCCACATGATCTGTTATCACACTAAAATTTTTACGGTACAGATAATATCTGAAACATGTGATTCCATAAATAAAGTTTAACATCTCTTTCTCCATCGGCTCTCTCATGGCTCAGGGCAAGCCGCCCTGTCCCATGGTTGAACACAGGACCATTTATAGCATTCCAGGATGTCACTTACGATGTCGCAGGCTCATGGTGCAGGCTCTGATACTGAGACGAGAAGCTACCAGATGTTCTATGCCTTCTGGCTCTTGTGACAACACACACCTAAGTGCATGGTTTGATGTATCACATGATAAAACAAAATTCCGGAAGTACCAATATCGGACTCGATGTTAAAGCTTCTTTTAACTCCTCAAAAACATGCTGGCACTCTTCTCAACACACAAATTTAGTGCGTATATTTAACAATAGTGTCAACGATCTGGCAATATCTAAAGATATTTTTACAAACCGGAGATAATAGTTTTCGGGCCCCAAGAAGGATTGCAACTCCTTTTCAGATTCTGGTGGAGGAAATTCATGTACAGCTCTAGTTAATCTTGGGTCTGTGTTAACCGTATCTTTACTTAAGATATGACCTAGGTCTGCTACCTCTTCCATCACAAAATAAAAATTTTCTATACTCACTGTTAACTTCACTGCTTTTATCCTTATAAATACTTCTCTTAATCGCTGCATATCATCGAGATACGCTAAGCATTGCCAGCATTTTAATCCTCTGGGTACTCTGTCCAACAATCTCTGGTATGCTGAAGGTACTTTTTTTAAATCCGAATGGCAATCTTCTGGATTGATAGTGTCCCCAGGGCGCCGAAAACGCTGTTTTGTGTCGACTCTGTGGTTACCTCTATCTGATGATAATCGCTCATCAGATCCGTTGGTGAAAAATATTTGCATTGCCCTAAATGATCCAAGATTTCTGTGATATTTGGCAAAGGGTAGGCGTACGTTATGGTTATTGCACTTAGGTATTGATAATCACAACAAAACGTATATTTTCGTGTTCCATCAATTTATCTTTTTGGTACGACTATTCCTGCCGCCCACCCATGCACTACTACTTTCTTCATTTATGCTGTCTTTCAACTGCTGATCGAGAAATTCCTCAAAATTGGGTAAAATTACCTAGGTTTTCTGGAAAGTTTGGGCTAGAGTGGTGGTTCATTTCCCATTGGTATGTGATGCTGTGTAATATGCACAACTGGTAATGGCCGTTATGGGAAAAAATTGATCATTAAGTTCCAGAAGTATTTTTCCATCCGTTCCCTATTGCTTCCCTCTAGGTGCTTCACTTTTTCTAGTAACGCAGTTTCAATGGCGTCCAGCGACTGTCCATGGCTGACACCCCTCGAGTTCAATTTTTCTTTGTCCAGGATATCCATATTAGTGATTAACAACCCATCGGTTAATCCTATGTCCCCTGCGCTATAATTATCTATAAAAAGAAGTACCTTCTTTCCACCTTTTATTTCTTGTACATATACAATACCTCTTAACTAAGTGGCCCACCTAATCTAATACTTCATTCTCTTCTAACGGTTTCGTCACACACAATATTCGTACCTGAAAGTTAGACTCAACACTGACACACAGTGATTTCCCAGTACCCTTAGGTACACAATCGTGTGAATCAAGGCTTACTGTGATCGTTTACAGTTTAATCGGTTTGTCCTTTGTGACGGACTCCCCTCGCGACATCACTACATTGGCAATGGCTTCACCTAAGTGAAACATGTTTCCTTCAAGTTCCACTATATGCTGTCCAAGATCGACTATGGCACAACAGTGATACAAGGAAGCTAGTCATAGAATCATGTTCGTGTGGCACGATATCTACACGTTGTTTAAATTGAACTGTATCCAGGCAAACGTTTATGCCACCTATCCTAATGGTGTGACATCTTTATCTCTTACTACTCGCAATCGATACAAGGGTGAGGCCCATTGCATACGTTTCACCAGATCACTATTGGCGGCCGACACATGGGCCCCTTTGTCCAATAATATCCTGCAACCCTTTTTCCCCACTATTCCTCTTATCGTACAGTCCGCCTCTGCATACGATTTCGTAGTACCCAATCTTACTGGAAATGACTGTAGGTGGACCTGGAGTTCCTTAGCGTTTAACGCCTTATTCTTCACCAATCCTTTACTTCTAAAACTATTACTTCGTCTTACTTCGTTCACATCACCCTCAGGCTGGCAACACTGGCTCCTTAAGCGCCCAGTTCGTCCACACCTGAGACATTTTATGTTAGCTGCAAACACTGTACCCTGCATGCCAGTTGACAAATCGGCCTCCTCACACTCTGTAGCTAACCGCACTGCAGTGAGCGAATCCATCTGACCACTGTCCGTTCACATCTTGACACTTCCGCACGCAGTCCTCCAAAAAAAGCATCGAGCGCCCTCTACTCAGTTTCTTGCAAATTAATTTCATTGACTGCATCACCTTGTCCTAATTCATAGGTAAATCAATTAATTTTCCTTATCGTATTAGCAAAATGTTCAATAGATTCTGCATTTCTTCTCGTTATTAACCTTAATTGCTCACTGTTTCGTTCCATATATCTCTGAATCAGCACTTCTTTAAATTCTTTGAATGTTGTGGCTCCCTTAAGAGCTTCTGTATACCCTACATAAGTTTAAGCTTCTCCTGTTAGTCTCAATTTTGCAATACTCAATGACTCCTTATCAGACCAGCCTTCAATCTCAGGCAGGTTTCCGAGGTCTCTCACAAAGGCTTGCACATCCTCGGTTGTCTTACCAGAAAAAGGAACAATTAAACTTGCTACTGACAAATCTACACCCCACTGTGACGTTTGCAATTCTACTGTTCCACACAGTTATGTATCATCTGCTGTTAAGCGTGCCACCTTTTCTGACAATATGCATAGTGTTTCCACTTCAGACACGCCTTGCTTGTCTGGTTCTGTCGAGGCTTTGTCCTTGACAACACTCATGTTGACAACTAACATTCATAAGACAAGACAACAAAACACATTAACTTAATTCTTATGTCTAGTCACGAGCCATCTTGACTACCAGCGTTGCCTCGCCATAGGCCCCCAAAGACCGCATGTGTAACGTATATTAACATTTTACTGGAACCGATTCCGTACAGGGTGCTGAGTGGCCCTTGAGGTTACATTGTGAACATCTAACAGGCACTAACTAATCGTGACTTCCATTACCTCTAAAAATAGACATATCCACTGGTTCTCCACTTGCAAGAAAATCTACTACTTTACCAAATTCATGACTTTTCCTTTTCTCCATTACCAAAAAACAATCAAAATATTTGGACTCACCAGACCATAGGCTGTAGGTTCAGACGTCGCTCTGAGAATGTGAAGTCACTGATCAGCACCAGTGTTAGGTGTCCCTTGGATTGTCACCCATGGAGATTGAAATGAGATGACAGGATGACGGTGGATTTGTTCCGTCGTTCTGGTCCTTGGTCATAGTATGTCAGGAACAGCTTGGTGGAGGCGTTCATTTGCCTCTCATGCGAACAATAGACTTCCAGAATTGTTGACAGCGCAAAAGGTGGGGCCAAGTGTGGCATCGGTCGAATGCTGCTGTCAGCGACATCTCCAGCTGTGACTGTTATGACGGTCCAGAGTCACAGCTGACAATGGCTGTGACCTCCCTCCAGCGAGTGGGCTGCCCCCTGCTCTGGCAGCGGCTCTCTCATGGCTCAGGGCAAGCCGCCCTGTCCCACGGTTGAACACAGGACCATCTATAGCATTCCAGGATGTCACTTAGGATGTCGCAGGCTCATGGTGCAGGCTCTGATACTGAGACGAGAATCATTTATTACACGAATGACTATTTAAAAGCTCCAGACTATCTTCGTTTGGAGCTTAACCCTTTGTTGCCTGACGGTACTTAAAAGTACCAGTAAGTTTTGACTCTCATTATTTTCTCGTGGTACAGTTTCGTAATCTGAGAGCCGGTCGGTACGTAACAGTAACTCTGCTCTACTGTCTCATAGATGTTATTGTGCAATACATAAATCTCTCTGGCGGTCAGAGCTTGAAATTGTTTTTCGCGCGCTGCTGTGAAAACAGAAGATTGTATGTCCTTGTTTCCACGGTATTGCCTGAATTTGGGCGCAGTTTATTGAAACTTCCGTTGAGTTTTCCATTGTACGTACTTACCTTCTGTGTTTTTTTTATAATAGTTTGAAGCATTACGTTACAAGTGAATGAGATAAAGTGGAAAATATAAGGCGGACTTATTAGTACCGTCAGGTTGTGCGAACACTTTATTGTACCAACAATGCGTTACCTCTCACTAGTTGTTCTGTCCACTTTTTCTCACACAGAAATCCGTAAGTACATTTGCCTGTGGAACAAGTAGAACAAACAGGAAAGATTTGCCAGGGAATTTACCCAAAGAAAAATGTCTAAATCAAATCACAGAGAGTCATCTTTAGACCTAACAGTATTTCAATGGAAGGAAAATAAAGTAGTGTATTTTGCGTCAAACTTTCATGGCACTGAACAGAGAGTAGTGACAAGAAAACAGAAAGATGGAACTAGTATGACTATATCATGTCCAGTTATTGTATGTGATTACAATAAAAACATGGGTGGTGTGGATCATGCAGACAGATTACGTTCAACTTATGGTCTTGACAAGCGATCAAAGAAATGGTGGCACCGTCTCTTCTGGGGAGCAATAGAAATTGCTTTTGTCAATGCTTACGTCATTTTCAGTGATCTACATGTGGCACTGCCACTGCTGGAATTCAGGCGTGCTGTGGCACTAGGGCTAATGTATGAACAGCAAGTGCCAAATCTCAAAAAGAGAAACTCTGGTAAAGATGAAATAACTCTCCCAAAGAGAAGGAAGGATAACATTTCTGTTCTGAAGGATGTACGTCTTGGCAACCGAGGAAACCATTTTGTAGTGTTCAGTTGTAAAAGAGGACAATGCGAAATGTGTGCGAAAAATAAAATTCAGTCGATACCACATTCACAATGTAGTACATGTAAATTGTATTTGTGCTGAAATGAGAAAAAGAACTGTTTCCTACAATTTCATCAGGTATCACTAAATATGTGATATGTACATACTGTCAAAAATGTATAGCTAAGTTACTATGTATTGTGAAGTTGCTCTACAATAAATTTATGCGAAATTAAAAAAAAAAACAGAAATATATTTTTGTTAATTAATTTTCTAATGTAAAAATATTTAATATTTATGTGGAATAAAGTACAAGTTATAAAAATTGTAGCATTTTTCTGCGCATGTTGTGATTCTGTCCATGGAGTCTGACGGTACTTCTGAGTACCAGGAGAGAAAAAAGTTGTGAAAAATAAAATAAAATTTTACAAAAAATTCTACCGTCATTTGAGGCCATAATAGCATAAATTCTGCAAAGAAAATTTTAAAAAGTAAATTTTTTCTTACGTCAGGAAACAAAGGGTTACGGCACGTACCCTAGACACTTCCGTTCTGGTAAGTGAGGAAAGGCTTCCATCTTTCCCCTAGCGTATTGCAGCATCGGCTGTTGCTATTCTATACAGGTGGCTCTGCGGTGAGATGCCTGTAGGTCGTGTCTTGCTTCGCAAAGCATTGTGATCTTGCTTACCTCAGGCTGACTCGTGTCTTTCTTCGCAATGCATGACACTCTTGCCTGCCTGTGCGGCTGACTCTGTTGCAGCTCACTCCCGCTGTGGTGTATTTTTTTTACCAAATACGGTCTATACGGTACAGTTGTTTATGAGAAGCAGCCAGAAGACACTTACATTCTGATCATGTGGTTTTATGTGTTCTTTGAGACGAATGCAAAAGTTCCTCATGGTTTGCCCAATGTATGCTATGTCCCAATCGTCATAGTCAATTTCGAATATTTCTGGTTTATCCAACGGTTCCGGTCTATGGGTGGTAGTCTTATTGTACTTTTAATACTTCCTGATTTGAATGACTGTTTCTCCGTTATGTTATCTTTGCACTGTTGGGTTGCCGTTTTGTGTCAGAGATGTCGAGTGCTTTCTATAGAGGTAAACAGTCGAAAGCAACTGTACCAACCGAAAGTTGTGGTGTGACTAAGAAGACATTTGATAAATATTAAGCTTGACTGTGTGAAATTATAGTTCCGAGGTACCTTTGTAGCCGGCCGGTGTGGCCGTGCGGTTCTAGGTAATCTTTGTTAGCCGCTCAGGATTAGCCGAGCGGTCCGAGGCGCTGTAGTCATGGACTGTGCGGCTGGTCCCGGCGGAGTTTCGAGTCCTCCCTCGGGCATGGGTGTGTGTGTTTGTCCTTAGGATAATTTAGGTTACGTAGTGTGTAAGCTTAGGGACTGGTGACCTTAGCAGTTAAGTCCCATAAGATTTCACACACATTTGATTTTTGATTTTTGTTATGAGAACTGTTGATAGTGGACAGTTGGCCGCACGTTCGTGAGATTATCACCTAGCTGTTGGTGGTATTCATGTACAGTGACACTGCAAAAATGTTGAAAAATAGCGTATACACCATATCAGTACAGACGGCAGTAAGACAGGCATTAACGCTGAGTAAACTCTACTGTGATCTCGAAATGAATAGGCAGAGACTGTTTTACAGGGGCTACGGACGGAAATTGTGTGACGGTTAGTCAAATGAAAACGAGACATTTTGCTAAAAATAAAAAAACCGTTTATTATTTCGAAAGTAATGGCAATAACTTGCGACTGTGAGACAAGACACTCAATGCCTTAATGTAAAAATGTGTGCAGTTGCCTAAGGAACCGTGATTGCACCCAGGCGCGAACTTATTCATCTGAAGCAAATATATAGCCACGAATGTCTTTCTTCAGGGGGATAGATCAGGACTGCATTGAGGATGTATAAGGGCTTCCCACCGAAATTTGTGCAGCGTAATCGGAACAACCTTGGCAGCCCAGGGCGGGTGTAATTTTGCGACAGAATAATGCTGTCTCTCAACCTTCCTGTGCGCTTCAATTTTTGTATAGTGTCCACGACCCGCTGTGCACTAATTCTCCTACCGTGTTCCAGAGACTCAACGAGCAGCAGACCCTTAATTTTAAAGCAAAAGGTCATCATGACTTCACTGAAACTGGTGTGCTTTTTGTTTCGACTTTATTGTGGAAGATTTGCAGGGAAGCCCTTACACACCCTCCATGCAGTCCTGCCGTCTTCCCATGTTCTAAGTCCTTTCATTGGTACAATTACATGATTTAATTTTTTTATTTATACTGTCTCCATTTTCTCGGGATTACATCAGTTTTGATTAAGACATCCAGGTAGCAACATTTCAAATAAAAGGAGATTAGGTCTCCATTTCTATACACAGCCATTTCTACTTTTAAAATTACAACGCCCATTCCTTACTGTTACAGGTGGAAAGTGTCGTCTTCAGTCAAGTAAATTATGGCTCACTATGAGAAAGTAGCCCTTCTAAGAGTTAGTTTGTTAGTTAATTTCATGTTTCACGGATCATTTTGCACCGCAAATGATGCTGATGAAGTCATTAAATAACGTTAAATGCTGAATATTTCTGATGTCTTTTCTTTGTACAGTTTTTTGTACAGATGTTAGTATTTGCTGCTCACCACGTTTTACACATTACAATAACAGAAATTGTTCTAGGAATAGTAGGAATTTACAAGGAGAAACTTTTTGTTTTCAAATTTTACTTTGCTGTCAGTCAGATATATTATATAACCGAATAAGTGATTGAAATGTTTTGTTTCAGCATTGTGCACCTCTTTTTATGCTCAAGACAACCTTAATGTGGAGTAATGGATGATATTTTTTCTTCTTGTATTGGAATTATGTACATCATTGTTCCTTTTGATCCATGATGGGTTATGTACGACAAACTTCAAGAGTAAATATACTGTCAAATGTCCAACACCTTAAACAGATGTTTACAGGTTGATCGTGGGTGAGCACCATGTTTCTGAACAATGAAGACTTTGTTTCTTAAAGGTGAGTTACCCCAGATCATTATTCTGCACGAAAAAAGGCAAAGTATGTCATCTTACTGAATTTTCTCTCCCAAAGATTTACAACTATTCTGAGCACAAATGGGGCTGAATTTTGTTGTTTTAGGAGTTCCAAAATGTGCTTTCTCCAATTTGAATTCTCCACAAAATGGACACCTATGAATTTTGATGTTTCTATCCGATTTATTAGTTCCTCGTCATTACTTACACCTATCGTGTTGTAGTTCTCCTAGAAGTGAAGAACTGAATATGTTGTGTCTGTTTAAAATTGAGAGTCGGACCGTTTGCACAAAACTAATCGGTGACACTTTAAAGAACACTGTTTACCATTTATTCTATTTCTGTGTTTATGTTTAGACTGATTAAAATACTGATGTCATCTGAAAAAAGAATTAATTCTATTTGTGCATGTTAGATGGAAGATCGTTTATGTGGGAGGGGTGGGAGGAAAGTAATGACTGATGTTTTATCTAACAAAGTTCTTATTTTTTCCGAACAAAGACGTTGTCCCTTTCAGCGTAGTTTTCTTCTGCATCTATAACTCGGCGGAGTCGTTCTTCCCACTCTTGGTAGCAGCGCTGAAAGTGCTGGTACAGCCTTAAACATATCGGTCACATTCTTTTCAATGTTCTCCGGAGTCCCATGTGACGTCCTTGTAAGGCATTTTTTTTAATTTTGGATAAAGAAAAAAGTCACAAGGACTCATATCATGTGAATATGGGGATTACAGGAACGCCTTTTGAGGTGAAAAATTGTGTGATGGAAGTAGATGTGCGACAAAGGGCGTTGTCATGACGCTACATCCACTTGTCTGCTTGACAGTTGAAGGTCTCCCTGAGCGAGATTTACCTCCAACGTTTGTCTCAAAGGTCATACTCATGGATTCCTCAAGGTTGATGCAAAACATGCTGGCATAATGTTGTTATAAATTCCGCTGTTCCGTTTTCGGTTGCTATAACTTCACGTGTTCCGTTTACATTACACACAACAAAAACACAACTTCACTGATGGCACTCCCAGAAATCACACGATGGCTGTACGGAGCTGAAACTCAGACTGAGCATCTAGAAGGAATAAACACAGCGGACCCCACGACGAGGACAACACAGCATTGCCAGAGCGCTCGCAGTGCTGTCAGTCTCATTACTTTTCCCAGATACCTAACACTAGAGATGGGCAAACTGAAACACGTAACTGTTTCGAAACAAATGAAACAGTACAATGTAATGTTTCGATACGCTGTTTCGAAACAGTGAAACAGATTGTGTTTTGTAATCTAATAAACCTACACATTTTATCATCTTGAATGTCTACTGTATAAGTATGTCCACATAAACACAAATGAGTTGCGAGAGCGCTAATCACATCCCAGAAAGTATGAAATTATCACTTAGGCGTCTTGGCAGTTTCGTATTTCTGCAGAAAATGCGCGGCTTTCGTGTCGTGTGGCTTTCATACTTTTCAATTGGCTGAGGACAGCCATAGCTAAAGACAGAAAGGCCACCACGAACGGAACTGGAGGTGGGAGCAAACTGCAGAAACAACGGATATGCTACTGGAATTCCCACATTCCGTTAGTATGGGTAATATACCCATCCCGCTAATTGCGATGCACACAAAGGGAATCATTGAGGATAATAGGCGCAGTGACAATAGACTCACAAAAACGCCAAATAATTCGAATAAATAACAAAATATAACAGAAAAAAATTTTGTCTTTCAAGGTGTTTCGAACCGTTACTATGAATTCCCCATGCTTCCTAGTCCTTCCCGTTCACCATTACACTATCGGTGATATGTCAAACAGAGTGCTTGCAATTATACCTACATCAGATTTATGTATATGTCTAATAACTGTCACTCTACGCCTTTTTTTATTCAAAATGTTGTAGGCTTGCTTACGTTTCTTAATATGATTACTGTACATGAACAGAGAAGCGTATGTTATCAAAAAGTGTAATTTAACTGAATGATTTTCACATATTTATTATTTTGAATGTGAATAGTATGCGTTGTTTTATTGCTTGGTTAGTGTTTATAAAGCAGATATTACGCCATTTCGGAATATGACAGTCAGCTAGAAACGAAGCTTTATTTTCGGATATCTTAAGCTTCATGCTATTGTTTGTCACAAAGATTTTGACACTCTTGAAAGTGTTTCATGAAGTGGTATGTTAAATGTGTTTCAGTACCTGTGCCGAGCCCGAATCTCGTCCGACACAGAGGGGAATGAAACATCACTGTTTCGATACAATTAGTCCGTTCCAAGCACTGGTGGACTGAAACAGCCTTATTTTGAAACAACGATACAGTTTCTGTGTGTGGCTCGAGACCGAATGTGGCCCAGTTATCCGAGACAGGGGTGGAATGAAACTCCACTGTTTCGAAACAGTGAACCGTAACCGTTCCGAAACACTGAAACAGTTCCACGTATCGATACACTGCATCGAAACATAGAAACAGTGGCCAAGTCTACCTCACACTGTGTATGCAGAACAATAGTGGACCTAAGACGAAGCCTTGGGAAACCCCAACGTGATTTTTCCCCAGTTAGAATATCGCCCTCAGACCATATTGGTTGCGTTACCATAGTCCGTTTTAAATTACTCGATACTTGACACTTCATGGGCTGGAGCTAGTTTCCTCCAATTGGAGCGCTCAACTATACGCCCGAACCGTTCACAGTTGCCAAACTGCCACGACAAATGCTCAGATGACTTCCATTGTTTGTCTAGTCCTGTTTATCAAACGTGCGTGTTCCGTTACCGTCGTTGTGCGTGTGTTTTTCGTGTGATTTATCATGTCTGATGAAATCGAAAAGAAAAATGGCAGATCCAGGATCCGGGATGCAAACACATCAGAAAAGAATTCCGGGCAAGGAATTACGTTTAAAGGACAACTGAAACAACTCGTGTGTAATGTGCGGGAAACTTCGAGAGGGAGGCGAAGCATGGAGGTCCTCTCTTAGCCGTTTCCAAAGTAGCCGCGCGAACAGCAGCCGTGGTTAGCGATCCGGCGTCGCATGTACAGTTATTATCATAAAAAAGATTGGCCTACGTCAGATAAGCTTCTGCAACACTGCGTGAGGCCGAACTTTTTGAAGGCAGAGGATCTTCGTTGCGACTGGCTCTGCAGAATCCCGGCTTTAAGTACAAAAGAACTTCAGGCCGTAAAATGTGGATGGTTACCAGAAGAAATAGCCACGTGGCGATGCATATTTTTGTGTGACATGATAGATATTAATTTCGAGGACGTTGTTCGGGTCGATGAAACATGGGTGAATGGAAGTCACACTGATACGAAATGTTGGAATGACGACAAAGGAGATACTATGGCACTCCTCACTGGAAAAGGTAGTAGAATTATCCTTTGCATCCTGCTGCCTACCACGACATTATTCCCTACTGTCAATTGTTTTTTAGATACAAGAAAACGTCAAGAGTACCACGAGGAAATTAATTATGAAAGATTTTTAAACTGGTTCGAAAATACGTTGTTACCAAGTTAAGAAAATCCATCAGTAATTATTATAGACAATACCATTCAATTTTAAAGGATAGGACTCCAACCCCGTCCTCTCGGAAGGAAGATATTATTCAGTGGTTATAACAAGTTACTGCGGATGAGTCATTGAAAAAAGTCAAATTATTAGAACTCGTGTCACTTCACACGTCACGGTTTCCAACCTGTATCATCGACGAGATGGCTTATAAATATGGACATAGTCGTAAGACTTCCACCTTATCCCTACCACTTTATGGGCACTGAACTTACTTGGGCGGAAGTTAAAGGACATGGCGCTCGCGAAAATAAAAAAATATACTTTGAGCGAAGTTGATAAAACTGACTGTTCAGAGCCTGGAAAATCACCGAAATGGACTGGAGGACTGTTCTGATGCATCAAAGCGAGTAACTGATGAAGCGTGGAATTATGAAAGTTCCAGTGACTCTGACATGAGTGGTGTCCACCCTCTTTTAAACACCACAGCTGCGTCCAGCTAGCAATCGATGCGGGTGTGTATAAAAAAAGTTTCCTTACTTTTAAATAGTGTACGCTATTCCTATGTGCCGTGCCTGTGTGGCCCATAATGCGTAACGTGTCTGCTCCGTAAGTCAGTGTGAGATCAGTTCCACGTAATCAGTCAAAACGAGAAATTACAGTTTGCTTTTGGCACTGATTTCTCTCTGAGTTTGCTGTCAGAGGTTAGCTTTAACCAATGTGAGCAAAGCGCGCGTGATGAATAGTTCTGCCACAAGTTGTTGACCGCCGTATCCTCGGACACACTGCATATCACGAGGTTGTGGTCTTCTTAGCAGGTCAGTCACAAAAAATGAGGTGTCGACAGAGTTTTAATTTTAACTCGTTCGTAGGTGGATCGAGACAATACAGTGAATTATAGTAATGAGTATTAAATAGATATTAGTTAAGTTTACAGGTGGTAAAATTTGTTTCATACAAACTCTCGCTGCTTGAGGATGGCTTTTTTTTTAAAAGGTCGGTTCACATATTTTTAACTATTTTTCTACTCTCTGTGTTTTCACTAAAATCGGACTTCGTAATAAGACAGCACCCGAAGACGACCGTGTATCGAGCTGGACGACGTTTTGCTTAGAAGTACGGAACCTTTTGCCATGCCAAGTCACCCAACAAACTTACATGACTAAAGATACAAAATAAAACATACATAGGTTGATTCTGTTGGCTTGCGTGTCCGACATCAGCCGGCGCACCGGAATTGGGTCGGCTAGCCTGCGTATTTTGCATGGCGCTGGTGTAAACATTGTAGCAATTGTTTTGCCGTACGGAACTCTGGTCCTCTTAAAGTGCTTAGCACTGAATGGTTCCGCATCCACAAACTGCCTACGAAGTCGTTCCTGTACAGATTGTGACCAAAATTTAGATAAAAAGGCTCTCTCAAATTGTTTGTATGTGACGCGTCGGCTTCATTATACGCTCATACAGCTGCGTCGCCTTGGATATAACCGACAACATAAGATATCCTTTTACGGTCACTCCACGTACTAGTAAATGCATTTCTGAAGGCCTTAAGAAACATGACAGGATGTTCGGTTCTTTTTTCAGGTATAAATGGCTGAAATTCTCTGTATTCTATGAGGCTCTCCTCTTCCTTGGCATTATAGTAGTGTTTGGTTTCAGAATGATTACTGTAAGGTTCAACTGGCAAGTGGCAAAGAAAATGTTGATAATTATCACGACTGCAATTCAGTGTGTCATGTCGAGGTGCGTACTGTTGTTTTTGTGAGTACGCAGTGTACGGTGTGTATGTGTCATAAATGAACTTGTATTCATTGCAAAACTATGTGTTTTGGTTGCTATTATCGTCATTGCACACTGGTAGTACGTAATTGTCAAACCCGATTACGTGTTTGTTCTTATTTATAAATTGTGCAACAGGGTCGTGGACAACAGCAGGCAATTTTTCTTGTAAGCACTCGTCAAAATACTTGTCTTTTTGCTGCATGCAAATGTGGAATTCTCTATTGATTTGCAAGAAATGGTTGTCAGTGCGTAGTCTTACTTTACCAAAAAGCTGTTTGTGAATTGTGTCAGCCTTGGTTTCGACATCGGATTTCGCGTTTTTATATCATCATTCACTGCCAGATAATATTTAATCTGAGCAACTACAGACTCGCATGTTTTACTGAGATTGTTTACTTGTGCTTGGATATGTCACGTTTTTATTTGTGTTTTCTTGTTGTAATGTAAGATGTGAAAATTTCCCGTTGAAGTTGAACACTTGTACAGCCATTCTGTTATTTATCTCCTCAACACGGCTACATAAAGTGTCGTTTGACGTTTCAAGTGCAGCTAAATTTGATTTATTTCATCATGTTGTGTTTTCATCTCGTCATGAGCTGTTTTCAAAGTGGCGCGTATAGATGTTCTCTGTTGGTCGATACGTGCGTCAATGTGCTGTTTTTGTTATGTCATTTCATTCTGAATGGATTACATCTGATATTTTTTGTCAGTCATGTGTTTTTGTTCGTCCATCTGTTTCATAATAGCATCGAACATACTGGCAATACTAGTGATGTGCAACTGTTCCTCAAAAAAATGGTTCAAATGTCTCTGAGCGCTATGGGACTTAACATCTGTGGTCATCAGTCCCCTAGAACTTAGAACTACTTAAACCTAACTAACCTAAGGACATCACACACATCCATGCCCGAGGCAGGATTCGAACCTGCGACCGTAGCAGTCGCGCGGTTCCGGACTGCGCGCCTAGAGCCGCTAGACCACCGCGGCCGGCAGCTGTTCCTCACCCGCCACGTCGTTAGACGTGACTTCAGACAACTAAAATGGGTTCGGAACTAGATTTAGGCACGTTACTAGTGGATGGTCTATTTTCTAAATATACGTCACCAGAATAGTCAATAATATGTCGCTCGTTAGTATTCCAGACATCCGTAACGTCACTTTCATTATTTAATGGCATTTCAGAGTCGGATTGCGTCTGTATTTGCAGTCTCTGGTTCTCCATCTTCGCTAATTGTGTTCTGGTCAGTACCATGCCACACGTAATGTATGACACAAAAAAAATTTTAACTCGTATGAGCAATCAGAATAAATGTAAAAATAAATCTCACTGTGCGACAATGTCTGAATAAGAAAATAATTGTCGTAAGTAATGGTAGAATTTTAAACACTAATGGCTCCACGCCATATTATTTCGCACAGAACTAAAGTCGGCCATATTGTGAACTGATAAAACTGTATTGTTGCACTGTATGAATAATGAAAATAATTTTGGATACCGCGATGTAGCTTAAAATCACTGCTGCGGAAACGGAAAATTGTGATAGATGTACCAAGCAAGCTACGATAATACAAAGCACTTGGGTAAGATCGCTGATTTAATGATGTGGTGCCTTACCTTGTATCCGCGACTGCAGCGTAATTTCAGGTGTCGACATACAATCCAGTAATTCGTCTTACTTCAGTGTATTCCAGTGGTCAATAATAGGGTCTCATATCCAGTTTGTAGTAGCCAATAAACATGTAACAAAAGGAAGACAATATAGTACATATATTAGTGCGTCCTGACATGAAGTCGCTAATTTAATTTTAGCTCTTTTGTATCTAGATCGAGACAATACAATGAATTATAGTAATGAATATTAAATAGATATCAATTAAGTTTACGGATTGGTAAAATATGTTTCATACAAACTCTCAGCGCTTTAGCATAGCTTTTTTTGTTAAAGGCCCGTTCATGTATTTTCAACCATGTTTCTTCTCTCTGTGTTTTTACTAAAATCGGACTTCGTAATAAGACAGCACCCGAAGACGACGGTGTATCGAGCTGGACGACTATTTGCTTAGAAGTAATGAACCTTTTGCCATGCGAAATCACCCAACAATCTTATAATGACTCAATATACCAAATAAAACACACATAGGTCAGTAATAACAGTATATTCTGAAAGAAAACACAGTTAAATTACGTCACTTACATTGAGACTTGCATTATGCATTTAAGAGCGCCGTTTGGCTGCAACTCGTGAATGTATTAATAGAATAATGTAGTATTGATCGCGGTGTGCCAAATTACTTCCGATCTGGACAAGAGCTAGAAAACAAAAGGTGCCTCTTACTCCCCCAATAACCTGACGATCAAAAATCTTCAAATGTTGCCAGCGGCTGCATACAATATTTATAGAGCCGTGGATTATATCTATGGGTCAAATTATTTATTTACTTATAATTACATTTTCTGCTAATAAAGGATTAGCATGCAAATGTGCCTTTAAAAGAGCATTTCGGTTTCCCATCATACCTCAAAACGGCTGCTGCCAACATTGCTTCGCATTACACATAAGAAAAAGGGGCCTCACACGTTCAATAATATTATCAATCCGTTATTATATTGACTGCCTGTGGGCACTTGTTGACGTATTGTCAATACCAGAAATATTGACGAGCGGTATTGATAGCCCCAAAAAATATCCTTAGTGCTTACTCAGCGTGTGGCATCGGGAATTGACTGTTTGACATTATTCGCCATTCAGGTGTTGGCAGAGCTTCATGAACCAGCCACACAGCGCTAGTGTGCGCTCTTCAAGTTATCAGTTTGTCTTTGAGCATAACATCTCTCAGATTCAATTTTTGGTTCAAATGGTTCAAATGGCTCTGAGCACTATGGAACTCAACTGCTGAGGTCATTAGTCCCCTAGAACTTAGAACTAGTTAAACCTAACTAACCCAAGGACATCACAAACATCCATGCCCGAGGCAGGATTCGAACCTGCGACCGTAGCGGTCTTGCGGTTCCAGACTGCAACGCCTTTAACCGCACGGCCACTTCGGCCGGCGATTCAATTTTTGCAGTAGACTTTAAACAGAACAGAAAACAGTTTTAGAAGGACTATGCAGTTGTATTTATCACTTTTCAATGATAAATCGAGCATTCTCTACGGTATTGTTAACTTCTTTAATTTGGAAACATAGTAGGCCTCGCCATGTAGCCTACTGTATATGGAATGGCTACGAAACACATATCAACGTCGACACATTATTTACGTTAATTCATCGCAGTAGAGATATAATTACTTCACAGGTTCCAATAACATTTCTACTAACTGTGTTTTATGATTAAATTTCAAGCATTCAAATGACCTGAAATCCCAGTTACAGATAATCTTGTCGACTGCGATGTCGACCCCCATTGACGAATTTTGATTTTCTATTTCACGTTGTATCAACATTAATAATTTGTCTTAAATAAAATAAAGAACTCATTCGAAAACGGTTTGATGTCTTTTGTTTCCGTGGTTAAGATTTAAGCCAGCAAAATTAACATAGGACAAGTTGCTTCTTCTCCAACCATTCTCGGACGTATTGCCCCATTTTCGTTGTTTTCTGTTATTTACCACCAATCGCTAAAATAATTGCGCATTCGCTGTCTTTTGGGTAAAAAAAATGTCGAAAATGTATAAAACTTCAAAATTCAACCACCGCTTTAGCAGGGTATTTCTTCAGTTCATGGCAGAGATCGTGGCAGTTTAAAGATTTTTACTTATATTTTCATATCAAAATACAGTGAAGCGACAAAGAAAATGGTATAGGCTTGCGTATTCAAATAGAGACATGCCAACAGGCAGAATGAGGCGCTGGGGCGGCAACACCTATTCAGGGGTATATCATAATTAATGGCGTAAACGCATTCAGTTGAAAATAAACGATACTGGAAGCAAAAAGGTCTCAGTAAACATAGGGTCGAAAATGCATACCTTAAGGGCTAGGAGCAATTTTTCATCTTCGATACTGTGAAACAAATCTCTTCTACTGCAAGCTTTTTGCTTTCCACATTTTGGGAAGTAGTAGTATGGACCAAAACAAGAACAGCTGAGCGTGTTGATGGCCGCGGTCAGCCGTCTTCAGGCTGCTGCCTCGGAGTGTAGCGGCAGTGGGGAGTCTGGTGCGTCGCAAGGTACACCCCAGGTGTTACATGCTTCACCCACTGTCCCTGCTATCGAGACATCTTCGCGGGTACCGGGCGCGGTTGGGCCACCCTCTCCCCAAGGGGAGTGGCGGGTTCAGCGGCGTTCGCGGCGCACGAGGCGGAGGGTAAATGTGGAGGCTGGCCGTGTGGCATCGCCCGCTCTGCCTGTGAGTGGACATGTGGCTGCTCCTTCAGCAAGGTCCGAGCAGGCACACGGGGGGAGGAATTTATTAGTTATTGGGAGCTCCAACGTTAGGCGGGTGATGGAGCCCCTTAGGGAAATAGCGGAAAGGTCGGGGAAGAAGGCCAGTGTTCACTCTGTCTGCTTGCCGGGGGGTCTCATCCGAGATGTGGAGGAGGCCCTACCGGCGGCGATAGCACTGGGTGCACCCGACTGCAAATTGTTGCTCATCTCGGCACCAATGACTCCTGCCGTCTGGGTTCAGAGGTCATCCTCAGTTCGTACAGGCGGTTGGCGGAGTTGGTGAAGGCGGAAAGCCTCGCTCGCTGGGTGGAATCAGAGCTAACTATTTGTAGTATCGTTCCCAGAACCGATCGCGGTCCTCTGGTTTGGAGCCGAGTGGAAGGCTTAAACCAGAGGCTCAGACGATTCTGCGGAGATCTGGGGTGCAAATTTCTCGACCTCCGCTATCGGGTGGAGAAATGTAGGGTCACCCTGAATAGGTCAGGCGTGCACTACACGCCGGAAGCGGCTACAAGGGTAGCGGAGTACGTATGGAGTGCACATGGGGGTTTTTTAGGTTAGAGAATTCCCTCCCTAGGCCCGACAAGACGCCTCCTGAGATGCGGCAAGGTAGGAGTAGGCAAAATGTAACAGAGAATAACAATATTAATGTGCTAATAGTAAACTGCAGGAGCGTCTATAGAAAGGTCCCAGAACTGCTCTCATTAATAAACGGTCACAACGCCCATATAGTACTAGGGACAGAAAGTTGGCTGAAACCAGACGTAAACAGTAATGAAATCCTAAACTCAGATTGGAATGTATACCGCAGAGACAGGCTGGACAGTGAAGGGGGAGGCGTGTTTATAGCGATAAGAAGTGCAATAGTATCGAAGGAAATTGACGGAGATCCGAAATGTGAAATGATTTGGGTGAAAGTCACACTTAAAGCAGGCTCAGACATGGTAATTGGATGTCTCTATAGGCCCCCTGGCTCAGCAGCTGTTGTGGCTGAGCACCTGAAGGATAATTTGGAAAATATTACCAGTAGATTTCCCCACCATGTTATAGTTCTGGGTGGAGATTTTGATTTGCCGGATATAGACTAGGAGACTCAAACGTTCATAACGGGTGGCAGGGACAAAGAATCCAGTGAAATTTTTTTAAGTGCTTTATCTGAAAACTATCTTGAGAAGTTAAACAGAGAACCGACTCGTGGCGATAACATATTAGACCTTCTAGTGACAAACAGACCCGAACTATTTGAAACAGTTAACGTAGAACAGGGAATCAGCGATCATAAAGCGGTTACGGCATCGATGATTTCAGCCGTAAATAGAAATATTAAAAAGGATAGGAAGATTTTTCTGTTTAGCAAAAGCGACAAAAAGCAGATTTCAGAGTACCTGACGGCTCAACACAAAAGTTTTGTCTCAAGTACAGATAGTGTTGAGGATCAGTGGACAAAGTTCAAAACCATCGTACATTATGCGTTAGATGAGTATGTGCCAGGCAAGATCGTAAGAGATGGAAAAAGGCCACCGTGGTACAACAACCGGGTTAGAAAATTGCTGCGGAAGCAAAGGGAACTTCACAGCAAACATAAACATAGCCAAAGCCTTGCAGACAAACAAAAATTACGCGAAGCGAAATGTAGTTTGAGGAGGGATATGTGAGAGGCGTTCAATGAATTCGAAAATAAAGTTCTATGTACTGACTTGGCAGAAAATCCTAAGAAATTTTGGTCTTATGTCAAAGCGGTAGGTGGATCAAAACAAAATGTCCAGACACTCTGTGACCAAAATGGCACTGAAACAGAGGACGACAGACTAAAGGCCGAAATACTAAATGTCTTTTTCCAAAGTTGTTTCACAGAGGAAGACTGCACTGTAGTTCCTGCTCTAGATAGTCGCACAGATGACAAAATGGTAGATATCGAGATACACGACAGAGGGATAGAGAAACAATTAAAATCGCTCAAAAGAGGAAAGGCCGCTGGACCTGATGGTATACCAGTTCGATTTTACACAGAGTACGGGAAGGAACTGGCCCCCCCTTCTTGCAGCGGTGTACCGTAGGTCTCTAGAAGAGCGTAGCGTTCCAAAGGATTGGAAAAGGGCACAGGTCATCCCCGTTTTCAAGAAGGGACGTCGAACAGATGTGCAGAACTATAGACCTATATCTATAACGTCGATCATTTGTAGAATTTTGGAACACGTATTATGTTCGAGTATAATGACTTTTCTGGAGACTAGAAATCTACTCTGTAGGAATCAGCATGGGTTTCGAAAAAGACGGTCATGTGAAACCCAGCTCGCGCTATTCGTCCACGAGACTCAGAGGGCCGTAGACACGGGTTCACAGGTAGATGCCGTGTTTCTTGACTTCCGCAAGGCGTTCGATACAGTTCCCCACAGTCGTTTAATGAACAAAGTAAGAGCATATGGACTATCAGATCAATTGTGTGATTGGATTGAGGAGTTCCTAGATAACAGAACGCAGCATGTCATTCTCAAGAGAGAAGTGTTCCGAAGTAAGAGTGATTTCAGGTGTGCCGCAGGGGAGTGTCATAGGATCGTTGCTATTCACAATATACATAAATGACCTGGTAGATGACATCGGAAGTTCACTGAGGCTTTTTGCAGATGATGCTGTGGTGTATCGAGAGGTTGTAACAATGGAAAATTGTACTGAAATGCATGAGGATCTGCAGCGAATTGACGCATCGTGCAGGGAATGGCAACTGAATCTCAATGTAGACAAGTGTAACGTGCTGCGAATACATAGAAAGATAGATCCCTTATCATTTAGCTACAAAATAGCAGGTCAGCAACTGGAAGCAGTTAATTCCATAAATTATCTGGGAGTACGCATTAGGAGTGATTTAAAATGGAATGATCATATAAAGTTGATCGTCGGTAAAGCAGATGCCAAACTGAGATTCATTGGAAGAATCCTAAGGAAATGCAATCCGAAAACAAAGGACGTAGGTTACAGTACGCTTGTTCGCCCACTGCTTGAATACTGCTCAGAAGTGTGGGATCCGTACCAGATAGGGTTGATAGAAGAGATAGAGAAGATCCAACGGCGAACAGCGCGCTTCGTTACAGGATCATTTAGTAATCGCGAAAGCGTTACGGAGATGACAGATAAACTCCAGTGGAAGACTCTGCAGGAGAGACGCTCAGTAGCTCGGTACGGGCTTTTGTTAAAGTTTCGAGAACATACCTACACCGAAGAGTCAAGCTGTATATTGCTCCCTCCTACGTATATCTCGCGAAGAGACCATGAGGATAAAATCAGAGATATTAGAGCCCACACAGAAGCATACCGAGAATCCTTCTTTCCACGAACAATACGAGACTGGAATAGAAGGGAGAACCGATAGAGGTACTCAGGGTACCCTCCGCCACACACCGTCAGGTGGCATGCGGAGTATGGATGTAGATGTAGATGTAGGTGAAAAAAATGTCCATTAAACATGCGCTCTAAAATGCATACCTTAAGAGCTATGAGCACGTGCTCATCTTCGCTACTTGGAAACACAACTCTTCTAATGAACTATTGCTCAAAACTTTTAAGGTATGCATTTTAGAGCAAATATTTACTGGACATTTTTTCTTGTTTTGGTCCATACTACTAATTCCCAAAATGTGGAAAGCAAAGAGCTTGCAGTAGAAGAAATTTGCTTCACAGTATCGAAGATGAAAAATTGCTCCTAGCTCTTAAGGTACGCATTTTCTACCATATGTTAACTGAGACTTTTTTGCTTCTAGTATCATCTACTTTCAACTGTATGCGTTTACGCCATTAGTTATGATACACCCTGTGTAAGACAGCAAGTGTCTGGCGCAGTTGTTACATCGGTTACTGCTGCTACAATGGCAGGTTATCAAGATTTAAGTGAATCTGGACGCGACGTTATGGTCGGCGCACGAGAGATGAGACACAGCATCTCCGAGGTAGCGATGAAGTGGTAATTTCCCAGTACGAACATTTCACGAGTGTACCGTGAATATCAGGAATCCGGTAAAACATCAAATTTCCGACATAGCCCCGGACGGAAAAAGATGCTGCAAGAACGGGACCAACGACGAATGAAGAGAATAGTTGAATGTGACACAAGTGCAACCCTTCCGCAATTTGCTGCAGATTTCAATGCTGAGCTATCAAGTGTCAGCATGCGAACCACTCAACGAAACATCATCGATATGGGCTTTCGAAGCAGAAGGGCCACTCCTGTACGCTTGATGACTGCACGGCACAAAGCCTTACGCCTCGCCTGGGCCCGTCAACGACGACACTGCTCTGTTTATGACTGGAATCATGTTTCTTGGTCAGACAGGTCTCGTTTCAAATTTTATCGAGCGGAGGGACGTGTAAGGGTAAGGATACAACCTCATGAATCCATGGACCCTGCCTGTCAGCAGGGAACTGTTCAAGCTGCTGGAGGCTCTGCAATGGTGTGGAGCGTGTGCAGTTGGACCCCTGATACATCTAGGAACGACTATGATAGGTGACACGTACGTAAGCATACCATCTGATCACTTGCATCCATTCATGACCATTGTGCATTCCGACGGACTTGGGTAATTCCAGCAGGACAATACGAATCCCCACAGAGTGGCTTTAGGAATATTCTTCTGATCTTACACACATCCGCTGGCCACCAAACTCCCCAGATATGTACATTATTGAGCATATCTTGGAACCCTTGCAACGTGCTGTTCAGAAGATATCTCCAGTCCCTCGTACTCTTATGGATTTATGGACAGCTCTGCAGACTTCGTGGTGTCATTTCCTTCCAGAATACTTCAGACATTAGTCGAGTCATTACCACGTCGTGTTGCAGCACTTCTGCGTGCTCGCGGGGATCCTATACGATATTAGGCAGATGTACCAGTTTCTTTGGCTCTTCAGTGTAGATCTCCCCAAGAACGGAATAATGTGAAGCATATATAACCTTCTAAAACCTCGTTGCCTATTGTCAACACTGACTGTATTGTTGATGGTGTGAGGATCCCTTCAATATTTTTAAAATATCAAGAACTAGTTGTTGTTGTGGTCTTCAGTCCAGAGACTGATTTGATGCAGCTCTCCATGGTACTCTATCCCTTGCAAGCTTCTTCGTCTCCCAGTACCTACTGCAACCTACAGCCTTCTGAATCTGCTTAGTGTATTCATCTCTTAGTCTCCCTCTACGATTTTTACTCTCCACGCTGCCCTACCCTCCAATACTAAACTGGTGATCCCTTGACGCCTCAGAACATGTCCTACCAACCGATCCCTTCTTCTAGTCAAGTTGTGCCACAAACTCCTCTTCTCCCCAATTCTATTCAATACCTCCTCATTAGTTATGTGATCTACCCATCTAATCTTCAGCATTCTTCTGTAGCACCACACTTCGAAAGCTTCTATTCTCTTCTTGTCCAAACTATTTATCGTCCGCGTTTCACTTCCATACATGGCTACAATCCATACAAATACTTTCAGAAACGACTTCCTGACACTTAAATCTATATTCGATGTTAACAAATTTCTCTTCTTCAGAAACGTTTTCCTTGCCATTACCAGTCTACATTTTATATCCTCTCTACTTCGACCATCATTAGTTATTTTGCTCCCAAAATAGCAAAACTCACTTACTACTTTAAGCGTCGCATTTCCTAATCTAATACCGTCATGATCACCGATTTAATTCTACTACATTCCAATATCCTCCTTTTGCTTTTGTTGATGTTCATTTATATTTTTTCCTTTCAAGGCACTGTCTATTCCGTTCAGCTGCTCTTCCAGGTCCTTTGCTGTCTCAGACGGAATTACAATGCCATCGGCGAACCTCAGAGTTTTAATTTCTTCTCCATGGATTTTAATTCCTACTCCGAATTTTTCTTTTGTTTCCTTTACTTCTTGCTAAATATGGTTCAAATGGCTCTGAGCACTATGCGACTTAACTTCTGAGGTCATCAGTCCCCTAGAACTTAGAACTAATTAACCTAACTAACCTAAGGACATCACATACATCCATGCCCGAGGCAGGATTCGAACCTGCGACTGGTGCGGTCGCTCGGCTCCAGACTGTAGCGCCCAGAACCGCACGGCCACTCCGGCCGGCTGCTCAATATGCAGACTGAATAACATCGGGGAGAGGCTACAACCCTCTCTCACTCTCTTCCCAACCGCTGCTTCCCTTTCATGCCCCTCGACCCTTATAACTGCCATCTGGTTTCTGTATAAATTGTAAATAGCCTTTCGCTCCCTGTATTTTACCCCTGCCACCTTCAGAATTTGAAAGAGTATTCCAATCAACATTGTCAGAAGCTTTCTCTAAGTCCACAAATGCTAGAAACGTAGGTTTGCCCTTCCTTAGTCTATTTTCTAAGATAAGTTGTGGTGTCACCGCCAGAGACCACACTTGCTAGGTGGTAGCCTTTAAATCGGCCGCGGTCCGTTAGTATACGTCGGACCCGCGTGTCGCCACTATCAGTGATGGCAGACCGAGCGCCCCCACATGGCAGGTCTAGAGACACTCCGTAGCGCGCCCCAATTGTACAGCCGACTTTGCTAGCGATGGTTCACTGCCTACATACGCTCTCATTTGCTGAGACGACAGTTTAGCATAGCCTTCAACTACGTCATTTGCTACGTCCTAGCAAGGCGCCATATTCAGTTACTTCAAGAATGTATTCTGAACAGATAATATTGTGAATCAAGCACCGTCAAGAGCGACGTTCATCATTAATGGTTTAAAGTTAAGTATCAAACTAATTACGTCCGCTTTCTAAATTCTAATTCCTTGTCATGTTCCAGACCTCACGTCAGTATAGTTCTTCTCTCCTCACGCCAGCCTGCGTGAGCTAAAACGCGTGCATTTCGGCCTCCTCTAGTAACACGGTGTTGGCACTTATGCCAACACAACAGTTTCCTTTACTGCTTGCTCAATATACAGGTTCAATAACATCCGGGAGAGGCTACAACCCTGTCTCACTCCCTTCCCAACCGCTGCTTCCCTGCATGTGTAACCTTGTAAAATCACGTTGCCCATTGTCAATACTGAAAATATTGTTGACGGGGTGAGGATCCTCTCAATATTTTTAAAATATGAAGAACTATTATTGTCTGTAAATACTGAACGAATGCATGTTCGTTGACAGCACTTGTTAAGTGCCGCGCCGTGTGTCGTCCGTAAGAGTGCTGCAGCCATATTATTAGCCTTGAAAATAAACTTGGAACAAATGGCACAGCACAGTCTGTTATTCTGAATGGACCTATATTCTTTCGTGGATGCCGAGTTAATTTTTCACTCGATGTCGCAAATGGAGCAGCTGGCAGTGGGTGGTTTACACTCGCAATTGTCTGCTGTGAGAACGCATCCATACCTGGACTAGAATCTTTTGCCGATCGAGATGTCATCGCCTACAAGACGTGGCACCCTGGAATCGACACGAAGACGCAAAGTAGACCTAGTTTTGTTTATAGTAATATGCCCTTCACTTTGTATACCCGCTCATGTAGAAAAGTTTCCAATTTATGCTTATCCATTACGGATATTTTAGAACCGTGACTGTATATTGAATGTAAATAAGTTATATACAACCGCAACCAGTCACTTTTTTGAATAATAATGCTTTATTCCATAAACCGGCTTTCAAACCTTTTGAGGTTCATCTTCAGATGGTTTCGGAAGGATCAGGGAAGTTACATCATTACTGGTAGTAGCATAATGCTGGGTGCTGGTTTGTGACAGTGTAGGCGGCTTTCAGATATGTCTGCGTCCATTTTGATGTCCAGAACACTTTCACACGAACTATATTAGTTTACACTTTACCAGCATCCAGCATGCGCTTTACAAGCAACAGTTGTAAAGCACATGCTGGATGCTGGTAAAGTGTAAACTAATATAGTTCGTGTGAGGACATCAAAATGGACGCAGACATATCTGTAAAAAGCCGCCTATACTGTCACAAACCAGCACCCAGCATTATGCTACTACCAGTAATGATGTAACTTCCCGGATCCGCCCGAAACCATCTGAAGATGAACCTGAAAAGGTTTGAAAACCGGTTTATGGTGCATGGGGGCTTAATTAAAATAAAATACAAATAATTTTAATTTTTTGTAGCTGTCTGTCCGATTACGAAGTCTCGTAAACGGTTGGCCCTGACTAGTATTATTGCGCAATCTGACTGCATAGAACAACAACAAAGAATGAAATGGAAATTTTCATTAACACAATTAATTAATTAAGTCCCCAGCAACTATAAAACCCACGAAACCAAAGCACAAGTGTAACTGTTCTGTATGTGGAAGTATGACTCAACGCACATCTGGCACGGTTCTTCTTCAACAAGACAAGAATTTTTAAATACCAATTATACTGACGTGATAAAAGAAAATTAGAAATACTATAATTGCGCAAAAAACGCAGAATTACAGTCTAATACAAGAACACACGCCAGATGCTTTGTTGACTGAACCTGTAATGACGCATTATTCAGGACATTGAAATAATGAGAAAGAAAAGAAAAGTAGTTTGTTACCTTAATTTATATTGATGAAAAGCACTCTAGACATTACAATCTCTCCACACCGACTCGCTACTATCACATCTCAACAAGAACTTTTCAGTATCACATCTCAGCAAGCACTCCCTACTAGCACATCTCAACAAACACTCTCTGCTACGAGTTCTTAACAAGCACTGACTACCACGAGCTCTCCCCAAGCACTGACTACTACGAGTTCTCAATAATCACTGCCAGTGGAGGCGGCGGAACAATACTCTCTAGCGCGATCTCTGGCGCTGTGGCTCAGTGTAGCCACCTTTCATATGCCCTTCCTCCACGGCTAGAATTTGATGGTATTTTTGCCAGCATTGGTGGTGAAAATACCACCAAATTCGTCAAAAAAATACAGACAAAAATAAAAAATAATATTAATGCGTAAATATCATATAACTAGATAAAATTTTGGCTTTGCACTGACCTTTCAATAACCTAATATATAAAATACAGTAATCAATACAAATTCTTTCATACATGTGATTTTACATAACAGTTTACACAAGTATTATGTGGTTAAACAGTTCAATCAATAGCGTCAGCAATGACGAATATGTGCAGGTAAGAGTCTCATAACTTTTCACAAACAGTAATACACAAAAAATCAGTTTATACAAATATTCACATAAACGCTTTTGATTTAAAAAAAACAAGTAGTTGATAGTTCCAGCAGTAGCACCCAGTAATGGTCAACAGGTGCAAATACCAACAAGTAACATTTTTTCAGTAGAAACAGTCCATCAGTGGCACCCATTAATGTTGAATAGGTGCATACACCAACAAGTAACACCATTTCAGTATAAGCAGTTCCATTAGTGGCACCAGCAATGTTGAACAGGTGCAGACACCCACAAGTAACACCATTTCAGTATAAGCAGTCCATCAGTGGCACCCAGCAATGATGAGCAGGTGCCGACAGCAACAAGTGACATCATTTCAGTAGAAGCAGTCCATCAGTGGCACCCAGCAAATGTAGAACAGGTGCAGACAGCAAGAAGTAATATCATTTCAGTAGAAACAGATCTATTACTGGCACCCAGCAATGTTGAACAGGTGCAGACATCAACAGGTGACATCTTTTCAGTGTAAGCAGTTCCATCAGTGGCACCCAGTAATGTTGAATAGGTGCAGACACCAACAAGTGACATCATTTCGGTAGAAGCAGTCCATCAGTGGTACCCAGTAATGTTGACCAGGTGCTGACCGCAGTCCATAAAATTCACTATCACTAATCACACTGTTCATCAGCAGAAATTAATCATGTCCTAGTGGCACCAATCATGTAGAAAAAGTGCAAATAACAGTCCATAATATTTCCTATCACTAATCAGTCAGTTAATCAAAGTTCATTAGCAGAAATTAAACATGTCCTAGTGTCACACATCGTGTTGAAAAGTGCAGCACCATCACTAATCAGACAGTTCAGGCATGAACAATAGTTTGAATACACATACAAATGCTTTTACACTAAACATACAAATCATAACAAACACACAAATGATATCAGATAATTGTCCTATTAAATATTACAATACACAAATAACAGTAAACCTATAATATTTATGGGTGTCAGTGCAAGCCACAACAAACAAGTAAAATAATATTTAGGAGATAGGTTGGGATCACTTCTCTGGGATTATAAAAGGAAAACACACAAAACACACTCACTCATCTTTCATCCACATTAGTGCTACTGTGTAATTGAATAGTGTTAACTGTGTAAATGCAATTCTGTCAAAATTTTATGTTCATCATGTGTATCAAGTAGTAGTGGCAGCAATGTATAACAGTCAATAATAGTTAGTCAACGTCATAGTCATCATGTCAAGACCAATGTTTGCCAAGCCAGATCAAATTGTACGGTTGCTGAACAACTGTCAGTGAGCCAAGATATGCAATTACTTCCTCTCTCCAAAAACAAGTATATACTGCTTAGTGATTTAACAAAGTGTGTGTGTAGACAATATTCTTTCTACTTGAGTGTTCTAGTCTGCCATCTTCATCCTCCTTGTTCCATATAGACCAACAAAAAAAATATGCTCCTCACTTACTTCACCTCTTATCCACCAAAACTCCAATAATCATCAGCATCACATAATCTCAATCCTTCAATAATACCTCTTACGTCTACATATAAACCTTAGCACCAATATCATTTCACTTTCATAACAACTCTTTCCTCTAGTCAGTCTCTTCGAACAAGTACAGACAAAATCCTAGTGCAACTTCAATTCATCATCCCATACAATCCGAAGACACAATGTCAACACACAACCTCTCGTGTAATCCATCTGATCCAAATCTGCTACTCATTATAAATTATAAGATACATTTTGGTTCCTTGTCCATCATTAAATAAAAGAAATGCATACATGACCTCTAACAGACTTAGTTCGAATAACTCTCAGTAATTAAGTACGATTACGAAGTGTTAATGATCGTGATATTTCAGTGTGTACACCACTTCAAAAATTATGGCAAACAGAAGCAAACATGTGGAGTATTTCTTACATCAAGTGTCACTTCCTATTTCAATTGCTCACGAAGAATGCAGTGTAATAACTGTCAATGGTCTAACCTAGTGTTGGTATGTCATGTCGTTAGCTTCCTTCCTATTAGCATAAATTTTTACAGATTCCATAAAACCTCCAGCTCATGTGACTTCTATGCAGTTTCTTGTACCAATGTCGTTCGTCGAACTACTGCAGTTCATTTTCTTATCTTAAAAATATAAGGCACTGAGCATAAGCAAAACAAGCAATAGCGAGTAAATATAACAGTAGAGAACAGAATGTCAACAAATGGATGCAACACAATTCCTACAACAAGGCTCTGCCAAGCGAACAATCTATAATTAATACCACAGTGTAACCTAAACTCTATGTTCGTACACAGTATATCAGCATTTCTATATTATAAATTGAAGAGTAGTTATGACAACAAAACAGAAATGTGTAAATATGCAATCCATACGCACAGCAGCAAACATATATCTTACGTAATAAACAAGTCATTAGCATCATATCAGCATAAGCAAATAAATGTTCATACGTAATCTTAATAAGTAAACATGAAGGCGCAAGCAGATAAATCACAAAGTATAACTTACATACATAACCACAGTCAGCACAATTAATCAGTTGACAATTACAATTTAAATAAATAAGCACAGCAGGCACATAATAAAAAAATATAACATCAGTGAAAAAGCAGTGCAGCCAAGCGATACATAATATATACAAATAACAAGCCTGTTCATTAATCAATCATTGTCAAAATCAGTAAATGTACACAAGCACGTCGCTTCACAAGTAAATTCATAGAACATGAAATTTACCACAAAGTATGAGTTACGTAATCGCAAGCAGCAAATTACGTCTAAAGTACGTACCTAAGTGGAAATATGTTACCTGAAAAATAAACTCAATTAATCGTTACCTTTTTAGTTTATTAGTTCCTTCTTCGAAATTACATTCTTCCTGAAAATTTTCTCGATAGCAAGTCCTCTTAACGTCGGACACACACAGAATTTACCTGAAGGTCTTAAATATTTTATACAACCGTATCCTGAAAAATACTGAACGTTAATAACATAATTCATCAAGTCACTATAGCTTATACTGAATTTAATCGGAGAAATTAGACTGTGTATTTGTTTACGGCTGTCAGTGCATTCACACTGAGCGCTCGATCAGCTGTAGGCGCGTGGCGTAGGAAGTAATTGTTTGCGGTCAACGACTGCCTTGTGCGGCGCGCAGACTGACTGTTGCTTTGAGTATGTGCCGCCGCCAAAACACAGCGCGGTATCCTTGTACTCTCCGTGTGTTTACGTAGCTGTTAGTTTCTCACAAGTATGTCATTCCACAAAAATTTTAACGTTAGATATGTGATGTATTCCCTTAGAGCGCCGAGATTTAAGAGTTTCTACTTCAACAGTGTTATCATGAATAATTTTGCGAATTCTGTATGGACCGTTATAAAGCAGAAAAAATTTGCGACATAAGCCTTTTCCTTTATGAGACAAACGATGAGACTTAATTAACACCTTTTGACCAACTGACAAAATTTTTAAACGACCAGGACGTTTCGCTGATTTCTCTCTTCTAGCAGCCGCAGACGCAATATTTCGTAGAGCCAGGTTGACAATTTCAGAATGCCGCAGCTTCCGTGCAGGTGGAAAAGGAACGATTTCAGAAATGCGATTTCTTGGTACTTTATTTTTTAATATCAATAGAGGCGGTGAGGAAGTTGAGTCATTAGGAAGTTCATTCAGATTGTTTTGAAAAATATGAAGATACTGATCCCAAGTTCTGTGATTCTGATGACAATAAAGACGACACAATTTATTAATTTCTTTCATCCATCTTTCTGAAGCGTTAGACTGAGGGTGAAAAAGTGAAATGAAAATTGGTTTAATCTTCCGACGCCGTAGAGTACGAAGCCAAATTTTAGAACGAAACTGTGATCCATTATCTGATATAACCTTATCAACATGACCCACTTCTTTAAGAAAATGTTTGATGAAAGCGTTAGATACTGAACGAGCTGTTGCTTTGCGTAAAGGTGTAAAACACACATATTTTGATGTCAATTCCACTGCTACCAAAATGTACGCAAAACCATTAGTAGAACGAACCACTGGACCGAACAAATCGACTGCAGCCATGTCCTTTAATTTTGCTGGAATGATAGGAAACAACGGTGCTCTGTGAGAAACAGTTGGCGGCTTAGCCTTTTGACATAATTTGCATTTGGCAAGAACAGATCGAATACGTTTTTCCATATTACTGAAGTAGCAATTTTCTCGTAATTTATGAAAGCATTTTCTGGGACCAAAGTGCGCATAACTGAAATGTGTGTACCAAATCAATTTATTGACCCACTCATCAGGAATACAAACTAACCAAACAGAGTTGTCGACCGATTTTCGTTTGAAAAGAATGTCATTGCGAACTAAATAATGTTGTATAATCGCTACGCTTTCCTTTCTCCTCCACTTCTCCTTAATGTCCTTCCAGATTGGATCCTTATTTTGCTCCTTAGCGATGTCCTGGAGCGAAGACGAAATAAAATTCTCAAACGCAACACCTTGAATGTACATCAAACAATAATGGTTTTCTTTGCAGTCCTCTTCAGCACTTTGTTTCAAACCCATAGGTGCACGTGATAAAGCATCAGCAACAATATTTGAAGATCCCTGTATGTAAACAATACTAAAATCAAATTCCTGTAGGTACAACGCCCATCGTGATAATCTGCCATGAGTTAATTTTGTCGACATAAGAAATTCCAAAGCTCGATGATCAGTGTAAACCTTAGTATGTCTACCGAACAAAAATGTGCGAAATTTTGTGAAAGCCCAAACAACAGCCAAAGCTTCAGGTTCCGTAATCGAATAATTCTTTTCGGATTTAGAGAGAACACGACTTCCAAATGCAATAGTCTTCTGTTCTACAACGCCGTTTTCTTCTATCTCTTGAAATAAATGTGCACCTAGGCCTTTGTATGATGAGTCCGTCGCCAAACAAAAATCTTTAGATAAATCCGGATGTGAAAGAAGTGGAGCAGCAACTAAAGCATCACGAAGTTGTTCAAATTCTGACTGAGCTTCCTCATCCCAACACCAATTAGAATTTTTTCCAGATAGTTCACATAAACGAGGTGTGGCCAAATTGTCCAATCTAACAAAGCGTCTAAGAAAATTACAGACACCAAGGAAACTACGAACATCACGTTTTGTAGTAGGAACAGCATAATTACGAATTGCGTCTAGCTTTTCTGGATCAGGAAGAATACCTTCTGTAGAAATAATGTGACCGAGAAATTTCACCTGTGAACGACCAAATTCAGATTTTTCCAAGTTCACTGTAATGCCAACTCTTGCAAAAATACGTAATAATGAATCCAAAATTTTGTTGTGCTCACTCCAAGAACGTTTAGCAATAAGAATGTCGTCAACATAAGAAGTAATATTGTCACGAAGATAAACAGGTAAAATTTCGTTTAAACTACGAATGAATGCTGCAGAAGATACAGTAAGTCCAAACGGTAATTTCCGAAACTGGTAACAGTTACCAAAGGCTAAAAAGGCAGTATATTTTCTACAATCAGGGTGGAGTTCTATTTGCCAAAAACTTGCGCGAATATCAATCGTGGACAAAACTTTAATTCCATGGAAATGTTGAAGAAGTTCATCTAAATTTTGTGGACGGTCAGTTTCAGGAATAATAATATTATTTATCTGTCTGGAATCCAGAACCAAACGAATTGACCCATCCTTTCTAAGAACAACGTGTAATGGGCTGGTATAAGGGCTGACTGCTGGCTCAATAATGCCCTGATCTAACATGTATTGAAGTTCATTCTTAACCTTGTCTCTGTAAGCCAAAGGAATAGCGTACGTTTTTCCGCGAAATGGTGTGTGTTCTTTTACTTTAAATAAATATTGTAAGCCTTGTATAGTTCCTGTGTGATGACTAAACACTGTAGCATGTGAAGTCAAAATATGGTGCAGCTCTTCTCTTGCAACGTCATCTGGCACTTCAGCTTTTTTAACCTTTTCATTAATTAATTCTTCGCTACTAATTATATCCTCCATCGCGTCTCTGTATCTATTGTCATTGTCATGAATAAACACACTGTCGTCATAATGCTCAACGAAAACATCAGAAGTAAGAAACCTTAAACATTTTGTACCTGATTCAGATCTTGCTAAACACTCGAAAAATTTCAAACATTTCGGCATTCCGGCAACAGTCAAATTCACACTTCCTTCTTTAAAGTTCAAAATTGCCTTATGCGTGTTAAGAAACTCAATACCTAATATAATCTGTGTACTGAGTAAAGGAACAATAATAAAATTAGCAGACAATTCGTATCCTTGACAAATGAAATTTAGGTTGGTCTGTTGTTTAACTTCCACACCCTTTCCAGAAATCGCTCCTCGAATTGTGGTTTTAGAAATAGGTAACACAGGACAGGCAATAGTTCTTTCACATATACGAAAAACTGATTCACTAATGACGTTCAATGTGCTCCCAGAATCTAAAACTGCAGTGAACTTATTCTTACCCACACATACTTCAATAACAGGATGTAAAAATGCGTCAACATTATTTTCCTTTTCGCCTAGCAAAATGTCTCTCATATCTTCCAGGCGTACGTAGTGTAAAGTTGTAGTGTCATTACTTTCTGAACTGTCTATATTGCTGCCAGAAGCCGAAGCTGCAAGTCATGGTCGATTGTTTGCGTCACGTCTTTGATTATTCCCGTCATTTCGCGGATCAATTTCTACTATTTCCACTTGTCTCTCTGAATTTCTGTCACGCGGAGGATGCCAATTAGGTCCATCCTGTCTGTTACATGTAAATTCTTGGTTGTGTCTGTTATTAAAATTTCTGTTTTCCTGTCTGTCTGCATAACTACTTCTTGTATAATTTCGACTGTCACTTCTGAAATTATTGTTAGACCTACTACCCTGGTTATTTCTGTAGTAAGAGTTTCTATTATTGTATGAATAATTTCTGTCTTGATGATACCGATTACTGTTTCCGTGTGATTGATCATTCCGGTAAGAATTACCGTTATTATAATTGTCTGTGTAATTTCTATTAGAACGTCTGTTATTGTCATAAGGCTGGTATCTATTGTCCTGTCTGTTACGTCTGTCGTTCTCAAAATTACCCATATAACGCCCGTTCCGATCACTATCCCTTTTCTCTGAAAATCTATCGTAATTACTGTTACTGAAAAAGTTACAAGAAGTCCCGTCGTCGTTGTCATACTCAAGTTCTTGTAACAAAGTCTTAAAAGTCTCAATGTCGTCTTTACATCTTCCAGCTAAAGCAATTTGTCTTATGGATTGTCGCAGCTTAGTTAAACAAATGCGAATTAATTCAGTCGGGCTATAAGGGTTGGAAAGGAACTGATTCTTTGGAATCATGTCTTCAAAATATTCCGCTGGCGTGCGGAACTCAGACTGTTCGAAATTACGCTGCATAATAAGACTGTGTTTGACTCTGTCTTGCGTGTTTTCGGACCAATATGCCGATAGAAATGCATGATAAAAATCATTCAGATTATTACAATCTCTAATGAGTGCGCGCATCCGCGTCGCCGGTTCATTTTCTAAATATCCACACATAAATTCCAGTTTGTGACTTAGTGGCCAATTTGGTGGGAGTGCATACATAAATTGATCTAACCATGCACATGGATGTATGTCATTCTTAGAATTGCGGAAGATCTTAAATTTCCGAACAGTCAAAAAGTGTTTATAGTCAAAGTTTTCGCCTCGTGGCGACAAAGACCTACCGCGTCTGTCCCAGTCCCAGTGTTGATTATTGTCAAGTTCGCGCGCCTGGCGCTCCCTTGTTGCATCCCGTAAATGAAACAAATTATTTTCTTCAAACCCCTCCGCTGTGATTCCAAATTTCTTTTGCTGTCCTTTCCTACGATTTCGCCTTCAATTTGTTTGACTTGCTTTCGTAATGCCTCAACTTCCCTTTTAACGCCTTCATTAAATTTTCCCTGATTTTCAACATGCTTACTTATGTTCTGGTACTCTTCGGTTTCTGCAAATGGTAATGGAGCTGTATCATCTGAATCTCTATCCCCATTTAAACTAAGACTTGTCAGTTTATCTGAAATCTCCTCAACTCTTTCCGATAAGTCACCTATTTTTTCTTTCTGTTTACTTACGTCTTCCGTAAGTGTCGCGACTCGGGTTTCAGTATTGACACATTTGGTAGTTAACTGTTCATATTGTTGTGTTAGATTATTTATTCTGTCATTTGGTACGGATTCCTCGATTCTCTCAAATATTTCTTCCTTATCATGTGCACGTTGTAAATTTAACTCTGAAAATTGTTGTACTATCACGCGATCTCTTTCTTCCTGTTCTCTACCTTGTTCCCTTTGTCTAATCTCTACTGCAATTAATCTATTATTGTGAGAATTCAAAATCGGTTGTACTTCTTCTCTGATTTCTTTCTTTAATTCATCTTTCATGTTTTTGAAACATGTCCCTATTCATGAATCTAACCGTGTTTCCAGTGTTCCCATATCAGTTTTTAATTCAGATCCCAAAGTTCCCATCTCGGTTTTGATTGTTCCTATTTGTGAGTCTAACCGTGTTTCCATTGTTCCCATTTGTGATCCCAGTGAGTCTAACCGTGTTTCCATTGTTCCCCTTTGTATGTAAGTCTAACCGTGTTGTCACTGTTTTTAATTCAGATCCCAAATTTAATATTGCACCCATCAACTGCTCCATAATAGCCGGTTCGAAATTCTTTTCGCCCCTAACATTTCCCGCGAAACCAACTTCTTTCGTCATGGCTGTAAAGCTATCTGTGTTCGATACTATTTCAGAATCTTCTATCGTTAATCTCGTATTCTGTGAATTTTCTGATTGAGAAAAATTTTGAATTGGTTCCGGACTATTTTCCCGACTTATTAAATTGTTTTCCACTTCATTATTCATGATACTGTTTTCCTCTGTTGGCGAGTTCGCCATGTTAACAATTTCGTCATTCTCACTATCCATCATTTTTGCCTTTCTCATCGATCGTGTAATCATTTACAAAACATACAAAACTCGTCACTATATGAAAATTACACACAATGACACTTTATGTCCAACAATACCATTCACACGAAATGTTTCCCTCAAACACGATTAATCGAACAATTGAAATAATTGCACAATTGTCAAACCCGTAGACAAGACAACAGAAATGAAATTTTGCAAAAAAAAAATACCATTAGAAGAATGACAATTACCAAATCTACACATGCAAAATAGACTACAATTACTAAACTACAAATTACTACAACAATACTACTGTCTACTATTTTTACAATCAGAAGATTCCAAGGGACGATCCGAAACAGCGGTCGCCACGTGCATGGGAGCTTAATTAAAATAAAATGCAAATAATTTTAATTTTTTGTAGCTGTCTGTCCGATTACGAAGTCTCGTAAACGGTTGGCCCTGACTAGTATTATTGCGCAATCTGACTGCATAGAACAACAACAAAGGATGAAATGGAAATTTTCATTAACACAATTAATTAATTAAGTCCCCAGCAACTATAAAACCTACGAAACCAAAGCACAAGTGTAACTGTTCTGTATGTGGAAGTATGACTCAACGCACATCTGGCACGGTTCTTCTTCAACAAGACAAGAATTTTTAAATACCAATTATACTGACGTGATAAAAGAAAATTAGAAATACTATAATTGCGCAAAAAACGCAGAATTACAGTCTAATACAAGAACACACGCCAGATGCTTTGTTGACTGAACCTGTAATGACGCATTATTCAGGACATTGAAATAATGAGAAAGAAAAGAAAAGTAGTTTGTTACCTTAATTTATATTGATGAAAAGCACTCTAGACATTACAATCTCTCCACACCGACTCGCTACTATCACATCTCAACAAGAACTTTTCAGTATCACATCTCAGCAAGCACTCCCTACTAGCACATCTCAACAAACACTCTCTGCTACGAGTTCTTAACAAGCACTGACTACCACGAGCTCTCCCCAAGCACTGACTACTACGAGTTCTCAATAATCACTGCCAGTGGAGGCGGCAGAACAATACTCTCTAGCGCGATCTCTGGCGCTGTGGCTCAGTGTAGCCACCTTTCAATGGAATAAAGCATTATTATTCAAAAAAGTGACTGGTTGCAGTTGTATATAACTTATTTAAAAGTTTCCAATGATGAGAAAATACATGTATCAATTAAAGGACTTGGTGTACTTGCAGAGAATGTAACTGTAACTGGTGATATTACTTTGTATTATAATTATTAATAAAGTTTATCCTTGAGCCCTGTCACACGGTCGCTGCAAGTGACAAATGTCAACTATCAAGTAATGTTAGACGGATTGTAGATTGCCCATTTTTTTTTTTTTTTTTTTTTTTTGGTCAGATACGACATTATCCATTTGTTGACTATGTCAGCAGTCCCATAAAATTTCAGTTTATCTGGGATTCATAGGACTCAGAATGCTACATCAATGTGAATCCTGCCCAGGAAAAAAACACTGGAAAATGTTGGGCGGGAGAAAATATCCGAACGAAACTATAAGCACGCTCTCGGAACGCGTAAATCAGGCGCTACGAGCTGCACCCGTGACCGGTTGCGTGTTAAATTAAACTGTTAAGCTGTTCCCGCCTGTGTTCCGTCTCAATCTGCGGGGTGGCGCGATAGCGGCGCGGCGTGGCCCGCAGCCGGGCCGGGCCGGCCCAGCCCGCGCCCGGAACGCTGGAATTATGGCACTCTTAAATTTCTGCGCCCCGATTGCTATCTGGCCGGCCGGCGTGCTGCGCCGGCGGCCAACACGTGCAGCGGGCGGGCGCCAGACGCCGGCCGGCGGCCCGCGGCTTTGATGTGCGGCCGCAGATTGCCTGTCGTGTCACGGAGCTCTGTGCGCCGTCCCCGATCGGCGCGGCATCCGGCGGGGCGCTCCGCGAGCGCTCAGGCCATTACGGCGTTGTAATTGGTGCACCGGCCACCCGCCGGAGCGACACCCGTATTTACAGGCTATACTGGAATGGGGGGTTGTACACCCTGCCCCCGTATCGCCGATCGGGGATACCGGCTAATTGGCCTGCGTGCTTCGGCCTTAAGTCCTAAAGTTGCCATTCCGACGAAACTCGTTCTCCAGTTCTCGAGCGACATGCAAGTGTCGTATAACTTTACAGCTCACTCCTACGGACGTAGAGGCAGCAGTAATTTCTCGCTGAATGTGCAGCATTTTCTGAAAAAAAAAAATCTATTTCACTTTCCCTCTTTTCATCATCGGTCAGTGCCGTGCATCACGCAAAATTGTAGCTCAGTAAATGTCTACCTCTCAAAGGCTTGTGTCAACCGAGGTGGCGCAGTGGCTAGCCCACTGGACTCCCATTCGGGAGGACGACGGTTCAAACCGTGGCTGGGCTGCTAAGTTCGGTTCCACAGTTCGTTGAGATCCTCATCAGCCAACATGCAGAGGTGTACAGTTCAGTGAACTGGCAAGCTTCGCGCAGCAAGCTGATTCACTTTTTGCATTTTTGTTGTTTCCCATCCCTCAGACTGCAATATAATTGTTACTCGGTGGGATTTACTAGAATATGTGAAGTGCAACCCTAAGGAATTTCAAGTAAAATTCAGGAAAAATATACAGTGTGAGAGGGGCAGAGATACAATTTCATAGATATATTTTGGGTTTCAGGCCTCTCATACTCTTGTGACACGAGTGACTTTGAACCAGACAACTTTTCCAAACCATGTGTAACTCTGTCCTGATCGAGATTCGTGGTCGTGCGGTAGCGTTCTCGCTTCCCACGCCCGGGTTCCCGGGTTCGATTCCCGGCGGGGTCAGGGATTTTCTCTGCCTCGTGATGGCTGGGTGTTGTGTGATGTCCTTAGGTTAGTTAGGTTCAAGTAGTTCTAAGTTCTCGGGGACTGATGACCATAGATGTTAAGTCCCATAGTGCTCAGAGCCATTTGAACCATTTTTTTTTTTTTGATCGAGATTCTTACCAGCAAGCTACTTAGCAACATGTGCTACCTGAAGAGCCTTAACTTACGTACGACGACGGTTCAAACCACCGTCCAGCCATCCTGATTTAGGTATACCGTAATTTTCCTAAATCGCTTCAGGCAACTGCCGGAATGGTTGCTCTGAAAGGTCACGACCGACTTCCTTCTCCATCCTTCCCTAAGCCGATGAGACCTAGACCTCGCTGTTTGGTTCAAATGGCTCTGAGCACTATGGGACCTAACATCTGAGGAAATCAGTCACCTAGACTTAGAAATATTTAAACCTAACTAACCTAAGGACGTCACACACATCCATGCCCGAGGCGGGATTCGAACCTGCGACCGTAGCGGTCGCGCGGTTCCAGACTGAAGCACCCAGAACCGCTCGGCCGCTCCGGCCGGCTCGCTGTTTGGTCCCCTCCCCCAAATCAATCAACCAAGAGGTGTAACTTCTAGAACTTTCTGTGTTCCGCGCCTTTTCCAGCTGACAAGACATTGTCGTTCCGACAATGCTAGTCAGGTGCGAAGTCAGTAGAGGCATGGATTCGGTCTAATGCGGACCTGATGAATGTGTCTGGAGGCAGGAATACGTGAATTTAAAGTGAAAAGTGTTTAATTGCTTCACTGAGTGCTTTATTAATTGATATAGGGCGGCTGAATAACCTGTAACTTTCCACCGTGAATGGATCTGGATTAGCCGGCCGCGGTGGTCGTGCGGTTCTAGGCGCTCCAGTCCGGAGCCGCGCTGCTGCTACGGTCGCAGGTTCGAATCCTGCCTCGGGCATGGATGTGTGTGATGTCCTGAGGTTAGTTAGGTTTAATTAGTTCTAAGTTCTAGGGGACTGATGACCACAGCAGTTGAGTCCCATAGTGCTCAGAGCCATTTGAACCATTTTTGAATCTGGATTTGTGTACTTCGTAAACGCGAATGAGTGAGATGGGGTCGGACTGCTCTATACTTGGAACTTGAATAAACTCCTTAAAAGGACATAATATTTTATTGCATAGGAACCTTACCATAATTTAGGATTAATATTCAGGCAAATAATAACAGACGCGTCGGGCACAGTTTATTTCGTGGTCTGTTGTAAGTCTTTCCCTTGATGGTCCGATCGCCAAAATCTTAGAAACACAGCCGGTTCCATTAGCATTACTGAGGGAGAGCAAACAAATGTGGATCTGACGCTATACAGCTTGCAAATACTGAAAATATGTGGTATATATTGACAGAAGCGGCCCAATAAGGAATACTAACGTCCGGTCCCGGTAGTTGAGTGGTCAGCTTGACGGAATGTCAATCCTAAGGTCCCGGGTTCGATTCCCGGCTGAGTCGGAGATTTTCTCCGCTCAGGGACTGGGTGTTCTGTTGTCCTAATCACCATCATTTCATCCCCTCGACGCGCAGGTCGCCGAAGTGACGTCAAATCGATAGACCTGCACCAGGCGAACGGTCTACCCGACGGGAGGCCTTAAGGCAGCCGTACGTCTTTGTGTCGTGCGACTTCCGTCGCAACACTGCTCACTGGTGCAGTGCTGCGACAGCTGCCGCAACAGTCGCGCGTCGCATCCCAAACTCGAACTGCGCATGCGCCAGCAGGCAACTTCTGACGTCACGTAGCGACCCGTCGCAGTCGCTAGTGTGCGTCGCGTCTTGGACAACGTACCTTTAGCCACACGACATTTCATTTCAAGGAATACTAATAAATAATAAGAATAATAATATTTATTTAATTTTAGACTAGTCTTGGGGACTAATGCCCATCATCGTTATATTATGTACACTGCTTTCTCAGCACGTGACGAAACTTTTGCCAGTATCATACATGTACTTGTCCTATAATACGTTTACGGATTTGTTTATTGTGTAATTATCGATGCTGATGCTGATGACCACTGGCATATTATAATTTAATTTTATGTATTTTATTGGCAAACGTTTTTGTCATGTGCTAAGAAAACGGCATATATAAGATGGAGCTGATGACGAGGGTAAGCAGCCGTACTAGGTTGCAGTAAATGAAATACGCAACATTGCATAGGATCTCTGGCAATTAATTACATATGAAAGAGCTGACGCCATAGACATGCCTGGAATAGGAGCACAGTAAATTGTCCTTGACAAATACTTGGGCAAGAACGGTGTTGCTGTCGTTGAAGGCAGACCAAAAGCAATTCCAAAAACTAACTTCCCAGCAAAAACAGGATTTTTTTCTTTTTTTCTTTTTTTTTACAAAAACGTGATTCAGTACTTCAGTTTATTACTATGGACGAGACGTGTGTATTCTGCCTGAGGTGGAAATCGAAACAAGGTTCTTTTTGTCATAGTGCCTCATCCCCTGCACTATTCGCCCAAATGCTCAGCAGCTTGTTATTTGTTGACGACTTTTCCTCTTCATGGGGTTGGGTTATGTGATAACTAACGTTGGGGCCGTCTCCGTGTCCTTATGTACGTGAGACAATATAAGTAGTTTCATTTAGGTTTACTTTTGTTGAATCCAGCCTAGTCGTCAAATTGAGGACTCTAGGAATCCTGCTTTCTCGGATTGCTAGACAACATTCAAATAAATCATATTAATGAGTTTTTATTACAATATGAACAATTACAGTACTTAACTTCGTGTTACACAGATGTGTTCAAATGTTCAGATGTGAGTGAATTCCTAAGGGACCAAACTGCTGAGGTCATCGGTCCCTAGACTTACACACTACTTAAAATAACTTTGCTAAGAACAACACACACACCCATGCCCGAGGGAGGACTCGAACCTCCGGCGGGAGGGGCCGCTCAGTCAGTGACATGGCACCTTTAACCGCAAGCAAAGCGCGACAGACAAAATAAGAAATCTCTTCAGTATAACCTCCCAAGTCTGAGTTACATTGAGTGTACGAGAGTTGACGCTTCTATCTAAGCCGCCAGTCTGGAAGCTGCTGTGGAATTTGGCCGCAACGAGTCGGGCGCGGCGCTTATGTTCTCTTCACCTAGGAGCCGCTGCTGTCACGTTGTCGTCCTGGAGAGGGGTCGGTAAGCATACGATTGGCTGATGTCGTCTGACAGCCCTCTCTGCTCTATCTTTCCCGACTGACGTGCCGGCGTTTGACTTTACGCCTTACGCCGAAACATTCCTCCTCCCCCCCCCCCCCCCCCCCCAGAAAACGCCCAGAAGCGTACGCGTCCACCTCCTGAGGCGCATACCCAGATGTCGAAGGCGTCGGCTGCGGCGTGGGCATGTCCAGCTCCATCGGTAGGACGAGAGGAGGTGGAGCAGGCAAGGGCTACGTCTCCATGGTGTCAAGATGACACCCTCCGGCGACTGCTGTGGTCTCGCTGTCTTCGGGATCCGTGAATCTGGGGGAAGGGATACAGAAGAATTACCATGCACATGACAGTGGCGAATTTGATTGTGATGTCGGCGCTGCAATCCGTCTGGGTCCGAAATGAGATAAATGCATGCGCCAAGCCGACGAAGGATCTCGCCTCGCGCCCACCGTCTGCTGCCGCTAAAAACCCTGAAAAACACAATATTATGCGGTGCGAAGCGATACTTAGGACCTTCCTTCGGCGCTGGATACTGAGGAGGGTGGGGCAGGTGGAGCAGTGTCCGATGGCGGCGGCCGTGAAGCAATTGCGCCGGCGATGGTCCATCTCGTGGCTGCGAGCGATATGAGGGGAGAAACAGTTGCAATGTGCTCGATCCCTGGTGTGTGCGGTGCGAAGTTTCGCCACCTGAATATTCAGACAAAGCGTTCCGCTTCGCCGTTGACTGTGGATGGAACAGTACATTAGTTAGTTGCTGTAAGCCATTGCGTTCACAGGATGTTTCAGATTCGATTGACGTGAACTGAGGGCCGTTGTCCGACACTATGACTTCAGGAAACCTTCGAGGCAAAAAATAGAGGACAACGCCTGAATTGTGCTACGTGGCGTTGTCGAGTTCATTAGCACAGCAAAAGGAAACTTGCTTTATAGAGTCTACCACAATCAACCAACGAGTTTTCCAAAGAGGTCCCGCATAGACCACGTTGCTATGGTGATTGCAACCTAGGCCAAGAAGAGAGCGATTTGATGTTCCGCACATGCGTGACACTGTGACGTCATCTTTTCAGTTTGGGTGTCCATAGCCGGACAAGTACCGTGTCGACTCGCTAACTGTTTTGTACGAACAATTCCCTAGTATGCTTAGTGAAATAACTGCAACACTTCTCTTTGCAAACCTTTGGGGATCAACAAACATGACTGTCCACTGTCATTTTGAACAATAATCACGGGTTGCTGTATAGCGAGGCTGTGTCGACGTGAAAAGTATCGGCGCACTACAGGGTCCTTGATGCTATGCCAAGTGCGAGGCTAGGATGTGCGAATGTATTTTAGCAAAATGTTCAAATCTGAATCAGCGTCCGCCGGCCGGTGTGGCCGTGCGGTTCTAGACGCTTCAGTCTGGAACCGCGTGACCGCTACGGTCGCAGGTTCGAATCCTGCCGCGGACATGGATGTGTGTGATGTCCTTAGGTTAGTTAGGTTTAAGTAGTTCTAAGTTCTAGGGGACTGATGACCTCAGCAGCTAAGTCCCATAGTGCTCAGAGCCATTTTTGAAGCGTCAACTTGCAATACAACTGGTTTGTCAGGATGAAAATGAACTAAACATCGATCACTGAGCAATGCACTTTAAGTTTTTGAACAGCTTATTGGCATTCGTGTGTCCAAACAAAAGGAACGTTTATGCGACGCAAGCGATGCAATGGAGCTGCGATTTGTGCGGCATTTGGTACGAACCGAATATAATAGTTCATTTTTTTCTATGACTGCAATTCTGAGACATTGCGAGGAACTGGCAGGTAACGTATGGCTAAAAAATGTCACTGAAGAGGATGTATACCTTAGCTGTTGACGACTGTTTAACACAGAGGCGAATGCGACCTATAGGTCTGGGGAGCAAAACCAGTGAACTTGCCCACTTCTAACATTCTGCGTGGTGTCTGTTGTTCTATGTCGTGTCCCACTACCACTATCCCGCAACGACGCTCTGAGCGTGTTTTTTAGGGAATTGACTAGTTTGAACCTGGGACCTGTTGCCGGTAAGGAGACGCCAGACCACACATGACATGTAGAGTTCAGAAGAGTTCAGTGAGACTAGCGATGATACAACCAAATACTTAATGATTTCAGCGTCAGCTCCACTGCACTCCCTGTAAAAGAATCTTACTACTAACTAAATTTAGTGGAAGGGGTTCAATGCTTTCCTATTTTTAGTTAACTGGTAAAATAACGTCGAAAAAGCAGTTAAGTTTACCATTGTAAATTTTATTCTACTCACAAAACATTGTTTATAAATTGCACTATTGATAAAAGGAAATGTTTTAATACAGGATGATAAAAACCAACTGCGTTCAACAAAAATGTGAACGAATATACCCTGAATGGGTTTCCAAGTTCTACAATGGATCGAAGTATGACCTATGCCATATCACATCTATAATCTAGGTTTAAATTAAGTTTCACAAAAGAGAAAACTATCAAAATGGTCTACAGTGATCCTCAATTATCTTTAATTACTTATCTAACTTGTCGTAAATTACAGTGGCTGATGTGGCTTCTCAATAATCATATAACAGAAAAATCATCGCGTTTCAGATTTTAACTTACATAGCAAATGTGAATACCATGAGCTTCAATTGACGATCGACACTAGTATAACGTAAAAAGGGGATGTAACAGATGAGTCTTCTGCAGTTCTGAGTGAAGCCTTATGCGCTCAAAATGCGGCATCGCGTGCTTTCATTACCTTGTCGGTGTTCGTCAGGGTGCGGCGGACGGCACAGCTCCCCGCACCTCGCCGTCTCGGAAGCAACTCCTTTCTAACTTCTCCTTACTACAATTTACCGAAGTTGGTTTAAAAAAAAACTATCTGGCTGTGTTTTCATCTGCCCAATCAGGGTCTCAATGTTAACCTTAAGCTCTGCCTACAAAAATTCTGTCCATCCAATGAGAAACGTTATACTTTTCGTGGTGGGGCAATGTTTTTAAAGTTTGCAACGTAACAGAGACGCGAAAAAGTCTCACGCTAAAACTTGCAGCTGGTGTGGACCTTTTAGTGTTATCGTAAGATCTATACTGTTCTTCTGGAGGGCTCTATCTTTTAACATGGGCTGGGGGGTGGTCCTAACGTAACAGAGACGCGAAAAAGTCTCACGCTAAAACTTGCGGCTGGTGTGGCCCTTTTTGTGTTATCGTAAGATCTATACTGTTCTTCTGGAGGGCTCTAGCTTTTAACATGGGCTGGGGGATGGTCCTAGCGGTTACTTTTCGTGGTGGGGCAATGTTTTTTAGGTTTGCAATGTAACAGAGACGCGAAAAAGTCTCACGCTAAAACTTGCGGCTGGTGTGGCCCTTTTAGTGTTATCGTAAGATCTATACTGTTCTTCTGGAGGGCTCTAGCTTTTGACATGGGCTGGGGGGTGGTCCTGGTGGTTAGCTGGAGACGTGTGTATCCGTCCCTTATGGTAGGGCCTTCTAGCTTAACACGGTTCTGCTCTCGGCTTCTCTTCTCGTTTCTCCCCTCGGAACTGCGTCTGTCTCACGGTGGGAAGGTATGACATGCATTTAGGCATTCTTGTGTTAGTCTGTGGTATTCCATTTGCTCACTCGTTACTCGTATTACTTTGGTTAATTTAATGTCACGATTTATTCGGAGCTATGTGATATACTACTGGATTTGCTTATCATGTCAGGGTTTTCATGGAAGGTGTTGGATTTGCCTGACACCTTACACACTGACTAACTGATACGGCCGCAATATTTCCGCTATCTTGCAATCCTTTAAGTTCAGCAGCAACTTTTTGCCTTAGTGCAGAGGGGCCTAGCAATATTTCGTCTGAGCATTGTCTTTCATGGTAATACGTGCAACAAAATTGTTAGCCTTGCCTAAACCTTCAGAAAAGAGTTCAGGGAATTCTTTCAGCAAGACTGTCTTCAGCATTGATTACAGCCACTGACAACATATTGTCCTGAATTTTTAAGTTAAACAAATCAAAGGAATCAAGGCGAAATGTGTTCTCACAATCGCAGGATTGCAGCACAGTGAGTCACAGTTCGCGTATGCAAGCGATACATGGAAGGCAATGTATATTTTCCGAGAAAGGGAATGTCCTGTCCACTATAAGCCGTCAGGTGCGTGCTAGTTTTAGACAGGCGTGGGGAGCCTAACTTAAGATCTTATGAGACCAAACTGCCGAGGTCATCAGTCCCTAAGCTTACACACAACTTACTTTAACCTAAACGAACTTACGCTAAGGACACGCACACCCATGACCGAAGGAGGACTTGAACCTCCGACGGGGGAGGCAGGGGGGGGGGGGGGGGGCGAACCTTTAGAGGACGCCCTAGTCCGCGCGGCGCCTAACAGTTCATACGTTTTACGATTCAACAGTGTAACAGGAGCACTGAAGAAACCGTTCGCTTGCTAGTTTTGTTAATGCTCGTCTTGCTAGTTTTGTTAATGCTCGTAACAGGCTTCTGCATTGATTACATGGGCCTTGTGACTAGATTTTTGTGAGCGTTTGTTCCGTTGCAAGTGTACGGACTGCACATGACCTTTCTTGCCACAAGCATAACTCTGTTTGTCTCTACGGGCAGTCTTGGCGTTTGTGCCACGAATTGCACCGAGGGCATGACTTAATTCTTTTCGCCTGCGTAGACTGTTTACGTGCCGTGACAAACACGGCTGATGCTGCCTACTGGACGAGTCGTGAGCAAGGGATGACTCAACCCGACATATTGGTGCCTACCAAAAGTTATCAGCCAACAAGGCACCTGAATCGTACTGATCTAGTATTTCCACTTATTGCTGAAATGATTGATCGGACTGTTTCAAAAGCTGTTCTCTACATCTGACATCAGTTGTACCCAATAGTATCACACAAAATAACATCTGAATATAAAGCACCACAAGCAGATTTGAATTTGCATTTACTCATCATACCCTACAAATCTGTTACCCACTCACTATAAGTTCGTTCTGACTGTTTCTTGTAAAGAAAGAATTCGTACCTAGCTGCCACCACATTCACTTGTTGGTCAAAATAGGTAGTTAGCTGTGCCGCCTGAGCCGGGGGTGGGTGAGGTGGGTTGCTCATTGCAGTAAACAGACAAGGCAAGGAATAAAGCTGGCAGCTGTGGCCGAGCGGTTGTTGGCGCTTCAGTCCGGAACAGAGATGCTGCTACGGTCGCAGGTTCGAATCCTGCCTCGGGCATGTATGCGTGTGATGTCCTTAGATTAGTTAGATTTAAGTAGTTCTAAGTCTCAGGTGTTAACTCCCATAGTGCTCAGAGCCATTTGAACCATTTTGAGCAAACAATAAAAATAGGCATACAAGCAAAACCACTATAGCAGACTGTTAAACATGAAAGCACACCCCAGCAAAGAAAAGACAAAGTAGAAATAAGGCCCCAGCAAAACATAAAAAGCCACGATAAACTGTCGCAGCCAGGCACTGTACGAGGTGTGGCTAGAAAAAAACCGGACTAGTACTGGTGAAACAATAAAACGAATGCAATAAGGCTGAAAGTCGCGTGGCCTGTCACGTGACTCTCGCTCCGCCTACTGCTCGAGTTTCATCTGCCTCCTGCACTCAGTCTGCCCGTGGCGTCTGTTTTAAGTAGTTGACGTTTTGTCTGTGCGTCGGAAAATGTTGAGTGTACAGAAAGAACAGCGTGTTAACATCAAATTTTGTTTCAAACTAGGAAAATCTGCAAGTGTGTTCGACAAGATCGCCGTTTAACAATCAGAGCAGTGTCTGAGTTAACAGGAGTTGACAAGGAAAGTGTCGAACAAGCTTACCGATTTTTTCAATGTTTGCATCAGTTTTTGCTGACAATGGTCTGCCAGTGCGAGTGTCATCACTGGTGTCTTCGCGGCCATCTTTAAATCGTTTAAACCACTCAAACACTTGTGTTCGCGATAAACAATCATCGCCGTACACTTGTTGTAACATTACAAACGTTTCACTTGCAGATTTTCCTAGTTTGAAACAAAATTTGATGTTAACACGCTGTTCTTTCTGTACACTCAACATTTTCCGACGCACAGACAAAACGTCAACTACTTAAAACAGACGCCACGGGCAGACTGAGTGCAGGAGGCAGATGAAACTCGAGCAGTAGGCGGAGCGAGAGTCACGTGACAGGCCACGCGACTTTCAGCCTTATTGCATTCGTTTTATTGTTTCACCAGTACTAGTCCGGTTTTTTTCTAGCCACACCTCGTATTGCCGCTATGGGATCCATTGACCTCTCTTGGCCAAATTTTGAATCCAGCCTAGAAGTCAAATCTGGGGAATCTAGGAAACCTGCTTTCTCGCATCACTCGACAGCATTCAGTGTACTCTACCATCAGTGTATGAACCAGAATGAAAAGATCAACTGAGCCTTCAAATGGAAACAGTACAAATAATCAAGCATATTACGTCAGCAAGTGCAACCAACAAAGTCGAGTGCGAAAATCAGCTGGAAACCATAACTTCCTGTAACAAGCTCCAAATGGTCAGATGGCTACTGACACTCCAAGTTATTTGTTGTTCAACGTAATCGCCATTAAGTTCTATGTACTTATATCAGTGCTGGACAAAGTTCTCAATTCTACATACAAAGATTTCTTGTGGGCGTGTGCATAACCACTTATGCACTGCTGCCCGTGGTTTACAAGTGCTCCCAATTTTCATCTCCTGTTACAGTAGAGTGAAGAAATGCCTCTCCTCCAGCCTCGTAATGTCACAAAAGCTCCCTGCACACATCCATGCTACTTTATTTATCATATTGAATGTTTTGGAACCACCTCACACACACTTTCTTCAATGTAAGTACGTCATGAACAATATCGTGGGCTGATCCAACACTACCGTTCATCGTTGCTGCAATATCACCCACCATAGCACGCCTGTTGTTTCATACCAACTCATCGACTCTCGCAATGTTGTTCTCCGTGACTGCACAGATAGAGCATCATGAGCATGGCGAATCTTGAACACTCCATTTGAACTTATCTGCCCACTAGTGCACTTCTGTTCGGCTCAAACAACTTTCACCGTATTGCACTGCCATCTGACGGAAAATCTCCATTGGTTTCAAAACTTCAACCAACAGAAAACTAATGACACTCCGCTACTCAGCTGGTTCAACCCTGCAATAGTGCTGCAGTCCTGTTTTACTAATTCCCGCAGCATACCGCTCGCGAGCTAGACCTACAACTTTTGGGGTTATTCAGTGAATGACCCTTTCGTCTCCTAATACGCTGTAGGTAACAAGTGTGCAGCTTTTTAGGTTACTCGTCTCTCTTTCTTTCCCTTACTATTAATAGGTTTTACTTAATTTGTCACTCACGTAAAAGCTAGTGTACGGTGTATATTTCGTTACTCATATGAATGTATGGTTACAGAAATTACAAGGGGCGTCATTGAACGTGGAAGGTGCAGCTTGATGAGATGTGAGTGTGTCGGGAATACACACACCCTCTGCTTTTCGAGGAATCTAACTAACATTACGAACGTACTAGTACGGCAGGAGAACTGTTGTGGAGGGTAAGGTTGTGATGTAGCGTTCCTTTAGTTATTCCATCTGCACTGTACATGTACGGTGTGTAGAAAAACAGCCTGGAAATAGAGTAGCGTAGCGGACGTCGAATGTACGAAAGGGGCGTTAAAAAAAGAAAAAAAAAAAGAGCCAGAGGCATAATTACAGAAGTATGTTAGAAGTATTGACCCTGGCTGTATAGACACTAGTACCACTGTAACACAAGGCGGTGAATGGTTGTCTCATAAAATTCCCGTGGCTGCGATGTTAACCAGTTCCGCACGTACAGCTGGACGTCGTCGTCCGAGGTGAATCGTTTGCCCCTCAGAGCCTTTTTAAGGGGACCAAAAATGGCGTAATCACAGGGAGGTCCGGACTGTATGGAGGCTGGCCGAGAACCTCCCATGTGAATTTGTGCAGGAGTGCCGCGACTGTGTTGCCAGTATGACGCTTTGCATTGTCGTGGAGCAGAATGACCCCACGGGTGAGACTGCCTGGTCGTTTTGATTTGATCGCTTGGCGAAGGGTGGTCAAGGTTTGCGAGTAGCGCTGGGCATTCACTGTTGTCCCATGCTGCAGGAAGTGAATCAGAAGGGGGCCAGCTTGGTCAAAGAAGAACGTCAGCATATCGTTTCCTGCACTCGTGTGGACGGCGACATTCAGCGTACGTGCGGAAGTGGTTAACATCGCAGCCCCGGGAATTTTATGAGACAGCCATTCACCTCATTGTGTCACAGTGGGACAAGTGTCTGAACAGCCAGAGTCAATACTTCCAACATACAGGTATTGGTTTCTGTTATAATGCCTCCGGCTCGTTTTTTTTTTTTTTTTTTTTAACTCGCCTTATAAGTACAGGTTGAAGATGCATCGTTGTACAGCCACGGCCATAAAACGATCAATCAGCAATCAGAAACGGTCGCGCTCAATTTGTCCATTAAGCGAACGTGTTTGTATGTGTTTCGCAGTGTCGGTTTGTTCGACCATTTCAAATAAAATGGCTCAAATCGCTCTGAGCACAATGGGACTTAACTTCTGAGGTCATCAGTCCCGTAGAACTTAGAACTACTTAAACCTAACTAACCTAAGGACATCACACACATCCATGCCCGAGGCAGAATTCTAACCTGCGACCGTAGCGGTCGCGCGGTTCCAGACTGTAGCGCCTAGAACCGCTCGGCCACCGCGGCCGGCTCGACCATTTCACATCCTGTGTTAGCGTCCTTGATGTTTTTCCTTTCACGTGCGTTAGGCCGTGGTCCAGCGCACACACTGTACGATCAAAAGCATCTGTATATCCCTACGTAACACGGAACTGACCACTAGGTTGTCCGTATAGAAGTAGACGAACAATACTGTGTTGCCAATAGAGAAATAATAACAACAGAACAGAGCCGCTAGTAAAAGGTCAGTGATACGAACATGTACTAGTCACTGCAGCCTTCAGGGACATTTCAACTCCTAAAAGAAGCCAGTTCGACTGTTGGTAATATGATTGTGAAGCGGAAACACTGAGGAACAACTACGGCTAAGCCAAGACCAGCCAGAACGCATGTACTGGTGGATAGGATCAGTCGACCACTGCGGAATGTGACGATGAAAATTACGTTAAATCATAGGAAAGAATCACTCGTGAGTTCCCAAGTGCTACCAGAAGTACAGCTAACACAGTTACTCTCCATGAGGAATTAAAAAGAATGCAGTACAATGGTCGAGCAGGTAGTCACAAGCCACACTTTTCTCTACTCAGTGTTAAGCGACACTAGAGGTGATATAAAGAGAGATACCGGTGGGCAGTGGCTCACCAGACACCGTTGATTGGAGTGATGGATCACGCTATACATTGTATCAAACCCATGGTAGCGATTGGCTTTGCGAATACTTATCTCAACCATGTGTACTGCCAATAGTCATGTAAGGGGGAGACAGTGTTACAGTATGGACGTATTTTTCATGGTTGTGGTGTGGTTTTCTTATTGTGCTCCAGAAAACGCTAAATGTGGAAGGGTATGATCACCTTTCACAAAACTATGTTCAAAAATTGCTCTGAGCACTATGGGACTCAACATCCTAGGTCATAAGTCCCCTAGAACTTAGAACTACTTTAAACCTAACTAACCTAAGGACATCACACACACCCATGCCCGAGGCAGGATTCGAAACTGCGACCGTAGCAGTCCCGCGGTTCCGGACTGCAGCGCCAGAACCGCACGATCACAGCGGCCGGCTACAAAACTGTGTACTGCGTACCAGGTCACTGCAACTAAAGTTCGCGTCATGTAAGAAGACGGCCCAATTTTCAGCCGTTCTGCGTAGCCCCCTCCACTAGACACTGGCAGCCAATGATATTCATTCTCTTTCCGAGCGGCTAGCAAAGAGTTTCAGCGAGAAAGGCAGAATCTCGCTCCTACATACTGCACTGTTGCCGTACTGTGCGACAAATGAATTATTCAATCAACTGTCAACTTATTTTGTTTCCTTTTCTTTTCTTGCGGCGTATAGCTGTGAATTCGTATCGCTAATGTTTAAGTGCGATTAAAAAAAGGGCAGGTGATGTCAATAAATACGAAGTGCCTCACAAGCGGGCAAGGAGGATTATTTACCACATTTATAACTTTTTCAAACGTCAATTTGAAAGCAGGCCTCGTACTGTTGACATTTGAAAACACAAGAACGGACTCTAGAACCACGTCGTGTCGGCAAGAGAACTGTAAAGAGAACTGCAAACGAAAGTGTCAGAGCTGTAGGAACCGCAGAAAAAGTTGGTTTCGTATCGCCTGGAAAGCATCGAGATCGCATGAAACATGTAACATCGTTTTAACAACGATGTTTTAAAGTGCTCCATGTCAATGATGAATCACGACATCACAAAAACGCGTTACAGTTATGCAGACTTCAATGGTAAGCGCTTCATCAGCGTAATGTATTTTAAAATATGTTGGTTCCAGATATGTTAAGAAGAGAGTTTTTAGATCATAGGTGCAGCAAAAAGTCTATCTCATATAGAAATTCATGATAAGAGAAGGAGGTAGTTCAACAGTGAATTACCTTCATGAAATATGGGTCAGAATCATTCCAGGAAGATCTGCTGGAAAATGAATGTGGTACTGGCGGTGTAGCAGTGACTACCATTCATAAATGAGCGCTGTCAGTTTTCTCTGCATGGGCAGACACAGAACCCAAATGAATTTTTCAACAGCATAATTTGGAATCACATGTATTTGTAGGCATGCATACAATGAAACTAGCAGTTCATGATGCTGTTATTACATTCAATTGTGGTAATATTGGAAAGTGTTGCGTACTGAAAAAGCTGGGAATTAATCCTGGTGAAAATATGATCACTGGGCTGCAACATTGCGATAAAATGAGGATAGCCGATGCAGACAGGTCTGCATCTAATATGGCCAAGAAAGCAAGACAAACATCGAGGAAGGTGAAAAAGAAGCTGTAAGACCTGCTAGAGGCCAAAGAAGGGCCATCATATGCAGCAGGACAGTTTTAATTAACTGTAGGCAACAAATTTCAAAAGTTTTTTCTTTAAAGTCAATTTCCCACAAACTAAAATTTTCGGAACATATTCCCCATTATATCAGAAACTATCATAGATAAATGAATGAAATTTTCAGAGACTCTGCATAACATAAAATCCATCCTTGTTACTACATTCATTAATATTCCCCCATTAGGAAGTTCACAAAAAATATTTTCTGCAGAAAAAACTTAATATTTTTTGTTAATAAATTTAAAGAAGTATTTCTTAAAAACTATAAAATGGATAAAGTAGCTTTTAGTACAGTTGACTTTATTAGCATCATGTACCATACATGGTCCTGCATCGAATAGTTTTTTTCAGAAATGGGTCAGACACTCGCCTAAGTTAACATGGGTTAGATAGGCAGGGTGTGGTCCCCTTAAGTGGTAAAGCTATAAAAATTTCAAGACCTTAATGTAAACAACAATCAATACACGATCTCTTAAAGCAGTAGTTCAGAGGTAATGTGTTGCCGTCAGTTCCGTACTAAAAATTCTAGTCGGCAAAGTTTAAATGCATTCGAGCTAAAACCTTTTCTGTAATGAAAACCAACTTAAAACATAAAAATTACGAAGTTTGTAACTTGATTCATGACGGAGGTGTTAAATATCACTCCTCCGAGAAAGCGACTAGTTAGATGCTGCTACCTGGACATAGAGCAGATGACTGCAGGTGTTCCGTTCGGCCTTCCGTTGCGCCTATGTATAAATACGGCCTGAGAGGCAGTATGAGAGGCAGTACACACAGACACACATCGCAGTTTCGCATCGAGCTATCACTCTGTCGGCTTACGCGCTGCCTCCGATGACGTTACAGCCCGGCTGCGACTAAACGCATGTTGTCGGTACCGATAGGAAGTGAACTCGCGAAGACTGTACACCGTCTTGGACTGCTTAGATTTCGCGGGAGTACTGTTTGTGTGCCGCCTGTAATGTTAAACAAACCGCGTGGCAAACTGGTGAGATTATTTTCCACTTTTGTGGCCAGCTATTAGGAGTCAGGACGAAAGACTATTTAATTGGAGCTTACCGTAGACGTCGCCTCTGAACTGTTCATAGTGCTGTTTATGGTAGAGACGTCATTATTGTTATTATTATTATTATCACGAATATTACTATGCTTGCGCCCGAACTTTTACTGAATATGTTAATCAGTTAGAACACAAAACTTTTATTTATACTCATAATTCCTGATCCTGCTGAGTAAATAGAGAGAAGAAACATTTCTTTCAGTGATCACAAGAAAGACTTCCAGACTGGAAACTATGGCCAGTATGCTGTCCGTCGCTTTCTGGCTGACCGCAAAAACAGTTTTCAGGCGACGAACAGCATCTCTTTATTATTTAACCGGCCGCCCCAAAAAATCTGTACACCATCGACAGCAGCAGTGTGCATGGGAGAGGTAATGTGCAGGACTGATTGGTCAAAATGCCTGGGTGTGCATATCGACCAGAACGTGAAGCGGAAATCGTATAGATCTTCTGAAAGTCTCGACTTCAGAAACATTTGCTTTAAGCGTAATTGCTATTTTTCGTGATATTTCCTTTCATTGATTTGTCTTGGAATAATTTTCTGGTGTAATTACACGAATATAGGAAGATAAAAAGTATTCATTACATACTGACATGTGGTGAGCGTGCGAGGTGCCGGGGTTAGCAGTGTATTTAACACTAAATTCTTCTCGAATCTTCATATGGAAATGATGCTCTAAGCCCCCCTTTTCTAACTCCTACTTTTGCTGTTGCACACGGATTAAGAGGAAACGCGAACTGACTGTAATCGACCCTGCAAGTGGAGTAGAAAAGAGTTTGGCACCTGCAATATTTTAATCAGATAGAAATTAAGGAAAGTTTCATTAACGTAGTGAGAAATGAAAGGGTTGCTCTACCGATTAACACAATGAAAGTTCTGTCCAAAATAACAATTTGATTTATTATGACTAAACTCAAAACAATAAACAAAACACACGAAACATTTACAATACATCAAATTGGATACTCAAATAAATGCTGTGGAGGTGAATTTGTCCATTAACTAGATTGTGACATTCATGACCAAGTGGTATGTGGAGCCAATTCCTTGCAACTCAAATCTTAAGAGAAACACCCAACCAACCCAACATTAATTGCTGCTACAGTAGTGATAACTCAGACAATGAACAGCCAAGACAGAACAAAGTTAGAAAAGACGAACAGGCGCGCTCTGCTGAGCTCTGATTATCACCTAGCAAAATTCCCTGATTTGACAGTGCTGTGGACATACATTACCAAGCTAACTGCAAGGACAGAATCTAGCATACCGGAGGCGATGGCTGGTTGCTTCGACGTCCCGTCGTGGTGATGATAATGTCGTGAATATAGCCCGAAACAAATTCTCCTGGTCTGGTTGTTCCAGACTAAAGACTTCCTAGCAACACAAATACGCCTCTGAGGGAGACGAAGAAGACTCGCTACACAATCACGGATGGTACAGTGAGTGATTTTAACAAAAGAAGTCACAGAGTAACTCCGGTACAGTCAACTTTAGCCAAAATTGCTCAAGACGAACAACATAGGCCGCTTGTACGCAGAACGCTCAATTGCCAACTGTAGTCGGAAAGTTACGTTGAAGTCTTCAGCAACTTCGTCAAACAGTTGCAATTAAATGAAAGTGTACTAGACAGCCAACGGAAGACAGGCTGTCCAGAGCAGTGAGAGCTCAGTCTTGTAACCTACTCCGACCGAAAGGCGAGAGCAGACTCTCTCAAGAGCACCCGTACAAGCCGAACACAGAACATTGCCACCCCCACGACAGTGGTAGTGGTTAAACGTTCCAATCAGCAACTCGAAAACCGGCGGAAAATTCCCCTCTATTGCCGACGCAGTACTATCCCACCAATGGAGATACTTGGCGCCAATTTCTGCGCCGATTTTGCTACGTCACGGAGCTATTCCCTGAGCAAGCCAATCACAGTTATGATTTTGCAGAAAACGCGGGAATTTGCCCGCCAAGACTACCTGAGGCATTCCCACGCCTCGCTGGTAGCCCGCCAGAAAGTGTTTTCACTAAGTTTCTGCGAAGTAACGGAATCTCTAGCCCAGCCGCTCCGTCAGGCCCCTGTGGGCATGTCGCCGCGCGTCTGGAAAGCATCCACTAGACTCCCTCACACCCGTGGGCTTAAACCTTTCAAGACCAGCAGAACCCGCCTGTCACTGGACCACCCGGGTGACGAGAGACGCTGCGTGGGAAGTCCGCGTGTGAAGGAATAGCGACTTTTCACCGCATGCAATTAGAGAGGAAAATCGAATTACTAAAAGACAGAAATATGAGAGGGGGCTCATGCCACCTCTCAAGCGTAATATCTTATGTTCAACTTCAAAAGGCATGTAGGCAATGTCTAAAGAACTATGTATACTAAGGACAACAACTTCAAAGTACATTTATTCTTGTGTGAAATTTTTTGTGAAGAAGCAGACACAATTTGAAAATAGAACAAAAATAGTCTTTACTGTAAATAACGTAAAGCTACGTTTGCAAACAAAGGAGCAAAGTATGCATTCATAAAAATATTTGACAACCTCCCTTGTGAGTTAAAGGTGTTGGTAGATAATAAGCTGAAATTATTTCTGCTTGAGAACCCCATAGATGAATTTCTGTACAGCGTGTATGTGATTAGGTAACATTTATTAAGTTGTGTTACAGATTAAGATCAATAAAGGAATAAGATTTCCATTAATGTAAATGACAGTCATGTACAAATGTTTTCACAGAAAAAATTTATCTTATTTGTAAACTATGGCTAGTTGTCGAGGATGCCGTCCAACTGAATGTAGTTACAGTAAAATGCTTAATACACAAGCACTGCAGAACATTTATGTGTTCTGAGTGCTCCCAAGCAAATTCAGTTGAACTAGGGACTTCACTGTACAGTATAAAATAACAGTTTTTGTGCCTCTTCGGCTTTTCACCGAAACCGCTTAAAGTCACTTAGTCGTACAGTCTCAGTTCTAGTGAGGTGTTTTCATTTCACCAAAGCTAAACTAAACTCCTCCCGAACAGGCAATGAAGGCACAACAGTACCGACCAGCCGCCGTGTCATCCTCAGTCCACAGGCATCACTGGATGTGGATATGGAGGGGCATGTGGTCAGCACACCACTCTCCCAGCCATATGGCAGTTTCAGAGACTGGAGTTGCTACTTCTCAATCAAGTAGCTCCTCAGTTTGCCACACAAGGGCTGAGTGCACCCCGCTCGTCAACAGCACTCGGCGGACCGGATGGTCACCCATCCAAGTGCTAGGCCAGCCCAACAGTCCTTAATTTAGGTGAGCTGACGGGAACCGGTGTTACCGCTGCGGCAAGGGCGTTGGCATTTTCACTTCACAAGTGTAAGGAAAAATGAACGCACAAGCGATGTTTCTAGTGAAAATTACCAGGAGTCATTAATGTAATACTTAACAGATCGTTTCGCAGGTACTTCGTCCTGATGAGGATAATGTCAGCGCCTTCGAGACACGGGAACGTGAGAGGACCATGGCTCGTAAAATACTAAATAATTGAGATAGGGGTATTTCGCACTGCTCTACGACTCTGCCCGGGCATTGCTGTTGTCTTTATTGATGTAACACTACACAGCAAACGGCCTTGTAGAAAGAGAGTGGAGGACCAGATGGAGGCCCTGCACGCTCTGTTGGTCTTTGGAGGGGAACGCAGCCAAAAAGCAGAACAATTAGTGGCGATGAAGGCATAAGTACGCAGAGAGCAACTGAAACCATGGCAATGAAGAGGTGCGTAATGTTTCAAGAGGATATGTATTACTCCAAAAATGATGTTCGTCAGTATTAAACCATTCTAAAGACAGATGACTTGTTTAAACACAATAATAAGTGTAACTTCTTCATTTTAATGTTTGTGCCTGTACATAAATTGCTGAATGACTGAGAAGATGAAACTTCTATGTTATTTGATTCTGAAACAGCTGAGTAAAACTGAACGTTCTGAGGCTACTTTCCCTTTACATGTTCTTATCATGTCAACACTGACCCACAATATTCTAGCGCAACGCAATCTGACTGCGCAAGAAAATTAGAACCTGACTTCAAATAATTAATTCAAAAGAATGTCCCTGACGAAAAGGAAATCTTAACAATAACCTACACATTTCATTAAGCATTTACCTCACAGGAATCTTCATTACGCGAACTACTGCAGTGCAGCGAGCGTCAATACTGCCAGCTAGGCATGTGGTTAGCAAAGGAAAGATGTTTTTGCAAGCCAAATAATATATTTTTTACCTTACTGATGTCACATCCAGTTCAAATACGAATATAAGTTGTCATTGACATCCAGTACAAAGATGTATAATGAAGAATAATTTTCAATTTCCAAGTTGGATGCCTCGGGACCGTTAGCCTACGCTAACACTTCAGGCCTCCACCCTCCATCAATGCTAAATTCTCACATTTAACAACCATCACTGCTGGCTGTTCACCTCCAACTGTCCAACAGTATTTCCATCACTGCTTGCGACTAACTTCCAACTGCCCAACAGTACTGGCGATTAACTTCCAACAACGAGTCCGACCAGCCACAGAGTCTCTTACAGAGACCCAATGCAAAGCGCTACGTAGCGCTGCCATCACAGAAGCAGCCCACTTACATAAGTAAATTATCAGTCCACTGTCACTCAAGTGCTCTGTCCTGCAACTGGATCTTCTATTCCCAGAAAACTTAATTTTTGTGTTAAAGGTGTAAAGAAAGATCCTACACCTGAGAATATTGGACGAGATGTTGCTGTACATATGTTCATCATGTTTCTGTTTTTTCGTATCCGTTTCCACATAGTATTCCTTAGAGTTTTAGAATGCTAACTGGCGCAACTTAGTTCGATTGCTTGCAACATGGCGGGCACTGTACTACTTGCAGCAGAGAACAACTTGCTAGGCTTCAGCACATTCTCTCTTCCAATCTCCCTTCTTTCAGTACCACACCGTGAACGAGTGTATCCTGGAAAGTAATGCCTCCTAATGTTTTATGTAAAAACTCTTTAAGCTTTTTAAATAAAACAAACGTTAGCCACATTCTACATCTTTGTTCTTCATGTCTTCATACATGCAACCCTCTGCAGCTAGAGGGCTCCGAAATGTAGCGTGCTACATGGCGTTGTGTAATGCAGTATGTTGGTGCGTGAGAAACAACGTGCTATAATCGAGTTTCGAATTCTAAGGGTTCGACCACACACAGAGCACCATCTCCTTCAGTATGGAAGTACCAGGCCACACACGGGAGCTACGATATCTATAACAGTCCGACGTCTTGCATTCACTGTCACCGATCATTCTCCAGACGATCCCTACTTAGCCGTAACCGAATTTTATCTGTTTCCAAATCTTAAAAAACACCTTCGAAGACTTCACTTTGACACTGATGAAGCGGTTCAAGCAGAAGTGTGGTTGTGGCTCCGCCAACAAAGTCAAATTTTCTAAAATGACGATATCGAGAAACTGCTCTCTCGTTGGGAGCAATGTGTTCGGCGCCAGTGTGACTATGTTGAGAAATAAATATGTAGATATGAATAATAAAGTTGTAACATGTTAATAACATTAGTTTTATTTAAAAAGCTTTGAAGAATTTTCACATAAAAATTCAGAGGCATTACTTTTCAGCACGCCCTCGTAATACCTTTTCAGGCATGTATCGATTTTGCCTTCTGACCAAATGTTCCGCCCACCTCAGCTAATTTTTCAGCAGTTGTATTTACGTACCTGGTATGTCTGACCTCTTTAGTATATCGTAATTGTTCACTGTCCCGAATGTGAAGGATCGACCAAAGACATCTATGTTACGAGGGTCACTCCAAAAGAAATGCACACTATTTTTTTTAAATCCATCTTTTATTCTACATGTTTGAAAGTTTTACAGTGTGTAGATATATCCTTTAGGAACAATATTTTCGTTTCTCCATATAATTGCCATCCCTCTCAACTGTCTTACGCCATCTTGGAACCAGCGCCTGTATACCCGCACGGTAAAATTCTGGACCAACCTGTTGGAGCCACTGTTTGGCGGCGTGCACAAGGGAGTCATCATCTTCAAATCTTGTTCCACGAAGAGAGTCTTTCAGTTTCCCAAAGAGATGATAGTCACATGGAGCCAGGTCAGGACAGAAAGGCGGGTGTTTCAGTGTTGTCCATTCGAGTTTTGTGATCACTTCCATGGTTTTCCGACTGACATGTGGCCGTGCATTGTCGTGCAACAGCAAAACATCCTGCTTTTGCCGATGTGGTCGAACACGACTCAGTCGAGCTTGAAGTTTCTTCAGTGACGTCACATATGCGTCAGAATTTATGCGGACTCCACTTGGCATGATGTCCACAAGCAAGAGTCCTTCGGAATCGAAAAACACCGTAGCCATAACTTTTCCAGCAGAAGGTGTGGTTTTAAATTTTTTCAGGGTGAATTTGCATGATGCCACTCCATTAATTGCCTCTTTGTCTCTGGTGAAAAATGATGGAGCCATGTTTCATCATCTGTCACAATTCTTCCAAGAAATTCATCTCCACGATTCTCGTACTGTTCCAAAAGTTCGCTGCATACCGTTTTTCTTGTTTCTTTGTGAGCCACTCTCTACATCCTGGGAACCCACCTGGCACAAACCTTTTTTAGCGCCAACACTTTCAGTATTCTGCAAACACTTCCTTCCCTATCCTAACGTAGCGCGACAATTGGTTCACTGTGATGCGTCTGTCAGCTGTCATCCATTCGTTAACTCTCTGGAGTGTGTGCAGTACGAGGCCTGCCGCTGCGAGGACAATCCTCAATATTGCCGTGCCCGCTTTCATCACTAACCTGTTTGCCCACCGACTAACTGTACTGCGATCGACAACAGCATCTCCATACACATTTTTCAACCTCTTGTGGATGTGCCCCACTGTCTCGTTTTCACAGCACAGGAACTCTATGATAGCACGTTGCTGCTGACGAACGTCAAGTGTAGCAGCAATCTTGAAGACATGCTGTGACGGCGCCACTCACGGGAACAGGTTGAACTAAGTTTGAAAACAAGCGGGAAGGATGTATCTACACACTGTAAAAGTTTCACACATGCAGAATGAAAACTGTATTTTTACAAAAATAGTGTGCATTTAGTTTGGAGTGACCCTCGTATAAGTGCTCCACCTCCTTGATGTAACTCCGTTATGATCGCAAAGTTTCTGACGTATTCACAGAAGTAAAAATGGCAACAGCTAATTACAAAAGGAGTATTTACGTAACTTCTGACCACGAAATAAACAGTCTACTAAATGCGCCAGGCTGCTCTTTTGACGTCAGATTGATACCCACAGAAATTCATCAAGGTATTTAAATACCTAGAAATCGCTGTAGATATCTACAGGTGCACGATCTTAAGGAATGACTTCCTTTTATCAAATGGAAGGCTGTATGCAGACAAGACGACTTATGAATCGTAGAAATGGTGGGGGAATTTCAGCTTTTAGGATGATTTTGATTTTCGAGTATTTTTTTTTTCTTTGCCAGTCTGTGTCCTGTACGCGGAGAACTGTTTGAAGGAGGTCATTAATTTAGGACAAGAAAATTACAAAGTCGGTGAAGGAAGGACATCAAGTCTTAAGTGGAGTATTACGCAGCAAATTACGAAAATCCGCATTCACAGAGAAGTCTCAAAACGTATCATTACTTCTCCATTCATTCTGCACAGATATGGTGATAAATGGTTATAAATGATCGAATTAGGGCCTGTATAAAAGGTACGCGGGTAAGTTGTTTTTGCAAGTGGAGTCGATGAATAGAAAGCAGGCTGGCGGCAAAGATGTAGATAAATAGTGTGTGCAGAGACCCGTCCATTAAGGCAGGGAGTGAAATAGGACAAGTGCAAGTAAGCTGGTGACTGACAGTATCAGGCGAGGGAAATGACAGCGGTCCCTCAAGCCGATAATATCTCTCAGCGTCGAGACTCAATCGTGAAGCGTCGTGTGTCAGCAGTTCTTTCAGAACTAGAACTATTTAATTTAGTGGTGCACACACATACGTAAGAGGTGCATAACATAGGAGAGGACGTGTAGCTCATGTAACTATACCCTTTAAGCTAAAAGTCCAGCATGTCAGTGACAACGGACAGCTATGCAGTGAGACAACCTGATCCTATTAGTGTTACAACACCGTGAAAAATGGGTATTAAAATTTTATTCTGCTTTGCCAACCTTGAGTCCTGCCTACACCGAGATTCTTACAAGCCGTACAACCGCGAAGTTCAGCGGGAGACTAAAATCGATAGACTCTTAAAGCAGCCATACACTACGCTTACATGCGACACATCTCCCGAGAGACGAATATCGAATTTCGGAAATAGTTTTCAACTGTCGTGTTTACATGTTAAGGCTTGAAGCGGATTTGCTAGCCCAGTTAAATATGGCACCTGGAAAACAGCTGTTGGTGGTTATGATTTAGTAAGCACATTCGCTATTTCTTTTCAGTTCAGTCTGGTATTTCTACCTGTCCTTCACTCTACTAAAAGCTACTCCATCCATATTAGCCGAAATTATTCAAAAAGATCACGAAATCTGACAGCCCAAGCGCAGAATGAGATTTTCACTCTGCAGCGGAGTGTGCGCTGATATGAAACTTCCTGGCATATTAAAACTGTGTGCCGAGACTCGAACTCTGGACCTTTGCCTTTCGCGGGGAAGTGCTCTATAGCACTTGTCCGCGAAAGTTAAAGGTCCCGAGTTCGAGTCTCGGTCCGGCATACAGTTTTAATCTGCCAGGAAGTTTCAGCCCAAGCACATTTCAAATACAGTTACGTTTACATGGGAGCGAAAATCGGTGGTGGACCTGGGAAACCGGCAACCAGAAGCAGATTTCCAGAATGGATTTTGAGGTGTTTACATAACCACCCAGAATCGTTATTGGGAAATCGATTTACGAAATCCGGTTTTGGGAGCCCCATGTAAACGGGGAGATAATAGAATGTTCGTCTAATGATCTTGGGAAACCATCAGAGACATGTCAGGATCCCTGGACAGGGCTTTAAATCTCACTCATCGCTATGTTAGTCCAAAACCTTGCCTGCTTAGCTTTTTGATTTGTATTTCAACATTTAGACAGGCAGTACCTTTAAGAATGCACAAAGCAGTCTGGCCGATCGGTACAGAATTCCAAAATTACATATTAGTAAATACGAAACAACAAGTGTATACTTGTAGCCTATCTAAAAAATTAAAGATTAAAATGAGTTTAGGAGCAATTTTACTTAAGTGACAAGTGGAAATACTAGGTTGATCCATAAGCTCTTAGTGCTCCTGTTCTGCATGTTGGTATTCCGGTAGCTTTTGGTTTATTTATCGATCATTATTTTTTTATTTGTAGTTCACTGTTGCTATTTTAGTTTACATACTCTCATTTTGTCATTTAGAGATACTGAGGGGAGCTGTGGATGTTAGGAAATGGAGAGCCAAGTGTAGAAATCGAAACCTTCGCGACATATTCTTCTGTCTGAGTTCAGTAGAGCGGTTACAACAGCAGAGGCAGCCCGAAAATTTAGTACCGTGTATGAGGATGAAGACATTGGACAGAGAACGGCTAGAAAAAGGGTTTTCTCGTTTCACGGAGGATCGTTTTGACATTAGTAAATCTTCACGTTCAGGAAGACCTTCGGTGTTTGAGGAAAACGCTTAAAGGCATTGATTCACAATTACCAACGTCTGAGTACTCGAGAACTGGCAAATATGATGAACTGTGATGATTCTACCATCGCGCGACATTTCCGTGCAATGGGGAAGGTTCAAAAATCGGGTGTATAGGTACCGCATGCTTTAAGCCAATATCACTAAACAGCGGCTGGCAATATGTGCATCTCTGCTTGGTCGGCCGGCCGGAGAGGCCGAGCGGTTCTAGGCGCTACAGTCTGGAACTGCGCGACCGCTACGGTCACAGGTTCGAATCCTGACTTGGGCATGGCCGTGTGTGATGTCCTTAGGTTAGTTAGGTTTAAGTAGTTCTAAGTTCTAGGGGACTGCTGACCTCAGAAGTTAGGTCCCATAGTGCTCAGAGCCATTTGAATCATTTCTTCTGCTTGATCGTCATCAATTACCGCTTGAACAATACCGACCATTCCCATCCTGTATCGTTACTGGTGACGAGAAATGGTGTCTTTATGCAAACATAAGGAAATGAAAGGTATGGTTGAACCCTAACAAAACAGCAACGCCCCGTACAAACACCTGCGTGCATCCGCAAAAAAATAATGTTATTCACCCTGTAGAACAGCGACGGTGAGGAATATTACGAATTGCTTCCCCTGAGTGTAACAAAAGCTGCTGACATTTATTGTCAACTACTGAGTCGCCTTACAGACGCAATCCAAAAACAAGGACCAGAAGACTGCGTGAAATGCTGCTACTCGATGATGACGCCCGCCCACACTTTGCCAGACTGACAAGAAATGGTATATCTGAGTTGGGTTTGGAAGTCATTCCGCGACCACCTTATACACCTGATCTTGCGCCCTCAAATTTTCACCTTTCCCGCTGTACATCGAACAGTCTTCAAGGAACTTCCTTCCTGGATGAAAATGCGCTCCGAACATGGGTGGACGAGTTTTTACCTGAAAACCATGTAATATTTACAATCGCAGAATGAAAAAGTTACCCCAGCACTGACAGAATGATGTAAATAGTGAAGGAGAATATACAGGGTGATTCAAAAAGAATACCACAACTTTAAAAATGTGTATTTAATGAAAGAAACATAATATAACCTTCTGTTGTACATCATTACAAAGAGTATTTAAAAAGGTTTTTTTTCACTCAAAAACAAGTTCAGAGATGTTCAATATGGCCCCCTCCAGACACTCGAGCAATATCAACCCGATACTCCAACTCGTTCCACACTCTCTATAGCATATCAGGCGTAACAGTTTGGATAGCTGCTGTTATTTCTCGTTTCAAATCATCAATGGTGGCTGGGAGAGGTGGCCGAAACACCATATCCTTAACATACCCCCATAAGAAAAAATCGCAGGGGGTAAGATCAGGGCTTCTTGGAGGCCAGTGATGAAGTGCTCTGTCACGGGCTGCCTGGCGGCCGATCCATAGCCTCGGGTAGTTGACGATAAAGTTTCATAACTAACCTTTTTCGTAGGACTCTCCATACAGTTGATTGTGGAATTTGCAGCTCTCTGCTAGCTCTGCGAGTCGATTTTCCTGGGCTGCGAACAAATGCTTGCTGGATGCGTGCTACATTTTCATCACTCGTTCTCGGCCGTCCAGAACTTTTCCCTTTGCACAAACACCCATTCTCTGTAAACTGTTTATACCAACGTTTAATACACCACCTATCAGGAGGTTTAACACCATACTTCGTTCGAAATGCACGCTGAACAACTGTCGTCGATTCACTTCTGCCGTACTCAATAACACAAAAAGCTTTCTGTTGAGCGGTCGCCATCTTAGCATCAACTGACGCTGACGCCTAGTCAACAGCGCCTCAAGCGAACAAATGTACAACTAAATGAAACTTTATAGCTCGCTTAATTCGCCGACGGATAATGCTTAGCTCTGCCTTTTGTCGTTGCAGAGTTTTAAATTCCTATAGTTGTGGTATTCTTTTTGAATCATCCTGTATTATTGTTGACTAAAGTCTCTGTTATGTGTATCTGTTGTGTTTATTAATCTTCTGGGAATGCGCTACGAACTTACGCACCAACCCAATGACTGCAAAATAAAGTATTAGAAGAAATTGTGGTATCGATAGCTACGACGCCACAACTTAGGTGCGCTCTCGTAAGTTGGCACTACGAGAGAAGACTAACTACGCCGACCACAGCGCCCTCTAGCCGACGCTGTGGAGCTAGACGAGCGCCGCTCCAGATTCGCCCCATTTGATCAAGAGTAGTCGCCTAAGCAACACTGTTTCTGTTTCATAGTGGGCTAGCCATTATAGACTTTGCCTTTGTAGTTTCTACTAACTGTTAGCTTTGATACCTGAGCGGCTTCGCACCTACGTGCTCATCTGTACCAAAAGTTAAGTAATGTGTTTGTATCTGTTTATACACCAGTAAAGGTGTTTTAACTTTACTTGCACTAATGAAGTACTTCACCTTTTCCTGCTTCTACTCTCGTCCTTCACTCTCGGCCTATTTTGCAGAAGCAGTTCACAGGAGCAGATCCACGCGCCGCCTATCCAGGCGGGATACAAAAGAAATGCCATCTCAAAATGTTTGACTTCTAATAACCAGACTTTTTCGTATACGATTCTGTTGCATCATGCAGTGTTTGCAGGCTTTATACAAAGTTGTACGTATTTGCTGAAGAGCGTAATTGAACTGAAATTCTCTTATGAAGTATTGGTTAACAGTTTGTTATGGACATTTTCAAGAATGAAGCTGTTTAAATGAAAGTTAATGCTCTGAAACGTTACCGTCGAATTGCAAACATAAACAGAATCATATTTGGTCATACCCGGTATTTGGTGTAGTGCCGGAGGAAAACAAGATATTCGCGTCGGCACTTTACGGGATCCTAGCAATGCTAGATTTACTTCTGGAGGAAGTGGAGCAGATGGCACAATACACACAAAATACGGGGTGTTCAAAAAGTCACTCCGCAGTGCCCTATGATTGTTAGCCGCGCGTGCCCTATGCCTCAGTGAATATACCGAAATGAAACTCAGTGAAATACAAGTTATTACCGAGCGAGGTGGCGCAGTGGTTAGATACTGGACTCGCATTCGGCAGGACGACGGTTCAATCCCGCGTCCGGCCATCCTGATTTAGGTTTTCCGTGATTTCCCTAAATCGCTCCAGGCAAATGCCGGGATGGTTCCTTTCAAAGGGCACGGCCGACTTCCTTCCCCGTCCTTCCCTAATCCGATGAGACCGATGACCTCGCTGTCTGGTCTCCTTCCCAAACAACCAACATGCAAAAACAAGTTATTAATTTATGGAATATTCATTTTTACTTACAAATTTTCACATTAAATGTTGAAAGTGTCCCCCCTGTTGTTGAATGCGCAATTCAATACGTCTAATCATGTTTCCAAACACAAGCTGTAACATTTCTTCTGTAACGGAAGCAGTGAAACTGGATACTGCAGTTTTCAATTCATCGATGGATTTTCTACGGTTCTTACAGACAGTTGCTTTCGCTGCACCCCAGAAGAAAATGTCAGGTAATGTTAGATCAGGCGATCGTGGAGGCCAAAGCCCCTGTGAAATTATGCGAACATGACAAACATCAGCAGGCTGTCACATTGGAAATGAGCATTTGGCGTCATTGGCCGGGAGGCCCCTTGCGGTGCAGGTCCGGCCGCCTTAGTGCAGGTTTAATTATATTCGACGCCACATTGGGCGACCTGCGCGCCGGATGGGGATGAAATGATGATGAAGACAACACAACACACAGTCCCTGAGCGAATCCGTTACGCTGACCACTCAGCTATCGGGGCGGACAGCCAGTTACATGCGAGGTTGCACCATATTGTTGAAAATAACCGTTCAGTATTTCAGTTAACACAAGTTCTCCTATGAATGAGTACAGAATATCACCGCAGTATTGTTGTGCGTTTATTGTTTGGTTGGAAAATATGCAGTATCGTTGACAGGCGAACAATCGTAAGGCACGTGCGGCTAACAATCATGCGGCAGTGCGGAGAGACTTTTTGAACACAGCGTATATCAGTTTATTAGAAGTTGAAGAGTCTCAAATACTACCTTGTAATGGTACTTGAATTACGTAACCATTACGGCACCTCACCTCAACCTCTCGATACCAGTAATATTCTACTGTGTTTCTGTAAAATAGTTAACATATTTCTGTTAGAACATTCAGATTTGATTTCATTAATGTAGAGGTACTTTCATACATCGATATATATACACTCCTGGAAATGTAAAAAAGAACACATTGACACCGGTGTGTCAGACCCACCATACTTGCTCCGGACACTGCGAGAGGGCTGTACAAGCAATGATCACACGAACGGCACAGCGGACACACCAGGAACCGCGGTGTTGGCCGTCGAATGGCGCTAGCTGCGCAGCATTTGTGCACCGCCGCCGTCAGTGTCAGCCAGTTTGCCGTGGCATACGGAGCTCCATCGCAGTCTTTAACACTGGTAGCATGCCGCGACAGCGTGGACGTGAACCGTATGTGCAGTTGACGGACTTTGAGCGAGGGTGTATAGTGGGCATGCGGGAGGCCGGGTGGACGTACCGCCGAATTGCTCAACACGTGGGGCGTGAGGTCTCCACAGTACATCGATGTTGTCGCCAGTGGTCGGCGGAAGGTGCACGTGCCCGTCGACCTGGGACCGGACCGCAGCGACGCACGGATGCACGCCAAGATCGTAGGATCCTACGCAGTGCCGTAGGGGACCGCACCGCCACTTCCCAGCAAATTAGGGACACTGTTGCTCTTGGGGTATCGGCGAGGACCATTCGCAACCGTCTCCATGAAGCTGGGCTACGGTCCCGCACACCGTTAGGCCGTCTTCCGCTCACGCCCCAACATATGTGCAGCCCGCCTCCAATGGTGTCGCGACAGGCGTGAATGGAGGGACGAATGGAGACGTGTCGTCTTCAGCGATGAGAGTCGCTTCTGCCTTGGTGCCAATGATGGTCGTATGCGTGTTTGGCGCCGTGCAGGTGAGCGCCACAATCAGGACTGCATACGACCGAGGCACACAGGGCCAACACCCGGCATCATGGTGTGGGGAGCGATCTCCTACACTGGCCGTACACCACTGGTGATCGTCGAGGGGACACTGAATAGTGCACGGTACATCCAAACCGTCATCGAACCCATCGTTCTACCATTCCTAGACCGGCAAGGGAACTTGCTGTTCCAACATGACAATGCACGTCCGCATGTATCCCGTGCCACCCAACGTGCTCTAGACGGTGTAAGTCAACTACCCTGGCCAGCAAGATCTCCGGATCTGTCCCCCATTGAGCATGTTTGGGACTTGTTGAGTGGTACTTAAGTAAATAAATTAGTGAAATCAAAGTGAACTAGAAATTAGAATATAAATGAAAAACTTGGTTTAGTTTAGAGAGTTACATACTCGCAAACAGCGGGCCGAACAGCAGAACAGAAGAAACAATGACCATGAAGTCAGCAACTTCCACATAAGCGGGCGCTGTCGATTCAGCCGTCAGGGCATCGCCCGACCGGCTCACGTGTTTCTCAGTTGTCGTATGTGAGCAAAGGCCCTCGCCTACATCCCAAGAGCCAATGACCGACGTTAAGAAGATTCTTCGAGAAGCTTTTCAACGTGACAGAAGAGGCAATGACCGGCTCACGTGTTTCTCAGTCGTCACATGTGATCAAAGGCCCTCACCTACATTCCAAGAGCCAACGACCGACGTTAAGAAGATTCTTCGAGAAGCTTTTCAACGTGACAGACGAGGCAATGACCGTGAAGTCGTTCACCTCCAGTAAACTGAAGTGAATAAATACGCGAGACGCAGTGGGCCAGACAGATGAAGACAGACGGGGACGGAGTCGAAGACGAAGACGGAGACGGAGACGGAGAGGAGAGACGAAGAAGACGAAGAAGTTTTCAGTCAGTTTCGGTGCTGAAGACCGTCATGCAAGAAGAGTCTGCATCATGCACAGACGAACCAAGTCCGCCGCTGTAATGGAATAGCAAGTAGCAGCCGCAGCGCCAGAAGACAGATGTTTAAATATTTTCGACAAACTCTTAAAATTATGAGAGAGAATACCCTTCAAAATAAAGAAAATATTACGACTGCTATGCAAACCTCTATCCTTTCACACATTAAACAATACTATCTGTGGACCTTTAGTGACTGTCATTCACACCTCATATTGAGCCAAGGGTTTTTTCTCTGACACCAAATGTAACAACTGTAACGGCTTCTGACATCAAATGTAACAATTGTGTTACTAAATGTGACACTTCTGTCACTAAATGTAACTGGGTTTTCTCTTTCGATGCAAGTCAATTGTCAGGATGAGCATTCTAAAGCATTCTGTCAGGGTGAAAATATTAATAAATTAACTTTTCTCTCTTAACAACATGTGGGCAGGGTGGGTTCTTCCTTGGCTCGGGTATGAGGTCGAATGAAACATCATTTTTACATAAGGTAACTTTTATTGAAGATTTGTACAACTGTATCTTACGGGATGTTCTGGTTCGGAGAGCGGCAGCTGTGTCGTTTGTGAAGTCTTCTGCTGCGGCAGCGGCCGCGGCGGCGGCGGCGGCGTCTGATTACGCGTAGCGGTGTGTATCTCGTGTCGCTGTCTCGCCCAGTTGACGGGAGACGGGCAGCGCGAGGTGGCCCGTTTAATTATTGCGAGCGAAGTCGTGCATCGGATGATACCTTGGGTGTGGCGTCCCAGTGTTTCTCTTCTCTAAGCGGCCGCGTGTGTTGTGCGTCGACCAGCGGAGCGGCGCGGCGGGGGAAGGCCAGTGTCCCGGACTCGAACCACGGACTCCCGCTTGCCAGTCTTCGGCTGTCAGGTCTTCATCCCAGCTCACAGGTGACTGCTGAGGTGAGGCCGTCTCCTTCCCGTCCTCACGAGTCACCCGGGTACGTAAAAATCAGACTTCAAATACCTTTTAACTTCTGTCTTCTGGCGCTGCGGCTGCTACTTGCTATTCCATTACAGCGGCGGACTTGGTTCGTCTGTGCATGATGCAGACTCTTCTTGCATGACGGTCTTCAGCACCGAAACTGACTGAAAACTTCTTCGTCTTCTTCGTCTCTCCTCTCCGTCTCCGTCTCCGTCTTCGTCTTCGACTCCGTCCCCGTCTGTCTTCATCTGTCTGGCCCACTGCGTCTCGCGTATTTATTCACTTCAGTTTACTGGAGGTGAACGACTTCACGGTCATTGCCTCGTCTGTCACGTTGAAAAGCTTCTCGAAGAATCTTCTTAACGTCGGTCGTTGGCTCTTGGAATGTAGGTGAGGGCCTTTGATCACATGTGACGACTGAGAAACACGTGAGCCGGTCATTGCCTCTTCTGTCACGTTGAAAAGCTTCTCGAAGAATCTTCTTAACGTCGGTCATTGGCTCTTGGGATGTAGGCGAGGGCCTTTGCTCACATACGACAACTGAGAAACACGTGAGCCGGTCGGGCGATGCCCTGACGGCTGAATCGACAGCGCCCGCTTATGTGGAAGTTGCTGACTTCATGGTCATTGTTTCTTCTGTTCTGCTGTTCGGCCCGCTGTTTGCGAGTATGTAACTCTCTAAACTAAACCAAGTTTTTCATTTATATTCTAATTTCTAGTTCACTTTGATTTCACTAATTTATTTACTTAAGTACCACTCAACATTCCTCCACCCTTCGGAGAAATTCGCCCTCGAATTTACCACTCAACAGACTGGATGAAGCGTCGTCTCACGCGGTCTGCACGTCCAGCTCGAACGCTGGTCCAACTGAGGCGCCAGGTGGAAATGGCATGGCAAGCCGTTCCACAGGACTACATCCAGCATCTCTACGATCGTCTCCATGGGAGAATAGCAGCCTGCATTGCTGCGAAAGGTGGATATACACTGTACTAGTGCCGACATTGTGCATGCTCTGTTGCCTGTGTCTATGTGCCTGTGGTTCTGTCAGTGTGATCATGTGATGTAGTTGACCCCAGGAATGTGTCAATAAAGTTTCCCCTTCCTGGGACAATGAATTCACGGTGTTCTTATTTCAATTTCCAGGAGTGTATATTGCAATGATATTATTCTTATCTGTATTCTTTCTTTTGTCACTATGATCTTTGACGTACTTGTAACTCTGATTTTTGGGCGCGTAAGTGGTTATTAGTGTTAAGCTTTGGTCGTCACGTTAAAAAGACGCAAATTGTAGTCAGTTTATGAAATGTGAACTTTAACAGTGAGGAAGATATTTTCAAGTATGTTTTCTATTGTGAAGTGATGTTTTGAAACGAGTTACGTGATATTGCAACAAGAGTAATAAAAAAGAAGTGTAACTTAAATTCGGGGTGCTGATTACTTTTTTACATCACTATTGTCCTAACTTGCAAAAGTTTAATCTTCAAGAATGGTTTATGAAACACATCTATAAAACTTTTGAATATCGCAGAATAACACCTATGCCTCTTCGTATCCGAGCTTGGAATCATCACTACCTAGGTTTTCGACGATTGAGCCGTGACTTCACAACGAGTCCAGCGTGGGAAACACGAAAAGATGAGTGCCTAGTTTATCCATTATTTCAAGAAATGACTTTATTAACTGTGCTCTAATGATACCTGCCACATAATACAACTTCGTTGTTGCCCGAAAATGCAATATTTAGCAGCGTGAGCAACACTACAATCATACATAATTTTTAACCTTTGTTGTCGTAGGGTTGTTAGAACCTTCCAAAGAACCCGTCTCAATAGGAATAACTGTGAATTTGTTGCTGTCGCTGAACACTATAACATCTCAGTTGATAAAATACGGAAGGACGGTCTCATCTCAGCGTCTAATTGACTATAATCTTCGCTATAAAGTTCTAATAGTTGTATAAGTCGCAGCCGGATCTGACTCAGACTTTTTTTTGTGCAGGAGTCTGACTAAGTCGATGCTGTGTGCTGTTATCGTAGGTGATGGTACCCATGTATCTTACGTTTGTTGCTACGTCAGGTAGCGACTGTCCCTAACTGTGGTTCCGTCCTGAGGTAGCAACTTTGACGTCGCACCTCGTTCTTCGGAGCACACCACATTCGTCAAATGTGGCTGGTCTACCATACTAAAATGTAGAATTTCACGGCCGGAAATATCATGTCCATTATAATTATCCGGGCTGTTATGCCGTGGTCGGTTGATGAATTCTGTGTCGATTCCCAACGTTTCGTCTCCGACTGCGGGAGACATCTTCACTACGCTGTTAAAACCACATGTGGGCCGTTCGGACTCTTATATAAAGAATTCGACACATTTCATCAGCAGATTGAATGGCATAGTGGTCCAGCCGGAGGACATATTGGTCAGCTTCGATGTGGTATCGCTGTTTACCATGGTTCCACTTAATGATGTATTGGAACAGCTGGATCGAATTTTCCCTGCCGACATTTCAGAACTGTTTAAGTGTTGTTTGACGACCACATATTTCAAGTGGAATGAACAGTTTTATGAGCAAACGGATGGCGTGGCTATGGGAAGCCCCCTAAGTCCCGTAATTGCAAACTTCATTATGGAGAAATTCGAAGAACAGGCCTTAGGTACTGCCAGCAAAAAACCAAATGTATGGTTCCGATATGTGGATGACACGTTTGTGCTGTGGAGACATGGTAGGGAGGAACTTAGCCGGTTCCACGAACATCTGAACAGTATAAACACGAGAATTCAGTTTACAATGGAGGAGGAGGTAGACGGCAAATTACATTTCCTCGATGTGCTTGTTTTTAGAAACGAAAATGGTAGTTTGGGCCACTCAATATACCGCAAACCCACGCACAAGGACCGTTATTTGCATCGGGATTCGAACCACCACCCACAACAGAAGCGGGGTGTTATCAAGACGTTAGCGGACAGAGCTAGAAATATTTGTGAACCTGAGTTGCTCGACGCTGAGATGGAACATCTCCACAATGCACTAATGACATTCGTCCGCCGAAATAAAACGTGCGTTGAGGCAGCCACGCAGAAATCATACTGACGTACAGGCTACTGCAAAATCTAAGGTTTTCCTGCCGTTTGTTAAAAATGTAACGGAAAGAATAGGGAGGATCTTGACGAAGCGGAATATTACCGTAATTTACAAGCCCACCAGGAAGATACAGGAATACCTTAAGCCTGCCAAGGACGCTCGCAAACCATTGGAAAAAGCTGGAGTGTATAGGATCCCATGCAGCTGTGTTGATGTTTATGTGGGTAGCACTAAAAGAACGGTTTCTAAACGTTTGGAAGAGCACAAGGGAAATTGTAGAAGAGGAGAAACGGAACGATCAGCTGTTGCGGAGCATGCTTTCCAGCCAGGGAACCACAATATTCATCTCGAGGAGACGCAAGTACTAGCGGCCACAAGCGGATATTACGAAAGGCTCTACAGGGAGGCAATCGAAATCGCTAAACACCCAAATAATTACAACCGGAAGGAGGAGGGCGTGAAATTAAACGGTATATGGATGCCGGTGTTAAAGATGATGTGTACCACCCGTCCATTACTGGGTGATGGCAACGGCGATCGACGGCGACGGACAGCGGCCAATTGCACTGACGTTTTCAAAACACGTGACGTCACGCCGCGGCGTGGGAGCGCGCGGACACGGAACTTAGCGGCAGTCAGTAGCGAGCCAGTGGGTGTGTTGGACCTTCCATCGAGCTACGGACCCCCTTGAAGATGTCTCCCGCAGTCGGAGACGAAACGTTGGGAATCGACACAGAATTCATCAACCGACCACAGCCCGGATAATTATAATGGACATGACTGGTCTACCACCAACAGTTTTCAGGACAATCGTGTGAGGCACTCGGCTGTTCGATACAACTGCTGCACTGACAGTGTGAGTCATAAACGAAGGAAAAAATGTCTTTCGTAGTGTCACAGTTTAAACCACAAACACAATATTGTTTATCTCCTGATCCGATGCAAATAAATGGTAATGAAACAAAATTTCATATAATACAATAAAGATGTATGAAGGGAGTTTTCGAGCGTTCCTGTGTGTCTTCACTAGAAAGACTGCAAGACAGAAGGGGAAAGACAATTGCCAAGAAAACAAATACAATAACACGACACACCAATATTCAAGAAAGGTAATAGGAGTAATCAACTAAATTACTGGCTCCTATCGTTAACGTCGATATACAGCAGGATTTTATAACATATACTGTGTTCGAACGTTATGAATTACCTCGAAGAAAATCGTCTATTGACGCACTGAACATGGGTTTAGAAAACATCGTTCCTGTGAAGCACAACTAGTTCTTTATTCACATGAAGCGCTGAGTGCTATTGACAAGGGATTTCAGGTCGATTCCGCATTTCTGGATTTCCGGAAGGCTTTTGACACTGTACCACACAAGCGGCTCGTAGTGAAACTGCGTGCTTATGGAATATCGTCTCAGTTACGTGACTGGATTTGTGATTTCCTGTCAGAGAGGCACAGAAGTGGTTTCTGGCGTTCCCCAAGGTAGTGTTACAGGGCCTTTGCTTTTCCTTATCTATATAAACGACTTGGGAGACACTCTGAGCAGCCGTCTTCGGTTGTTTACAGATGACGCTGTCGTGTACGGACTAATAAAGTCATCAGAAGATCAAAACAAACTGCCAAACGATTTAGAAAAGATATCTGAATGGTGTGAAAATTGGCAGTTGACCATAAATAACGAAAAGTGTGAGGTCGTCCATATGAATGGTAAAAGGAACTCGTTAAACTTCGGTCACACGATAAATCAGTGTAATCTAAAAGCCGTAAATTCAACTAAATACCTAGGAATTACAATTACGAGCAACTTAAATTGGAAGGAACACTTAGAAAATGTAACAGACCTACTAAGGAGACTGCCTACACTACGCTTGTCCGTCCTCTTTTAGAATACTGCTGCGCGGTGTGGGATCCTTACCATAGACGACTCACGGAGTACATCGAAAAATCAGTTCGCCGATTGTCCTCGGAAGATGCCTTCCGCAGTCGGAGGCGAAACGTCAGCGGAGAGTTCTGTGTATGGACTACGACATCTCAGCCCGGAAGTGTTAATTGATTACATCGAAAAAGTTCAAAGAAAGGCAGTACGTTTTGTATTATCGTGAAATATGGGAGAGAGTGTAACAGAAATGATACAGGATTTGGGCTGGAAGTCATTAAAAGAAAGGCGTTTTTCGTTGCGACGGAATCTTCTCACGAAATTCCAATCACCAACTTTCTCCTGCGAATACGAAAATGTTTTGTTGACACCGACCTACATAGGGAGGAACGATCACCAAGATAAAATAAGGGAAATCAGAGACCGTACGGAAAGATATACGTGTTCATTCTATCCGCGCGCTACACGAGATTGGAATAATAGACAATTGTGAAGGTGGTTCGATGAACCCTTTGCCAGGCACTTAAATGTGATCTGCAGAGTATCGATGTAGATGTAGACGACTGACTTGGATCGAGTAACAGAAACAGCATTATGCAAGGGATGCTCATTAAGTAATGCGACATGTTTCTTTTGTCAGCCAAGTTCGGTTGAAAAAATGCTGAATTTGTTGTAGGACATCGTGGAATATTCCCGCTTCAGCGCCTGTAGTTTCGTGAACTTAAACGGCGGCGTGTTCCAAGCTGAGAGACGACATTGAGTCTCTTTTTGTGGAAAACCTTAACTACTGAGATGTTCACAGGCGTTTGCAGAATGTCTATGGAGACCTGTCACAGCAAAAAAGTACGGTAAGTCGTTGGGAAAGGCGTTTGTCACCACTGTAACATGGTCGCACAAACCTCTCCGATCTCCCGTGTGTTGCCCGGCCGCACACAGCTGTGACTCCTTCAATACTGGAACGAGCACTACCTCTCATTTGAGGTGATTGCCGGATCACAATCAAAAACCTCGCTGCATCTGAGGGGATCTCACAGAAGTTCATTGGACTGTTCTTCTTCATCCACCCTACAACCCAGATCTCGCACCTTCCGACTTCCATCTCTTTTGTCCAATGAAGGATGCACTCCACGGAAAGCAGTACTTGGATGATGGGGAAGTTATTGATGCAACAAGACGTTGACATCTATAGCGACCAGTAGAACCAGTAGTGTGGTACAGTGCGGATATTCAGGCCCTCCCAGTTAGCTGGCATAAGGCTGTCGAATTAAACGCAGATTTTGTTGAAAAATGGGGGTTTGTAGCCAAACGATATGTGGTGTGAAACTTCCTGGCAGATTAAAACTGTGTGCGCCGACCGAGACTCGAACTCGGGACCTTTGCCTTTCGCGGGCAAGTGCTCTACCAACTGAGCTACCGAAAGGCAAAGGTCCCGAGTTCGAGTCTCGGTCGGCGCACACAGTTTTAATCTGCCAGGAAGTTTCATATCAGCGCACACTCCGCTGCAAAGTGAAAATCTCATTCTGGAAACATCCCCCAGGCTGTGGCTAAGCCATGTCTCCGCAGTATCCTTTCTTTCAGGAGTGCTAGTTCTGCATGGTTCGCAGGAGAGCTACTGTAAAGTTTGGAAGGTAGGAGACGAGGTACTGGCAGAAGTAAAGCTATGAGTACCGGACGTGAGTCGTGCTTCGGTACCTCAGTTGGTAGAGCACTTGCCCGCGCAAGGCAAAGGTCCCGGGTTCGAGTCTCGGTCGGCGCACACAGTTTTAATCTGCCAGGAACTTTCATATCAGCGCACACTCCGCTGCAGAGTGAAAATCTCATTCTGGATATGTGGTGTATTGTAATCCTGTATAAAACCAACCAGCAAAAAAATGTGTTGCATTATTTATTGAACACACTTCGTACGTTCGCATGACCATAGTCTACTGGCGTGTAGATCCGTCTTTGCAGAGCAATACAGAAGCGATTCCGCGTAGCGTGGATTCGAGACGTCCTTGGCATGTTTCCGGAGGTGTCTTGATGTCTTCGCACAGGCTACGGAGTTACTGTAAACTACCAGCAGGTGGTTTGTGGGTGCGGAGCTGGCGCCCGATGCTGTCGCAGTTGCGTTTCATCAGGTTCAGATCAGGCGACGTAGATCAGGCGAGTCTGGTGGCAAAGACAACGACGCGAATTCAGTATCATGCTGCTCATTCAGGGCTTGTGATACGAGCAGTTACCCTGCTGGAATATGTCATCGCCGTCGGGAAAGCATAAAAAAGGAACAGGTTTCAGGTGGTCCTAAATAGTATTCATGCAATTCACAGCTGTCGTGGTGCCTTTGTTTACTACCACTGGTCGGGGGACCCACAGGTCGATGTCACCCCTTGCATAATACTGCACTCACCGGTCTGCTTCCGTCGACCTTGTGTCACATGAGACTGATGACCACTGATGTTAAGTCCCATAGTGCTCAGAGCCATTTTGTGTCACATGAAACGACACTGATCCGACTAAGAGACACGTTTCCAAAAAATGGTTCAAATGGCTCTAAGCACTATGGGACTTAACATCTGAGGTCATCAGTCCCCTAGACGTAGAACTACTTAAACCTAACTAACCAAAGGACATCACACACATCCATGCCGGAAGCAGGATTCGAACCTGCGAGCGCAACAGCCACGTGGTTCCGGACTGGAACGCCTAGAACTGCTCGGCCACAGCGGCCGGCACACGTTTACATTGAAGCACGGTCCAGTCTCTATCATATCCTGCCCACTGCATTCGTAATCGGGAAGTGTTGGGTCAACATGGGAACATGAAGAAGACATCTGCTGCGGTCCCTCCACATAACAATTTGCCCTTTCTCAATGTCACTCATCTCAGTGGTTTTCGTTTTTTCTTCGATTGCTCTCCTTATATACTGTCCCGTTTATATTATGTCCGTACCGCGTCACGTACCCGCAATGCCACCAGATTGCCTTCGATCTCGTTGTGTGACTAGGGCCTCCCCTTGGGTAGACTGTTCAAATGGATCTGAGCACTATGGGACTTAACTTCTGAGGTCATCAGTCCCCTAGAACTTAGAACTACTTAAACCTAACTAACCTAAGGACATCACACACCTCAATTCCCGAGGCAGGATTCGAACCTGCGACCGTAGTGGTCGCGCGGTTCCAGACTGTTGCGCCGAGAACCGCTTGGCCACTCCGGCCGTCGTAGACTGTTCGCCGGGTGCAAGTCTTTTGATCTGAAGCCACTTCGGCGAATTGCGCGACGACGGGGATGAAATGATGATGATTAGGACAACACAACACCCAGTCCCTGAGCGGAGAAAATCTCCGACCCAGCCGGGAATCGCACCCGCGCCTTTAGGATTGACATTCTGTCGCTCTGACCACTCAGCTACCTGGGGCGGACCATCTCGTGGTAATGTTTATGAGTAGATGATCAATGTAACTCATAAATTATTCGCATGAACTTGTCAAATAAACTGGCGGAAAAAATCGCAAGACCAGAAATAATTAACGTAAGGACAGATGTGAAAATTACCGAACAATCAGATTAATAAGCCACAGCTGCAAAATACTAACACGAATTCTTTACAGACGAATGGAAAAACTAGTAGAAGCCGATCTCGGGGAAAATCAGTTTGGATTCCGTAGAAATACTGGAACACGTGAGGCAATACTGACCTTACGACTTATCTTAGAAGAAAGATTAAGGAAAGGCAAACCTACGTTTCTAGCATTTGTAGACTTAGAGAAAGCTTTTGACAATGTTGACTGGAATACTCTCTTTCAAATTCTAAAGGTGGCAGGGGTAAAATACAGGGAGCGAAAGGCTATTTACAATTTGTACAGAAACCAGATGGCAGTTATAAGAGTCGAGGGACATGAAAGGGAAGCAGTTGTTGGGAAGGGAGTAAGACAGGGTTGTAGCCTCTCCGCGATGTTGTTCAATCTGTATATTGAGCAAGCAGTAAAGGAAACAAAAGAAAAATTCGGAGTAGGTATTAAAATCCATGGAGAAGAAATAAAAACTTTGAGTTTCGCCGATGACATTGTAATTCTGTCAGAGACAGCAAAGGACTTGGAAGAGCAGTTGAATGGAATGGATAGCGTCTTGAAAGGAGGATATAAGATGAACATCAACAAAAGCAAAACGAGGATAATGGAATGTAGTCGAATTAAGTCGGGTGATGCTGAGGGAATTAGATTAGGAAATCAGACACTTAAAGCAGTAAAGGAGTTTTGCTATTTGGGGAGCAAAATAACTGATGATGGTCGAAGTAGAGAGGATATAAAATGTAGACTGGCAATGGCAAGGAAAGCGTTTCTGAAGAAGAGAAATTTGTTAACATCGAGTATAGATTTAAGTGTCAGGAAGTCATTTCTGAAAGTATTTGTATGGAGTGTAGCCATGTATGGAAGTGAAACATGGACGATAACTAGTTTGGACAAGAAGAGAATAGAAGCTTTCGAAATGTGCTGCTACAGAAGAATGCTGAAGATTAGATGGGTAGATCGCATAACTAATGAGGAAGTATTGAATAGGATTGGGGAGAAGAGAAGTTTGTTGCACAACTTGACCAGAAGAAGGGATCGGTTGGTAGGACATGTTCTGAGGCATCAAGGGATCACCAATTTAGTATTGGAGGGCAGCGTGGAGGGTAAAAATCGTAGAGGGAGACCAAGAGATGAATACACTAAGCAGATTCAGAAGCACGTAGGCTGCAGTAGGTACTGGGAGATGAAGAAGCTTGCACAGGATAGAGTAGCATGGAGAGCTGCATCAAACCAGTCTCAGGACTGAAGACCACAACAAGAACAACAAGGTGATGAAATATCAGGAATTCATTTGTCTACGTAACATATTCAAGTGATAACATTGCCAGACCACGGGTTATTGTAAGCGCCAAACAAGTTATTGCAAATTTGAAATCCTCGTACATTAAAGAGCAGTGCAACCGCCAGAACTCGGAATGCAAGCACGCAGACATGAAAGCGTTGTGTTGTACAGGTATCGGATGTCAGTTTATGTGATGGAGTTCCAAGCCTGTTGCAGTTGGTCCGTCAATACAGGGACGGCTAATGATGGTTGAGAATGACGCCGAGACAGATCTGGTGATCGAGCAGGCCGCGGCAGCATTTCGACATTGAATAAAGAACATGGGGTTGGAACAGCAGCACGTGGGAGAGTGCTTCCCTATTGGAAACGTGCCCCTGGAGTGCTGTTCATGACTGGCAGCACAACAGGTCGAATCACCAGATCAACGTACAAATTTGGAGTCAGGGTGCGTGGGATAGCCACGAGAGTGCTACTGCTGTCATACGAAATCGCACCCCACACCACATATCCAGGTGTAGGTCCAGTGCGTCTAGCAAGAGGACGGGTTGGTTGCAAGCCCGCAACTGCCTCCTCACCAACGCACGGCCATCGCTGTCACCGAGCCAGAACCAGCTTTCATCAGAAAACACAACAGACTTCGCCGGCCGTTGGTGGCCGAGCGGTTCTGGCGCTACAGTCTGGAACCGCGCGACCGCTACGGTCGCAGGTTCGAATCCTGCCTCGGGCATGGGTGTGTGTGTTGTTCTTAGGTTAGTTAGGTTTAAGTAGTTCTAAGTTCTAGGGGACTTATGACCTCAGCAGTTGAGTCCCATAGTGCTCAGAGCCATTTGAACCATTTTGAACCACAGCAGACTTCCATTCTGCCATCCAGTGACCTCTGGCTTGAAACCACTGAGGTCGCAAATCGCTGTGGTTTTGGGTCAGTGGAATGCACGCTACGGAGTGTCTGGCCCTCGGATCTGTCCTTGAAGTAACCGATTTCTAACAGTTCGTTGTGTCACTGTGGTGTAAATGCTGCTCATATTGCTGCTGCAGATGGAGTACGATGCGCCAGAGCCATATGCCGATCACGATGGTCTCCCCTCTCGGTAGAGCCACGTGGCCCGGTCTCTCCGCGCTACTAGCGCCACACCTAAGCGACTGACGCTAAATTTGAATAGACATCGTTTCTCAGATGTAGAAACACGTCTACTAACTTTCGTTTATGTCGAGCAATTCCTTGTTGCTGCATGTGGTGTCACCGCCAGACACCACGCTTGCTGGGTGGTAGCCTTTAAATCGGCCCCGGTCCGTTAGTATACATCGGACCCGCGTGTCGCCACTATCAGTGATTGCAGACCGAGCGCCGCCACACGGCAGATCTAGTCTAGAGAGACTCCTTAGCACTCGCCCCAGTTGTACAGCCGACTTTCCTAGCGATGGTTCACTGACAAATTACGCTCTCATTTGCAGAGACGACAGTTTAGCATAGCCTTCAGCTACGTCATTTGCTACGACCTAGCAAGGCGCCATATTCAGTTACTACGTTTTCTGAACAGATAATATTGTGACTCATGTACCGTCAAGAGCGACGTTCATCATTAATAGATTAAAGTTAAGTATCAAACTAATTACATCCGCTCTCTGAATTCTAATTCCTCGTCATGTTCCAGACCTCACGTCAGTATAGTTCTTCCCTCCACACGCCAGCCTGTGTGAGCTAAAACTCATGCATTTCGGCCTCCACTCATAACACGGTGTTGGCTCTTCTGCGAACACAACACTGCAAGTCTTTTTTTTTTCATCACTTCCCTTTCCGCCAATTGTTTTCAACTGAGGTCTTTATCTGTATTATTATTTCTTGGAAGTAATGCTAAACCTATAAACTAAGCAGTGATGCAACCAAATCAGCATACATGCAATTAAATCGTTTTATCCATTTAATTGTTATTATTATTATTATTATTGTTCAGGTCCTAGGCATCTGTGACACAAATTTTGAGGTTTTAACAAGTTATATTGGTGGCGGGGACGGGTGAGGAAGGGAAGGAGGGGGGGGGGGAGATGTCAGAAACTGTGACTGTCACCAGAATCAATTATTCCGTCTCATTACACGGTTTCAGCATTCCCATTATTGTCAGTTCCAGTATTCCCAATGTTAACATGTATCTTACGTTCTAAACGTGCTCGGAACTAAATTCTATATGGTATTTTGTGTCGTAAACTGACATACGGCCGGGAGAGCAGTATGCTGACCACATGCCGCTCCATATCCGCATGCAGTGACGCCTGTGAGCTGAAGATGACACGGCGGCTGGTCGGTGCCGTTGAGCTTTCCAAGGCATGCACGGATGTAGATTAGTCTTATCACTGATAACAAGCATTGACACTATTACTATCAAAAGTGACACAGCCCTAGGAGAAAGTTATTTATAGCCAATTATAATGTCATAATAAAACATCGGAACTTTATATTACGTCTTTGGGAGGTGCTTGAAAGTGGCACAATATCCGAAACTGCAATTGCGCAATAAAACAGTTAGTGCTCTTAGCGAACATTACGTAATTTAAATAATTTAAAAAAAGATGCGAACACAAATTATAAGAAGTTAATTGGTATAAATGATTGTTGTTGTTAAGGTCAACAATCCTAAGGTTGACCTGATTTTCTTGAAAGGTAGCTGCAAATACGCTAAAAATCTTTCGTCACTTTGCTGTTACAGTTTTAACAGACCAAGGCTTTCTTATACTATGGCTGCTCATGATACATTTAAATCCTTGGGTCCAGGCCTGGCTGCACTACACTTTTGGTTTTCTTCTTTGAAGACGGTAAGGGATTGTGAAGTAGTTCCGTTAAATGCAGGTAAAAGCTTTGTGTGAAAAAATAGTCTTTCGGTGGCCGTAGTAGACGGAAGAGATGTTCCGAGCACTTTAGAAGAGTTGCTCCTCAAGCTATGGAAATGATACCGAAAACCCACATTATTAATCACATACGGTGCGAAAGGTTTTCAGCCCATCTCTCGCTTAATAGATAGATGTAAATGTTCCGTTTTCTTGCGAAAAAAACGCGTAGTCACTTAAAACATATTGTACTCGCTTCCAGGCAACCACCATCAGGCTATATGGCAGAAGTAGTAACAATCCCAATTTTTCGTGTTACGATGGGGAGTCGGAAAATAAGTTTGCCCTGTCGACTGTGGGCAGAGTTTGTGTGATATGGGCGAAAGACGACACGGCAGGTGAATGCGTACGTGCAAGGCACCGATACACCATTGGGTAGAAGTCGACCGCGATCAAGCATATGGCGCTGTCACAGTGCCTGCGCAGAGCGAAGGCCAGCCACTCGGTGTTTTCCCGGAGCTATGGAGAGAAGGTGCGTTTTGGAGTCGTGGTCAAAGGCAGAAGTGAGAGCTGTTAGCCGCTATGAATGGGCACGTGGAGTACTAGGCACAGAAATTCATAACCGCCTTGTTGAGGTGTATGCGTCAGGTGTGATGTCAAGACCAATGGTGCGGAGATGGTGCCCGCAATTCAGTGATGGACGTCAGCAAGTGCAGGGCATACCGAGACCTGGACGGACGCGCACGGCGACTACAGATGCAAATGTCAGGAAGGTGGATGACATGATTAAAGAGAACCGGCGTATCACCATCGATGGAGTAGCGGCAGAACTTGGAATCGGACATGAGCGAGCTCACAAGATCATCCACGACATTCTTCGATACAGGAAGGTGTCAGCACGATGGGCGGGGCGCCAAGTGTCCCTGACACACATGGAACAACGCATGGCGTTCAGCCTGGAACAGCTCCCGCGTTACCATGGACCTGGCAATGACCTTCTGGTTTGGATTGTGACGGGGGATGAAACATGGGTCCACCATTACATGCCCGAATCGAAGGTCGCATCAGGGACACAAATATAAAGATGGAATTAGGAATAACAGCCCAGTACATGTAACAAAGAACGTACGTGAAATGGCACTTCAGGCAACAGATACAGTATCTGGGGACGCTCTTTCGAGTCTCGAGCGACGATTTGATCACAGTCGGCCTGAAAATAACACTGTAGCCGCTCCTGGGGGGCAGGATCTTCGGGCGGAACGCCTAACACGACACAGTACGGTAACAGACCGTCCTAAGGACTCAAATGACAACAATCGGAAGATAAAACGTCTAGCACAGCTTGGACGCCATTCAGAACTTAATTCAGCTATATTGACAACGGATAATAACCACAAAGTACGCACAGAGCGTTCGGAACAGCCGCGGCTAGAAGAGAACGCTGCAGCCGTTGCTATTGGTCGGCGCACACCACGGACAAAGCGCCGGAAGCGGCGCGGACCGCAGAGGGAACGCCCAGCACAACGTAGGCATAAATATCGGACTCCTTCCACACTGGAATCAGTATCAGACATCGCCTTAGGAAGACTTCGATTCACGCAGTTGAAATGTCGTGCAGGAAAGACGCGAATAGCCGGCAGAAACCCAATTAATCTTCAGAATAATGCCCGAATATGTTAAGATGTTTTGATTTAAAATGTCTTTGAAGCTGACAGAAAAGTCGAAAACCTAGTTCCCATCTTCTACACCTCTAATTCTGCCCAAGACATATTCCCTTTTCTGTGCTATGACAGCAGCATTTTGCACTCTGGTCTACTAAATGGCGCTCTAGTTTGGCTGTAAAAATGTTCCTGTTTTATAGACCCCAAATGACGAAACTGCAGGACATTGAGCACATTTGAATGCTCTGTGGTTTTTCGCCTGCTTAAGAAGTTCGAACTGCTGAGCAGTGAAAGTAGTGCACTCCATGGAAGCAGTGGTGCTTGGAGCTTAATGCGACTGGTTTCATTGACCAACCCACAGCAAACTGGACAGTCTGTTTATTTCTCTCCCTCTCTCTACTCAATCCTAATACTGCTTTTTTTTACTTCTTTGTACGGCTCGTTCCTGCGCTAATTTTTTCGTCTTTACTTAACTGCTACATCTAATATCATCCGTGATTTGTTTTGTCTATTTTAATCTTTATCAGTTCCAACAACTCTTCCCTTTAATGAACGTGTTGTTGTTGTTGTTGTGGTCTTCAGTCCTGAGACTGATTTGATGCAGCTCTCCATGCCACCCTATCCTATGCAAGCTTCTTCATCTCCCAGTACCTACTGCAACCTACATCCTTCTGAATCTTCTTAGTGTATTCATCTCTTGGTCTCCCTCTACGATTTTTACCCTCCACGCTGCCCTCCAATGCTAAATTTGTGATCCCTTGATGCCTCAGAACATGTCCTACTAACCGGTCCCTTCTTCTAGTCAAGTTGTTCGACAAACTCCTCTTCTCCCCAATCCTATTTAGTACCTCCACATTAGTTATGTGATCTACCCACCTTATCTTCAGCATTCTTCTGTAGCAGCACATTTCGAAAGCTTCTATTCTCTTCTTGTCCAAACTATTTATCGTCCATGTTTCATTTCCATACATGGCTACACTCCATACAAATACTTTCAGAAAAGTCTTCCTGACACTTAAATCTATACTCGATGTTAACAAATTTCTCTTCTTCAGAAACGCTATCCTTGCCATTGCCAGTCTACATTTTATATCTTCTCTACTTCGACCATCATCAGTTAATTTGCTCCCCAAATAGCAAAACTCCTTTACTACTTTAAGTGTCTCATTTCCTAATCTAATTCCCTCAACATCACCCGACTTCTTGAGTTTCTCCCGGCGTATTTGATAATCAAAATATCCACGGGTGTACTGCCGGTCTACAGTGTCCAACGGGCACAATATTTCGGCGATCATACATGTCGCCATCACCAGGTGAACTGACGGACTGAGCTCCTGTGAACGTGCCGGCACGTTCACCAATCCTCCTGCTGGTGAATCACCTCCTCGTACTATAGCAATAGTAAACCACGAATTACCACTCACAACCTCTGTAGTAGTGCAAGAAAAATTAATCTTGCATCCTACAAAAGTAATGGGACCTCCAAGTAGCTGCTGTTGTGCAGTCTGCTTCGGTTTAAGTTCAAATGTATCTACATTCTTGTAGATCGGTAGTCTCGCTCTTCTTGTATATCTTCTCCTTCGGTAAGGCATGGCTGTCTGTACTGTACGGCTGCCTCGAATGAGAGTGCGGCTGCCTCAGCACAGAGTCTGGGCCCCCTTCATGCCGGCTGTGACGCAGTGGCTGACGCCGCTGCTGATAAGAACGAGCGGCAGCCAATCAGCGCCTGACCGGATGGGCGTTGGCCGCACCGGAAATATTTTTCACAGCGGATCGCGCTCTGTTACAACTAGAGCGCGATCCCTCCAGCTCTGGCGGCAGCCAGGCAAAGCTCGTTCAAGGTCACTCGCCTTATTTAGCTGCAGCGGCTAAGTCACGACAGCCATGCCATAGTGTACGGATCTCCGTGCCGGCACGTTCACAGGAGCTCAGTCCGTCAGTTCACATCATGATGGCGACATGTATGATCGCCGAAATATTGTGCCCATTGGACACTGTAGACCGGCAGTACACCTGTGGATATTTTGATTATCACCCGACTTAATTCGACCACATTCCATTATCCTCGTTTTGCTTTTGTTGATGTTCATCTTATATCCTCCTTTCAAAACACTGTCCATTCCGTTCAACTGCTCTTTCAAGTCCTTTGCTGACTCTGATAGAATTACAATGTCGTCGGCGAACCTCAAAGTTTTTATTTCTTCTCCATGGATTTTAATATCTACTCGGAATTTTTCTTTTGTTTCCTTTACTGCTTGCTCAATATACAGATTGAATAACATCGGGGAGAGGCTACAATCCTGTCTCACTCCCTTCCCAACCACTGCTTCCCTTTCATGCCCCTCGACTCTTATAACAGCCATCTGCTTCCTGTACAAATTGTAATTAGCCTTTCGCTCCCAGTATTTTACCCCTGCCACCTTTAGAATTTGAAAGAGAGTATTCCAGTCAACATTGTCAAAAGCTTTCTCTAAGTCTACAAATGCTAGAAACGTAGGTTTGCCTTTCCTTAATCTTTCTTCCAAGATAAGTCGTAAGGTCAGTATTGCCTCACGTGTTCCAACATTTCTACGGAATCCAAACTGATCTTCCCTGAGGTCAGCTTCCACCAGTTTTTCCATTCGTCTCTAAAGAATTCGCGTTAGTATTTTGCAGCTGTGACTTATTAAACAGATAGTTCGGTAATTTTCACATCTGTCAGCACCTGCTTTCTTTGGAATTGAAATTATTATATTCTTCTTGAAGTCTGAGGGTATTTCGCCTCTCTCATACATCTTGCTCACCAGATGGTAGAGTTTTGTCAGGACTGGCTCTCCCAAGGCCGTCAGTAGTTGTAATGGAATGTTGTCTACTCCCAGGGCCTTGTTTCGACTCAGGTCTTTCCGTGCTCTGTCAAACTCTTCACGCAGTATCGTATCTCCCATTTCATCTTCATCTACATCCTCTTCCATTTCCATAATATTGTCCTCAAGTTCATCGCCCTTGTATAGACCCTCTATATACTCCTTCCACCTTTCTGCTTTCCCTTCTTTGCTTATAACTGGGTTTCCATCTGAGCTCTTGATATTCATACAAGTGGTTCTCTTTTCTCCAAAGGTCTCTAATTTTCCTGTAGGCAGTATCTATCTTACCCCTAGTGAGATAAGCCTCTACATCCTTACATTTGTCCTCTAGCCATCCCTGCTTAGCCATTTTGTACTTCCTGTCGATCTCATTTTTGAGACGTCTATATTCCTTTTTGCCTGCTTCATTTACTGCATTTTTATATTAAATTAAATTCAATATTTCTTCTGTTACCCAAGGACTTCTACTAGCCCTCGTCTTTTTACCTACTTGATCCTCTGCTGTCTTCACTATTTCATCCCTCAGAGCTACCCATCCTTCTTCTACTGTACTTCTTTCCTCCATTCCTGTCAATTGTTCCCTTATGCTCTCCCTGAAACTCTGTACAACGTCTGGTTCTTTCAGTTTATCCAGGTCCCATCTCCTTAAATTCCCACCTTTTTCCAGTTTCTTCAGTTTTAATCTACAGTTCATAACCAATAGATTGTGGTCAGAGTCCATAACTGCCACTGGAAATGTCTTACAATTTAAAACCTGGTTCCTAAATCTCTGTCTTACCATTATATAATCTATCTGATACCTTTTAGTATCTCCAGGATTCTTCCATGTATACAACCTTCTTTCATGATTCTTGAACCAAGTGTTAGCTATGAATAAGTTCTGCTCTGTGCAAAACTCTACCAGGCGGCTTCCTCTTTCATTTCTTTGCCCCAATCCATATTCACCTACTATGTTTCCTTCTCTCCCTTTTCCTACTCTCGAATTACAGTCACCCATGGCTATTAAATTTTTGTCTCCCTTCACTACCTGAATAATTTCTTTTATCTCATCATACATTTCTTCAATTTCTTCATCATCTGCAGAGCTAGTTGGCATATAGACTTCTACTACTGTAGTTGGCGTGCGCTTCGTGTCTATCTTGGCCACAATAATGCGTTCACTATGCTGTTTGTAGCAGCTTACCCGCAAACCTATTTTTTTATTCATTATTAAACCTACTCCTGCATTACCCGTATTTGATTTGGTGTTTATAGCCCTGTATTCACCTGACCAAAAGTCTTGTTCCTCCTGCCACCGAACTTCGCTAATTCCCACTATATCTAACTTTAACCTATCCATTTCCCTTTTTAAATTTTCTAATCTACCTGCCCGGTTTAGGGATTTGACGTTCCACGCTCTGATCCGTAGAACGCCAGTTTTTTTTTTTTTTTTTTCCTGATAACGACGTCCTCCTGAGTAGTCCCCGCCCGGAGATCCGAATGGGGGACTATTTTACCTCCGAAATATTTTACCCAAGAGGACGCCATCATCTTTTATCCATAAAAGGCTGCTGCCCTCTTCAGGAACCACACGATTGTCTGGCCTCTCAACAGATACCCCTCCGTTGTGGTTGCACCTACGGTACGGCCATCTGTATCGCTGGGGCACGCAAGCCTCCCCACCAACGGCAAGGTCCACGGTTTATGGGGAAGATGAACGTGTTAGTGTCACGCTAATATTACGGGTCGTCTTAGAAGTCGTGCAAGTAATCAGTTATTTCTACTTCTGAAAAGAATCGATAGGTAATATGCACGATGTTGTGGTAGGCTACTGAATGCGGTTGTGGGCAACACTGTGGATAGTGAAATAGTTCAATAAAGCATGGAACAAGGTTGTTCTGTTTGCGGAAGCCATGAGGAAAACATGTATCGTGTCTAATCAGAGTTTTAATCAACGAGTTTCGTATTAGCGAAAGCTATCATGCAGTTATTCATTTATACGCGTATTTATGAGATTTTGTTTTTAAAACTGTGATTGAACATCATGGTTCTGGATTTTAGATCAGTATTTCATGACAGAGTGGCCATTTTACTGAGGAAATTTTCCCACCTCCATTTCGCTTCTGGTGTTTCGCTTCTTTCGGCGAACAGCTGTAGTCTTGCGTTATTTACGGCCGAATTATTGTACTGCATCAGTGGTGTCTTCTCATAGTTCAGAGCTGATATTCTTGTTTCTTCACAGTTGGTCAGAACCTCACCGTTCTTCCTGTAGCGTAGCTCGTTGCTGAAAGTTTGTTACATTTCGTGTACTGCTGATTCAAGGAGAAAACTGCTCATCAGTGGTGCTAATTCTCACCTGTAATAGAACTGTAATTCCTGATTCATCCACTTTTATGGTCTCCATTTTTAAGGTAATTCTCATTTAATGTTCAGTCTCCGTTGCAAATTTTTAATCACTTGGCGTTTCATGTACTGAGAACCATCTTCAGGCCTAAGGGAAAGTAAAATTAAATACGTACCGTGTAACTGATATACACTGCCGTAAAAGACGACCTCTATTTTGATCCGATGACATCATATGCCACTTGGGGTATAGTAGATGTACTGGAACAGTTTCACCGTTGTCCTGTTGTCGACCAATGCATCGCGTAGTGGCGTAGTTACCAGAGCGCCATTTGTGTCTATCCTTTAAAAGGGAATGCTCACAGCCGGAAGACAGTGTGGTGCAGACGTGTGAAGCAAGCAGGCAACCATGCCATGGAGACGCACTTTTGCTTGCTACGACCAACAGAGCAAGCTCGAAAGGGGTGAAATTGTGGTCTTCCAATTAGCGGGATGGTCCCTTACGAGAACTGCCCACACAAGTTCGACGTGCTGGGTAACTTGTGCAGCGACACTGGTCTCAGTATGGTCACATGAACATTCTGACACTCGTAGACGAGGTTTTGGGCGTTCACGAACCACAGACTGCCCCCAGGGCCGTTGCCTTGTAAGGGCAGATCTTACAACTATCAAAGCACAGATACGATGACTTGTGAGCCCGGACATGTCAAAACAAACTGTTGCAAGCCGCTTATTGGCAGTGGAACTACTGTACGCACATCTGCAGACGAATTCCATTCACACCACAGCATCGACGAGCAAGGCTCGACTTGTGCCATCAGAGGAACACTTGGAATGGCATGCCGTGGTCTTCAGCGATGTTAGCAGATTTAGCCTCGACGCAAGAGATGGTCGATTGCGCATAGTACCTGGAGCTGGGGCGCCCTCTCTCATAGAGCACTTTCCTCCGAGATGGTCCAGACCCATTCCATGTGGTCTGGATTTGTTAAGCTACAGTTCTCGCTCACCTCCCGTGTTTCTGGAGGGAGCGTTAACCAGCGCTCAGCACGATCGATTAGTCCCGTTCTTTTGCTGCTCTTGCAACAGGAAGGAGATGTGTTGTTCCAACTTGTTTTAACTAATTCTGAATGACCGGTACTATCAGCATTTGTTTCGTGTCGACTGTAATAGCTGTTTTCCTCTCTTACTGATAACCCCGTAAGAAAAAAAGAGACAGAGTTGCCTGTTTGCCATGACAGTGGTGCTAAACGTACTGGTTTTAGACATAACATTTTTTTTCATATTTTAAAAGAACAAGTACACAGAAAACAATAATTAAGGCAAAAAACGAAGCCTGGCAGAAAACCGGCGAAGATATGAAACTTCCTGGCAGATTAAAACTGTGCGCCGGACCGAGACTCGAACTCGGGACATTTGCCTTTCGCGGGCAAGTGCTCTACCATCTGAACTACCCAAGCACGATTCACGCCCCGTCCTCTCAGCATTACTTCTGCCAGTATCTCGTCTCTTACCTTCCAAACTTTACAGAAGCTCTCCTGCGAACCTTGTTGAAGTAGCACTCCTGAAAGAAAGGCTACTGCGAAGACATGGCTTAGCCACATCCTGGGGGATGTTTCCAGAATGAGATTTTCATTCTGCTGCGCGGAGTGTGCGCTAATATGAAACTTCCTGGCAGATTAAAACTGTGTGCCGGACCGAGACTCGAACTCGGGACCTTTGCCTTTCGCGGGCAAGTGCTATACCATCTGAGCTACCCAAACTATATCCTTTCTTTCAGGAGTGCTAGTTCTGCAAGGTTCGCAGGAGAGCTTCTGTAGAGTTTGGAAGGTAGGAGACTAGATACTGGCAGAAGTGGAGCTGTGAGGGCCGGGCGTGAGTCGTGCTTCGGTAGCTCAGTTGGTAGAGCACTTGCCCGCGAAAGGCAAAGGTCCCGAGTTCGAGTCTCGGTCGGGCACACAGTTTTAATCTGCCAGGAAGTTTCATATCAGCGCACACTCCGCTGCAGAGTGAAAATCTCATTCTGGGAACCGGCGAAGAGATTTAAAAAAGCATGGGGAATACACGAGCAAATAAAACCTGGAAGGTATTAAAAACAATGAGAACAAAGAATAAAGATAAAGCAAAGATAAACCTCATTAGCATGCAGGAATGGGTACAACACTACCAAGGACTGCTAACGGAGAACAGAGCTGCATTCACTGAGAACCCACCAGGCATTGAAATCAGTAATGATAATATACCACCGGTAACGCCAAAGGAAGTCCAAAATGCAATTAATGCCATGAAAAACAAAAAGTCGCCAGGTCCATGGTTAATTTATATAGAACTGGTTAAAGCCCCAAAGGAGTGGAAAAAGGCAACAACTACATCAATATTTAAGGGCAACAGGAGGAACTGTGCAAACTATCGTGGTACTAGTGTGATGCCATCCATGCCGAGAGTCTATGGCTGTATCCTAAAAAAGAGGATAGAAGAAGAAATAACTGAATCTGAAGAACAAAATGGATTCAGATCTGGTCGCTCCTGTACTGATGGACTATTTACCCTCAAAAACCTAGCGGAGAAAAGGACAGCAAGGGGCCTTACAACCCACCTTGTCTTTATAGACGTCTAGAAAGCTTTACACAGTTCCACAGAACAAGCTATGGACAAGACTAATTGATAATGGTGTGTCACTGAGCTATGTGAAAGCTGTCAGACCCCTCTACCAAGGTTGTACGGCAATGGTTAAAGTGAGAAATCAACTATCTCAAGAGTTTGAGGTGACAAAGGGACTACTCCAGGGATGCACACTCGCCCCTACACTCTTTAAGATCTACCTCAAAAATGTGTGTGAAATCTTATGGGACTTAACTGCTAAGGTCATCAGTCCCTAAGCTTACACACTACTTAACCTAAATTATCCTAAGGACAAACACACACACCCATGCCCGAGGGAGGACTTGAACCTCCGCCGGGACCAACCGCACAGTCCATGACTGCAGCGCCCTAGACCGCTAAGCTAATCCCGTGCGGCAAGATCTACCTACAGCAGGCACTAAAATCATGGAAAAGGAAATGCGGAGGAATGGGTGTCCCTATAGACGACGAGATCTTGTTCACTCTATTTTTTGCTGACGATCAAGTGTTAGTAGCTGGAGATCAGGAAGATGCAAATTACATGCTCCGCATATTAAAAGAAGAATATGAAAAATGGGGTCTTATCATAAACGTATCTAAAACAGAACATCTGAACGTAGGAGAAAATACTGTTAACGACTTACAGCTCGGTTCTGATACTGTTAAAGGGTGTCATAATTTTAAATACTTGGGAGTGACACTGTCGGCCAATGGTAGAAGAATGAATGATGTAAACAATAAAATAGGCCGGGGCAAGCGAGCCATAAAACAACTAAATGGTATTCTCTGGAACAAAAACATAACGCGCAGAGCGAAACATACCATCTACCACACAATTATTGAAAGTATCACAAAATATGGTGCAGAGTTGTGGAAACTAACTCAGAGGTAGAAAGATCGCCTGCTGGCTGTCGAGATGGTTATCTGGAGACGGAGTTGTGGATACTCCAGACTTGACCATATTAGAAATGATAGGATCAGAGAGGTTATCAATGTCGAAAGCACAATCCTAGACTACATCGAAAGGAAGCGCCTACTCTGGTATGGTCATTTACAGCGTATTCCAGACACAAGATGGCCAAAACGGGTATGGCAATGGACTCCACATCAAAGAAAGAAAGCGCGGTAGACCTGCGAGATGCTGGAAAGACGACGTCAACGAAGCAGTGGCGGCGAGAGGTCTAAATGAAGGAGACAGGAATGACCGTGAACGATGGAGATTGGGATGCGAGAGGCGGCGGCAGCCGTAGAAACCTCGCTCATATATATATATATATATATATATATATATATATATATATATATATATATATATATATATATATATATAAAAGAACGAGTTGGTAGGGCGTTCTGTGTCCTCTAAAATATTGTTGTCTTTAAATGGCATTGTTCCTGATGGAAGGAGTCAAAGACCAACACATTACAGCACGAGTATTTATGAACAGATTGGACAATAAATATTCATTACAAAATTTTAACCATTGTGATGTAATTGTTCCTGGTAAATGTTCTATTTTACCCAGTGTCTAAGCAGCTCACTTCCACTTTTTGAAACCGCATTTTTGGTGTTTCCGGCAAAAAATCAATTGTTCAAATTCCGTTAAAAAGTTAGCATGTATATTTGATCGGAAACCGCTTTTTCATAAAAGCTTATTACTTGCCTGACATTCCTATGAAATAATAAAGAGAAACGAAGTTACGGCAACTGCAAAAAATTAAAAACTACTATAATAAATTAAAAACTGAACAACCAATCCATAGTTTACGAAAAATTTTAATTAGCTGATCTGCTGGCTGTGTCTATGTGATATGCCTTTATCTGTTTGTGGCCGTTGAAAAGTTCAGCTTAATATGAAAGATAGAGTTCTCCAATCTCAGTTTTCATCCTTTACCACTGATTATTCGTAATGCTCAAGTAAAGGTATGATCCCCGATTGCAATGTGATTTTTCGGCAGATTTAAACAATCAGAATCAGTAGGAGAATACTGATGGAATTTTTGTAGTATTCAACCTCTCATTACTTTTCGAGAAAAGCAGCTAACCGTGAATGGACTAAGTTTCCTTGTATTTACTTATTTTATTTGATGTTTTCATTCCATATGTAAGTAGGCTGTTTAGGTTTTCTTATTGGTAACGCCACCTCTGTATAAAAAAATCACTGGCTGTGCTGTGTGCAGTCTGTGGCTGCTTTGCATTGTTGTAATACTCAACCATTGTAGTGTTAGGCAGCTGGCCGTGAACAGCGCGTAGCGTTGTGCAGTTGGAGGTGAGCCGCCAGCAGTGGTGGATGTGGGGAGAGAGATGGCGGAGTTTTGTAATTTGTCATGAACTGCTATATATATGATGGTATCAAGGTAAATACATTGTTTGTTCTCTATTAATATCTTTCATTTGCTAACTATCCCTATCAGTAGTTAGTGCCTTCCATAGTTTGAATCTTTTATTTAGCTGGCAGTAGTGGCGCTCGCTGTATTGCAGTAGCCTGAGCAGCGAAGATTTTTGTGAGGTAAGTGATTTGTGAAAGGTATAGTTTAATGTTAGTCAGGGCCCATTCTTTTGTAGGGATTATTGAAAGTCAGATTGCGTTGCGCTAACAAAATATTGTGTGTCAGTTTAAGCACAGTCGTGTATAATTGTTCTAAGGGGATGTTTCATATGTCGACCCTTAGCCGAGGATACCTCACTGGAATCTTCTGATTTTTTTCTTGTAGTTTGTGTAATTAGTGTAGCTTTTGTTTATTGCTAGCGCGTAATTGTAGAGAATTTCCTTTGTAGTGGCAGTCTTTCATTGTTGTACTGTAAAACAGTTGTGGCATGCATGTAGTATTTCGCAGCTGCAATTAACTAGATATTATTTTCATTGTTATGTTAATGTGTTCTCTTGTTTTTGCTCTTCAAATTGTGTTTTTCTGTGTTATCGTGTGAAATATTGTGACACTAATGGCGTGTGAAAAACGTAACACTAGGCTACAAAGTAAACTGAGAAATAATAGTGACGACGAGCGTAGCTTATCAGCACCACTGTGTAATGAATTAACAGACATTCAAAGTAGTAATTTGGTAACTGTGCATAGGGAAATGGAGCGGGCGTCAAATAATGGCGTAGACAATGAAACAAGTAGTGAACAGGGAAGCATTATCGATCGATCGGTCGGCAATAGCTCGCCTCAGGAAGCCGAAATGACACGACACGATCTCGCAAATACTGTAGATTCAGGTTTTGGATCCTCACCGTTTTCTCAAATAAGTCAAGACACATTTTCTGCTTGTCAAAATGTGAATGTTTCCGGTGCAAATTCACTGCCGAAAAGCACTGAGGAACATGTTTCAGACACCAATGCAGTGTTATTACAATTAATACAACAAATGGGACAAACACAACAAAAGCTTCAAAAGTTAGACACAATGGAACAAAATCTTAAAAAGTTAGACTCATTGGAGCAAACTCTTGAACAAACACGTGAGGATTTAACTACTGAGTTACATCACATTGAATCGAAATGTCAAAAAGTCTGTAATGACGTAAAAACACAAATTTGTGAGCATTTCCAGCCTATTTTTTCGCGTCATGAAAATGCACTACAGAATCACGAAGCAGCCATAAAAGAACTGCAAACTACTGTTTATGAAAATCATGAGACCTTGCAAGCTAAATTTGACTCAGTTGCATCTACCGATTCGGTTACGCAACTTGCAAAAACTCAGGAAAACTTGAAGGACACAGTAGATTCGATTTCAACACAAATGGACACTCTGAAACTTGGTTCAGCAAAACACACTGAGGAAATGTGTTCACTATCGGAGAAAGTAGCCGAACTTTCGAATCAGGTCACTAACTTATCTACAAAGGTAGATGATGATCTGAATGATACAAGACCTGTAGCCTTCACTGACACAGAAGAGTATGAACAAATTAGAAAATTCAAACAAAATCAAAATCAAATCAATACACAGTACAAAAGAGAAATCCGGGAAGTACAAGATCATTTGGCACAAGTAAAACAAGAATTACATATTTCAGAGGACACTCGCGCCCCAACACGGGAAGAGGGACTTAGAAATACGGAAAAGACGCAAAATAATAACACAGGGCATTTCGGAAGTTATGAAAGAAACTGGCAATGTGCACCGAATTTTGAGATGGAACGGCCGACACGACCTAACAATGACCGATATGCGACTTGCCGACATGATGATTTTGACTATAAGCTGTTCATTACTACACGTAAATTCAAAACATTTAAGAATTCTGGCAACGACATTCATCCACAAGCATGGCTCCATCAATTCTCTCATTGTTTTCCTCCCAACTGGTCGTTAGAACACAGATTAGAATTTATGTGTGGCTACTTAGAGAATGAACCAGCTGTAAGAATGCGATCGGTCATTCACGATTGCCACAGAGAAGGAGAATTTTACCATGCCTTCCTCTCAGCATATTGGTCTCAAGCCACACAAGACCGAGTAAAACATGGCATCATAATGATGAAACATTTCGAACAATCTGAATTCTCCAGTCTTGTGAAATATTTTGAAGACATGTTGCACAAGAATCAGTATCTTTCAAACCCATACAGCCCCTCAGAACTCATCCGAATTTGCTTAATCAAATTACCTGAACATTTACGGCATATTATTTTAGCAGGACGTTGCAAAGACGACATTGAAGCTTTTCAGGGACTGTTACAAGAATTAGAAATTGACACAGACAGTCGCCGGATGCGAAAACAGGAAAACAATCATTACAGGTCACATCCGTCACATTTCCGCGATGAAAGAAACAATAACTGGACACGACAAGGCTATTCTTATAACGTAAATCGTGACCAAAACAGACACCACCCGTATGACAACCGTTGGCAGAGTAGTAATAATTACAGGGAAAGATCACCTCTCCGCGGTAATGACTATTACAGAGACAATCAGAGAAACAGACAATATGGGAACCAAAATAATTATTATTACGGGAGACAGAATAACTTTAGACGCAACGGTCCAGCGCGCAGTTACGATTCAGGGAGAAATTCTCCACCACTTAACCGACAAGAAAGAAACTACAGGAACTACCAACATGATGACAGACGATGTGATCGTAACGACAGACCTGACTTGCATCAAAACTGGCGGGATTTAAACAGAGCAGGGTACTTTCGACAACGTGAATTTGTAGAAGCTAGGTCTCCTAATCCCAATAACGACGCGCGCCAACAAGGGAACAGACAATGACTCGCACCGCAGGGAGCCGCGTGCGCCGGCTGGCTCCGAGAAAAATAACGTAAGACGCTAACCTTGAGAAAAAAAATTCCAGTATTCTTTACCGACGTATACCGAATGACAATTGCATTCAAGTTCAAACTCTGAGTACTAAGAAGAGCAAAGGTTTACACCACATTTCACACGTAAAACCGTTTATTGAGAGATAATGTGCTTTTTTGAGATTTTAATGCAACATTTTGGTTTACTTGAAAATACATTCTGGATTTAAAGTACTTTCTGTGAGATACCAGATGACACAGAGGTTAGTTTATGTGACAGCTACACGATTTTATCACGACGCTACTAATGAGTGACAATTTACAATGTTGCTTTTGCGGTGTATCTGTTTTATATCTGCACAGCTTTCTGAATTCTTCTGGAAAGAAAAACATGTTTTAGTAGTAACTCTTGTGGTATAGCAACAATGAGACAGCCTTTTTCGTGGCACAACAATACGTTACAGTACAGTACTTTCTTCATCACGGCAATAAGCGTAATAACTAAGATATCTATACGCAAAGCATTTCACTTTTGTGTATCATGAGGTAAGTACATTGACTTCTGCAGAACTTAGCTTTCGGAGGACGATAACTACGACACTTCCACAGAATTATCTTACAGCAAGATGCACATTTAGCGCTACAGGACACGCATTTGAGTGATCAATTTTGTACTTAAACCATTTATTTTTCAAGATTTTTGAATTACAAAGAAAGTTTTCCGTGATACATTTCATTCCATTGCTGTAATCTGTAACTCCTGAGGGTATAATTACATTAATCCTCGGGGGGGTACACGCCTACTTTGTGTACCATGTGTTTGGCAAGCACGAGGAGCCCTAGCTAATATGGTATTTGCTTATACAACTTTACACATCGGTACCATATTTCTCTAACACAGAATTATACAGCTATCTGATTATTTGACAGAGATAAACATTTTTTTTACTACATCAGTGACACATGTTTACGCAATTTCACAGTTGGGTAACTTCACACTTATGAAATTGTATTTTGTCTGTACTTTGTGAACTGTTCATATTTTTTCAGAACCATTGTGATACTATGAGACCTTTGAATGATGTATTTGGTATGAGATCATGATTTTTAAGGTACGTTTGAGGCAGATGACACTTTTGACATGAGCAGAGAATTTTTTTTAGGTTTTGAAATTATTGGAGGAAGCTACGACGATTTTGAGATTTGACTGAGGTGTTATGATGTTATTTTTACGACGACGATGTGTATTATGCTGTTGCGGTATGTTTATGATCAATAAGATGATGCTGTATAAGGAATGTGATTACGTGTTTATATGTATATGAATAATGAATAGAAGGTAGGGACTCTGACTGGTGAAAAAGGATGTTGTAAACCGAGAATCGTACTTTAAGAGTTATGAAATGTGTGTAAATGCGTGAATGTATCACAATGCCAGCGAAAATTTTTTGGACACTGTTATATTCATACGATTTTGTTTCTACAGATTTGTAACGCAAATTCTTGACCTATGAAATTTTTATATGAGACTGTCGCTGTAGCGAAAACTGCTGTCGTAAATATTTCGTTAAGAAAGGTAAGTGACCGTGAAGTAATTCGTTGTGAGCGGCCAGGTGTGTCAGATGCCTGGAGAAAAAGCCATTATTGCGAGCCCTTTTCAGCGGCAGAGGTAGAAAAAAAAAGGGAGGCCATTATCCTCGCTATTGACGTTCCTTTGTAGAGAGCATCGCAAAAACGACACGGTCGAACATGAAAAAATATGTTGACACTGTGGAGCTCTTAATTTATGATATTTACAGAAATGCCTAATGAAATGACGAGAAATATTTTTACATCTGCACACCTGATGACAAGCGTCTTTCTACGAGAGTTGAGAGAATGTCTACTAACTTATGAAATGTCACATGACTATTGAATGATATTTTTATGCTTTGGTTTACGTAATTGCTTATTTCATTTGATATCTAGTTTCTAGCTGCACTGCAGCATTGGTTAAAATAAAATTTTATAGATGTACTAATATAAATATTTTCTGTCTACAGATCGAGTAAACAATAATTTTTCAAAAAAAATGAGGGAGCACAAAAAGACATTTACCTTCACAGGAACTGCAATCATAGTTTTCTTTTCAAGTACTTGTTAATTTCTTTTGTAGAATAAATTGTGATGCATCACTCTAGTGTTAAGATGTGACATAGGTATTAGACATGGCCATTTTTAGTGTAATACTTTTTCTGCTTGAACTTTGTCATGTTTAGGTATAAGTTATGCTGTTTGCCAGGCATAGTGCTACTGAATTTTAATTTGTGTAACTCTCTAAGCCAGATTTATTTTTCTTGTTTGCTGCACATTGCCTTATATTAGTCGTAATATTGCAATTGCTTTGCTAATTTCTAAAATGCTGCTTCCTTTGCAAATCTGCACTTTTTTGTCATTGCTGTTTGCGTTAATTGTTTTATGTGCTGCTGCATTGCCTCGTCCCTTAGTTTAGCATCTGAGCTCAGTAGATTTAAGTTAGCTTAAGAGGGGGTAGACTATATAAGAAACTAGTTGTGATGAATGGAAAGAAATGCATTGAAGGTATATGAAAACGCTTTGGGCCAAAATGAGTATTGTACAATGATCCGTAATTATTTTGAAAGAAATATGAACAGAGTAGAGAAACCAGGTATTGATAGGACTTTTTGGAAATAATGAGGAATGAAGGGAGATCTCCAAGAAGTAAAGAAAGTTTTGTTTGCAAAATACTGCAGTAAAAGAAACCCTGTCCTTTCCTTGTGTTATCCCACTATGTGTTTGTGTACCCATGTGTATTTGTTTTCTTCCTGTCTCTGTGTACTGTTTCATAGAATTTTTTTTCTCTTCTAATACTAAGCTACATTCACTATGATGAGGAATACTGTTATCCTCAAATATAATTTGCATTAATAATATGTTATTTTCTTTGTAAAGATGTTTAGACGTTATTTATTCTGTTTTGTTTTAATGCTCATGTGTGAAGTTGATGTTTCAAAATTTATTCTGATCTTTATGTATGTACTATGTCATTATTTTTGTAACACTGATGTATATGTTTATTTCTATTCTATTGTAAAACCTGTACTACAGATGTTATCTGTGTTGTTATGTTCTTTAATGATGTATTTTGTACCTTTGTAATTGTATTCTTATGTTATAAAATGGTAATTGACACCAGTTCATCATATTATTAACTTGGAAGTTAAATTTCACTGCACACGTTTCTGTTGGTCATAGTATATGGACAATATGTGAGAAGTAGGGACTTTTAGTGTTTGCATGTGTGTTAATAATTCAGAAATGGACTGGATAACAGCATTGCTGGTTCTAAGGACAATTTCAAAAACTTTGTGAGTGCACAAGTGGTGGTTATGGACTTGCTATATTCTCCGCAAGACTCTTCGATGGTGATTGTGCACCTGCACAGTCGCAACGGATGGCTGCTAGCCATCTCTACAAGGACTACAGTGGGTCTGCATCTTTGATGACCCACCAGTACCATTATCTCTACAAGGACTACAGTGGGTCTACATCTTTGATGATCCATCAATACCATTATTTCTACAAGGACTGCAGTGGGTCTGCGCCTTTGGTGGCCCACCAATACCGTAATCTCTACCAGGACTACAGTGAGTCTGCTCTGTGATGAACTACCCACCAATACTCTTCAAAACTTCGACTGACTCCGCTGTGGGTTTGCTCTGTTGTGGCCCATTACCTGTCAGCATGTCAAGAGTCAGCACTGTCTTTCCGTTGGAAGGACAACACTACTTCTTCAAGACTGCATGGAAATCCACTACTTCCGTGTGCATTTTCTTTTACTGCTCAGACTTTGAGAAAAACACTGCAATGTGATGAATGATCAGGACTGTCTTTATGGACTGTGAGAAAATTTTAGCTTTTGACCAACATTGTATCAATAAGTGTGTGTGCATTTGATTTCTTTGTTATTGTAATTACGATTATGAAAAATTTTAACAAATATGTATTGGCCAGAGCCCAAACAAATTTGTAAAATTTTTTTGTGGGGAGCATGGGGGCTATGTAAGTAGGCTGTTTAGGTTTTCTTATTGGTAACGCCACCTCTGTATAAAAAAATCACTGGCTGTGCTGTGTGCAGTCTGTGGCTGCTTTGCATTGTTGTAATACTCAACCATTGTAGTGTTAGGCAGCTGGCCGTTAACAGCGCGTAGCGTTGCGCAGTTGGAGGTGAGCCACCAGCAGTGGTGGATGTGGGGAGAGAGATGGCGGAGTTTTGTAATTTGTCATGAACTGCTATACATATGATGATATCAAGGTAAATACATTGTTTGTTCTCTATTAATATCTTTCATTTGCTAACTATCCCTATCAGTAGTTAGTGCCTTCCATAGTTTGAATCTTTTATTTAGCTGGCAGTAGTGGCGCTCGTTGTATTGCAGTAGCTTGAGCAGCGAAGATTTTTGTGAGGTAAGTGATTTGTGAAAGATATAGTTTAATGTTAGTCAGGGCCCATTCTTTTGTAGGGATTATTGAAAGTCAGATTGCGTTGCGCTAACAAAATAATGTGTGTCAGTTTAAGCACAGTCGTATGTATAAATTGTTCTAAAAGGGGACGTTTCACATATACCTTGAAAGGTAGCCCTATAATGCGAAAGGAAATCTTAGACTTTTTCAATCACTGTGTGATGTCTACATTCATTGTTGGAAATAATAGTAATAAAAAATCGAAAATCGGTTACTCCAGAAACAGGTTATTTTGAGCGGTTTTAACAGTTAAGTTAAACTAGAGTTAAAAAAAAAAGAAAGTTGTAACAGAATACCAGTGGCTTCAGCGATACCGCATGTAACTGGACCCTAGGAGATGTACCGACACCCCCGGGATAACAAGGCCGTCCAGCAGTGTTAGTGACGTCACTCTAAGCGGCCCATAGCCGACGCAGCAGTCCACGGACACCTCCGTACAGACGCGCCTGATGCTAACGATCTTCTGTCCGTCATACAGAAAGGCGCGAACTACACTCCTGGAAATTGAAATAAGAACACCGTGAATTCATTGTCCCAGGAAGGGGAAACTTTATTGACACATTCCTGGGGTCAGATACATCACATGATCACACTGACAGAACCACAGGCACATAGACACAGGCAACAGAGCATGCACAATGTCGGCACTAGTACAGTGTATATCTACCTTTCGCAGCAATGCAGGCTGCTATTCTCCCATGGAGACGATCGTAGAGATGCTGGATGTAGTCCTGTGGAACGGCTTGCCATGCCATTTCCACCTGGCGCCTCAGTTGGACCAGCGTTCGTGCTGGACGTGCAGACCGCGTGAGACGACGCTTCATCCAGTCCCAAACATGCTCAATGGGGGACAGATCCGGAGATCTTGCTGGCCAGGGCAGTTGACTTACACCTTCTAGAGCACGTTGGGTGGCACGGGATACATGCGGACGTGCATTGTCCTGTTGGAAAAGCAAGTTCCCTTGCCGGTCTAGGAATGGTAGAACGATGGGTTCGATGACGGTTTGGATGTACCGTGCACTATTCAGTGTCCCCTCGACGATCACCAGTGGTGTACGGCCAGTGTAGGAGATCGCTCCCATGATGCCGGGTGTTGGCCCTGTGTGCCTCGGTCGTATTCAGTCCTGATTGTGGCGCTCACCTGCACGGCGCCAAACACGCATACGACCATCATTGGCACCAAGGCAGAAGCGACTCTCATCGCTGAAGACGACACGTCTCCATTCGTCCCTCCATTCACGCCTGTCGCGACACCACTGGAGGCGGGCTGCACGATGTTGGGGCGTGAGCGGAAGACGGCCTAACGGTGTGCGGGACCGTAGCCCAGCTTCATGGAGACGGTTGCGAATGGTCCTCGCCGATACCCCAGGAGCAACAGTGTCCCTAATTTGCTGGGAAGTGCCGGTGCGGTCCCCTACGGCACTGCGTAGGATCCTACGGTCTTGGCGTGCATCTGTGCGTCGCTGCGGTCCGGTCCCAGGTCGACGGGCACGTGCACCTTCCGCCGACCACTGGCGACAACATCGATCTACTGTGGAGACCTCACGCCCCACGTGTTGAGCAATTCGGCGGTACGTCCACCCGGCCTCCCGCATGCCCACTATACGCCCTCGCTCAAAGTCCGTCAACTGCACATACGGTTCACGTCCACGCTGTCGCGGCATGCTACCAGTGTTAAAGACTGCGATGGAGCTCCGTATGCCACGGCAAACTGGCTGACACTGACGGCGGCGGTGCACAAATGCTGCGCAGCTAGCGCCATTCGACGGCCAACACCGCGGTTCCTGGTGTGTCCGCTGTGCCGTGCGTGTGATCATTGCTTGTACAGCCCTCTCGCAGTGTCCGGAGCAAGTATGGTGGGTCTGACACACCGGTGTCAATGTGTTCTTTTTTCCATCTCCAGGAGTGTATAATTCGAACGAAAGACCAATTTGTATATATTCTTGTAAACAGCATAAAGGTTCATAACGACATACCGATTACATATACGGGCAGGAATAGGTTCTAGAACTCCTCTGAAAAGTGTTAATCTTCAGTACCAGAATGAACATCAAATTGTCAGGTTTTCTAAATAGAAAAGCACTTTGTTAGTAACAGACAGCAATAATGAGACTTGCAGTTGGGGATTTCTACGTGGAAAAGCTGTAGAGAGATTGAAAATGGTAAGTAAAGAGAACCTCAGCCTTTTGCTCACATTCTTACATGTAATGCACTTGGTTGTTTCTCATTTCCTTACCTTTCATAACATTTTTAATATTGTTTCAAGAAGTGTATCTTCAATAGCAGAGTGAACTTCAAATTGTCAGGCTTTTCTTAAAGGAAAGAGCAGTCCCTTAGTATCACAGTGCAAGACAGAATCTTGTGTTCAGTGATGTCTATGTTAAAAGGAGAATATTTGATATCTATCTTTTGTTTCCATTCTTTATTACTGGGGATACACTTGTAAAAATTCTTGAAAAGAGCTGTCACCATGAACATATGTGTAAATTCACAATAGTCACGTGTTTTATGAGCTAAGCGAACTCTTGTTACCTTATTGTAAACGAAAGTTGTGAGGGTTTTGCTATGTATGACAGTGTTTAAGATAATTTACTTTCAGTGTAACAGCTTGAAAATGTTAAGTCCTGCTGTCAGTTGGCATTTGTCACCACCTGTATGCGAGTTTTAAAGCTAAATAGTGTTCTGACAATTATAAAATAGTGGCAAAGTTCCTCAATCGATTAAACTTATTCCTGTCCGTACATGTAATCGGTATTTCGTTATGAACCTTTATGCTGTTTACAAGAATATATATAATTTGGTCTTTGGTTCGAATTATAGTTCTCTCCTTTCTGTATGACGGACAGAAGATCGTTAGCATCAGGCGCGTCTGTACGGAGGTGTCCGTGGACTGCTGCGTCGGCTATGGGCCGCTTAGTGTGACGTCACTAACACTGCTGGACGGCCTTGCTATCCCGGGGGTGTCGGATGTACGTAGTAGCTGACGAAGAACTGTAAGGAAGGGGGGGGGGGGGAGAGGGGAGGAATGAGTAGCGGTTTGATAGCTCAGTCGGTTGGCCATTTGCCCGGGAAATGCAAATGTCCCAACTTCCAGTCCGACACACAATTTTAATCAGCCAGTTACCAGAAGCAGTGTTCATGAAAACAAACTCCTGATTAACATTCGGCCGCTATTTAATGCAGTGAAACTTTTATTGGTCTGCACAGTAAGGGAAGGAAATTAACTGGTGATCTATTCATTACAGAATCCACCTTGAGAAGCTAATTATGTTAATTGCATTTGTTAACTATGAAAACAGCATTTGCAACCAATTTCATATAGTAGGAATAAATCTACCAGTTACAGGACATATTTAATTTACATTATAACTGATTTATTTTCTCAACATTGATTTGTCCTACCACAATTAACTAGACTGCAGTAATGCTTCATGAAATGATTAACATATGTACGTCACACACTTGGACTGAAAAGAAACCAATAATTGTTTAATAATATCAGGGTCACTTTCCTGGATGTTTAACTGGACTCGCATTCGGGAGGACGACGGTTCAATCCCGTCTCCGGCCATCCTGATTTATGTTTTCCGTGATTTCCCTAAATCGTTTCAGGCAAATGCCGGGATGGTTCCTTTGAAAGGGCACGGCCGATTTCCTTCCCAATCCTTCCCTAACCCGAGCTTGCGCTCCGTCTCTAATGACCTCGTTGTCGACGAGACGTTAAACACTAACCACAACCACCACCACCACCTGGATGTTTGTTTATTGCTTTGAGACAAATAGAAGTTAACCAGAAGGATATTTACCCTCACGTTTGTTAGGGTGTTTCACTGGTGCGTAGCTAACGAATTCATGACAGTGTGGTTGTGAGTCAACCGCACTAGCTTGTACTGGACGTGAAAACACGAGTACGAATTTACTGCCTCACCACTACAATACCTCGATCACTCAGATACGAGTGCGGCAGCTGGAACGAGTTTTGCCTCTACGAGCAATGATTTTGGCTAATAGTAGCTGATTCCAGCCACAGCCATCATCTTGAGCGACCTGCCAACATAAGCTTAAGTGTCTCTCAAGAAATACCACAACTAAAAGCAAAATGTCGAACACTACAGGTATGACTCTTGTCTCCCCCCCTGCTTTCATGCTCCACAAAAATCGACCGATGACAGTCGTTACATGTAGATGTCTGGTCCCGCTTCCCTGTGTCACCAAGCAAATTATTCTACGGCTACTTTTGTTGACCAGCGCCCTTGTTGCCCATGTTAAAAACGTGCACTCTCACCTAAAATTGCGCTATTGGATCCTCTCTCCTGCTCAGTGAAGTGGTTTCTTGTCTCCTGGCTCCACTTTAGGGTACCCATATGACAGCGCTGACTAACTGTATCAAACTCGTGTGCAGTAGAGGCACATAATCTGCAATCGTGTCACATATGTGTGCAGGAAGACACGCCTCGTTACTTTTGGATCCTCGTCCGTACTATACAGCTAGTTTGTATGTTTCTAGGTGAGAAATGGTTCAAATTTCTCTGAGAACTAGGAGACTTAACATCTGAGGTCATCAGTCACTTTAGAATATGACATAGAGGTCGAAGTCGTGGCAGAGAAAAAGAAATGTTCGGCAGTGTACAAAGTGCGTTAGAAAACAGTGGTTCAAAGAAGTAAACAGGGCCACAGTGGACGTTTCTTGGGATTTACAGTGTAGTAGGTCGGATACGATCATTCTCCTAGAGTAGAGGTGATGAAACTTTAAACTACCCTCTGTGGTGTATCAATAACTGTGTATTTAATAGGTTTGTTCGACCGAGGGAGCAGCAGCAGCAGCCGTTTGAGGGGTAAATTCAGTGAGGGGTGAAGTATGGTTCAAATGGCTCTGAGCACTATGGGACTTAACATCTGAGCTCATCAGTCCCCTAGAACTTAGAACTACTTAAACCTAACTAACTTAAGGATATCACACACAGCCATGCCCGAGGCAGGATTCGAACCTGCGACCGTAGCGGTCGCGCGGTTCCAGACTGAAGCGCCTAGAGCAGCTAGGCCACCACGGCCGGCAGGGGCGAAGTATGTCGTTAGGGCTGCACGCTGTGCTATTCAGGGAAGCATTGCGAAATCTCTCTCTCTCTCTATCTATCTCCCTCTCTCTGTCTCTGTCTCTCTCTCCGCACCGCCCCCCCCCCCCCCCAACGCAGCTTTGCGTAAACGAGTAATGGCGTCTATGTGAGTTCTATATCGGATGAAGTTATTTGTGCTTCTATAGTTGTTAATTTTTGTCTGCTGGGAGGGGGGGGGGGAGGAGGTAGAGAATAACGATGACAGGATGTTGGGCTTATAGATTTGAATGGATGTGAATCTGTAGTACTTGTATGTAGTTCGGGGACGCACCACAATGCGCGCATTTCCGCCGAATGGTCAAAACACGGTCCTGTCGCAGTAACTCACTTCGCTCTGTTTCTAGACGGGCTGCAGAAGGTGGTGGATATCTCTTTGTCCGACTTCTGCTCAGTCCCGACTGAAAATGGTATGATCACATGGGCATAGATGTATAAATGGGAGCAGTTGCAAGATGTGTAGGGACTGACTAGGACCACTTAAACCTAACTAACCTAAGGACATCACACACATCGATGCCTGAGGCAGGATTCGAACCTGCGACCGAAGCAGCTGCGCTGTTCTGAACTGAAGGGCATAGAACCGCTCGGCCGCAGCGGCAGGCTCTAGGTGTGATGCCGATTGGCAGTTTCATTTACCTGTCCCTTTATTGAATTATTTATTTCCTGTCGAGTCTTTGCAAAGTGTCAACACACTGAAGTCTCGTGCTACAGAAGGCAGCACTAGCCTACCGTAGAGCTGTCTGAAGCCTCAGAGCCCCAGTGGACTGGCTGCCCGCTGCCGGCAGCGGCTTTCTCCTCTCCGCCGCGCACTCGACCCGGCCTGCCGCGAGCCCCCATCCTCCTGCTGTGCGGACTGCTGGCTATCTTAATTGCGGGCCTTCTGACTGCGTAATGAGCCACGCAGCTTCCTTGAACTGCTGGCTCATGTGGCCTAATGACGCCTCGGCTTGTTCCTGCATTACAGAGAGCGGCGCTCGGTCGTGTAGTGATAATGAACGAAGGCCGCAACACCCGGGGCGCCCACACCGGCCGCGCGCCGCCTGCAGGCGAAACTCTGGAATGCCACCAGCCCCAGAGCGAAAGAGAGATCGCACGGGCTCGAAGTCCTGACTCTGCGAGGCGTTCGTGCAGATCTGGTGGACAACCTGTAACAACAACGACTCTGTACTATTGTACATATAAGTAATTCTTTTCGTCTGATTTTACGATAAACTTGTGTAATTGATGTCCTAATTTCATTTCTTTTTGTTTCATGCCATTATGTTAAGAAAACCGTAAATAAGTTTCAATGTGAATATTAATGTTTATGTCAAATGTCAAGTAATATTGTAATAGAACTGAAATGTAACAAATGTTGAAACTGTTGTAAGATGTTTAAAATTGTAACTGTGCGTCTGGTCCATTCGTATGCAATGTGTTAGGATATGTAGAATGCAAAACCTCGGGTGAATACCCGGTCTGTCAGGGAGCGGTAAAAGATGGATGGCAGGCGAACGCGGGAAAATGAGTAGTTGGAGTTTGGCACTGGTTTGAGCAACACCTTCTGGAGCGAGGAGGCTCTCCTGGAAGACATAGCTTTACTGAGCCTCGGGTACGCCATTCCAAAGCCCACGCAGCATCGCAAAATTCCATAGGCACTAAATGGAAAAGTATTGCGACACTAAGAAGAATTAAAGTGGCCAGACGTCAAGAGACACAGCTGTGGTTTTATGTGTGCTTTGTGCCTCGCCATCTTGCCGCCTCCAACCGCCGCATCGATACTAGCAGGTTGAAACTTTTAGTACTGTATTTGTATGGATCAGAGAATGAACTGTGTTTGTTTCGTGCAGTAATAACCTAAATTTTACCAGAACTTTTCCATCATTTAATTATCCTCACAACTAATCTACACAGGGTCCTTTCCAAACGTTGTGCAATCCGAGTGTCCCGAAATGAAAATTAAGAATAGCGTTAATAATAATTATTTGAAGAACTAGCTATATTAGAATGATGTTTAAAGAAATGTTTTGTTAATGAACCAGTAAATGAATACCGTAGGTCTAACGAACTCGAAAGATAACTTTAGTATCAATATAGTAATGAAGTTTATTATTTCGAGACAGATGTAAAGCCATTTAAATGAGCAGTAAATAAGATGAAAAGAGTAGTAACTTATATACTGGAAATCTTGAATGAATAATAAATTCAGTAATCATTTTTTTTTAAATACAGTTTCAGAGTCCCCCCTTCATTCATTTGAATTCTGAAGTGTTCTAAATTAGTTTGACCAGCAAAAGTTAAAGTCAATATAAAAGTCAAAATTTATCAGTGTTTTATCTGTATCAAAATTGACATTTTGTGTGTGGCACGAAAGTACAATTTCTAGGGTAACCTATGCCCGATTTTAATCAGATTAATAGACAGTATATAGTTTTGTAGTAAACATTATAGTGTAGTGTTATGTATTCATGATTTTCCATATCAGTACAGAATGTGCAACTTTCAATAGATTTTCTGGTTCTAAAATTCTGCTATATTATGCAGTGCTACAACTTGTTTTGCATGAATATATACCAATTTGTACTGGGAAGAAACTCAGTTAATGCCTAATTAGGCTGGCGACCGTATTATTGTCACATTGGTAGCATCTTCTGGTTTGCTTTTGATCCATCCTGATGTGTGATTGCATTTCGAACTCACGTGACGGATCATCATTGTTATTACAGAGTGTATGTAAGTCTGATTTGCCACCATTTCAGGTACACGCAGTCGATATCTATGCGAAAGTCCTTTCGCATGAGGTGAATCCCGCCCACTTACTATAGTACAGGCTTTAACGAGTGCTGTGTCTGGGATTACAAACCTTTCCTCAAAATCTAGGATTACGAATTCTTTTTGTGGCGTCTAGGAACCCTGCACACTTGGTTCGCTAGACAAACAATCACACAAGTCGTATTAATGACTTTTATTACAATTAAGGGGACCACACCCCGCCTATCTAACCCATGTTAATTTAGGCAAGTATCTGACCCATTTCTGAAAAAAAAACTATTTGATACAGGACCTTAATATCTTTACTGTATGTTACGTGATGCTAATAGAGTCAACTGTACTAAAATCTACTTTATCCAATTTATAGTTTTTAAGAAATACTTCTTTAAATTTATTAACAAAATGTATTAAGTTTTTTCAGAAACAATATTTTTGTGAACTTCCTAATGGGGGAATATTAATGAATGTAGTACCAGAGTCTCTGAAAATTTCATTCATTTATCTATGATAGTTTCTGATATAATGGGACATATGTACTGAAAATTTTAGTTTGCTGGAAATTGACTTTAAAGGAAAAACTTTTTAAATTTGTTACTTAAAGTTAATTAAAACTGTCCTGCTGCATATGATGGCCCTTCTTTGGCCTCTAGCAGGTCTTCCGGCTTCTCTTTCACCTTCCTGGATGTTTGTCTTGCTTTCTTGGCCATATTAGATGCAGACCTGTCTGGATCGGCTATCCTAATTTTATATCAATGTTGCAGCCCAGTGATCATATTTTCACCACGATCAATTCCCATCTTTTTCAGTACCCAACACTTTGCTATATTACCACAATTGAATGTAATAACACCATCATGAACTGCTAGTTTCAGTGTATGCATGCCTACAAATACTGTTTTAGGAAGGCGTTTCCAAATTATGCTTTTGAAATATTGATTTGGGTTCTGTGTCTGCGCATGCAGACATTTCCTTAGAAGTTCAGAATGAGCCAAGTCTCTGAAAATAGGTTTAATTGCTGTAATAACAGCAGCAGGAAGAGAATGGCGGTGAGAATAAGATTCTCCAGTTGCCTGAGCCCTATTCTATTTTCGTCACGAATTTTCTCCTGATGGACACAATCCATGACATGGCTTATCATCAGTAGAGGACTTATGGAAAAATATGACCCAAACATCTCTCTTCATTGCCTCCAGATTTTCTTTATTTCTCCTAATTGCCTGCCCATGGTATACCTGCAAGTTTTCTATTTCAGTTGTAGTTAACTGAACCTGTCAGCTCAACAATTTTCCATTTTCTAATTTTTTCCTGTCATATAACAGTTATTTTTCTCAGCCTTGTTCCCAAACGTCAACAATTTTCCATTTTCAAATGTTTTTCCTCTCATATCAACAGTTTTCTCACCGTTGTGGCACATAAACACACGTGGTAGGAAAATACTCTTTAAATGCTAGGGAAAAAATTTTTTTCAGCAAAATGCTTTTCAGAGTACTTAAATAAAACCTTAATCTACAGAAATATGACGAAAAGCGAAAATCGATTTTTTCGACCTGAACTACGGCGTGGTTCCCTTATGAAAAGTTCCGGCATTGATGTGTCAGGAAACAAATACCAGCTGAGATATTGGCCGTTGAAGATCCGCAGTTCATAGCGTGCACCTTATTTACGTGCGAGGCACGATTCAAATGAGGTGGCGTAATAAATTCTCAAAATATGTATGTGTGAGCAGATGCAAATGCTCGATCACTCATGGAGGTTGTATTGTCGCCTGAAGAAAAAAGTGATAAACAATTATTTTATTGCGTGTGAAAAGACAAATGGTTGAAATGGCTCTGAGCACTATGCGACTTAACTTCTGGGGTCATCAGTCGCCTAGAACTTAGAACTAATTAAACCAAACTAACCTAAGGACATCACACACCCATGCCCGAGGCAGGATTCGAACCTGCGACCGTAGCGGTCGCTCGGTTCCAGATTGTAGCGCCTAGAACCGCACGGCCACTCCGGCCGGCGTGAAAAGACAAGAAACGGACAAAAACACAAGATCCAATAGCCTAAGATAATAGTCGTACCTACAATGCAACGAAATCAAAGAAAATACAATGTTCGTAGTTAACACTATTTGTGTGAAGACTGTGACATTATTAAAACTTACCTCTGTTCGAGTCCTTGGAAAAATAAGACGCAAACTTGTACGCTTACATTTTATTAAGCGGATGGAAAAGTCTGTGATGTAATAATTTCTGTTTCTTATGTCAGAATATAATTATTGTCCGTTAACATAAAATAACTGATTTTGTTTAATATTCAAATGTGTATAAAACACCTCTCCTGAACGTACATCAGCTACACTGAAATTGCAATCTCTGCCATTTTCCGCGTAGCAGAGGTACGTTAATTGTTGGCAGCCATTGCTGCAACATCCTATAAATTCGCCTAAAGCTGGGCGTGGCGCCCATATATTCGCTAAAAACTGGCATCATTGGTCAAGAGAAGCAAAATGTGCTAGCAATACAGGCACATATGGTCGGAATTTTAAATTATTTGCGGCTGGCCCCGGCGGAGGTTCGAGTCCTCCCTCGGGCAAGGGTGTGTGTGTTTGTCCTTGGGATAATTTAGGTTAAGTAGTGTGTAGGCTTAGGGACTGATGACCTTAGCAGTTAAGTCACATATGATTTCACACACATTTGAACTTTTGTTGTTAAATTATTTCAGGTACAAGAGGACGGAGCCAGCCGCATTTGTTAAACAACGACACAGCTCATTTTCTTTCATTATTTTCAGCTACTTGTAAATGTCTTCTACGTTATCAACAACCGTACGTGCATAAACCACACTAACTCTGAAAATAAGATAGTTCTCCTATTTAATCGGCTGTTTAAGAGAACCCTCGTCGGCACACTATTAGGACCCTAGGTACATCTTTGAGCAAATAGTAATTAACTGCCTGTACAGTTACGTGAAATGGACATCATTCACTTGAAAGTTGTGGTGTCACCGCCAGACACCACACTTGCTAGGTGGTAGCCTTTAAATCGGCCGCGGTCCGTTAGTATACGTCGGACCCGCGTGTCGCCACTGTCAGTGATTGCAGACCGAGCGCCGCCACACGGCAGGTCTAGAGAGACTTCCTAGCACTCGCCCCAGTTGTACAGCCGACTTTGCTAGCGATGGTTAACTGACAAATTACGCTCTCATTTGCCGAGACGATAGTTAGCATAGCCTTCAGCTACGTCATTTGCTACGACCTAGCAAGGCGCCATTATCATTTGCTATTTATCTTGTGATGCATGTACCGTCAGACCGATGTTTACCAATTATGGATTAAAGTTAAGTATTCCAGAAGCTACGTACCTTTTTTGCTAGTATAATTACTTTACCTGTTCCAGACCTCACGCCAGCCTGCGTGAGCTTAAACGCGTGCCTTTCGGCTATCTCCTAGTGACTTGGCTGTCTTGCCAAGTCACAACAAAAGTGTTGACAAATCCAACATATATGAACTTCGTATGAAACTTAGAGAACGTGCAAAGCAAAGATTTAAAGAACAACAATAACCATTCTCCTTTTATATTTTTTATCAAGTTTAGAGAAATTAAAGTGCAACATTTTTCCGCTTTATTCATCAAATACATTTTTAATAAGCCAGGATTTATTGAGAGATGAGGCATCTGGATCGCTTCAGTATCAGTGTATGGCCGGGAATAATCGGTGACAGACTCATAGCGCACATACACTTTACCAAACTGATTAACTGTGTATCGCTGATTTCTGCGCGATGAATTACAAGCAGAAATGGTGAACGTTACTGTTGTAGAAAGGCAACAGCAGTAGTTTATGCTCTACGGGGCACCACCGCGTTTCTTAACGATCGTGCGACAGTAACTTCACCACAACGGAGTGAGCGACGGAGTGGTCGTGGAGGGCCGGTAGCATGATCTTCCCGTTCATTGGATCTGAATCCGTTTCATTCCTGGCCATGAGGACATTTAACAGCATTGGTGTATGCCCAGCACATCGATAATGTACAGACGTCACACACCACGTTTACATGGGGTTAAAAAAAACAGGATTTCGTAAACCGATTTCCCAGTACCGCTTCTGCTTGGTCATGTAAACACTTCAAAATCCATTCTGTAAATCCGCTTCTGGTTGCCGGTTTTCTAATTCCGCAATCGACTTTCTCTCCCATGTAAACGCAGCCGGTTTTAAAACGTGCTCGGGCTGTCAGGTTTCGTCTTGTTTTTAAATATTTTCGGCTAAGATGGACTAAGTAGCTTTTTGCACAATACAGGATAAGTAGAAGTATTAGACTGAAGCTGTTTATACTTCGTCTTATTGAAAATAAACTGCAGCTCTGCTGACTAACTCATAAACTGTTTTAACTGCTTTGCAGGCGCCATATTTAACTGATGATGGAATCCCATAGACCGTAACAGATCGTAGGGGAACGATGAGGGAGACACGCACCGCCGTACTAGGCAATGTCCTAGTGGAGGTGGTTTGTCATTGCGTTCCTCCGACCGTAATGGCGATGAATGATGATGATGAAGACGACACAACACCCACTCATCTCGAGGCAGGTGAAAATCCCTGATCCTGTCGGGTATCGAACCCGGGACCCCATGCTCGGGAAGCGAGAACGCTACCGCGAGACCACGGGCTGCGGACCCATATTTAACTGGGATAGCAAAAACGCTTCAGACATTAACATGCAAACAAGGGAGCGAAAAACGGTTTCCGAAATTCAGTTTTCGTCTTTCGGCAGATGTGTCGCTTGTAAACATAGTGACAGGAACGTCTGAGCAATGCATACGACGCAATATGATCAGAGCTGGGTGAATTAGAAACAATGCGTAATTCACCCCGGTGACGAGCTGAATGATGTGCCAGAATGTGTGGTAACCACATGCGGCACTGACTATAACGTCTACTTTAACGTAGCAGGTAAACAGGAATTAGCGGACAGACTGGTCTATATCTCCACAGGTACAGGGTCCGAAGATGTAATTATCAGAATTTTTCTTCTAGTTCTGACCAATACTACCTACTATAGGACTATGTGACACCCTTTTTAAAACTCCCTGTATTGTTGTATGATACTCCTAGGAACATACGCAGTCAGAAATTTACCAGAGACCCTCACTGTGATGCATATAGCTTGTTTTACTGGCATCTCTGTATAGTGATCCCACATTTGCTAAATAAATCCACGTTTGAGACGTGTCGCTCTTCCATCGAACTTCTCTTTCCCCTGCATTAACCATGTACGGTAATGGTCACATACAGACAAGCAATATTAAAGTATTTGGAGAGTGAGTGTTTTGTGAGTCTCTCATTTTGTAGATGACCTACATATCCGTAGGATTCTCCCAGCAAATTTGAACTGGCATCTGCTTTTGTTACAACTACTATGATGTGATCATTTCACTGTAGATCGCATCGGTAGCTACTCCCAGATGTCATATATTTGTCATTCTTTACAGTGCTTTACCGTCAGTAGCGCATTCAAACTGTTGTGAGCAGGTGGAACTACTTTCGTCTGGCGCCACAACACCATGTTCTGTGATTGCTCAGAGAGAAGGCACATCACGCTAGTTCACTCTCTTTCATAAGTGAGTAAAGGAGTTATTTTACTTTGACGCACTTCTTAGCTACAGGATTGCTGGGGTAATCTACAACTCTCATTTACTATCAAAGCGTAACTTGATGCTTAATTAACGAAGTGTTCTCTTGAGGTAAAATGTTCGAGATTAACTACGGTACAAGTACATCTGGAATTTTACTACTCGTTGGTCCTAGACAATGATGTTGACTGCTGTAGCAGAGGCCTCGGACTGGACAGAGCTCTTACATGCTCGAAACTAGCATATGCCCTCAGTATGAGGGGCTGCCATACAGAGAGAGAAGCCATAGTCTTCAGCAGCCTCTGCCATATATCGTTGCGTATTGCAGCCAGTCCTCGTTAATACTTGTGTTACCTTTTATACGCGGGTTGCCGAGAATGTAATGCACCGCATTCTTTTTCTCAGCCCAAAACAATGCTACGAGTGCGAAACGTTAAGTATGCATTATTTGAACTCTCGAGAGTGAGCGCGCCAAGTTTCCATCACTTCCGACAGGTAGCGTAGCTGCAGGACACTTTGAAAATGGCGTCTGTTGGTGATGTACGTTACAAGAAACGTGCAAGCACTGAAATTTCTCACTGCAGAGAAAGAAACTGTGGGGAATATTCACAAACACTTGTGCAAAGCCTATGGAGCATCAGCGGTCGACAGAAGTACTGCTAGTCGCTGGCCACGGAGGTTAGGTCTTCAGAAGGTTCGGCGGAGCTCCAACATTTACAGCGGACGGTGAGACCATCAACGGCTGTCACAGCTGACATGTTGCAGCGAGCTGATGTTTGGACCAATAGACGATGCCATTCGTCGAAGACATTTTGAGGACGATGAGGTGATTCACACAGTGAAGCACTGGCTCCGCCACCAGGACGTGGATTGGTACCGACGGCGCATACACGCCCTTGTTTCGTGCTGGAGGAATGATATAGAACGAGACAGACATTACGTTGAAGAATAGGGTGTGCAGATAAAACACCAATCTTTCGTGTGTGTAATTCTCATTACGTTCAATAAAGAACTGTTGAAGAAAAAAAAGCTGTGCATTACTTTCTGGGCAACACTCATGTGGATCCGTGGTGCTTATTCTGTCGGATATCTCTCAAAGAACAGGAAGCACACGGAGTCTGTAACTGTGTCACATATTAATATTATGTAAGTTGAAGGTGGAGGGGCGAGAAAGGAAAGGAGAGGGAAGGAAATATGTAAGCTGCATCGGAACTTTATGCAGAATCAGTGGCAACGAGTGAAAATGTGTGCCTGGCCGTCATTCAGATCTACGATCTCCTACTTACTTTTTTTGTTGATCTCATTTTGTTCTATATTGTCGTGGAATATGTTTGGGGCGGATGTCGGATGACACCCGTTCAGGTTCTTCGCTAATCTGTTCACTCAGTTTTTTTTTTTTTTTTTCGGAGGGTAGCTAACCCTCTGACCGAACACGCTGAGCTACCGTGCCGGCTTACTAGGAAATTTGGTTAACCACTGCCCCATTCGGACACAGCGTTTACCGCAACTGCACGGACTACACTACTGGCCATTAAAATTGCTACACCACGAAGATTACGTGCTACAGACGCGAAATTTAACCGACAGGAAGAAGATGCTGTGATATGCAAATGATTAGATTTTCAGAGCATTCACACAAGGTTGCCGCCGGTGGCGACACCTACAACGTGCTGACATGTGGAAAGTTTCCAACCGATTTCTCACACACAAACAGCAGTTGACCGGCGTTGCCTGGTGGAACGTTGTTATGCTGCCTCGTGTAAGGAGGAGAAATACGTACCGTCACGTTTCCGACTTTGACAAAGATCGGATTGTAGCCTATCGCGATTGCGGTTTATCGTATTGAGACATTGCTGCTCGCGTTGGTCGAGATCCAATGACTGTTAGCAGAATATGGAATCGGTGGGTTCAGGAGGATAATACGGAACGCCGTGTTGGATACCAACGGCCTCGTACCACTAGCAGTCGAGATGACAGGCATCTTATCCGCATGGCTGTAACGGATCTGCAGCCACGTCTCAATTCCTGAGTCAACAGATGGGGACGTTTACAAGACAACAACCATCTGCACGAATAGTTCGACGACGTTTGCAGCTGCATGGACTGTATGTCTGCGGTTACCCTTGACGCTGCATCACAGGTAGGTGCGCCTGCGATGGTGTACTCAACGACGAACCTGGGTGCACGAATGGCAAAACGTCATGTTTTCGGTTGAATCCAGGTTCTGTTTACAGCATCATGATGGTCGCATCCGTGTTTGGCGACATCGCGGTGAACGCACACTGGAATCGTGTATTGGTCATTTGGTCGTATCACACGGCGTGATGGTATGGAGTGCCATTGGTTGCACGTCTCGGTCACCTCTTGTTCGCATTGACGGCACTTTGATCAGTGGACGCTACATTTCAGATGACTTACGACCCGTGGCTCTACCCTTCATTCGATCCCTGCGAAACTTTACAAAAAAAAAAAAAAAAAAAATGGCTCTGAGCACTATGGGACTCAACTTCTGTGGTTATCAGTCCCCTAGAACTTAGAACTACTTAAACCTAACTAACCTAAGGACATCACACACATCCATGCCCGAGGCAGGATTCGAACCTGCGACCGTAGCAGTCGCATGGTTCTGGACTGCGCGCCTAGAACCGCGAGACCACCGCGGCCGGCGAAACTTTACATTTCAACAAGATAATACACGACCGCATGTTGCAGGACCTGTACGGGTGTTTCTGGATACAGAAAATGTTCGACTGCTGCCCTGGTCAGCACATTCTCCATATCTCTCACCAATTAAAAACGTCTGGTCAATGGTGGCCGAGCAACTGGCTCATCACAATACGCCAGTCACTACTCTTGATGAAGTATGGTGTCGTGTTGAAGCTGCATGGGCAGCTGTACCTGTACACACCATGCTCAGGCATATCAAGGCCGTTATTACGGCCAGAGGTGGTTGTTCTGGGTACTGATTTCTCAGGATCTATGCACCCAAATTGTGTGAAAATGTAATCACATGTCAGTTCTAGTATGATATATTTGTCCAGTGAATACCCGTTTATCATCTTCATTTCTTCTTGGTGCAGCAATTTTAATGGCCAGTAGCGTATTTTAGCACGCCTCCCTACCTATCCACCCTCCCATTTAGCGCCACAGTCCCCATCTACGTCCTCCTTGCTCGCTATTTTGAGATTCCCGCAGGGGGTCGAACGTTACTGCAACCACACCAAAGGCGAATCAGTAATGAGAATGTGTGGTGGACATGTGCAGGTGCAGATCCCGCCTTTGAATCTCGGTCCAGGAAACATTTACACTCATCGCCTCTGATTCTGCATGAAGTCGCAACGCAACTGACATAATCAATGCCTTCCCACCTATTTAGGCGCTTGACAAAGGCGCCCAGGTTGGCGGCGTATTCCTCTCACTAGCTGCCATCACTGTAGATTTTTTAATACACTTCACACTTACTGATATCCACTGGACTTACAAAGGTTTCTGGTACTGAGTTCTACAATGTTCTTGCTCACGTCTGAGACAGTACGGAGAAATATTAAGAGATTCATGTGGTGTTACAGAAGTTATCTTGCAAATTCACAATCTGAGTAAACAAAATGTTAGCAGCATCATTGACCCCAGCCAGGATCATGATGCATGTATAGATTTTTACACCTCTAAAATATTTTTCTTAAAGTCACAATTACGCTGATGCTTATGGATGTTATGCAGCACAACCAGACCCAGTAAAACTCTTAAGTTTGTATGATAACTTTCGTAATCTGTAACGAGTGGCCTTCGGGTTATTGGCGTAAGTACACTTCTATTGAGAGAATGAGATTTTCACTCTGCAGCGGAGTGTGCGATGATAAGAAACTGCCTGGCAGATTAAAACTGTGTGCCGGACCGAGACTCGAACTCGGGACCTTTGCTTTCGCGGGCAAGTGCTCTACCATCTAAGCTACTCAAGCACGACTCACGCCCCCTCCTCACAGCCTTACTTCTGCCAGTATCTTGTCTCTTACCTTCCAAACTTTACAGAAGCTCTCCTGCGAACCTTTGCAGAACTAGCACTCCTGAAAGAAAGGATATAACTTGGGTAGCTCAGATGGTAGAGCACCTGCCCGCGAAAGGCAAAGGTCCCGAGTTCGAGTCTCGGTCCGGCACACAGTTTTAATCTGCCAGGAAGTTTCATATTAGCGCATACTCCGCGCTGCAGAATGAAAATCTCATTCTGGAAACATCCCCCAGGCTGTGGCTAAGCCATGTCTTCGCAGTATCCTTTCTTTCAGGAGTGCTACTTCAACAAGGTTCGCAGGAGAGCTTCTGTAAAGTTTGGAAGGTAAGAGACGAGATACTGGCAGAAGTACAGCTGTGAGGACGGGGCGTGAGTCGTGCTTGTGTGGTTCGGATGGTAGAGCACTTGCCCGCGAAAGGCAAAGGTCCCGAGTTCGAGTCTCGGTCCGGCACACAGTTTTAATCTGCCAGGAAGTTTCATATTAGCGCATACTCCGCGTTGCAGAATGAAAATCTCATTCTGGAAACATCCCCCAGGCTGTGGCTAAGCCATGTCTTCGCAGTATCCTTTCTTTCAGGAGTGCTACTTCAAGAAGGTTCGCAGGAGAGCTTCTGTAAAGTTTGGAAGGAAAGAGACGAGATACTGGCAGAAGTAAAGCTTAGAGGACGGGGCGTGAGTCGTGCTTGGGTGGTTCAGATGGTAGAGCACTTGCCCGCGGAAGGCAAAGGTCCCGAGTTCGAGACTCGGTCCGGCGCACAGTTTTAATCTGCCAGGAAGTTTCACACTGCTATTCAAATTTCACACTTAGGAATACAGTATATTTTATGCCGTAGTATAAATACATTATCGTACTTGCTGCGTTATGACAATGACGTTCAGAAGCCAGTTTCTACCTGTTTTACTGCCGCACTCCGGACGTGTTTGTTTAAGACTTGTACGTCTGCTTTTCAGTTAGAGGCCTACGGCGCACCATGATTTACGAGCAGTTGGAGAATAAGGCGTCGGGAAAGCTGAAAGGATGCAGGAGCACGGCGACCTAGGAAATCACGCAGCACCACACTAGGCGCCTACTGCATTAGGTACGCCTAGTGCGTAGCCGGAGGACTCGCATTTAACTAGACTGCAGCAGTCGTAAACGAAATTTCTCTTGCTCAGAGTAACGTGGCGTGAGGAAGCAATATAGAGGAAAATACGCGGGCTGACTTACGAACCGTGATCTGAGATTATCGCGCAGTCGCGAAAGTAAGTACCGACCGCGGGACTGTAGTACTTCATTTCACAGATGTAATGGGCGGGTCACAAACGTCGGCTACTGCCCCGGTAATCACTTCTCTGCTGACAACCCTCAGATAGGATCGTGGGCAATTGAAATAGAGACGCGAACCTAGGTGTACGTAGCAATCACTTCCGCACTGGTGGCGACGACCTTACGTCATAGTATGGAGTCATCACCAAAAGTGAAGTGGAGCCGTTCTGAGCCGTGAATGCTTACATGCCGCGCAAAGTTTGTGGACATTTCTCGAAACTGTTCCCACACAATAGGCTTGCACGATGTCCGCAGCCTTAATTTGTCAACGCACCAACTCTAAAACACGCCCAAAACTGCGCTTGCACTCTGAACACGAATTCCGCAACTAGTGAGACCTGTGATTTTCTGTTCCACTTTCCCCGCAACACGTCAGGTAGCCATAGGAGTGTAGCAATGGTAAGCTAAAGAGTGCTTCCACGTTTTCTTACAGAATTAAAAAAAATACTATTTCAAATGCCCTAGCTGGCTGAAAGAGGATAAGAAAGTGTTTAAAGGAAATGAAGTATTAATCAGAAAAATATTGGAGCTAACGATTACATATTCAGTTTCTGTAGAACACACTTCAACAAGTTGCATGGGGGCTTAATTATATTGAATGCAAATAATTTTAATTTTTAGTAGCTGACTGTCCGGTTACGCAGTCTCGTAAACGGTTGGCCCTGATTAGTATTTGTACGCAATCTGACTGCATAGAACAACAACAAAGAATGAAACGAAATTTCCGTTAACACAATTAATTAATTAAGTCCCCAGCAACTATGAAAGCTACGAAACAACAAGGCACAAGTGTCGCTGTTCTGTGTGTGGAAGTGTGATTCAACGTACACATCTGGCACGGTTCTTCCTCAATACGACAAGATATTTTAAGTACCATTTATACTGAAGTAATGAAAAAAATAAACAGAAATACTATAATTGCACATAGAAACCAGAAATACAGTCTAATACAAGAACACGAGCCAGATGCTTTGTTGACTGAACCTGTCACCAAGAGGCATTATTGTTTAAGACATTGAAATAATGAAAAAAAAAGGAATTTTTTACCTTCATATATATTGACGAAAAGCACACTCTGATCATTACAGCATCCCCAATCCAACAACATCTGGTGTCTAGCCCATCAAAACAATACTACAACATCTGAACAAGCACTCTCCATGGGAAATTCTCAACAACGACTCACCACTGCTACATCTCAACAAGCACTGCCTACTGCTACTTCTCAATAAGCACTGCCTCCTGCTACTTCTCAATAAGCACTCTCCACCACGACTTCTCGACAAGAACTGCCAGTGGAGGCGGCGGAATAATACTCTTTGGCGCAATCTCTGGCGCTGTGGCTCAGTGTAGCCACCTTTCAAAGTGCAGGCTGTCCATTTCACCATTTTGCCAACCACAGTTTTGTTTTATATGAATACTTGTCTTTCTTTGGTTTTTTTGTCAGTTTTTAGTAGGGAACCAGAGCTGGCAATATTTAGTCGACTGTGTCTCTTTGTAGTCTTCTCAAGCTACTGACAAAATTGTAAAGTTTAGAATAAGCCGATTCAACAAAAACACACATCAAGAAAAGTTTTGTATCACCTCGGTTCCGAGAGTTCCGGAACTTGTACAGAAAATTTGAATAGAGACCAACATAAACACCATTTCCGCCCTTTTTATTGATCATGAAAGCCACAGATTGCATGTTGTACCACCATACAGAGAGATAGTGGTCCATATTGCTGTTCACACCGGTACCTCTAATACCCAGTAGCACGGCCTCTTGCATTGATGCATGCCCGTATTCCTCGTGGCTAACTATCCACAAGTTCATCAAGGCACTGTTGGTCCAGATTGTCCCACTCCTCAACGGCGATTCGGCGTAGATCCCTCAGAGCGGTTGTTGGGTCATGTCGCCCATAAACAGCCCTTTTCAATCTATTCCAGGCATGTTCGATAGGATTCATGTGTGGAGAACATACTGACTACTCTAATCGAGCGATATCGTTATCCTGGAGGAAGCCATTCACAAGATGTGCACGATGGGGGCGCGAATTGTCGTCCATGGAGACGAATGCCTCGCCAATATGCTGCCGATATGGTTGCACTATCGGTCGGAGGATGCCATTCACGTATCGTACAGCCGTTACGGCGCCTTCCATGACCACCAGCGGCGTACGTCCGCCCCCCAAAACAGCAGAGAATCTCCACCTTTCTGCACTCGCTAGACAGTGCTACTAAGGCGTTCAGCCTGACAGGGTTGCCTCTCAACACGTCTCCGACGATTGTCTTGACTGAAGACATATGCGACACTCCTCGGTGAAGAGAACGTGATGACAGTCCTGAGGTGTCCATCGACATGTTGTTGGGTCCATCTGTACTGCGCTGCATGGTGCCGTGGGTGCAAGGAAGGACCTCGCCATGGACGTCGGGAGTGAAGTTGCGCATCATGCAGCCTATTGCACGCAGGTGGCTGCACGAAAAGCATTATTCAAGATGGTGGCGTTACTGTCAGGGTTCCTCCGAGCCGTAACACTTAGGTAGCTGTCATCCACTGCAGTAGTAGCCCTTGGGCGGCCTGAGCGAGGCATGTCAACGACAGTTTCTGTCTCTCTGTATCTCCTCCGTGTCCGAACAACATCGCTTTGGTTCACTCCGAGACGCCTGGACACTTCCCTCGCTGAGAGCCCTTCATGGCAGAAAGTAACAATTCGGACTCGATCGATTCGTGATATTGACCGTCTAGGCATGGTTGGACTACGGGACAACATGAGCCATGTACCTCCTTCCTGATGGAATGACTGGAACTGATCGGCTGTCGGAACCTCTCCGTCTAACAGGCGCTGCTCATGCATATTTGTTTACATCTTTGGTCAGGTTTAGTGACATCTCTGAACAGTCAAAGGAACTGTGTCCATGATACAATATCCACAGTCAACGTCTGTCTTCGGGAGTTCTGGGAACTGGGGTGATGCAAAACATTTTTTTGATGTGTGTAATTAAAACAACGCCGTAACCTCTCGTGCTCACTTGCCCTTCTCCACAGCTCAGAGAACCCCTTTGCTCAAATACAAGGAGAGAAGTATGCCTTATTTGTCAATATACAAGGGTTGGACAAAAACATCGAAACACCAAAAACACAACACACTGCCCGTGCTTAACAGGGTGTAGAACAAACGATGGCATTCAAAACAGCTTGCAGACGTCTCGGAATGGACAAATTCGGGTTCTGTATGCAAGGAGATCTTACACCAGGTAACGATGACGAAGCTGGTTAGCGATCATGCACCCTTCGCTCCAAAATGGTCCACAAAGCTTCAGTAATTTTGAGATCGGGTTTTTGTGATGGCTAGGGGAGTTGCGCCAATTCATCGTGGTGCTCACAAAACCGGTCCTGGACAATACCAGCTGTGTGAACTGGTGCCCTGTCACAACAGAACAAAGCGTCGCCACTGGAGAACTAACACAGTACCATGGGATGGACCGCATCGGCCTAAACTGTCACTTAATCCTTGGCAGTAATACGACTTTGTAGATTTATCACAGAGGACACGGAATACCATGATATCGTTGGCCAAATCATCACAGAACCGCGGTCCCCGACGTATCACCCTTGGAATTCAAACTCTACCAGGATTTGGAAACAGTATGAATCAAGACTCATCCGACCAAATGGCTTCCTTGCATTGTTCCAAAATTCGTATTTATGACTTTGGAACCATGTTTTACTGTCACGGGATTTTGCAACACTGTTGTATGCTTCCGCAATTTTAACTCGCCTTGCAATTCCTTAACTTCTGGAGCTCGCTTCGTGAAGTTTGGGGGCTGGCTGAAAGGGTTCATGAGTGCGACATTCAGTTCTGAGGCGACTTTCACAGCCGTCGTCAACTTATTTTTCGTCACAATCCTCTTCAATGACCGTCTGTCACGATCATTCAATATACACTTACGTCTGCTTTGAGACTTAGCTGATGGTGTTTTCCCGTTTTCTCCATACGCACTGCCTACTGAAACACCAAACACTTCGGTTCTCGCCGAGCGAGTTGGCGCAGTGGTTAGCACACTGGACTCACATTCGGGAGGACGACGGTTCAATCCCACGTCCGACCCTCCTGATTTAGGTTTTCCTTGATTTCCCTAAATCGCTTCAGGCAAGTGCCGGAATGGTTCCTTTGACAGGGCACGGCCGACTTCCTTCTCCATCCTTCCCTAATCCGATGAGACCGATGACTTCGCTATTTGGTCTCTTCCTCCCAAATCAACTCACCCATCATGTAAACTAAAGTGCAGCTTCGGCTCTCTCGGTTACGGAAGGTCCACCACAAGACCACCAACAATTTGCCCATTATCGAATTAACTTAGCTTCTATGTAACGCACTCAGAACTATACAGAACACTGTTCTGACCACGACTGACAGTCGCAACGTATTGAGAAGCTTGCACGGGTGCCGTTCGTGATGAAACACAACAGTGCAACCTACTGGTTCGTCTAGCATGTGAGTTCAAGCATACATTTCTCTTGGTGTTTCCGTATTTTTGTCCAACCACTGTAAAATTCAATAATGGAGACAGCGAATACTGCGATTAATGGATCTTCCACAATGAACGCTATTAGATCACAAACACAATTTCTTCATGTTTTTATTGCCTTTGTTATCAACTGCCTGCCTGCTTTTTGTACTGAAAGTGGATCACGAGTGTGATTTCCTACGTGCCTAGGAAGAAAACATGATTACTCCCTGTTGTCAAAAATTTGGTGTTACAGTTCTTCTTCGGTTAGAGCATCCCCAACGCTGTATATCTCACTTTCCTGTAATGTCTCAATCTAACGTTGCCATAAAGTAGGATTGTCTGGCCTCCTTTCAGCTAATCTTCATCTGTAGCATCACTGTCCTACGTATCTAACAGCGTTTTGCAGTAAATAACTTTTCTGACCTAGTTTGAGCACTACTATTTTCATCTCGGGAACGGCCTTGCCGCAGTGGCTACACCGGTTCCCGTGAGATCACCGAAGTTAAGCGCTGTCGGGTGTGGCCGGTACTTGGATGGATGACCATCCAGGCCACCATGCGCTGTTGCCATTTTTCTCGGTGCATTCAGCCTCGTGATGCCAATTGAGGAGTTACTCGACCGAATAGTAGCGGCTTCGGTCAAAGAAAACCATCATAACGACCGGGAGAGCGGTGTGCTGACCACACGCCCCTTCTATCTGCATCGTCAACTGAGGATGACACGGCGGTCGGATGGTCCCGATGAGCAACTTGTGGCCTGAAGACAGAATGCTTACTTATGCTCATCTCAGCCGCCAACTACGAGGCGACGTAACCAGACGCACTTTGGCAGGAAATGCCCTGTTCTCCATTAAGGGGAAGTTGCAGAAATTGAACACGGGAGTTAGTGGACCCTTCCTCTACATTTTTTGAGTTGCGGAGATCTTGTCTACCCCACACCGTACAATTCGTTCGATGGCGTCCCAGATATTATCAAGAGAATTAGGGCCAGGCGATCTGTGGTGCCATATAATGACCATCAATGAGTGAACTGTTCCTCAAGTTACCGTACAATACAGCTGTGTGGAGCTGAAGGCGGACAAACGGAACCAAATGGTCGGATAGTGTGTTTCAGTTCGCATGTTCAACGACGATGTCAGGTGCTTCATTGTGATATTTGTTGTCACTGTGACAGGAGCGGTCGCGGGATGGCCGCCAACGAAAACGCTTTGGGACGAAAGGGGAACGGTAAGCGAACAAACAAGGCGGACGAATGGGAATGGATGGACAAGCACTACGACAAACAACCGAGCAAGACACCAAGATCAACAACAAAGTATTAAGCAATGGGTCATTAGAGAAGACCTCACGAAATCAAAACAACGTCCACTCGTAAACGGGAAGTAAGCACACGCAACTTAAACACGATGTCTGTAAGCGAGATATCAACCGACTCAATGCGAATACCAGACTGCCTCGTTGAGGGGACGGACAATCAGAGACTTAAATGGTAACATGGCGAAAAAATCGTGGAACTTAAAATATAGAACAAAGGGATGATGATGCTAATAAAATACATATGAAGCAGACAGGTAAAATAATAGACAGACAATTAAAAAAACACAGTGACAGTCTGGTTTCTGATCGCAAAAGACATAAAATTCACACCCAGCGACAGCATGGTTTCTGTTCGCAACACTTTGGAAAGACGAACAACACTGAACATTCACTTGAACACTGCACTAAAAAGTTGGCAAATATGACATACCACAGCCGAGAGCAGGTGGTGGGAAACTGGACAGGTGACGGGAAAATAAAAGGGGGGGGGGGGAAGGAGAGTAAAAACGAAAGTGGGAGGGGGGAAAGGAGCCAATGGAGGATAAGGACCCATAAGAGGGGTGAGGGGTGCTGGGCAGATGGGACAGGGAGTGGGGAAGATAGAGGAGGGGAATACAAAAGGACTTGGGGGGGGGGGGGAGAAGGGAGGCAGGGACAGGTTAGGCGGGGAGAAAACAGGATGGAAGGGGGGTGGGGGAAGAGGGAGCCAGGGAAAAGGATAGAGGAAAGGAGGGGGGGGTGAGGATCAGAGTTAATAGGAGGGATAAATGAAGGGAGAGAGGGCATCATCCGGGAGGGGGAGTTGATGGAAGCCACCTTGGGAAAGGAGATGAAGGGTGTAGAGATGAAGGGTAGGGGGGACACAGCAGTGAAGGCGTGGCAGCGGGCGTGGATGGGAGAGGAGAGGAGCAACCAGGGGTGAGGGGGAGCAAGGCGGCGGGAGGCGTAGAGTATGCGGAGATGTTCGAGGAATAGGAGCAGATGGGGGAAAGGAATGAGGTCATAGAGGATCCACGTGGGGGACGGGAGGCGTATACGGAAGGCGAGGCGGAGTGAATGACACTCAAGGATCTGGAGGGAATTATAGAATTTGGGGGGGGGGGGGGGGCGGGGCAGCCTCGTTGAGTGAGAAGCAGCCGCCTAAATACACGACAGGGTGCGTCGCTATTGGCTACTGGGACCACGTGCTCCTCAGTGGCGCCCTCAAGTTAGACTCGGGGCCAGGAGCGTGCGCAGCCACGGCTTAGGGCGCGACTGCTGCAGAGACCTCTAGTGGTCATCGAGTTCCATGCCCCTTGGCGCGGATTCGAAACAAATGGTTCAAATGGCTCTGAGCACTATGGGACTTAACAGCTGTGGTCATCAGTCCCCTAGAACTTAGAACTACTTAAACCTAACTAACCTAAGAACATCACACACATCCATGCCCGAGGCAGGATTCGAACCTGCGACCGAAGCAGTCGCACGGTTCCGGACTGCGCGCCTAGAACCGCGAGACCACCGCGGCCGGCGGATTCGAAACCCGCGGCGCTCGGTACCAGAATATTCTTTCCCATGGGAGCATCAGCCTTATGGAGAGACCTCTACAACCTGTCCGCACTTTTCCTTGTTGGCCAGGAGCATGCATCGCCTCGCGGATTTTTCGGGGCAATTGTAATCTGCTATCGGTGTGGGACAAAGCGAGGTGCGACTCATCAGCCAGGGCGAACTTTTTTTGGTAACTCTAGCGTTCGATAGCTGTTCCCCCGCTCCCTTGTAAGTATCTGCGTCCTGAGATGTCTAGCGAGCAAGTGTGGAATGTGTGACACGGACACAACCGTTCCTCACAGCAGTATGGTCGCTCACTGATGTTTCCCATTACAGAATCCAGGCACTATGATCTGACTGTCCGCTCTTACACTCTGCTGCTCACGAATGTTGGTCATTGAATATGAGTCTGTCGGTGGTGGTTTCCTCCGAAAGTGGATACAGAATTAAGAGAGGGGCATTGGGAATGCTTGATGAGTGCAAGACGTCGGGGATGAGGTGTTAACATGCATCGGATTCACGATCTGGCTACCATCAAATGCGATGAGACTTCTGGATTATTTCGCTCGTCTCTTGTTCGACTGCAGCGATCATTGGCAGTACAATAACTAATGACGTTCTAGTCACGTAAAAAGTTAAACTACTCATAATGTACGTATTTGGCGGAACACAAGCCGCACTTTCTCACCAAAATTTGTCCACGAAAAATCAGAGTGCGATTTATTCGCGCTGTCCTACAAATATCGATAACATGTCGCGTTACAGCAACTTTAATTGTGGTACTCGTATGTTAGTTCTAAATTGGCGACAAAATAGCTATAGTTTGGGTACTGTATGTGAGATAGCAATGTACTCGTGTTTGTTCACGACAGGAAAGCGACAATATTTCTGTAATTAAATCATTAACAAACTTCGTAATTAAGTGCAGATATGATGCAAATTTCAAAATCGGAGATTATCATAAGGTGCGGGAAAGAAAAACTTTTGTCAATCTATAATCTATTCGCCTGCCGACATGTTCCACCCAAATACATTTCAATTTCATTACAGTGGTAATTACGTAAAACATAACAGCGAAGATTGCTTTAAAAAGTAACCCCAAACGAAGTTCACCTTTAATTCGCTAACATCACAGATATCGCTATTTGTCTAGCCATTAAGAAAACATAAAAATCCAGTCCTCGTACAGAACCGTCTAAGTGGAGCGTATTAATTTTTGTCTGTACATCAAAGCCTTCTACTGTTTTGTATTTCGTTTCCCTTAGTGGTTTCAAACATATTATCTTTGTGACGTTTAAGAATAAAGGGGAAATTTCCGAAACTAGTTATGTCTGAGATGAATAATATATTTGCGGCCGTTTTCAGACATTTTACATAAAATATTGAAATTTAATCAGCCACGTAAGGCAACAGGAAGTTCATCGGCGTGTTGAATAAGAACCTACAGTCAATTCTTCTTTTCCATTCGAATTCCATGACGCATTTGTAATTTTCTTGTCTGTACTGGAAAATCCCACCACGTAACTCTCCATTGTTTGCTACGTATCTTTCTTGAATATTTTTAGCTCGAAAGTCCATGTCTCACTCACATAGGTGAAAATCGGCTATGAACACTGACTGTAAATTTCCCGTCTTCGACAAACCAGAACACTGGTTTTGAAAATTTTATTTGATTCCCAAAAGTACTTTACACCATTTGTACCCTTCTGTTTTTGTTCTGCTCATCTCAGAATCGATGAGTAGTAAGCACAAGAAGGGAAATGAGGGTTTGACGTCCTGTCAACGGCGCCGGTAAAGACAGAGATGGATTGAGATTGGGACAAAAACCGGAATGAAATACTTTTCAAGGGATCACACCATTGTTATACCAACTAATGCAACACTTGCGGGAGTATTTCATTTCGATAACTGTGCGTAAGCACGTGAAGAGAATGTCGTAGAATGATGCGAATTCCATTGCAAATAAATTGAACAACTAACACGGCTGAGCGGAAAATTAATATGAAAAACCAAAGGAATCTGCCAGTCTGCCTATGGCTATCACTGGAGCACGACTGACTGATTCTGCCGCCGAATCGCTGCTCGACGACAATATGAGCCTCGCAGATGGGACTTCATACAGGTGCTGCGCTTTCCACTGTAACGATGTATCATACGTCTATCCAGTAACATCTCCTCACTGTGAAATTGCCTTACACGCTTATTGCTTGTCACCGCACATTATAGTCCAAATACATCAGTGTGTCCACTTGAGGAGTTACTGTACGCCGTCTCCGGTGGATGATGCAGGTATCCTCCTGAAATGGATAGTTTCACGTAATTAAACGGCTTCCCCTAATATATACACCATTCTGACAGCAGTCCACACCGAGGACTTCTGAAGCACCTTCGAGAAAGTGCTCATCTGCTACACAATCTTGACTACGAGGGGTGTCCGTAAAATACGGTTCCCAATTTTTTTCACAGTGTAAAACACGTTAATTTATGAATGCGTACATTTTTGGAAACTTCAGACCTTAATCTATTTTTCTACATATTCGCCACTGAGGTCAATAGATTTTTGCATGGGGTGTACGAATCAAAATGTTCAAATGTGTGTAAAATCTTATGGGACTTAACTGCTAAGGTCATCAGTCTCTAAGCTTACACACTACTTAACCTAAATTATCCTAAGGACAAACACACACACCCATACCCGAGGGAGGACTCGAACCTCCGCCGGGACCAGCCGCACAATCCATGATTGCAGCGCCTAAGACCGCTCGGCTAATCCCGCGCGGCGGGGTGTACGAGCTTTTTAATGCCCGAGTCAAAAAAATCTGCCGCCAAGCCTCGCAGATACCTGAGGACCGCTTCTTCCAGCTCTTCTGTGTCTCTGAAATGCGTTCCACCCAGGTGTTTCTTCATGTCAGGGAAGAGATGGTAGTCACTTGGGGCTAAGTCCGGGCTGTAGGGTGGGTGTTTGACAATACTCCATCCAAATTTTGCGATGAGCTCGTTGGTGGCCTTAGCGGTGTGCGGTCGAGCGTTGTCCCGATGCAAACGCACCCACTTGGACAGCGTACCCCCTACTCTTGTTTTTAATTGCACGGCGCAATTTTTGCAGTGTCTGGCAGTATCCGACAGTGTTGATTGTTGTGCCGGTGGGCAAGAACTCGCACAACAATACCCCCTTCCCGTCCCAAAACACTGCTGCCTTCACTTTGCCGACACTTTGCGTTTGTTTGAAGTTTCGCGATCTCTGGGTGCTTCCATTGTTTGGACTGTTCTTTGGTTTCGGGTGTGCGGTAGTGCACCAAAGTCTCGTCTCCAGTGACGATGGAGTCGAGGTAGTCATCGCCTTGAGTTCCGTCATCTTGAAGAAGTTCTTGGGCCGCTTCAACGCGTTGACGCTTGTGGTCTTCGGTCAACATTCTTGGCACCCACCTCACGCAAACCTTAGCATACCCTAGATGCTCCGCCAAAATCTTGTCAATAGAGGTTTTTCTGACATCAGGGATCATTTCGGAGAGCTCGCGAACCGTCACTCTTCTATCTGAGAGCACCGCTGCCTCCACTTTTGCGATTGTTTCGACAGAAACAGATGGGCGTCCGGAACGCTCCTCATTATGGACGTCAGTACTCCCGTTCTTGAACTCTCTGCACCATTTGCGCACTTGTTGTACGCTCATACACTTGTCTCCATAGATTTCGCATAACTGGGAATGGATTTCTGCAGGCGCAATGTTTTTTGCAGACAGGAAACGGATCATCGAACGCAGCTCTCACCTGTCGGGCGAAGCGAGGGGGAGATCCATCACTTACCACTGCCAAGCCAAGACTGAGCTCCGCAGGCAGCTCGCTAGGGAGGGGATTCGGAGTGGGGGAACGAAGGTACACTACAGAATCGCGGGATCCACGGTAAAGCCCGTCTCACACGGAGCAAGGTTCGCCGCAAGTTTGCGAGATGGCGTGCATGTCTGCCGGCTTGTAGGCAAAGGAGCCGGCTATCTTCCATGCCGAAGCTCTCCCACGGTGCAAGATCGTCAGCTAGTTGTGTTGTGATCGGCTGCATGTTGTATCTAACGAAGATGGCTGCTTCAGGTAAAGATGTTCAGAGCAAACTGGCGTTTTTAGCTGTTTTGGTGCTAAACGGTGCAGAAATGCATGCTAATGAGAGAAGAAGAAAGAAAGAATGGACGAAAAACTGGATTAAGAGGAGAAACGCTGGAAAAAGTGTGCTCTCCATGCTTCATAAAGAGTTGAGGTTAATTCGCATAATACCTACTTTTGTTTGAGAAGTATCACCATTTCATTACTGTTTGATTTTATAAATACACCAATAATGACTGTTATATACGACTTTATTTTATAGGATAGAAGATAGTAAATCCTTTGCAAATTTTATACGAATGGATGTACTGGTATTTGCCTCTGCACGCAAGTGTTTATTATAATAGTTTGCGCTTTTCACGACGTACAGACACTGTTCTTCCCTATAAGAACATATCAATGCTTCAATCGCTTCTTTGGATCACTGCCGTGCCATTATTTAATAATTATAGGAACTTCCTAACGCACCTCACAACAGCAGAAAAGCGACTATCAACAAAGGCTTCCCGCCCAAGCTTTCCACGTCTGACGTCACAAACGAAACGCCTCATGATTGGCCAACGCAGGTAGCACGCAGGGAACCTTGCAAGAAAAATAGCACCGGACCTATCCTGGAAATCTTACAAGGTTCCCGGCAAGGTAGCCCTCTAGCAGACGACGGAGCCGGCAAGGTAGCCGCCGCGCGAGCCAGCAAGGAAACTTACAGCGAATCTTGCTCCGTGTGAGACGGGCTTAACGGTGCTTTTCAGGTCTGAAGCGTCATGGGAACCTTATTTTACGGACAACCGTCGTGGTACTCGTATAATCGGTGATCAAAAAGTTTCTGTTCGAAGGTCGTTCACTGCAGAATCGGTATGCCAATCATGCAAAATCGCCATGAGCCAGTTATCCCACGGACGCACCAGGCTGGAGATATCCGTTTGGTAAAACACCGTGTCGTTCTGCGTGAAGAAGTCCGTAATTGCCAGCTGCACGTCCTAGTCGATCGTCCTAGGGATCGTCGAGACTTGCAGCCGACCTGGGTAGCGCGGTGGTTTAGCACACTGGACTCCCAATCTGGAGGACGACGGTTCAAACGCACGGCAGGCCATCCTGATTTAGGTCTTCCGTGATTATCCTAATCGTTTAAGGCAAATAATGGGATGGTTCTTCGAAAGGGCACGTTCCCTTCCCTTCTCCATCCTTCCCTAATCCGTCTCTAATGACCTCGTTGTCGACGGGACGTTAAACACTGGTGTCCTCCCCCTCGACACTTCCATGCCTTTTCTACGGGACTGAAGGCGTGATAACCGCATGGGGAAAGACCAGGGCTCTAGGGCAGATGCTCGAGTGTCTCGAACGTGATTAGGCGTAACTTCTGCTTCACAACATTTACAATATGTGGGCATCTTTTGTCTAATGCCGTCTAGCACACGACTTAGTGCACCATTTCACAACCGTGATTTTCGACAGACGTGCTGCACCATACACATTCTTCGTTCTTCATTCTTCGACAGCCAGGAAATGAATAACAGCAAGTTGGTCTTGTCTCGCTGATTTTCGTAATGACGTCGCTATAGTTCACGTTTCCGCCCCCCACGTCGAAAAGAATGAATACCACACATATCGGTACTTATAACCCGCAATGGAATCGCGCCACGTTACGTATACTCTGCAGCAACGCCCTCAGACGGGAAGTATTTGATAGCCCCTTTTCTCTTACTACAGTTCTGAGTGTCTCGAAAAGAGGTCATAAGTTAACGCCATGAAATGTAAAACAAGAGTAATGGAATGCGTTTAAATCAGGTAACGCTGAAGGATTTAGATTATAAGATACTGGACAGTTTGGATAGCAAAATCGCTGCCGATGGTCCAAGTAGAAGGGATAGTGAAAAGCAGCCTGGCTTCAGCACGAAAAGCATTTTTGAAGAAGAGCAATTTATAACCATCGATATCTATCTATAAATATTATAAAGTCCTCCGCCGCGTTTTTCTGTCTTAGGAACTACTGTAGGAAGTCGTCCTGGCGTATATGCTTGTGCTATTCGTATGAAGCCTGGACGGGTCACTAGGCTAATATAAATTTAAGTGTTAGGGAGTGAAACAGAGCCGTGCTGCGGCTCGCGTTGGTGCTGTTCGTAGGTTTCCGCCCTGTGTTGGAGGCCACACCGTATCCTTTAATTGGCATGGTTGCGGTTGTTTATCTTCTACTCGTCTTCACTGGTGCCACTCGTTTCGCATGCGTTACCTGTCCGTTTGTAACACCATGGCTCTAATGCTCTACTAATTTATTTTGCTTTTTGTTTATTTAATGTTTCATCATTGAGCTTCGGTAAATGTGTTTGTTTGAATCGATAACATAAAATTGTATACTCCTTTCTTTATACAAACTTTGATGTCATAATTTGATTGTATGCTGTGTAGCATAGCTGTCGTTTACATTCTTTGTCCCATTTGGAGGGAACAAAACTTACTGCATATAATTATAATCCTGTGTGAATAATTTTTGTAGACATGTTAATATGTGCAAAGGTTTTGTCTTATTTAATGTATTTGTTTGCTGTTATGTAAACTGCTGATCCTCACTTAGGGCTCTTAGTTATTCTGTATGTAAAAGGTGTAGGGGTTCCCCTCGGGAACGGAACAGCGCAACGCGCGCAAAATGTGGTTGGCATAGGTGGAAAAGGTGGAACTGATAGTCAGTCGGGGACGAGCAGTCAGTCAGAGATGAGCTACGAGTCCGTGCACTGCCGTGTAAAAGTTGCATAGTGCTGGTTTCGAGAGAGGCTTTTCTGTTATTTTCCAATGCCTCGGATGGATGGATAAATAGCTGGGCTATTCTGGAATTTGTACCTATCTTCGCCACCAAGAAATGACAGAGTCCAGCAATTCTGTCTGCAATTCAACCTACCAACATGCAGTTGCCACCACATTGCGCAATCATTGCAACGTCGTATTGTAAGGATGTACAGTGAAGGATCAGCTTAATGGATGTGTTATTGTGCTGAAATATAAGGTAATGTGTATCTGAATTTATGTACCTACCTTGATTTTTCTCCTCATCATAACACCTCTCAGGGTCCTCTCCGTTTGAACAAAAGTGATTACCGAGTGTCCTTATTGAAAGTACGTTAAAACTCAGTTTGCTAATTAATGCCTGTTGGACAGAGTAAAATTAAAGTTAATGTGGCAAGAGAGTGAGTTAAAGTTATTGATACTTGCCGAAATAATTTTCTTAGTAATACTGCTTATTAAAGTGCTGTTGCCAACTGCAAAATTAAAAGTTCTTAAGACTCAGGCTGATAAAGTTTTGCTTAGTAAATGATCACATTACTGCCTGTTGTAAATCGCAGAAAGTGAGTCAGTATCCTACATAAATGTTAATTTTATGTCTCACGGTAGTAAAAGTGGAAAACTGCATAGTAGGAAATTATATGTTCATGATTACTAAGTGTTGTCTCTCTTGTGTGCATATTAACAGTATAAAGACCACTCAGTTTGTGTAAGCCTTGAAAGTGATAGTGTTTTCCTGTACGTGTTATAATTTTGCAAATAGTTTGTGCTGCTCCAGTTGTTAGCTTCAGTCTTAAAACATATGTGTGTCAGAGTTCATTGCACTCGCGTGTGGCCAAGTCTAGGTTGTGTTTGTCCGTTATAGTTACTTATACCTACTTTCTTAAACGAGAATGTTAATCATTCTCTTGCCTAGTTAGGCTGGCGGCCGTTTTCTTTATCAGTTGAACAGTGCAGATAGGCAAAATTTTGTTTGGTACTGTTCAAATATTTACGTAATTGAATGACTTTCATTTCCGATAAGCCACTTCCGTTAGGTACAACACGGTCAACTTAACAAAATTCCTCCCAGAGGGTAACACTGCTCTGCTGCTTTGTACCATAATTGCTTTTACAAAATAGTTTTATGTCATAACCTGTTTCTAGCATTGAGGTTATGGTGCAGTAATAACAGCAGACGGGTAGTGTTATACGTGGCGCCGCGTGACAGGACGTTGTTCGATTTGCATCTACATGCGGAAAAAAATTATAAGTAGTTAGCATTTTACAAATATCGAGTGAACATAAAACGTCCAGCGGCACGAACCTGTACATTATTTGACAGAACGGATAGTAAAAGTTCAGTCTAGATTGAAAACTAAAGGTATCAGTACTTAATAATAGCTAAAATGGACAGGGAACTAGAAATGAAAATAAAGTTAATATGTCATATGATAAAGATAACTTAGTATCGGTTTCGTGCGAAAAGACTTTATTAAAGAATAAAAGGGAGACAGAAAAGGCGAGTGAAAAGGGAAATATTGGCACTGTTAATGATGTGTATGAGGTAAAGGACGTAGATGTGGGGGAGGTTATGATGAATAAAAAGGAAAGGGAGGTAGAATATGCCACGCAAAAGACGTGTGCACAATTAAAAATAGGTAAAAATGATGCAGAGGAGGACGTTAGTATTCATGACATTATAAGCAGTGCAGATGAAATTATTGTTGATGGAAAGTTGCTTAATGATTTTAATGCAGAAGGGTCTGGTAGGGATTTTGCACGATTACCTGAAAATGACAGCATGGAAGAAAATGAAATGAAAGTTATCGAAGTACATGACGATTATACTAAATATGAAATTAAGGCCGAAATCGTTCAAAGTGATATAACAGAAGTGTCTGACTGTCCAAACGATGTGCATTGTTTAGAAAATGAGTCGAAAAACGAAGTGGCTGTAACATCTAGTGATAATCTGCTCCACTGTTTAAAAGTTGCTTTCCTGCTCGAATCTAATGACGAAAATGAAATCAGTGATAGTTCAGATGATGAAAGGTATATGAATACAGATAAGAATGAATGTACTAACTTTCCCTGTTGTTCAAAAGTAGCGTACTTAAGTGAACCTGATGGCGAGGAAGAGAGTAGTGATGATTCCAGTGAGGATGAATTTTCAGGTGTAAACGAAAGTGAATATATATTTACTGAAAGAGGGTATGAGAAAATTAGTGACATTTTTCCAAAGAAAGATACAGAAAGTAGAACTGGGCCAAAACCGAATGAATTATTCAGTAATGTAACACAGGTGCATAATTTGCAGGAACCTCCAGATGATACTGTACTGGGGCAAGCCTTAACAAATGTTTTAAATGAGTGTAAATTACAGGAACTAAAAGAACCACCTGATAAAATGATAGCAGAACAGGAAATGTTGTACCTTGCTAAAGATTTTGAATTTCCAAAACCTAAAAAGCCACCTGATGAAACAAAACGTTGGCAAGATCTGAATAGCATAGTGAAAGACGTAGAAGATAGGAGGCCTAAAAAGCCACCAGATTTAAGTCACTGTTTTTGAACCATAAAAGACTGCCTTGTTAATAAAGAGACTGGGGGCAGGATGCTGTATGTATATATATTGTTAAAATAATGCATGACTTTATTATTATTGTATCTGAGTGTTACCTGAAAGTTAATTTTTGTTTTGTTGACCTTGAGGCCTGGGGCAGGTTGTTTATCTATTGTACTGTTCTGTTTGACTTAGCTTAGGAGCTGTTTATTTTCAATTGAATACTTATTGTTGCCAGCCTATTTATGAGAATAGGGGCATGTAGTGTAGCAAACCTGAGAACTTTGTGAATAATGATGATTATGGTTACTTTATGAAAGTGTAAAGAACTCTACAAGAAAATAATTTATTTCTAATATAACTAAAAATCAGAAAGGGCTTATGTTTGCAGTATGTGGTTTACTTAAGGAGACATGTCCTCAGATGAGGGTTGTTAAGCCTCAGGGGACATGCGCTCTTTGCATTGTCAGGTGCCTGACGAGCACCAGGGACCCAAGTCGTTGCCAGCACTACTTCCATTTCTTTTCGTGCTGCCAACCTTCCTCTTCATCATTCAGAACTTCTACTATCTTCTTTCCTTCTTCTCTATCAGAATAAACTGAAAAGTGTGGAAATAATGTAAGATACTGTGTATTGTTTGAGAAGAGTAATGAATAATTAAAGTGGGTACACTAGAAAATGACCAAATGAAAGTAAGTATTGTGGATACTGTAAAGAGAAAATATAATGAAAAAGTAATTGGAAAGAGAAATATGGTTGAGAAAAGGTAAGAATAGTGAAAACAGGGTAAATGAATAACATATTATGCCTAAATGTAAATGTTTTTGAAAATAGGGATAAATATGATGTTGAAAAACTTCGTGTGTTAAAAAACTGTGGAGATGAACCTGGCTAATGTGTGTAAGATGGATAGGAGATGTATATGTCTAGTGCCACTAAAGGCAAAAAGCACTTGCAATAGGATATAAAATTATTGTCCTGGACTTGATATATGTAATGACCTAACTGTGTGTGGAAAAACAATGGTAAAGGAGTAGTAAGAAATTCTTAATCCTGTCTTGATCCCAAGTATGACATTTGATTGTTTCTTGATTAATGTATATGTTACCTGGTGTTGACATTTGAAAAGAAATGGTTTTGTTGCCAGTGTCTAATTACTGTTTCAAAGTTGCAGGTTTTATATTTTGTACCATTAATGCAAATGTTACCAAAGATGTGACGTAATGATGAAAAACACCAAGATGATGACAATAAACTGCTCAAAAGTATGTTGTTGGGCAGTAAAACAAGACTAAACAACAAAAATGCTGTAGTCCTGAAGTTGAGGGCTACCAAATATGCTGTGTTGAGCAGTAGCCAAAGGACTTGCCATTGTGGGGCAATGAGCTGATAAGTGGACATGAACTGCCAAACCTAGAGGATGGGGCAGTGTGTCAAATTAAAAATCTGTATTTTAGTGTGCTTAATGTAAATTGTGTTTTTGTGTCTAAATGTTTACATATAAAGACTGCCAAACCAATAGCGGGCAGAATGTGTAACATAAACTGCTAGTGCTGAGGCAAGCAGTGAACGTAGTTAGGTTTATTGGTCAATGTGTTATGAACTGACTATTCTTTCTGAAGTCAGTGAAAATTTATTATAGAATATATATGGAGTCTTATTCAGATCAATGTAGATGTTTTTGATGCTAGGGTTTTTGGAATAACTTAAAGTTTTGGACTGTCTGTTTTTAAAATAGAGCAGTGATGATTAAAGATAGGGTCTGAATAGGTTAATGTGTTTATGTGCAACAATCATTTTGGACTGCTATTAATGAAGAGCAGCTTTAAAGTTAATTGTTTTGAGAAAACCTTGAAAAATTACTTTTGTATTTAAAGAGTCAGTTGGAAAAAGTTCTCATAGCTGTTTGTGTAAATATTTGTGCATTGATGGATGCAAACTGAAATTTTCAATATTTCATTAATTGCTGAATCTTGTAAAATGTACTATGACCATTAACGTGCTTGTGTGTCTGAAAATTTACATTCCTTCAAAAATATTGAAAGACAAATTTCTGCTTTGTTGAGTTAAAATGTTCTGTTCTGTTATTTATGTGATTATTACTATTTTTTTTGTTTGAAGGCCATACCTATTCTACTAATGTGTAGATTATTTTGTGTACTGTTTATCTTTTATTTGAACTGTATATGTATGAAATGAACATGCTTAAAGACATCTTGTGTAACGGTGCAAAATTAGTCTCCTTCAAACAGTGTGGGCATGAAAATTATTTTAGATGTCTTATTATGGAAATGTTTTGGAAGAAAAGTAGGAAATTTCTTAAAATATACTTTATATTTGTAATATGTGTAATTTTTCTCCCAACTGAAGTTGGATGGTATAATTTTTTTTTTCTGTAGCCAGCACCACTTAGGTGTTATAGATGTTTCCTTGAAGTATCCCTTACAGGAAACTTCAACGAAACATGGGGCATGTGTAACACCATGGCTCTAATGCTCTACTAATTTATTTTGCTTTTTGTTTATTTAATGTTTCATCATTGAGCTTCGGTAAATGTGTTTGTTTGAATCGATAACATAAAATTGTATACTCCTTTCTTTATACAAACTTTGATGTCATAATTTGATTGTATGCTGTGTAGCATAGCTGTCGTTTACATTCTTTGTCCCATTTGGAGGGAACAAAACTTACTGCATATAATTATAATCCTGTGTGAATAATTTTTGTAGACATGTTAATATGTGCAAAGGTTTTGTCTTATTTAATGTATTTGTTTGCTGTTATGTAAACTGCTGATCCTCACTTAGGGCTCTTAGTTATTCTGTATGTAAAAGGTGTAGGGGTTCCCCTCGGGAACGGAACAGCGCAACGCGCGCAAAATGTGGTTGGCATAGGTGGAAAAGGTGGAACTGATAGTCAGTCGGGGACGAGCAGTCAGTCAGAGATGAGCTACGAGTCCGTGCACTGCCGTGTAAAAGTTGCATAGTGCTGGTTTCGAGAGAGGCTTTTCTGTTATTTTCCAATGCCTCGGATGGATGGATAAATAGCTGGGCTATTCTGGAATTTGTACCTATCTTCGCCACCAAGAAATGACAGAGTCCAGCAATTCTGTCTGCAATTCCACCTACCAACATGCAGTTGCCACCACATTGCGCAATCATTGCAACGTCGTATTGTAAGGATGTACAGTGAAGGATCAGCTTAATGGATGTGTTATTGTGCTGAAATATAAGGTAATGTGTATCTGAATTTATGTATCTACCTTGATTTTTCTCCTCATCATAACACCTCTCAGGGTCCTCTCCGTTTGAACAAAAGTGATTACCGAGTGTCCTTATTGAAAGTACGTTAAAACTCAGTTTGCTAATTAATGCCTGTTGGACAGAGTAAAATTAAAGTTAATGTGGCAAGAGAGTGAGTTAAAGTTATTGATACTTGCCGAAATAATTTTCTTAGTAATACTGCTTATTAAAGTGCTGTTGCCAACTGCAAAATTAAAAGTTCTTAAGACTCAGGCTGATAAAGTTTTGCTTAGTAAATGATCACATTACTGCCTGTTGTAAATCGCAGAAAGTGAGTCAGTATCCTACATAAATGTTAATTTTATGTCTCACGGTAGTAAAAGTGGAAAACTGCATAGTAGGAAATTATATGTTCATGATTACTAAGTGTTGTCTCTCTCGTGTGCATATTAACAGTATAAAGACCACTCAGTTTGTGTAAGCCTTGAAAGTGATAGTGTTTTCCTGTACGTGTTATAATTTTGCAAATAGTTTGTGCTACTCCAGTGAGTAGCTTCAGTCTTAAAACATATGTGTGTCAGAGTTCATTGCACTCGCGTGTGGCCAAGTCTAGGTTGTGTTTGTCCGTTATAGTTACTTATACCTACTTTCTTAAACGAGAATGTTAATCATTCTCTTGCCTAGTTAGGCTGGCGGCCGTTTTCTTTATCAGTTGAACAGTGCAGATAGGCAAAATTTTGTTTGGTACTGTTCAAATATTTACGTAATTGAATGACTTTCATTTCCGATAAGCCACTTCCGTTAGGTACAACACGGTCAACTTAACAAAATTCCTCCCAGAGGGTAACACTGCTCTGCTGCTTTGTACCATAATTGCTTTTACAAAATAGTTTTATGTCATAACCTGTTTCTAGCATTGAGGTTATGGTGCAGTAATAACAGCAGACGGGTAGTGTTATACGTTAGTGGCAGCAGCGGCGGTTATCGATATCTAGTAACGGTTGTCCTATCTTTGGGGCGACGTCGTTGTTTTTCCGTGTCGTGTAAGTGTGGCGGTTCAGTTGGGGACTCAGGAGGAGGCAGGTCCGCGCAGTGCGCGGGCACGCCGGGACCACAGGCGGCGCGCATAGACTGCCTGATGGAAGGGCTGTGGTCACGAGGGTGCACGACCTCGTCGTAAACCGGGTCCAGCAAGCTTTAAGATGAGTGCATTTCAATTCAAGTAGAGAAACCTCCACGATTGCGACATCTCGCGGTTCTCCAGTGACTTGGGTTCGTGCTGCTGCTCGCAGTGTCGCCAAGGCGAAGAGCAGCGAGTGGAGTGCTTGGGGAAGACGCATCTGATCAGTTTCCCTCGACTTCTTATTACTATTTACTGCGCTCAACTGGTTACAATTTGTTAAGTTCAACCAGCGGTAATTTTCCTTGCCTGGTGGCCGCTAACGCCCCAGTTACCTGCCCTTGGAGGTTAGTATATGTAACGGTAGTGTACATTTCCTCGCCTTGCCGCTGTTGTCCGTTGTTCTGGACGTTGTGCAGACCACCGGTTCCGGCTTTGGGATATTGTTCCATCCTTGCATTTGGTTTATCGGACGTCACGTAGCTTCAGCAAGCTTATCATTAGTCATCGTTAGACTGCCACTAGTCTGAGTTACCATCATAAGAAGTGAATGCAACTCTTGGCTGCCTATCTCATCGCCCGCGAAAGTGTTTGTTGCCAGACCTCCTCAGAGGTCGATTTCTGGAGCACGGTCTCGATCAGTTGCTTGTTTTTAATTAACTTTTCCTATTGTATTTGCTCTTTTACAGCAGGTTTCAAATTTTTTAAAATATTATTACCGTTCCTGAAGTGTAATGACTTCAGCCGTTATTTTCGTCATTTGCTTTAAAATTCTATCTGCTAATTGTATTTCAGCAGTAAGCCTTAAAACCTTAATTACTGCCATTCCTGGCGTCTGATGCCGCCTGCTGTTTTCGTGGCGACTTGCCTTTAATATTTCAGTACTTGTAATTTGTAAGTTGCAGCGAGTTTTGAACAGTTCTTAATTTATTGCCATTCCTGGCGTGTAAGGCCTTCTGCCCACATCACAGTCCCTTGCTTTTAAAACATTTTCTGTTGTACCTGTATTTAATGGTGATTTGATAAACTGTAACTCACTCAAAACACTATTATTTACAATGTTGTTTAATCCTTCATTAATAACGTGTGGTACTTTTTTAAATTTATTGTTGAGTCTCGAGTTACTGGTTTAAAATAAATTGTGTGTAACTGTAAAAGGCAACCAATAGCAACTGATTACGGCGCCGTCCACAATCGTAACCGAATCCTGGCTTCCCTTGACAACCAGGTTTCAGAAACGTCGACGATAAGCACTTCAGACAAGAAGAGACTCGAGGCTTTCGAAATTTGGTGCTCTTGGAGAATGCCGAAGATTAGATGGCCAGACAGAGTAACTAATGAGGAGATATTAAATCGAAATGAGGAAAAAATAATATCATGGCATAACTTTATCGAGGAACGGGAACACTTGGTAGAATGCATCCTGACACATGAAGGTATCGTCAATCTGGTAACCGAGGGAAATGGTAGGATGCGGAGGGGGGGAGGGGCGACAGTTATAGAGGGAGACTAGGGAACGAATAAAGTCGAATGGAACAGTGACCCGAAAATATAGAACAAATTTCTTTTATTCCACGTCTGTGGTCTCAAACATGTAGGTCCTCAGACTACCGGTTTCGATCAGCAATGACCATCTTCAGATTTGTTTTATGAAAACGTCCAAATATGCTGGAGCCATAGTGGCATCGTCAAAGTACTAGTGCTGCTGACAAGATGACTTTTGTGCATACTATTATTTATATATGTGCGACGATGCTGGTGCTGATTGAAGTTTTTAACGATGCCACTATGGCTTCAGTATATTAGGACATATTTTTATAAAATAGATCTGTAGATGGTCATTGTTGACCGAAACCGGCTCTCTGAGGACCTCCAAGTTTGTGACCATAGACGCGAAACAAAAGATGAAGCGGCTCGCACAGGATCGAGTAGCGTGGAGACCTCTACAATTCGTTTCATGTCACTTGAAGTTAACAGAAGAACACGGCGCTGCTGTCATAAGACCTGCTACGTACGTTTCTCTAATTGTATTGCCAACTAGTGTAATTATTTTGTTTAACCTCCATAGAAAAATTATGTGGTCTTACATTTAATAGGCACATAGCACCTAACAGTTTGTTCGTGTATAATTAGCTGTCTTGAACAGCGTGTCTAACAAGGGGAGGCCGCCAATTGTGAAATTCAGATTCGATTCATACTGCGCATAATAAAAGCTCATGGCCAGAGGTGTAATGTGGCAAAGCACCAAGATGCACTTCTCAGCCGTTGTCGAGAAAATCGACAGTTAAAAGAAACCGTTGCGGTGAAATACTCTCTACGACTAATAGTTTTCTAAAGCGTCGTGGCGCAGCGGTAAGCGCTGGGGTCCGTAATCCGAAGGTCGCCGCATCGAATCTCGCGCCATGCGAAATTTTTTTATTATTAGTTTTTTGTAATTCATATATATATATATATATATATATATATATATATATATATATATATATATATGTTGTGGCGTAACAAGACAGCCACGCCACCCGGAAGTAGCCGAAAGGCACGCGCTAACTCACGTAGGCCAGAGATAGGTGTGAAACAGGATACGTAATGAATGCTATAAAGAAAAGTACGTAGCTCCTGGAATACTTAACTTTAATCCATCCTTTTGGTACATCGCTCTTGACGATACAAGTGAGACTCTTTAGATACAAGCTATGTAATGCTAATGGCGCCTTGCTAGGTCGTAGCCATTGACTTAGCTGAAGGCTATTCTAACTATCTGCTCTGCAAATGAGCGAGGCTTCGTCAGTGTGCATGGCTAGCTAAGTCGTCCGTACAACTGGGGCGAGTGCTAGTAAGTCTCTCAAGACCTGCCGTGTGGTGGCGCTCGGTCTGCGATCACTGACAGTGGCGACACGCGGGTCCGACATGTACTAATGGACCGTGGCCGATTTAAAGCTACCACCTACCAAGTGTGGTGTCTGGCGGTGACACCACAATATATATATATACACTCCTGGAAATTGAAATAAGAACACCGTGAATTCATTGTCCCAGGAAGGGGAAACTTTATTGACACATTCCTGGGGTCAGATACATCACATGATCACACTGACAGAACCACAGGCACATAGACACAGGCAACAGAGCATGCACAATGTCGGCACTAGTACAGTGTATATCCACCTTTCGCAGCAATGCAGGATGCTATTCTCCCATGGAGACGATCGTAGAGATGCTGGATGTAGTCCTGTGGAACGGCTTGCCATGCCATTTCCACCTGGCGCCTCAGTTGGACCAGCGTTCGTGCTGGACGTGCAGACCGCGTGAGACGACGCTTCATCCAGTCCCAAACATGCTCAATGGGGGACAGATCCGGAGATCTTGCTGGCCAGGGTAGTTGACTTACACCTTCTAGAGCACGTTGGGTGGCACGGGATACATGCGGACGTGCATTGTCCTGTTGGAACAGCAAGTTCCCTTGCCGGTCTAGGAATGGTAGAACGATGGGTTCGATGACGGTTTGGATGTACCGTGCACTATTCAGTGTCCCCTCGACGATCACCAGTGGTGTACGGCCAGTGTAGGCGATCGCTCCCCACACCATGATGCCGGGTGTTGGCCCTGTGTGCCTCGGTCGTATGCAGTCCTGATTGTGGCGCTCACCTGCACGGCGCCAAACACGCATACGACCATCATTGGCACCAAGGCAGAAGCGACTCTCATCGCTGAAGACGACACGTCTCCATTCGTCCCTCCATTCACGCCTGTCGCGGCACCACTGGAGGCGGGCTGCACGATGTTGGGGCGTGAGCGGAAGACGGCCTAACGGTGTGCGGGACCGTAGCCCAGCTTCATGGAGACGGTTGCGAATGGTCCTCGCCGATACCCCAGGAGCAATAGTGTCCCTAATTTGCTGGGAAGTGGCGGTGCGGTCCCCTACGGCACTGCGTAGGATCCTACGGTCTTGGCGTGCATCCGTGCGTCGCTGCGGTCCGGTCCCAGGTCGACGGGCACGTGCACCTTGCGCCGACCACTGGCGACAACATCGATGTACTGTGGAGACCTCACGCCCCACGTGTTGAGCAATTCGGCGGTACGTCCACCCGGCCTCCCGCATGCCCACTATACGCCCTCGCTCAAAGTCCGTCAACTGCACATACGGTTCACGTCCACGCTGTCGCGGCATGCTACCAGTGTTAAAGACTGCGATGGAGCTCCGTATGCCACGGCAAACTGGCTGACACTGACGGCGGCGGTGCACAAATGCTGCGCAGCTAGCGCCATTCGACGGCCAACACCGCGGTTCCTGGTGTGTCCGCTGTGCCGTGCGTGTGATCATTGCTTGTACAGCCCTCTCGCAGTGTCCGGAGCAAGTATGGTGGGTCTGACACACCGGTGTCAATGTGTTCTTTTTTCCATTTCCAGGAGTGTATATACTATTAATGAATTGCTTATGCATGTTGGTGAAGGCGGATCGCTCTCCAATTGTACCGCCTCCATTTTTCCGTTTTTTTAACAGGGTGTACCAAAGCTCTCCCGTCCGCACTGATTTTCGACAATGTTATAAGTTGCACTAGGGACCGCATCTACCTTCTTTCGAAGTTAGCAGGCAACTACGCTGTTATGCGGCGGTTCGTTTCGGCCCATTCACCATCTGTCCTTCAAGTGTAACAAGCGAGTAACGGAGTTTATATTTCATACCTGCCATAGCGAATTTGTGTTCGTGGGGTCTCTATTCTAATTCGAACGTTTGACTTACGCTATACGTATTCGTTTCGGAATATCGTTTCTACGTCTTCCGTTAACTATACGTGGTTAACATTATGAAGACAATTAATAACATTTGTGAAATACAACTTTGTTTGGGGAAAACATAATGATGTTCGAAGTCGCCAGTTTTTCCACGACAAACGACTTTCAACAAATTATTATATGCATAATTGTTGCAACCGATTGCCGGGAATTATATATATAAAAAAAGTTGCATGGTGCGAGATTCGATCCGGCGACCTTAGGATCACTAACCCGAGCGCTTACCGCTGCGCCACGACGCTGTGGAAAACTACTAATCGTAAAGAGCATTTCACCGCAACGGTTTCTTTTAACTGTCGATTTTCTCGACAACGGCTGAGAAGTGCATCTTGGTGCTTTGCCACATTACACCTCTGGCCATGAGCTTTTATTATGCGCAGTATGAATCGAATCTGAATTTCACAATTGGCGGCCTCCCCCTGTAAGTACTATTCCTTGCAACTGCTTAGCCGTGTAGGACGTTACTATCCTCTGCTCACGCAAAACCTCACAGGTCTTGCAACTCAGCAGGGAGCAAACGAGGTACGATTTACTCACTGTCGGATCTGATAAATACTGAACATCTGCCAATATGTTCGGAAAAAAAAAAAACAGAACACCATGAACGACTAGAGACGGGATGTTCATATTCACAGGACATGTACATTAGTATGTTCTGCAGAAGCGGCCGCCTTGGGCCCTGATAACATGTTCCATGCTCTAGGCTATCGACGCTTATAAGGGGTGAATGGCGTCCTGCGATGTAGCCATCCATGCTGCATTCATCTGCTTACAAAGTTCATCTGTGGCGGTTGGCATTGCGTCACAGTGCTGCACGTCATTTCACCATATCCCACTCATTTACGATTGGTGACAAGTCTGGTGATCTGGCAGGCCTGGGAAAATGACTGACGTCGTGTGACATCAAGAAGGCACGCGAGAGTGCAGCAACATGTGGTCGTGCATTGTCTTGCTGAAAAATAGCGTCTGCGGTGTTGCGCAGACAGGGTATGGCTACGGGTTGCGCGATATCTTTCACGTAGGTCACACTGGTCACAGTGACCTAGACACGCACCAACAGTGATTTGTGGTTTGAGCCTAATATCACCATTCACCTTAAGACCTTGTCCGGGCGCTGTATGTTTTCTGCGAGTGCAGTCACTGTGATACCGCTCCCCCATCTGCGGCGATTCAAACTGCGGCCTTAATTTTCAAACAAACAGAACCTGTATTCGTTCTGAAACACTATCTGATGTCATTCTTGTCCCCAGTGACGTCGTTCCATACACCATTGCTGTCTAGCATTTGTCAAAGGTAGGCGGAGCAGTAGTCGATGCGTACGTAATCCATGCCGTAATAAACGGCGACGGGCTGTCACCCTTGGTAGTGTACGATGTGTTACAACGTTCCACTATTGCGCCAGAGCCGAGGAGGATGCAGTGCCATTCGGATGGGCTGTCGATCTTCTGGGGGTTGTCCGTGTGGTGCGACCTGACCCATCTTGTCTTATACGGCCTTCCGTGAACCATTCTGCAAACACCCATTGCACTGCCGAAGCACTTTGTCCCACACGAGCAACAGTTTCGCGGATGGATGCATCACATCCTCTCATGACAATAATATACCCTCTTTCGAACTCGCTGATTTGACGGTGCGGTTCGCGCATACGTCTGCGAGGCATCCTGGACGTCTGCTCAAGTCACAGTGATCCATTACCTTCCGTTTATAGCGACTATGAAATCCGTAGGCACATGTCACCAGGAGGTGGTGTTGCGCTACGATATAGATGTTGAACTCGAGTCCACCGACCGACGTGGTTCAAATGCTCATCATTTCTGCGGAACATACTAATGTGCATGTCCTGTAAATATTAACATTCTATCTCTAGTCTTTCAAGGTATTCTATTTCTTCTGAACTTGAGTGTATTCTGATATAGTTAATTCTGTCCCATTTTCACTGTCTTCTCTCTATTTCTCGGCCAATACTCGGTCCGCTTTTTGAGGATTGGGCAAATTTTATTTTAGTATTTAAACTTTGTGGCTGGATGCCCTTACTTACGCCACATCTTCAACGAAACCAGGAGAAGGGAAATAGTGTGTCTTCTGTCTGCGAATCGTGTAAACTTCTGCTTTGTGCGTTACCGTATTTTAACGCCTTGTGTATCGTGTTCTCGATGACTGAATTTTGGGACCAGTGCAGCATTTACATAAGAGAGAGTGGGAAATCACCTAAAAACACAGGAAGTCTGGCCGGTCTACCAACCCATGGTCATTAATATGCCAGATGGATTCTGTCCAGCTACCACTCCCCTCCCCCCTAGTACGTTAGCACGCGTTCCGCTATACCAGTACTCTGTTTCACTTCCACTGCTGGTTGAATAGTGTTCCCCATCACGATAATGTATCTGTTCAGTTTCCTTGGCAGCCACGCAGATGACTTTTTGACCAATGATGGAAATGATCTTATGACGTCAGTGGCTAGGAGACCACGTTTGGGGTTACTCGGTCTCCAAGTGTACATACAGCATATTTATTGGACGCCCTTCGGCGACTTGTGTTTCCGATGACAATCGAAAGAATGAGCAAGACAACACACTCAGTCCCAAGAGAATAAAATCCCTGACCCCGTCAGAAATCGAACCCAGCTTGAGCTAGAGATGCTGACACTTCTGGAACGCAACAGTTGCGATCGGCTGCGCCAGAGTAAGAAATACTCCACACATGTCGATTAAGTCATGGACTTGATTCCGTGTACACACAAACACTTTCACATACGCTAGCCTTTCGTATTGTTTTGACTGAGTCGTATAGCCCCAGAATTAACTTAAAACTAGATCCGAATCCCCTGTTCTGGCTACGGATTTTGGGAGTTTTTATGGCTGCGAGGCAAACCACGGAAATAGAACTGTGCTCCCAAATGTCCCCAATTGGTACTTCTGTCTCACTAACAGCTTGCAAGACTCCAACTGAGTTCTTAATCACAGTTTGACAAGAAGTGTCCGCTCCGCCTAGATCTACATGATACAGACAGCTCCCATGAACCCAACTGATTATTAAAATTTTTAAGCAATGCGAATGCCAATTATTTTAATGAAAATTAATTATGTAAATAATATCCAAATAAGCCCAAATAACTAGGGTAGGATGCCACTAGCTCTACATTTATAATACCTAACACAAAATGGGACAGAATTTGTTAATAGTTAAATTAAATTCAATGGCCAGTGCAACTACAACGTTTATTTGCTCTATTTATATTCATACGAGATCGACAAGGAATTGTAATTTGGTGTCGCAGAGTCCGACAGAATAATGAGACCATAACACATACAAACATTGATACTGATTAACTTCTCATGGTCGGACCACAGTCATGTAGATTACTTCTACAAATCCACCGACATGTATACATGTCATCGTCAAAAATAGGCCTTTTCACTGTAGAAATAGAGTAACATCAGACGATTGCGAAGCTCTGTATATCGTGAAATGATGTAAACTGAAAGGCAGAGACGCGGATTTAGTGGGGAAGTGGAGTGGACTGGTTGTACACTGGAAGTCGAACACTCCTTATTACAAAAAATTATTAACTTCCAGTAGCCGGGCCGGCCCTAGTGGCCGAGCGGTTCTAGGCGCTACAGTCTGGAACCGCGCGACCCCTACGGTCTCAGATTCGAATCCTGCCTCGGGCATGGATGTGTGTGATGTCCTTACGTTAGTTAGGTTTGAGTGGTTCTAAGTTCTAGGGGACTGATGACCTCAGATGTTAAGTCCCATAGTGCTCTGAGCCATTTGATTTTTCCAGTAGCCAAACAACCTCTTTTGTACACTGACTGAACAGTCAACACCGTGCCCTACCATTTCATTTATTTTGCTAACGGCAAGTGTTAGTCTCTTCCTATATTTGTGATCCAACTATCACTAGTTCCATTTCACACTGAAATTCTTTTGTTTCGTTTTCTAGCATTCACTTACAAGAGCTAACTCAAAGAAAAATCCCAAAAAATTTAAACAACGATATTAGAACATTTTTTAAAACTACCTCCATTGAACAAAGTTGCATTTCAATCACTGAAATTGAAATGAACAAAATAAAAAGATTAAAAAAGCTCCGACAGTACCAGAAGACAGTTCTTTTACAATAATATATAAACTAACAATTCCAGAGGACATTTGTCTTTAAACTTCCACAACCTAAATCGGTCTACCAAAAGCATTTACGAGAGCACTTGATAGCAAATAATTTAACCAAAGCTCCCGCAGAAAATGATCAGCGTAAATTCTTACGCTATCATTTACCGTCAGTTAAGCAAAGGAAATGCAATTTATAAAAAAATTCCGGTTACCGAGTACAATTACCAACATATTAACCGGAAAGCTGTCCACAATTTCCGGCAATTACAACACCGTGCCAAAACACATTCCCTCAAACAAGAAAAATTCCAGTGGACTGTATAACCGTACAAAGTGAGATGTTACAATAACAGAAAAGGTAATTTTTTTATCAAAGTACAACAAACAGATTAACCTTACTTAAAATTACTTAACATCTACCCACCCCCTTGGACCGGTCGCGCTTTTATACTACTCAAACCGCACTTCTCAGCGAGGTGGCACAGTGGTTAGCACACTGACTCGCATTCTGGAGGACGACGGTTCAAACCCCCGTCCGGCCATACTGCTTTAAGTTTTCCTTCATTTCCCTAAATCGCTTCAGGCAAACGCCAGTTCCTTTGAAAGGGCACAGCCAGCTTCCTTCCCCATCCTTACCTAACCCGATGGGACCGATGACCCCGCTATTTGGTCCCTTCCCCAAAATCAACTAACCAATGAACACTTGTCAGGTCTGACTACCAGCATAACAGGTCCTTCTCGACCAATACAGTAGGATACAGTTCGTGCCTTATTTCCACCAAATCAAAACCAACTTATTCGCTACCAGAGTTGTCCATATTTCTCCCCGTCTTACTGGGTTCTACGAGGTTCTAGAACAACGTCACTTCGTCGGGTGAAACCAAAATCTGTCCCCTCGTTTCCGATGACCAAAAGCAAGATGGCTACCATGGTGTGCCGCCTTATTCCTCCGAACTAGCGAAAATCCGATCATGTGCCAATCTCCACACATACTCACTCCTCTGCTCCCAGCAGCCTCACCAGAGCTCTCCACTCGCTTGCCGTTATGCTCGCAACCTCTTCCTGCGCGCGCCGAGCCACTTGCCGTCTTTGCTCGCGCGCGCTCTCTCACTGGCCTCGCACGCCTCAACCATACCACCAAAGGCATTCTACGAAGACAGACCAATCAATCGATCCCAGCGGAAATATCGAACCATCTAACATTGTTAATAAATTACGTGAAATGTAACCAACGTTAACATCATCCATGTAAATCGCTAAAAATCAATGTTCTAGCACACAGTTTACAAGTCATTTACGTAGATGATCTTAACATTGGTAGCATTTCACGTAATTTACATTTCACGATGTACAGTGCTCCGCAACTCGTCTGAAGTTACTATATTACTACAGGAAAATGCCCTATTTTTGAAGACGACATGCGTACATGTCGTGGGATGTTTACGTCTGACATATGCTGAAGCAAAATCTTTTGCTATACCACTTGACAATGGTCCAAAGGCCGAAACTGCAATTGTGAAATAAATAATTTCTACAGTCGAAAGTGAATATGATGTCCTTGTTGTTGTTGTTGTTGTTGTGGTCTTCAGTCCGAAGGCTGGTTTGATGCAACTCTCCATGCTACTTTATCCTATGTGAACCTCTTCATCTCTTAATAACTACTTAACCTACATCCTTCTGTATCTGCATACTGTACTCATCTCTTGGTCTCCCTCTACGATTTTTAACGGCCACGCTTCCCTCCAATGCTAAATTGGTGATCTCTTGATGCCTCAGAGTGCGTCCTACCAACCGATCCCTTCTCCTAGTCACGTTGTGCCACAAATTCCTCTTCTCCCCATCTCTGTCCAGTATCTCCTCATCAGTTACATTATCTACACATGTAATCTTCAGCATTCTTCCTTAACATCACACTTCGAAAACTTCCAATCTCTTTTTGTCCAAACTTTTTGTCGTCCAGGTTTCACTTCTATACACTGGCTACACTCCAGACAAACACTTTCGAAAAGAACTCCTTAACACTTAAATCTTTTTTCGATGTTAAAAAATTCCTCTTCTTCAGAAGCGCTTCTTTTTGCATTGCCAGCCAAAATTTTATATCCTCCCTGTTTCGGCCAGCATTAGTTAATTTGCTGGCGAAATAACAAAACTCATCTACTACTTTAAGTGGCTCGTTTCCTATTCTAATTCCCTCAGCATCAGCTGATTTAATTCGACTACATTCCATTATCCTTGTTTTGCTATTGTTTATGTTCATCATACATTCTCCTTTCAAGACACTGTCCATTCTGTTTAGCTGTTCTTCCAAGACCTCTGCTGTCTCTGACAGAATTACTGTATCACCGGCAAACCTGAAAGTTCCTATTTCTTCACTAGAACTTTAATTACCACTCCAAATATTTCTTTCGTTTTCTTTACTGCTTGTTCAGTAAACAGATCGAATAAAATTGGGGATGGGCTACAACACTGTCTCACTCCGTTCGCAATCCCTGCTTCCTTTTCATGCCCCTTGACTCTTATAATTGCCGTCTAGTTTCTGTGCAAGTTGTAAATAGCTTTTCGCTCCCTGTACTTTACCCCTGCTACCTTCACAATTTCGAATACAGTATTGCAGTCAACATTCTCAAGTGCTTTCTCTAAGTCTACAGATGTCATAAACGTAGCTTTATCCTTTTTAACCTATCATCTAAAATAAGTCGTAGAGTCAGTATTACCTAGCGTGTTCAGTATTTCTCTGGAATCTAAACTGAACTTCCCAGGGTTCGGCTTCTACCAGTTTTCCATTCTCCCGTAAGGAATTCGTGTTAGTTTTCTGCAACCATTACTTATTAATCTTATTGTTCGGTAATATTCACACCTGTCAGCACCTTTTTCCTTTGGAATTGGAATTCTTATATTCTTCTTGAATATACATACATCTTGCACGCCAGGTGGAATAGTTTTGTCATGGCTGGCTCTTCCACGCTATCAGTAGTTCTGGCGGAATGTCGTCTACTGCCGTTGCCTTATTTGGACTTATATCTTTCAATGCTCTATCAAATTCTTCTTGCAGTATCATATCTCCCATCCCACCTTCATCTACATTCTCTTCCTTTTGTATAACATTGTCTTCAAGTTCACCTCCCTTGTATAGACCCTCTGTATACTCCTTCCACCTTTCAGCTCTCCTTTAAGACAGGTTTTGCATTTGAGCTCTTGATATTCATAAAATAGCTTCTCTTTTCTCCAAAAAAACTCTCTAATTTTCCTGGTGGCGGCATCTGTCTTTCTCCTTACTTCTAAATCCTTACATATGTCCTCTAGTCAATCCTGCTTAGCCAGTTTGCACTTACTGTCAACCTCATTTTTAAACGTTTGTATTCCCTTGCTTCATTTACTCTATTTTTATATTTTCACCTTTCATCAGTTAAGTTCGGTACCTCTTCTATTATCCAAAGATTTCTACTAGGCCTTTCCTTTTTACTTATTTGATCCTCTGCTGCCTTCACTATTTCATCTCTTAGAGCTACTCAATCTTCTACTGTATTTCTTTCCCCTGTTCTAGTCAACCGTTGGCTAATGCGCCCTCTGACACTGTCAACAAGTTCTGGTTCTTCCAGCTTATCTAGTTTCCACCTCCTTAATTTCCTACCTCTTTCCAAGTCCTTCAGTTTTAATGTACAGTTCATTACCAATAAATTGTGGTCAGAGTCCACATCCGCCCATCAAAATGTATTACAGTTTAAAATCAGGTTCCTAAATCTCTATTTGACCGTCAAATAATCAATCTGATACCGTCCGGTGTCTCCAGGTCACTTCCACATATACAGTCTTCTTTTCTGAGTCTGAAACCAAGTGTTAGAGATGACTGATTTATGCTCTGTGCAAGATTTTACGAGATGGGCTTCCTCTTTCATTCCTTTCCCCTGTCCGTGTTCACCTACAACTTTTACTTCTTTTTGAGTTCCTACTACCAAACGGCTTTGCCGCAGTGGTCACACCGGTCCCCGTCACATCACCTTATTTAAGCGCTGTCGGGCTGGGCTAGCAGTTGGATGGGTGACCATTCTGTCTGCCGAGCGCTGTTGGCAAGCGGGGTGCACTCAGCCCATGTGAGGCCAACTGATAAGCTACTTGATTGAGAAGTAGCGGCTCCGGTCTCGTAAACTGACATACGGCCGGGAGAGCGGTATGCTGACCACATGCCCCACCATACCCGCATCCAGTGACGCTTCTGGGCTGAGGATGACACGGCGGCCGGTCCGTACCGTTGGGCCTTCATGGCTTGTTCGGGCGGAGCTAAGTTTCCTTTTCCTACTATCGAATCCCAGTCCCACAACAGAATAAAAGTTTCGTCTCAAGTATCTGAATAACTTCTGTTATCTCATCATACATGTCTTTAATCTCTTCATCATCTGCAGGGCTAACTGGCATATAAACTTGCACTACTGTAGTAGGCGTGAATTTTCCGTATATCTTGGCTAAGATAAAGCATTCACTATGCTGTTCACAGTAGCTTAAATTCATTCCTATCTCCATATTCAGTATTAAACCCACTCCTTCATTACCCCTGTTTCATTTTGTATATATAAACATGTATTCATCTGACCACAAGTCCTGTTCCTCCTGCCACCGAACTTCACTAATTGCCACTATATTTAACTTCAGCGTACCCTTTCCCCTTTTTAAATTTTCTAACCTGTCTGCCGGATTAAGGGATCTAATATTCCACCCGCCAATCTGTAGAACGCCAGTTTTGTTTTTCCTGATGACGACGACCTCCTGAGTAGTCCCCACCCACAGATCCCAATGGGGAACTATGCTAACGCGGGAATATTTTAACCAACAGAACGTCACTATCATTTAACTATGCAGCAGAGCTGCAGCCCTCGGGGAAACTTAAGCGTGTAGTTCCCCTTTGCCTTCAGCCGTTCGCAGTACCAGCACAGAAAAGCCGTTTTATAAAGTGAAGATGGAGAGGGGAAGAAAGGAAAGGAAAGGGGAGGGATCACGCCGGCCGCGGTGGTCTAGCGGTTCTGGCGCTGCAGTCCGGAACCGCGGGACTGCTACGGTCGCAGGTTGGATACCTGCCTCGGGCATGGGTGTGTGTGATGTCCTTAGGTTAGTTAGGTTTAAGTAGTTCTAAGTTCTAGGGGACTTATGACCTAAGATGTTGAGTCCCATAGTGCTCAGAGCCATTTGAACCATTTTTTTTTGGAGGGATCACTGCAGTTAGCTGCATCGGGACATTACGCGGAATCTGCGGCGACGAGTGAAAACGCGATGGCGCAGTGCTTACCGCACCTGCCTAGCAAGCGGTAGATCCCGCGGTCGAATCCCGGTCCGGTACACATTTTCAGCCGGCCGCGGTGGCCGGTCGGTTCTAGGTGCTTCAGTCTGTAACGGCCCTGCTACTACGGTCGCAGGCAGCCTCGGGCATGGCTGTGTGTGATGTCCTTAGGTTAGTTAGGTTCAAGTAGTTCTAAGTCTAGGGGACTGATGACCTCGGACGTTAAGTCCCATAGTGCTTAGAGCCATTTGAACCATTTGAACACATTTTCACTTGTCGCCGCCGATTCCGCGTAATGTCCCGATGCAGCTGAGAGCAGTGATCCCTCCCCTTTCCTTTCCTTTCTTCCCCTCTCCATCTTCACTTTACATATAGTGTACACAGACACTACATAATCATGTAAAAGCCATTTTGATTGACGTTACGAGGCTAGATCAGTCAATCATCTAGACTAGTATGATTGCACTGGTGTGCAAAACTTAAGGACGAAAGTAACTTTCGGATTATGTTTCACTGCCAACTAACATAGTTCGATGAACCATGGACAACATAGCTACAGTACAGTACAGAAGGCAGCTCAAAGAAAGACGCAATGACACGAACAGAAACGACACTATTATTCGAACACAATAAGTAAACATAAGTCAATGTGAGAATGGTTCCCTAGACTTTACAAAAGGTGGTACGTGGTTCTTAACGTGGGTGTGATCACCACGGACAGATGTACACGCCCTGCAACGTGCTCCCATGCCGGCAACATGCTTGGTGAGGGAGTTTTGTTGTAGGGCTTTCCTTTCTCCACCAGCGCGGTTGACAACTCCTGTGTGGTACTTGCTGCATGTGGTAGAGCTGCAGTACGTCACCCAACTCATCCCACAAGTGCGCGATGAGATTTAAGTGGAAGTAACGGGCACGCCAGTCCATTTGCCGAAAATCGTCTCTTTCCAAGAGATCCCTCAGCATGTACTGTTCGATGCGGTCGCGCATTGTAATCGGCACAAGGGAAGTTATGACCGAGTGCAGCTCTGAAAAGACGCCCTTGAGGAAGGAGCAGAGTGTCACAATAAATATGACCGACGAGTGTATGTTGTTCAAAGAGCTGGAGATCAGTACGCCAATGCAACGTTATGCGTCGCACACAGTAACATCTGGTCTACCAAAACGATCGTGTTCGACGGTGTTCTGGGTCCGTTATGTGTGCCCACTACTGGCAATATGACGGTTCATTCAGCATTGTTGAACATGATCGTTGTTAACTGTTGTCTTTGAACAGAAGTGTCATTTACGTTCGTCTCATTGCGTTTTTCGTTTAGTTACCTTCTGTACTATACCTCGTGAGTTTTATTCTGTGTATGGTCCAAGTTTCATCGAACTATGTTACTTGGAAGCGAATCGTTACGTGAAAGTTACTTTCGTTCTTACGTTTTGCACGTCAGTCCAGAACTGTGTTTTAATAGATCAGCGTTATTTATGAAGTAGTTTTGGCTGCTGTCATTGAGCCGTGGCTGGCACATGCTATGCGTTGGATAAAACCATGGTTGCTGTTCTGTGTTTAGTCTCCCGCGGTTATCGCGATTATGCTGTTATCCTCTCTTTCCGCGGGTGGCAGCAGTGGTCGGTATCGATATTCGCACCTTGGACTATCTTTGGCCTGGCGCTTATAGTTTCCGGCTGGGCTGTGTGCGGGCAGTTGCTCGGTTGGTGTGCAGCAGCGAGGAAATTTCCGTGGGGCGCAGTTTGGCTGGGCCTGCTGGTGGCCTCTATGTGGTGACGGAGTGGGTATTACTGTTCCCATTGCCACGAGGTTCGTGGCTCAGCGATTCTGGACATTAAAGTTGAGTTTTGACTTAATCTACCAGCAAGTCACGACTGTTCACATTGTGTCGTTTAGAGTTCGTTGTCGGCTGTTGGGATATTCCCACGAGCAACAACGTGTGTTTCCAAGTTGAAACTGAACTGAAGTGCGCCAGCGGAATCTTCTGCCTTATGGCAGTTAACGTTCCGGTTACCTGCCCTAGTTGTTAACGTAAATTCAGGCAGTGTATTTTCCTCATCGTTTTGTCACTGTCCAGCACGGTGTGTAGTTTGACAGCTCAATGTATAATTGGTTGTCCGCTCCAATACCTTCTACTTTGTTCCACTGAACTCCCTGTTGTGTGCTGGCCGGGTGAAGCGGAGGTTACCTTGTCGGTGGGTCCGTTGACTGTCTGTCAGTTGGGTTGTCGTCGGATCGACAATGGTTGGGCCGACTGCCTGTCTCACCTAAGCGAGGGTTAGTGTTGGAATTCCCGGCCGACCTTCAGAACTTCTGAGCGCCGTTGCGTGTACTGCCTTTTCTTGTTTGTTCTTGTTGTTTGTACTTGTATGGCTTCTATCCGATTATTGGATTAAGGTTGTTTTGCCCTTAAGGCGTCAGATGGTTTGGGCCTTCAGCCTAATTTAAGAACTGTTTTACGTAAAGCCTTTGGCAATTTAAAAATATATGTTATTGAGTCTTAAGTGTTTCAGCCGATTTTGAATTTAAGTTGTTTGCTCTTAAAGTGTCAGATTCTTTGGGCCTTCAGCCTAATTAAGGAACTGTTTTAAGATAAGGCTTTGCCTTCCAAATTTATGATTTTGGTTGAGCTGTAAGTTATTGGCTTTCAGCCGTTTTTTTAAATTAAAGTGGTCTTGCCCTTAAGGCATGAGATGATACGGCGCATTCAGCCGCTAATTAAGTTCCAAAATTACAGCTGTGTTTTCTTTAAAAAAAATTTCTTGGCTCTTTTAATGTTTGATCAAATAAGAGGTTGTATGTTCGAGTGTAACTGACTGCCGCTTATTTTGGCCCCTTTCCACAACTTAAACTACCCGTCCTGACCTGTGAGTTTAGCAGGGCGTCTCAGTCATCACCAGATCAAAACTTGGAGCCTATAATTCAGTGGTCAGTGTTAGTATTCATGGGGGCGTCAGCAACTCAACAGAAGTTTGTCAGTGCTCCTATTGGGCATGGGTTTCATTGATAATGACACTGAACCCCGTACACCTGTCCGGTAGTTATCCATCCTATCATCAGTACCTCTCCTCCACATTAGGGAACTCCCTTCCGTTCCCTCTTTATATTTTCCTCATCCCTTCTTCTCCCGGTACTATAACCCAGTCCACATACCTCTCCCCCCTTTCTATATTCTCACTACTCATCCCAACACCTACTTCCACGTCCACAGCTGTTTCCCAGCATACCTTTATATTCATGCCCACACCCTTCAGCTCTACAGAACACTTAACGTTTCCTCTGCTCAGAACCATTTTTCCCAGCGCTGTCATTCCAGCGTTTTAGTGTAGGTACAATGCTCCATTTTAAAGAACGTCACAGTCTCTGGGAAGTGTTTGAAATATGTATTTTTATCTCTGCCATTTACGCTTTCAATTTTTGCTTCTTAAACAAAGAAAATCAATAGTTTTGTATTAGTTACATACCTTAGAAATATATCATTTTACTGATTTTCAAAAGATCTGAAAAAACAAATTTCACTTTTTAATCATAACTGTTTCGCACTTATGTATCATATAAAGCTTGTGGCTGACGAGTGGGACGTTCTACAAATTACAGCCCACTCTCTGCCCTTATGGGGGGACGGGGACGAAATAACAATAACGAAAAAAACATGTTGCTCTTTTCGCTCACTCCTGTATGAATCATAACAAGGTGTAAGCATAATTTTTTATATTAGTTGTTAATGCCCAAGGGAACACGAATAGGTAATTACTGATCTGTACTAATAACAAATCTGTAAAACCACTGCGTCTGTCTGTTTGTCTTTGAACACGCTATTCACAATAATTACCAGACGAATTTTCGTGGGGTTTCCGCAAGTATCTTGAGCATAGTTTTGGGCACCGTATTGGCTTTCGTCCATCAAAATCGGATCACGAAAAAAACATAGTGATTTAAATTCTTACCAAAACTTTTGTTTGTGTGTCTGTCTGAACGCGATAATCTCCAAAACTGCTGTATGGATTTTTATGGGGTTTTCGCTGGTTATTTGCTTAGCTAGGGGCACCGTTTAGGCTATATCAAATCAAAATCAGATCATGAAAAAAATTATTCATATATATTATAAAATGTATGTATTTATGATTGTCCTCGGACACCACTAGACCGACTTCAGCTAAACCTGCTACACATATCGGTCACTGTCTGGAAAGGCAAAGTAAGGGGGCGGGGGGAGGGGGAGGGGGGGGGAGATGGAAAAGAAGTATAGCCCACGACGCGCGGCTAATCAGATTTTATTCATCCAGTGTTTGAGAATAAGAGCATATAGTGACTTGAAACAAACTTTACGAATAATTTCAAACCTTCACGAACGTTTGGTCGCTGACATCTGCCACATAATGATGAAAGGAAAAAAAAATACCGTTTGTTAGAATTTCGCTGTTCAGCTTCGTATCAGGCTTGACGTTTTAATTTATTACTTCTTTACTAACTATATTCGCGACACATTTGCAGACAATGCTCACACATACCACTGAATGTACATGCAAAATCGTATCTAAGAACGACACATACTTCGTGTTATATGACTTCGTAAACAGATGCGTGAAAAACTGCCGCATCATGAATGACGTTTAAATTTATTATTACTAACGTGCTGATTGATTTCGATGAAATTTTGTGAGGAGATAGCTTGAAACCTGAGGAAGAGCATGGGCACTTTAGTAAAGAAACTTATTTATTTGAAGAATATTACGCGAATTAGGGGAAAATATTTACTCTTTGAAACAGCTGTTTACTCTTTGACATTTGAAATTTGTCATATTTGTGAAAATGCTTTTGTTGGTTTATAAGTGCTAAGCAAGCAGTACGATTCAAAGTGATGAACACAACGCTTATACAATCTTCACTGTCTTTATTCCATACTTTCACCCTATTTGTTGCATAATGTACACACTGAGGTACTGAGCACATTATCCAGTATTTGCTAACGACAGAACTTAGTGGCTTGCAACTGACTTTACACATGACTTCAGACCTCAACGAAATTTTTTCTTACTGAAAACCCCCACAAAATGATGGAAGGAAAAATGTTTATCTTTTACCACATTTACACTGTGTATACATTAAAAGTCTTGATTTTGCCTGATCTGATTACATTTACATTTATTGCTTCCTTGCTACTAACTCTTCTCCCAATAGATTTATCAGACAGTGCCCACATTCGCTGCTGAATTTATCTACGAAATTATGATGCGAAGTTCAGAAGATATGAGGGAACAAGGAGATGGGCAGAGAGGGGAAGCAGTAGCTGGACAGAGAAAGTAAAGAGGAGGAGATGGGCATAGAGAGGGGGGGGGGCGGGCGGCAGGGGGACATGAAAGGAGGAGATGTGCAGAGAAAGGGGAAGTAGCAGATGGAGAAGAGAGGCACGAGTAGCAGATGGGCAGAGTGGCAGGAGATGGAGAGAGAGTTGGACGAGATGGACAGAGAGAAGGCGGAGAAGGAGATGGGCAAAGAAGTTGGGCACAAAGAGGGAGATTCAGGAGATGGACTAGCATAAATACATACGAAGGCAAAGGTGCACACCTAGTAATTAAATACAGTGTATTTTTAAAAAAGGTGTGGTCTATACAGGAAAATTCTTTTAAGGCATAACATGCTGAGTTGTATTAGTCAGACATTCAGTGAGACAATCTTAGCGTCAAATGATGAGGGGAAAGTGTCGAGAGGCGTTTGGAAATCTAAGAAACACAAAATGTACCTCGTCACTTGCATCTACTGTCTGCAGGGTATCGTGTATTAAAAAAGCGAGAAGTTTCCGCTTGCTGTTTCTCTCGAAACTTCCCAGGATCTCCACCGTTACCTCTGATACTTCAGAAAACAAATGAATTAAATTACTCTTCCACTTTCACTTATTTGGTCGATGTTCCTGAAACTTGCGTGAAAACATAGTTCACCGTCGGGAAACTGCCGCGCACGACACACAGTTCCCCTTATTAATGTGGGCAGCACCTTCCCAGCTGTTCAGGCGTTTATCAATATCAATGGGAGAGAAAAAAACACATCTCTTCGACCTTTAAGTCCCACCCCTTCTCCCTCTGCCTGAACCCCCCCCCCCTCTCTCTCTCTCGCTCTCTCTCTGTCACACACACACACACACACACACACACACACACACACACAAGATTTCCTTCAAACACCGAGCGCTCACACCAGGAGATACCGAGCTGTGGTGAATACCCGCCGATTAAAATAAGCACCTGTCTCGGCAGTCCCCCCCCCCCCCCCTCGCGCGTGTTCGCGGCCTGCAGACGGATGGCGCGCTTTCGCCGGTCCTTGTAATTAAGCACGTCCGCGGCCTGAGACTGCTGCAGCCCCAGCTATAACGAGCAGCCGATGAGAACGAATTACAGCCGTCGGTTGCCCTGTGATTCCCTGATGAGCGCTAACTGTGCGGCCGGCCTCGAGCAAGTGTTGATGAGGCTGCCCTCCGAGGCAGGCTGTTAATTACGGGTGCGAAAACGCATGTGTTTCCGTCCGCATGGCGAAAACTCGATAAATTACAACACCGTTAGGGATGTGTATTTTAACACACTTTCATTTTGCTTCGATTCCTACTCTATGTTGAGCATTATCGCGAATCAGATCTGAATCCTGTTTCATGATTAATTGTAGTCACAGAAAATCGCCAGTTACCTTTATTTTACACATTTTACACCATTCGTCTTAAGGGATATACAAAGCACAGTGCGGAATTAAGCGACAATCAGTAATAAAATGAAATAATTATAATAAGGCATAAAATGCACATATTAGTAGAGCGTTGCCGATTCTGGGCCAATGGGGGAGCATTGTTCTCTTTATGCAATCAAGCCACCCAGTTGCACTAGCCTAATTTAATGGCCCTAATGTAAACAAACTCTTCGCCTGGGGGCATGTTTTGTTTATTCAGGTCGTAAAAAATGGTTCAAATGGCTCTGGGCACTATGGGACTTAACATCTGAGGTCATCAGTCCCCTAGAACTTAGAACTACTTAAACCTAACTAACCTAAGGACATCATACACATCCATGCCCGAGGTAGAATTCGAACCTGCGACCGTAGCAACCGTCTGGTTCCGGACTGAAGCGCCTAAACCGCTCGGCCACCGCGGCCGGCTTCAGGTCATAATTAATGGTCAATAGCTGTCATGATAAATACCATAATTTATGGGCAACATGGCGGCCTTGGTTCATGTTTGCTCAGGTGTTCAAGGCTTTTAGCTTAAAGAGGTAACTATCATTTTTACGAATAATTTGTAATAAAAAAAATGCCCCACCGCCCCTACTGAGCTGCTATCTGTTCCTCCCCCCCACACCGCCTCCACCTGTCCCTAGTGTCCTGAGACTGTCATTTTTAATCTCAACTTCACTGGAGCAACAGCAGTACTGCATTCAGGTGATATTCCAAATTTCCAGCGCAGCATAGCACATATGTTTCACTTCTAATTTTGCCACACTTTTTATGAAGATACATTTAAATATGGCTTCTGTTGCTATTTGCCCCTACTTTTTACGAAGATACACGTACGTATTGGTTTCACGACTAGTTTCACCTTTTCTTAGACAAGCAGCTCAGGTCGTCAGAGCTGTTCTACCGCTTTTTCCCCACTTTTTTTATGAAGGTGCACGTAAATATGCTTTTTGTGGCTAAATTGCCCGTTTTACCAAGAACCCCCCCCCCTCATGAACCATGGAGCTTGCTGATGGTGGGGAGGCTTGCATGACTCAGCGATACAGATAGCCGTACCGTAGGTGCAACCACAACGGAGGGGTATCTGTTGAGAGGCCAGACAAACGTATGGATCCGGAAGAGGGGCAGCAACTTTTTGGTAGTTGCATGGCAATAGTCTGGATGATTGACTGATCTGGCCTTGTAACATTAACCAAAACGGCCTTGCTGTGATGGTACGATGAACGGCTGAAAGCAAAGGGAAACTACAACCGTAATTTTTCCCGAGGATATGCAGCTTTACTGTATGGTTAAATGATGATGGCGTCCTCTTGGAAAAAAATATTCCGCAGGTAAAATAGTCCCCCAGTCGGATCTCCGGGCTCGAACTACTCAGCAGGACGTTGTTATCAGGAGAAACAAACCGGCGTTCTACGGATCGGAGCGTGGAAAGTCAAATCCCTTAATCGGACAGGTAGTTTAGAAAATTTAAAAAGGGAAATGGATAGGTATAGTGGGAATTAGTTAAGTTCGGTGGCACGAGGAACAAGACATCTAGTCAGGGGAATACAGGGTTATAAATACAGAATCAAATAGGGGTAATGCAGGAGTAGGTTTAATAATGAATAAAAAATTGGAGTGCGAATAAGCTACTATGAACGGCATAGCGAAGGCATTGTTGTAGCCAAGATAGACACGAAGCCCACCCCTACCACAGTAGTACAAGTTTATGTGCTATCTATCTCCGCAGATGATGAAGAGATTGAAGAAATATGTGACGTGATAAAAGAAATTATACAGATAGTTCAGGGAGACGAAAAGTTAATAGTCATGGAGGATTGGAATCCGATAGTAGGGAAAGGAAGAGAAGGAAAAGTATACAAGATGAATATGGACTGGGGGTAAGGAATGAAAGAGGAAGCCGCCTGGTAGAATTTTCCGCAGAGCATAACTTAATCATAGCTAACACTTGGTGTAAGAATCTTGGAAGAAAGCTGTATACGTGGAAGAGGCCTGGAGGCACTGGAAGATTTCAAATAGATTATATAACGGTAAGACAAAGATTACATTTCCAGGGGCAGATGTGGACTCTGACCACAATTTATTGGTTATGGAATGAAGAAACTGCTAAAAGGTACAAATTTAAGGAGGTGCGACCGGGATAAAATAAAAGAACGAGAGGTTTTAGAGAGTTACAGAGAGAGCAGTAGGAAACGATTAACAAATACAGGGGAAAGAAATACAGTAGAAGAAGAATGGGTAGCTTTAAGAGATGAAATACTGAAGGGAGCAGAGTATAAGCTCCCGTCTCCGTGGAGATTATATGGGTTAATTAATGATTATTGTGTTACAATCCTCTTGTTGTGGTTGACCGTGTATATCGAGACTTCGTTCATTGTTAAATGGAATGGTGTGGTACTAACTGATGGAGACGCATTAAGAACTGGTAAGATTTAATTTATTTCCTTTATCACACTGCATAAACATTAGCACACTATTATTCGAACTGTGTGCCGCTACTACTAAACATGGTGTGGGTGTGTCTTTGTGTGTATGTTCCACATCTCCTCGTAAACCACAGGACCGATTTCAACCGAACTTGATACACGTATCCCTCATTCAACAATCGCTGTTGGGGTAAAAGCACCTACCTATCATACATAGTTCAGAAGATATGACACCATAAACGAGATGCCTGAAAAACTTCCGATCATGCATGAGGTTTTAATACATTTATTCTTTATTATTACGACAGTCCTACACTCGCGGCAACTTACGGAAATGCCTAGCACCTGGTAGGGCTTCAGTTGCGAAGCTCAAACGGCGAGAACAATAGCTGTGTACATAACTATGAAAAGGCGTTGCCATAGAGACGTTTACAAAATCACATTGTAGATAGGGGAAATAGCTGTACTTATACATTTGTACATTACGCATATTTCTTTGTACGACTGTTTCATAAATTCCGAATAGTTTTCACGAATATATGAAAATGAAATTTTTTCGGTATTACACTACAAACACAGTTAATTTTTTGTTTTCATTTCTAAAAAATATTGGCAAACTTAGTTCGTCAACTAAATCATTTTATAAATTCTATTTGTGCTTTCGACAAATTTTAGAAGCAGTATTCTAGTTCAATCCTTCATCCAGATTTCACTGTACGAATAGATGTAGTTGAGTAAACGTATATTTTGGAGAGTTTTCGGATTATTTCGTAGTAAACCGACCGTTGCCGGCCAGAGTTGCACATTTTGCAAATTTCGGCAGCAAAATATGTTTTCAGACTCCTTCACTGCAGTGTTGGTACCTACGTAATCAGTGGAATATTTCCACCTCTTTCCAGTCATGCATGTAATATGCCAGTCCAAATTACTGACGTGTCAGAAAAGAAGAAGGATTGAAAGTGACCAATATGCAGGGCCCTAGTGCTAGATAAGACAAACAGCGCCAACTCTTCCTCACTACAAGTTCCATAGCATATGTCGGTGCGACTCCGCTCGCTACCTTAGGCAGCATCCAATGACGTCAAAAATCGACTGGATACATATAAACTGTTGGGCTTGCTGAACTTGTTCGAGTCTCTAACTGGTCTCTGAAGTTCGTTAAAACCTCTAGTGATGTCTCCAGCGTTAGAAGACGAAACGCTAGGCAGAGAATTATATCTTGGACCATGTCCTTATGCCCGTAAAACAATTATCAGGGATCACACAAATACTGGCCATGATAGCCTGCGGTCTGTGATTAATGCTGAGACCTAATATCCATTTAAATGGACACAGACTTTTTCAGTGCAGAATTGTAGATATAGATTCTGTAGGAGCCCAACCCGCTGCATATCCATCTGGATAGTTCTGCAGTGCCACATGGTGTTCCGTTATCCAACTTCATACTGTTGTAGTTCCTGTGGGCGCTCATTGTGGAAACCGGACGTGGCTGTTCAGACCAGCACAGGCACTGGAAGGTGTAGGATTACCTATTTCGTCTCCTCCCCCAAATAAACCAATCGTCTGTGTGGCTCTACTTTTATAAATGGCTCTACCACTACTATACTCGTCTAGTTAACAAGTCGAAATGTATGGTATTTTCGTTCACAAATTTGCACGTTTTTAGGGGGCGGTGATTTTTCTACCGTACGGCAATGCAACATGGTAAAAAACAGGTCCCTCATTATTGCTTTTACCTCATAAACTACAAGGTGTACAACTTTACTTCCGCCGTATGCCGATAGGTGGCGACAACGGTAAGTAGCAGTCGAAAGAAACAGATCGCAGACGTCAGGCAGTTAGCTTGGACCTCGGTCAACGTAACCTCATTCAGCCATTAATCGGTTTGTGTCTGCATCATAAAGTTGTTCTCGATTGAAAATGTCTGTTTACGAGCCTGATTCTCGCCATTTGCGGGAGGTGTCACTGTTTTGTTTCAGTATGAAGAAAACAGCGGCTGAGTCTCATCGAATGCTCTCAAGTACGTATGGTAAGGACGCTACTAGTGAATGAACGTGTCGTGAGTGGTTTCAACGCTTCAAGAACGGTGATTTTAACGTCGTAGACCGGCATAATGGTGGAAGAGAGAATGTTTTCGAAGATACAGAAGTGGGTACATTGCTGAGTGAAGACTCGTGTCTATGTCAAGAAGAATTGGCATTTCAAAACGTCTCAAGGCTATGGGCATGATTCAGGAAGAAGGAAATTCGGTCCCGTGTGAGCTGAAACAGAGAGACGTTGAACGGCGTTTGTGTGTTTGTGAACAGTTGCTTCAGAGGCAAAAACGGAAGGGATTTCAGGATCGTATTGGGACCGGCGACGAAAAATGGGTTCATCACGATAACCCTAAACGCAAAAAATCATGGGGATACCCCGGCCATGCTACCACGTCGACGGCCAAACCCAATATTCACGGCTCCACCAAGTGAAACAATCACAGGTGCTCGTTATCGAACGCAATTAATGCGTTTGAGCAGAGCATTAAAAGACAAACATCCGCAAGTCAGCGAGAGGAACCATAAAGTGGTCTTGCAGCACGACAACGCTCGACCCCACGCTGCAAAAGAGGTCAAAACGTACTTGCTAAAATGGGAAGTCTTACCCCACTCGCTGTAGACATTTCTCCCTCTGACTATCACCTGTTTAGGACAATGGCGCATGGCCTGGCTGACCAACAATTTCGAAGTCACAAATTGGATCGATTCGTGGATCGCTTCAAAAGATGAACTGGCTTTTTTTTTTTTCGACTCGGGATTCGTACACTGCCCGAAAGATGGGAGAAAGTAGTGGCCAGCGATGGAAAACACTTTGAATGATACATGCGTAACCAATTTGTTTCATTAAAGCCTCAAATGTTGGGAAAAAACGGCGGAAGCAAAGTTATACACCTTTAAGTATTTGCACAAAAAATGTCGTTAGGATGTTCTATAGAATTCTTGGAAAGCTATTCGGAACTACAGTCTTTTTTCTTTGTTATGTTCTCTTCTTTTAAATTGGCAAATAATTTTATTACAAGTTTAAAATTTCCCCAAGTAATACTGATTTTTCCCGAAATTCTGCAGAACTGTTCAAATTTTGTACATATAACTCAAGAACTAAAACGTATCTATCAAATCTCTGAAAAAAAGCGTATTTCTCGAAAGCCGGGTGCCGTCTTCACCGAACTCACAAAATTCTGCAATAATGTCCGACGCCGACATCAGTCCACATAGTTTTGATTCACAGACGTGCCATAATCGAAGCTGCTCCGTTGTCGACTGGGCGGCTATGTGAAGATGCGCAGCAATCTCGGAACAAGAATAGCCGGCATTACCGAGAATATTTTGCACGCAGATATTCCCTCGAGAAGACGTTGCTCGTCGTATTTCATTGGCTTCTGTCATACCCTCGTATCCATTCATCTAGAGAGTCCAAAAAATGACACTTGAACAAGATTAACAGATGCCACTTGACATAAAGGATCTGCTTCTTGAAACCATCTCCCAGTGGACAATCCGACAGCTACACTTCGGAAAGCGATAATGACACAAGTGACGCATGTGACTGATAAATGTACAGTATCGAGTAAAACATTTCGACACATCGATTTCCGCACCTCATTCGTTACCAACGACCTCACAGTCCTTTATAAAATACCCTTCACTCGAGTCCGCTAAATTTATAATTTTTGATCCGCCAAACTGGATCACCCATTTTGAATTTTGTAATTCTGGCTACCCATGAATCTATAAAAAAAACACAGTTTTTTAGGATCCATTTACCTATTATGTCCAAGTTTTGAACCTAACTGTGCGGTGGGCCAAAACAATAGGTCGCTCATGTCAGCGGATTCTCCAACTCATGACGTCGATAGAACGATTCCCTACTTGTCTCTGCTCCGATTACATACTTTTCTTATGGCCTCCCGTGTTCGCAACGTCAGCAGGCGGAATTCACTCTCGGCAGTCGACAGTGGTCGCAATCTTTTAACTCATCAACTTATACACTCCTGGAAATTGAAATAAGAACACCGTGAATTCATTGTCCCAGGAAGGGGAAACTTTATTGACACCTTCCTGGGGTCAGATACATCACATGATCACACTGACAGAACCACAGGCACATAGACACAGGCAACAGAGCATGCACAATGTCGGCACTAGTACAGTGTATATCCACCTTTCGCAGCAATGCAGGCTGCTATTCTCCCATGGAGACGATCGTAGAGATCCTGGATGTAGTCCTGTGGAACGGCTTGCCATGCCATTTCCACCTGGCGCCTCAGTTGGACCAGCGTTCGTGCTGGACGTGCAGACCGCGTGAGACGACGCTTCATCCAGTCCCAAACATGCTCAATGGGGGACAGATCCGGAGATCTTGCTGGCCAGGGTAGTTGACTTACACCTTCTAGAGCACGTTGGGTGGCACGGGATACATGCGGACGTGCATTGTCCTGTTGGAACAGGAAGTTCCCTTGCCGGTCTAGGAATGGTAGAACGATGGGTTCGATGACGGTTTGGATGTACCGTGCACTATTCAGTGTCCCCTCGACGATCACCAGTGCTGTACGGCCAGTGTAGGAGATCGCTCCCCACACCATGATGCCGGGTGTTGGCCCTGTGTGCCTCGGTCGTATGCAGTCCTGATTGTGGCGCTCACCTGCACGGCGCCAAACACGCATGCGACCATCATTGGCACCAAGGCAGAAGCGACTCTCATCGCTGAAGACGACACGTCTCCATTCGTCCCTCCATTCACGCCTGTCGCGACACCACTGGAGGCGGGCTGCACGATGTTGGGGCGTGAGCGGAAGACGGCCTAACGGTGTGCGGGACGGTAGCCCAGCTTCATGGAGACGGTTGCGAATGGTCCTCGCCGATACCCCAGGAGCAACAGTGTCCCTAATTTGCTGGGAAGTGGCGGTGCGGTCCCCTACGGCACTGCGTAGGATCCTACGGTCTTGGCGTGCATCCGTGCGTCGCTGCGGTCCGGTCCCAGGTCGACGGGCACGTGCACCTTCCGCCGACCACTGGCGACAACATCGATGTACTGTGGAGACCTCACGCCCCACGTGTTGAGCAATTCGGCGGTACGTCCACCCGGCCTCCCGCATGCCCACTATACGCCCTCGCTCAAAGTCCGTCAACTGCACATACGGTTCACGTCCACGCTGTCGCGGCATGCTACCAGTGTTAAAGACTGCGATGGAGCTCCGTTTGCCACGGCAAACTGGCTGACACTGACGGCGGCGGTGCACAAATGCTGCGCAACTAGCGCCATTCGACGGCCAACACAGCGGTTCCTGGTGTGTCCGCTGTGCCGTGCGTGTGATCATTGCTTGTACAGCCCTCTCGCAGTGTCCGGAGCAAGTATGGTGGGTCTGACACACCGGTGTCAATGTGTTCTTTTTTCCATTTCCAGGAGTGTAGAAAAGGAGCAAACAAATTCCATCAATGAGCGACGAAAAACAGAAAAACTATGGTGACTACATGCTCTCGGGGTACAAAACAGCAAGATTAATCATAGACTGCAAGTTTTTCCGGCCGGTATTTCTGTAATTGCTGTTACTTGTTTTATGGGCATAATGCCGTGGTTCAAGGCATAATTATCTGCCTACAGTTCCGTCTTCTAGTGCTTTAGACATCATCAGAGGCTTTAACGAAGCAGTTATAGACTCGAACAAGTCCAACAAGCCAAACATTTGATATCCTCCTGAGTTCCGGGGCGAAGTTCATGGAGAAAATTTGTTAAATATTTGAAAAACTAGATTAAACTGGCATAAATTATACTGTTCCAAAAAAGAAAATTCGTATTTTTCACCAGACCATGTTTATACCGCATATCCATTTCAATGGACGTTGGGTCGTCATGACTACAAGTAACTGCACAGATGTTATTGTTACAAATGTTCTTCTTCTGCATATCTCATGCAAGTTTGGTAACTGCAGAGGGAAGAATGCTCACAGAATGTATCTGTCTTTTTCTCTTTTATAAAAATTACGTAAAATTACAAACTTATTGAAACAATAAAAAAATCATACTGATGAAATTAAACATCTACACAGAACCAATTGAATATTCTCTTCAGTACAGAAATCTTGGACATAAAAGAGAACACATGTTTGAAATAAATTGAAATACAAACGATTTACAGTAAAAGATAAATTCTGAACAGACCTACCTAACGCAGATTCAAAACAAAAGTCATTGTGTACAATATTTTGCAAAACATTTGTTTTCTGCTGTAACGCAAAAATACTTCATGCAAGCGTGAAGCAACACTTCTGATTTCTTCATATAACCAATGTTTTTGCATCTTTTACTGCTTTTGATAGTCATCATTACTGGTTGGTTGGTTTGTGGGATTAAAGGGACCAGACTGCTACGGTCATCGGTCCCTTCATCATTACTGGTAAATACATTTTTCTGACCTGGGGTACCAGGAGATGTGGGCTCACATTTTTTTCTTAGGAGGCACATCATCCTAACTACCTGAGACTTATTTGGTTGTACCTCCTTCTGAGAAAAAAATACTCAGTAACACTAATTTTAAAAGCTAAGAACTGCACTATGCCCTTTCTTTACGCTTTGATATCAAATTCGCCGATTCTGTGCTGAATCCAACTATTGGCAACTGCAAGATCTAAGAAACAGAAAATTGTTCTGATGATCCATGTTTTGATCCCACTACAAATTCTGTAATGACTGCTCATTCTGTCAATCAATTCATTTCCTCTCATGTTCTTATTCTATTCAGAAATTATTCTTGGACAGGGCACAGCTACGTACTGTTCATCTTTTTTCGACCATTTTCGACACCTCCTCTGGATGTATTCCTAATTTCGTTCCGTCAGATCGTTTAACAACGCATAATGCACAATCCCGACACACGTATTGATCTGATGACCCTCTTCCAAATCTGCTCACAGATTTATCATCCATCATACGCACGTTTACTGCAATCCTTTATTTCACTGTTGTTCCAGTGGATGCTATTTTTTATCTTCAGGTGTATCTGACAGGGCCAAGGCTGTGAAGGCTGGGTCAAAAATGCATGAGTTCCCTCATAAAGAGATGCACACACAGAGCAACACCTAGGCCCCTACATTTCTCACTATCTTCTGGAAATGTTCCCTTCCCCTGGTACACCGCAAAATCTAGTCCAGAAGGAAGAGCAAGTATAAAATTTGAATTAGGTTTGCCCCTAACAAATTGTTTCATGCTACATACACCAGTAAACGGTATAATTTGTTCACCAATGGCTGCAGTAGTACTCCTTGGCAATTTCAGACATCCTTCCTGTACTCTTTCCATAATTAGCCTAACTTTCCTCAACTTCTCCTTCTTCTGCTCTTCTGCAGAGATGGAATTATCATCTACAACTTTTAAATTACTTTTAACTGTGGAATACCTGTCTCCACAAATTCTGTCAGCTATTGCTCGGACACTAGTAATTTTCACCCAATACATTTTAATCCTTGGATATTCTAGACACCAATTAAAATACCCATTTCAGTGGGGGAAACACTGAGTGACTTTCTTGTATCTTGGATGTATATTTGTAAACTGAGCCATATTTGTAACATTGGTCCCCACACAAAGGAAATTTTTTAGCCTATGATTTTTGGTAATATCAGTAATACTTTAGTTTCAAGTCGATATAAGATATTACACCAAATGAAAATGTTGTAGACATAGCTTCTCGTGTGTTATGCATCTTATTTTATCATGACAGTTAGGCAAGATCGCTGTCCAGTATTAAACAGGCCACGCAAAACAATATTCGAAAAATGTGTCGTTGTCAAATTCACTGTTTACCATTAACCGTCAAGGCACGTATTATATCAATTTGAAACTGGATAGGCGATAGGGTATTGGACGCCTGCGCGTCATCACAGAACGTGAAGGAATGGAAATCTGTGGCAGATCTGACTAGAGTACAATGAAGGTGCACACAAAGATGTTACGGTGCACACCATTCAGGGCACATTTTCTTCAAACGGGCCTACGCAACAGACGATCGCAATGTGTTCCCGTGTTAATCAGATGACATCGTCAGTTATGGCTGCCGCGGGTGTGGAATGACCGAGATAGAACTACGGATCCGTGGAAACGTGTCATCTGGTCGGATGACTCATGTTTCTTGTACTGTCGTACAGAGATCACGATGCGAGGCCAGACTCAGCAATACGAATCGATACCTCAGACACTATCGAGGGCTCGCTGCGATCAGCAGTAACCAATGGGAGACGGTCGAACAGACCATGTTTCGCTCTCAGCACCGCAGCGCCCTCACGCTGGCAAGGGTTCAGCCCAGTTTGTGACCTCTGCTTCAGCAGCCAGCAGCATATAGTAGGCCAGTGTCAGTCCAAGTCTCAGTATGACATGTACTTGTGTCAACGTTGAACGTCGTATTTCAAGGGAAAACGATGTGAGTCTTTGCATCGTGTGAAGCAGTCATATTCAATGGCAGTTGTAAATACGAGGTGTGGCTAGAAAAAAACCGGACTAGTACTGGTGAAACAATAAAACGAATGCAATAAGGCTGAAAGTCGCGTGGCCTGTCACGTGACTCTCGCTCCGCCTACTGCTCGAGTTTCATCTGCCTCCTGCACTCAGTCTGCCCGTGGCGTCTGTTTTAAGTAGTTGACGTTTTGTCTGTGCGTCGGAAAATGTTGAGTGTACAGAAAGAACAGCGTGTTAACATCAAATTTTGTTTCAAACTAGGAAAATCTGCAAGTGAAACGTTTGTAATGTTACAACAAGTGTACGGCGATGATTGTTTATCGCGAACACAAGTGTTTGAGCGGTTAAAACGATTTAAAGATGGCCGCGAAGACACCAGTGATGACACTCGCACTGGCAGACCATTGTCAGCAAAAACTGATGCAAACATTGAAAAAATCGGTAAACTTGTTCGACAAGATCGCCTTTTAACAATCAGAGCAGTGTCTGAGTTAACAGGAGTTGACAAGGAAAGTGTCGAACAAGTTTACCGATTTTTTCAATGTTTTCATCAGTTTTTGCTGACAATGGTCTGCCAGTGCGAGTGTCATCACTGGTGTCTTCGCGGCCATCTTTAAATCGTTTAAACCACTCAAACACTTGTGTTCGCGATAAACAATCATCGCCGTACACTTGTTGTAACATTACAAACGTTTCACTTGCAGATTTTCCTAGTTTGAAACAAAATTTGATGTTAACACGCTGTTCTTTCTGTACACTCAACATTTTCCGACGCACAGACAAAACGTCAACTACTTAAAACAGACACCACGGGCAGACTGAGTGCAGGAGGCAGATGAAACTCGAGCAGTAGGCGAAGCGAGAGTCACGTGACAGGCCACGCGACTTTCAGCCTTATTGCATTCGTTTTATTGTTTCACCAGTACTAGTCCGGTTTTTTTCTAGCCACACCTCGTATTCTACGCTCTTCTGTGGCAAGGAACTGTCTCGAGTTAAGTAAATCTTTTTGTTCCGTCGTGTAACTAAATGAACTAATATTTCATGTGTTTTAGTTAAGGATAACCGATCTGCAACAACATGCATAGAATCCAGTGTTGTGACCGAAACGTTGTAGTTTTGTCTGGTCACAACATTTCTATTACGTGGTCGATGGCCGTGCCCGAATACGCCACGGACGCAGGCCGATAGGGCCAGCGTTATGTTTTGGGGGACACTCAGCTGGGCTTCCATGGCACCTGTCGAAGAAATCCAAGGCGGCACGAGAGCAGTGGGCTGGGTGAGTATTTTTGCGGACCATGTGCTTCCCATCATGCTTGATGTCTTTACTGATGGTCATGGCACCTACCAGCACTAACTGTCCACATCTGAAGTCCAGAATCGTGCTATAGTGACTTGAGGAACATCACACTGAATTCTCTTTGACGTCCTGGCCGCTGATATGAACTGATTGGATCTCACATAGTGAATATACGAGGGTCACTCCAAAAGAAATGCACATTATCTTTGTAAAAATATAGTTTTCATTCTGCATGTGTGAAGGTTTTACGGTGTGTAGGTACATCCTTCCCGCTTGTTTTCAAACTTACAAGGGGAGGCCGCCAATTGTGAAATTCAGATTCGATTCATACTGCGCATAATAAAAGCTCACGGCCGGAGGTGTAATGTGGCAAAGCACCAAGATGCACTTCTCAGCCGTTGTCGAGAAAATCGACAGTTAAAAGAAACCGTTGCCATGAAATACTGTCTACGATTAACAATTTTCTACAGCGTCGTGGTGCAGCGGTAAGCGCTCGTGTTCGTAATCCGAAGGTCGCCGGATCGAATCTCGCACGATGCAACCTTTTTTTTTTAGTATTTGTTTCTTGTAATTCAAATGTGTATATACACACACATATATATATATATATAATTCCCGGCAATCAGTTGCAACAGTTATGCATATAATAAGTTAATGAAAGTCGTTTCTCGTGGAACAACTGGCGTTCCCGGGTTCGATTCCCGGCGGGGTCAGGGATTTTCTCTGCCTCGTGATGGCTGGGTGTTGTGTGCTGTCCTTAGGTTAGTTAGGTTTAAGTAGTTCTAAGTTCTAGAGGACTTATGACCACAGCAGTTGAGTCCCATAGTGCTCAGAGCCATTTGAACCATTTTTGAACAACTGGCGACTTCGAACATCATTATGTTTTCCGCAAACAAAGTTGTATTTCAGAAATGTTATTAATTGTCTTCATAATGTTAACCACGTTTTGTTAACGGAAGACGTAGAAACGGTATTCCGAAACGAATACGTATAGCGTAAGTCAAACGTTACTCGCTCGTTACACTTGAAGGACAGATGTTGAATGGGCCGAAACGAGCAGCCGCATAACAGCGTAGTTGCCTGCTAACTTCGAAAGAAGGTAGATGCGGTCTCTAGCGCAACTTACAACATCGGGAGAGCTTTGGTACACCCTGTTAAACAAACGGAAAAATGGAGGCGGTACAATTGGAGAGCGATCCGCCTTCACCAACATGCATAAGCAATTCATCAATAGTTTATATATATATATATATATATATATATATATATTTGACTTACAAAAAGCTAATAAAAAAATTGCGTGGCGCGAGATTCGATCCGGCGACCTTCGGATTACGAACCCGATCGCTTACCGCTGCGCCACGACGCTGCAGAGAACGAGTAATCGTAGAGAGTATTCTGTTGTGTCTAGCTCATAAAGCATAGACACAATGAGGTAGCTAGGTGCACGCTAAACTAACGCAGACGGGCTTGAAGTTCTGGAACATGAGACTTATTAATGAATAAGAAGAAAAGTACGTAGATGTTTTATTCTCTTGTTGGAATACATCTCTTGAATAGTAGTAAGCTATAAGCACTGATACAAATGGCGCCTTGCTAGGTAGTAGCTATGGACTAAGCTGAAGGCTATTCTATCTGTCTCTCGGCAAATGAGAGGAAAGCTTCGTACGTCTGGTCGCAAGCTATGTCGTCCGTACAACTGGGGCGAGGTCTAGTCCGTGTCTTGTGACCTGTCATGTGGTGGCGCTAGGTTTGCGATTACACAGTGGCGACACGCGGGTCCGACATGTACTACAGGACCGCGGCCGATTTAAGTTACCACCTAGCAAGTGTGGTGTCTTGTGGTGACACCACATATTCCGCAACGGTTTCTTTTAACTGTCGATTTTCTTGACAACGGCTGAGAAGTGCATCTTGGTGCTTTGCCACATTACACATCTGGCCATGAGCTTTTGTTATGCGCAGTATGAATCGAATCTGAATTTCACAATTGGCAGCCTCCCCTTGTTAGTTCAACCTGTTCCCGTGAGTGTAGCCATCACAGCACGTCTTCAAGATGGCTGCTACACTTCACGTACGTCAGAAGCAATGTGCTGTCATAGAATTCCTGTGCTGTGAAAACGAGACAGTGGGAAACATCCACAAGAGGTTGAAAAAGGTGAATGGAGATGCTGCTGTCGATCGCAGTTCAGTTGGTCGGCGGGCAAGCAGGTTATGTCATGAAAGCGGGCACGGCAATATTGAGGATTGTCCTCGCAGCAGGCCTCGTACTGTACACACTCCAGACAATGGGCAGAGAGTTAACGAATTGGTGACTACTGACAGACGCATCACAGCGACCGAATTGTCACGCTATGTTGGGATAGGGGAAGGAAGTGTTTGCGGAATACTGAAAGTGTTGGCGATAAAAAGGTTTGTGCCAGCTGGTTTCCCAGGATGTTGACAGTGGCTCACAAAGAAACAAGAAAAATGGTATGCAGCAAACTTTTGGAACAGTACGAGAATGGTGGAGATGAATTTCTTGGAAGAACTGTGACAGGTGATGAAACATGGCTCCATCATTTTTCACCAGAGACAAAGAGGCAATTAATGGAGTGGCATCATGCAAATTCACCCTGAAAAAAAAATTAAAACCACACCTTCTGCTGGAAAAGTTATGGCTACAGTTTTTTTCGATTCTGAAGGACTCTTGCTTGTGGGCATCATGCCAAGTGGAACCACCATGAATTCTGATGCATATGTGACGACACTGAGTCGTGTTCGACCACATCGGCAAAAGCAGGATGTTTTGCTGTTGCACGACAATGCACGGCCACATGTCAGTCAGAAAACCATGGAAGTGATCACAAAACTCGAATGGACAACACTGAAACACCCGCCTTTCAGTCCTGACCTGGCTCCATGTGACTATCATCTCTTTGGAAAACTGAAAGACTCTCTTCGTGGAACAAGGTTTGAAGATGATGATTCCCTTGTGCACACTGCCAAACAGTGGCTCCGACAGGTTGGTCCAGAATTTTACCGTGCGGGCATACAGGCGCTGGTTCCAAGATGGCGTAAGACAGTTGAGAGGGATGGAAATTATATGGAGAAACGAAAATATTGTTCCTAAAGGATGTATCTACACACTGTAAAACTTTCCAACATGTAGAATAAAAGATGGATTAAAAAAAATAGTGTGCATTTCTTTTGGAGTGACCCTCGTAATTAGATGTTATACATCTTGCCAAGCCAATTTCATGTTTTAGTAAACAATGAGATGCCAGATTTTTAGGTGAACTGACTTAAATAATTTGGTTTAATTATTTTCATGTTTCAATTTTCAGTTAATGTTTAACTGCTTTAATTTATTTCATGTCTTGAGTAGTAACCTGTTTTTCCGTAAGTATTTCGACAATAAATAAATGATGTTTTGGAAACTTGTCAGTACCGTGGATGATGTTCAGTGCCGCCTTTTTTTGAGCCCTTCCACTTGTAAGCAACCGCCCGCAGAGTCTAGCGTAGCAGCACATTTCGTTGTACGCCATACCACAATACCAATTCCTGTCTCCTCACGTTACATCAAATCAGTTCAGTAGGAACGGGTGGCAAGAGCCAGGCATAAACCGCAGTCATAACTTAATGACTGTTGCGTCTGTATTAACCGATCTCGCATAAAAGAACTGGGAGTAAACGACCTTAACACCATACCGGTTATTCAAAAGAATCTTACTTTCCATTTTGGAGCAAACGTTAAGAGGGGCAAATACGTACGGCAGTGATCCTTATTAGAAAGTGCATCGCTTCACAAAATTACGCGGAATAAAAACACGAAAAGACTAGGATATGGTTCTGAATTCTGAGAATTTTCCACAAAGCTTCCACGCAAAGATGTCGGTCTGACCCTTGCTCGCGATGTATAGCATACTCCAAAGAGCTCAGAATAAAGCGTTATTATGATTGTTATTTCGTAGGCTATTTCATTTGTCATTTCAGCTTGAAACAGATGAAGAGAACGAACAGTTACTTATGTTAACTGAAATGGCGTGCTTGTTTTATTCATGAGGAACGGTTTGAAACTGAAAAAAGAACTGTAATTCTTTTTAACTGCTTAACAGTTTAGAAAGCTGAGATCAGAGTGTGAAAATGGCGCCAATGGCGCTCCATGAATGGGTAGGAGAGAGAGCCAGTAACAGGCGCAGACTGACGTAGAGTCGACAATTATTATACGATCAAGGAACAAATAAAACGTAGGAACTGTAAAACGACGTATTTATCTGTAATAGTGACGGAAGGTCCCGGAAGGCGAGAAAGGAAACCGTACGACGCTCCTGTTAATTGGGTTGTAAAACATGCTAACTAATGGTAATTGTACGTATTCAGATGCCTAAGGTGTTGATTTGACGCGTGCATAAGATATAAGAAAATTACAGTCCCTCAGGGTACTTGACTGTTCACACCTCACCAGAGAGCATAACATATAATTTTCTTTTCGTGACAAAAGGAGAAGAGGATGAATGGTCTGAATAAGGGGCTCGATGGTAAAGAGCTACAAAATGAAAGAAGTGAATTAACTTCTCATTCATTATTATTTATTTGAACACACGATAATAATACGTATCATAAGTTTCGTTTGGTAATGTTGAAAAACATTAAAAAGTTAATACGTGTAATTGACCGTTATAAAAATGTATGCCACTGTACCACATAAACTGTTGCCTTAAAAGTGTGTACTAAAAGATAACACGTAATACTTAGACCAGATTTTAGAATTACTTCGTTTCTGCAACGGCCTGTCCCTTTACCATTTATATTTGTCTAAATAGAATGACGAAAAAAATGGTTCAAATGGCTCTGAGCACTATGGGACTTAACTTCTAAGGTCATCAGTCCCCTAGAACTTAGAACAACTTAAACCTAACTAACCTAAGGACATCACAAACATCCATGCCTGAGGCAGGACTCGAACCTGCGACCGTAGCAGTCGCGCGGTTCCGGACTGAGCGCCTAGAACCGCTAGAATGACGACCAAATTCCACTAACATCGCAGTAAAGAAATGTAAATTGTCATAACACGTAGTCGGTTACAGAATATTTACTATAAAACGGGATATGAAGCGAATTTGTGTGCTTCCTACCGATCCTCATAAATAAACTAAACTAAACTCGGTCCGAACGGGCCACGAAGGCCCAACGGCACCGACCGGTCACCGTGTCATCCTCAGAGCACAGCTGTCACTGGATGCGGATATGGAGGGGCATGTGGTCAGCACACCGCTCTCCGTGCCTTACGTCAGTTTACGAGACCGGAGTCGTTACTTTTCAATCAAGTAGCTCCTCAGTTTGCCTCACAAGGGCTGAGTGCATCCCGCTTGCCAACAGCGCTCGGCAGACCGAATGGCCACCCATCCAAGTGCTAGCCCAGCCCGACAGCGCTTAACTTCAGTGATCTGACGGGAACCGGTGTTACCACTGCGGCGAGGCCGTTGGCCCACCTAAAGAAGACTCAGAAAATTGTATTGACTTCGTTATTCTATCGCCTTAAACTATTCATTTTTTCCACAATTCAACCTTCACATTTCGGTGAAGTTAGCAATCTAAAGAGTGATGACAGACAATTTCTTATTACCGAATGAAGTATATGTACAGTCGAGTTTTGGGCGAAGTAACGGAATGTGATAAGGTAAATGAAATAATCGTGTATGAAATATTTTTATTCAGTGTAAATACTTTTTGAACAGAAACGCCTACGCATTGTGACTGCCTAACCTATCGAAGTTTTCTTTGCAACTTCTTCCTCAGTTTCGAGTACTTTTCATATTCTGCATTTTCTGTTCTTGTCACTTTTACGTAAGAATCTCGATTTTCGTCGTTCCATTGAACAAAATTTGAATATTTATATGATGACGTACAAAAATTTATAGGCATAATAAGTCGAATTACGGGGTACTAACCGTGAAACGTCCCCTTTTATCAATTTTACTCGACTGTCCTTAAACTGACACACAATATTTTTTAGCGCAACGCAATCTGACTTTCAAAATTCCCTACAAAAGAATGGCCCTGACTAACATTAAACTATACCTTTCACAAATCACTTACCTTGAGAGGTGGCATGAGCCCCCTCTCATATTTCTATCTTACGATTCTCCTCTCTAGTTGCATGCGGTGGAGGGTTGCTTTTCCTTAACACGCGTACTTCCCACGCAGCGTCTCTCGTCACCCGGGTGGGCCGGTGACAGGCGGGCTCTGTGGAACTGGAGAGAGATAAGCCGACGTGTGTGAGGCAGTCGAGTGAATGCTTTTCAGACGCCGACATTGTCAAGAGACACGCCCGCTGGGGTGTGAAGTAGCGGCTGGGCTAGAGGTTCCGTTACTTCAGAGAAACTTTGCGAAAACACTTTCTGGCGGGCTACCAGCGAGGCGTGGGAATGACTTGTGTACCCACGCAGTTGTGGCGGGAAAATTCCCGCACTTTCTGCAAAATCAGCACAGAAATTGGCGCCAAGAATCTCCATTGGTGGAATGGTAGTGCTCCGGCAATGGAGTGGAATTTCCGCCGGTTTTCGAGTTGCTGATTGGAACGTAACCACGGCCACTGTCGTGGGGGCGGGAATGTTCGGTGTTCGGCCTGTGCGGGTGCTCTGAGTAGTCGGCAGTCGCCTTTCGGTCGAGGACGTCGGAGCAACCAGCCCTCGCCTGCGGTACGCCAGATCGTGTTCTGGGAGATAAGAAGACTGTTGGTAATGTACGTCCGCAGCACCGGCAGATAGGGATTTTCCTAGGTGATAATCAGAGCTCAGCAGAGCGCGCCTGTTCATCCTTTTCTAACTTTGTTCAGTTTCGAGTAGCAGCAATTACTATTGGGTTAGCTGTGTGTCTCTCTTGAGATTTGAGTGGAAAGGAATTGGCTCCACATACCACTTCGTCTTAAACCTCACGATCTAAGTTAGGGACAACTTCACCTTTACTGTGTTTGTATGAATCTCCAATTTTAGCCAATTTGATGTTTTATATTTCCTGTGTCTCTTTTACTATTCTGCGTTTAATCTTAATAAATCATATTGTTATTTTGGACAGAACTTTCTTTCTGTTAATCAATAGAGCAACCCTATCATTCCTCACTATGCTAATGAAACCTTTGTTTATTTAACTTATTTATCAAATTAAATTATTGCAGGTGCCAAACTCTCTTCTACTCCACTAGCAGGGTTGATTAGAGTCAGTTCGCGTATTTGTTTTATCCTTGTGCAACAGCAAAAGTCGGAGTTAGAATAGGGGGGGCTTAGAGCATGATTTACACATGTGGATTCTAGTAGAATTTAGTGATAAATACACTACTAGCCCCGGCACCTCGCATAATATGGCGACCCTTGGCCTCGGATCTTTCTTGTGAATCTCTGATAAACAAACAGGATTCTTAGTAGGAACATTCAATTTTTTTTTCTCTCTATTTTTTTTAATGATTAATACCCAAGTTTTTTTTGGTAGTTCCGCGTTTAGTTTTAAGTAGCGGCGCATGACTACAGTTTTTGTTTTCAGTGTATATATTTTTTGTTCATTGTTTTTTTTGTGTTTCGCTGATGTGGTGTCTGTACCGCATCGCACTTTGTCGGATTTGTGTGCGGTTTCTGTACCACATCAAATTGTGTTTGTGATTACAGCGTTGGAACAGCGTTGTTGAAATTTTATGTTTATGTGTAAAAAATATATGGAGTAGATTAATTTTATTGTGCATTTTAGATGAATTTGTTTTTATGAATGATAACGAGAAGTAAGGCACGACTATTATCGGGCGAAGCTAAAACAAAAGAGGATAGCATAATGGATAAGGGGCAGTTTACTGACGGGAATAGGTTCGGAGATGAGATGGGCACATTTTTAGCAGGACAGGACGCCAGGGGCATTGATGAGGAAGGTGATTTGGACGCGATCTCAGAGCAGCGTTGCGGCCGTGATTATGATAGTGAAGTAGAGGATGAAACAGAGACAGGCACACAGGTCGAGACGGTAGCAGAAGTTTATAGTCAAACGAACGAGTGCAGACAGAGGCCAGCTCGGTCACGTCAGAGCTCTAGCGCCCAGGTGTCCAGAGTTACATCGCCCATGTTTGAAGAGGATCAAGAAGATGACGTAAACCCAATACTGAGCTTCCTACGATCAATGAAAGAAGAAGCTGACGAACAGCGTAAGAAGCAGGAAGAAGCTGACGAACAGCGTAAGAGGGAGAAGGAAGAAGAGGAGAAACAACGTAAAAAGGAGAAGGAAGAAGAGGAGAAACAACGTAAGAAGGAGAAGGAAGAAGAGGAGAAACAACGTAAGAAGGAGAAGGAAGAAGCTGACGAACAGCGTAAGAAGGACACGGAGGCAATAATTTCGCATATAGGGGAAATTCGTGGGGAATTATTAACAATAAAGAAAGAATGTGGAGAAGCAAAACAAATGTCAACGGTAGCACAAAAAGTAGCAGGCCTTGCCAAAACTGCAGCAACAGGGGCAATGACAGTCGCGGAAGCAACTTCTAAACTCGCAGGGCGCTTGCGACGTACAACACAATCCCACTCAAAATCCCTAGCATCCTTAAAGACTCAAGGTAATATTGCGGTTACGAACATCACGAAACGAATGAAAGAAGTAGAGAGTCGGATAGCAAAACTAGAGCGAAATGGGCACACGAGCACTGCGCGTTCGGATACCAATGATGGAGCACACAGGATTGTGTCTCCGAGGAAAAGCCCGCCGTGCTCTAGCCCAGTGACAGCGTGCGGAACAAACAATGCACACGCAGAAACAGCGAGTAATAGCTCCAATAATTGCAGCCCACTTAGAAGAGTGAATGCTGAATGCCACTTCCACTGTGATACAGACGTAGCACATCACAGTTATCAGCAAGATAGATCAGGACACTCCGCAGACGTGCAAGTATCGGAAACGTCTGACAACACCAGTGCGAGGATCGGACAGAATTTTGATCACAATCACTTCCTGTCGATACTCAAATTCCAGAAGTTCAAAGATAATGGAGGGTCGATGCATCCGAAGAGCTGGGTGATGCAATTTACTAATTCATTACCGTCGTCATGGCCAACCCAGGCCAAATTAGAATTCATGTGTGGACACATCGAAGGCCAAGCCGCGGAAAAGATGCGGGGCGTGGCAGCGACGTGTCGGACTTATCAGGAATTTGTTGGTGCATTCCTGCGGACCTACTGGTCAAAGGAAACGCAAGACAGGATTAAAGAGGAAATAATATTTTGTCCTGAACTGGAAGTGTCCGGGCATAAGAGCGCAACCAAATTTTTTGATGATTTACTCAAGAAGAATCAGTTTTTAGATAGTCCATACAGCAACGGAGAAATTATTAAATTTTGCTTTTCGAAATTGCCAGTTAGGTATCAACAGACACTTGTCGGGAAGTGTGGATCTGACATAGATGCATTCAAGAGTCTACTGCGCGAACTCGAAGTAGTCTTCGATAAACAAGACGCAAAGGACAGGAAGAAGGCGCAAAATAACAAATACCACGGGCCAGCAAGGGAAGACGACAACAGATCGCATAATCGCACTGGTCAGTTAGGAAACCAGGGTTACCGAGATCAAGGTTACGCTATTCAAGGTTATGGAAACCAGAGACACGGAAACCAGAACGTCAGGGAACAGGGTCAATCCAGACAAGCAATCTGGGACAGGAGGAATGACGAACGGCAAAGCGACCGTAATTGGAGGGAGCGAAATCAAGGACAACAGGAGAACCAGGAGATTGAAATTAGACCTCCAAATCCTAATGCACGTCAGAGGAGGGGGAGTCTAAGAAGGGATTGACGCTAGTCCATAGGACTCCACCACTTCTCTCACATAAAGGAGTTCGTAGAATAGTAGTAGTGTAAGAAATGTACATAGTAGAATAGGCAAAGATATGAACCTTTTTTCGGGGAACAATAATCGTTACATTAATAGATTAAGATTGTTAAAGTATTAACACGCTGCGTTGTCTTGCATAAGAATTTACTGCTGCTATCCTCTTTTTGTTTATGTTCGCGATCTCCAATGTCGATGGAGTAGGAGACACTACCTTTTCATGAGCAATGTTTTTGTCCCTTCCTATCTGGTGTCCATGTTGAGGGATAATGATGAGTGACGAGATGTCGCACAAACGGGCGCATACAAGAACGTGCTCTTAGAAGCGTTCTGAGAAGTCGTGATACGCTCCATAGCGGCCACAACCAGTTCGTGAGTCGTTCATACCAATGCTTGCAGGCACGCGTCAGTGCACTGCAAGATTGTGGTATATTGCGTGATTTCGAGGGTGAATATGGGCAGTATAGTTTTTGCAGAGCTGCGCCGGTATCGTTGTCTTGCAAGTCGGGGTGAACCTGTGAGCATTTGACTCTAATGGTGCCCTAGACGAGAGAAATGAGGGCATAAAAGCCTACCATGCTAATGTGCTGGTTGGGGATTTAGCGTGCTGCTCGTTTTTGTCACAGATGAATCACCAAGGAATTGTACTTGGATATTCGTGACATACTGTGTAGCTGGCGTGTGTTGGGTGTCTGAATCCTCAACAGGAACCAGTCCTGGCTTGGTCATATTACATTGCTTCTGGAAAGGTGTGCTTTGATCGCAAAAACCGCATCACATAGAGAAGGAAGTTGCAACTATAAATTTATTGTCGTGTATAGCCATGGCTAACCCAGTCTCTGGAGTTTCAGTGAGGCGTAATGAAAACTCGGAGGTCATGTCGTACGGCGCGCACATCACTGTCGTCAATAGCGGCGAGCAGCAAGACACCTCAGCGTAACAGGAACTATGTAAGGGTATTGTATAAGGTAAATAAAATAAATAAATAAATAAATAAATAAATAAATAAATAAAATAAAATAAATAAATAAATAAATAAAAGGGAAAGTACGATACTAGGATAAGTTAAACTGTAGGATTTAACAATAACTAGATTAATATTGTGGGGGTTTTCTACCACAAGTGTGGCGCGCGCCTGTTGAGTTGCTATTTTTCAGGTCACCAAACCACAGACCCGAGATGGAGGGACGACGGGCGAGCGAAAGTAGCGTAGTTGCATGTTCTTTATAGCACAGTAAAACTTAGACCTGCATAACAACATAATTTAATTAAAAGACGTAGAATGTAGATCGTTGGGATATGGTAGTTAATTCTTGAAGCATGTCTACTGTCGATCTATATAATTAATAGTAATATTAGTGCGGGCCCGCACATTTAGTTGTTTATCCATTACAAAGCATCAGTTATCACACACCATGTACATACTGAGATCGGTCTCTACACCTATATCAAAATAAATTATTTCCATGTCTAGATTAGATGTTATAATGATTGCCATAGATTAATAACTATAAAAGTAAAATAAGAGTGTCTGAAATGACAGACCATCAATGTTTCATTATGTAAATTTATTATAACATAGAAGGTCATGGGAAAAAGTTAGGCATAAGACTTTTGTAAGAATTGTACAGATGACGAGGAACGTGGCAATGCAGAGGCCAGCCAGCGCAAAAACAAGAGGTCTTCGGCTACCTGCTAGAGGGCGAGCGTCCCGTCCTACACGCTGACAGTCACCCGGCTGCCTACCTGAGGGATTACACGGGACCCTCGCCCCGCCACAAGCGAAAGTGGGGCTGGCCGTTGACCCTGACACGCGACAGCCTGCTAGCTCTCCGGACGCGGCAGCCGCTTGGAGGGATTCCCTGCGGCAGACCACGTTGTCGTGAGTACACGAAGAACATCACATATCGTGTCAGAACCTGCGCCTCATGTGCCTCAGGACAGAAAGGGACGCTCTATACTCACCTGTTTGGGTTTTTACAACTCACTAGCATTGGCCGATCGGCATACACAAAGCAGTATCGTGCCACACTAACAAATGTATGGTCTCATGTCTTACTTCTCCTCTCTATTAGAGAGCAGTTTTTAACAATAGTCGCTCCTAGTTCGATCCTGTATGGATGACCTCACACACTTGTGGAGTCACTCCACGTGCCATCATCCCTCGTCGAACTGCAATATTGGGAAACATAAAGTTCTGTCCAGAGAGAGAAGAGACCTAGACTAGTGATGTATCCCAACGAGTAGACCTCAGAGACAATTAATCAACGTGAGGAGAGCCTATCACTGTGTCTTCCTACCATACGGCCGTGATCATATGCGTGGGTCTGACTACAATCTCAACAGCGTACTGCAGACACTCCAGAACTCCCTATTGCTGTTGCCACAACGTAGCAACTACAACCGACGTTTAGCCTTATGTGATGTCAGTACAGTGGAATCAGTGAAGTGCCACGGATATTTCTAACAATGTGATTTAGTGCCTCATTCTCAGCACAGTCGTGAACTTTGTGCAATGTGCACGCACAATTTGATGCCCCATGAACCTTGTTTTTTTTGTTTTTCTTAAATTTCTTTCTCTTATGTTGTTTCTGCAATGTATGTTATACCTGGTATGCGTTTGTGTTTTACACTGTAATTCTTATTACAGATTACTGTATTGTTCTCCACATCATGTTTTTTTTGTATTTTGTGTTTATTGTTGTGTGTATGCTAACAGTGTGCCTGAAGTCCCCATAAACTGAAGCAGATACCACCACTGTCATTGTGAATGGACCATCAGTTCAGGGAACATTTTGTAAAGGTTATTCTTGCTGCAGGGAGACAGAATGAATCGGAGGTTGTAACTAGATTCTGAAAACTCACAAAGAGATTGTTAACTTAAATATTATCATGTGTGAGTGAGGTCAGGTTAGTTTAATGATTAAAATTGTTGTAACATCTTGGGCATTTAATTGCGGAGCACTCCAACTCTGATTGTAAAGAATAAACTGCTCCATATTTGGCTCAGATGCCCGGGCCATGTTTAGAGCGTGAATGTCTGCGTGAATCGGTGTTTGGAAGGGGCTCCCTGGGTATGGATGTGTGATGTGAGTGTTAGTGTTCCATATTAAGAAGGTGAAGTTGGCTACATCATAAATAATCCTCCCTCTATGAGCTGCATTTTTCAGTTGCAGTGATTTTCTTTATAGAGTGCGGCATGTGGAGTCACTTTGTAAGATTGTTCTTGGGCGATTGACTCACTACCTTGCTCCTAAGTGAGCCAACCGCTCACCAATTACAATCTAAAATGGCGTAGGGGCAATGAGAGGTGGCATGAGCCCCCTCTCATATTTCTATCTTACGATTCTCCTCTCTAGTTGCATGCGGTGGAGGGTTGCTTTTCCTTAACACGCGTACTTCCCACGCAGCGTCTCTCGTCACCCGGGTGGGCCGGTGACAGGCGGGCTCTGTGGAACTGGAGAGAGATAAGCCGACGTGTGTGAGGCAGTCGAGTGAATGCTTTTCAGACGCCGACATTGTCAAGAGACACGCCCGCTGGGGTGTGAAGTAGCGGCTGGGCTAGAGGTTCCGTTACTTCAGAGAAACTTTGCGAAAACACTTTCTGGCGGGCTACCAGCGAGGCGTGGGAATGACTTGTGTACCCACGCAGTTGTGGCGGGAAAATTCCCGCACTTTCTGCAAAATCAGCACAGAAATTGGCGCCAAGAATCTCCATTGGTGGAATGGTAGTGCTCCGGCAATGGAGTGGAATTTCCGCCGGTTTTCGAGTTGCTGATTGGAACGTAACCACGGCCACTGTCGTGGGGGCGGGAATGTTCGGTGTTCGGCCTGTGCGGGTGCTCTGAGTAGTCGGCAGTCGCCTTTCGGTCGAGGACGTCGGAGCAACCAGCCCTCGCCTGCGGTACGCCAGATCGTGTTCTGGGAGATAAGAAGACTGTTGGTAATGTACGTCCGCAGCACCGGCAGATAGGGATTTTCCTAGGTGATAATCAGAGCTCAGCAGAGCGCGCCTGTTCATCCTTTTCTAACTTTGTTCAGTTTCGAGTAGCAGCAATTACTATTGGGTTAGCTGTGTGTCTCTCTTGAGATTTGAGTGGAAAGGAATTGGCTCCACATACCACTTCGTCTTAAACCTCACGATCTAAGTTAGGGACAACTTCACCTTTACTGTGTTTGTATGAATCTCCAATTTTAGCCAATTTGATGTTTTATATTTCCTGTGTCTCTTTTACTATTCTGCGTTTAATCTTAATAAATCATATTGTTATTTTGGACAGAACTTTCTTTCTGTTAATCAATAGAGCAACCCTATCATTCCTCACTATGCTAATGAAACCTTTGTTTATTTAACTTATTTATCAAATTAAATTATTGCAGGTGCCAAACTCTCTTCTACTCCACTAGCAGGGTTGATTAGAGTCAGTTCGCGTATTTGTTTTATCCTTGTGCAACAGCAAAAGTCGGAGTTAGAATAGGGGGGGCTTAGAGCATGATTTACACATGTGGATTCTAGTAGAATTTAGTGATAAATACACTACTAGCCCCGGCACCTCGCAACCTCACAAAAATCTTCGCTGCTCAAGCTACTGCAATACAGCGAGCACCACTACTGCCAGCTAAATAAAAGATTCAAACTATGGAAGGCACTAACTACTGATAGGGATAGTTAGCAAATGAAAGATATTAATAGAGAACAAACAATATATTTACCTTGATATCATCATATATATAGCAGTTCATGACAAATTACAAAACTCCGCCATCTCTCTCCCCACATCCACCACTGCTGGCGGCTCACCTCCAACTGCGCAATGCTACGCGCTGTTCACAGCCAGCTACCTAACACTACAATGGCGAGTATTACAACAATGCAAAGCAGCCACAGACTGCACACAGCACAGCCAGTGATTTTCATACAGAGGTGGCGTTACCAATAAAAAAACCTAAACAGCCTACTTACATAGCCCCCATGCTTCCCACAAAAAATTTTACAAATTGGTGTGTGCAGTGGCCAATACATATTTGTTAAAAATTTTTTCACAATTACAATAACAAAGAAATCAAATGCACACACTTATTGATACAATGTTGGTCAAAAGCAAAAATTTTCGCGCAGTCCATAAAGACAGTCCTGATCGTTGAACTGCAGTGTTTTTCTCATAGTCTGAGCAGTAAAAGTAAATGCACACGGAAGTAGTGGATTTCCATGCAATCTTGAAGAAGTAGCGTTGTCCTTCCAACGGAAAGACAGTGCTGACTCGACATGCAGACAGGTAATGGGCCACAACAGAGCAAACCCACAGCGGAGTCAATCGAAGTTTTGAAGAATATCGTTTGGTAGGTCATCACAGAGCAGACCCACTGTAGTCCTGGTAGAGATTACGGTATTGGTGGGCCACCAGAGGCGCAGACCCACTGCAGTCCTTGTAGAAATAATGGTATTGGTGGATCATCAAAGGTATAGACCCACTGTAGTCCTTGTAGAGATGGCCAGCAGCCATCTGCTGCGACTATCAGGTGCACAATCACCATTGAAGAGTCTTGCGGATAATGTAGCAAGTCCATAACCACCACTTGTGCACTCACAAAGTTTTTGGAATTGTCTTTAGAACCAGCAATGCTGTTATCCAGTCCCTTGCTGAATTATTAACACACGTGTAAACACTAACAGTCCCTACTTCTCACATATTGTCCATATACTATGATCAACAGAAGCGTGTGCAGTGAAATGATACTTAATTTGAAGAACTGGTGTCAATTACAATATTATAACATGAGAGTACAATTACAAAGGTACAAAATACATCATTAAAGAACATAACAATACAGATAACATTTGTAGTACAGGCTTTACAACACAATAGAAATAAACATATACATCAATGTTACAGGAATTATGACATGAGTACATACATAAAAGATCAGAATAGCTTTTGAAACATCAACTTTACACATGAGCATTAAAACAGAACATAATAAATAATATCTAAGCATATTTACAAGTTAAATAACATATTATTAATACCAATTATATTTGAGGATAACGGTATTCCTCATCATAGTGAATGTAGCTGAGTATTAGAAGAAAAAAATTCTATGAAACTAGGAAGAAAACAAATACACAAGGGTACACAAACACATAGTGGGATAACACAATGGAAAGGACAGGATTCGTTTTCAGTGTAACTTTTGGTACTGCAGTCCAACCCAAAACTTCATTCCATAGATCTTTCGTCTTATTTCAACCTTTGCTTCCACCAAAAAAAATCCTATCCAAGCATGCTTTCTGTATTTATTTCACATATTTCTTAACTCATTATTTATTTCCAAGAAAATCCTACCTATATCTGTTGTCCCTAAACCCTACTTTTTTTGGTTCATATCCTCTTTCAAAATACCTTTTTTTATTTTTTTATAGTCTACCCCCTCTTAAGCTAACTTAAATCTACTGAGCTCAGATGCTAAACTAAGGGACGAGGCAATGCAGCATCACATAAAACAATTAATATAAACAGCAATGAAAAAAAAACGCAGATTTGCGAAGCAAGCAGCATTAAGAAATTAGCAAAGCAATTGTAATATTACAACTAATCTAAGGCACTGTGCATCAACAATAAAAATAAATCATTAGTAAAACTGGCTTAACAGAATAATACAAAGTCAAATTCAATAACACTATGCCTGGCAAACAGCAGCAACTTATACCTAAACATGACATAGCTCAAGGAGAAAAAATAGTACACTAAAGATAACAATGCAGATAATGGAAATGTATAATCACATCTTAATGTCTAAGTAATTAAAGTGGTGCACCACAACAACTTATTGTAAAAAAAAATATTACCGTGTACTTGAAAAGAATATTATGTATGCATTTACTGTTACTAGTCCCTCCTTATTGTTCTTTCCTTTCCAAGTGCTCCTTTTTTGAAAAATGTGGATCACAAAATTATTATTTAATAGATCTGTTGACAGAAAGTGTTCACATTAGCAAATGCATTTAATTTTATTTTATGAAACCAATGCTACAAGACAGCTGGAAACCAGATATCAAATGAAATAAGCAACTATGTACAAAGTAAAGCATAAAAACATCGTTCAATAGCCATGTGGCATTTCATAAGTAGTAAAAAAAAATATCTCATCTAGAAAGACAGTAGTCATAATCAGGTGTGTAGACAAACTATTTCTTGTCATTTCATTAGGCATTTCAGTAAATATCAGAAAGTACGATATGTTTCCAAGTAATGAGCCTGTCGCATTTGCGATGCTTTCTACAAAGGAACGTCAATAGCGAGGATAATGGCCCCCTTTTTTTTTCCCTTTCTCTCCACCTGCGCCACACACTAATGGCTTTTTCTCAAGGCGGCTGGCACACCTGGCCGCTCACAACGAATTACTTCACGGTCACTTACCTTTCTTAATGAAATATTTACGACAGCAGTTTTCGCTACAGCGACAGTCTCATATAAAAATTTCATCGGTCAAGAATTTGCGTTACAAATCTGTAGAAACAAAATCGTATGAATATAACAGTGTCCGAAAAATTTTCGTAGGCATTGTGGTACATTCACGCATTTACACACATTTCATAACTCTTAAAGTACGATTCTTGGTTTCCAACATCCTTTTTCCCTAACCACTACTCATTATTCCTTACTTTATTACACATATACATATTCGTCGACACGTCTTCAATATTTCATCTTAGAAATCCGTAGCATAATCAAATTCCTCATATACGGTAGCATCATCTTATTGATCATAAACATATCTCAACAGCATAATACACATCGTCGTCATAAAAATAACATCATAACATCTCAGTCAATTCTCAAAATCGTCGTAGCTTCCTCCAATAATTTCAAAACCTAAAAAAATTCTCTGCTCATTTCAATAGTGTCATCTACCTCAAACGTACTTTAAATATTATGATCCCATACCAAATATATCATTTAAAGCTCTCATAATATCACAATGGGTCCGCAAAAATATGAACAGTTCACAAAGTACAGACAAAATACAATTTCATAAGTGTGAAGTTACCCAACTGTGTAATTGCGTAAACATGTGTCACTGATGTAGTAAAAAAAATGTTTATCTCTGTCAAATAATCAGATAGCTGTGTAATTATGTGTTAGAGAAATATGGTACCGATGTGTAAAGTTGTGTAAGCAAATACCATATTAGCTAGGGCTCCTTGTGCGTGCCAAACACATGGTACACAAAGTAAGCGTGTACCCCCCTGAGGATTAATGTAATTATACCCTCAGGTGTTACAGATTACAGCAATGGAATGAAATGTATCACGGAAAACTTTCTTTGCAATTTAAAAATCTTGAAAAATAAATGGTTTAAGTACAACATTGATCACTCAAATGCGTGTCCTGTAGCGCTAAATGTGCGTCTTGCTGTAAGATAATTCTGTGGAAGTGTCGTAGTTATCGTCCTCCGAAAGCTAAGTTCTGCAGAAGTCAATGTACTTACCTCATGATACACAAAAGTGAAATGCTTTGCGTATAGATATCTTAGTTATTATGCTAATTGCCGTGATGAGGAAAGTACTGTGTTGTAACATATTGTTGTGCTACGGAAAAGGCTGTCTCCTTGTAGCTATACCACAAAAGTTACTACTAAAACATGTTTTACTTTCCAGAAGAATTCAGAAAAACTGTGCAGATATAAAACAGATACACCGCAAAAGCAACAAGGTGAATTGTGTCACACATTAGTAGCGTCGTGATATAGTCGTGTAGCTGTCAAATAAACTAACCACTGTGTCGCCTGGTATCTCTCAGAAAGCACCTTGAATCCATAATGTACTTGCAAGTAAACCAAAATGTTGCATTAAAAAAGAGCAGATTATCTTTCATTTAACGGTTTTACATGTGAAGGGTGGTGCAATCCTTTACACTTCATAGTACTCAGAGTTTGAACTTTATTGCAATTATCGTGCGGTATACGTTAGTAAAGAATACTGGAATTTTTCTCAAGGTTAGCGTCTATGTTATTTTTCTCGGAGCCAGCCGGCGCAGGTGTCTGCCTGCGGTGCGGGTCATTGTCTGTTGTCTCTTGTTGGCGCGCGTCGTTAATGGGATTCGGAGACCGAACTTCTACAAATTCGCCTTGCCGAGAGGGCCCTGCCGTGTTTAAATCCCGCCAGTTCTGATGCAATTCAGGTCTGTCGTTACGAATATATCGTCTGTCGTCATGTCGGTAGATTTCATAATTTCTTCCTTGTCCGTCACGTGGTGGAGAATTTCTCCCTGAATCGTCACTGTGCGCTGAACTGTTGTGTCTGAAGTTATTCTGCCTTTTTTTTTTTCTTTTTAACAGCTTATAGTAAAAATCATTGTGTCGGCGAGTAGCATATCGGTCATTGTTACGTCGTGTCGGCGGTTCCATCTCAAAATCCAATGCGCCTTGCCAATTTCTTTCATAATTTCCGAAATGTCCTGTGTTATTATTTTGTGGTTGTTCCGTATTTCTATGTCCCTCTTCCCGTACTGGAGCGCGAGTGTCCTCTGAAATATGTAATTCTTGTATTACCTGCGTCAACTGATCTTGTACTTCCCAGATTTCTCTTTTGTACTGTGTATTGATTTGATTTTGATTTTGTTTGAATTTTCTAATTTGTTCATACTCTTCTGTGTCAGTGAAGGCTACAGGTCTTGTGTCATTCAGATCATCATCTACCTTTGTAGATAAGTTAGTGACCTGATCCGAAAGTTCGGCTACTTTCTCCGATAGTGAACACATTTCCTCAGTGTGTTTTTCTGAACCATGTTTCAGAGTGTCCATTTGTGTTGAAATCGAATCTACTGTGTCCTTCAAGTTTTCCTGAGTTTTTGCAAGTTGCGTAACCGAATCGGTAGATGCAACTGAGTCAAATTTAGCTTGCAAGGTCTCGTGATTTTCATGAACAGCAGTTTGCAGTTCTTTTATGGCTGCTTCGTGATTCTGTAGTGCATTTTCATGCCGCGAAAAAATAGGTTGAAAATGCTCACAAATTTGTGTTTTTACGTCGTTACAGACTTTTTGACATTTCGATTCAATGTGATGTAACTCATTAGTTAAATCCTCACGTGTTTGTTCAAGTGTGGTGTCTAACTTTTGAAGATTTTGTCCCATTTGTTTCTGATTTTGTTCAAGCGTTGTGTCTAACTTTTGAAGATTTTGTCCCATTGCGTCTAACTGTTGCTGTGTTTGACTCTGATTTTGTTTCATTTGCTGCATTAATTGCAATAATAATGTGTTAGTGTCTGGAATCTGTTTCTCTACACTTTTCGGCAGTGCATTTGCACCGGCAACATTCACATTTTGACAAGCAGAAAATGTGTTTTGACTTATTTGAGAAAACGGTGATGACCCAAAACCTGAATCTACAGTATTTGCGAAATTGTGTCCTGTCATTTCGGACTCCTGGGGCGAGCTGTTGCCGACCGACCGATCGATAATGCTTCCCTGCTCACTAATTGTTTCACTGTCCACGCCATTGTTTGCCGCCCGCTCCATTTCCCTATGCACAATTACCAAATTATTACTTTGAACATCAGTTAATTCATTACTCGGTGGCGCTAACACACTGCTTTCGTTTTCACTGTCATTTCGCAGTTTACTTTGGAGCCTAGTATTACGTTTTTCACACGCCATTATTGTCACAGTATTTCACACGACAACACAGAAAAACACAATTTGAAGAGCAAAAATAAGAGAACACATTAACATAACACTGAAAATAATATCTAGTTAATTGCAGCTGCGAAATACTTGGTGCAAATCTACATGCGTGCCACACCTGTTTTACTGTACAACAATGAAAGACTGCAACTACAAAGGAGATTCTCTCTACAATTACGTGCTAGCAATAAACAAAATCTACACTAATTACACAAACTACAAGAAAAAAATCAGAAGATTCCAGTGAGGTATCCTCGGCTAAGGGTCGCCATATGAAACGTCCCCTTTTATCAATTTTACTCGACTGTTATAAACTGACACACAATATTTTTTAGCGCAACGCAATCTGACTTTCAAAATTCCCTACAAAAGAATGGCCCTGACTAACATTAAACTATACCTTTCACAAATCACTTACCTCACAAAAATCTTCGCTGCTCAAGCTACTGCAATACAGCGAGCGCCACTACTGCCAGCTAAATAAAAGATTCAAACGATGGAAGGCACTAACTACTGATAGGGATAGTTAGCAAATGAAAGATATTAATAGAGAACAAACAATGTATTTACCTTAATATCATCATATATACATATATATAGCAGTTCATGACAAATTACAAAACTCCGCCATCTCTCTCCCCACATCCACCACTGCTGGCGGCTCACCTCCAACTGCGCAATGCTACGCGCTGTTCACAGCCAGCTACCTAACACTACAATGGCGAGTATTACAACAATGCAAAGCAGCCACAGACTGCACACAGCACAGCCAGTGATTTTCATACAGAGGTGGCGTTACCAATAAAAAAACCTAAACAGCCTACTTACAACCGGTGCCATTAATGCAGCAGTAGGGACATCGCTGAAAAAACGATACGATTCTGACTTCACATCCGGGTTGGAAGTCGTCGTTGAGTACGCAGCGTTCAGTAACTGAGAGCACTTCCTCTGCCTATACTTACGTTGAGAAGTTATCTGAACTCCGTCCTTGTGGCTCGGAGTTCGCGTTTCTCGCCTGTAGAGCACAGAGAGGAAAAGACAGAGTATATTAATCAGAGCACCGCCTTCTGCCGTCCTAGTGTTTAAAAGAGTTTATTTGTTGCTGGAGTTCTTCCATCGTCGCAGACGAGTACGAGAACCATCACTTCGACGTACCGGACGCAGTCCATATGGTGATATCGCAAATTGCTTCAGCTTATTAGGGCTATAAAAGCTAAACAGCTTAGATCACATTAGTTTATTTCTACTGAGGTTCCACACCACCGTAGATCATCTTTGAAAGTAGTGTCTTTTAGTGTTTGGTACGTAGATAATGTCAGTCATTTCCCGTTATTGAAATTAGATCGCGTATCCGTAATTAGGGGCAGAGTTGGTCAATTGATTAATAATTTTACTTATGAAATGTAAACTTTCTAATGTAAAAGTTTTTTTTAATCTACAGTAAATATATAAGTAGGAACAACGTTTAGCATTTACTAATATCATTCATTTATGTTTAGGTTGTAATTTATATCTTAAAGTCGATTTAGAGATCCTAAGGTCTGCTTCAGGGGGTAGTCAGACAGGGCCAAATCTTCCTTTTAGCGTTTATTATTTTCCGTTGCGCACATTTATTTTTACACCTGCCTGGAGTAGCACCTTGGTCGACGAATCCTGATTTTGTCTGCACCACCACGACGGTCGAATTAGAGACTGTTGAAATGTTGCCTGCACCGGTAGTATCGTTTGAATTCTACTCCCGCAACCTTTAGTTCGCATTGCTGGTACGCTAACCAACTACCATTACATCTCTGAAGTGTTGGAGCCCGTTGTTGGTTGGTTGGTTGGTTTTGGGGAAGGAGACCAGACAGCGTGGTCATCGGTCTCATCGGATTAGGGAAGGATGGGGAAGGAAGTCGGCCGTGCCCTTTCAGAGGAACCATCCCGGCATTTGCCTGGAGTGATTTAGGGAAATCACGGAAAACCTAAATCAGGATGGCCGGACGCGGGATTGAACCGTCGTCCTCCCGAATGCGAGTCCAGTGTCTAACCACTGCGCCACCTCACTCGGTAGCCCGTTGTCCTCCCACACCTTCGCAGCTTCCCCACCTTGCAACAGGATAATGTGCGACCCCACGTGGCACGCAGTCGGACTCCATTGTTGCCTTCGCTTTCCTGTTATCTCGCCTATCGAAAAGGTCTGGTCGATGACAGCAGAACGACTGACCATGGACGCACCACCCGCAGCTACACCAGATCAACTCTGGGAACACACGGAAACAGTATGGACTGCTGTGCCCCAACAACACATCCAGAGCCTCTCTGATTCATTGTTGAGGAGTATAGCAGCGGTTGTAACCAACAATCGCAACAGTCAATACTGATTTCATCGTCTTCCTAATTGCACTTTGAGCTGTATTTTCAGTCATGTGATCCATGTACAACGTGTTATCTCGAAAATAAGTTTGGCTGCGATGCCTCCAGTCCTTTTTATAGTTGCATTTTGGGTGGTCAGCAGTGTATATAGAAAAATGGAAACAGGATTAGGTTTTTATACAGTGAAGAACTGTTAGACTGAAATGTGTGGACTAATAGTATAAATCAAACGGTGTTCAAAAGTAGTACAACCGATGGATAATAAACCACTGCACGGGCATTTCGCAGTTGATGTATGTAATTACGGATACAGGATAAAATACAACACAATGCAGTGGAAAGATTTCGTAGCGGTTGCAAGAATATACCACAAGGTAAAATGAGAACATAATAAAAAAACATTATTTGTGGTTCAGGATCTATAAATAAAACAAACTGCAAAAGCCAGAACAGCAGCGCAGTGAATTATTCTGTTGTTGACAATTATCTATAGACGACGATATACATTCGTTTATTTGCGACACTTGTAGGGGGCTGGCCTGTGAATGCCAGTGTTCGCCGGTTCTTGAGACGCGTATTTCCAATTCGAGTCACGATGAACTGCAGTTTGCCGGTAAGAACTAGATTTGTGCTTACCATATGATTGTGAAGTGGCTGGGGGCAAAATAGAAAGAAAAACACACCGACAGTTGTAATTAGTTCACGTGTGTTAATGGCAGTAGCAAAAAGGCACCTTGATAAACGACGTGTGTGTCTCATCTCGCTAGACGCTGATGAGATGAAAATAAACATCGCAATCACGCGTTCTTTTTAGTCTACCATACAGTCTTTGCTGCACCAGTATCTAAAGTCAATGAACTATTACGTGTTGAAGTGGAGGTCGCCTCTAACTCAACTACATAAATCATTGCTTGACAAAATGATTTTAGCACAGCGTCTTTAATTTTGTTAGAGGCAACCGCTGTCTTCGCCAAATACGACTGGCATTCGGTAAGTAATGGAACACTTTTTTTTTTTTTTTTTTTGCGGCTTTCAGCTGGAAAATAGCGGAATTTGTTGTGGGATAGCTGGCCGGAGTGTCCGAGTGGTTCTAGGCGCTACAGTCTGGAACCGGGCGACCGCTACGGTCGCAGGTTCGAATCCTGCCTCGGGCATGGATGTGTGTGATGTCCTTAGGTTAGGTTTAAGTAGATCTAAGTTCTAGGGGACTGATGACCTTAGAAGTTAAGTCCCATAGTGCTCAGAGCCATTTGAACCATTTGAAAGGGACGTGACCAGACAAGGTCAAACTAGTGAGAGAGGTATAAAATAGATTTTATTACTAACCGCTGCCTACACAGTTTATTCATTATAAGCACCGGAGACGTCGGTGAGATGTACAGCGCCAGATTTGTACTTGGTGGCGAAAATTGGAACTAATTTATTCCAGAGTAAACTGGTGGAGCCATGCAGACTCTAGTGTCATTGCCAGCTGCGCTAGGTATCTCGGCTGAAGACCTATGACGCGAACAGCCCGATTGACATGGTGCCACAGATTCTTTAGTGAGTTTAAGTTCGGGGAGATTGGTGACCTAGGGAGTACAGTAAACGCACCCTGGTGCTCTTCGAAACAAGCACGTACAATGCAAGCTACGTGACACACGTTGCATTGTCCTGCTGGTAGATACCATTGTAGGGGTGGAAATCTTCCTCTAGGATAGATGCAGAGTTGTGTTGATACAGTGTCCTTCCAGAATGACGAGTTCATCCAGAGAATGCCACGAAAACATTCCCCAGATCGTACCGCTCCCTCCTCCAGCATGGACCCTTTCGCAAGTTGTTGCAGGGTGTTTGATTTCACAAGTTTCATGCCCATGGAGTATAAAACGTGATTCATCCCAAACGGCCAGCTTTCGCCACTCGGTGAACCTCCAGCTGCGGCACTGACGAGGAGATTCCAGCCTTCAAGGCCGATGGACACCAGTCAGAGTGGGTGTACGAACCAGGGGCCTGCTGTGGAAGTACATAAGCAGCAACGTTCGCTGCACGGTCGTTGAGGAGATACCGATGGTAGCCCCTTGGTTCATCTGGGTCTTCACTTTCTCAACAGTTGCGCGTCTATTTGCCTGTACACATCTCCGCAGCGGTCTTTTATCCTTGTCATGTATGGCCCTTTGTGCACCATATTTGCCTCGGCGCCGGTTTTGAACAGCCCCATTTTACCATACACAGGGTCCGCCGCAGGTAGCTGAGTGGTCAGCGCAACAGAAGGTCAATCGTAAAAGCCTGGGTTCGATTCCCGGCTGGGTGGGAGATTTTGTCTGCTCAGGGACTGGGCGTTGTGTTGTCCTAATCATCATCATTTCATCCCCATCGACACGCAAGTCGACGAAGTGGCATCAAAACAAAAGACTTGCACCTGGCGAACGGTCAACCCGACGAGAGGCCCTGGTCACACAACATTTACATTTACCATACATAGCACACGGCGACACGCTTAGCCTTTCCAGAAATGCTTCCACCCTTGGCCCGAAAGGCCATAATCATGCCCTTTTTGACGTCAGATAAATCGCTCCGTTTCTGAATTACACGACAACGGTTGCACTGGTAACTGCGTCTCCTAAACACTCTGTACACAACACTCACTGCCAGTGCTGCCACCAGCCGTTTGTACTTGGCATATTGACATCTGACATGGGCGATGCTCACATTAATCTGACTGGTCTGTGTAAAACACATCAGGCGATATCATTTGGGAGACCCGACATGGAGATATGTGCCTAAATAAATTTTCTGCAAGGCGCCCAATGCGTTTCCCCAAGGCAGCAAGTAAGATGTTACGTACTCCTTCAGACATCTGGCTTGGTGCTAACATTGTTTTATATCGGCCTAGTGAAAGCCGATTCTTTTACTGGATTGATTATATTCGCCATTATGCCATCAATGCCTCTAAAAACTTCAAGTACATTTGTAAAGAGTATTTGGTTGTTTTACAGAGGCTCCTAACATCAAATATAATTCTTAATTGTCGCTCCATAGGCTACTTGTTGCATTAACACGTTTACATTATATTTATAATTTAGGTGCATAAGACATCTTTTTTTTTTATTTCCGTGTGTTGCTAAAGTCCCACTGCTTTTGGGCGACCTGCACTTCTTGTTCTCATGTAAGGTGAGGGTTTGGTTGCTCATGTGTTATACTTTGGAGGAAGATTGGTGGAGCTACAAGGGAGGAATGGGGAAGGATCTTCGTAAGCCTTCCTCCCCAATATTGTTCTAGGATATTCATTTTTCACCCTCTGAGATAAAGCCTTTGAAATAACTGTATCTATGCCAGGTGCATGAATTTGTTGTTATGATATCTTCCAGTTGTCTGACGGTGCCATGGACCTGGTCCATCCTGTTATGTAGAGCTGTTGACCGTCACTGTTTGTATTGTTATATCCAACACGTCCGTGCGAGAACCGTCGTAAGTCTGTTATCCTTGAATATCGGTTTCCTTTCAAGATCCGTCGGATGCATTTGTTCTGGTCCACCTGCATTTCAAGAACTCTCGTTTTACTTGTTAGACCCCAAGACGGATCTGCTACACAATGTTTTTAATAATAGTGTACTCTTACATTAGAGTCCAATTTTGGTTGTCAATCTTAATTTGTCTCTAAGGAGGAGGGATATGAGCTTCTTTGCCATTACATGGTGTGTTCCTATTTGGTAGCTGTAACGTGCCTCGTAAAGTTGGATTTTTTTTTAAATTGAGGTAGACAGCAGTCATGTTCTCTGCGTTTAAATTTAATCCTTGCTTTCGACACTGTCTGCTAATCAGATCGTGTTGTCGCTGGAGTCGGCAGATACTGATCGCTTGCTAGAATTATTTTACATATAAATGAGGCAGGTTTCCTACCTTTTGTCTAAAGTATCTGTAAAGTAAATTGCAGTTTATCATGTGATACTTTTCAAACAAAAACTGGTAGATCACTTCTATGTATACTTTGCAGTTGCAAGTAGAACTGTAGATATTATTACAGACAACAAACAGTTAGCTACCGACTCGACACGTCACGAACATCTTTTCTTCGTGCGAGATTACTTTTCTTAAAACAATGTGCTTTTTCTTCAGTTCATTTCGGGTAATCTCCACTAACTCGGTAAATAAACGTATAGCCATCCTCACGAAATTGCGAAATTTAGCACTACAGTTTCTTAAATCATTGTACAGCTTGTGAAATAACCTGTTTATGTCACGATCGGCCATGAAGGGATGTACCCAGAATGCCTTTTCCTGCATTTTTTTTCTTATTTTGAAGTCGCGCTCAAACCTGCTAGCTCTTCTATTGAGCGCACACTGAATGAATTCCTCCGGCATCTCTGGTGACGTTTCGTACTGCTAGACTTGATAGAGCGCTGCTAGCAGAGGCGTGGCGCGCCATTGTGGTACGAACTTGTGGACCATCTCTCTGTGGAGAACTGGGAATCGCAAGAGAAACGGAGGCACTAGTGCTCGTGGACCGGCAGTCACGATCGAGGGTATACTGCAAATGGTGACGATCAGCCATGGATCTGTTTTCAACATCCTGCACTACATTTCGAACACGCCGTCCGCTGGGTTGTGCCACTACTAGCGACCGTTCAAAAAAATCGCAGAAACGTTGCAGCACCCAAAATGTTGCAGTTGTGTCAAGTCCATCCAGATGACATTTTTAGCAGCCTAATCACTATGGAGGAGTGCTAAGTATGTTACTATGACTCCGAGACAAAGGAGCAAAGCAAGTAATGCTTACATGCGGATTCACCACCGAACCATCATCGGGCAAGGTGGCGTTGCGTATTGTTTGTGCGGTTCTAGGCGCTTCAGTCCGGAACCGCGCTGCTGCTGCGGTCGCAGGCTCGAATCCTGCCTCGGGCACGGATGTGTGTGATGTCCTTAGGTTAGTTAGGTTTAAGTAGTTCTAAGTCTATGGGACTGATGACCTCAGATGTTAAGTCCCATAGTTCTTAGAGCCATTTGAACCATTTGAGTATTCTTTTGGACTATAATGGTATGGTGCAAAGACGTTGTTGTCGTAAAGAGCATGGTACCGAAATCCACTGACGGGGAGCTGTCAGACAGGGTGTATCTGCTCCACGACAGCGCCACAGCTCACTCGGCACAGGAGACAGTTGCACTTGCTGCTTCTCTGGTCCACCAAATGTGGCTTCTTCCCTCGAATTCTCCTGAAATGATTAGAATTTTGTTATTACCCCTTGTATAGGCTTGAGACGTGTAATATAGTTCAGTCCTCTATAAGTACGCTCAGAAACTTGTGGCCTCACTGAGAATTGAACGGACTAAAGGCGAAGCGCTTGTGTGGTTAGTCTACCCAGGCTAAAACGATGCTAGCTTATAAACCATAGATGTTTCCTCATTTTGGCAGCAAATTACTATTTCTTTCGCAGTTATACAAAGACGTTTACGCCACCAGTAACACACACATCCAATTAGCGATGGGCGATTGTAAGGGTCCATTAATTGGGCTTTTCGATTATTGACATGAATCGATTAGTTTTGTAACAATCAGTTATTCTATTAAATATTACAGTATGTACGTCTTAATTTTTAGCTTGATAAAATATTCCAGTAAATTTTTTATGTTAGATTTGTTCCACAACAAAATTGAATGATGCTATCACATTTATTTTTCTCTTTTTCTTACTACAATAGTTACTCAGTTTTATGAAATACATAATTACATTCTTTTAAAATTTCCGTCAGAAATATTTACCTGTTTAACATTTCTTACTTAAGCTGACTAATATCATGGTTATTAACGAAGATACTGTGGCGGTTATGCTTACAAGCACCAAAATTTTTCAGGACGTGAACTGAGGAACGCCAATTTTGTGTAATCTTTTTCCACAAAGCCTCGAACGGCAAGCCGTTACCTTGTCATCTTATAAAACAACTAGTGGAAGGAACAGAGCAATCAGAAGTACTAACGAGCCACACTGTGCAGAACAGGACAGACTGCCTCACTGTTTTTCCAACGTAGTGGCCGTGCGGTTCTAGGCGCTGCAGTCTGGAACCGGGCGACCGCTACGGTCGCAGGCTCTAATCCGGCCTCGGGCATGGATGTGTGTGATGTCCTTAGGTTAGTTAGGTTTAATTAGTTCTAAGTTCTAGGCGACTGATGACCTCAGAAGTTAAGTCGCATAGTGCTCAGAGACATTTTTTTGTTTTTCCAAAACTGAAGAGGGGACGATTACAGTTGATTACGGGTTGGTGTAGAGTCTGATTGTTTGCTGATTCTGTGGTAGAATCCCGTTCGTGCTTTATTGAAAGGAATGTCACATGAATGCTCTAGAACTCATTTGAGATGACGCGAAAGGGGGACTGTTTACTCATTTCCGTCCAGTGCTTACAACATCTTGGTTCTCGCGCCTCATACCGGTCAGGAGATGCGCTACAAATCACAATAGAAGTAAGAAGATTTGATGAAAGTGCGTCGTTACAGACGTTCAAGTTGAAATACACTTTTTTTCTTTTTGAAAAGACATACAGAGTACAAGACTTCGCCACAGTAATTAAGAGCCACTACTGTTGGATTGCTGATGTTGGCAGCCGTTGTAAACAGAATATAGTCGGCACGAAATATTCCGGCGTGAGCCGACGTTACACGCTGTGAATGTCGTGTGACTAGGGCCTCCAGTCGGGTAGACCGTTCGCCTGGTGCAAGCCTTTCGATTTAACGTGATTCGGCGACTTGTGCTTCGATGGGGATGAAATGGTGACGATTAGAACAACACACCACCCAGTCTCTGAGCGGAGAAAATCTCCGACCCAACCGGGGATCGAACCCGGGCCATCAGGATTGACATTCCATCGCGCTGACCACTCAGCCACTGGGGGGCGGACAATGAATCCTGTGGGACGGCCGAACTTCTTTCCGTAACCGAGCTGTTGACATGAAGTCAACACCCAACAAGCTTTAAAACAAACAAGGAAAATTGAAACACTTAATCGTAAGTATATACAATTATGTAAAGTAACTGAGAAGAAATAAAATATAGCCATACTCATTTACCAGAATAATTTCGATTAATCGATTAATTGCAATTAATTGCCAATAATTAGTTAGAACTGTCGTACAGAAGGTAGGTCAATCTAATGGTAGGGCTCTGTGGCCACTGTAACTATAATAAAATTCTTCAGGGTATGTGAGCACATTGTCCACATGTAAGATTCTCCGACGTTTCGGCCACTGTTGCAAATGGTCTCCCTCAGAAAAACACGGTGAGGACGGCCATTTGCAAAAGTGGTCGAAATGTCGCAGAATTTTACTCATAGACAGCGCAGTCACAAACCGTGAAGAATTTTGTTATAGCAATACATAGGAGGATAATAACTCAGTGCAGAATGGTGTACAAGCGTAGATCATTACGCCAGTAACCAGTTTAGAATTTTGGACACTTTAGTTTAACGGTGTCCATTGTGACGATAGATCCATAAATTGATAAAAACTGGAGGTAAGAAACCTTTTTAAGGGGCTCCGGAACGCCCTATACTTGCAATGTTATAATAACGCTTATAAATTACATCTTTCCTCACAAAGTATTTGAGGTAGGAAGTTGAACTTTTTACAGATTATTTATTGCAATATGGGCTACAACTTAACACAGGGATTTTACAAAATTTTAGTTCAGTTATTAAAGATGATTTTTTTTTCAATTGTAATGAATATTCACATTTTTTTGCAATTTTTTATTTATATATTAAAAAATATACAGTTTTTTGGAAAAAGGCTGTGTTAAATTATGCAGAAGGTACTGTGTAACATTTACTGAAAGTTTGAAACAAATATGTTTGGAAGATCCTTAGAAAACATGTAATTAGTATGAGAAGATAAAAGTTTTGGGAATCGAGCGACAAAGATTGGATTAACTTTTTAGTGCATTCCAGGTCCATAGGATGGATTATCTTCATCCTCTGCAAACTCCTCCTCCAGCTTCCTCTTGTTCCTCCTCCTGTTTACTCTTGCTTGTATTTCTAGACTCTTTACAGCCCTGTCTGCAGCCCGAAGGCGTTCCTTGTCTAAAGCAAGCATCGCTCGTACCATGTTAGAACCTATCTTCATTCCCATATTTCTAAATACCTTGCACCTTACAATGTTGCCATCATTGAAAGTCGCAACAGCATCATACACACCAAAGTGAAGTGTTTCCATTCCAACAAATACAGTCTTGGGGATTCTCGACCATATAACACTATTTACACTTTCATTGGGGTTTTGAGTTTTTCCGTGAATACACTTTTTCAACAGTTCAGGTGCTGCTAAGTCTCTGAAAATAGGTTTTATCACCTCCATTATTGCATGAGGCAGACTATGCTTATGAGTGTACACTTCACCAGTTAGCAATCCTTTGTTATATTTACACCAACTGTCTTCTTCTTTGGGACACAAGCTATGTTGGGGATTTTCATCGTCTTTATTGTTTACAGTAATAACACATACCTTTGGCTTTCCAACATTTCTCCTTTTCTTAAAAGCCTTCAGAGGATTTCTGATAACTTTACTTTTACTCATTATTATACTTCAACAAAACAGAGACTCAATAAACAGAATTAATTACGAATATTTTCGAGATAACGACAGAGTAAATAAACATGAAACAATCGACAATCACACCAGCGATATATATTGAACCATCACAGGTTAGCCACAACACATACTGTATCTCACATCACTAAAATGTACCTGATGAACACGGACGTTAATAATAACACCATTTGACAGCGGTTTAACAGCGCCACAGTGGGTCACGCCCATGTAGAACACATTTCAAAAAAAATTTAAAAATATTTGTAGTCTTCGGAATTGAATAAATTATATATCTACTAAAAGGTAATAGTCTGCAGATTCAGAAAACGCAAAAAAGTAAAAATTGAACTTTTCATGATTTTGAGCCTTTCCGGACCCCCTTAAGCATTGTTACAGGAAAATTAATGCTAATAATGTTCACTTCCGAAACTGTCACACGAAGTGTACACAGGGGTCATGGTGAACCTCAATTATTTTCCGGAGAAGCTGCGTGCATACAAAATAATTTAGAATGAAATTGGGCTCACATGTACTAACCTCATTTTATTTCACCACTGTCACATATTTAATATTAATGAATTCAAAGTTTTTCAATGAAGAAACCTGAAAGTGATCCGGATATAAGATATTATTAGAAGTTTAATAAGATGCAGATGCTATTCATTTAATGAAATGGGCATATTACACGAATATTTTGAGGTGTTACCAATAATTCATAAATTCGTCCATTAATTATTTCTACACTTTTTCAGTACGAACTAGAATGTTATCGGTAGCTGGCAGGCCTGTTCAACTAGGGACTGCTGTATTCCCGCAGTCACCATTCTTACCGTGAACGACTGTATTTTGTTCATCGCTGTCTGAAGATTCGGCAGACTGGCCAGTTTCGCCATTGTCCATAACTGCTGCAGAGGCATTACTTTCAGAATCACTTCCATCGCGGAAGTCAAAGCTTCTGGTATAGCATCTTCCGTTAGTACAGGCCGATTGATGAGCTCGCGGCACGGGTGACCAGGTCCGTTGTAAATACGATTTGTCGCGTCAGTTATTTCTAACATAGATAACACAAACACTTAAAATAAAAGTATATTAGTCGTGTTTTTAAGCAAGGAGATGCTGGAACTGCCTCCCTTCGTTGCTTAAACATTTCTGATATCTGCTTAGGGGATTGCTCATTGGTTCTAGGCGCTACAGTCTGGAACCGCGCGACCGCTACGGTCGCAGGTTCGAATCCTGCCTCGGGCATGGATGTGTGTGATGTGCTTAGGTTAGTTAGGTTTACGTAGTTCTGAGTTCTAGGGGACTGATAACCTCAGAAGTTAAGACCCATAGTGCTCAGAGCCATTTGAACCATTTTCTTCAAAAAATGGTTCAAATGGCTCTGAGCACTATGGGACTTGACATCTATGGTCATCAGTCCCCTAGAACTTAGAACTAACTAACCTAGGGACATTACACAACACCCAGTCATCAAACAATTTTTTTTTCATTGCTCTTTAGACCCTGCAGTTCCCTCAAAGTTTATGGATTTGATTTGTACACTTTATCTTTTAATGCTTAGCCCCCTGACCCCCAGACATAAAAATCATAAAAATCGCCGGGGTTCAGATCGTTGGCGAGACGGGGAGGGGGGACAAGGAGGCCATATGTTGTTAGTGATAATTCTACCTGAAACATGTCATGAATTTCCTGTGATGAGAAGTTCTTAGTACATGCTGTCGCAGAGTCCTATTGTAAGATCACAAAAGCGAAAGGTCATTAATATAGACAAGAAAAAGCGAGTGCCCTAACATGGAACTTTGTGGGACTCCACATGTAATTAAGTTCCCAGTTGGATGATACCTGATAGCTTAATATGTGTGACGTTCCTAATGACGCACTTTTCTTCCTGTGAAACATGTAGGATATATGCTACACCATAATATTCTAATTTACTCAGAAGGATATTGCGAACTACACAGTCAAATGCTTTTGACAGATAAGAAAATGTACCAGTAGCATGTAACTTATTGGCTAATGAATCACGTACATTTTCACTGTAAGTGTAGACAGATAGCCTTCACAATATCAGAACTCTAGACTTCGACTACATGTTATTGCTGTCAGGTGGATAAGAAGTTGACTTTCTACAATGTTTGAGAATGTTGCAAAAGTGAAACTGGACGGAAATATGGTGATATTTCTTTATCTCCTTTGAAATGGCTTAACTCCAGCATATTTGAAACATTCAGTAAAAATTCCACTGATAAACGACTTGTTATGCACGTAGCTTAATCTGTTACTAAACTTAGAAGCTCATTTCGAATATCAGTATGTTTGGATTTCACATTAAACTGCAGTTCCCTCATGGATGAGTAAGCTGGTTTACAGATCAGACATAAGAAGTGTATACCATTTCCTAAGGACTGTTTATCCTAAGTTAGTCGGGTTTATGATCTTTTCATTAGCAACAAAGTGTTTAAGCTTTCTGCATACACTTTCAGTATCTTAGGACGCTGTCCCATTCAGTTCTGTTCAATTTCCAGCTTCACAGACAGGTTTACTTGTCAGAAAGCAGCTAAATTTCTTCATTGACAGGATTCAGTACACATCGTTAATCAGGCGAGTCTCTGTAGCTATTAATTACACTCTTCTTATACATTTTTTTCCGATCTACTGACAGCGAGGTAATTAAATTAAGACGCCGTGTCAACGAACACGATTTGCTGTCCCACAAGAACACACAGTGCAAGATCTCACAAAAAACTGCTCTGAACTGCGTCATCTACGCAATTACGTTAAACCAAAAGCGATTTCTTTCTATAGAGCAAATGTCAAGATAATCACCGCTACCACAGTGTTGCCGTTGTCTTTCATGGATGGCAAGGAGGAAACAGACATCGTAGTCCACCTCCGATGCTTTTGAGTTAATCAGAGAGCAGATGTTCCCTCCCGTGGAGCTCTTGTCATACTTTGAACACAGGCTAAAATACGTCGTGTGGTTACAAGTGACCTGGGCATACTGAACAACAAATCACATTGTATGAAACAGGACTTGTTTGATTCCGGTGACAAAAAATTGCTTCTTACATACGGATGCAATGATCGTATTAACATTTTTACCATATACCATCCATTTTCAAAGGAAACTATCACGTAGAACTACTGAAAAAGTCCTCGTTCAACACTGGATTCGAGCACGAAATCCATTGATTTATAATACGCACTTAAAAATTGAGCTTAACTTTATCCCGTTACTGTCGAGTCAGACAGTCCCTTCACAATAGCACTATGCGATTTCCTGTTTCGCAAACACTTCCATCTCCTCTTCTTTATTTTTGGAATGGCTGTTCTTTGGTCAGTTGTCTTCTATATGTCCTCATTTTCATATAGCCCTCTAACTAGTTATACCAATAACACAGGTCTACGACATAAGAATTGTTTCAAGTTTATTAAGTGATTTTTAGTGTTTCCAACGCTGATTTCGGGAAAAATAGTGAAAAAATTCTACCACGTACAGTTATTTCACAAACTGCTTGTCTAGTTTTAGTTTTTTTTTTTTTGGAATTTCAGCACTCTAGTGAGTTTGGATTTTAATTTTTAGGATCTCCATAAACTATTATTTAGCCGTTTTTATACTAGATATACGTAAAATAAAGAGTAATTAGGAGAAACCATCAGTATTTTCATGTCAGTGCTTGTCTGTCGCGCTGCACCTTCCCCCGCCTTTACCAAGCAGTGAGCTTCTGCTATTGTCCTTCAGTTCACAGTACCTCTTCACTCTGTGCTGTTCACGTGTTGTTGTTACCAGTGCTTTAATGTAGTGACTGTTTCCTTGTGTTGTGAAGTTGTTTTATGGACAATGCCCACCAGAGGATGTATAAACTCTTCAGATTGCGTCTGCTATTTTTATGGTAACTGTACCGTTAAAAAGCATCAAAGAAACATATCCTATTTTGTTGGAAAAGTATATTTCGCCTACTTTGGTATAAAGTTAGCCGATCAAGATAAGCCTTGGGCCCCACACAGAGTTTCTTCAGTGTGTGTTGAAGAACTGAGGCAATGGTTCCAACGTAAAAAGCAGTCCTTACCTTTTGGAATACCAATGGTTTGGAGGGAGCCCAAAAATCATAGTGATGACTGGTATTTTTGTTCTTGTAACGTACGAGGTATCAATTTTAAAAACAAAAATGATATTTCTTACGGGTGTTTTGCAGTGATGTTCCTGGACTTATGGCACGTTTCAAAATAGATTATGCTCCTCCCATCTTGACTACATCCCTGCAAACCTTGGTGACGTAAGTGAAGAGCAGGTCGAAAGATTCCACCAAGACATCAAAGTACTGGAAAGAAGATATCAAGGAAGATTGAATGTCAACATGATAGCGGACTACTGCTGGATGATAAAAAGAGGTGATCCTCAACGAGTCCACAGCCGGAAAAGCAATAAAAGAAGCTCCGACAGAAAGCGAAAGCGTTATTATAAGGACTTATGAGCTTAAAGGGAAATGAAAATGTACCGAAAATGTAGTTTAGAACATGATTTATAAATCAAATATAATTTTATAACGTTTGAAAAAATGTGATAAATTGCTTAAATTTTGTTATTATATCCAAGAATACTCCCTTTTTTGTGAGAAAACCTGACGTGATAGAAAAAAAAATTGATTGCGTGTTTGAAATCAGCCCTGAAATGTACGTAAAAGTCAGTTATCAAATTTCAAACAACTTTCAAAAAATGTTTTTTTGCACACCTATGTAATTTGCCGAATATTCTTAAAACTTGGTGTTTCTGGGCAAGATATTTGGAGGTCTTTCATCTTCCACATCTGAAGAGTAGGGATGGTTTCACACTGCTTCTTTTCCTTATTTTGTGAAGCTGTATTAATGAACTATTAGCTACTTTTGTACCTACACTTAACGTTTATTCTATCCCACTTGTTTCCGAGATGACGACTCCGAAATAGAAAATCGGAGTTAATTGCAATGGGAAGTGATTTTTAATAATCGAAAAGTCAGTGAAATAACATTTCAAAGGACGACGACGAAAGCAATCCATTATCATGCAGTGCTCAGTCGTACGCCTCTATCTGGCCTGTGCTATAAAACTGTGGCACATATTTTATGCTACTTAGTATGACCTTCTTGGAGGCAGAATATCTCCTTCGCTGGACAAGGGTTTCGGAAACAACGTGCGAGGTGCCGGGGCTAGCAGTGTATTTAGCACTAAATTCTTCTCGAATCTTCATATGGAAATGATGCTCTAAGACCCCCCTTTTCCAACTCCGACTTTTGCTGTTGCACATGGATTAAGAAGAAATGCGAACTGACTGTGATTGACCCTGCAAGTGGAGTAGAAAAGAGTTTGGCACCTGCAATAAAAAATGGTTCAAATGGCTCTGAGCACTATGGGACTTAGGTCATCAGTTCCCTAGAACTTAGAACTACTTAAACCTAACTAACCTAAGGACATCACACACATCTATGCCCGAGGCAGGATTCGAACCTGCGACCTTAGCAGTCCCGCGGTTCCAGACTGCAGCGCCTAGAACCGCACGGCCACTGTGGCCGGCGCACCTGCAATAATTTAATTGGATAGAAATTAATTAGATAAAGGAAAGTTTTATGAACGTAGTGAGAAATGAAATGGTTGCCCTACCGATTAACAGAATGAAAGTTCTGTCCAAAATAACAATTTGATTTATTATGACTAAACTCAAAATAATAAACAAAACACGTGAAATATTTACAATACATCAAATTGGATATTCAAATAAATGCTGTGAAGGTGTCCATAAACTAGATTGTGACATTTATGACCAAGTGGTATGTGGAGCCAATTGCTTGCAACTCAAATCTTAAGAGAAACACCCAGCCAACCCAACATTAATTGCTGCTACAGTAGTGATAACTCAGACAATGAACACCCAAGACAGAACGAAGTTAGAAAAGACGAACAGGCGCGCTCTGCTGAGCTCTGATTATCACCTAGCAAAATTCCCTGATTTGCCAGTGCTGCGGACGTACATTACCAAGCTAACTGCAAGGACAGAATCTAGCATACCGGAGGCGATGGCTGTTTGCTTCGACGTCCCGTCGTGGTGATGATAATGTCGTGAGTATAGCCCGAAACAAATTCTCCTGGTCTGGTTGTTCCAGACTAAAGACTTCCTAGCAATACAAATATGCCTCTGAGGGAGACAAAGAAGGCTCGCTACACAATCACTGACGGTACAGTGAGTGATTTTAACAAGAGAAGTCACACAGTAACACCGGTACAGTCAACTTTATCCAAAATACTCAAGATGGACAACATAGGCCGCTTGTACGCAAAACGCTCAATTGCAAACTGTACTCGGAAAGTTACGTTAAAGTCGAAACTTCAGCGACTTCGTCAGTTACAATTAAATGAAAGTATATTAGACAGCCAACGGAAGGCAAGCTGTCCAGAGCAGCGAGAGCTCATTCTTGTAACCTACCCCGACCAAAAGGTGAGAGCCAATTCTCTCAAGAGCACCTGTACAAGCCGAACACAGAACATTACCGCCCCCACGACAGTGGTCGTGGTTAAACGTTCCAATCAGCAACCCCTCTATTGCCGACGCAGTACTATTCCACCAATGGAGATACTTGGCGCCAATTTCTGCGCCGATTTTGCTACGTCACAGAGCTATTCCCTGAGCAAGCCAATCACAGTTACGATTTTGCAGAAAACGCGGGAATTTGCACGCCAGGACTGCCTGGGAACACAAGTCACTCCCATGCCTCGCTGTTAGCCCGCCAGAAACGGTTTTCACTAAGTTTCTGCAAAGTAACGGAATCTCTATCCCAGCCGCTCCGTCAGGCCCCTGTGGGCGTGTCGCCGCCGCTCTTATGACAATGTCAGCGTCTGGAAAGCATCCACTCGACTCCCTCACACCCGTCGGCTTAACCCTCTCAAGATCAGCAGAGCCCGCCTGTCTCCGGACCACCCGGGTGACGAGAGACGCTGTGTGGGAAGTCCACGTGTGAAGGGATAGCGACTATTCACCGCATGCAATTAGAGAGGAAAATCGAATTACTCAGAGTAAGATGCAGATATGAGAGGGGGCTCATGCCACCTCTCAAACGATCATGTGAAAACCCGTTCGCTGCGTTTGCCCACGAATCCCAGAAGGAAGTAAATACTAGTGCCCAAGTTTATGCAGTGTCCCTTGCCTTCCGCAAGGTCTGCATTATCTCGAAGTGAACTAAATATCACCGTATGGAGTATTATACCAATTTTGTAACTGGACGGTAGAGTCCCCGTCAAAGAGACCAGTATGTGTCATTTTCGCCGTAGAGAACGTCTTGTGAACTCAGCTCGCTCTGTTCCTCCACGAGATCAATCGCGCTGTAGACACCAGCGCAGAGGTTGATGCTGTGTTCCTTGACTTCAGGAAGGCATTTGACACTGTCCCGCGTTGCCACTCAGTGGAAAAAAAAAATTAAGAACCTACCAAGTATCGGACTAAATTTGCCACTGGATTCTAGCCTTCCTCGCAGATAGAAGTCAATACGTAACTGTTAACGGATCAAAATCGACACTGTGAAAGTAATGTCTGTAGTACATCAAGGAAATGTTAACAGTGTATGTAAATGATCTAGTAGAAAGCTTCGGAAGCTCTTTAAAACTTTTCGCTTATGATGGGATTGCCTCAGAAAGCAGCAACGCCAGAAGACAGCATATATTTTCAGAATGACCTCCTGCTTATTTAGAAATGGTGCAGGCTCTCGCTTTTGACCCTGAACGTAAATAAATGAAAGATATTATGCATGCATAGGAAAAGAAATCCACTACTGTACAACTGCACAATAGATGACCAATTGCTCTAAACAGTATCTACCGTAAACCATCTTGGAATAACTATCCAGAGGAACGATAGAATTACCACATAAAGCAAATAGTAAGAAAAGCAGATGACGGACTGAGGGTTATAGGAAGAACCTTAAGGAAATGTAACTCATCCACGAAGGAAGTGGTTTGCAAGGCGGTTCTCCGACCGATTCTTGAGCATTTTTCATGAATCTGGGTGCCTTATGACGAAGGAGTGATAGAAGAAATAGAGAAGATCCAACGAAGGGCGGCACGTTTGGTCGCGGGTTCGTTTAGCCAGCAGTAGAGCGTTGCAGAGATGCTCAACAACTCTAGTGGCAGGCGTTACAAAAGAGGCGTCGGGCATCACCGAGAGGTTTACTATTGAAATTTCGAGGGAGCACTTCCCGCGAGAAGTCAACATACAGTTGTTCCTCCCACATACTTCTCACGAAATGATCACGACGAGAAAATTTGAGAAATTACACCTAATAAAGCTTACCGACAATCAGTCTTCCCAAACTCCATTTGGGAGTGGAACAGGGAAAGGGGAATCAGTTAGTGGTCCCAGAAGTACCCTCTGCCACACACCGTGAAATAGCTTGTGGAGTCTGATACAGATGGAGATAAATCTTCAGACATAAGAGTAAGTTCGGGCGCACACCAGGAGATGCTGCTCGCGGATGATGCTGTTGTATAAGGAGAGCCACAATCCACAAAAATTGTAGTGAAATGAAGGAAGACTTGCAGGATAACAACGATTACTGCAGGGATCGATACTGACCCTGAGCACAAACAAATGTAGTGTATTGCCCAAAAATATGACGGATGGTTCTTTAATGGTTGATTACATAATTTCCGGACAATTTAGAGGCAGTCACATTCATTGAATATCTGTGACTCTGCGTACGGTGAGATTTAAAATGGAACGATCGCGTAGTATCAATTGTAGGAAATACAGAAATCAAACGGAGATTCATCGAAAGAATCCTTAGGAAGTGTACTCTGCCCACAAAGTAAGGAGCTTACAACATCCTCGTCGACCGAAACTCCAATACTGCTCTTCAGTGTAAGACTCTTACCGTATAAGATTAGCGTAAGAAATAGGAAAGTTCCAATGAGGTGCAGTGGGTTACGGCACCGACTGCGTTAGTTGCGCGAAATCGGTATAAGAGACGTTCATCCCACTTTAGCGGCAGACGACACAAGAGAGTACTGTGCTAGTCGAACCACACACGTACATTGCGAGCTGCGTGACACGCCGGATCGTGTTGCTGGTAGATGCCATTTCGCCGAGGAAAAACAAACTGCATGTAGGAGAGGACGTTGTCCGAAATGTTGGTTGCATACTTGTGTTGATTCATTGTTCCTTCCAGAATGACAGGATCATCCAGGGAACGGCACGAGAATATTCCCCAGGACATAACGCATGGTGGGTGTTTGCTTTTTGGACGTTTCGTATCGTAAATGTCAAGAGCCATATGTCCGATGGAGCATAAAACGTGGTTCGTCTCAAAAGACAAAATGTCTCCATTCAGTGGACGTCCAGCTGCGGTACTGGCGTGCAAATTCCAGCGTTCGTCGCCAATGAACAGTAGTCAGCATGGTTGCACAATCGCCTGCTGCGGAGGCTCATACGCAGCAAGGTCTGCGGAAACGCTCGTTGAGTAGACACTGTTGGGTTCTCCTCCGTTCATCATTCAGTTACTCAAGTGCTGCATGTCTATTCCCCCGTACGCATCTCCCCAGCCGTCGTTCATCCCAGTTATGCATGGTCCTTGGTGCACTACAGATGTCTCGGCACTGGTCTGGGATACCGCCATTTTGCTACGCAAATTAACATTAACCACTGCAGCACAGAAACAGTTTACAAACTTAGCCGTTTCGGAAATGCCTCCGTTCTTGGCCCGAAAGTCAATAATCATGCCCGTTTGGACGTCAGATAAATCGTTCCGTTTCCGCGTTTCGACAACGACTGCATTGTTTATAGCGTCCTTCGACACGCATTATATGCCCTCCCACTGCTAGTGCTGCCACTCGCCGTCTGTGAGTTATTGGAGGATGACATCGAACATTAATGTGACTGTCCAGCGTATGCCGCCCATCAAACATGTGTTGTCTATAGTCGATAACGACATTTTGTTTTCATGTTATTGCAACTCCTCTCTTAATATTTTTCGGACAAGCACTGAAACCTGGTAGACGCCTAGTCTCGAGGAACATACTTCGAGCTTCATTGAATTCATGCCATGATGTCCGCCCCGGTGGCTGAGTGGTCAGCGTCACGGACAGCCGTCCTACGGGCCCGGCTTCAATTCCTGGCTGGGTCGGGGATTTTCTCCGCTCAGTAACTGGGTGTTGTATTGTCTTCATCATCATTTCATCCCCATCCGGCGCGCAGGTCGCCCAATGTGGCGTTGAATGTAATAAGACCTGCACCAAGGCGGCCGGACCTGCCCTGTAAGGGGCCTGCCAGCCAATGACGCCAAACGCTGATTTCCATTTTTCCATGCCACGATGCCTAATAATTCTGGCTGTAACTTGTGGAAGCTTCACATAGGCACACATCTGTAATCTTAATGAAACGTTTTATTGCGATTTAATACAACATTATAATGGTTTCTCGCATCCTAGCTTCCGAAGTCTCCTTCCTACCTTTCCAACCTTTCGTCAGCATAGTCCCAGCTGCAGCGCTAATCAGACTACCTCTTCCCATCTTGTTTTCGGGCGTCTTATTCTTCCGTTAGCTAGAACCGTTCCATCGTTTTCTTAGCCCCTCTGTCTTCACCCAAACGTATACTAGCTTATACCATTTCAATCGCTTTACTTCGATTGTATCCATTGCAGTGTTGCACAGGTTCATTCTCTTACGTATATCTCCATTTTCAATTTTATTTTTTAGTATCAGCCTGGAGCAACACCTCCAAAATCCCTTCTCCATTGACACTGAGTTTCTCTTCATCCTTTCAGTTATTACCCATGTTTCTGTTCCACAAACTGCTGTGCTACCTGCAATAATTTTAGATATCCTAGTCTTCGTGTTCGTTACAACACGTGCGCTCCGTAAAACTCGATTTAATTGTTGGCGTCCTTGTTTACGTTGGCCAATGCGGTTCTTGATTCCGCTTTTACTGGATCAATGTTAGGTAATATTGATTCCTAAACGGTTTAACAATCCACACACCCTACTTTCACAAATTATAACGTTGGTCCTTGACTTACTCCTCCATACCCCAATATTTCGTTTCTCTAACTTAATGTTTAAACACCATTTCTGATACATTCTGTGAAACCTTGTAACCAGGTACATCATGTATCATCTTCCTCTGAAAAAATACTTGGTCGGCAAAGTGCGAAGTGAAGAAGCTGTTATCATTTGTGGACACATCCACACTACGACAGGAACTTTTCCAGGACTTTACGGAAAAATTCGAGTATACAGGGTGATTCAAAAAGAATACCACAACTTTAGGAATTTAAAACTCTGCAACGACAAAAGGCAGAGCTAAGCACTATCTGTCGGCGAATTAAGAGAGCTATAAAGTTTCATTTAGTTGTACATTTGTTCGCTTGAGGCGCTGTTGACTAGGCGTCAGCGTCAGTTGATGCTAAGATGGCGACCGCTCAACAGAAAGCTTTTTATGTTATTGAGTACCGCAGAAGTGAATCGACGACAGTTGTTCAGCGTGCATTTCGAACGAAGTATGGTGTTAAACCTCCTGATAGGTGGTGTATTAAACGTTGGTATAAACAGTTTACAGAGAATGGGTGTTTGTGCAAAGGGAAAAGTTCTGGACGGCCGAGAACGAGTGATGAAAATGTAGCACGCATCCAGCAAGCATTTGTTCGCAGCCCAGGAAAATCGACTCGCAGAGCTAGCAGAGAGCTGCAAATTCCACAATCAACTGTATGGAGAGTCCTACGAAAAAGGTTAGTTATGAAACCTTATCGTCCGAAATTGGTTCAAGCACTGTCTGCAGCTGATAAGATTAAAAGAACCGATTTCTGTGATTTTATCCTTGCTCAAATGGAAACAGATGAATCTTTCGTTTCAAAGATTGTGTTTAGTGATGAAGCAACTTTCCACACTAACGGGAAAGTCATCCGTCACAATGTCTGTATATGGGGCACTGAGAATCTGCGGGAAACAACTCAGTATGAACGTGACTCTCCTAAGGTGAACGTTTTCTGTGCCATTTCAGCCAATAAAGTTTTTGGTCCCTTTTTCTTCGAAGGTGCTACTGTAACTGGACTACAGTATCTGGAGATGTTAGAGAATTGGCTGTTCCCTCAGCTCGAACAAGAAGCACAACAATTCATATTTCAGCAGGATGGAGCGCCACCACATTGGCACTTATCTGTCCGTAACTACCTGAACGTCAACTACCCGAGGCGATGGATCGGCCGCCAGGCAGCCCGTGACAGAGCACTTCATCACTGGCCTCCAAGAAGCCCTGATCTTACCCCCTGCGATTTTTTCTTATGGGGGTATGTTAAGGATATGGTGTTTCGGCCACGTCTCCCAGCCACCATTGATGATTTGAAACGAGAAATAACAGCAGCTATCCAAACTGTTACGCCTGATATGCTACAGAGAGTGTGGAACGAGTTGGAGTATCGGGTTGATATTGCTCGAGTGTCTGGAGGGCGCCATATTGAACATCTCTGAACTTGTTTCTGAGTGAAAAAAAACCTTTTTAAATACTCTTTGTAATGATGTATAACAGAAGGTTATATTATGTTGCTTTCATTAAATACACATTTTTAAAGTTGTGGTATTCTTTTTGAATCACCCTGTATTTTAAATAATGTAGGAGGTGTCGCGCATCCTTATCGTGTCCCTGCAGTCACTGGAATCTCTCCAGATATGTTTGTACCTACTTTAATTCTAAAAGTTGTGCCACTTTATTAAGCTCTAATAGCTTCAATATATATAGAGAGGACTCACTCCATCGATAACATTGTAATCCACACTTCACAGAGAGGACCACTACCATGGGTTTATTCTGCGCATAATCTTCCGGTGCGAAACCCATTCTTCTTCTCTTTTTCAACAATATGTGATTCGATTGTCGGCTTTATAATTTTCCAATATAATCAAAGGACTGAATTTGTAGCACTTACTGGTCTATTGTGAAAACATTTTTTCCCTGCCGACTTTTTTTTGTATAGAGCAGATGTATAGTGTTTTTCCATACATCTTGTAATTGTTCTCCATTTAAGAAGCAACTGAAAGCAAAGAACATTAATTCCAGCAGTTTATCTGGTCCACATACCTACAATTCGGTAGGAAGTCCATTTGGATCTGATGCTCCACCATGCATTGTCATATACCAACAGGGTGGTTCGTTTCATGAGTTTTAGCCTCCACAGTGTACTAAGCAGCATCCTAATCAATGTACAGGGGGTGGGAAAAAACACCCAAAACATTACCATGGCTAATACAAGGTATGGAAAACGTTAGCACTCAAAACAGCATGCAGTCGTTTCAGAATGAATAAATACACTTTCTGTATAGTCTTATGCCACTCTTCCTGAAACCTAGTTTCAAGTTTAGGTAATGATGATGGCGGTGGATAATTATCACGCGTCGTCTTCTCCAAAGTAGTCCACAAAGGCTCAGTAATACTAAGATATGGTGAGTGTGATAGCCAGGGGAGATGCGACAGTTCATCCTCGTGCTCAGAAAATCAGTCCTGGATGAAGCTATGTAAGCTGTGTCGTTTTGGAACACGGCATTACCATTGGAGAACAAACATTTTACCATGAAATGGGCCTGATCAGGCAGAATGGTTATATAATTCTTAGCAGTAAAGCGACATCGCAGAGTAACTATGTGACACATAGAATACCACCATATGACTGAATAAGTCATAACTGAACGCCCACCATTTCACTCTTGGCACAAGAAGTCTGCACCGTGTGCTTGGGACGGCTTACGCCAGACATAAACTCGGCCAGAAGGTGGAAACCGTTTGAAACAAGATTCGTGCGAACAAATGACTTTTTTCCATTACTCTGTGGTCCAAATTTTATGGCTTCGTCACCGCGCTATCCTGTAACGGGCATCTGGTTCAATGATGTGGCGTTTTGTAATTCGAGCTCGTCCCGAAATTCCCAGGATATAGCCCCCTTCGTGTTGATTTGTTGCCGACAGGCTTCACTGGTGCGACGTTCAGTTCGGCAGTGTCTTATTTACCTGTCATCTTCTTATTTTTCGTAACAATTCTCTTGTATTATGGTTCGTTACGATCACCCTGCACACACTTACACTTAGAGGAAACACAGAGGCATACCGACAATCTTTCTCTCCACAAACAATACGAGACTGGAATAGAAGGAAGAACCGATAGAGGTACTCAAGGTACCCTCCGCCACACGCCGTCAGGTGGCTTGCGGAGTATGGATGTAGATACATGTAGATAAGCCAAAACATTATGACCACTGCCCGCCGCGAGGTTGTCTGCTGCATGGTGGCTCTGTGGGCACGTGACGCAGTAAGAGAAGCGTATGAGGAGAGTCGAATAGGGAGTCATTCCAGCGATAATAAGTGGCGCAAATGCGGAAATCCGCCGACTTAAGCGACTTTGACAAAATTCAGGATGTTTCGGAGGGGCGAAGCTGGTCAGCTATTCGTGTGCCACTGCCGTGAGCATGTATGGCAGTGGATGAAGAATGCTGGAAGCACGATTAGGTGACTAAAAGTTGGACGTCCACACCTCACCACAGTACACAAGGATCAAAGAAATTCCCGCATGGCAGGCGGCGATCCGCGGCAGATCTGACCACAAAGTGCAGTTCCGGCGCAGGCGCAAGTGTTTTGGAGCACACTGTTCATCACATAGTGTTGAACAGGGCGTTACGCAGCAGAGGACTGCTACGTTTTCCCATGTTGACCCAACAACATGGTCAGTTATGATTACAGTGGGCGCGGGATCATCGGTTTCGACCGCGGGCCAATGGAATCGTGTCGCCTGGTCGAATGACTCACGTTTATTGTTAAACCAGGTCGATGGTCGTGTCCAGACAGGCTGTCATCCAGGATAAAGGCTGCTCGAAACACGCAGGCTGGTAGGATAGGTATTATGTTACGGGGGACATTCACCTGAGCTTCCACGGGACGTGCGGTATTAATCGAAGGCGCCATGAGATCTGTGAACTACGTCAACATTATTAGCGCCACCTGAAACCCCTTATGCCTGATGTCTTCCCAACGGCGACGCCACCTTTCAGCAGGATAACTGTGCGTGTCAAAAGCCTGCAATGGTTTGAGGCGCATGATAGTGGCTCACGTTGGTGCCTTGGCCATCAAATTTGCCTTATCTGAGTCCGATGAAACCTAGATGGAACGCTATCGGGCGGCAGTTCCGGGCCCCCAAACCAACCGGCCGTGAAGTACGAGAAGTGTGACACCTGCGCGTAGGCAACTGGTGCTACAAACGTCTGAAAACCTATCGATGCATGCGTTCCAGAGGTGGATCAACAAGCTTGTAAGTAGGGGGTCATAATGTTTTGGCTCATCAGTGTCCATCCGCTTTGTGACTTAGCGGATGATTTTCCGTGTTTTTTTTCCCTATGTGGGGTATAATTCTTCCATAAGGTGCCTCCTGAAACACCAAACACTTCGGCTACTTGGTTACGTAAGCAGCCACCATACAAGCACCAAGAATATGCCCACATTCGAATTCACTTAGCGCCGACGCAATGCACTCACAGTTTCACAGAAAATTGTTCTGACCACGGCTGACACTTGCGACGTATTAAGAACGTTGACCACATGCCGTTCTCCGCCAAATACAACAGCGCCACCTGCAGGCTTGGTCAGCATCTACATTTGTGTTCAAGCATGTATGCCGCACGGTGTTTCCATACTTCATGTCAACTTCTGTAACTTTTAACTATTTCTATCTTCTCTTTCTGTTATCTTCAAGTTCGCTGCAAAAAAATGGTTCAAATGGCTCTGAGCACTATGGGACTCAACTGCTGTGGTTATCAGTCCCCTAGAACTTAGAACTACTTAAACCTAACTAACCTAAGGACATCACACACATCCATGCCCGAGGCAGGATTCAAACCTGCGACCGTAGCAGTCGCACGGTTCCGGACTGCGCGCCTAGAACCGCGAGACCACCGCGGCCGAGTTCGCTGCAAGTCTTAGACTTGGCATGTCCTCATTTATCTCCTACTCATCAAAAATATCTTTGGGATAGCAGTGGGCAAAATCCCCATTCGGCCATCCAGATTTAGAAACTTCCTGATGCTTAAAAACAAATGCATTGTTCTTCAGTAACATCTATCCATTTGGTCAAATTTCACCATCTTTTGATAACATCCGTGTCTTTCCTTGATTATCCAAAGCTATCTGTCTTTCGGTGTGTTAACTGGGTGAAACACTTAACGATAAGGGAATGTACCCATGTAGCGGTCTTGGTATCTTTGACGAGTGGTAGCCCTATATTTTTCCTTTGTAACTTTGGGTTCAGTTTATTATTTCTTCTTCTCATCGATTTAGTGGGCTTTACCATTACAATGAAAACATGGGCTGCTAGTTTTGTTCTCCAAGCAATACATTTGGTAGAAGCACATTCACCCTTTACGTGGTTCTGGAAACAAAGTAGAGCCAAACCTGTGTTTTATATTTAATAATTCCCTTACCAAAGAGGGCTAGATTTTACAAACATAATGCGTACCAACATCAATCATATAAATCTCTTGTAAAGAAATTTTACTGGATTTAACGTATTTTACAGCTGCAAGTTGGTCCTGCTTCCTTTTAACCATTCATAGCCTCCAGTCTGACCACATAGTTATCCTTAGGAGAATGAATGTCCACATCGATGACAATACTTCCCTTGATCGGATGTTATCGGAACAATCACATTTGAAGTGGTCATGTTATACTTGGCGTTTTCATCCGCTCCCGCGTGAACGGTTGTGGTACAGTCGTTTCTCCGTCAGTTTCAAACATTTGACATTTCTGTCGAGAGGTGTCCTTGCTGATCCATTTTGTCAATTTAATAAATGTTTCTTTGTGTATACAAGGACTATGGTGAGCTAACATTTACCCATGAACTGCCGGCGGCTGTGGCCGAGCGGTTCTAGCCGCTTCAGTCCGGAACTGCGCTGCTGCTACGGTCGCAGGTTCGAATCCTGCCTCGGGCATGGATGTGTGTGATTTCCTTAGGTTAGTTAGGTTTAAGTAGTTCCTTAGTCTAGGGGACTGATGACCTCAGATGTTAAGTCCCATAGTGCTTAGAACCATTTGAACCATTTATCCATGTACTAAAAATCGTTTTCTTTGTGGTCAGCTGGAATTTTGTGATAAATAATTAGTTTTGAGGGAGCCAGTCACCAGTTTGATTCATTCCCTGATTCACTGCAGAAGCGTCAGAGAGAGGCACTTAATTGTGATACGTAAACTTAATGTCAATATAATCTTTCTCCACCTAATGGTCGTACAGTACTTCAAACATTAACGTTGTGTACTGAAAGGTCTCTGTTGGATTCCTTTCATGTTAATTTCTTAAATCTCTTGTCATTTACGGCATAAATTCCTCTTCTAAATTTACTGTGGTGTTTCTGACTCTATGTGGGAGGAGACTGAGCAGTGGAACGTTTTACTTTTACACATAATCAAGAACGATCTGTCACACTACTACACTTTAAAACACAGTTTATATGTAATTCGTGCCACAGAGTCTCATACGTAACCTACATCCGCTTTCTTTTATATACTGTATATGATAAGATACTGTCATCCCCCATCCCTTCTGTGTGAAAGAATGAATGAGCAAATATATTTCTAGTTGCGTGCTTGATGGTAGCAGACAAGCCTGTCTTCTAGAGAACAGTAGGACCAACGTCGGAACAGGTAGCTACGCTGTCTAAAAGCAAAGAGGTGTCTATTCTTGGTATGGTCCTGTCCATCCCTTGTCATGTTGGTATAGGAAGCTGCCTCTCTGGTCACTTCCGTTTGTATCTGTTAAGCACCCTCGGTAGGGGCCCAGGCAGTTGGTCCACGACGAGCGTCTGAAGTGGTAAGATCTCCGGCTAAGCGCGTCTCTGCTAAGTCCGTAGGAAAATAGATTTCTTAAGTTCAGCCTAACTGAAAATTTAATCACCTTTATTTCAGGTTTAGATCTAAAATATCTAATGTTATTTTAAATTGCAACGCAGTGTAATTCGAGTGTGAAGTTCAGAATATCTTCCAGTAGTTGCTTTGTCACTGCTTCGTGAGTAAAGTGGAGCCACGTGTTGATCAGTAACTCTAACTAACAATGGAATTTCGTATATTATTCTATGCTTTTAAAGAACTTACATATATAGTTGGCATTAAAAATTCTTAACCACCTTTTCGAAAACATGATTGGTCTTCGCCCAATGTACTAGTTTATCCCATCCTCCCTCTACAAAGAAGTCCTGTTGTATTCTTGCTTTCACCAAGAAAGACATCGCGATATGTGGCTCGTAAAATTTTTATCGCCAAGCACAATATTCTTCTTATTGTGGTTCTTTCTTCTCCATTCGCATCAAACTTTATTAGGAATGTAAATTAACTGAATGCAAACGAGTCTGTTAAGTTCCGGCAGGCTTTAATTGGTATCCATTACGTGGCTGTCTTTACTTCCCCATTATGGGTGCCAACGGCCTGTCGAGACTGAAAGTTAATGGGAAGACGTTTTCACATTACGGCGAACGTTGCTTGTAACGTACTATTCAAACTTATGTGTAAAGACAACTGGATTTACTGATGTTGTATAGTTTTAAGATCGGAGAGAGTTTAATGTGCGACGGGATACTGTGGTGAAGACAATGGAGACGCGTTGTGGAAGAATGTGGTTCGAATTCCTAGCCAGCCGAACTGTTGAAAGCAGCTCTCTTGAATCACCACAGGTGAATGCGACGATGGTTCATTCGAAGGGACAACGACCGACCTCCTTCTGCATCCCCATCCAATTCGAAATTTTGGATCTCCCCGATCACCTTAATTCGAAGGGGTGGTAATATCGAAATTTCACTCCTCCTCTTACTTCGGAGAGCGTTCGAAGGCATATGTTAATGTTATGTATTAAACAATACAACTACAGCCCGATGCTGTTTTACCGTTTTTCCTGTGCGAACATTTGCCTGTTAGTTCATCAGCTTGCAGGCCGTCGAGTCTGAAGCAGAAACAGAAATTCGGATGACGTACTTATCATTCGGCACGGGGTTCACGGCGTGATAGCGATGCAGCAACGCTAAGATTATTGTGCTGCTGCGTGGACCCCAGTAACAGTCTTAAGTCAAACCCAAGGTTGAGGATTATAACACCGGCCATATGCACACATTCACTATCTCCAAGAGATTCATGGCCGTGTACAGTCTGCTGCAACCTGAAATATTCTCTTTGGAAATAACATTTACGACGAATATTAGTGTGTATTGTGTGTGCGTGCCTGTGTGTGTGTATTGAACCGGGGACCTAGAAACGACAGAGAGGCTTCGTTCCCGCCGTAGCTCTCATTGGTTCACAACCCCACAACAAGCCACGGCAGTCCACCCGCCCCACCGCCGCCCCACACCGAGTCCAGAGTTATTGTGCGGTTCGGACCCCACTGGAACAACCCCCCTCCCCCCTCTCTCCAGGGAACTTCTGAGGCGGAATAAGAGAAACCAGCCCGCATTCGCAGAGGCAGATGGAAAACCGCCTTGGATACCATTCACATGCTGGCCGGCACACCGGACCTCGACACTAATCCGCCGGGCGGATTCGTGCCGGGGACCGGCACGCCTTCCTGCTCGGAAGCAGCACGTTAGACCGCGCGGCTAGCCGGGCGGGCACGATTATACACTACTGGCCATTAAAATTGCTACACCATGAAGATGACGTGCTACAGACGCGAAATTTAACAGACAGGGCGCTGTGATATCCAAATGATTAGCTTTTCAGAGCATTCACACCAGGTTGGCGCCGGTGGCGACACCCACAACGTGCTGACATGACGAAAGTTTCCAACCGATTTTTCATACACAAACAGCAGTTGACCGGCGTTGCCTGGTGAAACGTTGTGATGCCTCGTGTAAGGAGGAGAAATGCGTACCATCACGTTTGCGACTTTGATAAAGGTCGGATTATAGCCTATCGCGATTGCGGTTTATCGTATCGCGACATTGCTGCTCGCGTTGGTCGAGATCCAATGACTGTCAGCAGAATATCGAATCGGTGGGTTCAGCAGGGTAATACGGAACGCCGTGCTGGATCCCAACGGCATCGTATCTCTATCAGTCGATATGACAGGCATCTTATCTGCATGGCTGTAACGGGTCGTGCAGCCACGCCTCGATCCCTGAGTCAACAGATGGGGACGTTTGCAAGACAACAACCATCTGCACGAACAGTTCGACGACGTTTGCAGCAGCATGGACTATCAGCTCGGAGATCATGGCTGCGGTTACGCTTGACGCTGCATCACAGACAGGAGCACCTGCGATGGTGTACTCAACGACGAACCTGGGTGCACAAATGGCAAAACGTCATTTTTTTCGGATGAATCCAGGTTCTGTTTACAGCATCATGATGGTCACATCCGTGTTTGGCGACATCGCGGTAAACGCACATTGAAAGCGTGTATTCGTCATCGCCATACTGGCGTATCACTCGGCGTGATGGTATGAGGTACCATTGGTTTCACGTCTCGGTCACCTCTTGTTCGCATTGACGGCACTTTGAACAGTGGACGTTACATTTCAGATGTGTTACGACCCGTGGCTCTACCCTTCATTCGATCCCTTCGAAACCCTACATTTCAGCAGGATAATGCACGACCGCATGTTGCAGGTCCTGTACGGGCCTTTCTGGATACAGAAAATGCTTCCCTGGCCAGCGCATTCTCCAGATCTCTCACCAAATGAAAACGTCTGGTCAATGGTTGCCGAGTAACTGGCTCTCACAATACGCCAGTCACTACTCTTGATGAACTGTGGTATCGTGCTGAAGCTGCATGGGCAGCTGTATCTGTACACGCCATCCAACCTCTGTTTGACTCAATGCCTTTATTACGGCCAGAGGTGGTTGTTCTGGGTACTGATTTCTCAGGATCTATGCACCCAAATTGTATGAAAATGTAATCACATGTCAGTTCTAGTATAATATATTTGTCCAATGCATCCCCGTTTATCATCTGCATTTGTTCTTGGTGTAGCAATTTTAGTGGCCAGTAGTGTACATAGTAACTGAGAACTGTATACAGGACTGGTCCTGAAATTACTGTATTTCTCGGCTTCGACATGTAATGCGTCCCTAATTGCAATATGAAATTCGTCGCTGATACTTGAGTTTGGCTACTTTTCAACTGATAGTGTTTCCAGGTGTGATATAAAGCTGATTGTGAAACGTGCACGAATGGTCCATTTGGTTTCGCACTTTCCGTGAAAAAATGAATATTGTAGAAGAATTATATTATAAAATGACGAACGAACGTTTCGGCCATTTGTATGATTAATCTTCATCAGAAAATTGTAGCTAATATGATCGAGGTTACCTGCACTGTTTTGTTGTTCTTTGTTTTCTAAATTGGTGCAATGCGATACTGTGGTCAGAATGCAACAGATGGTGGTTTTTATTGAGATAATGGAACATCTGTACAATAGGGATGTGTTTACTTTAACTGTTGCAACGAAATACCTGTTACTGACTTGAGGAAAGTTTCGTATTCCGACTTATGCTTACGATATTTAAAATGCTTATTTCAGAGATAGATTAACTGAGCAAGGATTATAAAACATAGTGTATAAGGGGAACTGTTCGGAATCACAGTCACAATGATAAAATAAGCTCAGCTAGTGTGGTTTGTATTGTATCAAAACCATTTTGGAATATTCGAATTTATGTAATAAGTGCGATACTGGCCGCACAAGCAGCATAAATTTTTCTCATTTGTATTATTATTATACAAAATGTTAATTTCAATATTTGAGTGCAAAGGTTACTAATTATGCACAATGTAATTTCTGTAAGTTTAATGTGAAGAAGAACAGCGTTCAGTCGTTCTTCTATTATCCATTTTTTTCTCTTGTCCGATGTGGTAGAGGTCGGACATGTTTGCTAATTGCTGACGAATTAAACTCATTTGCGATATTAATTTAATAATATAACAGTTTAAAGTTGTTGTTCACCTTTATTTGTAGAAGGTGAGCCCTGTGTCATGTCCGTTTCTCTTTAAAATCAGTATTCTGTGCAATTTTCAGCTCAACAGTTGCAGCCGCCGCTGCAGCAACAGACGCCATTACATGGCGTTTTTAATTCACGAATTTAGCGGAAGCGAAGAGATCACCCGCTCAAAACATAACAAATAATTTTAAACAGCTTCCTGACGCAGCGGAAGAAACATAGTTTTTAAGATTTTTATTTTCATTTACTCGCCAAGACCCAGGGCCACAACTCGGACTTCAATTATTTGTTAACGGCGGTAAGAACAATTGTCTCGCGTGTGTGAGCAGTTGCAAATTATAACAAAGAACTCATGCTTGTTAAAAATATTAGCCGAGGCAAATACAAAAATATTATTTCAGTTTTCAATTTAAATTCAATGTTTCTAGACTGGCTCATATTAAAGTAACTTTGAAAGGGTGCAGTACCGCCCGACATTGAAAATAGGTACAACATACTTTATTATTTTTGTCAGAACAACACATTTTTTTCTAATAATAACTCAATTTAAATTAATACAGCGAAGCCGGATACCAGTGTGGGAAAGAATGACAATTTATTTATTTACTTGATCACATGTGCACTCCCACAAAATAAATCCCTACATCCAGTTTGGTGAGATCTGTGAAATGAATGAATGTATGGTCGTCTGCTAACCGCAGATAGTGAATGTGAATATATGATGATCTTTGAGACGATCCTTTGGCCACCTTTGGTGGGACCAAAGAGATGAAATTTACCTGAGCTTTGAGCGCCTGAAATGTGGCTGACCAATACGGTAGCAAGGTGCTCCCCCACTTCGACAGAGGTGTGAGAGGACCTGAAGAACGGCCATGTTTAAGCACTCTGCCGCTGGATCTTGTGCTGTTAAGACCTGTTTTAGTTGTGCTCCGTAAAGACAAAAAGTGGAGACATGGTATGCATGTGGAATATTTAAGAGTAGTTTGAAATAATAATTTCTCTATTTCAGGAACTTTTGTGGGGAGAATTAAATGTCAGGCAGGTAATATTAATGGGATCGTAGTAATCTTCGGAAGTGACCAACGGTCACAATGAAACCACGTGTAGCAATAAGTTGAAATACTTCCGTGTGCTTAAGTTAAGCTGAATTACTAGCGTGTGTACTATAAGTTGAAATATTTAAGAAATAGCGTGTGCAGGACTTGAAATTAGAGGCGAGTACTTCCACGTGGTGAGTACTGTGTGAGTCTCAATCTGTGTATGAGACAAAGGATAAAGAGAAGTACTCATCCATGGTATCAGTTGAGGACTCGTGTGTGTGATGAATATGTTCTTAATATTACTTTGCGAGATATGTTTCCGTGTGACGCTTGATTCAAACTATAACACTCTGAGAGAGAAACAAGGTGAGTCAGCCGTCTATCCAGCAACGCCACTTGGCTTGCATTGCACAGGAAGACGTGCATATATCTCTCCAGAGTTCATAGTAGGAAAGTAGAATTACGAAGTGGGGCGGTGTCGTGTGAAACTGGGATAAATATTAATTGAAGTGGGATAGCTGAAAGTGATAATGTTGTGACTATTCCCTGTGTAGTATTTCATGTTGTAGTGTGGTGTATGTCATGTAATTTAAGTATGTGTGGTTTGCATGGGAGAGTAGCAAGGTAGTTTCAGAGGTAGTGGGTTATGCGTGTTCCTTTTGTACTGCTCGGTCTGGAGGAAAGTTTCGTGACGATGATTGTGAGAGTCGAAGTGTGAGAAATAATAAAAGATCCACCATCCTATCCAGAAAGTGCACTGTAGCGTTAAATAATTACGAGACCATAAGATAGAGATTCACCAATGTAAAGCCATGCCCACTGGGCGGAATTTCTCATGTGTTATTGTTGTAGGTTATAGAATTTGTGTGTTTAGGTTATAGAATTTATCGGAATAAATAAGATAGTGAAAAGAAAAAGATTGATGGCCTTTTCCTTCGAATTTTATGTTGTCATGATATCCAGAATTTATAATGTGTGCGCCACTCATATTCAGTGCGATGGCCACGTGTTGATAAAAGCCGTTAAATAAAAAAAAAAAGAAAATGTGGTATTGCCAGTGCGTAGTGAACAGTCAGAGTTCTGTAAATTACTGGTAGTCAGATGTGCGTTTCCGTTGCGTATTATTCACATAGGAGGATAATTTGTAACTTAATTGTGAGTACGAGAGTTCATGTTACTCGATAAATAAGAATGAATCCACTCGCTTGGCAGACCACTCATCTTGCAGGCCTGACTGCTTGATGCCACAGTATGAGCAAGGCATGTGGGTGCCTCTCAACTTTAACGTAAACAAAAAGCTTGCTCACCTTAATCTTTATTAATCAGCCAGTTATTAAAAGCATAAACTCAAAAATATAAATAAAATCTCAAAAAATAATTTCAGTTCAATTCAAAATCAAATGAAAATCACAATCATTAAAAAGTCTCGCACCCACACATTTTATTTTACCGCGAGACTGTACACCTTTCTCTAGTACCATGGAACTTACTGAGTGACAGTTATTGAACTATAAGAAAGAAAACCGTCATAACTTCTGAACGGTATCAATTAGGACGTTCGGACTGCACGGTTCGCCGCGGGGCATGATGGTAGTTAGTATGCGCATGCGCACGCTGTATGGTTTGGTTTAGCGACGAATCCCACCTTCATTTGGTTGTGTCCGTCAATATGCACAACTGACGAATTTGGGGGACTGAGAATCCGCATTTCGCGACAGATAAGTCTGTTTATCCTCATTGGGTCACTGTGTAGTGTGGAATATCAAAAAATGATTCAAATGGCTCTGAGCACCATGGGACTAAACTTCTGAGGTCATCAGTCCCCTAGAACTTAGAACTACTTAAACCTAACTAACCTAAGAACACCACACACATCCATGCCCGAGGCAGGATTCGAACCTGCGACCGTAGCAGCAGCGCTGTTCCAGACTGAAGTTCCTAGAACCGCTCGGCCACTCCGGCCGGCGTGGAATATCCACTCACAGAATAATCAGTGCGATATTCCTTGATGGCATGGTGGCTACCGAACGGTACGTGTAGGTTTTGGAATACCCAAAGTGACCCTGATTTCGACAAGATGAGGTTCATGCGAGACGGAACTCGATCCCAGCGAAGCACGAGAGTGTTTAATGTCCTGGAACAGCACTTTGCGACCGCATTCTGACTCTGGGGTAGCCAGAGGCCACTGGCATGGGCCTCGATTGGCCGCCATATTCTGCTGATCTGAACACATGCGACTCCTTTTTGTGAGGCTGTATTACATACAAGGTGTACAGCACTAACCCCAATACCTGAGCTGAAAACAGTCATTCGGGAGGTCATCTTCAGCGGGTTCATGCAGAATTTCGCTATTCGTCTGCGCCATATCATCCCCAAGGATCGCAGGAATATCTAACATGTCATAACATAAATCCAAATAACTGTAGTGACGTTTACATGTTGAAGAAAGTTTGTACACGTCGCAGTTTGTAACTAATTTGCGTTTTTTTCATATAGTTCAATAATTGTCACCCTACATTCGCTGATGTCTTAACAGACGTCTTGTAATCCAGTCCCTTCTTCTTGTCAGGGTTTTCCATTTCTTCGCCGATTCTATGGACAACCTCCTGATTACTTACCTATTCAGGTCGCCTAATTTTCAGGATTCCTGAGTAGCATCTCGTCTCAAACGCATCGATTCCCTTCTGTTCCGGTTTTCACACAGTCCATAATTCATTAAAATACAGTGTTGTGCTCAAAACGTACGTTTTCTGAAATTTCTTTTCAAATTAAGACTTTGAAACTTGTTGCTTGTTTAGGCCAGGAACGCCGTCTTTGCCTGAGATAGTCTGCATTTTATGTCCTCCTTACCTCGTCCTTCATGGCTTATTTAGCTTCCAAGGTAGCAGAATTCGTTAACTTCGTACAGTTCGTGATTACAAATTATGGAGTTAAGTTTCTCGCTTTTCTCATTTCTGGTACTTCTCATTACTTTTGTCTTTCTTCGGTTTATACTCAACAGACTGTTTATTCCATTCAACAGATCTTGTAATTCTTCTTCTCTTTCACTGAGAATAGCAATATCATCAAAGAATGTTATCATTGATCATTGCACCCTGGATTTTAATCCTTATTCTTTCTTTTATTTCCATAATTTCTTCTTGAATATGTAGATTGAACAGTAAGGGCGAAAATTTACATCCCTGCCCTACAGCTTCGTTCTTGGTCTTCCACTCTCATTGTTCCTTCTTGGCTCCCGTACATATTGTACATTACTCGTCTTTCCCTATAGTTTACACCTATTTTTCTCAGAATTTCGAATATCTTGCACCGTTGTACGCTTTTTCCAGGTCGACAAATCCAATGAACGTGTCTTGATTTTTCTTCATTTTTGCTTCCATTATCAGCCGCAACTCCAGAAGTGCGTCTCTGGTGCCTTTACCTTTCCTAAAGCCAAACTGATAGTCCTCTAACAGAGCCTCAATTTTTTTCATTCTTCTTTATAATATTCTTGTCAACAACCTGGTTGCATAAGCCGTTAGACTGACTGTGCAATAATTCTCGTACTTACCTGCTCTTCATAATTTCTGAATTGTGAGGACGATATTTGTCCGAAAGTCTGATGCTATGTCTATCATAGATTCTACACACCAACTTGGGTAGTCGTTTGGTTGCCACTTTACCTACAATGATTTTAAGACCTCCGACGGAGTGTTAGGTATCTCCTCTGCCTTATTTGTATACCAATATACCAGTGAGGTTCCTCTCAGAGTATGCTGATACAATAGCTCCATATTTAGCAATTATATACGTACCTAAACACTGGAAAATTGCTCAAGTCACACCAATACCAAAAAGGGAAGTAGGAGTAATCTGTTGAATTACAGGCCTTTATCACTAACGTCGATTTGCTGTAGGGTTTTAGAACATATACTGTATTCGAACATTATGAGGTACCTCGAAGAAAACGATTTATTGACATATAGTCAGCACGGATTCAGAAAATATCGTTCTTGTGAAACACAACCAGCTATTTATACTCATGAAGTAATAAGTGCTATCGACATGGGATGTCAAATTGATTCCATATTTTTACATTTCCAGAAATTTTCGACACCGTTCCTCACAAGCGTCTTCTAACCAAACTGCGTGCCTACGGAGTATCGCCTCAGTTGTGCGACTGGATTCGTGATTTTTTCAGGAAGGTCACAGTTCGTAGTAATAGACGGAAAGTCATCGAGTAAAACAGAAGTAATATCCGGCGTTCCCCAAGGAAGTGTTAAAAGCCCTCTATTGTTCCTGATCTATATTAACGACGTAGGAGACAATCTGAGTAGCCGTCTTAAATTGTTTGCAAATGATGCTGTCATTTACCGTCTTGTCTTTACAGACTTGCTAAATGATTTAGATAAGATATCTGTATGGTGCGAAAAGTGGCAATTGACCCTGAATAAAGAAAAGTGCGAAGTTATTCACATGAGTACTAAAAGAAATCAGCTAAATTTCGATTACGCGATAAGTCACACAAATCTGAGAGCCGTAAATTCAACTAAATACTTAGGGATTACAATTACAAATAACCTAAATTGGAACGAACACGTAGATGATATTGTGGGTAGAGCAAACGAAAGACTGCGATTCATTGGCAGAACACTTAGAAGGTGCAACAGGTGTACTAAAGAGACTGCTTACGCTACGCTTGTCCGCCCTATTCTGGAGTACTGCTGTGCGGTGTGGGATCCGCATCAGGTTGGACTGACGGATGACATCGAAAAAATACAAAGAAGGGTAGCTCGTTTTGTATTATCGCGAAATAGGGGAGATAGTGTCACAGACATGATACGTGGAGTGGCAATCATTAAAACAAAGGCGACGGTACGTTCTAATGAAATTTCAATCACCAGTTTTCTCCTCCGATTGCGAAAACATTCTGTTGGCACCCACCTACATAGGGAGAAATGTTCATCACGATAAAATAAGAGAAATCGGGGCTCGCACGGAAAAAATTTAAGTCCTCGTTTTCCCCGCGTGCCGTTTGAGAGTGGAACGCTAGAGAGACAGCTTGAAGATGGTTCATGGAACCCTCTTGCCAGGCACGTTATTGTGAATAGCAGAGTAATCACGTAGATGTAGATGTAGAAGTCGTCCAGAGCTCTGACTCTGCTACGGAATCCTCTATCTCTTCCACATTGACTCCAGTTTCGTCTTCTGCCGCGTCATCAGACAATTTCTTCCAAGTGGCTCTGAGCGCTATGAGACTTAACATCAGAGGTCATCAGTCCCCTAGAACTTAGAACTACTTAAACCTAACTAACCTAAGGACATCACACACATCCATGCCCGAGTCAGGATTCGAACCTGCGACCGCAGCGGTCGCGCGGTTCGAGACGGAAGCGCCTAGAACCGCTCGGCCACCCCGGCTGGCCAATTTCTTCCACTCGTGAAGACATTCAGTATACTATTACCACCTATCAGCTCCCTCCTCTGCATTTAACAATTGAATTCTTGAGTTGCTTTGTTAAGGGCACGGCCGATTTCCTTCCTCATCCTTTCGTAGTCCGATCTTGTGATCCGTCTGTAACGACCTCGGTATCGACGGGGTGTTAAACCCTATTCTTCCTTCCCTCCGAAACGTATCGTTAATTTATAAGAAATCAAAGTTTACTGACTACAGTGTTTTTTTTCATTTACCCGGGTGATCAAAAAGTCAGTATAAATTTGAAAACTGAATAAATCACGGAATAATGTAGATAGAGAGGTACAAATTGACACACATGCTTGGAATGACATGGTGTTTTATTAGAACCAAAAAAATACAAAAGTTCAAAAAATGTCCGACAGATGGCGCTTCATCTGACTAGAATAGCAATAATTAGTATAACAAAGTAAGACAAAGAAAAGATGAGGTTCTTTACAGGAAATGCTCAGCATGTCCGCCATCATTCCTCAACAATAGTTGTAGTCGAGGAATATTGTTGTGAACAGCACTGTAAAGCATGTGCGGAGTTATGGTGAGGCATTGGCGTCGGACGTTGTCTTTCAGCATCCCTAGACATGTCGGTCGATCACGATACACTTGCGACTTCAGGTAACCCCAAAGCCAATAATCGCACGGACTCAGGTCTGGGAACTTGGGAGGCCAAGCATGACGAAAGTGGCGGCTGAGCACACGATCATCACCAAACGACGCGCGCAAGAGATCTTTGATGCGTCTAGCGATATGGGGTGGAGCGCCATACTGCATAAACATCGTTAGTTCCAGCAGGTGTTTAGCAGCCAGGTTGAGGATGATGCGATTCTGTAACATATCGGTGTACCTCTCACTCGTCACAGTAGCAGTTACAAAACCAGAATCACGCATTTCCTCGAAGAAAAAAGGCCCGATAACGGTAGATGTGGTAAATCCAACCCATACCGTGACTTTCTCGTCGTGCAATGGAGTTTCGACAACAGTTCTAGGATTTTCGGTAGCCCAAATTCTGCAGACAGACCCTCGGGGGAGCGTAAAAGAGCTTCGTGGGTCCACAACACGTTACTCAACCAATCGTTATCTTCCGCCATCTTTTGAAACGCCCACACCGCAAATGCCCTCCGCTTCACTAAATCGCCAGGTAACAGTTCATGATGCCGATGGATTTTGTACGGATAGCATCGGCGGGTACGCCTCAGTGCCAACCAAACAGTAGTGTATGGAATGCCGATGCGACGTGCGACTGCACGAGCGCTGACTTCCCCGTGCATAGACGAACCCGCTACAGTCTCCATTTCTCCCTGAACTGTCTCAGCAGCATTACACGTTGTGCTCTGTCGGCCACTACGGGGTCTATCGTCTAAACAACCCGTGGCTTCGAACTTCGAAATCATTCTCGCCACAGCTGCATTTGTCAACGGACCTTTACCCGTTCGAATCCCCTTCCTATGGCGATAGGATCGTAACGCTGAACTAGCACATTCCCCATTCTGATAATACAGCTTCAGTAAAAGCACCTTTTCAGGTAACGTCAACATGCTGGGATTGCTGGAGCATCTGACTCTCTCATTACAGCTCCTTTTATACACGATTGTCATGCGCAGTCACTGACGTTTTGCTGTCAGCGCCATCTCTCGGACATTTCGTGAACTTTGTTTTTTTTTTTTTTGTTCTAATAAAACCCCATGTCATTCCAAGCATGTGTGTCAATTTTTACCTCTCTATCTACATTGTTCCGTGTTTTATTAAGTTTTCAAATGTATACTGACTTTTTGATCTCCCGGTATTTCTTAAAATTAGTGTCGAAAATAGCCTGCCAAATATATGTATGTCTAAAACAAACGTTCTTCCCTGCGTCACCTGAGTGGTTACGAACATCTGTTACTGATATCATGTAGCGCCCGACCGTGCTACTGTACCTGTGACACGGGCAGGTGCCCCACGCTGCCCTGCGAGAGGTGGCTGTCCGAGCGTTGTGGTGGTCCTGTCTTCTCCTGCCCTGAACGCCATCGCTCCAGACCTCGCCCCTCTGCCCTGGAAGATTGCGTACAGGTATCGGCGCAACTCCGCGGGGGGCGCCGTTGCTTGCAAGCCAGTAATTAAATTATCCGCAGTCGTGACTCCATCTCACGTGTGTGAGAGGCCGCTCATGTCTCGCCCTATGCAAAGCTAATTAACAGGTAGTCTTGGCCAACCCGACAACAGGCCGGGCGGCGGGAGAGGGCGGCCTGGCGGTGGGAGGTCCGAGGTCGGCGAACCGACTCAATGGCTCCCCGCGGGGCGCCCGTCCTCCGCTGAATCAGACGCCACCGCCGCCTGCCCTCTCGGGCCACCGCGGCCGTAATTTTCAATAGAGCCGAAGCACAGCCGCGATTCCCCGCTCGTTCCGCGGGAACAATATCCGTAACAAATCGGAAAATAGACGGGGCATCAACCTTTGTCGTAATTACTACCGACTATATCGGTCGCTCGAGCACTGCGGTAAGAGAAGGAGCAACGGCGCACTCCTGTCGTAACTGTTGTCTCTTGATGGGTAACGTGCTGTACAGGCACAGCATCGAATTTTCAGGGGCCAAATTTATGTCTTCTCGTTTCCTCAAATAAAAAGTGTTTATAAGTGAATAACGCAATTTGAAAAGGGAAATGGATAGGTTAAAATTAGATATAGTCGGAATTAGTGAAGTTCGGTGGCAGGAGGAACAAGACTTTTGGTCAGGCGAATACAGGGTTATAAATACAAACTCAAATAGGGGTAATGTAGGAGTAGGTTTAATAATGAATAAAAAAGTAGGAGCACGGGTAAGCAACTACAAACAGCATAGTGAAAGCATTATTGTGGCCAAGATAGACACGAAGCCCACGTCTGCTACAGTAGTACAAGTTTATATGCCAACTAGCTCTGCAGATGATGAAGAAATGTATGATGAGATAAAAGAAATTATTCAGGTAGTGAAGGGAGACGAAGATTTAATAGTCTTGGGTGACTGGAATTCGAGAGTAGGAAAAGGGAGAGAAGGAAACATAGTAGGTGAATATGGATTGGGGCTAAGAAATTAAAGAGGAAGCCGCCTGGTAGAGTTTTGCACAGAGCATAACTTAATCATAGCTAACACTTGGTTCAAGAATCATGAAAGAAGCTTGTTGTATACGTGGAAGAATCCTGGAGATACTAGAAGGTATCAGACAGATTATATAATGGAAAGACAGAGAGTTAGGAACCAGGTTTTAAATTGTAAGACATTTTCAGGGGCAGATGTTGACTCTGACCACAATCTATTGGTTATGAACTGCAGATTGAAACTGAAGAAACTGCAAAAAGGTGGGAATTTAAGGAGATGGGACCTGGATAAACTGAAAGAACCAGAAATTGTTCAGAGTTTCAGGGAGAGCATAAGGGAACAATTGACAGGAATCGAGGAAAGAAATACAGTAGAAGAAGAATGGGTAGCTTTGAGGGTTGAAGTAGTGAGGGCAGCAGAGGATCAAGTAGGTAAAAATACGAGGGCTAGTAGAAATATTTGGGTAACAGAAGATATATTGAATTTAATTGATGAAAGGAGAAAATATAAAAATGCAGTAAATGAAGCAGGCAAAAAGGAATACAAGCGTCTCAAAAATGATATCGACAGGAAGTGCAAAATGGCTAAGCAGGGATGCCTGTGGGTAAGATAGATAATGCCTAAAGGAAAATTAGAGAGACCTTTGGAGAAAGGAGAACCACTTGCATGAATATCAAGAGCTTTTATGGAAACCCAGTTCTAAGCAAAGAAGGGAAAGCAGAAAGGTGGAAGGAGTATATAGAGGGTCTATACAAGGGCGATGTACTTGAGGACAATATTGTGGAAATGGAAGAGGATGTAGATGAAGATGAAATGGGAGATATGATACTGCGTGAAGAGTTTGACAGAGCACGGAAAGACCAGATTCGAAACAAGGCCCCCAGAGTAGAGAACATTCCATTAGAACTACTGACAGCCTTGGCAGAGCCAGTCCTGACAAAACTCTACCATCTGGTGAGCAAGATGTATGAGACAGGCGAAATACCCTCAGACTTCAAGAAGAATATAATAATTCCAATCCCAAAGAAAGCAGGTGTTGACAGATGTATAAATTACCGAACTATCAGTTTAATAAGTCACAGCTGCAAAATACTAACGCGAATTCTTTACAGACGAATGGAAAAACCGATAGAAGCCGACCTCGGGGAAGATCAGTTTCGATTCCGTAGAAATGTTGGAACACGTGAGGCAATACTGACCCTACGACTTATTTTAGAAGAAAGATTAAGGAAAGGCAAACCTACGTTTCTAGCATTTGTAGACTTAGAGAAAGCGTTTGACAATGTTGATTGGAATATTCTCTTTCAAATTCTGAAGGTGGCAGGGGTAAAATACAGGGAGCGAAAGGCTATTTACAATTTTTACAGGAAGCAGATGGCTGTTATAAGAGTCGAGGGACATGAAAGGGAAGCAGTGGTTGGGAAGGGAGTGAGGCAGGGTTGTAGCCTCTCCTCGATGTTATTCAGTCTGTATATTGAGTAAGCAATAAAGGAAACAAAAGAAAAGTTCGGAATAGGTATTAAAATCCATGGAGAAGAAATAAAAACTTTGAGGTTCGCCGATGACATTGTAATTCTGTCAGAGACAGCAAAGGACTTCGAAGAGCAGCTGAACGGAATGGACAGTGTCTTGAAAGGAGGGTATAAGATGAACATCAACAAAAGCAAAACGATGATAATGGAATGTAGTCGAATTAAATCGGGTGATGCTGAGGGAATTAGATTAGGAAATGAGACTTTCGAAATGTGGTGCTACTGAAAAATGCTGAAGATTAGATGGGTAGATCACATAACTAATGAGGAGATATTGAAGAGAATTGGGGAGAAGAGGAGCTTGTGGCACAACTTGACTAGAAGAAGGGATCGGTTGGTAGGATATGTTCTGAGACATCGAGGGATCACCAATTTAGTGTTGGAGGGCAGCGTGGAGGGTAAAAATCGTAGAGGGAGTCAAAGAGATGAATACACTAAGCAGATTCAGAAGGATGTAGGCTGCAGTAGTTACTGGGAGATGAAGAAGCTTGCACAGGATAGAGTAGCATGGAGAGCTGCATCAAACCAGTCTCATGACTGAAGACCACAACAACAAGGCGTGTTCAAAAATTAACATTAAACCAATTTATTACTTTACATGGGCAAAGCTTAGAGCAAAAGCAGCGGAAACTGTCCACGTTTTTGATGCATAATTCACAATCATTTATTATGTGCATCCTTGGTCACGCGGCACACATCGACAGGCTGTTTCTTTAAGAGCATGCAAAAATGTAGCAGTACATAGAGATTGCTCCACCTAAGAATTTGAGATAGGCAACCTGGGGTCAGAGATGCCAGCTTAAGGGGAGGTTTACTATCTTAGGCCCGAAAAAGCATGTTCTTTGAGAATTTTTTTTCTCAGGATGCGTTATAGATATCAATGTCAAATTTGGTCAAAATGCTTCTTGATATTTGCTCTACAAACTGGAAGTTTTTCGACCGGAAATGTTGAAGAGCAATGGTGGAAGTGCCGTCGGATCGAAACAAATTTTCGATGTAGACCTCAAAGTCCGGTATGTCACGTGTCAGCCAGCTCGTCTTAAATCAAAACTGAGTTGACGTTAGTGAAATATATAAGATTCTTTAGTAGTTGCACCTCGTTTAAGTTATTTGGTCCGTACGAAACAAAATGGCGGCCATTTGAATAAAATAGGGTTTTTTTCGTCGATTTTTCGGCTTCCTCGGCCAAGGAAAAATATTTATAGCTATTGGATCGGAATAAAAGTGGTACAACTCCTACACAATTTAGTTAGCTTTGTCGGAAACAAAGAATCATTCCAATCGGTTGAGTAGATTTGAAGTTACCATACCGTGCGATAAAAAAAAGTCACTTCGAGAAAAACGCATCCGAAGTTTTGACTACATCTGCTATTCCGGGTCCATAAACTAGTCCTTCCTCTTCCTCATAGAGGGAGTTCTACGCGATCTGGACCATCCTGCGCTGCTCCAGAGCCGCTCGTACGGCCGGTGACAACCGGTTTTCGGCCCCTTGAATTCGGTGGTCGTCCGAATGCTTGGCGAACTGCGTCGAATAGAGTCTCAGGGTGAGATCCATCGTTGGCATGGTCTTCAGAATTGCTGAATACCTTTCGTTGAAGCTGCTCACTGCCAGGAAATTCGCAATCTCCTCAGTCTTCGCATCAGAATGCAAATGCTTGGAGGCTAACTGCCAAACACACGCGTTCGAACTTTCATTTGAATTTTGTGTGTTTCCTCCCAAGCACCGGTACAATAACTCGTCCTCCGAAAGAAGAAAACTGGTGCGTGGAAAAGGCCGATTTCAGGCAGGTGCATTTTTTTTATCAACCGCGAATAACAAACATTTCCGTTCCGTATTTGGAAAAACCGTTTCAGGGGTGGATTCTAAACACTTTTATCGATCCAAAAATTCAGTTAAAAAAAATTGATTTTTTGAACCGAAAGATAGTAAACCTCCCCTTAAGGAGATGTGAAAGTAAACTTGTGTACCGCTTTGTCCAGTATTACTTTTTTCCAGTTTATTTACAGCTAACACGGGGACAAGTTTACATGTACTGTGCTGTATATTTACCCGTACATTCTTTATTTCCTCCAAGGAAACAAGGAAGACGAGCCTGATTACTAGGAAGTCCGTAATGTGGCTCTGTTGTATTTACATTGTTCCATGACAGAATGTGCTATGGATCAACGACAGACCCACCCATTACTCAATGGCATTCAGAGATGTACAGCACAGTACGATGTAGCAGCACCGGTACAGTTTCGTAGAAATCACTGATATGCACCTTATGTATGGGAAAGTGCTTCGCAATGCTCTCGCTGCTGACAAGGGAACCTCCCCATCGCACCCCCCTCAGATTTAGTTATAAGTTGGCACAGGGATAGGCCATAAAAAACTGAACACAGATCAATCGAGAAAACAGGAAGAAGTTGTATGGAACTATGAAAAAAATAAGCAAAATATACAAACTGAGTAGTCCGTGTCCATGATAAGCCACATCAAGGTACATGTACACTGATGAGCACCGTGGTCCCGTGGTTACCGCGAGCAGCTACGGAACGGAAGGTCCCTGGTACAATCCTCCCTCGAGTGAAAAGTTTTAATTTTTTATTTTCAGACAATTATCAAAGTTCATGCACTCAGACATGATCAACTTCGCTCTCCAAAATTCCAGGACATGTTCAGATTTGCTTGGACACATGCAGGATTTGACGGTCTACACAAGGAAAAACTTGAAAACGTTAAAAACCTATGTTTTGACAGAGCACAGGGAAAACTGAGCGACTGTGAAACTTGCATTCATTTGTTGCCGTTTATGTGACAAACTCTTATGTTTTCATCACTTTTTTGGGAGTGATTATCACATCCACAAGAAAACCTAAATCGGGCAAGGTAGAAGAAACTTTTTACCCATTCGCCAAGTGTGCAAGTTAGGTGGGTCGACAACATATTCCTGTAATGTGAAGCACATGCCGTCACCAGTGTCGTATAGAATATTTCAGACGTGTTTTCCTGCGGAGGAATCGGTTGACCTATGAATTTGCGATCAAATGTTTTCGGTTCCTATTGGAGAGGCACGTCCTTTCGTCTACTAATCGCACGGTTTTGCGGTGCGGTCGCAAAACACAGACACTAAACTTATTACAGTGAACAGAGACGTCAATGAATGAACGGTCAGATCGTAACTTTGCGAAAATAAAGTAAGTAAAATTTTTACTCGAGGGAGGACTCGCACCAAGGACCTCTCGTTCCGCAGTTACTCACTCTAACCACGGGACCACGGGGCTCCTCGGCTTACACACTCCTTGATGTTGCATATCTTACACTTGGACTACTCAGTTTGTATAATTTGCTTATTTTTTCATAGTTCCACACAACTTCTTCCTGTTTTCTCGATTGATCTGTGTTCAGTTTTTCAAGGCCTATCCACTGTGTCAATTTATAGCTAAATCTGAGGGGGGTGCGATGGGGAGGTTCCCTTGTGAGAAGCTGTATAGGGAACGATTTCCTAACAGACGTCATCCGTCACTACGACCGTATTATTTCTCTCGATCGACGAATGGCGGGAGACTGGTTCATTGGAAAGAAGAAACGACGGACCTGGCAACGTGAGGTCCACTCGCCCACCCGATTTCTAATACGCGGTGCTGGAACATGTTGCAGCGGACCCCTACCGAGCCGTGCTCACTCCCAACAATGCGTTTTCGTTTACTTCGCTGTCCATCTGTGTTTGGTTTCCCACCCTTGTTGCGGTTATGTCGTGATTCTTCTTCCTTCTATGTGTGGCACCAGCGATGTGTATCGATATTTGCGCCGTGCGCCATCTTTGGTTTGATGCATATCGTTTCCGGCTAGGGGCCTGCAAGCAGTCGGTCGGCTGTTGCGGACGAGGGAACTTATCTCCGCGCGGTGCAGTCGGCTGGGGCCGCTGGCAGACCCTGCGCAGTGTCAGAGCGTGTGTGGAGCTGTTCGATCGCTACGAGCTTCGTGGTTCACTGACCCAGGACATCAAAGTTTAGTAGTGGTTTCAACCACCCAAGCCATGTCCATTCATGTTGTGGTGGTTCGTTTCGTTGGTTTGATGTTGGGGAGGTTTTCCTGTGAGCAACACCGAGTGTTTCTACTGCTGAAATTTAGCCGCCATTAGGTGCAATTAACTATTTTGGTCGACTACAGTTCGAGTGCACCACTGGAATTTTCTGTCTTGTGGCCGTTAGTGTTCTGGTTACCTGCTCTGGGCACTGACGTAAATTCAGGTAGGGTTCTTTTTGGTGAAGTTAACTACACTCCTGGAAACTGAAATAAGAACACCGTGAATTCATTGTCCCAGGAAGGGGAAACTTTATTGACACATTCCTGGGGTCAGATACATCACATGATCACACTGACAGAACCACAGGCACATAGATACAGGCAACAGAGCATGCACAATGTCGGCACTAGTACAGTGTATATCCACCTTTCACAGCAATGCAGGCTGCTATTCTCCCATGGAGACGATCGTAGAGATGCTGGATGTAGTCCTGTGGAACGGCTTGCCATGCCATTTCCACCTGGCGCCTCAGTTGGACCAGCGTTCGTGCTGGACGTGCAGACCGCGTGAGACGACGCTTCATCATCCAGTCCCAAACATGCTCAATGGGGGACAGATCCGGAGATCTTGCTGGCCAGGGTAGTTGACTTACACCTTCTAGAGCACGTTGGGTGGCACGGGATACATGCGGACGTGCATTGTCCTGTTGGAACAGCAAGTTCCCTTGCCGGTCTAGGAATGGTAGAACGATGGGTTCGATGACGGTTTGGATGTAACGTGCACTATTCAGTGTCCCCTCGACGATCACCAGTGGTGTACGGCCAGTGTAGGAGATCGCTCCCCACACCATGATGCCGGGTGTTGGCCCTGTGTGCCTCGGTCGTATGCAGTCCTGATTGTGGCGCTCACCTGCACGGCGCCAAACAAGCATACGACCATCATTGGCACCAAGGGAGAAGCGACTCTCATCGCTGAAGAAGACACGTCTCCATTCGTCCCTCCATTCACGCCTGTCGCGACACCACTGGAGGCGGGCTGCACGATGTTGGGGCGTGAGCGGAAGACGGCCTAACGGTGTGCGGGACCGTAGCCCAGCTTCATGGAGACGGTTTCGAATGGTCCTCGCCGATACCCCAGGAGCAACAGTGTCCCTAATTTGCTGGGAAGTGGCGGTGCGGTCCCCTACGGCACTGCGTAGGATCCTACGGTCTTGGCGTGCATCCGTGCGTCGCTGCGGTCCGGTCCCAGGTCGACGGGCACGTGCACCTTCCGCCGACCACTGGCGACAACATCGATGTACTGTGGAGACCTCACGCCCCACGTGTTGAGCAATTCGGCGGTACGTCCACCCGGCCTCCCGCATGCCCACTATACGCCCTCGCTCAAAGTCCGTCAACTGCACATACGGTTCACGTCCACGCTGTCGCGGCATGCTACCAGTGTTAAAGACTGCGATGGAGCTCCGTATGCCACGGCAAACTGGCTGACACTGACGGCGGCGGTGCACAAATGCTGCGCAGCTAGCGCCATTCGACGGCCAACACCGCGGTTCCTGGTGTGTCCGCTGTGCCGTGCGTGTGGTCATTGCTTGTACAGCCCTCTCGCAGTGTCCGGAGCAAGTATGGTGGGTCTGACACACCGCTGTCAATGTGTTCTTTTTTCCATTTCCAGGAGTGTATATTACCGTGTTTCAAATTGAAGTGTACCAGCGGAATTTTCTGCGTAGTGGCCGTTAGTGTTTCGGTTACCTGCCCTGGCCACTAACGTAATTTCAGGCAGCGTCCTTTCCTCACCTGTTGTCGCTGTCCAGCATGATGTGGTATTTTAACAACTAATACATACTTCATTGTGGATTATCACGTTCGTAACCTTTTCTGTTTGAATTCTCATGTTCTGATTATTGGGAAGCAAGTCGTGGTGTCGGTCGGTCCATGGCTGTCCCCTGGTTGGGTTCCGACGGATCAAGTGTAGTTGGGCTCACCACCTGTCTCGCCTAAGTGAACGAGGGCAGACCGACCTCACTGGAGGCTTCTAAGCGCCACCGGTGCTTAATTATTTGTTTCCAGATACTTAAAATTTAAGGCTTATGGTTATATTTTTACCTTTTTTTAAAATTTTGCAAATTTAATTCTTAAATATATCCTTCAAGCTTAAACATTGCAGCCTTCTGCCTTTAAAAGATTATAGATGTATTTTAAAATTTTGAAACTTAATTGTGGCCTCCAGCCATTGGTATTGCACTTTGCATATGTCTGTTGTATCTGCTTAGCCTTGAGGCTTTCCACTTAGCCGTGATATGTGTTTGTTTTTAGTTTATTTGACTCTTTAATTGCGTTTTTATCTTGTTGATTTTTAAGATTTCTTGTTTTTTAAACATTGTGGCCTTTTGCCTTTAAAAGCCTATGGTAATATATTCTAAAATTTTGAAACTTAATTGCGGTCTTTAGCCATTTGTATTGCACCTTGCATATGTTTGTTCTATCTACTTTGCTGTGATGTTTGTTTTTCTTAATTATTTTATTGCTATCTTAATTGGATTTTATCTTCTTGATTTGTTAAGATTTCTCGTTTGGAGGCCTTCAGGCGTGAAAGAGTTGCATTCGGTAAAGGCCCGGCTATGTGCGCTTTGGTCGTAAAAATATTATTAAATTACAATTAGATGGTGAAACTGATCCCAACCTATTTCGCCCTTTTCTCAATCCTAATTACCTGTTCTGCCCAACGGGTTTAGCGGGCGTATCACCTACAATTACTCGACATCTAGCACAAGAAATTAGTGCACATACTAGCGTGTGGCGAGTATTCCACGAACAACAATTACACTCATGTCGCCCACAGCGAGTCCATACAGTGCTTGTGACTGACTTTGCACCACGGGTCGCAGTGTGTCAGTAGGTGATCCAATAATGGATTGATTGACCAGATTTCCTCCAAATAGTACTGTTTACTAACGAGGCCTCGTTTGATGGAGATGGTATTTCGAGCAGCAGTAATAGCCATGTGGGGGATGAGGAAAACCACCACGCTGTAGCAGAATCAAACCATCAAATACGTTATTCTGTGAATATCTGGTTTGCATTGTAGGCGACAACGTCATTGCGCCATATCTTCTAGCTGGTCCTCTGAATGGCCACCGGTACCTGATGTTTGTACAAAGAGTTCTACCTGAGTTGTTGGAGAATGTACCCTTTGCTGATCGTGAGAGGAAGTGAATACAACATGGCGGTGCACCGCCTCTCTTCAATGTGGATGTCCGCAGCCATCTCAGTGCTGTATTTCCTGGTCGCTGGATTGGAAGGAGAGGTTTTATTCCATGGCCTGCGAGGTCACCTGAGCTGAATCCCCTTGAATTTTTTTGTATGGGGATATCTACTGGCACTTGTGAGATGGATTCGGTGACGGAATTAGTTGCCAGAATCGTAGCTGCCTGTGATGTGATTCGAAACACAACAGATATCTATCAGTGTGCGTCAGAATCCAGTTTGCCGATGACATGCTTACATTGAAGATGACGGCCGTCAGTTTCCGCGTGTTTTTTTTAAGATACAATAAAAATGGTACGTTGAGTGCGTCAGTGATGGTATTTGCAGTTAACTGTAACTAATGGAAATAAGAAAATAGACAGTAAGGTGATTTTACTTCTGTTATCTCCTTAAGCTGAAGTTAGGACCCCAACTTTCATACCTCAAATTGTTCAGTGGAGCATCCTCTACGTACTGCTAAATTTTTGCACGCTCTCAGGAAAACACCCTGTATACGATAAAAGGTGGCTACACTGAGCCACAGCGCCAGAGATCGCGCTAGACAGTATTGTTCCGCCGCCTCCACTGGCAGTGATTATTGAGAACTCGTAGTAGTCAGTGCTTGGGGAGAGCTCGTGGTAGTCAGTGCTTGTTAAGAACTCGTAGCAGAGAGTGTTTGTTGAGATGTGCTAGTAGGGAGTGCTTGCTGAGATGTGATACTGAAAAGTTCTTGTTGAGATGTGGTAATAGCGAGTCGGTGTGGAGATATATTGTAATGATTAGAGTGATTTTGGTCAATATATGAAGGTAACGAAACTTGATTTATTTTTCATTATTTCCATGATTTAAATAATGCGTCATTACAGGTTCAGTCAACAAAGCATCTGGCTTGTGTTCTTGTATTAGAATGTAATTCTGGTTTTCTTGAGTAATTATGGTATTTTTATTTTCTTTAATTAATTCAGTATAAACGATATTTAAAATTTCTTGTGTTATTGAAGAAGAACCGTGCCAGATGCGTACGTTGAGTCATACTTCCACACACAGAACAGTTACACTTGTGCTTTGGTTTCGTAGGTTTTATAGTTGCTGGGGACTTAATTAATTAATTGTGTTAATGAAAATTTCCATTTCATTCTTTGTTGTTGTTCTATGCAGTCAGATTGCGTAATAATACTAGTCAGGGCCAACCGTTTACGAGACTTCGTAATCGGACAGACAGCTACTAAACCAAAAAATTAAAATTATTTGCATTGTATTTTAATTAAGCCCCCATGCAACGGTAATCAAATTCTTCCCATACACACTATAGCACGTCTTCTGTGATGGTCTGCAGTGCGTGCCTCATCGGATCACACACTTCTTCAAGGGACTCTGGCATTGCTGGTAGATAAACTCGGTCCTTCATAAATCCCCCCAGAAGGAAATCGCAAGGTGTTAAATGCAGCAAACGAAGTAGCCATGGGAGAAGATTATTGTCTGCTGTTATAGCCCGCCCAGTCTAGCGTTAGTGAAGAAGACGATTAAGAATACACTCCTGCGAAAATGGCATGGAGCACCTTCAAGTAGCGAAATGTAATCATAATAACTTGTGATCATCTGGAGTAACAACCAAGTTTCCACCATGTCTCGAAATGAGTTACCCGTCACCGTTTTCTGTTCCAAAACCATTGGTTGTGCACTTTCTCGAGCGACACCACACAGAAAACGTTCACTTTAGGCGAGTCACACTCACGCTTTATCAGCGTATCACTGTGTGTCTTCATCCTGTCACATGGAAAAGCAGCTTGGTCGCAGAAGATGATTCTTTCCACAAAACCTGCGTCCTCCATTTTTAACTGCATCTCCTCACAAAAGTCACGCCTTTTCACTTCTCCTGCTGTTGCAATGACCTGCATTAATTCCCTTTGTACTGTTTAAAATACATCCACTCACTCAACAACTTACATACCGTAATCTTTGGCATGAACAGTTCCCTGTTTGCTTTACGTAGTGAACTGCGAGGACTTCAGTAAAACGCACCGCGCACTCTTTCGACATTTACATCACACACACGAGGTCGACCAGGAATCTTCCCCTTACAAAGGCACCTGGTTTCCTCCAAGTGTCGGTTGTTGTTGTGGTCTTCAGTCCTGAGACTGGTTTGATGCAGCTCTCGATGCTAATCTATCCTGTGCAAGCTCCTTCATCTCCCAGTACCTACTGCAGCCTACATCCTTCTGAATCTGCTTAGTGTGTTCATCTCTTGGTCTCCCCCTACGATTTTTACCCTCCACGCTGCCCTCCAACACTAAATTGGTGATCCCTCGATGTCTCAGAACATGTCCTACCAACCGATCCCTTCTTTTTGTCAAGTTGTGCCACATACTCCTCTTCTTCCCAATCCTATTCAGTACCTCCTCATTAGTTATGTGATCTACCCATCTAATCTTCAGCATTCTTCTGTAGCACCACATTTCGAAAGCTTCTATTCTCTTCCTGTCCAAACTACTTATCGTCCATGTTTCACTTCCATACATGGCTACACTCCATACAAATACTTTCAGAAACGACTTCCTGACACTTAAGTCTATACTCTATGTTAACAAATTTCTCTTCTTCAGAAACGATTTCCTTGCCATTGCCAGTCTACATTTTATATCTTCTCTACTTCGACCATCATCAGTTATTTTGCTCCCCAAATAGCAAAAATCCTTTACTACTTTAAGTGTATCATTTCCGAATTTAATTCCCTCAGCATCACCTGACTTAATACGATCACATTCCATTATCCTCGTTTTGCTTTTGTTGATATTCATCTTATATCCTCCTTTCAAGACACTATCCATTCCATTTAACTGCTCTTCCAAATCCTTTGCTGCCTCAGATAGAATTACAATGTCATCGGCGAACCTCAAAGTTTTTATTTCTTCTCCATGGATTTTAATACCTACTCCGAATTTTTCTTTTGTTTCCTTTACTGCTTGCTCAATATACAGATTGAATAACATCGGGGAGAGGCTACAACCCTGTCTCACTCCCTTCCCAACCACCGCTTCCCCTTTATGCCCCTCGACTCTTAACTGCCATCTGGTTTCTGTACAAATTGTAATTAGCCTTTCGCTCCCTGTATTTTACCCCTGACACCTTTAGAATTTGAAAGAGAGTATTCCAGTCAACATTGTCAAAAGCTTTCTCTAAGTCTACAAATGCTAGAAACGCAGGTTCGCCTTTCCTTAATCTTTCTTCTAAGATAAGTCGTAAGGTCAGTATTGTCTCACGTGTTCCAACATTTCTACGGAATACAAACTAATCTTCCCCGAGGTCGGCTTCTACCAGTTTTTCCATTCGTCTGTAAATAATTCGCGGTAGTATTTTGCAGCTGTGACTTATTAAACTGATAGTTCGGTAATTTTCACATCTGTCAACACCTGCTTTCTTTGGGATTGGAATTATTATATTCTTCTTGAAGTCTGAGGGTATTTCGCCTGTCTCATACATCGTGCTCACCAGATGGTAGAGTTTTGTCATGACTGGCTCTCCCAAGGCCGTCAGTAGTTCTAATGGAATGTTGTCTACTCCCGGGGCCTTGTTTCGACTTAGGTCTTTCAGTGCCATGTCAAACTCTTCACGCAGTATCGTATCTCCCATTTCATCTTCATCTACATCCTCTTCCATTTCCATAATATTGTCCTCGAGTACATCGCCCTTGTATAGATCCACTATATACTCCTTCCACCTTTCTGCTATCCCTTCTTTGCTTAGAACTGGGTTTCCATCTGAGCTCTTGATATTCATACAAGTGGTTCTCTTTTCTCCGAAGGTCTATTTAATTTTCCTGTAGGCAATATCTATCTTACCGTTAGTGAGATAAGCCTCTACATCCTTACATTTGTCCTCTAGCCATCCCTGCTTAGCCATTTTGCTCTTCCTGTCGATCTCATTTTTGAGACGTTTGTATTCATTTTTGCCTGCTTCATTTACTGCATTTTTATATTTTCTCCTTTCATCGATTAAGTTCAATATTTCTTCTGTTACCCAAGGAGTTCTACTAGCCCTCGTCTTTTTACCAATTTGATCCTCTGCTGCCTTCACTACTTCATCCCTGAGAGCTACCCATTCTTCTTCTACTGTACTTCTTTCCCCCATTCCTGTCAATTGTTCCCTTATGCTCTCCCTCAAACTCTGTACAACCTTTGGTTCTTTCAGTTTATCCAGGTCCCATCTCCTTAAATTCCCACCTTTCTGCAATTTCTTCAGTTTTAATCTACAGTTCGTAACCAATAGATTGTGGTCAGAGTCCACATCTGCCCCTGGAAATATCTTACAATTTAAAACGTGGTTCCTAAATCTCTGTCTTACCATTATATAATCTATCCGATACCTTCCAGTATCTCCAGGATACTTCCATGTATACAACCTTCTGTCATGATTCTTGAACCAAGTGTTAGCTATGATTAAGTTATGCTCTCTGCAAAACTCTACCAGGCGTCTTCCTCTTTCATTTCTTAGCCACAATCCATATTCACCTACTATGTTTCCTTCTCTCCCTTTTCCTACTCTCGAATTCCAGTCACCCATGACTATTAAATTTTCGTCTCCCTTCACTACCTGAATAATTTCTTTTATCTCATCATACATTTCTTCAATTTCTTCATCATCTGCAGAGCTAGTTGGCATATAAACTTGTACTACTGTAGTAGGCGTGGGCTTCGTGTCTATCTTGGCCACAATAATGCTTTCACTATGCTGTTTGTAGTAGCTTACCCGCACTCCTATTTTTTTATTCATTATTAAACCTACTCCTGCATTATCACTATTTGATTTTGTGTTTATAACCCTGTATTCACCTGACTAAAAGTGTTGTTCCTCCTGCCACCGAACTTCGCTAATTCCCACTATATCTAACTTTATCCTATCCATTTCCCTTTTTAAATTTTCTAATCTACCTGCCCGGTTAAGGGATCTGACGTTCCACGCTCCGATCCGTAGAATGCCAGTTTTCTTTTTCCTGATAACGACGTCCTCCTGAGTAGTCCCCGCTCGGAGATCCGAATGGGGGACTATTTTACCTCCGAAATATTTTACCCAAGTGGACGCCATCATCATTTATCCATACGGTAAAGCTGCATGCCCTCGGGAAAAATTACGGCCGTAGTTTCCCCTTGCATTCAGCCGTTCGTAGTATCAGCACAGCAAGGCCGTTTCGGTTAATGTTGCAAGGCCAGGTCAGTCAATCATCCATACTGTTGCCCCTGCAACTACTGAAAAGGCTGCTGCCCTCTTCAGGAACCACACGATTGTCTGGCCTCTCAACAGATACCCCTCCGTTGTGGTTGCACCTACGGTACGGCCATCTGTATCGCTGGGGCACGCAAGCCTCCCGCCTCCCCAGCAACGGCAAGGTCCATGGTTGATGGGGAAGGCTGCAAGCTAGTGCTCTTGAAAATACAACTACCAACACGTGTTCGAGGCTTTCCCTTCTCGATACACACACGCACAATACCCAAACCACCTCAATAAAAACGACAAGCAACCGAATTACCTCCGGGCGCGTCGCGACCACTCAACATACAATGCAGACGGGATATCGGTCACACCGATTCCACAAAACTCAGCACCTAACAAATCAATCTCTCAATTAAATCAGGCTCACGCGGGACTCACCCCAGCAAATTTTATGAACGAAACTGTTCCCACAACTACAATCAACAAAATTCCGTGCACTCTCCCAAGACTTAGGTGTCAACTGAGTAGCCTCACTACACCACGCAGTTAAACGCTATAAGATCAGACCTGATATACACCACTACCACCACTTGGTCGGTGAGAGGTCTATCCGGGAACTAACTAACCCTTTTCGTTGAACAATAGGAACCATTTAAAACGAACAAACACGCAACGCCGCGCCAACTTTTAACAATTAAAGTAATAATCATCGATGCTGTCGATTCTTCGCAATAGCGGCCGGCTGCTGCGCGTCGCTCAGGCACCATCTCTGGACGCAGCGAGGCCGATATGGTATATCGCTGCAGTCGCGCATGCTCGCCACCTGCTATTCCGTAGACGCTCTCATATCATCTAGAACACAATCTGATTTTGGTTTTACCACATCATACACGTATATTATCGTGACCACCAGGTGTTATCATTGATTTATCACGCAGGACGCTCGGCACCAGTAAGGGCGAACGTACCTCGTGCGTTTTGACACAGCACGTGCTACAGTGGCTTTATAGGTATGAGCAGCCCACAGTGGCTCGCCTTTCATGTATTCTTTTTGACCGTTTTGTGACTAAAGCCTTCCTGGCTTCATATCTATTTTATACGTGACATCTAAGTACTGTCTCTTTCTTGTACTGTTAGTCAGTACTTACACATTGTAACCTCCCCGCAAGAATAAAAGACAATGATAATGAAAACGTGAGCCATATGTTGTCTTCCCACAAAAGTGAATAATAAAAATGAACCAAACGTAACCTCCTTGCAAAATTAAAGAATAATAATGGCCCAAATGTAAACTCCCCACAAAATTAACGTTAAGGAATGAAGATTGATCACAAACCCACACAATAATATTAATTAGATAATGAACCATTAACCGTATCTAACATCTCAACAGAAATAATTAAACCTGATAAATTTTTTTTTAAGGGCTGCATCGCTGACCTTCGGCCCTGTACTCTGAATAGAAAAACCAAAATTCTTACCTCAGTAAAACTGCATAAAACTGCATCTGCTCTTATTTTTCGGCACAGCTCCGTGCAATGATGGCCTATCTTTAATTTTGATTCTTAGAGGAAATGCATAGGAAATATTCTTTAAATTGAAATGAATCTTTTTCTTTAAATGAGTTACTTTATAAAAGGTTATTATTGGGGCATCATTTTTCTTGAACAAATTAATTACAATTAACATACGTTATTAGCTAAGCGCAATGCTGCTTCACTACCTTCTACAATAATACACATCGTCCACCACAATCCTGACCAGATTCGGAAGAACAGCACGCCGTCGACGCATGGCGACGCCCGCTCAGTACAACCGTCCACTCGCTACAACTACTGCCGACTGACTACCACTACTGCAGACAGAGTGCAACTACTGTTCCTGCCGACTCGCTACACGCAACAGCACCAGACTGCTACTACTATCCAACTGTCGACTCGCGCGGTCAAGCGCAGACTAGCAACGATAAATAACTCTCTGGTCAGAGATTCTGTCATGCCTCGCCATCGCTGGTAATGAATACATACGTGTTTCAACATTAATACAAAAATATTTTTCCCGTAAATGTTTACTTATGTTATAGGCCACTTTAAATATTTAATTTCTGATGAAGGCACTCATAGAAGTGTTGACACTTGCTCAAAAATACTAAAAACATTAATACAAAAATATTTTTCCCGTAAATGTTTACTTATGTTATAGGCCACTTTAAATATTTAATTTCTGATGAAGGCACTCATAGAAGTGTTGACACTTGCTCAAAAATACTAAAAATTGTAACCGAGGGCTTATTTAATCAATTTTTATTTATAGACGGTCACTGAACCAAGCAGCCATGTTTAAAACTCCGACATATAAATAAATGCAAAAAAAAATTATATTTATTTGCTAGAGAAAATGCAAGAGGACTCTTCTGAAAGCAATCTCCGATGGGTTGCTAAATGGAAACACAAGTGGAAATCCGATGAAGCTTCGCACAGATGTGTTGGGCAGCGTCTCTAGTACTCCAGTCAATCGCGTCACGTCGCTCTTCTCAGTTCTGAGAGCGCAGTGAGATCCTAAAAATACTTAGACCAATAGGGTCTCCCCATAAGTATGAGGGCCTGCTGTGAGATTTCGCCTGATGTCACGCAGCCCACAAAACGTAACTGTCATACGTTTCCTTCTGCATGACAATTTTCGACCGCACTCCAACAGCGTTTTCGGAGGGAAATGCTTGATCACCTACAATAGAGCCCGTAATTGAGTTTCCCTGAATTTCATCTCTGCTCAGTCCGCCCCGATAGCTGAATGGTCACCGTGACGGCCCCAAAGGGCCCGGGTTCGATTCCAGGCTGGGTCGGGGATTTTCTCTGCTCAGGGACTGGGTGTTGTGTTGTCTTCATCATCATTCCATCCCCATCCGGCGCGCAGATCGCCCAATGTGGCGTCGAATGTAATAAGACCTGCACCAAGGGGGCTGGACCTGCCCCGACCAATGACGCCAAACGCTCATAACTATGAAGACAGCCTTCTGTGACAGACAACGAGCTGTAGACGAGTGTAGAGAATTGGCAGGAAGTACAGGCGACTTCCTTCTATGACGAGGGTATTGTAAAGTTGGTGCAACGCGATGACAAACCGGAGAGGCGACTACGTAGACACGTTGCTGGAAGGTGTAGCTAACTGTTGCAAATAAAGCATTTTTGATTTTCACAGTGGTTTCCATCTTGCGACCGATTGGATCTTACTTTTCAAATAGCCTCGTATTATACCGGGTAATCAAAAAGTCAGTACAAATTTGAAAACTTAATAAACCACGGAATAATGTAGATAGAGAGGTAAAAATTGACACACATGCTTGGAATGACATGGGGTTTTATTAGAACAAAAAAAAAAAACAAAGTTCACGAAACATCCGAGAGATGGCGCTGGACAGCGCATGACAATCGTGTATAAAAGGAGCTGTAATGAGAGAGAGAAGAGAGAATCAGATGCGCCCGCAGTCGGCAGCATGTTGACGTTACCTGAAAAGGCGCTTTTAGTGAAGCTGTATTATTGGAATGAGGGATGTGCTAGTTCAGCGTTACGATCCTATCGCCATAGGAAGGGGGTTCGAACGGGTAAAGGTCCGTTGACAAATGCAGCTGTGGCGAGAATGATTTTGAAATTCCAAGCCACAGGTTGTTTAGACGATAGACCCCGTAGTGGCCGATCGAGCACAAGGCGTAATGCTGCTAAGACAGTTCAGGAAGAAATGGAGGCTGTAGCGGGTTCGTCTATACACGGGGAAGTCAGCGCTCTTGGAGTCGCACCAGCATTCTATACACTAGTGTTTGGTTGGCACTTAGGCGTACCTTATGATGCTATCCGTACAAGATCCATCGGCATCATGAATTGTTACCTGGCGATTAAGTGAAGCGGAGGGCATTTGCGGTGTGGGCGTTTCAAAAGATGACGGAAGATGACGATTGGTTGAGTAACGTGTTGTGGACCCACGAAGCTCTTTTCACGCTCCCCCGAGCGTCTGTCAACGCCCACAACTGCAGAATTTGGACTACCGAAAATCCTAGAACTGTCGTGGAAACTCCATTGCACGACGGGAAAGTCACGGTATGGGTTGGATTTACCACATCTACCGTTATCAGGCCTTTTTTCTTCGAGGAAATGCGTGATTCTGCTTTTGTAACTGCTACCGTGACGAGTGAGAGGTACGCCGACATGTTACAGAATCGCATCATCCCAGCCTGGCTGATAAACACCTGCTGGAAAGTACGATGTTTATGCAGGATGGCGCTCCACCCCATTTTGCTACACGCGTGAAATATCTCTTGCGGCATCGTTTGGTGATGACCATGTGCTCAGCCGCCACTTTCGTCATGCTTGGCCTCCCAGGTCCCCAGACTTCAGTCCGTGCGATTGTTGGCTTTGGGGTTACCTGAAGTCGCATGTGTATCGTGATCGACCGACATCTCTAGGGATGCTGAAAGACAACGTCCGACGCCAATGCCTCACCATAACTCCGCACATGCTTTAAAGTGCTGTTCACAACATTATTCCTCGACTACAGCTATTGTTGAGGAATGATGGTGGACATATTGAGCATTTCCTGTAAAGAACATCATCTTTGCTTTGTCTTACTTTGTTGTGCTAATTATTGCTATTCTAATCAGATGAAGCGCCATCTGTCGGACATTTTTTGAACTTTTGTATTTTTTTGGTTCTAATAAAACCCCATGTCATTCCAAGCATGTGTGTCAATTTGTACCTCTCTATCTACATTATTCCGTGATTTATTCAGTTTTCAAATTTATATTGACTTTTTGATCACCCGGTATACAAAGCACAAAGCATCGCGAAAACTCAAAAGATATCCTTCACTGCAATATGAGTGTGTGCAGTAAGAATATGTCAGCATCAACATAAAACTATCTTCCTGAGGAACTTTGATCTCTGTGTGAATGAAAAGCATTTTGAAAAATCTTTTTCGGCGTTTTTTTTAACGGTTTGTGTGAAAATCTTATGGCGGACCTACCAGTATGAAAAGGAGACAGGGAGCATTGTGGAACCAATAGAGATGCAGCAACAGTGGCTCAGTCAGGAAAAGTCACTGCTTCGAACAAGGAGATCATTGGATGTCACCTGAGGAAAAAATCCATCACGGACATACGAACCCTTCTGGAGCTCCACAAGTGAACTGTTGCTGATGTGAAGTGCAAATGCGAAGTGACAACAACCGTGGTTAAACTAGTATCATGTAGAACTCATGCTCTGACCGAGAAGAAATATATTGTGGGAAGTGGATGTAGAACGAAATCTGTAGCGCGAATCATTCATGAGTTCCAAAGTGCTACAAGCATCGCTTTTAGCAAAATGACTGTCCATGTGGAACAAAAAAGAATGGGGTGTAATGGTCGAGCAGCTGCTCATGCGCCAGATATATATATCGTCAATGCCAAGCGACGTTTGAGATGGTGTGAAGAACGTTACCTGCCATCCCTGAGATACAGAGGATGAGATGGTGGCGTTACGGTATGGCAGTGGTTTTCATGGTTGGGGTGTGGTCACCTTATTGCACCCAGGAAAACGCTAAACATGGAATACACTGTGTTCTGCATTCACCAGATGAACAGTTTGTTGACAATGATTGTGTTAGCATGACAATACAAAGCAGCATCTGTGGAGCAATGGTTTGTGGACAATAAATTACCTGAAATGTATTGGATTGCCCAAAGTCACAAGCGTAAGTGGATGGAACGCCTTTTGGATGGGTTAGAACATTGACATCACTCCAAACCTCTGTGCCCAACATCAGTACTTTCTATGCTCTTGAGGAAGAATGGGCTGCCATCCCTCCACAGACATTCATACACTTCTTTGAAAGTCTCCTCAGCACACTTCAAGACTTCATAAAGGCAAAGGGTGCACAATGTTTCACCAGTCGGAAGTCACAGGTAATAATTCACACTACAATAAAGTGAAAGACTGTTTTAAAATGGTAAGATGCATGTGAGAAGAGTCTTCAGTTGAAAGGCGTTTCACAGGTTTGGAAACAGCCCGCGTAATTATTGAGTTTAGCATATCGAACAGCACAAATTGTAAATTTGGAACAGATAGTGAGGGATTCCATTTTAATTTCATAAGACAATTGAAAATATAGGATGTTTCAGTAAGAGCGTGCAGAAATTTAACAGGACATGGAGGATGCTCCACTGACCACTTTAAGGAAGGGAACCTGGAGTCGGAGAAGACAATTTAAGGAGATAATAGCAATTAAATCACCTTACTGTCTACTTTTTTATTTCCATTAATTAACTGCAAATACCACTGAAACGTCCCCTTTGAAAAATTACTGACACACAATATTTTTTAGCGCAACGCAATCTGACTTTCAATAATCCCTACAAAAGAATGGCCCTAACATTAACCTATACCTTTCACAAATCACTTACCTCACAAAAATCTTCGTTACTCGAACTACTGCAATACAGCGAGCGCCACTACTGCCAGCTAAATAAAAGATTCAAACTACGGAAGGCACTAACTACTGATAGGCATAGTTAGCAAATGAAAGATTTTAATAGAGAACAAACAATGTATTTACCTTAATAGTGTTGAAAAATCATAATATACATAGCAGTTCATGACATCCAGTCTTACAAATTTCAAAACTCCGCCATTTCTCTCCCCACATCCACCACTGCTGGCGGCTCACCTCCAACTGCGCAACACTACGCGCTGTTCACATCCAGCTGCCGCTGCCCAACACTACAGTGGCAGACAACAATGCAAACTAGCCACAGACTGCACACAGCACAGCCAGTGATCTTCATACAGAGCGCTACGTAACGTTGCCAATAAGAAAACAAGCAGCCTACTTACATAGCCCCAAGCTCCCCACAATAAATTTTACAAATTGTTTTGGGCACTGGCCAATACAGATTTGAAAAAAATTTTTCATAATTACAGTAAGAAAGATATCAAATGCACACACTTATTAATACAATGTTGGTCAAAAGCTAAAATTTTCTGACACTCCATAAAGACAGTCGTGATCATTCATCACAGTAAAACTGCCGTTTCTTTTCTCAAAGTCTGAGCAGTAAAAGACAATGCACACGGAAGTAGTGGATTTCCATGCAGTCTTGAAGAAGTAGTGTTGTCCTTCCAACGGAAAGACAGTGCTGACTCTTGACATGCTGACAGGTAATGGGCCACAACAGAGCAAACCCACAGCAGAATCATTCGACGTTTTGAAGAATATTGGTAGGTAGGTCATCACAGAGCAGACCCACTGTAGTCCTGGTAGAGACTACGGTATTGGTGGGCTACCAGAGGTGCAGACCCACTACAGTCCTTTTAGAAATAATGGTATTGGTGGGTCATCAAAGATGCAGACCCACTGTAGTCCTTGTAGAGATGGCCAGCAGCCATCTATTGTGACTGTGCAGGTGCACAATCACCATTGAAGAGTCTTGCGGATAATGTAGCAAGTCCATAATCACCACTTATGCACGCACAAAGTTTTTGGAATTGTCCTCAGAACCAGCAATGCTGTTATCCAGTCCCTTGCTGAATTATTAACACACGTGCAAACACTAACAGTCCCTACTTCTCACATATTGTCCAAATACTATGACCAACAGAAACGTGTGCAGTAAAATGGAACTTACAAGTTACTTAATTTGATGAACTGGTGTCAATTACAATTTTATAACATAAGAATACAATTACAAAGGTACAAAATACATCATTAAAGAACATAACAATACAGATAACATTTGTAGTAACACAAACTTTACAAAAGAATAGAAATAAACATATACATCAGTGTTACAGGAATTATGAAATAAGTAAATACATAAAATATCAGAATAACTTTTGAAACATCAACTTCACACATGAGCAGTAAAACAAAACAGAATAAATAACGTCTAAACATCTTTACAAAGTAAATAACATATTATTAGAAAAATTCTACAACATAACTCTTATTAGCTAAACACATAAAGACAGGAAAAACGCAAATATACAAGAGTACACAAACACATAGGGGGATAACACAATGGAAAGGACAGGGTTCGTTTTCAGTGTAACATCTGGTACTGCAGTCCAACCCAAAACTTCATTCCATAGATCTTTCGTCTTATTTCAACATTTGTTTTCACCAAAACATCCTATCCAAGCATACTTTCTGTATTTATATGTTCACATATTTCTTACCTCATTATTTATTTTCCATTATCTTAAATCATTTATTTCCAAGAAAATCCTACCTAAACTTGTTGTCTCTAAACCCTACTTTTTGTTCATATCCTCTTTCAAAATACTTTTTTTGGCCAAACCATATTCTTATAGCTTCTCAATGCATTTCTTCCAGTTCATCACAACTCGTACTCTTATATAGCCTACCCCATTTTAAGCTAACTTAAATCTACTGAGCTCAGATATATATACTAAGGAACGAGGCAATGCAGCACCACAAAACAATTAACACAAACAACAATGATAAAAAATACAAAAGGCAAAGCAAGCAGCATAAATTATCAAAGCAAATGCAATATTACCACTAATATAAGGCAATGCGCAGCAAACAAGAAAAATAAATTTGTAGTAAAACTGGCTTAATAGAGTAATACAAAGTGAAATTTAGTAGCACTATACCTGGCAAACAGCAGCAGCAAATGCAATAACTTATATCTAAACATGACAAAGCTCAAGCAGAAAAAAATATTACACTAAAGACAATATGCAGACAAGGGAAATGTATATTTACATCGTTTCGTTTAAAACAGATAATGGATTACTTTTGTGAAGTGAAAAGATTTCAATTTCTTCTAAGGTATTTAGCAGTGGTCCTTTTGGCACAGTATGTAATATTTTCAAATTGCTAGAAATGCAACCCTCAGAATGATTGTATCCATCAAGATGTTGACCAAATATTGATTTGGTACGTGCAGTACCAGTAGTATGTTCTTTGAAACGCGTTAAAAAGTTATCTGTTTTAAACGAACAACTTCAGTTCAAAGAGAAACATTTCTTTGAGCTTTTCGATGATCTGCTTTAGAATGTTTGCTCTTCTGTCCTTTGTTTTAAAAGGTTTTTTAAAAGTTTTTTAAAATTATTAAGACTTTTAGCAAATATTTTATCTTTACATTGTAATTTTTTTTACCAAACATTATTTTATGATTGACTATCTGTTTGAGAATTTTTGCTTATATGCTTTTAGACTGCATATTGCTAATTCACATCCTTTTATTTTTGACACTATGGCTCATAATTTTATAATTTTAAATTCTTTCATTTTTATTTGCTTATAAGACTGGCATATAACTTGAGGAATAGCAAAATGGTTCAAATGGCTCTGAGCACTATGGGACTCAACTGCTGAGGTCATTAGTCCCCTAGAACTTAGAACTAGTTAAACCTAACTAACCTAAGGACATCACAAACATCCATGCCCGAGGCAGGATTCGAACCTGTGACCGTAGCGGTCTTGCGGTTCCAGACTGCAGCGCCTTTAACCGCACGGCCACTTCGGCCGGCTGAGGAATAGCAATGCCTTTAAAAAATTGGCACATGTAATCTACATATCAACTTCATAGATAATATTTCATATATACGGACAACTACTTTGTATCGTATTTGTGCAGCATTTAGTATACATGTCAGCTACAGCTCTTTAAAAATCGTTTCAATAAAGACATGTTGCTGGTCAATAATACATCGTCTGACGCGACAGTCTTCGCCATTCCACTTCTCAACAACTTCGTTGGAAAGAAGCCTGCTGCCACGTCTTTGCACTGGCGTTTGTCCTCACCATGGCAACCACTAGTTCGACTATCGACTTTACAACAACTTCAGTGAAAAAAGCCTGCTGCCTCATCTTTGCAACGGCGTCCAACTTCACCACGGCAACCAGTGGTTCCAAATGGTTCACTGACAGGCCTTGAGAGGGCAACCCATGTACTGCCAAACCGAAGTTCATTTTCCTACATATTTAAATATTTTTAACGCTTCTTAATTGACAATAGCTGTTTAATAAGCTTAGTGTGTATTTATTTTTAATTCTTGACAATGTTCTTTTAACTAAGAAATTTTAAACTGTAATTCGACTAATAACTTATTGGTTAGTAATGACATCATGCAGTCAGAAGTGGGTGGAGACTCCATTATATATAGTAAGACGTGCACTGGTTTCTCCAGTAGTGATTCTCCAACAGAAAGAGGTTCCTACTCAATGGTAATTCAAAGTTTTATAGCTTTATAACTTTATGTATTTTCTTTAATGTATGTAGCCCTCTAATTAGAGCTTTGTATACAACTTGTAGGTCTGAAGATGACCACAGTAGTGGTCGAAACCGGTCACCTTGATAAATAAATCGTGATCAAGACTGTTTTTAATAGTAAATATAGAGGGTAAATCATCAGATTCTTTCGATGTCATTCGCGTTGGTGGCTGTGCTGCTTCTCTTACAGAGCCAAATGACTGCAAAGTATGTCCAGGGCAACCATCTTTCCCCAAAGCTGAAACTCCATCCATTGTGGGCTCCCCACCCCAGTGGACAATTTCCATGATAGATGGCTCCCTTACTACAGGGGAATATGAATGGGTTCAGATCTCATGTCGAGGAACAGACGCTCCTGGCACACGCACAGCCTCAGTGCTTGTGTTTACAGGAAACGCGTTTCAAAGCCACCGGTGCCCCCATGTTAACAGGGCGTGTCGTCCACCGAAAGGATGATCTGATGGGAGACAGAGCCAAGGAAAGTATTGATGTGTTTGTCAATAACACACACCACTCCTTCGTTCTCTCCTTGGTTACTGACCTACAAGAAGTAGCTGTTGCAGTTCATGTGGGTCAGAAGGACACTATCTGCTCAATTTATTTACCTCTGCAGTATGCAGCAGACTCTGCATCTCTCACAGACCTTATTGAACAACTCCTCCATCCATTTCTTCTAATTGGTGATTTCTATGCCCATAATGTATAATGGGGTTCAAACTATACCTGCCCCAGGGGTCAAATCTTGTAGAACCTCATGACATTTCAGGAGCTGTGCATCCTCAACATGGGTAATCCCATTCATTTATTGGCTGCTGGGTCATCCTCAGCCATCGACATCTGTTTCCGCTCTCCAGTCATTGCAGACTCAGCTCATTCCAGCGACCACTTTCCACTGTGGATCCACCTGCTGAATGGAGGATTGGTTGAACAGAAGCCACCAAAATGGGTGATCAGCGGGGATGACTGGGTGCTATTCATCCAGTAGTCTGTGCTTGAACGCCACAACAGCGTCCAGGAATGGGTGGGCCACATCACATGAGCGAGTCATCATGCTGCTGACCTAGTCACCCAAAGACCTGTACCTTAGTGGACAGATGAGTGCTGCTCAGCTATCCAGAACAGACGTGCTGCTCTTCGATGGTTTCAATGCCGGCCAGCAGCCGACAACCTCAGAGCTCTTCCAGTCGTGAGGACCAAGGCTCGATCCATCTCTAAGGAGAGCAAGAAACGGCCATGGTAAGGGTCCCTGAACTGTGTCAACTGTTCCACTTGTTCTAATAAAGTATGGGAAGCCATCTGGCGGATTTCCAGCGAACACAGTCATTTACCGATAGCAGCAGTGCTGAAACAGGGGTGTCTCCAAACAACACCCTGAGATCTCGCTCAGACACTGGCTGAGCATTTTTCAAAAATTACTGCCGACGCAAGTCAGGATTCGGCGTTTCGTCGCTACCATGTGACTTTCGACAGGGGCAAGCTGGACTTCATATCCAGCAGTTCTGAAGAACGCAGTTCCCTTTTCTCCACGTGGGAGTTGGAACTGGCACTGTCTGAGGCTCGTGACACTGCACCTGGTCGCGACCAAATCCGGTACATAACTGCTTAACATTTGGCAATGACGTCAAAGGAAATCGTCCTAGAATATTTTAATCTCTTTATTGCAGACAGGAAACTTTCTCAAATCGTAGAGGGAGGCAGTTTTATACCTCTCCTCAAATCAGGAAAGGACCGCACATGCCCTAGTAGTTACAAGAGTATCGTCTTAACGAACTGTGTAGGAAAGACCGTGGAGCGAATGGTTAACCATCATCTGGTCTGGTTGTTAGAGACCAGGCAACTCCTAAGCCATTCACAGAATGTATTCCGGAGATTTAGGGCCACTGTCGACATCCTCACCCTGCTAGAGGCAGTAGGCTTTCCTGCATGAACATCACTGAATGAGCATATTCCTCAGTATCAGTAAGGCATACGATACTACTTAGAAACACAGTATTCTCGCACAATTCCATCAAAGAGGCTTTCGTGGCTACCTCCCCATGTTCCTACGATCTTTTATGCCTCAGCGGTTTTATAAGACCTGAGTTGGTGACACGCTGTCCGACCGGTTTGAGCAAGAGGATGGTGTCCCTTGGGCCAGTTTATTAAGTGTTACCCTCTTTTCCATAGCCATAAACAGTATCATGTCTATGGTACCGTCTTCCCTATTTGTGGACGATTTTGCTGTTTTCTGTTATTCCCCCATTGTTGCAATAGTGAGCCATCAGCTGAAACATACATTGTTAAGCTTAGAGGAGGGGGCTGCAAAGGGGGGGTTTCAATTTTCTCCAGATATGTGTGTGTGTATTCATTTCAGTCGATCTCGTCATATTTTTAATTTACCTGACTTGCATATGAGGGACACCATCCTACATTTTAGAGACTCATTGTGGTTTCTGGGTCTCGTTTTTGACTCCAAATTTTCGTGGTTGCCATACCTGAGAACTTCTAAGCCAGGACCCTCAAGGCACTGAACATCATAAAGTGCCTTAGCCGCAGGTCTTATGGAGCAGTTAGGGCACGTCTGCTGCAGTTTTGTAGGGCTTTAGTGTGTTCCCGGCTGGACTATGGGTGCCCGGTGTATGGATTGACGAGACCTTCTTATTTGAAGATCAGTGGTGCTGTCCACCATGAGGGTATCCCTCTGGCCACGGGTGTTTATAGGACCATTCCCACATCAAGTCTCAGTGCTGAGGCCCGTGAACCGCCACTCACCGTCCGGTGGCACTTCCTCATGGTGCTCAGGCGTGTAAGTTCCTCGCAGCTCCGGTCTCACGTGCATACCATACTGGTGCTCGTCTGCCTGTGGAACTTCCTTTCTCCAAGCTTCCACGAGCCGCAATGCCGCTTGGGATCCGTATGTGGCGTATGCTGGAGTCACTCAGTGTTGAGCAAGTATGACTGCAAATCAAGGGTTTTCACTGTATGACTCCCTGGTTACTGCAGAGGCCCAGAATTTAGATTTGGAGCAGAACACGAGAGATTGCACTGCTGCTTCTGTTTTTCATGAGACATTTTCTGACAGTTTATATGAGCATCTCAACTATGAACAGGTGGACTCTGAAGGTTACTTTGTCGCTTTTCCGGATCGTGTGTCGAAGGTCCAACTGCCTCAAAAATGTATTTTTTTCGTTGCAGAATTACATGCGACCTTGCGGGCACTGGAGCGGATGAGACGTACATCCAGTACTAAATTTCTTGTCTGTTCCAATTTTCTGAGTGCTCTTCACTCTCTGAAACGTTCGTAGCCAACAGATAAAGTCGTCCAGAATATCCAGGATGCTCTCCTCCAACTACAGCGACTGCGGAGGAGGTGTCTTTCTGCTGGTTATCAGAGCACATGGGTACTGCGGAGAACGATAGGGCGGGTATAGTTAGTAGCCAAGGAGGCGGGTCGTGATCCTCAGTTACTTCAGTGTGCCATTCTCCTGCGTGCTATCACCTCGCTGTTGAGGTACAGCGTCATACGTCGATGGCAAGACAAGTGGCTGGAAATGACAGATAATAAGCTTCGTCTAGTGAACACCACGACGCGGCCGTCATTCCAGCCACGTTGACGGGACGACGTACAGGTCACTGTACGTCCCATTTTATAGGGCTCGCCTAAGCTGTTTTTTGTAAGTGGTGAGCCAGTGACATTTCCTTGTGCTTTTGTGCTTTTCTTTTTGCTCCTTTGTCGTTTTACTTGTGTTTTAATTTCATGTATAGGTACTTGTCCTCTTTCTAAGTTATTTTATCCCTTGTGAGATAAAGTGACTGTGTGGTCATTTTGCATGCATGAGTGTGCAACAGTTTTAGAGATTAAATGCACATTAGTATGTTTTAATTAGTGTAAGGGCGCTGATAAATTCGCCGTTGACCGCCCATTAGATCCAAACACACACACACTCCAACATCGACCGCAGTAAGCATCAATATCAAATCTGGAGTGGCAGCGCTGATTTATCTGAGAGACTGAAAAACAGATCTGCCGTTAAGACTCTTGTCTAACAGTGACGGTGAACTTAACTTCATTAGTAGAGGTACTGTGTGATATGTCTCGGAAGAGTGAGCAACATGGACACAGATATTTTCAAAAATAGTGACACAATAGGTTGTTAGATAGAGGCAGAGGAAATTTAGTGTGATGTAAAAATGAGAAAGATAAAATTTACTGATGATGAGGCAGACGTGAAAATATTACACGTTATACATAATGTAGTGTGTATGTGTGTGTGTGTGTGTGTGTGTGTGTGTGTTCAAAATGGTTCAAATGGCTCTAAGCACTATGGGACTTAACATCTGAGGTCCTCAGTTCCCTAGACTTAGAACTACTTAAACCTAACTAACCTAAGAACATCACACACAGCCTTTCCCGAGGCAGGATTCGAACCTGCGACGGCAGCAGGCGCGCGGTTCCGGACTGAAGCGCCTAGAACCGCTCGGCCACAGCGGCCGGCTGTGTGTGTGTGTGTGTGTGTGTGTGTGTGTGTGTGTGTGTGTGTGTGTGTGTGTGCCAGGAGAAGGAAATAAATATTTTGTCAAAACATACAATTACAGAAATACTCTGTAAAAGTGAGAGAAATTAAATGTGAAGAGAAGAGAAAGGCGTGATATATTCTGATGTCCCATCATGTACAAACATTTTCCTTATATCATGATTGCAGTTCTTGTAAATCTGGAAGGTATGTTGGGGGACAGACAGTCACCCACAATTCCCGCCAACACATTAATCTTAATATTCTACTGATGTCTAGTTGAAATTTCAGCGCATGGTTTCTCGTTGTGGTAGTTAGTGCATTGAACACAAAGAGGTTTGGTACTTTCCAAGGCTTTTCGGAGACATGCAGCTGTATCAGCACAATCAACACAGTCTAGAATGGATATATGTGAACAGCATTGTTTAATATTCTACTCCAATCAGTGAATCATACTGCAGTTTATACTTTTCAAATATAAAAGTCTTCATCCTGCGTTTGAAAAGCTGCTGTTCTGCAAGAAAACGTTTCAACTCTTGTGGAACCAAAGCCTACTCACCATTTAAAATACCTATCATTTGTAGATAATCACTCAGTTTGAGCAGTAGTTAATTATTCCTTTTAATTATTTCGTCACGATAATCGTGACCCGTTTTCTTGTAATAAATTGTCTTTATTTCTATTAGGAGAGAAACTTTAGTTGTTCAGATGCAATGGGAACAATTGAGAGAGAAATTTATTATTTAATGTTCCCTATAAACTACGTTTGCATGCACTGTTCCCATTTCAGTAGTGTTGTGTCGAATAGTTTATGGTTCGACTCGCCCTAAATCGTGTGCCCTTTTATACCTCTAATTGGTTTGTAGCAATAACTGTGCCTGAATTCCAGTGTGATTTCTTAATCAAAGACTTTCCGTGACTCGTTGCTACCTCTCGCGCGAATATCGCATTCATCGATATTGTTAATACCACGGCTCAGCATGAAATACATATCTAGTATCGTAATGCAGTTACTTGGGGATACATCACTGAGGCACAGCTGGCGTAATTGGTAAACATGCTAGGCAAGCGGAATGTCATTATTAAAGCCCGTGTCTCAAGCAACTACGTATTCTGTTTCTTTACTTATAGCTATCAAAACTGAAGTGTCGACGAATTACGCTTCAAGGATCTTTATTTCAAAGTTTTAGATTATATATTTTCACATATTTTAGGTATAATATGTATTTCACACAATACTACATAATTTTATATATTTCAATATTTCTGCGGAGTTTTTATACATTTTCGTCAAGTCCGACATGTTTTCGTTAGTAGCAAGAAAGGAGAAAAAATTAAGTCGTGTTGTTGTGTTTCTCATACTATCGTCAATTTCGCTGCACTCAAAGGTAAACTGCAGAAGCTCGATGCGAAAAGCCATGACTCGTGTTAAACGCTTTCCTTTTTTGTTTTCAAACGCCTCATAGTGAGTTACAGTCAGTTGCATTTTTAAGTTAATCAGGATAGCGACTGCGTCTTCGTCAGAAAAGCTGAAAGTATGGATTTCTGTTGACAGTGATTTAACCACTAATGGCAAAATATTGCTCTACCAAACTTGTAGGATGTTCGATGAAATCTGAAACTGAACAACGTTTACGAACCAATCCACATATTAGGAATAAACAACGGATGTCTTCTAAGAAACAGGTTCTGCCTAAACAGCTGCAGAGAGAGCTTACATCATCCGAGAGGGAATTTCACAAAGAACTGTGTTTTGCATTGGTTGCAGGGAATTTACCCTGGAACAAACTCCATGTACCGGTAAAATTACCTTTCTTACATAAATACTGCAACCACAACATTCCCAACGAGTCTACTCTCAGGAAGAATTGTTTGGATTCTTGGTATGTAGACATATTACAAAGAATCAGGGCTGACATACGGTGTAAGAAGAGGGACTGGTCGGGTATTTTGGCACCAGCGGAGAATGCAATTATCGGAACACAAAAAAAGGCTAATATGGTCCTGTTTCAAAGGACCGAGTGAAAAGTGGTACCAGCTGTCTCATTCAACCTTCCTCTACTCCTTTAAAAATTTTACCAAAAATGTTGGCATGCGAACATAATCGTGCTCTTTTTAACATGCAACTCACGTCTGACTCCCACAAGCTTCCCTACCTGTAACTCGCTCACACCCACAAGTCAATCACTGTAACTCATACACATCCGCCACCAGTTGCCCACTCTCACTCACTCATTCTGTCCAACTCTCCGTCATTATTTCTTTGTGTTTCTTTGCCACTGTTTCCTGTCTCGCAGCCACAGTCTCGCTGTGTCCTATTACTATCGTCTCCTCTCACTTTCACTGCCTCCGTCTTGTTCTATCTTACTGCTACAATCTCATTCATTCATTCGCGCTGTTGCTCTCTCCTGCTCACTGTCACTACTTCCTTGATGTGACTGTCATCGAGTCCGCAGAAATCTGTTCGCCGTGCAGCTCGGCAGCTCAACATGCCCCCGATGTCCGTCTGTCGTTTACACATGAAACCTTACAAAATTCAGCTACTGCAATCTCTTCGTAAAGGTGACTAACAACCACCTGTGGAGTTCTGTAATTTCGCCGGCCGGTGTGGCCGTGCGGTTCTAGGCGCTTCAGTCTGGAACCGCGTGACCGCTACGGTCGCAGGTTCGAATCCTGCCTCGGGCATGGATGTGTGTGATGTCCTTAGGTTAGTTAGGTTTACGTAGTTCTAAGTGCTATGGGACTGATGACCCTAGGTGTCCCATAGTGCTCATAGCCATTTGAACCATTTTGAAGTTCTGTAATTTCGTTCTTGGCAAGATGGAGGATGGCAGTTTTGTTCCACGCTTAGTGTTTAGTGACGATGCAATATTCCATTTAAATGGAAAGGTGAACCGTCATAATGTGAGAATATGAGGTACGGAACAATCACATGAAGTTCTACAATGTGAAAGGGACCCACCAAAATTAAACGTGTTTTGTGCTGTTTCATGGCGAAAGGTGTATGGTCCATCTTTCTTTGGTGAGAACACTGTAGCAGGAAGCTCATATCTCGATATGCTTGAGAAATTTCTTTTCACACAGTTGGAGACTGATTCGAACGACTTCATTTACCAACAGAATGGGACACTCGCACATTAGCTGAGCCGTGCGTGGCTCGTGTTCCCGCCATCATGTATTTTATACGCTGTTTTTAACGCACTTACACCTCACTACGTTAATTTAAATTTCTACTGTCACTGAGTTGCTGCTTTGCCTGACTGTGACAGGCGCTAGCAGCGCTTATCGATATATCGCCTCTCGTAGTATCTTTGCCCGCTATTACTTCCCGGGCGTTGTCTGTCGTTACGGAGTTCGCGTAGCGAGTTCGGGTTGTGAGTTCGGTCTGCCAGTGAGTTGGAACGCGTCTGGAGCGCAGTCCGGACCTGCCAGTCGGGTAATTGCAATGCGGCACTAGTGCAGTCGGGTTGGAGCAGCAGTGAGGGCCGCATCGTTATGGCTCGCCCGACCTTTGCCGCCACACATCACTTGATCCGGGCCACGATCTTGGTTGATCGTCGGTCGGTCGTTCTACCGGACGACGCGTTTTCCCGCCGATCGTTCACGAGTCGGCTGTGTGTGTGTGTGTGTGTGTGTGTGTGTGTGTGTGTGTGTGTGTGTGTGTGTGTGTGTGTGTGTGTGTGTGCATCGACTTGTCTTCGTGTGTGCTTAGTTACTGTTGGCTATCGTTCAGGTCTTCATGCAGGTTGTGTGTGTAGTTGGCGTTATTTCGACTGACGACCATCTTAGATGTTGTCGACATTCTGAGGAGTCGGTCGGTTGCTGCGGACCAGGGAAGTTGTCTCCACCCGGTGCAGTCGGCTGGGTCTGCTGGCGGTCCCTGCGCAGTGTCCGCCAACGCCAAGCGATAAGAGTGTTTACATAACAACACTGTTGCATCCTTGAGCCTCCGGTTCTAGATGTACCCTTGTCCGGTTAATGGCTGACGCTACAGATCTTTATTTATGGAAATATAGAGTACAATCAGCTACAAATTTTACATATTCACATACACCTTTACCTCTGCTGCTGCTGTTGTTGTTGTTGTTGTTGTGGTCTTCAGTCCTGAGACTGGTTTGATGCAGCTCTCCATGCTACTCTATCCTGTGCAATCTTCTTCACTCCTAGTACCTACTGCAACCTACATCCTTCTGAATCTGCTTAGTGTAAAGATCTCTTGGTCTCCCTCTACGATTTTTACCCTCCACGCTGCCCTCCAATGCTAAATTTGTGATCCCTTGATGCCTCAAAACATGTCCTACCAACCGATCCCTTCTTCTAGTCAAGTTGTGCCACAAACTTCTCTTCTCCCCAATCCTATTCAATACCTCCTCATTAGTTACGTGATCTACCCACCTTATCTTCAGCATTCTTCTGTAGCACCACATTTCGAAAGCTTCTATTCTCTTCTTGTCCAAACTAGTTATCGTCCATGTTTCACTTCCATACATGGCTACACTCCATACAAATACTTCCTGACACTTAAATCTATACCCGATCTTAACAAATTTCTCTTCTTCAGAAACGATTTCCTTGCCATTGCCAGTCTACATTTTATATCCTCTCTACTTCGACCATCATCAGTTATTTTACTCCCTAAATAGCAAAACTCCTTTACTACTTTAAGTGTCTCATTTCCTAATCTAATTCCCTCAGCATCACCCGATTTAATTTGACTACATTCCATTATCCTCGTTTTGCTTTTGTTGATGTTCATCTTATATCCTCCTTTCAAGACACTGTCCATTCCGTTCAACTGCTCTTCCAAGTCCTTTGCTGTCTCTGACAGAATTACAATGTCATCGGCAAACCTCAAAGTTTTTACTTCTTTTCCATGAATTTTAATACCTACTCCGAATTTTTCTTTTGTTTCCTTTACTGCTTGCTCAATATACTGATTGAATAACATCGGGGAGAGGCTACAACCCTGTCTCACTCCTTTCCCAACCACTGCTTCCCTTTCATGCCCCTCGACTCTTATAACTGCCATCTGCTTTCTGTACAAATTGTAAATAGCCTTTCGCTCCCTGTATTTTACCCCTGCCACCTTCAGAATTTGAAAGAGAGTATTCCAATCAACATTGTCAGAAGCTTTCTCTAAGTCTACAAATGCTAGAGACGTAGGTTTGCCTTTTCTTAATCTTTCTTCTAAGAAAAGTCGTAAGGTCAGTATTGCCTCACGTGTTCCAGTATTTCTACGGAATCCAAACTGATCTTCCCCGAGGTCGGCTTCTACTAGTTTTTCCATTCGTCTGTAAAGAATTCGTGTTAGTATTTTGCAGCTGTGGCTTATTAAACTGATCGTTCGGTAATTTTCACATCTGTCAACACCTGCTTTCTTTGGGATTGGAATTATTATATTCTTCTTGAAGTCTGAGAGTATTTCGCCTGTTTCATACATCTTGCTCACCAGATGGTAGAGTTTTGTCAGGACTGGCTCTCCCAAGGCCGTCAGTAGTTCCAATGGAATGTTGTCTACTCCGGGGGCCTTGTTTCGACTCAGGTCTTTCAGTGCTCTGTCAAACTCTTCACGCAGTATCGTATCTCCCATTTCAGCTTCATCTACATCCTCTTCCATTTCCGTAATATTGTTCTCAAGTACATCGCCCTTGCATAGACCCTCTATATACTCCTTCCACCTTTCTGCTTTCCCTTCTTTGCTTAGAACTGGGTTTCCATCTGAACTCTTGATGTTCATACAAGTGGTTCTCTTATCTCCAAAGGTCTCTTTAATTTTCCTGTAGGCAGTATCTATCTTACCCCTAGTGAGATAAGCCTCTACATCCTTACATTTGTCCTCTAGCCATCCCTGCTTAGCCATTTTGCACTTCCTGTCGATCTCATTTTTGAGACATTTGTATTCCTTTTTGCCTGCTTCATTTACTGCATTTTTATATTTTCTCCTTTCGTCAATTAAATTCAATATTTCTTCTGTTACCCAAGGATTTCTTTACCTCTAACCCAAATAAATACAGACTCACTTTGATTAATTTTTCTTTTGCTACATGTATACAGAACAAGAGGAGATGTTGAGTCATAAGCTGATTTGCCAAAATCTTTATTACCAATTTCAAACATATGATAGGTACGACAGGCAATTACATCTCTATCATTAAAACTTTCATGACCAGGTACACTTGAAACTCCGCTACCACCTCTTACTATGGCAACGGTGAACCATCCATTTCCATGTGAGAAAGTTTCGTTTATATCCAAACTAAAATTAAGAGAACATCCAAGAAATACACAAGGTCCATCGACGAGGGCATGGGCTGCGACACTCTTCACTGGAATGCGATTTTTTTTTTGTCTCCTGATGTTGTTGTAAGTTCAATATTTTCTATGGTTTTGTAGACTGTTGTCCGGGACGTCAAAGTTGAGAAGTGTTCTCAACTACCCAAGCCACGTCCATTCAAGTTGTGGTGGTTCGTTGTTGGGGAGGTTTCCCTGATAGCAACACCGAGTGTTCCTATTGCTGACATTTAGCTGCCATGCGGTGCAATTAGCTATATTGGTTCGAGTGCACCAGCGGAGTTTTCTGCCTTGTGGCCATTAAGTTTTCTGGTTACCTGCCCTGGCCACTAACGTAATTTCAAGCAGCGTCCTTTCCTCACCTGTTGTCGCTGTCCGACATGGTGTATAATTTTGACAGCTAATACATATGTCATTGTGGATTATCACGTACGCAACCTTTTGTGTTTGAGTCCTCATGTACTGATTGATGGCAAGCAAGTCGTTGTGTCGGTCGGACCGTGGCTGTACCCTGGTTGGGTTCTGACAAATCAAGTGTAGTTGGGCTCACCACCTGTCTCACCTAACTGAACGAGGACAGACCGACCTCCCTGGAGGCTTCTGAGTGCCGTTGTCTTTATTACCTTTCCCACCGGTGTTTAACTACCTGTTTTCAGCTATTTAAAATTTAAGGCTGATGGTAAAATTTTTTTAAAAAAAATTGGAAAATTGATTGTGGGCTTTCAGCCTTGCAACTTTATTCTTAAAATTGTCTTTTAAGCATAAGCGTTGCAGCCGTCTGCCTTTAAAAGATTACGGTAATATATTTTAAAATTTTGAAACTTAATTGTGGCCTTCAGCCATTTGTATTGCACCTTGCACATGTTTGTTCTATCTACTTTCCTTTGAGGCTTTCCACCTAGCTGTGATAGATGTTTCTTTTTTTTAATTATTTTACTGCTATTTTAATTGGATTTTTATCTTGTTGATTTCTTAAAATTTCTTGATTGGAGGCCTTCAGCCGTGAAAGACTTGCATTTGGTAAAGGTTCGGCTATGTGCCACTTTGGTTGTACATGTGTTATTAAATTACAATAAATTACACTTAGAAGCTGAAACTGACGCCAACCTTATTTGGCCCTTTCCCCAATACTAATTACCTGTTCTGCTCAGCGGGTTTGCGGGCGTTTCACTGGCACCTGGAAGTGCTGGAATTTTTAAGTCAAAGGATTACTGAACAATGGACTGGTCGCACTGGACCAAATGATTCAGCGTTATATTACTGGCCTCCAAGGTCACTGGACCTGACTGTGTGTAATTACCTCTTGTGGGGGTTTATAAAATACTCTATTTATGTGCCTCCATTATCAACAACAATGAATGAACTGAGACATTGCTCAACAGCAGCTGTGGAAGCTGTAACTCAAGACGTTTTCGCTGCAGTTTGGGAACAATTTGAATACCGCATTGACGTAAGCCGTGCAACTAAAGTGTTTCCAGTTCATCAACATCAAAATTCATTGTATATGTTTATGTATATATGAAATATAGACGTGCCAAATCGGATTCTTTTTGATACACCCTGTACTGTTCCTGCCGGGAGCTCCATCAACCACACTCCGAAAATCATCGCGACGTATGATACTGACCACAATCAGGGCGTCGCCTGCGACAGCCGTCGGAGAAGATCATGAAAACCATTAGAGATTTTGCATTGTATAATGTTAGGCAAATATTGAATTGAAAGAAGATTGTAAACATTCGTCGAAATCAGAAACATTGCGTGAAAAAAAAAGGTTGTGAAAATTCGTATTTCGTGACATAATTTGCTAAATGATTGATAATAATATCGATGTTTCATGGTTAAATGATTTGATGACTTTGAGCCTGAAGGAGTTGGAAGTTGGTCCATACCTGATTTATTGTATTTTTATTTATTTATTTATTTATTAGAGACGTTTTTTCTAGAGCCCACGCCCGAATGGGTGCACCTCAACGTTTTCGAATGGCTTACCTATTGGAATCTCCTCTCCATAAAGCAAAGACACTTTAAAACTGCATAAAGTCTTATAATATTGAGCAGCATAGTTAACTGAAATCAAATCTAAGTCAAATGAATTGATGTAACAATTTACAACCGGTATTAGGGATAGTCAACAAACTTTGAAGATAGACGTAAACTTTTAATAACGAATATCTAATCGTCAAGAAAGACTTGTGATCGTGTGATATTCCATCAGGCTGTGACAGGCAAATGTATACTGCATTAGGTGCGCTTGTGGAATGTCCACGACAAACATTTCATTCGTTTGTGGTCATTCCATGGGTACTTTTGACAATATAAAATATACGAACTATGTGGATTTTTGTTGAAAGTGAAATATAATTCCGATACTAGAGGCATTGATGAAATCAGTAATTATGTACATGTAGTAAATATGTCATTTATGATTGCTAAAGACTCATGTGTATAGAAGTAGCCAACGTGTAACCGCTGGCTACTATCATTTAATGTATATAACCGTGCGATAAGATTATCACGCTGTGTTCTGTTCGTTTTGCTCTCTCTTGCTATTGTCTGGTAATTTTGTTCGCTTCCAATTGATCTGATGTACTCGGCGTGAATAACAATAAAATTCTGTACTCAGGTCTGTTATTCTGTTAAATTTGATTTAATCTGGAAGAGAGACTTATCTCTAAACGTGGTTACATGTTTTCATTTATAGAAATGTAATATCTATTTGCCACATTCTTGAGCCTTCAGCATTTTTAGCACAAGCTGTTGAGAAAACGAAAGGAACATCGCTGGTCCCCTTGTCACCCGTTACGCGGAAATTTTAATTTTCAGTAATTATGTATGAAACAGCACAACCTAAAGCACACAGACAGTTATATTATCATTCCACAAGAGTTCTGAGATCTGACTGTCACAAATATTTTTCTACAAATGTTACAGAACTGACGTAAGTAAAAAGTCCAGAATCTAAAGCGCACAGACAGTTATATTATCATTCCACAAGAGTTCTGAGATCTGACTGCCACAATTATTTTTCTACAAATGTTACAGAACTGACGTAAGTAAAAAGTCCAGAATCGATAATGGCTTGGCTCAAGGCTGAAGGTAAAATAATTTTCGGTTTACGCTGGTGAACCTAAACAACATTACTGAGTTATCGAAGACATTTTGTAGCACTGAAACTGTATTTTTGTGGTGTCTAATTCGTACTTAACACTCTCGTAGGTACAGAGGCTTAACGTCGCGAGATTGGTTAAGACTTAAGCTCCAGTTACTTTCAATGTATAAAGTTCTTAGGAGAATAGTGGATAGACATTATTTATGTGGTCTACGTGTAATGGAAAAGTGTAGTAAGAAGAACCCACGAAATTACTTTCACGTTTATAGACGAAGTATTAAACTTTCTGGTCTTAAAAAGTGTACAACCTTTAAACATTTATAACGTAGACCACTTGCAAAAACATTTCATGTCCATAACAATAATAATTTCTCCTTTCAAAAGACACTAACTTACTAACAAAAAATATAGTAATATTTTCCGCTAAGTCGCTACTCTCGCCTCTCCTTACCATTATGTGAAAAGCCGTACACAACAATAACACATTTAGAACAACTGACACGGCGATATAAATATCATAAAATGCAATCACTGTAGCCAAATAGCAAAATATATTACTTTTTCAACAATAAAATGTACCAAAAACTGTTAATCTTCCGTCTATACAGGGTGAACCAGAACTCGACAGGAAAACAATCAGAGGGTGTTCGGCAATACCTTCTGAGTATTTTGTTATAATGGGCCCAATGTCTCTGGTGGTTCGTTATCGTATAATAATAATGCAATTTATTCCGTTTCTTACTCGTTCTGTCTTTGTTTCTGAGAAAATAGCTTCACAACAAGGAAAAAGGCTGTAATATGTAAAACACAGGACTTTGTTCCTGGTAGGCGAATAGGTACAGCTGACGTGGTTGGGATCAATACCGGGACAGCTCTACTTTGCGTCTTTGTGCCGCTTTTCCACTGCATACAGTGAACCGTTACATGAGGTACATATCTGCCAACTGTTCATAAGTAAACCCATACAGTCTACTGCTGTGTATCAGTGTTGACGCAATGCACAGCTAACTTGAGAGGTGGCATGAGCCCCCTCTCATATTTCTATCTTACGATTTTCGTCTCTAATTGCATGCGGTGAAACGTTGCTATTCCTTCCCACGCGGACTTCCCACGCAGTGTCTCTCGTCACCCGGGTGGTCCGGTGACCGGCGGGCAATACTGATCTGGAAAGGGTTAAGCCGACGGGTGTGAGGAAGTCGAGTGAATGCTTTGCAGACGCCGACATTGTCAAAAGACACGCCCGGAGGGGTCTGAAGTAGCGGCTGGGCTAGAGGTTCCGTTACTTCGCAGAATCTTAGCGAAAACACTTTCTGGCGGGCTACCAGCGAGGCGTCGGAATGACTTGTGTACCCAGGCAGTTGTGGCGGGAAAATTCCCGCGCTTTCTGCAAAATAGTAACTGTGATTGGCTTGCTCAGGGCATAGCTCCGTGACGTAGCAAAATCAGCGCAGAAATTGGCGCCAAGAATCTCCATTGGTGGAATGGTAGTGCTCCGGCAATGGAGTGGAATTGTCCGCCGGTTTTTTCGAGTTGCTGATTGGAACGTTTAACCACGGCCACTGTCGTGGGGGCGGGAATGTTGTGTGTTCGGCCTGTACGGGTGCTCTAGTAGTCGGCTCTCGCCTTTCGGTCGAGGACGTCGAAGCAACCAGCCATCGCCTCCGGTACGCCAGATCGTGTTCTGGCAGTTAAGAAGACAGTTTGGTAATGTATGTCCGCAGCACCGGCAGATAGGGATTTTCCTAGGTGATAATCAGAGCTCAGCAGAGCGCGCCTGTTCGTCTTTTTCTAACTTTGTTCTGTCTTGAGTAGCAGCAATTAATGTTGGGTTAGCTGTGTGTCTCTCTTAACATTTGAGTGGCAAGGAATTGGCTCCACATACCACTTCGTCTTAAACCTCACAATCTAGTTTAGGGACAACTTCACCTTCACAGTGTTTGTATGAGTATCCAATTTGAGCCAATTTTGTGTATTATAAATGTTTCATGTGTTTTTGTTTATTATTTTGTGTTTAGTCCTAATAAATCATATTGTTATTTTGGACAGAACTTTCATTCTGTTAATCGGTTGAGCAACCCATAATTTCTCACTACATTAATGAAACCTTCCTTTATTTAACTTAGTTATCAAATTAAATTATTGCAGGTGCCAAACTCTTTTCTACTCCACTTGCAGGGTTGATTACAGTCAGTTCGCGTATATTTTTTAATCCATGTGCAACAGCAAAAGTCGGAGTTAGAATAGGGGGGGCTTAGAGCATCATTTACATATATAGATTCTAGAATTTAGCCTTAAATACACTGCTTGCCCCGGCACCTCGCAAACTCTGGCGGAAAACAAAACCCGGGACAGAACCGAGCAGCGCAGAATGCAAATTTGAGGACAAGCTAAAAGAAGGCACGACTGTTGCAAGCACCGTGGGCGAATGGACACACAGCATAACGGGGCTGTGGTTTCTTGTGCGTTGAGGGTTGGCGACATTAAGTGGTAGAGGGGGGGGGGGGGGGGCTGACCAGAGCGAAGCAACGCAGGTAGTATGTAAAATTACTCTGTAGTGTCCAGTTGGGTGAAAGATATCGGTAAGAAATCCAGCAAAGTGCGAACCACGCGCTGTGATCCGTTTCGTCTCGAAGTAGGAACAAAAACTACAGAAATTTTTTCGCGAGTCAAAACAGTTCATGGTGAAGGTGTTATAAACAGGACGAGTGTGTTTAAATGGTGTAGTCAGTTTAGTGGCGGCGGAACAAATGTTCATGACGAACAGAGGAGCGGAAGACCTATTTTAGCTGACGAATTGGTTCAATAAATTGAGGAAACTTATAGGTGAAGACCGCCGATTATCAATGGATGAAATTTCTGCGGTGTTTCCACAACTCTCCAGAACTGTCTTATACGAGACTCTCAAGGAAACTCCGGAAACGGTGCGCATGATGGGTCTCGAAACAACTGAAAGAGCAGAACAAGAAAAATCGGGTCAACAGCAGTCACAAATTTCTTGAGGGGCTTGATTTGAATGTAAGGATTCTCTGAGCTCTACTGTGACTGGAGATGAAACTTGGGTGGTTCATTACAGTCCCTGAAACAAGAAGACAGTCGTCATTGTAGCGTCAAGCCAGTATCCCATCTGTCAAAAAATTCAGAAACCACAAATTCGAAAATCATGGTCTCAGTGTTTTGGGACCGAAGAGGTATCATATTTATCAAATTTCTGCCGCAGGTGAAGACCGTCAGTTCACAACGATATCGAGATACGCAAAAAAGTTCAATAAGACCATTCAAAACAAAATAAGGGGAATGCTGACGGGAGGGAGGTGCCTGTTGCACGACAACGCCCGTCTTCACACAGCCTTAGCGCTCGCTGTTGGACTCAACTGGTTGGGATGTATTGAACCATCCCCCATATTCGCCTGAGTTGGTGTCTTTCGGTTATCCTCTTTTCACCTGCCTGAAGGCACACATGAGCAGAATTACAGTTTCAATCTACCATCAGATGCAAAAGGAGGTTCTGAAGTGAGATAAGAAGTTGTCGGGAGAGTTCTTAGAGCAGCGCATAAAGAAACTTGTGCCACAGCTCATCAGATGCACCGAATGGTATGGTGAGTACGTGAAAGAATAGTCAACATGTTTATCAACCATGTTCTGTAATTTATTCAAATACAGTTTTTTCGAAAAAATATAAAAATCTAGTACATTTACTTTCTGAACATGCTGGTATTTGGTGCAAGGACCCAAAGTACGGTAACTCTGTAGCGAGACCCCTGACATCGTGGATTCCTCATACCGAAGTACTCAGATGGTATTCCTGAACAAAACTGTTCGTCGGTGGAGTTCTGGTTCACTCTGTGGGTAAAGTCTGGTTCCAACGTTATTCATGGAGTGTAGAGTGCCTCCATGAATAACGTTGGAACCAGACTTTACTCAGACTGTATTTGAATAATTTACAGAATATGGCTGATAAACATGTTGACTATTCTTTCACGTACTCACCATACCATTCAGTGCATCTGATGAGCTGTGGCACAAGTTTCTTTATGCGCTGCTCTAAGAACTCTCCCGACAACTTCTTATCTCACTTCAGAACCTCCTTTTGCATCTGATGGTAGATTTAATGTGTAAATTTGGTAGATTGAATGTGTAAATTTGCAAGGGATTTTAAGCTGTTTGACACGATAAGTTTTGTCTCTCCATGTATGCTGTTGTAAATGTCTTGCGATGCCTGATGATGGTCTCATGATAGTGGTTGTAATAAATAAGCATTTGTCATCAACTATTGACAGTGAACTGTGACGTTATTGCATACTTACAAGCTGTGGGGCACCAACATCACAAAATATGCAACTCACACTAGTTACTTGGAAAGGGGACAGGTGTTGGAAATGAATCAAAATTTAATACCAAATAAAGATCGAAATAGCTGGAAGAATACTAATGCTACCATTTCATAATAGGCACTTATCACCTGCAATGTATTTAACAGAGAGTATCAGGTTATGTGCAGATAAAAGCGAATGCTTTCGATAGTCACATTCGTGCAGGGTGTTCCGAAACGATTCGTTCAGATTAATACAGTAGATAGTCAACATCAAAACAAATACATTTAGTTATGGGGAAGACTGGCTGAGAAGGTTGCTTAGCATGATAATTACAACAATGGCGTTTACAGGAACTGCTCTAATGCGCATCTAATGGACTAAATGATCGCAGTACAGCGTCGGACCAGTAATTGTCGTTTCCGTTCGAAGATTGCTCTCATATCCACAATGTTCCCATCTTCTACGTCAGCTTGATACACCACCTGCTTCATATACCTCCAGAGGAAGAAATTCAAACACGTGAGGTCTGGTGACCTGGATGGTTAGGCCGGTATTACACTATCAAATTTCTTTGTCCAATATCTTTGTCACAGAAATTTGATCGTGTAATAGGGAACTTTGTCAAATGTCGTCAAATATTTGATCAAATCTAGGCCCTGCAGCAGATTTGATCAAAAACATGCAATGTGATATGTTTCCACTTGGAGCGCTAGCATCGCTGCAGCGTTCTGTCATCTGTAGTGTGTTTGTAAAGCCGGCCGCGGTGGTCTCGCGGTTAAGGCGCTCAGTCCGGAACCGCGCGACTGCTACGGTCGCAGGTTCGAATCCTGCCTCGGGCATGGATGTGTGTGATGTTCTTAGGTTAGTTAGGTTTAAGTAGTTCTAAGTTCTAGGGGACTGATGACCACAGATGTTAAGTCCCATAGTGCTCAGAGCCATTTGAACCATTTTTTTTTGTGTTTGTAAACATGGCCGGAGATTACAATTGGTGTGTGGTGTCTACCACAAAATTAATAGAGACGTATGAAGCTGATGAGGTGGTTTACAATGTGAGGCACCCTGAGCATAAAAATAAATTACGAAGATTGGTGAGCTACAAAAATATTGTGGAGGTTATTAGCCGTGACATACGGCCTGGGTGCACGGCTGACGACATTAAAAAGAAAATTAATGGTCTCCGCACAAGTTACTCCTACGAGAAAGCAAAAGTACGTATCGACATATTTCTTTCTTTTTATTTATGCAAGTAAGGTTCACATGACATACAAATGAATAGCATTAATTTGTTCACTGCAGCAACTTGAAGCATACAATAATGTTTACATAACGTGCAAGTAGTTTACATTATTTTTATTGCTATTATTGCAGATGCTTAAAAGCAAAAGTGGAGCCAGTACATAGGTGGCGTACACTCCGCAAGGTTACTGGTTCCACATGCTAAAGTTATTTGACCAGGCCACAGAGGCGGACGAGAGTGTCAGTAATATCGAGAGCACAGAAAGTGGAAGTGAACATAGTACACCAACATTCGAAGAAATGTTTGAGGTATGTACATTTGTTTACAGTTTACGTAACTAAATGTGATTATCTTGCCAGGGCACTTTCCCAGCGCCATTGTAAAATGTCTTAAAGCATTCTCGAACTGCTCTCCCGTGTACTGGACGTCCAGAAGCAGCTTGGAAAGCTATTGGTTCCATTCGCTGTAGGTCCTCTGTGCTTTGTGACTCAAGGTAAGTGCAGTCGCCTGCTACAGCAGACACCGTTTCCTGACGAGTGTACAAGTGTTTTCTTCTCTTAGTTAACAAGTTGTGCAGCGTGTAGGCAGCCAGTGTAATTGTGGTAACTTTTTCTGGGGGCAAATTAAGGGTAATAGGAAAAGTCCTGAAGGGACTTGCAAGAATACCAAAGCTGCTCTCAATAATCTTCTTCCTCGTGACAGTTTGTAATTGAAAACCTCCTTTGTGATTCCTTTTAAGGGGTATGGCTTCGTAATCTGGTAACTCAGATGAAAAGCATCATCTGCTAGTACAACCATTGGAGTTGTAATGTTTGTGTTCCCAAGCTTCCTGCCTTCAGGAATGTTGAGAATAGATCGGTCAATGAGACACTACCGTAGTTTGCTCTCTGAAAACACTCCAGCATCACCAACATGCCCATTACTTCCTACATCAACATTTAAAAATATGTAGGAAGTATCTACCATGGCAAATAAAATGATACTGTTGAAGGATTTGTAATTGAAAAAGTGAGATCCACTGGCTTGTGGGCATTTAATACGAATATGCTTTCCGTTCATTGCTCCTATAGTGTTATAACAGTTCCACTTCTTCTCGAAATCCTCTGCAATTTGCTCCCACTCTTCTCTGCTTGAGGGTACCTGTAAATAATATTTATGTATGTGCAAGGAAGTATGTAACTAATGACTTTCATCTCTTATTTTATAGCATGAAATGCAGGCTCAACAAGAACCTTCTGTCGCATACAGTGAGCCACAGCCACAGACCCAGCATCAGGAACGGCCTCACACAAAAAGAAGGAAAGGCACAACAGACGTTGTGGCTGACATTGAAGGCTGTGGCTGATATGGCCAGGACTCTGCCCCAGCCTGTCCAAGAAGACGCTACAGTGCCCTTGCCACCCACATCGCAGCTGAACTGCGTGAGATGGATAATGTGGGCGGTAAGGAATTTACAACGGGCACAATACATGGTTTGCAGCGGTATTTGATGGACAGGTGGGATCTGCTGCATGCGACAACTCAACAAGCACAACCGTCCGCCTCTGGATATATCCAGGCTGCCTTGCAGCAGACTAGTATAGAAGAGGACGATACCATTTTATTAATTACATATATACGTATAATTTTTTTTGTAGCTCTCCAATCTTCTTAATCTATTTTTGTACTGAGGATGCCTCACGTTGTAAAACGCCTAATCAGCTTCATACATCTCTATTAATTTTGTAGTTTAGGACACCAATTATACATGCTGTGCTAATAAACTAAAATAAAAATTGTTCTTAATGAACATAAAGTGTATTGAACATTTATTTACATTCAGACGTTGGTCCTTTAGTGCTTTATAAATTGTTTCACACGTTTCAGGTATTATTTTACTAAATGTGCACTGTGGAATTTGAGTTCTGTACCGTAAGCTAGAGTAACTTTCTCCTGCAGCAAGGAATCGCAGTGTTACAGTGAGCCTGTCTTCTGCAGATATAGCAGATCTAAAGTGAATATTGTTCTTTGAGATATGAGAAATCACTTCACTGAGCACATACAGAAATGTATGATCATCCATTGTTAAGTAATTGATGTACGACTTGACGCCCTCCACTATAAGCTCACGTAACAAGTTTTGCTGAATGCTTTTATCGTGTCGTAGTAAAACACGCGGCTTCACTCAGGTACATTTCCTTTTTTTCCCGCGTTCTGTACCACATGTGCACACAATGCAATTGTGGTACAATCAACTGCTGCTGTTAATAACAAGTTCTTGTTGTCAGCCATCTTGAACTTCGACGAAAAATATGATGACAGTGTAATACCCCTTCTAGCTCTACGTCAAAGATCTTTGTCAAATATATTTGACGGAATATTTGATGACATCTTTCATCAAATCTTTGACAAAGAAATTTTATAGTGTAATACCGGTCCTATGCTACAGCGCCACCTAGGCAGATGTATCGCTTCACGAAGGTCGCTGTCAAATGTTCTTCACAGCTGTGCTGAAATTGGCTGGCGTTCCATCGTGCTGGAAGAACATCTTTTCTCTAACATACACAGGTACATCCTCCAGCAGTTCTGGCAGAACACGTTCCACGAAGATATCTCCGTTGAGGCAAAATGTAAGTATCTACAGTCCAATCCTGTCACCGAGAATGCCGACCCACACATTAACACGGAATGCTGTTGATAAGCACGAGATCGAGTACCTCGTGGATTCACATGTGCCTAAACACGCGAACTGTGAATATTGAAATAGCCTTCACGAGAAACGAAGCCTCATCGGTTTCCTTAACCTCGATTAAGAATAAAGGTGCAGGGCAGTGTGTTGTAAAAGCCGTTGTGCGAACTGCACGCGTTGGGGAAAATCTTCAGGTGCTTTACTGCCAAATGCGGAAGATCGAAAGGATGAAGCAACTGGTCATGTAAGACTTTCCACACAAGGCCATTTGTGAAGCCAACTAAGTGCGCAATACGTCGTTACTTGTAGACGGAGTGTTCTCAACATGTAGCAGATTCTCGTTTCCTATTTCGGGAGTTTGCACTGTTTGATTCCGACCTGCGTCATTCATACTTGCAAGGAAAGTGCCTGTTTCACGTAATAGGCGATGCAGACGTCCGAATGTTTGGTAGCCCCTTTAACAAAATGTTCCTTTACCCCAGAGGTAGAGACCGATGCCCTTTGTAGTCTGGTCCCTTCAACCCCCACAAACCAACCAACCAACACCACAGGTTGACTTCAGAGACAATGAGTTCCTTATCGAAATATATTTGTTTTGATGTTCTCTACCTCCGGTATTAATCTGAATGCTTTCGGAACACTCTGCAGTATTTTTTGATACTGACTGCTAAAAAAACTGAGCGTAGAAATCTCTTGGTAGATTTTAGAACTCGGAACCATCTGGTATTTTCAGTTGCAAGGGGAACTCTTGCGAAGGATGAAATAGCTTTGAGATAGCACGACAAATGACTCTGGATTCAGTTGCTACTAATCAATATTCATTACAAATATAGGCATCTTCAAAATATCAGTGCACTGATACATCTGCTTGTGCAACTGGGAAGGATGCGTGTTTCGTTTGTGAAAATCTAATATATATATTGTCTGCACGAATGGGGGAAGGATGAGGGAGAGTAGGCAGCTCCATTGTGCACAAATTTTAAAACTGTTTCGTTTTACAACTTGGCCGGCCGAGGTGGCCGAGTGGTTCTAGGCGCTTCAGTCTGGAGCCGCGCAACCGCTACGGTCGCAGGTTCGAATCCTGCCTCGGGCATGGATGTGTGTGGTGTCCTTAGGTTAGTTAGGTTTAAGTAGTTCCAAGTTCTAGGGGACTGATGACCTCAGAAGTTAAGTCCCATAGTGCTCAGAGCCATTTGAACCATTTTTTACAACTCGGGAAGTGCTACAGGGCATTCACACACACACACACACACACACACACACACACACACACACACACACACACACACTTTGTACAATGAATTAAATAAGGTTAATAACGTCAGTATGTGAGATGTAGTCTACTATTAAACATACCGCCTCCTAACATGCAAATGCAGCATTCCTGAAGGTAGATAAAATGAAGACGCGGACGTACGAAGTATCTAACAGAGGGAAAACCTCTCTCGTCTAATGTTAGTTTACACTACTGAACCGTTGGCGTAATATGTTAACTGGCATCGTAAAGCCAACACGGTGGTCCCGTCCGCAGCAGAATTTCGCAGCCACCTGCACAACCTCTCTCTTTCTCACAGATACGTCACGCGAGCCGGACGCGGCCGAGTTCCCAGTACCTTTCACGAATTGGGCTCATCTTTGTTCATCCTGACCGTTCACCCCGACCCCGGCACCTCGCGGGCCCCGCGGCTGAAATCAAACAATGGCGACAGATGATCAGATAGCGGCCTTTGTTTACCCGCCTCTGTCTCTGCCGCCGGGCCGCGGCACCGGCTTACAAGCGGAGTCTACAGCCGCCCCCCAGACAATGGCCCATTCAGCCGCCTACCACGCCACGCCACACCACAGTGTTATGTCGCCGGCCTCCGGTGCGTTCGCGGCGCTGCTTCCAGAGTTGTAGAGCATCCCCTGCACTTGCTAATGTGAGTGAGGCATTTCAACCATTCCGCGTACTGAAATGCGAGGCGGGATTTGTTCCAATCTCAAGTACACGTACACACCAGCCAGCCAGCGACTCTGCTTACTTGGGAGGCTGTCGTTAGCGGAAATCTGATGAAATTTTGAACGGAACCGTTTATTATTGCGTGAAGTTATTAAAAAAAAGTCATGTAATGCTATTACGTGGTCATGGGACCCAAAGAATTAAGCCAAAGAATTAAGCCATCCACAATAACTTTATTACCATTGAGTTTAATAGGCAACAAAACCAAAAAAATCACAAACGAACTTACATTTTTTTCCCACTTTTTCATAAACGGCAAAGGAGAGTTACTAAACACAGCCTTCCAAAAACCCTTCACAAAAGAAGACGAAGTAAATATTCCGGAATTCGAATCGAGAACAGCTGCCAACATGAGTAACGTAGAAGTAAGCATCCTCGTAACAGTGAAGCAACTTAAATAACTTACTAAAAGCAAGTCTTCTGGTCCAGACTGTATACCACTTAGGTTCCTTTTGGAGTAAGCTGATGCATTAGCTCCATATTTAACAATCACGTACAACCGTTCGCTCGACGAAAGATCCATACCCAAATGCTGGAAAATTGCACAGGTCACACCAATATTCAAGGAAGGTAGTAGGAGTAATCCAGTAAATTACAGGCTCATATCGTTGACGTCGATATGCAGCAGGATTCTGGAACGTATATTAACATGTACTCTGTTCGAACATTATGAATTACCTCGAAGAAAAAGGTCTATTGGCACACAGTCAACATGGGCCTGTGAAACACAACTAGTTCTTTATTCACATGAAGTGTTGAATGCTATTGACAAGGGATTTCAGATCGATTCCGTATTTCTGGATTTCCGGAAGGCTTTTGACACTGTACCACACAAGCGGCTCGTAGTGAAATTGCATGGTTACGGAATGTCGTCTCAGTTATGTGACTGGATTTGTGATTTCCTGCCAGAGAGGTCACAGTTCGTAGCTTTTGACGGAAAGTCATCGAGTAAAACAGAAGTGATTTCTGGCGTTCCCCACGGAGTATTACGGCCCTTTGCTGTTCCTTATCTATATTAACGATTTGGGAGACAATCTGAGCAGCCGTCTTCGGTTGTTTGCAGATGACGCTGTCGTCATCAGAAGATGAAAACAAACGGCAAAACGATTTAGAAAAGATATATGCATGGTGCGAAAAGTGGCAGTTGACCCTAAATAACGAAAAGTGTGGGGTCATCCACATGAGTGCTAAAAGGAACTCGTTAAACGTCGGTTAGACGATAAATCAGTGTAATCTAAAAGCCGTAAATTCAACTAAATATCTAGGTATTACAATTACGAACAACTTAAATTGGAAGGAACACTAAGAAAATGTTGTGGGGAAGGCTAACCAAAGACTGCGTTTTATTGGCAGAACACCTAGAATATGTAACACGCCTATTAAGGTGACTGCCTGCACAACGCTTGTCAGCCCTATTTTAGAATACTGCTGCGCGGTGTGGAATCCTTACCAGATGACGGTGTACATCGAAACCGTTCAAAGAAAGGCAGCACGTTTTGTATTATCACGTAATATGGGAGAGAGTGTCACAGAAATGATACAGGATTTGGGCTGGAAATCATTAAAAGAAAGGGGTTTTTTATTGCTACGGAACCTTCTCATGAAATTGCAGTCACCAACTTTCTCCTCCGAATGCGAAAATATTTTGTTGACACCGACCTACATAGGGAGTAACGATAACCATGATAAAATAAGGGAAATCACAGCTCGTCCGGAAAGACATAGGTGTTAATTCTTTCTGCGCGCTATACGAGATAATAATAGAGAATTGTGAAGACGGTTCGACGAACCTTCTGCCAGGCAGAGTATACATGTAGATGTAGATGTAGTCAGCAATGTTCTCAATACATTTCTCTCATCGTGGTACCAGTTTCAATACGCCCTTCTCGTAGAACGTAGACGTCCGTTTGGTTGGAGCACAGCCATCTTCAGAATACTGATTTCACTTCCGCATCTATCAGAAAACCTTGTCCGGCCAGGAATTTCTTCATGGGGCCAAACAGATGGAAGTCCGACGGTGCAAAGTTCGGACTGCATGGTGGATCCAGAATGAGATTTTCACTCTGCAGCAGAGTGTGCGCTGATATGAAACTTCTTGGCAGATTAAAACTGTGTGCCGGACCGAGACTCTGTAAAGTTTGGAAGGTAGGAGACGAAGTACTGGCAGAAATAAAGCTGTGAGGACGGGGCGTGAGTCGTGCTTGGGTAGCTCAGATGGTAGAGCACTTGCCTGCGAAAGGCAAAGGTCCCGAGTTCGAGTCTCGGTCCGGCACACAGTTTTAATCTGCCAGGAAGTTTTGTATGGTGGATGCTGGAGCACGACCCACCCAAATTTCGTAGTTTTCTCACGAACACGAGCAGCAACATCGAGAGATGGGAGGAGGGGAGAACATTGTCATAAAGAAGTTATGACACCGTCAGCATTAATGTTGTGCCATCTGTTATGAGGGGCACGCGGCGTTTTAACGCGAGCTGCAGCAATTACCGTGGTCCTGTGTCCAGCAAAGTCCACCAGTAACATGCCGTGCATCTCCCAGAACACTGTCACAACACTTCCCTAACAAATTGTGTCACTCAAAGCTTTTTTTCGTACTGGGGAAGCAGCATGTTTCCCCTCCGTAGAGGCGTGCTTTGCTCTGGGCATGTAGTGGTGGGCCCACCACTGATCGTCAGTGACGATTCCTTACGGAAAGTCATGCCCTTCTGCAGTGTAAGGCGTTAAGTGACCCAAGCTTGCTGTCATTCGCTGGCCCTTGTGGCTGTCTGTCAGGTTCTTAGGTGCTCAACATGCACTAACTTCACGAAACTTCAACGTGACATGAACAATATCGTACACCGCACAGTAGGAAAGGTTGAACTGCTACGATAAGGTTCGCAACTGCACACGCAGGTTGTTCAAAGTTTCAATGGATTCGTCGTCTGCAGGATTGCAGCTGTTACCGGCAGCCCGGAGCTTGGAGAATCACTAAGGTTCACACGGCCCTGTTGCAAGAATAAACACCACCTGGAGACATTACTACTCACAAGGGAACCTCCCCATCGCACCCCCCTCAGATTTAGTTATAAGTTGGCACAGTGGATAGGCTTTGAAAAAGTGAACACAGATCAGTCGAGAAAACAGGAAGAAGTTGTGTGGAAGTATGAAAAAATAAGCAAAATATACAAACCGAGTAGTCCATGCGCAAGATATACAGCATCAAGGATAGCGTGAGCTCAGCAGAACCGTGGTCCCGTGGTTAGCGTGAGCAGCTGTGGAACAAGAGGTCCTTGGTTCAAGTCCTCCCTCGTGTGAAAACTTTAATTTCTTTATTTTCGCAAAGTTATGATCTGTCTGTTCGTTGATTGACGTCTCTGTTCATTGCAATAAGGTTAGTGTCTGTGTTTTACGACCGCACCGCAAAACCGTGCGATTAGTAGACGAAAGGACGTGCCTCTCCAATGGGAACCGCAAACATTTGATCGCTAGGTCATAAGTCAACCGATTCCTCCACAGGAAAACACGTCTGATATATTCTATACGACACTGGTGACAGCATGTGCGTCACATGACAGGAATATGTTGTCGACCCACCTAACTTGTACACTTGGCGAATGAGTAAAAACATTCTTCTAACTTGCCCGATTTAGGTTTTCTTGTGGATGTGGAAATCACTCCCAAAAAGCGATGAAAACGTAAGAGTTTGTCACAGACAGAAAATAAAAAAATACAGTTTTCACGAGTCTTGAACCGAGGACCTCTCGTTCCGAAGCTGCTCACGCTAACCACGGCGCTCCTGACTCCCCGCTCCCTTGATGTTGCCTATCTTGTACATGGACTACTCAGTTTGTATATTTTGTTTATTTTTTCATAGTTCCACTCAACTTCTTCCTGTTTTCTCGATTGATGTGTGTTCAGTTTTTCAAGGCCTATCCACTATGCCAACTTATAACTAAATCTGAGGGGGGTGCGATGGGGAGGTTCCCTTGTCAGCACGCAGTCATCCCCATCCACGCCACGGATGACCCTGTGAATTTCACACCGTTTATGTCCAATGGCGCACAAATCCCATACTACACTTCGCTGATCTTCACAAGTTGTCGACAGTAACATGTATGTCATATTTATTTCGTAGTTCAGGCTTCTCTCGTTAGATCCGCACATGGAAACAAAATACCCTCTGTAGCGCGAACTTCAAACTACATCGTTGTGAAATTTCAACTCTCGAGATGCAGTACAAGGGGAGGAACAATAATTGTTCGTTTCTTTCCGTTTCTCCCCCGTTCTTATCGGTGTTGTTACAGTCTTCAGTTTAAAAAATAGTTTGACGCCGCTCTGTGTGCTCTTCCTTAAATGATTAATTTCAGAATTGCAATTTCGACCTTTGAGCGATTTTCAAGCTGCACCGCAAAAGCCAAAGCAATACAAAAACGAAGCACAGATTATATGTATCTGAAAACTAGACTACAAATCTCCCACGAGAAAACACAGTATATGGAAAACAAACCTGTAGATAATCTCCTCATTACCACTCAATACAGGAAAGTGGCACAAGTTGCCCACTTCAGATATCTGGGAGAGATAATCCAGCCATCAGGACTGAACTCAATAGCCAGATTACAAAAAGCATATAAGCTCACTTGGAATTGACTATAATAAGAAATCTGTTTCTCTCAATGCGAAACTAAGGCATTACAACACAATAGTCCTACCAGAAGCATTTTATGCTGCAGAAACTACAGTGATTCATGGTCATAAGAAGATTGAAAAGCAGGAAAGGAAAATTCTGAGGAAAATATATGGAGCAGTGTTTCGGGAAGGAATCTGGATGAAGAGGCCAACTAGAGAGATTTACATCGTGAAATGATGTAAATTACGTGAACTGTTACCATTGTTAACATCCTTCACATATATCACTACAAATCAATGTTCTAACACACTCTTTATAAGTGAAGTAAGGCCGTAGGCGCGAAAATACGTTCACAAGTCAGACTGTCTATGATCAGAGATAATACATTCTAGCTATAACAATGTAAGCTTCATATCATAACATCTTTTTACGTCTGTTGACGACATACAGCTTTCTAAGTGACGATACAATCTTAATGTGCAAGGGGACAGGACACGAAAAATAAGTGAGCGTTTCTGTTCAAAAGCTCCCACACATATTACTTTGTTTGCGTATAAATTGCAACTGGTGAAAAAGCACGCAAGGCACAAAATGCTCGCCCACGATACAGCTAACAGCGCAGCATAATAAATTTGGACAATACATCACAAGACACTACCTTGTAAACACATAGTATGTCTTTTTACCAACCCTAATATGAAGAATTTAGCTGCGTAAAAGATTATGTGCATATAATAACAAATTCCAAAGTGCTTAAAATACTGTCGATAAAAGTGCAAAAAGTAACTACACAGTATTAGGATGCGCTGCTTAAATAGATTAGCAAAGACAAGACTCTAAAGATAATATGAAAAGTAGATGTTAAAATTAATTTACAAAAGTACAATGTATGGAAGTTTACTTGATTCTCGCTCATTATCATGTAAAAAAGTGCTATACAACAGAACATGTGAGCAATTATTAAACTCCTTACATAGCATTTACGAAGAGCTGATAAAATATGTCACATAAGTGATTCTAAAAATAAATAAAATAAAGATTCAAACAGAAAAATTTGCGCATATGTTTATTCCATATTACTGCATAAAAACGTCGTAAGCACCATGCATATTATGAAATTAAGGTACAAAAGTTCCTGTACAAAATGTTAGGCCAGTAAACTCTCATCACAAGGGAAAGTATTGCGTCCTTAGGCCACGTTCCTGTGATTGTGAAATAAATAATTTCCACAGTCTGCTGCCAATATGGTGATGTCTTTTAAAAAAATTCAATATGACTGTGAACCCCGACATCAGTTCTGAATGCTAGTTAATCCTGTGCGTGTCTCTTCATCTCTCTGTACGTATCGCAATCTACATCCATCTTAACCTGGTTACTTTACTTAAGTTCTGATCTCTGTCTACCGCTTCTCCCCTCCCCTGCGCTACCCTACATTATCAAACTGACGATTCCCTAATGCCTCAGGATGTTCCTTAGCAATTGTTCTCTTCTTTCAATCAAATTGTCCCATAAATTTCTCTTCTATCATTTGTATTAAGTACTTCGTCATTACTTACCAGGTCTCCAGCGGTCCTTTGTAGCACCATCTCCTCGGATGGTCAATAAACATCCAACCGCCTTCTATATGGCAGCAACGGCCACGTGGCTGCATACAACAGCGGCAGCGATTGCGAGAGCGGCAAGGTCACAACACTCCAAAGATATTCACTTACACAACTACTGCAAAGATATTGAACACTAGCATCCGCCACGATCAATTTCTCTGACTATCGACTGAATAACTCTTGATCCAATTTATATTGTTCTTTCTCTTCTTTTTAGTACGTTTATCTATTTTGGATTTCGTGTTTTAATGTAAATAAACTATTGCATCCTCAAGTGTTTACTTAATAATCTTATATTCCATGACTGGTAGCTTGTGTTTTTGTTATTGAATAACATTTTTGTGCTGATTACTGTGTAATGGTTAATGTTTTCCTTTAATAAACTTGTTGCATTCCAACCAAGCCACAACCTTGGCCTATGTTACAAATGGCTTCAAATGGCTCTGAGCACTATGGGACTCAACTGCTGTGGTCATAAGTCCCCTAGAACTTAGAACTACTTAAACCTAACTAACCTAAGGACAGCACACAACACCCAGCCATCACGAGGCAGAGAAAATCCCTGACCCCGCCGGGAATCGAACCCGGGAACCCGGGCGTGGGCCTATGTTACATATAGCATGATATTTACTCACGTGAACGAGCTAATATGGTTGCATTAGGGTATAATTACGTAAAAAGTGAATAGTGAAAGACCGTATGTGGCATGTTTAGCGATGGAATTCTATCCCTCAATGCTCTAGAAAAATTTCCTGTTTGTAAACTAACCCTGCAACGCATGTGATCACGATACGCAAAAAAGTAAAACCATTCAAACTGTGTGTAGCACGGATTTATAACGGAGTATTAGAGAAACGTCAGTGGAACTTGTAACTATAAAGGATGCGTATCCTGGTCTAAGCTCAGCTCAAACCTAGAGCAGGCGACGCCTCCCATCAGCCTGAATCAAAAAGAGGAAAACAACCTTGCAGAAGTGGCGTGAAGTGCCTCCCATGTTGTTTAGACATAAATGAGGCAACTTGTACATGTGTGGCCTTAAACCCGCGAAGCATCACTGCACGTGGATTTAACCCAGTTTTGCTTTACAGTGTTATTCAGAACTATCTAGACGCTTTCAAGTGATTGTAATAAATGGTTGCATTATGGTTAGGTACAAGATGATTATACAGGGCAGTCGGAAACAGTCAGAATAGCTTGTATTGTCGGGTAGGGTGTGCTGATAAAGAAATATTCACAAAAAAATTCGATACGTTGCGCCGTTTTCGAGTTAATTGTCGCTGAAGTTAGCCTCTGGCCGTTGCGCATTCAAATTCAAGAGGTCCGCAAGATACAATTAGTGTCAGTTTTCTCACGGCATAGATGATACCGCACAAGACTTACGCTTCTGGCTCGGTTTGGATCCCTAATACCGTCCCATCTCCAATTTATGTGTTGATATCGTCTCTGGCGAACCTCTTGAATTTGCGCGGCAATGGCCTGATTAGCCAAGTTCAGTGCTAATTAACTCGAAAACGGCGCAACGTGTCGAAATTTTTTCTTAACAGTCGTTTGTCACCACCCCCTCGCTACAACTATGTTACAAGCTATTCGGACTGTTTCCGACTACACTGTATAATCAACATAAATACTTAGTAGAATCTTTTGAAACTTTCTAGAGCATTTTGAATATGTGGCCCCGGCTATTCCCAAATTGACATTTATGCAACGCCTCGTTATTTGATTTAACGAATTACGCGTAGGAAAGAATGTGGCTGAATAGAGACAAATAGTTCTTATCAAAAGCGAAATAGAACAAAATTAGAAAATCTGTACGCCCAAGAGACCAACCATGAATTTATCACATAGTTTAACGAGGAGAAAATCCATCAAGCATCGATACGTATATACTGTATGGTTACACAAGATGTGACCTGGATGTGACACATTCTTAGGTCATGCGCTTCAAGCAATGATACTTAAAATAAAATGTTTTACTGTTTAAGTTCACAAGAGACTGAGGAGATAAGCTCCAGAGCCCCATACACGTAATAATCCATCGACGACAGTGTAGAGGAAATTGTAATATCTGTGTAATGAGGAAATACCTGGAGAGAGGAAAAGTTACTCATAACGTTGAAAGAATTCATGAGATGCTGAATTAAGTGACTTCACTGTTTTATCGGTGTAGATCACGATGAAATAGGTAGCTTGTCTTTATCTGCTACGGTAAATAATACATGAGATTCAGAACCAGCAGTAGCTTGGCAGGAAATTGTCAAGACTGGGTTCAGATTGATGCTGTTAAGCATACCGAAAGTAATAAAACTTTATGGTCCCTGTTATCAGACTAACGCACACATAGTAAAGTAGTAAGAGAAAACGCTCTGTTTTCAGAAATCACTTTGATCACCATTAAATAAAATGCCTGTAGAAAGGCACAACAATGAGTTCATAGCAGGGACATTTTATAGCCGAAGCAGCGGTAATGGCCGGCTTCTGTTTACTGGGAGAGTTCCGTGAAAGTGAAAGTGTAGTACAAGTATAATGGAAACAACGTGCAAAACGATTGCACGACCCTTCCTCGAGTACCACTCGGTTCTTTCGCCTACTGACCAAAAAACCATCGAAGGAACGTAGATACGTGCTACTGGATTTGCTCCCGGTCGATCAATACGAGAGTGTAATGAAAATACTCTGTGAACTTAGGTGGGATTTGGAGGGATGAGGAAGGCCCATTAGGTAAAGTACTTTTCAAGCAAAAATTTTAGTGTAAAAAGCTTTTAATGCTGAAGCCACAATTTTCATTACACAATCAAAGCACGACGACTTGTTTCGGTTGCTTCCTACAACAGTCTTCACACCGTTCAAATTGAAAAAAAAAAAAAAAAAGCGCTCAACGTGCATTAGAAAGCATCATCATTAACTGTAGTCATGCTGTGACGCGTTCGTATTATGACTCGATAAGACTATGACAGTATGTATTTAAAAACTTTATGATGAGCGAGCCAGAACGTAAGCCATAATCTCGCAAGTATACGGTAATAGCCGGCGGGGTGGCCGAGCGGTCTAAGCACTACAGTCTGGAACCGCGCGACCGCTACGGTCGCAGGTTCGATCCGTGTCTCGGGCATGGATGTGTGTGATGCCTTAGGTTAGTTAGGTTTAAGTAGTTCTAAGTTCTAGGGGACTGATGACAGAAGTTAAGTCCCATAGTGCTCAGAGACATTTGAACCATTTTTACACGGTAATGAAAAGGAAATAGGCCAGTACCTTTAGTAAAAATTGCATAAAATACCCATTACCTGCAATTGTACAGCTGGTGTTATAGTGAGGACAGTACATGCAACGGTAACGAGAACTGCCAGCTGTTCATAACCTCGCTTACTCGATCACTCTTTTGTAAGATAAAGGCGACCGCCTCATACTTTTACCCTTTGTTCGTTAGACGATGGGACAGAAAGGGGAATTAGAGTGCATCTTATCACATTTCTGAATTCCTTTTTTTTTACTACATCATGGTTTGGTTCCGTTCCATACGAAAATAAACTGTGTGAAATTTCGCCTCGGTAGAATAAGGGGTAAAAAAACACTAACGAGCCGGCCCATCGATTAGCATACTGGGCTCGTATTCGAGAGGACGACGGTTCAAATCCACGTCGGCCATCCACATTTAGGTCCTCAGTGGTTTCCCTAAATCGCTCTTCGACAGAACTGTTAATTCTGATCTTCCTTTTTCTTTTTTTTAAAAATAAAACGATCAATTTCAGAAGATATTATGTCTTCATGACAAATTCATTCATATCCTGTCTTAAACCGGTAGTTTACTTCAGTCCTTTTAAATGAATACATTGTCACGTCACAGTTCGCACTGGTCAACTCAAGGGGTGAGTCAGTGACGCCAAACTAGGTAGCAGGCGTTCAGAACGAGCACAACCATTCCTCTGTTTTGCACCTCAGCCTTCTTCCACTTTCGAGGGTAGTTATCAGTCTCAGCGAAGATAAGACATTCGCCACCAGCTTGTTCACGGGAGGAAATTTATTTGCTCGGCTGTTGTTGTTGTTGTGGTATTCAGTCCTGAGACTGGTTTGATGCAGCTCTCCATGCTACTCTATCCTGTGCAAGTTTCTTCATCTCCCAGTACCTACTGCAACCTACATCCTTCTGAATACCTCCGGAATATTTTACCCAAGAGGACGCCATCATCATTTAATCATACAGTAAAGCTGCATGTCCTCGGGAAAAATTACGGCTGTAGTTTCCCCTTGCTTTCAGCCGTTCGCAGTACCAGCACAGCAAGGCCGTTTTGGTTAATGTTACAAGGCCAGATCAGTCAATCTTCCAGACTGTTACCCCTGCAACTACTGAAAAGGCTGCTGCCCCTCTTCAGGAACCACATGTTTGTCTGGCCTCTCAACAGATACCCCTCCGTTGTGGTTGCACCTACGGTACGGCCATCTGTATCGCTGAGGCACGCAAGCCTCCCGCCTCCCCAGCAACGTTAAGGTCCATGGTTGATGGGGAAGGCTGCAAGCTAGTGCTCTTGAAAATACAACTACCAACACGTGTTCGAGCCTTTCCCTTCTCGATACACACACACACAATAGCCAAACCACCTCAATAAAAACGACAAGCAACCCAATTACCTCTGGGCGCGTCGCGACCACTCAACATACAATGCAGACGGGATATCGGTCACGCCGATTCCACAAAACTCAGCACCTAACAAATCAATCTCTCAATTAAATCAGGCTCCCCACCAACGGCAAGGTCCATGGTTCATGGAGGGTTGCTCGGTTATTACTAGCATAAAAGAAACGGTGCCAACATGCCGCCAGTGTTATTGATTTTCTATTACAGTTTATGGGAATGTAAATGAACTGTGCGTCAAAGTTACACGTTAGGTGTGTGAGAAACGATGATTAATTGGGAAAAATCACTAATATAGACACAGGAGCTGAGGAACTGTTCAGGGACATTTATAAGTACCTCCGTGGTTTCAGAAGACGAAACTACGATTCATGCAGAAAAATGACACAAATCAGTGGATAGAGCAACTCTCCAGGTTTTGATTATTAATACGCGCCGTAGAGTAGATGCAATGCGCACCAACAGGGGGCAGGCGTGTGAGAACATGGCAGACTATGTAGCAATGCGTGCTTGTTGTGTCCTTGAATTCTTTAAATGCGAGTCAGTTCAGATTCAGCGAAGATTCCGTACCAAATATTAAGTAAAACCGGGAACAGACAAAACAATCCATGGCTGATTCAACCAGTGGCGAATACAGATAAACCTCAACGAGGGGGCGCTAGTGATATCTTGAGCTACCTTTACTTCTACCGTAATAAAAAATAATCGAGTCACATGCAAAGTTTAAGAAAGTTTATTTAAAATGATTATACACATATACAAGACAATGCCATATTATGACATAAAGCGTTACAATTGTGGTTCTCTTCCTTAAATGATGAATTATATGTGCTGTTCTTAATGGAAAATCGGTTAATTACATCGTCAACAGGACAATCAATGTCAGGGTGCGTGTTCAACAAAGCTAACCCATTAAGTCGATCCTCCTCCATTGCCGACTTCAGCCATTCCTTTGTAAGCCGCAGTGTCGGTCGACTTCTTTCTAGTGTAGCAATAGAGGCAGGTAAACAAGCAAATATTTTCTATAGCGTGTGCAGAGGATAGTCAGATCTAGGACAGACAGACAACGCTTGCATAACATTACTATGAATTACTATTATTAAGACTTTACAATCAACTGATCACTTGATCACTCTCACTCTTTAGTAATCTTCACACTTGAACTTCCTACAACTAAGAATTTTTACTTATTCATTCTTCAGTCTTAATATTTCTGCTTCTGAATGTAAACTAGCTTCCTATTCGCCGGATGGTCCGTATTTATAACTCTACGATAACAGTAGAATATTCGCGACTTTTCTCGAACAAATGCCAGACAGAATAACGTATCGAGATCACTAGAATGGGCGCGACTTTTCTCGTATGTATGCTTAAGCTATCTATGTGCCAGACAGAAACGTATAAAATACGATGACGCGGACGCGCGTGCTACATAGGAAAGTACAGCTACTCGATAACTTGATTCAGTAAAGCCGGCTGACGAAAGAAACGAACGCTTTTTGTGCGTGTTGTCAGGGGAGGGGGGAGAGGAGAGCGGCGCGGGTGGCAATGCAGGCGGCCCCGCGAGGGTTGGGGGGCGGACGGGGGGATGAGAATTGCGCCCCCTTCCGCGCGCCCCGCATATGTATCCGCCACTTGATTCGACACATTCTGTGCGAGTGGCTGGATATGTGGTGCGAAGAAAGCAGGCCGGCCGGGACCGTGAGCAGAGAATTGGAACTAACTGCGGGAATTATTCGCCTGGAGCCCGATGAGATCGGCGGCACGTGCAAATCCTGATACCTCATTCAACTGTCTGGCACATTCTAAGCAAACGTCTGCATTTAAAACCACAGCGGCTACAGCTGTTACGGGCGGTTACTATTCCCGGCTGTTGGCATCGTTATTTCTAACTTTTGCAAGGACAAAAGCAGGTTTTCAGTGAAGAAGTGACGGTTGATGTGTCTACAAATGTGAATCCCAATACTGTGTGTGCCTGGGGCACAGAATATGTACACGAGACTGTGAAACACATTTGTGATTCACCTAAAGCTAACGCTTACGTGATTACCTCGGTAGTGAGTTGCTCCAACGCTGGACTGGACATGCTTTCCGTAATGCTCTCCTCTTCTGCAGTGGTCCCACGTTCACCTGACTTACCTCCACGTGATCCATTCTTATGGGGTTACATGAAATGTTGTGATTTCATAACTATAGTGCCATTCAACATGGAGGAGTTGCAAGGATCGGTAATTAATGAGGGTGCTGACATCGACCATGACGTGTGGAGACGAGTGTGGCAAATGCCTGACCATCGTACAAATCAATCAAGTCACACAAAAATCAATAATGCGATCAAACAGATTGTTTCTAGTAGAAGGAGATTATACTTGACGACATCCGACTTCAATGGTGAGTTTTGTAAGACGTATTCTTCGCAGCATGGCATTAAAATGAAGTATTCGTCAGCGTCCTATACCAGATTTATAAGCTGGCTATCGTAACAGTTCCCGACATGAGAGACGTTAAGCTGATGAAGGGCTGTATTAAATTATTTACAAAATGCGCACAGTAGAACCAGTATGATGGACTTCAGATAACATTTTAGTATCGGCATAGGTTTCCAGGGAGCACTGAAGAGACAGTATCAAGAAATAACGCGATTTTCTCATCATATTTACCCCACAAACGTCATATGTAATGTTGTGTCACCGCCACACACCACACTTGCTAGATGGTAGCCTTTAAATCGGCCGCGGTCCGTTAGTATACGACGGACCCGCGTGTCGCCACTATCAGTGATTGCAGACCGAGCGCCGCCACACGGCAGGTCTAGAGAGACTTCCTAGCACTCGCCCCAGTTGTAAAACCGACTTTGCTTGCGATGGTTCACTGACAAATTACGCTCTCATTTGCCGAGACGATAGTTAGCATAGCCTTCAGCTACGTCATTTGCTACGACCTAGCAAGGCGCCATGTTCAGTTATTGCCGGCTGTGGTGGTCTCACGGTTCTAGGCACGCAGTCCGGAGCCGTGCGACTGCTACGGTCGCAGGTTCAAATCCTGCCTCGGGCATGGATGTGTGTGATGTCCTTAGGTTGGTTAGGTTTAAGTAGTTCTAAGTTCTAGGGGACTGATAACCACAGCAGTTGAGTCCCATAGTGCTCAGAGCCATTTGAACAATTTTTTTGTTCAGTTACTATTGATATTGTAAATAATGTACAGACAAGAGCTACGTTCAACATTAATGGATTAAAGTTAAGTATTCCACCATCTGCGTCTGTTTCTCTAAGTTCTAATTTCCTTGTCCTGTTACAGACCTCACGCCAGCCTGTGTGAGCTAAACGCGTGCCTTTCTGCTTCCTCTAAAATTCGTGGGTTGGTCTCCTGCCAATCCACAACATATTGGCGACGAGGCCATACTGCGTTCTTAAGTATACTGCCCTGATTTACTTGTGTAATGGCTTCGCCACCATCTCCAGAAGTACTGTCCGAATTTTATCGCTTACAGAATCAGCAGACGCAGGCCTTACTGGATGCCCTTGGACAGCTCGTCCAGGGTCAACGTGCAATGCAAAACGATGCGGCAGCCGCCGCTCCACCGCTAACGCAGCCACAATACGCCGTTGCACCAACTTTTCGACCTTTTGATGCTGCACTGGAAAGCTGGACGGAGTGGTCACACCAATTTGGATTCCATCTCGCCGCCTACAGAATTCAAGGTAACGAGCGGCAGCCATTTTTGTTGTCCTCCGTAGGGGTGCACACGTACCGTGTGATAGTCAAATTATTTCCCCGACGCGACGTCGCAACTCTGTCCTACGACGAAATTTTCTCTGCATCAGATGCATATTTCAAAGAATCAGTCAATGTAGTTGCCAAACGGTATACCTTCTTTCGTACAAGACGTACGGCAGGTCAGACTAATAGGGAGTGGGTTGCAACCTTGCAAGGCCTTACTGGGGATTGTGCTTTTGAGTGTGAATGTGGACTCCCTTATTCAGATACTATGGTACGTGATGCTATTGCACAGAACGTTTCTGATGTTCGTATAAGGGAACAGATTTTGAAACTAGTCAATCCCTCCCTTCAACAAGTGATAGACATATTGGATCGGCAGGACACACTTGACTTTGCTCAGGAATCATCACGTTAACTGGCCCGCCGGGCGCGCTGCGCGGAGCAGTAAACAGCCCTCGCGCCCGGTCGCGCAGCTGCCACCAGGCTCTCAGCCACGTGTGCCACGCAGGTAAGCAAATGCAGTGCTAAAATCATGCCCGCGGCGTGCTACTAGACATTCGCGTGAGATTTGCCCGTCACGCCAGGCTATTTGCTTTTTCTGTAATAAAAAAGGACATGTTCAGAGTGTTTGCCAGAAAAAGCCCAGATCGGACACTCACAACCATTCCAGGCCCTTTGCTTCGCGCCGGAATCGGAATCGAACCAAGGATACTCCGGCTTGTGAAACTTCGCCCATGGAAATTCATGTAGTTCATTCCACTCCGTCCAGTGCCACTCTCTCTCACAGTGACTGTGTTCGTCCCACAAATAGTGTGCGTCGACATCGCCGGAAATCCCGGAATGTCGCAAGTGATTTTGTACCAGTGTCAGTTCACGTTGCACGAGACAGTCGCTCTTGTCGTCAACAGGACAGTAAACTTTTTGGCGACTTGGACATTAACGGCAAAGTGATACCATTCCAGCTCGATACCGGAGCTGCAGTTTCACTGATCAATCAAGACACGTACAAACAGCTGGGCACATCGTTGCGTGCCGCAAATGTTAAGCTCAGTAGCTATTCCCGACAGCATATCCCTGTGTTGGGAGAGTGCAGCCTTCTTGCAACATACAAGGGACAAACAAAACTTGTGTCATTGTACGTCCTTCATTCTTCTTCTGTAGTGAACTTGTTTGGTTTCGATTTCTTTCAGTGGTTTAACTTGTCTAAAGTAAATCAGGTCCTATCAGTGAACCAGACTGTGCCTTCAGACAGTGTTTCTCGTCTGCGTGAAGAATTTGCAGACTTTTTGCACCGGGCCTTGGTTGCGCTAAGAACTATAAAGCACATTTGGAACTGCAAGTAAACGCGCAACCGAAATTTTTCAGAGCGCGCAATGTTCCCCACGCATTGTGTGATGAGGTCGCAAAAACATTACACGATTTGGAATCACAAGGTGTGATTGAACGTGTGCAGGCTTCTCTCTGGGCATTACCCTTAGTCATTTTTCCAAAACCTTCCGGAATATTGAGACTTTGTGTGGACTTCAAGGCAACAGTGAATCCACAACTAGTGATTGCAACTTTTCCTTTATCCCGCCCGGAAGATATTTTTGACAGACTGTGCCTGGGTAAATATTTTTCGAAGTTGGACCTAGCAGATGCGTACTTGCAAATACCGGTGGACGAAGAATCCCAGCGCGTTTTGGTGGTTAACACGCATCTTGGTTTGTATCGATTCAAAAGACTGCCATTCGGGTGTGCATCCGCCCCTGCATTGTTTCAGCAATATCTGCAAACTGTTTGTGCGTCGGTTCCTACTGCAACAAACTATCTGGACGATATTGTGATCTCCGGAAAGACGGAAGAAGAACATTTAACCAAGCTCAGAACATTATTTCAGGTCTTGCGACAAAATGGTCTTCGCTTGCGGAAGGACAAATGTGTGTTTTTTGCTCGTGACTTACCCTACCTGGGACATGTACTCAATGCCCAAGGCATACATCCCAGTCCCGAGCACCTCCGTGCCATACAAGACTTGCCTTCGCCGCAGAATTTGAAGCAGCTACAGAGTATGCTGGGAAAAATCAATTATTATCATCGCTATGTTCCCCATGCCTCTTCCATTTCAGCTCCGCTTCATCGCTTACGCCGTAAAGGTGTTCCGTTCGTCTGGACAACGGAATGCGAACGCGCCTTTCGCCAGTTGAAATCGGCGTTGCTTTCCAATACTTGCCTTACGCCATTCGATCCCCAGAAGCCCCTTTTGTTGATGGTAGATGCATCGTATTTCGGGATCGGTGCTGTGCTTGCGCACACAGATGGATCGCACCATCGCCCTATTGCCTTTGCGTCCAAATTGCTCTCGTCTGCGCAAAGAAATTATTCGCAGATCGAGAAAGAAGCATTGACTCTCGTATTTGGTGTTACAAAGTTTCATGATTTCTTGTATGGTCGTCACTTTACCATCATCACCGACAACAAACCCTTGACGTCGCTTTTTCATCCGAACAAGCCTGTACCTCCACGTACAGGGCAGAAATTCATTCGCTGGTCTATTTTCCTCTCGCAGTACCGCTACGATATCTTGTATCGGTCCACTGCTAAGCACAGAAACGCCGATGCGTTGTCCCGTTTGCCTGTTGCTGAGGATAGAGCATTCGATTCCTCCGAACTTGCTTGCATGTTCATTGATGCGGAAACCGATGACGTGGTCGATTCGTTTCCGATTGATTTTCGTCGTGTAGCTACAGCCACTGCTGCTGACCCTGTCCTTGCTACCGTTCTGCGTTTTGTTGCTACGCAATGGCCCTTGTCAAAGTCACGGATCGGGGATCCGTTGGTTCGCCGATTTTTTGCTCACAAGGAGAGACTTTTTGTACGACGTGGTGTTTTGCTGTTGCGTTCTGATAATGATGTCCAGGATCGTGGTCCCACGTTCGATACAGTCCTCTGTCTTACAGCGTCTCCACCAAGGACATTGGGGTATAGTGAGAACGAAACAACTTGCTCGTCAGCACTGTACTTGGTTCGGAATTGATGCTGCGATTACGAATATGTGCTCTTCTTGCATGGCGTGTGCCGAACAACAATCCGCACCACCGCGGAAATTCTTTGCATGGCCAAAAGCCACTTCCCCTTGGCAACGCTTACACATCGATTTTGCTGGTCCATTTTGGAATGCTCGATGGTTGGTTCTGGTCGATTCATTCAGTAATTTTCCTTTTGTTGTCCAGATGTCTTCCACGACGTCATCTGCCACCATCCAAGCGTTATCTGCTATCTTTTGCATCGAAGGTCTGCCACAGACTATTGTTTCCGACAATGGCCCACAATTCATGTCCGCAGAATTTCAGTCATTCTGCAAGGCCAATGGTATTCAACATCTGACGTCCGCGCCGTTTTCGCCACAGTCAAACGGTGCCGCTGAACGATTGGTCAGGACTTTCAAGTCACAGATGTTGAAAGAGTCGCATTCTCGGGAGGACGCGTTATTGCTCTTTTTGTCCTCGTATCGCTCTCAGCCCCGAGATGGTCGCTCGCCGGCTGAGTTGCTTCACGGTCGCCCTCATCGCACCTAGATGTCTTTGCTACATCCGCCGCATCAGGTTCCTGTGCAGCGGCAGACACCTGCTTTTGCCCCAGGCGACGTTGTCTACTACCGCCACTATCGAGGTTCACGGCGTTGGCTTGAAGGGCGCATTCGCTGCCTCGGCCGCGCTATGTATATGGTTTTGGGGGCCTCTGGTGAGGTGCGTCGGCATCTCAATCAGCTGCGCCTCTGTCGTCGCACGGGCTCTGCCGCTCCCCGTCTGCTTTCAGCGACGGTGCCGTCCGGTCAGCGCCCGGGCGAACCATCTACTGGCTCGCCTCAGCCCCAGGTGTTACCAACACTGCCTTCCATTTTGCCCCATGGCGACGCGCCGCCGCCGCCGCCGCCGCCGCCACCACCTGTTCTCCCGCCGGCTACGCCCGCAGTGGACGCGTCGCTGCAACCGCCGGGCGCCTCCCTGGGTCACGCGCCGCCGATCGCTTCCCGTGACCAGTTGTCCTCCGACATGGAACTCTTGCCCGTTCCAGACCATAAGTCGTCTTCGCCCGTCGGGTGCCCCGGCCCGATGGAGGTCGACCCTTCGGCCCCTCCTGTCTCTCTACGGGCGCATACACCGCATGTTGGCGTGCACCCTGGAGTAGGTTTTCAGGCGTTCCCTAGCTCCCCTCGGACCGAATGGCGGGGTGCGGGTGGCACAGCCTCGCCTGTTGTTAGGCTCCCCACCTCGTCGCATACGCCAACATGGGGTCCTCCCCACGGCAGGCGGAAGCTTTATAACACAACCGTACGCCGATTTGCGGGGGAGGAATGTGGTGTCACCGCCAGACACCACACTTGCTAGGTGGTAGCCTTTAAATCGGCGCCGGCCGAAGTGGCCGCGCGGTTCTGGCGCTGCAGTCTGGAACCGCGAGACCGCTACGGTCGCAGGTTCGAATCCTGCCTCGGGCATGGATGTGTGTGATGTCCTTAGGTTAGTTAGGTTTAACTAGTTCTAAGTTCTAGGGGACTAATGACCTCAGCAGTTGAGTCCCATAGTGCTCAGAGCCATTTGAACCTTTAAATCGGCCGCCGTCCGTTAGTATACGTCGGACCCCCGTGTCGCCACTATCAGTGATTGCAGACCGAGCGCCGCCACACGGCAGGTCTAGAGAGACTTCCTAGCACTCGCCCCAGTTGTACAGCCGACTTTGCTAGCGACGGTTAACTGACAAATTACGCTCTCATTTGCCGAGACGATAGTTAGCATAGCCTTCAGCTACGTCATTTGCTACGACCTAGCAAGGCGCCATGTTCAGTTACTATTGATATTGTAAATAATGTACAGACAAGAGCTACGTTCAACATTAATGGATTAAAGTTAAGTATTCCACCATCTGCGTCCGTTGCTCTAAGTTCTAATTTCCTCGTCCTGTTCCAGACCTCACGCCAGCCTGCATGAGCTAAACGCGTGCCTTTCGGCTTCCTCTAAAATTCGTGGGTTATTCTCCTGCCAATCCACAACATGTAATATTCTTAAACAGCGATGGAAAAATATCGCAACACCAAAAAGTGATAAATGTAGAGTAATGGAATGTCGGGAATACGTTTGTCTAGGTAACATATTTAAGTGCTTAACATTGCAAGAGTACAGTTTAATGCAAGCGCGAGGTAAGTCACTGCACATGTGAAATACTGATACTTTAATTGTTGTGATGACGACGAACGAGTCGTCACCAATGTTGAGTGGTGGCCAATGCTAAATAGAAACATATAAATCACAGCAGGTTTGTCAGTAACGTCGATAAGATGCTGGCTGCATGGTTTGGATCTGCAACGACTAAAATAATTAGAAGTCGTTGGTAAAAAATAACTTAACTGGTTGTACAGGATTCTTTTTGGCTGCATACATATAATTATAAAGAGATAGCTATTGAGGATTTTCTTAGGCAATACGTTACTAAGCGCCTTGTTAGAGGTTGCTCCCTATCAGCTGAAGGCTATACTACTTTCCTACTTGACGTCCCGAGCAAGAGTGGACGAGAGCTCGCTAGAAGCTTGATACAAGCCGCGGAGCGGCGCTGGTCGCGACTCGCGGGTCCAACGATACTAACACGGACCGCGGTCGATAACTGCAACCCCTAACAAGTGTGGTATGGAGCGTTGATCCCACATTAATAACCGATGTCGTGTTGTACAGATGTAGGATGTCACTGTGAGATGGAGTTCCGTGCCTGTTTTACTTGGTCGGTCAATACAGGCACGGTTAATGCTGTTTAATGCTGTTTGTAAATGACGCTGGAGTTATCGTTCGATGGAGACAGTGAAAGGTGGCTACACTGAGCCACAGCGCCAGAGATCGCGCTAGAGAGTATTGTTCCGCCGCCTCCACTGGCAGTGATTATTGAGATGTCGTAGTGGGCAGTGCTTGTCGAGGACTCGTAGTAGTCAGTTCGTGTTGAGATGTGCTAGTGGGCAGTGCTTGTCGAGGACTCGTAGTAGTCAGTTCCTGTTGAGATGTGCTAGTGGGCAAGGCTTGTCGAGATGTTGTAGTAAGGAGTGCTTGTTCCATGTTTTATGCAGTTGTTTGATGGGATGGACAGCAGATGGTTCAAATGGAAATACTGTAATGATCAGAGTGCTTTTCGTCAATATATATGAAGGTAAAATATTCTGTGTTTTTTTTTTCAAGTTTTGTTACCTTCATATATATTGACGAAAAGCACTCTGATCATTACAGTATTTCCATTTGAACCATCTGCTGTCCATCCCATCAAACAACTGCATAAAACATGGAACAAGCACTCCTTACTACAACATCTCGACAAGCCTTGCCCACTAGCACATCTCAACACGAACTGACTACTACGAGTCCTCGACAAGCACTGCCTACTAGCACATCTCAACACGAACTGACTACTACGAGTCCTCGACAAGCACTGCCCACTAGCACATCTCAACACGAACTGACTACTACGAGTCCTCGACAAGCACTGCCCACTACGACATCTCAATAATCACTGCCAGTGGAGGCGGCGGAACAATACTCTCTAGCGCGATCTCTGGCGCTGTGGCTCATTGTAGCCACCTTTCAACAGGTTTGGTGATATAGCAGGCCCAGGAACATGTCAGCACTCTGCAGAGCATGATGGATTACAAAAGCGGTATGTGGGCTAGCGTATCCTGTTGGAAAACACCTTCTGGAATGCTGTACGTGAATGGCAGCACAATAGGTCGAATCACCGGACTGACGTACAGTTCACAGTCAGGGTGCGTGGGATAGCCGCGAGAGTGCTGCTCCTGTCATACGAAATCGCATCCCAGACCACAGCTCCAGGTGTAGGTCCAGAGTGTCCAGTACACGACAGGTTGGCTGCTGGCCCTCAACTGGCCTTCTGCTAACCAGTACACGGCCATCACTGGCACCGAGGAAGAACCAGCTTTCGTCAGAAAATGCGACAGACGTCCTTCAGGCCCTCCAATGGGCTCTCGCTTGATACCGCTGAAGCCGCAAATGGCGATGGTTTTCGGTCAGTGGAATGCACGGTTAAAAGGCGTCTGACTCTGTCTTTGAAGTACCCGGTCTGTAACAGTTCGTTGTGTCACTGTGGTCCCGACCGCTGCTCAGATTGCTGCTGCAGATGCAGTAAGATGCACCAGTGCCGTACACCGAAGGCGATGGCCTTCGATCTCGGTAGCGCCTTGTGGCCGTCCGGGTTACGGTCATCTTGCGACTGTGCATTCCCGTGACCAACGCTGACAGCAGTCACGTACAGTGGCTACATTTATGCCAAGTCTTTATGCAGTATCACAAGAGGAACATCCAGCTTCTCGTAGCCATATTACACGACCTCATTCGAACTCAGTGAGCTGTTGATAATGACGTCTTTGTCTCCTTAAATTCATTCTTGACTAACATCTACATGGTCACTCTACAATTCACACTTCAGTGCCTGGCAGAGGGTTCATCGAACCATTTTCATACTACTTTTCTACCATTCCACTCTCTAATGGTGCGTGGGTTCAAAAATGGTTCAAATGGCTCTGAGCACTATGGGACTTAACATCTGTGGTCATTAGTCCCCTAGAACTTAGAACTACTTAAACCTAACTAACCTAAGGACATCACACACATCCATGCCCGAGGCAGGATTCGAACCTGCGACCGTAGCAGTCGCACGGTTCCGGACTGCGCGCCTAGAACCGCTAGACCACCGCGGCCGGCTGCGTGGGAAAAAAGAACACTTTAATCTTTCTAAATGGCTCTGAGCACTATGGGACTCAACTGCTGTGTTCATCAGTCCCCTAGAACTTAGAACTACTTAAACCTAACTAACCTAAGGACATCACACACACCCATGCCCGAGGCAGGATTCGAACCTGCGACCGTAGCAGCAGCGCGGCTCCGGACTGGAGCGCCTAGAACCGCACGGCCCCCGGGGCCGGCTTTAATCTTTCTGTTCGAGCTCTGATTTCTCTTTTATTATGATGATAATTTCTCCCTGTGCAGGTGGGTGTCAACAAAATATTTTCGCATCCGAAAGAGAGAGTTGGTGACTGAAATTTCATAAAGAGATCTCGCCGCAAAGAAAACCACTTTTTTTTCAGTGACTGCCACCCCAACTCGCGTATCATATCAGTAACACTCTCACCCCTATTGCGCGATAGCTCAAAACGAGCTGCCCTTCTTTGCACTTTTTAGCTGCCCTCCGTCAATCCTACCTGGTAAGGATCCCACGCCGCGCAGCAATATTCCAGCAGAGGACGGACAAGTGTAACGTGGGCTGTCTCTTTAGTGGGTTTGTCGCATCTTGTAAGTGTTCTGCCAACAAAGCACAGTCTTTGTTTCGCCTTCCCCACAATATTATCTATGTGGTCTTTCCAATTTAAGTTGCTCGTAACTGTCATTCCTAGGTATTTAAACGAATTGACAGCCCTTAGATTTGTGCGATTTATCGTATACCCAGAATTTATCGGATTTCTTTTAGTACCCATGTGGATGACCTCGCACTTTTCTTTCTTTAGTGCCAATTGCCATTTTTCGCACCGTACAGAAGTTCTCTTTAGATCATTTTGTAGTTGGAATTGATGGTCTGAGGATTTTACTACATGGTAAATTACAGTGTCATCTGCAAACAATCTAAGGGGGCTGCTCAGATTATCGCGTAGATCATGTATTTAAATCAGGAACAGCAGAGGGCCTATGACAGTACCTTGCGGAACGCCAGATATCACTTCTGTTCTACTCGATGATTTACCGTGTATCACTACGAACTGTGACCTCTCTGAGAGGAAATCACGAATCCAGACACACAACTGAGACAATACCCCATATGCACGGAATTTGATTAACAGTCGCTTGTGAGGAACGGTATCAAAAGCCTTCTGGAAATCTAGGAATATGGAATCGATCTGAGGTCCTTTGTCGACAGCACTCATTACTTCATGGTAATAAAGAGCTAGCTGTGTTGCACAAGAACGATATTTTCTGAATCCGAGTTGGTGATTCATAATGTTCGAGTACATTATGCTCCAAAATCCTACTGCAAATTGAGGTCAGTGATATGGATCTGTAATTCAGTGGGTTACTTGAATATTGGTGTGACCTGTGCTACTTTCCAGTCTTTAGGAACAGACCTTTCGTCAAGTAAGCTGTTGTATATGATTGCTAAGAAAGGCGCTATTGTGTCTGCACACTCCGAAAGGAACCTGATTGGTATACCATCTGTACCGGAAGACTTGCCTTTCGTAAGTAATTTGAGTTGTTTCATCAACTCACTACGTCCAGTCTCAAAGGGTAACTAAAGCTCACGATCGTGACAGCGTGTCTTTAAGGCAAACCTGATTTGCGTCCTCATGGTGACGCTACTAGCGCTACTCTTATGCGAATGGCGCGAAATTTGAATGGACATATTTCAGACGTAGAAAAACCCCTACAAACTTTCGTCTATTTCGTACAACTCCTTCTTGATATTGTTATTTTTTTCTTCGTCAGCGAATGTTAAATTATAACAGGTCGTACAGTAATATCAGTAATAGAAAGTAATAAAGATATTGCCTAATTAGCTACTACTATGCTATCCTGGCGTAGCCACAAGCGCGTTAACGAAGATGAAGAACGCAAGACTAGAGAAGGCGGTAAGACGAGGTCAGCCAGTGGCGCGCAGACCAGGACGTCATCACGATGGGAGCGGCATCTAGATGAAATGAATACAAGCGCCGTTCCTGCCAGCCTCGGCCGGACAGTATTAGCACAGTACTAGAAGAGAACTACGATAGTACTGACGTGTGATGCATACCAATTGCTGACGTGGACCTTGTATACAGCAAAAGACTTCGATTCTTTGCACGTTGCCCATCGCTTGCGACACCACTGTAAATTCAAAGTATTGTATATCTTCTTGTTTGTAATAAAAACTATTAATGTGATTTGTTTGAATTGTTGTATAGCATTCCGAAACGCGGCGTCTTTTAGGCACCTTACAAGCGACGAGTGGGCAAGACCCCACATCCGCAATATTTGTTGAAAAAAAAAAATGTCTTTATCGAACGCAGGGGCCATTTCCGTACATAATCCATTTCTTCGCTGACTAGAACCAAACTGTGGGATAACACAGTTGTTGTTGTTGTTGTTGTTGTTGTGGTCTTCAGTCCTGAGACTGGTTTGATGCAGCTCTCCATGCTACTCTATCCTGTGCAAGCTTCTTCACCTCCCAGTACCTACTGCAACCTACATCCTTCTGAATCTGCTTGGTGTATTCATCTCTTGGTCTCCCTGTACGATTTTTACCCTCCACGCTGCCCTACAATGCTACATTTGTGATCCCTTGATGCCTCAAAACATGTCCTACCAATCGATCCCTTCTTCTAGTCAAGTTGTGCCACAAACTTCTCTTCTCCCCAATCCTATTCAATACTTTCTCATTAGTTACGTGATCTACCCACCTTATCTTCAGCATTCTTCTGTAGCACCACATTTCGAAAGCTTCTATTCTCTTCTTGTCCATACTAGTTATCGTCCATGTTTCACTTCCATACATGGCTACACTCCATACAAATACTTTCAGAAATGACTTCCTGATACTTAAAACTATACTCGATGTTAACAAATTTCTCTTCTTCAGAAACGCTTTCCTTGCCATAGCCAGTCTACATTTTATATCCTCTCTACTTCGACCATCATCAGTTATTTTGCTCCCCAAATAGCAAAACTCCATTACTATTTTAAGTGTCTCATTTCCTAATCTAATTCCCTCAGCATCACGTGGCTTAATTCGACTACATTCCATTATCCTCGTCTTGCTTTTGTTGATGTTCATCTTATATCCTCCTTTCAAGACACTGTCCATTCCGTTCAACTGCTCTTCCAAGTCCTTTGCTGTCTCTGACAGAATTACAATGTCATCGGCGAACCTCAAAGTTTTTACTTCTTCTCCATGAATTTTAATACCTACTCCGAATTTTTCTTTTGTTTCTTTTACTGCTTGCTCAATATACAGATTGAATAACATCGGGGAGAGGCTACAACCCTGTCTCACTCCTTTCCCAACCACTGCTTCCCTTTCATGCCCCTCGACTCTTATAACTGCCATCTGGTTTCTGTACAAATTGTAATTAGCCTTTCGCTCCCTGTATTTTACCCCTGCCACCTTTAGAATGTGAAAGAGAGTATTCCAGTCAACATTATCAAAAGCTTTCCCTAAGTCTACAAATGCTAGAAACGTAGGTTTGCCTTTTCTTAATCTTTCTTCTAAGATAAGTCGTAAGGTTAGTATTGCCTCACGTGTTCCAACATTTCTACGGAATCCAAACTGATCTTCCCCGAGGTCCGCTTCTATCAGCTTTTCCATTCGTCTGTAAAGAATTCGCGTTAGTATTTTGCAGCTGTGACTTATTAAACTGATAGTTCGGTAATTTTCACATCTGTCAACACCTGCTCTCTTTGGGATTGGAATTATTATATTCTTCTTGAAGTCTGAGGGTATTTCACCTGTCTCATACATCTTGCTCACCAGATGGTAGAGTTTTGTCAGGACTGGCTCTCCAAAGGCCGTCAGTAGTGATAGCACAGTTAAGAAATCAAATTTGAAAGGCAGCGTGAACTGTATAGTGTCTTGCAAAACATTTGTGAAGTGATTGGAAATAGACTTTGCATTGCCACATACAACAATGAACGGACTGACAAGCAATATTACTGTTCTTTTGTTTCTAGTGTGCCCATGGACGATCTTGATAGTATAATCCGATTGTAAGATATAATTATCCTTGCAGGCTAAGCTACCTCAAAGGTTACTCCTTTCAATAAGTACATTTTTTATGTTAGACTACTGAATTATACGTTACAGAAATCGACCGTACAAAGCACATGCAAAGCAATTTGAATGTGGTGAGCGCAGGCATCGCCTCCAGGGGAATGGCCACCGTTAGAAATTAAACTGTGGAGCAGCCTCACGTCGCATACCACTTTCCTTTATTCACTGGTTTCTCTGGTCAGACGAGAGCATCTTCAGAAATATAGTAGGTGATGACCACTCGTTAAATTTATCTTGCTGTGTACAGTGGTGACGTCAGATAAAAATTTTTCTCTCTCAGATCAAAAGTACCCTGATACTACAGTCATGCTCACAAATTAAGGATAATTGCAGAATGTGGTGCCACGCAACTTCGCACTACACAAAACTGGAGCTAATAGCATAGGCACATAGGGAACACACACTGCACAAAAGTCCACGGTATTGGTGATAAGTTGAGAAAACCGTCCCAAAACACATGTGCTACAAAACGCCACTGTTTCCTGCACATCAATATGGGATATGAACACCATGTACACGTACACAGGCCACACAACGAGTTGGCATACTCTGGATCACGTGGTCAGGCACCTGCTGGGGTATAGCTTTCAATTCTTGCACCAGTGCATGTCGGAGCTCCTGAAGTGTCGTAGCGACGTGCAGAGATTGGTCGACCAAGAGCATCCCAGACGTGCTCGATGATGTTTAGGTCTGGAGAACAGGCAGGCCACTCCATTCGCCTGATATCTTCTGCTTCAAGGTACTCCTCCATGATGGCAGCTCGGTGGGGCCGTGTGTTATCATCCATCAGGAGAAAGGTGGGACCCACTGCACCGCTGAAAAGGCGAACTCATACTGTTGCAAAATGACGTCCCGATACATCTGACCTATTACAGTTCTTCTGTCAAAGACATGCGGAGGTGTACGTGCACCAGTCATAATCCCACTTCACACAATCAAACCACGACCTCCATACATGTCCCTTTACTAGGACATTAAGGGGTTGGTATCTGATTCCTGGTTCACGCCAGATGAAAATTTGGTGAGAATCACTGTTCAGACTATACCTGGACTCGTCCGTGAACATAACCTGGGACCACTGTTCCGATGATCATGTACACACAGGCTTTATGGGCTTTATGCGCTCTCCTGTGACCAGGGCGCAGTGGGATGCACATTGCAGGTCTCCGAGCGAATAAACCATGTTTATTGAGTCATCTGTAGACTGTGTGTCTGGTGACAACTGTTCCAGTGGCTTCGGTAAAATTCCAAGCAAGGCTACCTGCAGTACTCAGTGGCCGTCTGCGGGCACTGATGGTGAGATATCGGTCTTCTTGTGGTGTTGCACGCTGTGGACGTACCGTACTGTAGCGACTGGACACGTTCCCTGTCTGCTGGAATCGTTGCCATAATCTTGAGATCGCACTTTGTGGCGCACGGATGGTCTGTGCTACGACCTGCTGTGTTTGACCAGCCTCCAGTCGCCCTAGTATTCTACCCCTCATAACTCATCAGTGTGTGTTCCTTGGGCCATTTTCAACGCACAGTCACCAATAGTACGTCTGGAAACGTCTGCACACTTACTCGCTGCACTGTACTCTGACATGGACTAGCATACCTCTGCGTATGTAGACTACTGCCAGCGCCACCGTTCGACGACCGCAGGTCAAATGCACCACATGGTCATACCCCGAGGTGATTTAATCCCGCAACCCGCCCGCCAGAGCGTTGTTTCACAATGTACCAGCATTATCCTTAATTTATGAGCATGAGTGTATAATGTAACGCAGGACTGACCGCTAGATGTCACGAGAGGTGGACCTGCCAGTATAAAAGGAGGCGAGAAGTACTGTATTGTCAATAGAGAAGCAGTAACGACAGAATGGCTTGGCCAACGTGGACAAGTCATCTGGATGTCTGAGTAAGAAGTCCATCAGTGTCATTTCGACCCTTCTACGGCTACCCAAGTCGACTGCTGATGTGGTGACTGTGATCCGCAAACGCGAAGGAAGGGCCACAGCTAAACCGAGACCTGGCTGAAGTCATGTAGCTTACTGACGGACAGGGAAGTCGAGCACTGGATGAAATCAGCTGAAGGAGTCACTCGTCGGTTCCGATGTGTTACCAGGAGTCCAGCTAGCAGAATGTCTGTGCGTAGGGAGCTAAAACGAATAGGTTAGAATGGTAGCGCGGCACCTCATAACACACATTCTTCTGCAGACATTACTAAGCGACTCTTGAGGTGGCGTAAAGCGCAACGCCGTTGAGCAATGAATGAATGGAAACGAGTGATCTGGAACGTTGAATCACACTATGGACTGCAGCATTCCGTTGGAAGGATTTGATTTCGATGAAAGGGTGGAAAACGATGTTGGAAGGTAGGGAGGGAGGTGCTTGGTGCGTAAATTGCTAGGCTAAGAAAATTGTTTTTGTTTACTGCATTAATCACTTAAGAGGCGCTAATAGTAGCCGAAAGATTTACTATAAGAAAAACGTCGTGCCAAGGAGACGCCAAATACGTTGTCATAATCCATGGAAATAAAGCCGGTCCCAGTCACCAGTACAGGTCTTGTACTCTGCCCGAGTCTCTGGCTATGTATTAAAACCTGGGCTTAACAGTTTAAAACAAAATAAACGGGCCAACACCTCGATGCAATCTTATGCCCCACACACCACAAAAAGCTAATATTTCATAAAAGATCAATAAACATTGATAAAGACGCCTTATCTTAGCCGTCAGAACCAATAGGGTCATTAACTCGCGGGAAACACCAAAATTAATGAGATTCGAATTTTAGTTTTGTGCAGAATTAGTATTTAATTTAGGGGCGAGTAGACACTTCAACAAGGGCAGTAAACAACAGGATTAGCGTTGCCACAACTTAACAAATATCCTCTAGTCCAATAATGTTACATCAATGCCCGTTCCCAACTGGCCATGGTTGATTGACTAATGGAAATGGGTGCCTTCAATAACTGCTTACAAAACATTACTGATTTACGTAATTTATTAATAATAGTTCACTGAAAAACAAGTGTTAGATCGCTTCAAAAAACGGTTTGTTAAATAACTGTTCCTTTGAGTAATGAGGTAAAAAATTGTTAACCAATAAGAGTAGCAAACAACATCACTTCAAAATACAAACTTACAGACTCGTAATGGTAGAAAGGTACCTTTCGAACTTCAGAATGCACCTTCATTTAACACGGAAATATAGAAATATATCCAAAACTCACAGTTATAATATCTGTCTAATACTATTATTTATAACCCGCTTAACTACAGCGCAGAATTTCAGATCTGTCCAATGACTAATCCTGATAACAGAAAATTATGTTCACAAATAAGAAATATAGTAACTTAATGACAACGCCCATCTGGCACTGGCCACACTTTTACACAATCGTAAATTTCGTTGAAAAGTGACAGTTACTGCTCAGTCTCCACACAGTGAAGTAAACTAACACCGCAGAAGTCACTGAAGGTACACGTACCGTATTCCACTACATTCTTCTCCAATATCATGACATCCTTATTGTGGGCGAACATACTACAGCACAGCGCGTTCAGGATGGGCCCAAGCTGTCTTGTTTATCTGCCGTGGCAAAACACCCACAAACGACATCGGCCACAGGTCGCCTAAGTTGCGTCCATAGAATTGCAGATCCTGCGGCTTATCGTTCCGCAGCAGCGTTGAATTCCCAAGCGTCTCGGTTTCACCACCAGTTCATTTCGACAGAGTGCCAAAATTATTAATTCACAATTCGGACCATCCGGACCCCAACACTCTGCCGTTCTGTCCTTCTCGCTCGGTACTTCATAACATTCCACTCCTCGTCGCCAGAGGGCCCCTCGGCGCCAACGCGGCACCACATTACTTCTGGCGAGGCCATTATCGACCTTAACACTCGCGGCCGGAACACAATCGTGCCGAAAATCGGCACAGTTTTAAGAAAACACAATGAAAACTGAATCAATTTCTTAAATTCCAAAGTAGCCAGAAAAATTAATGAAATGACGGTTTTGAACCTCAGGAAAACACTGAAGAGACCACAAGTTATCCAAGATCACAGCCCTCTACTGTAACCCGAAGATAAGACTAGGCCACGCCATAAATGCAATATCAGAACCAGTCTTTGCAGCAACTGATGAATCTTTCCAACCGAAACAAAACGGAGCAGATCTACTGTCGAGAGGCACGGTTCGCAGTACGCAGACACTACGGAAGCAAATGTTCAGAAACACACCCACAAATTTTAATTCTGCCGGTGATAACAGCCGACGCATGAGACGGAGTCAGAGCAGCAAGTTTCCTAGTCCGTTCAGCCTCTATCTGCCACTAACCGGTGCTCTTGGAGATCTACGTATTTTCGCAGAGTAGAATCCTGCCAGCTTCTCCGATTCCTCTTGCGAGTCTGCACAGTCCGGCAGCGCAGCCCTCAACCGGCGCTGCCTTGCCCATCACCTCAGTCCGACAGGCTAAGCAAAAAGAAATCTAGGCTGTGCGGCGAATCCTGTAAAACCCTAACAGGTGGACACGTCGCGTCATAAAAAGCTTATGACCGTGTGTGGACTGATAAGCTCTTGATCAAACTGCAAGACATGCAAAACTTGCCTGACCATTGTCTACGTATAATTGCCAGTTTTCTCCAACACCGGCAAATAGTGGTTCACATCGATAGGCAAAGGTCCTGCTTTAGACGCCTACGGGAAGGTCTCCAACAGGGCTCAGTTCTACCCCCAACTCTTCAACGTTTAAGTTAACGACTTATCCGTTCTGCCAGGTAATCCTGGCTCAGTTTGCGGACGACACAGTCTTACTCACCGGTGGCCGGCGGATTACTGCACCGGTGGGGGGACTACAATGTCAGCTTACGCTGACTGAACAGCGGTCATCCGATAACCACATTCGTCTCAATGCCGACAAAACTAAGGCTGTCCTCATTCGAAAACACCCCGTCTTGCGGGACGGGCTTACTCTTCACCTTCAAGAACTTGCGTGGATGAACGAAGTAAAACACTTAGGGCTGACCCTGGATAGCAAACTCCTTTTCAAAGGTCGTATCCACAACGAGAAGATTCAACTACACTCCTGGAAATTGAAATAAGAACACCGTGAATTCATTGTCCCAGGAAGGGGAAACTTTATTGACACATTCCTGGGGTCAGATACATCACATGATCACACTGACAGAACCACAGGCACATAGACACAGGCAACAGAGCATGCACAATGTCGGCACTAGTACAGTGTATATCCACCTTTCGCAGCAATGCAGGCTGCTATTCTCCCATGGAGACGATCGTAGAGATGCTGGATGTAGTCCTGTGGAACGGCTTGCCATGCCATTTCCACCTGGCGCCTCAGTTGGACCAGCGTTCGTGCTGGACGTGCAGACCGCGTGAGACGACGCTTCATCCAGTCCCAAACATGCTCAATGCGGGACAGATCCGGAGATCTTGCTGGCCAGGGTAGTTGACTTACACCTTCTAGAGCACGTTGGGTGGCACGGGATACATGCGGACGTGCATTGTCCTGTTGGAACAGCAAGTTCCCTTGCCGGTCTAGGAATGGTAGAACGATGGGTTCGATGACGGTTTGGATGTACCGTGCACTATTCAGTGTCCCCTCGACGATCACCAGTGGTGTACGGCCAGTGTAGGAGATCGCTCCCCACACCATGATGCCGGGTGTTGGCCCTGTGTGCCTCGGTCGTATGCAGTCCTGATTGTGGCGCTCACCTGCACGGCGCCAAACACGCATACGACCATCATTGGCACCAAGGCAGAAGCGACTCTCATCGCTGAAGACGACACGTCTCCATTCGTCCCTCCATTCACGCCCGTCGCGACACCACTGGAGGCGGGCTGCACGATGTTGGGGCGTGAGCGGAAGACGGCCTAACGGTGTGCGGGACCGTAGCCCAGCTTCATGGAGACGGTTGCGAATGGTCCTCGCCGATACCCCAGGAGCAACAGTGTCCCTAATTTGCTGGGAAGTGGCGGTGCGGTCCCCTACGGCACTGCGTAGGATCCTACGGTCTTGGCGTGCATCCGTGCGTCGCTGCGGTCCGGTCCCAGGTCGACGGGCACGTGCACCTTCCGCCGACCACTGGCGACAACATCGATGTACTGTGGAGACCTCACGCCCCACGTGTTGAGCAATTCGGCGGTACGTCCACCCGGCCTCCCGCATGCCCACTATACGCCCTCGCTCAAAGTCCATCAACTGCACATACGGTTCACGTCCACGCTGTCGCGGCATGCTACCAGTGTTAAAGACTGCGATGGAGCTCCGTATGCCACGGCAAACTGGCTGACACTGACGGCGGTGGTGCACAAATGCTGCGCAGCTAGCGCCATTCGACGGCCAACACCGCGGTTCCTGGTGTGTCCGCTGTGCCGTGCGTGTGTTCATTGCTTGTACAGCCCTCTCGCAGTGTCCGGAGCAAGTATGGTGGGTCTGACACACCGGTGTCAATGTGTTCTTTTTTCCATTTCCAGGACTGTATTAAACCTCCTACACCACTTGCACCCGTTGTTTAGCAGTTGCCAGATGAAAAGCTCGAACGAAGCTTCGTCTATATCGAGCACCAGATTTACCTGCACTTCTTGATAGCTGCTCCACGTGGGGGACCACCAGCACGTCTAATCTTCGGCCACTACAAGTCGTTCAAAATAGATGCCTAAGCCTCACCTTAGCAGCTCCAAGTTGGCCCCAGATTGCCGAACTTCACGCCGAACTGAACACCCCACGCGTTTCCGATCACATCACATACTCTTATGCCACGCAGAAACTTCTCTGTAGGATTGATGAAGTGAGTCCCAGTGCCCGACACCTGAGTATACCGTCTCTATCGCCCCACAACGGTGGCACCAAGTGCTGGTCCGCCGTGCAATCCTCGAGGCCGCCCAGTAACCGGATCCAGTGAAAACCAACGTTTTTAATAGGACAACGGGCTACGAGGCCTCTTCGCTGCTTACGTCTGAATAAAGATTGAATAAATCTCTGTAGACAGACATCCCAGAAGTCCAGCCTTAATGCAAGGTAGTACTTTGGCTCACCTACCGCCCGCGCGCACAAACACATACACATACACACACACACACACACACACACACACACATACACAGAAAAAAAAGAGTGACGCCGTTGCAAGATAACTACCACGGGTAACAGTGGACAACCACTATAACCATGAGCCGGCACGGCTCAGTTACCTACCATCATGACTAGTGCAAACAGTGAAGTTCGGAGACGATGATTGCTTGTCTCAGCGTGACAATGCATCCTGTCGTGAAACAGAATCTGCGCAGGTTCCCGACGTGAACACTGTGCAACACATTTACGGTGAGCTAGAGCGTCTGTAATATTTCTGGCTTTACAGCCGTCATATTCGGCTACGAGAAGCTCTTCTTAGAGCATTCGAGAAGGCAGCAGTGCCAGTATAACGTAATGTGCTGTGAGGTACCGATGACAGACAATTTGTTCGGTACGGGTATCGTGAGAAAGACCGCCTAAATTGCGGTCTTTCTTCGCGATTGGCTGCTGCGTTCGGAAATTGCGTGCCAAAATGATTATCTCCTGTTATTAACATTAGAAAAACTAAACAGTGTATTTGCTTGCATTTCATGTTAAAGAATCTTTCAATAGCAGGCAGTCATTACATTACTTGAAATGTGTTAACTGCCAGCGGTATGATAAACAACTGCTAAACGAAAAGGCAGACGAAGCACTTCGGTGATCTTCCGTTCACGCCCAACGTGGATGACGGGCGAAGTGCTTCGAGGTAAGATCAGAGACGGTTCGGCAGTCTCGAAGGACAGACATGTTTTCTGCCGCGGTCGGTATCAGTGAGGACTTAGTTTAGCTATGTCTGGTTTGTAAATATGAGCGCTGGTAGGACACCCTCGGAGGACAGACAAGTTGTCTGTCGCAGTTCGCGTCAGTTAAGACTTTATTAACAATATCTGGTTATGTGGCCGTCTAATTGAGAAAAATTTGATAGTAACTACGCAAATTTGTTCATTGTTTTCTTGTTATGAAAGTGTAAAGACTGCAGACTATTTGTGACTCATGAAGTGGAAAATAGATGTGCAGTTTCTTGTATTCTGCTAATAAAAAGCGAGTAGCGTCCCGTACAAACAGACTATTTGAAAATTTAATTGTTTATAAAATATTAGTTCCTCGCTAAGAGTTTATTACGGGCTTAAGATAAGGGACTCACGACCTACATGCTGTTTTCTGCACAGAAGATAGCATCTATAGAAGACTGCATGTTGGTGAACATTAATTAATAGTTGCTATTGAAATCAGTCTTGATCAAAAATTTATTTATTCTGGTAACCGGTTTCGACCACGCCTGTGGTCATATTCAGACTTACAGGTCAAATACAAAATCTGATCAGACGGCTACATATATTAAAGAATATTATATGAAACTAGAAAGTTATAAAACGATGAACAACCAAGATGCTGTATGAGCAGGAGCGTCCTTCACTGCTAGATTTTTTTTTCTTTTTCTTTATTGTTATTTTCAAACCCGTACAAATAGGCAGGCTGTCAGCAGCATGTTACGCCGCTCTTCAGCCATAGAGTAGATAAATAAACAACAGAAAGAATACACAGATGTGACATAACGGTGGGTAATAAAACAGTAGACACAAAGACAAACACGGAGCCGTTCACACTCGACGATAATCCACACTACAAGCTGTTGACACGACGCACTAACACTGAAGATGTCGATGGCACAGGTGAACGATGGAGTGTGACAGTGAACACTGAACACTAAACACGACGGCACACGCGAGACATTGATGGCGCGCGAATGTCCACTTAGCGTGTGCGAGTCCGGGGACCTGCCAAGAGGGGAAGATGGGTGAGGTGGGGGAGAGGGGAGAACAAAGATGCCAATGGCTGAGGAGATGGGGGGAGGAGGAGAGGGACGGGAGGGGAAGCCCGGGGGAGGAGTGGGGAGAAATGGAGGAGGGAGGGAAGGGTGGGAGGGAGCCCAAAGGAGCAAAAACAGGGAGAGGGAGGGAGGATCAAAGTTGGTAGGAGGGGTAGATGGAGGGGAGGAGGACATCATCAGGGAGAGGGAGCTGGCGGAAGCCACCTTGGGAGAGGGTAAGGAGGGTGGAGAGATGGAGACCGGGTGGGACGTGGGAATACAAGCGCGGTGGCGGGCGGGGGCGGGAGGGGATGGGCGAGACAAGTGGGTGAGGAGGATCGAGTTTGCGGGAGGTGTCCAGGATCCGTATCCTTTCAAGGAAAAGGAGGAGGTGGGGGAACGGAATGAGATTGTACAGGATCCGCGTGGGGGAGGGGAGACCGATGCGATAGTTGAGGCGGAGAGCATGGCTTTCAAGGATTTGAAGGGATTTATAGAAGGTAGGGGGGGCGGAGATCCAGGCCGGATGGGCGTAACAAAGGATAGAGCAGATGAGGGATTTATAGGTGTGGAGTATGGTGGAGGGGTCCAGACCCCACGTACGGCCGGAAAGGAGCTTGAGGAGACGGAGTCGGGAGCATGCCTTGGCTTGGATTGTCCGGAGATGGGGGGTCCAGGAGAGTCGACGATCGAGGGTGACGCCAAGGTACTTAAGGGTGGGGGTGAGGGCTGTAGGACGGCCATAGATGGTGAGATAGAAATCAAGGAGGCGGAAGGAAGGGGTGGTGTTGCCTACAATGATCGCCTGGGTTTTGGAGGGATTGACCTTGAGCAACCAATGGTTGCACCAAGCGGTGAACTGGTCAAGATGGGATTGGAGAAGGTGTTGGGAGCGCTGCAGGGTGGGGGCAAGGGCAAGGAAGGCGGTGTCATCAGCAAACTGGAGGTGGACGGGGGGTGACGGCGGCAGCATGTCCGCCGTATATAAAAGGTACAGAAGGGGAGAGGACGGAGCCTTGGGGCACACCGGCGGAGGGAAAAAAGGTGTAGGAATCCGTGTTATGGATGGTCACGTAGGAAGGACGGTGGGAGAGAAAGGAGCCGATCAGACGGACGGAGTTAATGGGAAGGGCGAAGGTTTGGAGCTTGAAGAGGTGACCGGAATGCCATACGTGGTCATAAGCACGTTCGAGGTCCAGGTAGAGGAAGATTGCGGAGCGACGGGAATTGAGCTGTTCGGAAAGGAGATGAGTGAGGTGAAGGAGAAGGTCGTCAGAAGAGAAGGACGGCCGAAAGCCACACTGGGTAACGGGAAGGAGGCGGTGCTGGCGGAGATTCTGGTGGATGCGGTGGGTGAGGATAGGTTCCAGGACCTTGCTGAAGACCAAGGTAAGGCTGATGGGATGGTAGGAGGAGATGGCGGACGGCGGTTTACCAGGTTTAAAGAACATCAGGATATGGGAGGTTTTCCACAGGTCGGGGTAGTAACCGGTGGACAGGACTACATTGTAGAGCCTGGCCAGGGTGGAGAGGAAAGAGACAGAAGCTTTACGAAGGTGACGGTAGGTAACACGATCGTGACCAGGAGCGGTGTTGCATTTCGTGTGGAGTGTAGCAATGAGATCCTGTGTAGTGACACGGGCATTGTGTTCCGTGTGTGCAATGTTGTCCAAGTACTGGAAACCAGGTGCGAGGGGAGGGACAGAGGTCAGTTCGATCGCGGACATCCGGGAAGAGGGAGTAATCGAACTGGGGATCATCAAGGATGGAAAAGACATCGGAGAGGTAAGAGGCAAAGTGATTGGCCTTACTAAGGGTGTCAGGGAAGGGGTGATCATCATGAAGAAGAGGATAGTAGGGGGAGGGTTTAGTTCTGGTAAGGTGACGGAAGGCTGACCTGAACTTGGACGAGTTTATAGGTAGGGTAGCATTTAAACGGCTGCTTGTCTGTCGCCAGTCCCGGCGTTCCTTAGCCGCGAGCAAATTTCGAATGTGTCGCTGGAGTTGCCGGTTGCGTCGGAGTGTGTCCGGGTCATGCGTGTGGAGGAAGGCACGGTAGAGACGGCGGGATTCACGGAGGAGGAGGACAGCCTGTGGGGGTAAGGTAGGACAGTGGGGGTGGATGGCGACAGTAGGCACGTGGGCCTCCATGGCCTCAGACAAGGTCTGCTGGAGAAAGGAGGCGACATGGGTTACATCTTCAGGGTGGTGGTAGGTGAAGGGGTGGCTATCGACCTGGGTGGAGAGGGTATCCCAGTAGGCATTCCAGTTGGCACGGGAATAGTCATGGACGTACTTTGGGGGAGGGTCATTACGAGGGTCAGGGTGGGGGCGACAACCGTATGAACCAGTGAGGACGACAGGGAGATGGTCGCTACCAATAGGCTCCAGGAGATCCACCATTATGCGGCCAAGGTGGTTAGGGAAGGAAAGGATAACATTGGGAGTGGAGTTGGATTCGGGACGGGTGTGCTGGGAGATGGGGATGAGGTCACCTTGAAGGGAGGAGAGGAACCGATGCCACCGCCGTAACTGGGCGGCGGAACGACTATGGATGTTGAGGTCGGCGGCGATCACGTAGGAGGAGAAGGTACGGTCAATGTGGGAGAGGAAGTCAAAGGGAATAGGGACGTTAGGGCGAACATAGATGGTGGCGCAGGTGATGGTAAGGCCGGGGAAGAAGAGACTAAAGATCAGGTGTTCGGTGGGGTCGGGAAGGAGAGGTTGGAGCCGAACTGGGATCTGGTGATGGTGACCGATGGCAACTCTGCCACGCGCAATTGGGAGGGGATTATCAGAACGGTGAAGGAGGTAGGGCGACGTGTGGATGGTGTGGTGGGGTTGGAGGAAAGTTGCATTGAGGAGGAATGCATCGACGCGGTGGGTGGCAAGGGTGTGCTGGAAGAGGTTCTTGTTGGCGGGAAGGGAGCGGATGTTGTTGAAAAGGATACGGTGCTGTCGCGCCATGACAGGGAATTAGACAAGGGTGTCAAGACAGGAGAAGGTGAAATGGGCCTGGTTGTTGGAGTAGGTGGCATAGATTTTTAAATGGAAAATGGAACGGGCGGTGAGGGAGACCTGTTGGAGGATGTGAGGGCGCTGGAAAGGGTGGACGTTTTGTAGGACAATGGTGAGGAACCTGATGATGTCCTCAGCGGGGGGGGGGACGAAGGGAATTTCCAGGAGGGGTGGGGGCGTCCAGAGGACGGACAGGGACAGTGAGTTCAGGAGTGGTCGGAGGGGGTCGGGCTTTACACTTTTGGGAGTTGGTGGGAGGGGGGAGATGGCAGGCATTGCAGGAGGGAGAGGATTGAAGGTTAGGGCACTGCCGGAGGAAGTGCGCTTGCCTACAATGCAGGCAGGTGGGGGCCTCGTGGCACTCGGCTGTTCGGTGTGCGTTATAGCGCAGACACCTCTGGCAGCGCAGGGATTGAGGAGGGGAATGGGAGGGGTCGACCTTATAGCGCTGGTTGAAGAGGAGGGCACCCTCCTTCAGGAGACAGTCAATGGAGGGGGCGTCCTCGGAGAAAACCCGCATAAAGCGGGTGGGGCCAGCCGAGTTGAAAATGCAGTGGACCACCCTCACCTCCAGTGTGGGATGCGCCTTGAGCTCCGCCAACATCTCCTCCTCTGTGATTGACTGACTGAGCCAAGTGATCACGGCGGTGAGGGTCATCGGGTGACGCGGGCGTTGGGGTTGGTGGGTAGGAGATGGAGAAGGAGCAGGGGTGAGGGAGGCGTTGGGGCCAAATCGGGTGATGGGGAGGCGGGAGAGGATGTCAGTATGGAGGGTTGGGCTGGGGGAGGAGATGAGAACGGAATCCTGTCTGGGAGTGAGGAGAGAGATGGGGGCACCAGGGAAGTGTTGGCGGAGGAGGAGGGAGAGATTCCGGGCCTCGAGAAGGGAAGGATCGGGACGGGAGAGGAGGTATTTGTATAAAGGGGGAGGAGGAGGAGGAGGAGGAGGCAGAGGGAGCAGGGCCAGGCGGGGAGACATCCATGGCATCCTGGGGGGGGGGGGCAGAAGGAGGACGGGGCGGGGCCTTTTTGGGAGCGGAGGAGGTGGTGGTGCCACTGGGGTGTTTAACGGCGGCAGAAGGGTGGGTGGTGACATGAGGGACGGGAGCTATAGGGAGGTGGCGGGAAGGGGCAGGTCCCGGCGTGGACACAGCACTCGGCGCCAGTGGGGGGAAAGGATCAGAGGGAGAGGAGTGGGAGGAAGAAGCTGGAGAGGGGGCGACAAAGAGCGACGGCGAAGGGAGAGTGAGAAGAGGACACATTTGACACAATGATGTCATCGCTAACCAATGGGTTAATAGTCAAATAACAACGTAAAATTTCCTAATTAAAAGAACAATGGCAAGAATGAAAAATAAAAATATATGGAACTTAGCTGGTTCAACAGCTATTGTCAGATAAAATATGTAAAAATATTAAACCTATGAGATAAATAAAAATCGTTTCGACAGTACATGGGTTGCCCTCTCTGGGCCTGTTGGAGAACCATTTAGAAGTTACTGGTTGCCATGGTATGTATAGACGCCATTCCAAAGATGTGGCCGCAGGCTACTCTCCAATGAGAGTGTTGTAATATCGATAGGCAAACGTACCATGAACATCAGTATGTTGTTATGGAAACAATACACGCTCTAGCAGGGCGCTTTCCATTAAGGAGGCTGTAAAAATCGTTAACTGACGTGTTGTAGTAAATGCTGCACAGATATAATTTCAAGGTGTAACAAGAGACAGCCATTTGTATAGATTATTCGATAAATAATAATTAGTTCTTGCAGATGAAAACTGAGAAAGAAAATAATCGAGAGGGCACAGTACTTGCGCATATTCTTAAAATACTGCCTATGACACTCCTATATATATAGATTTTTTTTTTAATTTTACATGTGACAATATTAAACGACATTGCTATGTTTTATTTTAAGTGACAGTCTTATAAACAAAGATATTATTAATTAGAATTTATACATTCTTTAATGTGTCATACCTCACGTTTGTACACTGGACATTTTTCAAACAGACGTCTTCGTGATCGATACGTTGGGCGACAGAAGTTTTGAGTATGAGCAATGTGATCTTTGGTTGCACTAGCATTGAAGTTGTAGTGAGAAGTACCAGAGGGAGTGGGCTGTTGGTTATGCTGCTGAGTTGTCTGGAAACAACTAGTAGAACACAGAAATACAAATGCAGAGGATGCTGCTTTTGCGAAATACGATTTTGTGAAGACTGATTTCAGAAGTGTCCAGATTTTCAGGTAATGCTGTCACTGCGTTGGTTGCTTGTACGCAGATTATTATGAGTTGGAGAAAAGCAAAATATTTGCTGGATTTTCTCTTTATTGATTCGGGACAGTTGGTTTGATCGTCGAAACGAGATCAAACAGGTTATCTGTTCACATAGCTTGCACTCAGAGATATAGGTACACCACTTCTTTACCACTCTATTAACGAATTTCATGGCAGAGTCATACTTTTATGCTTTGTGATTTGGTAAAGATAATTTGAATTGCTAAGCAATCAGAACATTCACAGTAGAGTTTTGAATGCTAGTTTTCTTTTCAATCATTAAGTAAGCCGAGTTTCTGCTACCGCCTTCTCACGAAAATTTAGTTTTGTAATTGCATGTCGCCGCATTACACTAGGCGGGAAACAGCTGCTGGAGAGTAAGTCTTAAGCATAACTGCTTTCCCCAGCATTGCACTGGGCAATGTTTCTTTTCTGTAGCTGGTTTCTTGCTGCGCTGCATTTTTATTTTCAGCTCTTTTGAGCAATATCGAGTTTCCGTTGCCGCAAGGTAAGTCACGAAAAATTTAATAGTCGGCTTAAAATTACAGTCAGCGCGCAGTACAATCATTCACAGTCATGCGTTGCATTTCAAAATTATTATCACGGTCAGCCTAGGTAAAGTTCATTTAAGATCTCAGTCTTATTCCTGCAGTGCACTGTTACATTGGCGTGTGCATCACTTACTAGTTTGTAGTTTTGTTTAAATTACAGTGTATTTTTATAAAAGCATTTTAGATATTTACTCTCTCAAAATTCGGTTTGTAATTTTATGTAGAATTGTTATTCTGTTAGTCTTGTGTTTTGGAACTTCAAGTCAATTACTGTGATGTCAGGAATTGCAGTAGTGTTCACTGTCCTGCATAACACAAATTTTCAACAGAATAGCTGCTTTAGGATAAAGTTTTACGTTTTCTAATTATTTTTGTAAAAGTTAGTAGCAATACAGTTTTTAAGTTTCAGTTGGATTTGGGGAAATTTTTTACCACATAGCGTTTACGTAATCACACCACTTGCTTAGCTCAGGTTAACATTCAACACAAACAGACGAGGAAGTTAAGTATAGAAAACCAGTTTAGTTTAGAACAACATTAACATACAAGAACAACAGTATAAAACATAACAATTATAAAACAAATACAAAGAGTGTCTCAGGAGGTAGGTCTAGACTGCAGAAGAAGATATTTGTTTTACAGTATACAAAATGAAGGTCTCAAGGTATCCGTTTAAGAGCTCATCTTAAGACTTTTTGCGTCGAATGATCGTCCCTCTCATCTCCCTGGATACTGACTATTCATCCTGAGACTCCTTATATGCAGTGGACTCGCAAATTATAAACGTTTAAAATCGATCAAGGAAAAGTGAAGTCTATTAGCAATGGAGATACTAAGAGCTACGATATTAAGAGTGTACCTTATTGGAGAATCTTTAACGTAAGGGACAAGGAAATTATTGTGCCCAATATTCGTGTACGTTGGCTTCAGTTCTACAATGAAAGAATTATTCGGTACCTATTTCCCAACATTCGCAGATGATGTTCGACAGAAAGCCGCTGAGTCACGTGACTGTCTTCCTGCAGAGATAAGCAATGTAAGCTTTGCATGAGAGCGATTGATGAAGGATTTGGCCGAGTTCTGGTTCAATCGAGCCGTCAGTAAATGAATGTATTTATCATGCGTTGAAGAAACATCGGAAGCGGAATGATTTATTGCAAGTTAATGCAGGAAATTATAATAGCAATGCATTCTCTGCGTGCAAGAGCACAAGAGCACTGTGCAGTCTCATCAATTACAGCCCCAAGCTGCTTCATCTAGAACTGCGTCCGCTTAGCTCCAATATTCCACCACAAGTTAAACAAAAACCGGTAGCTTTCTAGATTCATTTTAAGACAGCTACATATTTATAAATGTGTACTTCCTTTGTCACGGAATAGCTACAGGCTGACGATCGCAGCCTTTTGAAATGAGGAAAAGTGGGCGACCAGTAGAATAGCATTATGGCTGAGCCAGGACCTGCACTTACACGGTAACACTGCAGACGTGTAGACATTTCAGTTTACAAGAACATCCTCGACCTCTGCAGAAGCGTGATATGTGACGGCTGCTAACATAAGTCGACGATGTTAGTGTCCGAGGAGGACCCACAACTCGATGTGTTTTTCTTGTATGTCACTTTATGAACGCCGCAACACCGTTAACGGACAGCTTAGTGCTTTAACATGAGCCACGTTTCACAACCTGATAACGAGAGTATAGTTTCTCGAAACGTGCTATTCCTCTGTTTGTAGGACAGAAACGTGGTTGAATGCTACAATTATAATAGTTAAAACGTTAAAACCGTTACATCACGTCCTTAAAAACTGATACTATTGAAACAATGCTTTCAAATATTTGCCAAGCCAAACCCTCATTTGCTGCCAGTACAAACAAAGCGACACACAACTGACGCCATATTGCGTGTCAGTGTAGGACAGTCGCGGCAAGATATATTCTCGGTCATCAAATGCGCGCATCGTTGGACATAATGACTTACGCTATGCAATAAAAGAGGGTGAAATAGCAGCCGTATTTCAACTGTTCAAAATGACGTGAATACGACTGATGCGGTCTTAGAACTGAGGGAAGGTCTCTTCTTGAGACTCCACCGCGGCGAGCCAAAGAGTTCCCTCAACGGATGAGTTTACTCTCATTACTGGCTCGCTATTAAATTGACTCAGTTGTTTCTTCTGTAATGAGAAGTGATTTTATACTTGAAATCGCTCTATAACATTTATCGTCGACTCAAATTCGATTTGCATTGACGCGCCAAAGCGTTATGGATGACAACTCCCAATGCGAGGTTGTATGCCACCGGCGGCTTTGCGGGTACGTGACGCAGTAAGCAAGCTACACACATCAAAAAATGTTTTGCTTCGCCTCGGTTCCTAGAACACCTGAAGATAGACGTTCACTGTGGATATTGTATCACAGACACAATCTATTTGACTGTTCAGAGCTGTCACTAAACCCGCCCAAAGATGAAAACAACCATGCATGACCAGCGCCTATTAGACGGAGGGGGTCCAACAGCCGATCAATTCCAGTCATTCCACCAGGAAAGAGGTACACGGCTCCTGTCATTGTTACTTTGTGCCAGGAAGGGCTCTCAACGACGAATGTGTCCAGGTCTCTCGGAGTGAACGAAAGTGATGTTGTTCGGTGCAGTGGATGACTGCTACCTACGGATTATGGCTCGGAAGAACCCTGACAGGAAAACCACCATGTTGAATAATGCTTTTCGTGCAGCCACAGGACGTCGTGTTACTACTCAAACTGTGCGAATAGGCTGCATGATGCGCAACTTCACTCCAGAAGTCCGTGGCGAGGTCCATCTTTGCAACAACGACACCGTGCAGCACGGTACAGATGGACTCAACAACATGCCGAATGGACCGCTCAGGATTGGCATCACGTTCACTTCACCGATGAGTGTCGCATATGCCTTCAACCAGACAATCGTCTGAGACGTGTTTCGAGGCAACCCGGTCAGGCTGAACGCCTTAGACACACTGTACAGTGAGTGCAGGAAGGTGGAGGTTCCCTGATGTTTTGGGGTTGACTTTATGTGGGGCCGACGTACGTCGTTGGTGGTCTACATCTACATCTACATCTACATGACTACTCTGCAATTCACATTTAAGTGCTTGGCAGAAGGTTCATCGAACCACAATCATACTATCTATCTACCATTCCACTCCCGAACAGCGCGCGGGAAAAACGAACACCTAAACCTTTCTGTTCGAGCTCTGATTTCTCTTATTTTATTTAGATGATCATTCCTACCGATGTAGGTTGAGCTCAACAAAATATTTTCGCATTCGGAAGAGAAAGTTGGTGACTGCAATTTCGTAAATAGATCTCGCCGCGACGAAAAACGTCTTTGCTGTAATGACTACCATCCCAATTCGCGTATCATATCTGCCACACTCTCTCCCCTACTACGTGATAATACAAAACGAGCTGCCCTTTTTTACATCCTTTCGATGTCCTCCGTCAATCCCACCTGGTAAGGATCCCACACCGCGCAGCAATATTCTAACAGAGGACGAACGAGTGTAGTGTAAGCTGTCTCTTTAGAGGACTTGTTGCATCTTCTAAGTGTCCTGCCAATGAAACGCAACCTTTGGCTCGCCTTCCCCACAATATTATCTATGTGGTCTTTCCAACTTAAGTTGTTCGTAATTTTAACACCCAGGTACTTAGTTGAATTGACAGCCTTGAGAATTGTACTATTTATCGAGTAATCTAATTCCAAAGGGTTTCTTTTGGAACTCATGTGGATCACCTCACACTTTTCGTTATTTAGCGTCAACTGCCACCTGCCACACCATACAGCAATCTTTTCTAAATCGCTTTGCAACTGATACTGGTCTTCGGATGACCTTACTAGACGGTAAATTACAGCATCATCTGCGAACAACCTAAGAGAACTGCTCAGATTGTCACCCAGGTCATTTATATAGATCAGGAACAGCAGAGGTCCCCGGGCGCTTCCCTGGGGAACACCTGTTATCACTTCAGTTTTACTCGATGATTTGCCGTCTATTACTACGAACTGCGACCTTCCTGACAGGAAATCACGAATCCAGTCGCACAACTGAGACGATACCCCATAGGCCCGCAGCTTGATTAGAAGTCGCTTGTGAGGAACGGTGCCAAAAGCTTTCCGGAAATCTAGAAATACGGAATCAACTTGAGATCCCCTGTAGATAGCGGCAATTACTTCGTGCGAATAAAGAGCTAGCTGCGTTGCACAAGAACGATGTTTTCTGAAACCATGCTGATTACGTATCAATAGATCGTTCCCTTCGAGGTGATTCATAATGTTTGAATTCAGTATGTGCTCCAAAACCCTACTGCAAACCGACGTCAATGATACAGGTCTGTAGTTCGATGGATTACTCCTACTACCCTTCTTAAACACTGGTGCGACCTGCGCAATTTTCCAATCTGTAGGTACAGATCTATCGGTGAGCGAGCGCTTGTATATGAGTGCTAAGTAGGGAGCTATTGTATCAGCGTAATCTGAAAGGAACCTAATCGGTATACAATCAGGACCTGAAGACTTGCCCGTATTAAGCGATTTGAGTTGCTTCGCAACCCCTAAGGTATCTACTTCTAAGAAACTCATGCTAGCAGCTGTTCGTGTTTCAAATTCTGGAATATTCCATTCGTCTTCCCTGGTGAAGGAATTTCGGACAACTGCGTTCAATAACTCCGCTTTAGCGGCACAGTCGTCGGTAACAGTACCATCGGCACTGCGCAGCGAAGCTATTGACTGCGTCTTGCCGCTTGTGTACTTTACATACGACCAGAATTTCTTCGGATTTTTTACCAAATTTCGAGACAATGTTTCGTTGTGGAATCTATTAAAGGCATCTCGCATTGAAGTCCGTGCCAAATTTCGCGCGTCTGTAAATTTTAGCCAATCTTCGGGATTTCGCGTTCTTCTGAACTTCGCATGCTTTTTCCGTTGCCTCTGCAACAGAGTTCGGACCTCTTTTGTGTACCACGGGGGATCAGTTCCATCTCTTACCAATTATGAGGTATGAATCTCTCAATTGCTGTTGCTACTATATCTTTGAATTTCAGCCACATCTCGTCTACATTTGCATAGTCAGTTCGGAAGGAATGGAGATTGTCTCTTAGGAAGGCTTCTAGTGACACTTTATCCGCTTTTTTAAATAAAATTAGTTTGCGTTTGTTTCTGGTGGATTTGGAAGAAACGGTATTGAGCCTAGCTACAACGACCTTGTGATCACTAATCCCTGTATCAGTCATGATGCTCTCTATCAGCTCTGGATTGTTAGTGGCTAAGAGGTCAAGTGTGTTTTCGCAACCATTTACAATTCGCGTGGGTTCGTGGACTAACTGCTCGAAATAATTTTCGGAGAAAGCATTTAGGACAATCTCGGAAGATGTTTCCTGCCTACCACCGGATTTGAACAAGTATTTTTGCCAACATATCGAGGGAAGCTTGAAGTCCCCACAAACTATAATCGTATGAGTGGGGTATTTATTTGTTACGAGACTCAAATTTTCTCTGAACTGTTCAGCAACTATATCATCGGAGCCTGGGGATCGGGAGAAGGAGCCAATTATTAACTTAGATCGGCTGTTAAGTATAACCACCCATACCAATTCGCCGTATCGGCTGTACGATACGTGAATGCCATCGTCGGAACGATAGTGCAACGATATCGGCAGCATATTGGAGAAGCATTCGTCTGCATGGACGACAATTCGCGCCCCCATCGTGCACATCTTCTGAATGACTTCCTTCAGAATAACGACATCGCTCGACTACAGTTTGCAGCATGTTCTCCAGACATCAGCCCTATCAAACATGCCAGGGATAGACTGAAAAGGGCTGTTTATGGACGACGTGACCCACCAACCACTCTGAGGAGTGGGACAATCTGGACCAACAGTGCCTTGATGAACTTGTGGATAGTATGCTACGACGATTACAGGCACGCATCAATGCAAGAGGACGTGCTACTGGGTATTAGAGGTACCGGTGTGTACAGCAATGTGGACCACCATCTCTGAAGGCCCCGCCGTATTCACGAGGAATAAAAATAGCGGAAATGATGTTTATATTGATCTCCAATTTTCTGTACATGTTCCATAAGTCTCGGAACTGAGGTGTTGCAAAACATTTTTTGATATGTGTGTATCTGCTGAGGAGAGAAATATGAAGAATCACTGCAGCAACGATAGTAGCAGCCAATGGGGAAGTGCAGTGGCAGAAGCAATTTGGCAAAGGGCAGATTGTTACTGCAGTGAACACATCACTGAAATAAGCTCGTCAGCTGTTCGCGGGGTACTATCATGAGCATCTGTGGACTGTGGGTGAAGAACGGACATATGCAGTTGCGGGCAGTATTATGCCTTGGCAGACATTCACTTAAACTTCCATTGGGCTTGTGGTGGTAATCGAAGGCATCTTGACAGCTACGAACCGACAGCATCCCTTCATACGTTCGACGGCCGATGACGTCTTCTAGCAAGATAACTGTCATTGTCACAAGGACTGAGTCATGCTAAAGTGATGTGAGGAACATGATGATGGACTCATGTTGAGGTTGTTGTTGTTGTTGTGGTCTTCAGTCCTGAGACTGGTTTGATGCAGCTCTCCATGCTACTCTATCCTGTGCAAGCTTCTTCATCTCCCAGTACCTACTGCAACCTACATCCTTCTGAATCTGCTTAGTGTATTCATCTCTTGGTCTCCCCCTACGATTTTTACCCTCCACGCTGCCCTCCAATACTAAATTGGTGATCCCTTGATGCCTCAGAACATGTCCTACCAACCGATCCCTTCTTCTGGTCAAGTTGTGCCACATTCTCCCCCATCCTATTCAGTACCTCCTCATTAGTTATGTGATCTACCCATCTAATCTTCAGCATTCTTCTGTAGCACCACATTTCGAAAGCTTCTATTCTCTTCTTGTCCAAACTACACTCCTGGAAATTGAAATAAGAACACCGTGAATTCATTGTCCCAGGAAGGGGAAACTTTATTGACACATTCCTGGGGTCAGATACATCACATGATCACACTGACAGAACCACAGGCACATAGACACAAGCAACAGAGCATGCACAATGTCGGCACTAGTACAGTGTATATCCACCTTTCGCAGCAATGCAGGCTGCTATTCTCCCATGGAGACGATCGTAGAGATGCTGGATGTAGTCCTGTGGAACGGCTTGCCATGCCATTTCCACCTGGCGCCTCAGTTGGACCAGCGTTCGTGCTGGACGTGCAGACCGCGTGAGATGACGCTTCATCCAGTCCCAAACATGCTCAATGCGGGACAGATCCGGAGATCTTGCTGGCCAGGGTAGTTGACTTACACCTTCTAGAGCACGTTGGGTGGCACGGGATACATGCGGACGTGCATTGTCCTGTTGGAACAGCAAGTTCCCTTGCCGGTCTAGGAATGGTAGAACGATGGGTTCGATGACGGTTTGGATGTACCGTGCACTATTCAGTGTCCCCTCGACGATCACCAGTGGTGTACGGCCAGTGTAGTAGATCGCTCCCCACACCATGATGCTGGGTGTTGGCCCTGTGTGCCTCGGTCGTATGCAGTCCTGATTGTGGCGCTCACCTGCACGGCGCCAAACACGCATACGACCATCATTGGCACCAAGGCAGAAGCGACTCTCATCGCTGAAGACGACACGTCTCCATTCGTCCCTCCATTCACGCCTGTCGCGACACCACTGGAGGCGGGCTGCACGATGTTGGGGCGTGAGCGGAAGACGGCCTAACGGTGTGCGGGACCGTAGCCCAGCTTCATGGAGACAGTTGCGAATGGTCCTCGCCGATACCCCAGGAGCAACAGTGTCCCTAATTTGCTGGGAAGTGGCGGTGCGGTCCCCTACGGCACTGCGTAGGATCCTACGGTCTTGGCGTGCATCCGTGTGTCGCTGCGGTCCGGTCCCAGGTCGACGGGCACGTGCACCTTCCGCCGACCACTGGCGACAACATCCATGTACTGTGGAGACCTCACGCCCCACGTGCTGAGCAATTCGGCGGTACGTCCACCCGGCATCCCGCATGCCCACTATACGCCCTCGCTCAAAGTCCGTCAACTGCACATACGGTTCACGTCCACGCTGTCGCGGCATGCTACCAATGTTAAAGACTGCGATGGAGCTCCGTATGCCACGGCAAACTGGCTGACACTGACGGCGGCGGCGCACAAATGCTGCGCAGCTAGCGCCATTCGACGGCCAACACCGCGGTTCCTGGTGTGTCCGCTGTGCCGTGCGTGTGATCATTGCTTGTACAGCCCTCTCACAGTGTCCGGAGCAAGTATGGTGGGTCTGACACACCGGTGTCAATGTGTTCTTTTTTCCATTTCCAGGAGTGTATTTACCGTCCATGTTTCACTTCCATACATGGCTACACTCCATACAAATACTTTCAGAAATGACTTCCTGACACTTAAATCTATACTCGATGTTAACAAATTTCTCTTCTTCAGAAACGCTTTCCTTGCCATTGCCAGTCTACATTTTATATCCTCTCTACTTCGACCATCATCAGTTATTTTGCTCCCCAAATAGCAAAACTCCTTTACTACTTTAAGTGTCTCATTTCCTAATCTAATACCCTCAACATCACCCGACTTAATTCGACTACATTCCATTATCCTCGTTTTGCTTTTGTTGATGTTCATCTTATATCCTCCCTTCAAGACACCATCCATTCCGTTCAACTGCACTTCCAAGTCCTTTGCTGTCTCTGACAGGATTACAATGTCATCGGCAAACCTCAAAGTTTTTACTTCTTCTCCATGGATTTTAATACCTACTCCGAATTTTTCTATTGTTTCCTTTACTGCTTGCTCAATATACAGATTGAATAACATCGGGGAGAGGCTACAACCCTGTCTTACTCCCTTCCCAACCACTGCTTCCTTTTCATGTCCCTCGACTCTTATAACTGCCATCTGGTTTCTGTACAAATTGTAAATAGCCTTTCGCTCCCTGTATTTTACCCCTGCCACCTTTAGAATTTGAAAGAGAGTATTCCAGTCAACATTGTCAAAAGCATTCTCTAAGTCTACAAATGCTAGAAACGTAGGTTTGCCTTTCCTTAATCTTTCTTCTAAGATAAGTCGTAAGGTCACTATTGCCTCTCGTGTTCCAGTATTTCTACGGAATCCAAACTGATCTTCCCCGAGGTCGGCTTCTACTAGTTCTTCCATTCGTCTGTAAAGAATTCGTGTTAGTATTTTGCAGCTGTGGCTTATTAAACTGATTGTTCGGTAATTCTCACATCTGTCAACACCTGCTTTCTTTGGGATTGGAATTATTATATTCTTCTTGAAGTCTGAGGGTATTTCGCCTGTTTCATACATCTTGCTCACCAGATGGTTGAGTTTTGTCAGGACTGGCTCTCCCAAGGCCGCCAGTAGTTCCAATGGAATATTGTCTACTCCGGGGGCTTTGTTTCGACTCAGGTCTTTCAGTGCTCTGTCAAACTCTTCACGCAGTATCGTATCTCCCATTTCATCTTCATCTACATCCTCTTCCATTTCCATAATATTGTCCTCAAGTACATCGCCCTTGTATAGACCCTCTATATACTCCTTCCACCTTTCTGCTTTCCCTTCTTTGCTTAGAACTGGGTTTCCATCTGAGCTCTTGATATTCATACAAGTGGTTCTCTTTTCTCCAAAGGTCTCTTTAATTTTCCTGTAGGCAGTATCTATCTTACCCCTAGTAACATAAGCCTCTACAGCCTTACATTTGTCCTCTAGCCATCCCTGGATAGCCATTTTGCACTTCCTGTCGATCTCATTTTTGAGACGTTTGTATTCCTTTTTACCTGCTTCATTTACTGCATTTTTATATTTTCTCCTTTCATCAATTAAATTCAATATTTCTTCTGTTACCCAAGGATTTCTACTAGCCCTCGTCTTTTTACCTACTTGATCCTCTGCTGCCTTCACTACTTCATCCCTCAAAGCTACCCATTCTTCTTCTACCGTATTTCATTCCCCCATTCCTGTCAATTGTTCCCTTATGCTCTCCCTGAAACTCTGTACAACCTCTGGTTCTTTCAGTTTATCCAGGTCCCATCTCCTTAAAGTCCCACCTTTTTGCAGTTTCTTCAGTTTTAATCTACAGGTCATAATCAATAGATTGTGGTCAGAGTCCACATCTGCCCCTGGAAATGTCTTACAATTTAAAACCTGGTTCCTAAATCTCTGTCTTACCATTATATAATCTATCTGATACCTTTTAGTATCTCCAGGGTTCTTCTATGTATACAACCTTCAATCATGATTCTTAAACCAAGTGTTAGCTATGATTAAGTTGTGCTCTGTGCAAAATTCTACCAGGCGGCTTCCTCTTAGCCCCAATCCATATTCACCTACTACGTTTCCTTCTCTCCCTTTTCCTACACTCGAATTCCAGTCACCCATGACTATTAAATTTTCGTCTCCCTTCACTATCTGAATAATTTCTTTTATTTCATCATACATTTCTTCAATTTCTTCGTCATCTGCAGAGCTAGTTGGCATATAAACTTTTACTACTGTAGTAGGTGTGGGCTTCGTATCTATCTTGGCCACAATAATGCGTTCACTATGCTGTTTGTAGTAGCTTACCCGCGTTCCTATTTTCCTATTCATTATTAAACCTACTCCTGCATTACCCCTATTTGACTTTGTGTTTATAACCCTGTAGTCACCTGACCAGAAGTCTTGTTCCTCCTGCCACCGAACTTCACTAATTCCCACTATATCTAACTTTAACCTATCCATTTCCCTTTTCAAATTTTCTAACCTACCTGCCCGATTAAGGGACCTGACATTCCACGCTCCGATCCGTAGAACGCCAGTTTTCTTTCTCCTGATAACGACATCCTCTTGAGTAGTCCCCGCCCGGAGATCCGAATGTTGAGGTATTGGCCACTAAATTCGCCTGGTCTGAACGTGATGGAATACATCTGAGACGCCGTAGGGCGTCAACTCCGCGCTCACCAACCGCTGGTCCATAATTTACGGTAATTGCGTGACCTGCGCGTGAACACCTGGTGCCGCATATCTCCAGAAGCATACAAGGACTTGTCGTATTTATACCATGTAGAATCGTGCTGTATTTGCGTCTAGGAATGTAGATAAGCACGCTGTTAAACAAATGGACATAATGTTAGGGCTGTTTAGTGTATGTTTATATACAAAACAAGTTGTTGGAATTAATGTCATTTTCTTCTGTGTCAGTTGTAAGCCGAACTACAGCTTGACCGGCCGCTGTGGCTGAGCAGTTGTAGGCGCTTTAGTCCGGACCCGCGCTGCTGCTACGGTCCCAGGCTCGAATCCTGTCTCGGGCATGGATGTGTGTGATGTCCTTAGGTTAGTTAGGTTTAAGTAGTTCTAAGTCTAGGGGACTGATGACCTCAGATGTTAAGTCCCATAGTGCTTCCAGCCATTTGAACCATTTGAACTACAGCTTGCTGTTTTAGCTAGCTCGTAGTCTCTCATATATACTTTGGACTCGCCCCGCGCGTATTCAGTATCACATCATTGTTTGACCAGTACAACTTGATACTGCATAGTTTGCAAGTACACGAAATGACCGTCTGCACTGGACTTTGCCTGTGAGGCGAACCAAGTGTTTTAAGGACTGTATATTCAAATTCGATCTCCAGGATACTGAGCCAAAACCCATATCCGAATTAAGTAAAGAAGGTTTGCTGTTGCAGCGTACTATGGGAGTAACTTAAAATCTGGATTTCACTGAATCGACTTCAGTGGCAGCATTGTGGTATGATAAGTTATAATCTGTAGATAGCGGATAAAAATATATCCTAATGTTTTTGGAAATATAATATTGCACTTTTTGGGTTATCCTCCGGAGGATAGAATTGAAACTTCCTGGCAGATTAAAACTGTGTGCCGGACCGAGACTCGAACTCGGGACCTTTGCGTTTCGCGGGCAAGTGCTCTACCAACTGAGCTATCCAAGCACGACTTTCGCCCCGTCCTCACAGTTTCAGTTCTGCCAGTATCTCGTCTCCTACCTTTGGTAGAGCACTTGCCCGCGAAAGGTAAAGGTCCCGAGTTCACGTCTCCGTCCGGCACACAGTTTTAATGTGCCAGGAAGTTTCATATCAGGGTACACTCCGCTGCAGAGTGAAAATCTCATTCTGGGGGGATAGAGTTAATACCTATATAAGAAAAAGTAAGTGAATATGTCTAATCAAAATCCTCCAGCTAGGACACTCTCTCTCTCTCTCTATTGTAATCACACAAGAAAAATGTTACACCAACTCCGAAAATATGAATTACTTGTGTAATAGGTTTTCTGTTTTCCTACTTGGTGAAGAGATGCCGTGCTACTCTTCTTTCTGAATACAGACACATAATCGGTTCCTCGTGAGTGCAATGGGCGTCCGATATGCAAACGCTTACGTAATTCACCACCAAAACTCTCTTGCAATGATTTATTTTTTGGTTGGAAGGCTCTAATTCAATTTTTACAAGAAAAGCAACTCTCTGCCACATGATTAATGAAAAGAAAGAAATGTTTACTTACATTTCAACATTTATATAATCAGCACACATTCATTCAGTACTCTCTCCTCCTTAAAATCTCGCAACAAAACCCTTTTCTACGCCCGTAAACTCACAGATCATTTTCATTATCGTTCCAGAGGGAGAAGCACATTTCCTTTCTCCATGGAAGAAGCGAGGGCATTCCCAAGAATAATTAATAAATCGCTGTATCAAAGAATAATTGTCGCTTTTATGATCATATCCACGTCACACATTTCAAAAAAATCGCTGGCGCTGTTTAGGCTTTCTTACTTGCTACCCGATGTCACTCTCGGCGACAGCTCATGTAACCTCTATCGAACTATCGAATCGTCTGTCAAAGATCGTTTCTGTCACTCTCTCAATCGTTTGCGGCATGGAAAAAGAAATAAACTACTTCCTCTTTACTTCTTCTTTTTTTTTTTTTTCTTTATTGTATTTCAATTCCCCAACGGGGAGGGCTGGCAGCAGCATATGCGCTGCTCTTCAGCCGAAAGACATAGAACAAAACAATAGAAGACATTTAAAAACAGCAAAGGAGAGAATAAGGTGAACATAGATATAAAAAAGGGGGAACATCATGGAAGGCAATAGACAAAAAACGGGGTGAGTGTAAAATGGAGATAAAAAACTGTTTAAAAGTAGCACACACAAAAAGCCACACACTGCGACGATTAAAAGAACACAAGGCACAGTATGACTGGAGCATAAAGGTATCGACGGATGGCGTAGCACATAACGTAACACTGACGGCGAACCTCAAGGCAGTACACAATTAAAAACACACCACTTGACGCACAGGAGAAACAACACTAAACTCAACACTGATGTGGCACACTGATGATGATCAATACAGATGATCTGCCAGGCGCAAGGAGATGAGGGAGGCCGGAAGAAGGGAGGGAGGGGAAGAGATGGGGGAGATGAGCGGGGGGCGCGCTGAAGAGGGCCAGGTAGGGAGGGATGTGGGAAGGAAAGAGGCAAGTATGGGGTAACCCTCTTTACTTTCATAATTTTTCTGAACATTTTTCTAAAGTAATATTCCAATTGTGTCCTGCGAAAAATTATTTGAATTTCATGAGGGTAAACAAAAAAAAAAAAAAAAAAAGCACTGCTTGTGAACGAATTTCGCGTGAAAATACAGGTTAACCCAAAAGTCCGCTAACGTTTGAACGTTTGAAAATGCAGAAACTAATGGAAGAATGTGGGAATGGAGGTAAATCTTGGCACATATGCCTGGAATGAAATGGGGCTTGATTGGAACTGTGATTTCAAAGACCGATCAGGAGAGGGCGCTGGACAGCATCACGACAATGACTTCGGATAAGTATCGTGTGTAAAACGAGCTGTGCTGCGAAAAGGTAACGCCATTACATGGCGAGAAATCACGGTGTAGTGTGAATTTCCCACATGAGTCATGATCAGATCCTTTTTCTTCGAGGAAATACGAAGTGCTGCTTTTCAGACTGCCAGTGTGAAGGTTGCGAGGTACGCCGACATGTTACAGAATCTTATCATCCATATCCTGGCTGATAAACACCTACTGGAAGATACGACTTTTATGTAGGATGGCGTTCCACCCCACATTGCTACACGTGGGTAGCGATCTCTTGCGCGCTTCGTTTGGTGAGGATCGCGTGCTGCGCCTGCACTTGCTTCATGCTTGGTCTCCGAGGTCCCCAGACGTTAACCCGGTTGTGGGGCCACCTGAAGTCTCAAGAGTACCGCAATCATCCGACCTCCTTAGGGATGTGAAAAGACAACACCTGACGGCAGTTTCTCACCACGTTCTGATTTGCTGTACAGTACTGCTAAAACCATTGTCACTAGATGGATGATGGTCGACATGTCGAGAATTTTTGTAAAGAACATCGTCTTTGCTAAAAGTCAATTGTTTTACAAATTATTGCTTTTGTATCATAGGAAGCGCCATCTTTTGATCATTTTGTGCACCTGTTTTGATTTGAATAAAACCTTATGTCATTTGAAGCATGTTTATCAATTTTCAATTCCATACGTACGCTATTCCGTGAATTATTGGGTTTTCAAATGTTAATGGACTTTTGGGTCACCCTATATACAGGGTGGTCCATTGATAGTGACCGGGCCAAATATCTCATCAAATAAGCGTCAAACGAAAAAACTACAAAGAACGAAACTTGTCTAGCTTGAAGGGGGAAACCAGATGGCGCTATGGTTGGCCCACTAGATGGCGCTGCCATAGGTCAAACGGATATCAACTGCGTTTTTTTAAAATACGAACCCCCATTTTTTATTACATATTCATGTAGTACGTAAAGAAATATGAATGTTTTAGTTGGACCACTTTTTTCCCTTTGTGACAGATGGCGCTGTAATACTCACAAACATATGGCTCACAATTTTAGACAAACAGTTGGTAACAGATAGGTTTTTTAAATTAAAATACAGAACGTAGGCTGCTACAGTGTGATTGGCTGTAAATATCACATTAATGCAATAAACGTTCGAAATCATGTCCGTCAACCTCACTGCATTTGGCAATACGTGTAACGACATTCCTCTCAACAGCGAGTAGTTAGCCTTCCGTAATGTTCGCACATGCATTTACAATGCGCTGACGCATGTTGTCAGGCGTTGTCGGTGGATCACGATAGGAAATATCCTTCAACTTTCCCCACAGAAAGAAATCCAGAGACGTCAGATCCGGTGAACGTGCGGGCCATGCTTCGACGACCAACCCACCTGTTATGAAAAACGCAACTGAGTACCGCTTCAACTGCACGCGAGCCATGTGCCGGACATCCATCATGTTGGAAGTACATCGACATTCTCTCATGCAGTGAAACATCTTGTAGTAACATCGGTAGAACATCACGTAGGAAACCAGCATACATTGCACCATTTAGATTGCCATCGATAAAATGGGGGCCAATTATCCTTCCTCCCATAATGTCGCACCATACATTAACCCGCCAAGGTCGCTGATGTTCCACTTGTCGCAGCCATCGTCGATTTTCCGTTGCTCAATAGTGCATATTACGCCGGTTTACGTTACCGCTGTTGATGAATGACGCTTCGTCGCCAAATAGAACGCGTGCAAAAAATCTGTCATCGTGCCGTAATTTCTCTTGTGCCCAGAGAACTGTACACGACGTTCAAAGTTGTCGCCATGCAATTCCTAGTCCATAGAAATACGCTACGGTTGATGTAACATTGTCAACACCGACGTTTTTGAGATTCCCGATTCTCGCTCAATTTGTGTGCTACTGATGTGCGGATCAGCCTCGACAGCAGCTAAAACACGTACTTGGGCATCATCATTAGTTGCAGGTCGTAGCTGACGTTTCACATGTGGCTGAACACTTCCTGTTTCCTTAAATAGCGTAACTATTCGACGAACGGTCCGGACACTTGTATGATGTCGTCCAGGATACCGAGCAGCATACATAGCACACTGCCATTGGGCGTTTTGATCACAATAGCCATACATCAACACGATATCGACCTTTTCCGTAATTGGTAAACGGTCAATTTTAACACGGGTAATGTATCACGAATCAAATACCGTCCGCACTGGCGGAATGTTTTGTGATACCACGTAGTTATTCGTTTGTGACTATTACAGGGCCATCTATCAGAAAACGAAAAAAGTGGTCCAACTAAAACATTCATATTTCTTTACGTACTACACGAATATGTAATAAAAAATGGGGGGTCCTATTAAAAAAAACGCCGTTGATATCCGTTTGACGGATGGGAGCGCCATCTAGTGGGCCAACCATAGCGGCATCTGGTTTCCCCCTACAAGCTAGACGAGTTTCGTTCTTTGTAGTTTTTTCGTTTGATGCTTATTTCGTGAGATATTTGACCCGGTCACTATCAATGGAGCACCGTGTATACGCGAAAAGTGCCACCTTACAAGTTCTGTGGCATTACGGGAAATCTCGTGCCATTCCGAGTATCATTTGCCCAGTCCTACTTTTGAGCCTTCGTGGAAGATTTATCACTCGGCGCGTCACCACCTTCCACAGTGTGCTATGTCCAAAAGATCGTCGCAGTGCTTCCCCGTCAGATAATTCATGTACAGAAAGCTATGGAATAATGTGCTTGGTATTAGTTATTTTAAATGTGTGCTACAGTGTCGATCTTAGTGACGTGTCCGCAATGAAGAGCTCAGTTGTAGAGTCGTTTCCTGCCGGTAACCAGTGCTCGTCCTCAGGCGCCGAGTGCAGGGTGTGAGGGGGTGCGGAACCTCTGCCGGCGACGGCGGGCGGCGAGCGTTGGCGCCGGCGCGGCTCTTGCGAAACAGCTGACTGTGGAACAAGTAGCAGCGAGCCGGTTACGACAGGCCGGCGGGCGCACTGGAAGGCTTCTTATTAATGTGAGTGGACTAAATTACGGGACACTCTCAATGGGGCAATTCTGGGGCCGTTACCGCGGCGTGAACGTACGCCTGTTCGACGCCACTTACGGGCATCGCCGCCCTGGCCCAGATCCGCGCAGCCGGAGCGCTGACCTCACAAGGACGGCGTCGCCGGCGCTGCCGCTGCTGCAGTGGCTGCCTCCGTCTCCACGCAGCTCGCGTTCTCACATTTTTCTCCTGTCTCTGTTTATATATTGCCACTATACAGGGTGTCCGAAAAGTCTTTCCCTGATTACATGAACTGGTAACTCAGGATAGAAATAAGATACAAATGTGAAACTGGTGTCTAATTCCAGAATGAGATTTTCACTCTGCAGCGGAGTGTGCGCTGATATGAAACTTCCTGGCAGATTAAAACTGTGTGCCGGACCGAGACTCGAACTCGGGACCTTTGCCTTTCGCGGGCAAGTGCTCTGCCAACTGAGCTACCCAAGCACGACTCACGCCCCGTCCTCACAGCTTTACTTCTGCCAGTACCTCGTCTCCTACCTTCCAAACTTTACAGAAGCTCTCCTGCGAACCTTGCAGAACTAGCACTCCTCAAAGAAAGGTCCCGAGTCTCGGTCCGGCACACAGTTTTAATGTGCCAGGAAGTTTCATATCAGCGCACACTCGGCTGCAGAGTGAAAATCTCATTCTGGAAACATCCCCCAGGCTGTGGCTACGCCATGTCTCCGCAGTATCCTTTCTTTCAGGAGTGCTAGTTCTGCAAGGTTCGCAGGAGAGCTTCTGTAAAGTTTGGAAGGTAGGAGGCGAGGTACTGGCAGAAGTGAAGCTGTGAGGACGGGGCGTGAGTCGTGCTTGGGTAGCTCAGTTGGCAGAGCACTTGCCCGCGAAAGGCAAAGGTCCCGTGTTCAAGTCTCGGTCCGGCACAGAGTTTTAATCTGCCAGGAAGTTTCATTTCAGCGCACACTCCGCTGCTGGGTGAAAATCTCATTCTGGCAACAGACTTGCTATTAAAATACAGGGTGTCCGAAAAGTCTTTCCCTGATTACATAAATTGATAACTCAGGCCAGAACTAAGATACAAATATGAAACTGGTGTCTAATTGTTTACAAACTATCAAAGCTTTTTTCACACATCAGTAAACTTCCACTTCCATTTTTGCCCAATGACAGTACACGTCGATATGACTTTGAGGTCGAAATGTTATCACGTATTGAGGACGATGAGCCGACCGGTGTGGCCGTGCGGTTCTAGGCGCTTCAGTTTGGAACCGCGTGGCCGGTACGGTCGCAGGTTCGAATCCTGCCTCCGGCATGGATTTGTGTGATGTCCTTAGGTTAGTTTGGTTTAATTAGTTCTAAGTTCTAAGCGACTGATGACCTCAGAAGTTAAGTCGCATAGTTAAGTCTCTTACCTTCCAAGCTGTGAGGACAGGGCGTGAGTTGTGCTTTGGTGGCTCAGTTGGTACAGCACTTGTCCGTGAAAGGTAAAGGTCCCGAATTCGAGTCTCGGTACGGCACACAGTTTTAATCTGCCAGAAAGATTGCACAAGTCTGTTAATTATTTATTCTAACACTTTGCGTTCATTTACTGTCAAATCAAGTTTACAATGAGGTATCAAAATGTCTCACCTGAATGGTAAAAGACTCTCTCTTTATCGAAGTGATTAACGAAACTCAATGGTTTACAGACGAGCTGCCTTTATACAATGGGCAAAACTTTGAGGGAGGCAACGATGGCCTGCGCAAGAAGAAGGAACGTAAGATTCAAATGTAAGAAGCGAAATATCGTCATTTTTATATTAAAATGTTCCGAAGTTGGTCCAAAAGTAAAGCAGTTCGGGAAGACCACATTGCCGGATGATTCATAGAACATGATGTCATTATTCAACGACGTCCGTATGTACTCTGCGCCTCCACTGCTAACAACTACTATAACACTAAAATTTCCTACATTGTCAATATATCTCGTGCATTTTTTCAATCTTTATCATTTTCGTGCCTTTCTCCAGCTTTCTTTGCATTTAGAAAATGGGATCATTTTTTTTAAAATCATTGTCTTAGGTCGAAACTAAGCACATACTGTTTGTGAATCCAATTTGCTTTTATGTAATGATGATGCCCATCAGTTTTTCGCATATTGTCCTAGGATTATATATTTCATTCCATATACGAGGGTGAGTCAAATGAAAACCTTAAATATTTTTTAAATATTATTTATGGTGCAGAAATGGTACACAGCTGTATCACTTTTAAACATAATCTCCCCCACCTTCAATGCAAGTCCTCCAGCGCTTACAAAGTGCATAAATTCCTTTAGAAAAAATTTCTTTTGGTAGTCCGCGCAACCACTCATGCACCGCGTGGCGTACCTCTTCACCGAAATGGAACTTCTTTCCTCCCATTGCGTCTTTGAGTGGTCCAATCATATGGAAATCACTTGGGGCAAGGTCTGGTGAGTATGGTGGATGAGGAAGACTCTCAAAACGCAGGTCTATGGTTGCTGCAACTGTTGTACGGGCAGTGTGGGGCCTTGCATTGTCATGTTGCGAAAGGACACCTGCTGGCAGCAATCCACGTTGCTTTGATTTGATTGCAGGCCGCAGATGGTTTTTTAGGAGACCTGTGTATGACGCACTGGTGACAGTGGTCCCTCTAGGCACGTAATGCTCCAAAATGACGCTTTTTTCGTCCCAAAAGAGAGTCAGCATAACCTTCCCTCCTGATGGTTCTGTTCGAAACTTCTTTGGTTTTGATGATGAGGAATGGCGCCATTCCTTGCTCGCTTTCTTCGTTTACGGTTGGTGGAAGTGAACCCAGGTCTCGTCCCCAGTAACGATTCTTGCAAGGAAGCCATCACCTTCTCGTTCAAAGCGCCGAAGAAGTTCTTCACCAGCATCAACACATCGTTCTCTCGTTTTAGGAGTCAGCTGCCGTGGCACCCATCTTGCTGACACTTTGTGAAAGTGGAGCACATCATGCACAATTTGATGTGCTGACCCATGGCTAATCCGTAAACATGCTGCAATGTCATTCAATGTCACTCGGCGGTTTTCCTTCACTACGGCTTCAACTGCTGCAATGTTCTGTGTAGTCACAACTCGTTGTGCCTGACCTGGACGAGGAGCATCTTCCACTGAAGTCACACAATTTGCGAACTTCCTACTCCATTGGTAGACTTGCAGCTGTGACAAACATGCATCACCGTACTGAACCTTCATTCGTCGATGAATTTCAATAGGTTTCACACCTTCACTACGCAAAAATCGAATAACAGAACGCTGTTCTTCCCTGGTGCAAGTCGCAAGTGGGGCGACCACCTTTATACTGATGCTGCGATGGTATGTGGTCTAGGGGTAGCGTCTTTGATTCATAATCGGTCCCGGGTTCGATCCCCGCCACTGCCTAAACTTTGATAAATAATCAGCATTTGCGGCCGAAGACTTCCGGCATAAGAAGTCAGCCTCATTCTGCCAACGGCCTTGTCAAAGAAGGCGGAGGAGCGGATAGAGGTTCAGGGCACTCTCTTGTCCTAGGGGTGGGAAATGGGCCCTAAAGACGGAAGAATCAGCAATGATCAACGACATGAGGATGCAGAAGGCAATGGAAACCACTGCATTAAAGACACGTAACGTGTATCCACAGGACATGTGGCCTGTAACTGAAGAAGTGTCATGATGATCTCTCCATTGGCAAAAGATTCCGGAATAGTCCCCCATTCGGATCTCCGGGAGGGGACTGCCAAGGGGGAGGTTACCGTGAGAAAAAGATTGAATAATCAACGAAAGGATAACGTTCTACGAGTCGGGGCATGGAATGTCAGAAGCTTGAACAGGGTAGGGAAACTAGAAAATCTGAAAAGGGAAATGCAAAGGCTCAATCTAGATATAGTAGGGGTCAGTGAAGAGAAGTGGAAGGAAGACAAGGATTTCTGGTCAGATAAGTATCGGGTAATATCAACAGCAGCAGAAAATGGTATAACAGGTGTAGGATTCGTTATGAATAGGAAGGTAGGGCAGAGGGTGTGTTACTGTGAACAGTTCAGTGACCAGGTTGTTCTAATCAGAATCGACAGCAGACCAACTCCGACAACGATAGTTCAGATATACATGCCGACGTCGCAAGCTGAAGATGAACAGATAGAGAAAGTGTATGAGGATATTGAAAGGGTAATGCAGTATGTAAAGGGGGACGAAAATCTAATAGTCATGGGCGACTGGAATGCAGTTGTAGGGGAAGGAGTGGAAGAAAAGGTTACAGGAGAATATGGGCTTGGGACAAGGAATGAAAGAGGAGAAAGACTAATTGAGTTCTGTAACAAGTTTCAGCTAGTAATAGCGAATACCCTGTTCAAGAATCACAAGAGGAGGAGGTACACTTGAAAAAGGCAGGGAGATACGGGAAGATTTCAATTAGATTACATCATGGTCAGACAGAGATTCCGAAATCAGATACTGGATTGTAAGGCGTACCCAGGAGCAGATATAGACTCAGATCACAATATAGTAGTGATGAAGAGTATGCTGAAGTTAAAGACATTAGTCAGGAAGAATCAATACGCAAAGAAGTGGGATACGGAAGTACTAAGGAATGACGAGATACGTTTGAAGTTCTCTAACGCTATCGATACAGCAATAAGGAATAGCGCAGTAGGCAGTACAGTTGAAGAGGAATGGACATCTCTAAAAAGGACCATCACAGAAGTTGGGAAGGAAAACATAGGTACAAAGAAGGTAGCTGCGAAGAAACCATGGGTAACAGAAGAAATACTTCAGTTGATTGATGAAAGGAGGAAGTACAAACATGTTCCGGGAAAATCAGGAATACAGAAATACAAGTCGCTGAGGAATGAAATAAATAGGAAGTGCAGGGAAGCTAAGACGAAATGGCTGCAGGAAAAATGTGAAGACATCGAAAAAGATATGATTGTCGGAAGGACAGACTCAGCATACAGGAAAGTCAAAACAACCTTTGGTGACATTAAAAGCAACGGTGGTAACATTAAGAGTGCAACGGGAATTCCACTGTTAAATGCAGAGGAGAGGTGGAAAGAATACATTGAAAGCCTCTATGAGGGTGAAGATTTGCCTGATGTGATAGAAGAAGAAACAGGAGTCGATTTAGAAGAGATAGGGGATCCAGTATTAGAATCGGAATTTAAAAGAGCTTTGGAGGACTTACGGTCAATTAAGGCAGAAGGGATAGATAACATTCCATCAGAATTTCTAAAATCATTGGGGGAAGTGGCAACAAAACGACTATTAACGTTGGTGTGTAGAATATATGAGTCTGGCGACTTACCATCTAACTTTCGGAAAAGCATCATCCACACAATTCCGAAGACGGCAAGAGCTGACAAGTGCGAGAATTATCGCACAATCAGCTTAACAGCTCATGCATCGAAGCTGCTTACAAGAATAATATACAGAAGAATGGAAAAGAAAATTGAGAATGCGCTAGGTGACGATCAGTTTGGCTTTAGGAAAAGTAAAGGGACGAGAGAGGCATTTCTCACGTTACGGCTAATAATGGAAGCAAGGCTAAAGAAAAATCAAGACACTTTCATAGGATTTGTTGACCTGGAAAAAGCGTTCGACAATATAAAATGGTGCAAGCTGTTCGAGATTCTGAAAAAAGTAGGGGTAAGCTATAGGGAGAGACGGGTCATATACAATATGTACAACAACCAAGAGGGAATAATAAGAGTGGACGATCAAGAACGAAGTGCTCGTATTAAGAAGGGTGTAAGACAAGGCTGTAGCCTTTCGCCCCTTCTCTTCAATCTGTACATCGAGGAAGCAATGATGGAAATAAAAAAATGGTTCAAATGGCTCTGAGCACTATGGGACTCAACTGCTGAGGTTATTAGGCCCCTAGAACTTAGAACTAGTTAAACCTAACTAACCTAAGGACATCACAAACATCCATGCCCGAGGCAGGATTCGAACCTGCGACCGTAGCGGTCTTGCGGTTCCAGACTGCAGCGCCTTTAACCGCACGGCGATGGAAATAAAATAAAGGTTCAGGAGTGGAATTAAAATACAAGGTGAAAGGATATCAATGATACGATTCGCTGATGACATTGCTATCCTGAGTGAAAGTGAAGAATTAAATGATCTGCTGAACGGAATGAACACTCTAATGAGTACACAGTATGGTTTGAGAGTAAATCGGAGAAAGACGAAGGTAATGAGAAGTAGTAGAAATGAGAACAGCGAGAAACATAAAATCAGGATTGATGGTCACGAAGTCAATGAAGTTAAGGAATTCTGCTACCTAGGCAGTAAAATAACCAATGACGGACGGAGCAAGGAGGACATCAAAAGCAGACTCACTATGGCAAAAAAGGCATTTCTGGCCAAGAGAAGTCTACTAATATCAAATACCGGTCTTAATTTGAGGAAGAAATTTCTGAGGATGTACGTCTGGAGTACAGCATTGTATGGTAGTGAAACATGGACTGTGGGAAAACCGGAACAGAAGAGTATCGAAGCATTTGAGATGTGGTGCTATAGACGAATGTTGAAAATTAGGTGGATTGATAAGGTAATGAATGAGGAGGTTCTACGCAGAATCAGAGAGGAAAGTAATATGTGGAAAACACTGATAAGGAGAAGGGAAGGATGATAGGACATCTGCTAAGACATGAGGGATTGACTTCCATAGTACTAGAGGGAGCTGTAGAGGGCAAAAACTGTAGAGGAAGACAGAGATTGGAATACGTCAAGCAAATAATTGAGGACGTAGGTTGCAAGTGCTACTCTGAGATGAAGAGGTTAGCACAGGAAAGGAATTCGTGGCGGGCCGCATCAAACCAGTCAGTACACTGATGACCAAAAAAAAAAAAAAAAAATGTGTGCATCTGCACTATGCTGCCACCTACAGGCCATTCTGCACGCTGTTTTTGTAGCATGCTTACAAACTTACAGGATAACGGCGCGAAACTTCGATTTGTTTTTACAAATTTAAAGTTTTCATTTGGCTCACTCTCATATCATATTTTACATATTTCAACCATTGTCTGTTCTTACAATTTGTCTGTTTTACTTGTGCCTAAGGTTCCACTTCAATTAATCTCACATTCCCTTTTTGCGGCACAGTCGTTCCACAAGGTTCGTTTCTCATCAGTTTCCTGTATCAACTATTATATGTTACTTAGGTTTTAGCGTGCTTCTGTAACACCATACTTGCAAAGTTTCCAGTTTGTTCTTTCCCGTTTTTCTCACGATCCAGTGCTTACAACGCTACAACGAAATGCTCTGGATATATTGTTTTACCTCGTCTGTCTCAAGCCAATAGCCGATTTTAAATTTCAAAAGAGCCTCGTTTTGAAGGAAGTTTTTATCAGATGGATCACTCTAATGATGGTGCGTCGCATGCTTCGATCACATTTTTTTATAAAGTCTTTTTCCAGGATAATATTTCTTTTCTTCTGGTACTGATGTGTTGATGGCGAGTATCTATTCTACTTTTGATTACTGTCTTCCACTTTCATGTTTGTTTCGTTTATCACAAATACAAATTCAGAACTAAGGAGATTCCATTTGAAAGTCTTCTGCTCCATTTTTACGACATGTAGTGCTAACTTCTCTGCAAATCTTGGTACCCGTCTTACTTGCACTTTCAATTTCTTTCTTAATTTTTAGGAATTCTTTGGTTTTCTAATTTTACTATTTTCATTAATTTATGCACGTTTTACACAATGTTTGTTTACCTGTGTACTTTTTCACTATTATTCTCGACATTTTTATGACCATCTTGTACCTAAACTGGTGTTTAATTTCATCACTGAGCCACGTACAATGTCATTTTCCGCTTTGTTAAAAAAAAGGAACTTCCTTCTTCATTTTCAGATTTGTTTATTTGGTTACTATAAGTGTATTTTGATAAATTTATCCGTAGTACTTAAAATAGTTGCTATTAAAAGCGATTGGAGCACAAATTTTTTGACGCAGTCTATCTTTCTTTATCTATTTCTTCAGTCTTTTTGACGTCACTGAGTCTTTTAAACCATGCCTTAACGACAGTGATACTGCAGTGATTCATCTTTCCAGTTAGATGCGTCTCCAATGCACAGCTGTCATGGAACTTGTACGATACCATTCGACCATTCCCATTACCTACACAGTTCGGGTGTATGCACTCGCTAAAGCATTTGAATGCAACGATGACATCTTCGGAAATTATCTGTGCTCTGTACGAGTTGATCTGTTAACACAGGGAGACATTTAACGTGTTCTTTTATTTTCATTTTTTTTCAATCACATGAGAATTTCACAATAAAGTAACCGGATTTGACCAGCTAGTGGTCATATCCCGACTCTCAGGAGCTGAAAGGAAGAAATAATCATTACTGAATTTTTGTTTTTCTTTTTATCTATTGACAGTAGGATGATGATCACTGTCTGGTCAAAACCGGTTATGTCATTGTGGAATTCTAATGTGATTCTGTCGTAAAACATAAAATATAAAGGAACCCAATCAGTTAATCGCTTAATCTCCATACAAAGTATGTCTTTTTCCACTGCTATTAACGTGAATGAACACTTACTTCGTTATTTTCAAAGAAATACGGTAAAACTCCATCCAGTTATGACGACAATAATATACTAATTCCATTCACTTAAGTAATGTGTTAGCACCACGGAAGTCAATATGAAAACTACATATTCATCCCAGGAATATTCAGAAGATTATGAAATCGACGTCAACTAATTGGTACGAGGGTTGCGCAGTAAGTAATACACCGCATTTTTTTCAGCTGAAAATAATGCTACGAATGGGAAACGTTACATACAGGGTGTTTCAAAAATGACCGGTATATTTGAAACGGCAATAAAAACTAAACGAGCAGCGATAGAAATACACCGTTTGTTGCAATATGCTTGGGACAACAGTACATTTTCAGGCGGAGAAACTTTCGAAATTACAGTAGTTACAATTTTCAACAACAGATGGCGCTGCAAGTGTTGTGAAAGATATAGAAGACAACGCAGTCTGTGGGTGCGCCATTCTGTACGTCGTCTTTCTGCTGTAAGCGTGTGCTGTTCACAACGTGCAAGTGTGCTGTAGACAACATGGTTTATTCCTTAGAACAGAGGATTTTTCTGGTGTTGGAATTCCACCGCCTAGAACACAGTGTTGTTGCAACAAGACGAAGTTTTCAACGGAGGTTTAATGTAACCAAAGGACCGAAAAGCTATACAATAAAGGATCTGTTTGACAAATGTCAACGGACTGGGAACGTGACGGATGAACGTGCTGGAAAGGTAGGGCGACCGCGTACGGCAACCACAGATGGCAACGCGCAGCTAGTGCAGCAGGTGATCCAACAGCGGCCTCGGGTTTCCGTTCGCCGTGTTGCAGCTGCGGTCCAAATGACGCCAACGTCCACGTATCGTCTCATGCGCCAGAGTTTACACCTCTATCCATACAAAATTCAAACGCGGCAACCCCTCAGCGCCGCTACCATTGCTGCACGAGAGACATTCGCTAACGATATAGTGCACAGGATTGATGACGGCGATATGCATGTGGGCAGCATTTGGTTTACTGACGAAGCTTATTTTTACCTGGACGGCTTCGTCAATAAACTGAACTGGCGCATATGGGGAACCGAAAAGCCCCATGTTGCAGTCCCATCGTCCCTGCATCCTCAAAAAGTACTGGTCTGGGCCGCCATTTCTTCCAAAGGAATCATTGGCCCATTTTTCAGATCCGAAACGATTACTGCATCACGCTATCTGGACATTCTTCGTGAATTTGTGGCGGTACAAACTGCCTTAGACGACACTGCGAACACCTCGTGGTTTATGCAAGATGGTGCCCGGCCACATCGCACGGCCGACGTCTTTAATTTCCTGAATGAATATTTCGATGATCGTGTGATTGCTTTGGGCTATCCGAAACATACAGGAGGCGGCGTGGATTGGCCTCCCTATTCGCCAGACATGAACCCCTGTGACTTCTTTCTGTGGGGACACTTGAAAGACCAGGTGTACCGCCAGAATCCAGAAACAATTGAACAGCTGAAGCAGTACATCTCATCTGCATGTGAAGCCATTCCGCCAGACACGTTGTCAAAGGTTTCGGGTAATTTCATTCAGAGTCTACGCCATATTATTGCTACTCATGGTGGATATGTGGAAAATATCGTACTATAGAGTTTCCCAGACCGCAGCGCCATCTGTTGTTGAAAATTGTAACTACTGTAATTTCGAAAGTCTGTCTGCCTGAAAATGTACTGTTGTCCCAAGCATATTGCAACAAACGGTGTATTTCTATCGCTGCTCATTTAGTTTTTATTGTCGTTTCAAATATACCGGTCATTTTTGAAACACCCTGTATGTATTATTTGAAGTCTCATGAGTGAGCGCGCCAAGTTTCCGTCACTTCCGACAGACAGCGTAGCTGCAGGACAGTTTCAAAGCAACGTGCCGTCACTGAATTTCTGACCGCAGAGAAAGAAACTGAGGGGAATATTCACTAACGCTTGTGCAAAGTTTGTCGGTCACCTATAGTACCATCAGAAGGCGGTTCGCCGGAGCTCCACGATTTACAGCGGTCGGTGAGACCACCCACGGCTGTCACCCCTGGTAGATCTGACCTAGCCCCGTCGGACTTCCACTTGTTTAGGCTATTGGAGGACGGCATTCCTGGAAGACAAAAAAATGGCTCTGAGCACTATGGGGCTTAACTTCTGAGGTCATCAGTCACCTAGAACTTAGAACTACTTAAACCTAACTAACCTAAGGACATCACACACACCCATGCCCGAGGCAGGATTCGAACCTGCGACCGTAGCGGTCGCGCGGTTCCAGACTGTAGCGCCTAGAAACGCTCGGCCACCCCGGCCGGCCCTGGAAGACATTTTGAGGACGATGAGAAGATGATTCACACAGTGAAGCACTGCCACAATGAGAAGGATTGGTACCGACAGGGCGTACACGCCCTTGTTTCGCCCTGGAAGAAAGCCATAGAACGGAATGGAGATTACGTGGAAAAAATAGGGTGTGTAGATAAAACACCATTCTTTCGTGTGTGTAATTCTCATTACGTCCAATAAAGAATAGTTGAAGAAACAATGCGGTGCCTTACTCTCTGGGCAACCCTCGTATTTTGCATCTAACGTCTCGACATCAAAACACAGGATGCGTATAATGTACTGTAGGTTAGATGCCGCAGGCTTTTTGTCTGTCTCAAATAACTAGAATTTAAGTAGTGCTGCATCATGTGATTGTACTTTTCGGTATTCAAGAGTAGCACGCCAGCCTCAATCACTTCCACAGATAGCTTGGGAAATTTTATTATATGAGTTCTGTCAAGACATTATTGTGGGGTGTGTCCACCCTTCTCTTTTATGACGGCTTAAACTCTGATGCGGATATTTTCAATGAGGTGCCTGAATGTTTGCGGAGGAATGGCAGCAAATTGTGGCTCACGACCCGAAACCACAGAAGGTAGTGCTGTTGCACGCTGGGGTCTGGAACAAAATTCGATGTTGGAACTCGTAACAGAGGGACTCTGGGGACGCCAGTTCTTTCCAGAAATGTTATTGTACGCAACCTACTGCCTCATAGATGCTACTTTATGACTAGGTACATTGTCATGGTGAAACAAATAACCATCATCTCCCAACTATTCCTCTATACTATACCGTAAAATTGTGTGAAAAATATCCTTCCACATTCGAAGTTTTCTTAAGCGCAGTAAGGAGGCTAAATAGCCAAACCGCAGACCACCTCCGCCGTAAGTCACTGTTGGCACTAAATAAGATTGCAAGTAACGTACTCTAGGCAGTCCCCAAACCCAAACGCTGTCGTCGCATTGCCGCAGGGCGTAGCGTGATCGTGTAGCACTAACTACAGAAATATGTGGCTTAAAAGCAGCCGCCCGACCATTGTACCTCGTTCTTTTTAAGTCCCTACGCACAGTCATTGTGCTAGCTGGACTGCTGATAGTAATATGGAACTCATGAATGATGTCTTCCGATGATTTCACACGATTTTTTACAACTGTCTTCTGCAATACTCGACAGTTTCACTACGTCAATATATCGCCGTTCCAGAAGAACAATGACATAACTGTCACAATGAATAGTTTACAGGAGAGGCAGAAAACCAAACGACATTTTTTAAAAACTTCATAAAACAACAGTAAAATTATCTATGGAATTGAAAGTTGGCCTAACTGTGACACTAAGTATTCTCTACAAAATACAAAAATTATTTCCTTCAAACGGCATCCAATTCTTCCCCTTGCAACCCTTTAAGTAAATGTGTCATTGTTATTCCGACATCGTTATCGAAATTTAACAAACACGACGAAAGAAGGTGTGTGGAAAAAAGAAATATATCTTTAAACCATAATTTTTTGTTCACTCTTACAGTTTCATTGTTTTATTATCATTTACATTATTTGCATCTTATAACTGACATAAAATAATATACTAAGTGAAATAAAGAACTTCCAAATGACATAAAAGCAACAAATTTCATTTATGTGGGAAGAGAATCATAGAAGGCCTCGTAATATTTAGGAATGATGTTGCTGTTAACCAAATTGTTTAAATCTTGAATTTTGTTTCCTGAGAGGGTTATTTTTGTAGTATAAGCAGATTTCAGATCCAAATTACTCTTATATACATTCCCTGTTAAACGCCTCTTACTCCGTTTGAACTGAACTTGTCGCCACTCGGACTGTTTGTAGCTGTTCTTATACTGAAACACATCACTTCCCTTTTCACATCAAAATAATTTAATTTCGGACACTTTGAAAATACTCCCGTCAACGTCCATGGCCATGTAAAGAGCCAGCTCATCATGCAAAGCTTTAAGGTCACTGAAATCTAAAAAACCCATTTCTCTAAGATGTTGTGGATTTCCCTTCTTTTTTGCTTTTTGGATAACTGATCTGATCGGGTACCGGTAAATAAATTGGGCCTGACTTCTTAGCACTCTCAACAGCTCTCTCATTGATGGGATGCTGTCTCCCTCGTTCTGGGTGTGACCACGAATCAAATACTTGTGAGTAATGGACTGAATATCCAACGTTTGTACTGCATACAAATACGTTAATCATATATCTGAAATTAAAGAGAATGAACATTTTAACCAATGTGATTTCTACTATAGAAACATTTTGTTACATGATTTCTGCGAATCACAGTCTGAGTTTACGGTACTTTCTTGTTCTTCTGTTGCCCTCCACAATTGTCGGAGTAAAATACGACATCCGTCCTAGGAAGGTTCTTGGATAACTCTTCAAGATATTGTAAGACACAAGTTGCTATTTCTACCACGCCTCTGTTTCCAAGGCCCTCAAGCAAAAAAAAAAAAAAAGGGTCCTTTTGTCGTTTCGTTTCCAATCTCAGATCTCAGTGACCTGGAACAAACAACAAAAATAAGTAGAACAGACTTCAAGAGTAATAACAGATAGCGAAAAAAGGTATGTATGGACACTTACTATGAAGTTGTAGCAGTTGAGCCTCGACTTGTAGAAAAAGGCTGATGTTTGTCCCGTTGGTACCGGTAAGACAGCTTGTAAATCATAAACAGTTAGTTGTATCTTCTTATTTTGAGCCAACTCCTTATCCAAGTTTTTTCTATGCGAGTTCTTTTTCTTCCTGATGTTCTTGAAATGCTTCTTTCAGCTTTCCCTTGTCTTCATCTGTAGCGTTTTTGTACGCTTGACATTGGTCGCACTCATCCTTCTTTGGAACAAAAAATCAGATGTTAAATTAGGTACTGAATATATGCACGTAGGCGTCATAATTTGCAGCTGGCAGGTTGGCTGAAGATCGCTCTGAAGAGTAATTTCTGTGCATTTTGCGGTGGATAAGCCACCATCGATGGATACTCTTGTGGTATCACTTCTTACATAGTGACTCTCAAATGGGGAATTGAGTTTATGTGATTCCTAACTGACTCCAATATTTCTGTATCAGTCTTGCGGTGTTCTCCATGTTGTCCCCTTTTGTCCACAGGTGCCATCCCAGTCTCAGTCCTTTTTTACTTCGATAACAGTACGGATTTGCTTTTCGGTTATTCCAAAAGTGTTAATCAGAAATGTTTTGCACACACGAATCTTCTGCTCATCTTCCTTCAAGCAGAAAAGGCTATTCGGCTTTCTAGGTTCTTGGGCAGTAATGCGACGATATTTGAGAACGAGCGTTTCAACGCATGTATTCAGAAAGTCCTGTTGTCTTTGTAACGATTCTAGTGCCCAGCAATTCGTGAACAGCTGACATCTATAGGCTTCAGTCACTTTCTTTGTACAAGAAAGAATACATTTATCAGTACACGGAGGACCCATTTTTCGAGCCTTGACTATTTTACCCGTACGTGATGCACAACTTTACCCACTGTTTCTCAACGTTTTGGCTTTTACTCTGTCGCAGTTGCTAAAATTTCGAATTCTTTTTTTAGGCATTTTAATGGGATATTTTTCCTTATGGACAACTGATTTTTTACTTGAATTAGACGATTCATCGCTGCTTGATGGAATTGTCACTAGAGCCAGAGGACAAATCTGAACTGCTATCGGAAGTGCTCCTCGGCAAAGGGGATGTTACCAGCACCCATTTCAGAACTGATTTTATCGCGTTTGCCCTTTCAACCACATACACATTTGAAGCTTCCGGCAATTGTGTTACCTTGGATTTATGTTTTGATGATGGTACCTGTGGCTCCACCTTGGTCACATGCTTGTCTGTTATTTCACAGCGCGGGCCTGATAGTTGTTGCTCTATACTGCTCACCCGTGCCTGTAGTTCACTTATCATAGAACAGTTTATTTCCTTTGTCCCTTTGTTATCCTCCGCTAGCCCTCGAAGAGCAAGTCGCATAATCTTCTTTGCTCGGTCGCTCATTTTTACCCCTATAAAACGGAAATGAAATTGACCTACATGTATTAAAAAGCCATTTTGTTCACATCAACAATGGCGCGAAGAACAGTTATGACAAAAAGTTATTTAAAAGTTGAGGAAACAATGACGCTATGAACAATTACGACGCAGAAGTTATTCAAACATCGGTAAAACAATGACACAATGTACACTTAACGTCGTTTTTGCACCAAGGATTTTAGTAGAAACGATTCTCAGTCCGCAGTATTCATAACTTGTGTCGTCATTTCACTGGATACGTTAATACACTCACCAAACTGAAACACGCAATTGACAATTACGAAAATGTTCTTCCCAACCCAAGTCACAACAATCGATAGTTCCACAAAGGCGCAACTACCCTCTAGCGGCACCATGTGTTATTACATTTCTGACGATCTTTCACTGCATGCGTTACCTTTTTCTGATATGACTGGTGCAATAATCTGGATTTGGTGAATTTTGCAGTTGTGTCATTGTTCTTCCGGAACAGCGATATCAGGTCTGCCTGGTGCTGATTTAAATACAGTTGTTTCTTCGTGTTTCCATTTCACAATCACGTTATCAGCAATCGAGTGGGGCCGCTTTTGAAGGGTTGAAATGTTGCTGACGGCTTTGTTACTCAGGTGACACCCAGTGACTATAATCCGTTCATCATAAGAATAAACCTGATGTAAACATTGCACTACGTATTCTTCCGCGTTTGCTGGAACCTCATTCGATTTCCGTTTCACGTGGGACTGCAGCCAAGCTGTCTGGAGTACTGTCAAATGCGATAATAAGAGTAAGTTCTGTGCTGTGCGTTAAGTGCACATCGACTGAACGATAATAAGGGACAGCAGCTTTACCGACGCATTTAACTTGGACAGCACTGGCCGGTCAGCTGGTACAGCTAGCCTGCAGTGACGTGGCCAGCTGCAGTTCACACGTAAAAACAGACGAGCAGAGGAGCAATACAGCATCGAATGAGATTTAATTTTTTATCAGAATGAAATAACATACTGCAAATCTCCCACAGTACACTCCTTAGAAAACTAGACGAAAACCGCAACACTTTATCGCTTTTAGCTAACGTACTATTGTAATTAAAAACAAGAATGACGAAAATTCCTGACTTAACCACAGGGTAATTTTTCCGCGCAAGCTGTGTGTAACGTAAGAGAGTATTGAATGATTTCACCGTATAGTTAAATATTGAAGCCACTGCGGGTATTAATTACAGTCATTCGTCTGGTAAGCTCTTAGCTCCTTCCTTATCCGAATCCGAGAAATACATTTCAGTTCTGGAAGAGTAACCTGCTATGTTGATAACGAGTGTTTCAGCAACAGAATCGTCGGGGCCAACCAGGCGCAGCATTTTCTCTACTTCCTTTATGTGGTGTCACCGCCAGACACCACACTTGCTAGGCGGTAGCCTTTAAATCGGCCGCGGTCCATTAGTATACGTCGGACCCGCGTGTCGCCACTGTCAGTGATTGCAGACCGAGCGCCACCACACGGCAGGTCTAGAGAGACGTCCTGGCACTCGCCCCAGTTGTACAGCCGACTTTGCTAGCGATGCTACTCTGACAAATACGCTCTCATTTGCCGAGACGATAGTTAGCATAGCCTTCAGCTACGTCATTTGCTACGACCTAGCAAGGCGCCGTATTCAATTGATATTTATATTGTGAAGCATGTACAGAAAGAGCGATGTTCTACAATTATGGAGTAAAGTTTTACAGCAACTGCGTCCGTTTTTTGTAAGTTCTCATTTCCTTGTAATGTTCCAGACCTCACGCCAGTCTGCGTGTAATTAAACGCGTGCATTTCGGCCTCCTCTAGCAACACGGTGTTGGCTCTTCCGCCAACACAGCACTTTACGACGAACCGTTCTATATTCCGCCAGCTTTCGGCAGTGACGTGCGAAAAACCTGCGTGCGTTAGTTCCAGTACGCCTGGCAGCTTTACAGTCTTGTTACTTCTCGGGCCAAATCCCGCAGCTTGGCTCCAGATCAGTTCTGTTGGGTTCATACTGTAATGGTACAGTAGCAAATGTTAAAATGTAGCATTTGTATGATGTGCTCAACGCTGTGAAAATGACTGTTTTTCATGTTTCTTCGATACTTATCTACTTCTGTGGTGTAAAACGATGGACATAGTCCTAATAAAGAGGATTTGGGTTTCCATTTTTGCCTTAAAAATTTAATTGTTATGTTCTCTTAATTTAAACAACTTTTATGAACTGTCTTTCATAAGATATCGATGATGAAGAATTTGTATTTGAAATGGAAACAGAATTTCACGTGCAATATGTAATTAAAAACAAGTTGAAACATCTCCTTAGAAAAATTAGTGAATTACTGTGCTGATAAACGTCTTACGTTATTTGATTTTCAAACAGCTGAACAGAACTGAACGTACTCAGACATTTCTGTCTTTACTTATTATGATCAACACTAAACTGACACACAATATTTTTAGCGAAACGCAATCTGACTTTCAATAATCCCTAAAAAGAATGGCCGTGACTAACGATCATCTATACCTTTCATGAATTACTTACCTCACAAAAATCTTCGTTACTCGAACTACTGCAATACAGCAAGCGCCAATACCGCCAGCTAAATAAAAGATTCTAACTACTGAAGGCACTAACTACTGATAAGCATACTTAGCAAATGAAAGATTTTGATAGAGAACTCGCCGGCCGGAGTGGCCGTGCGGTTCTAGGCGCTACGGCCTGGAGCCGCGAGACCTCTACGGTCGTAGGTTCGAATCCTGCCTCGGGCATGGATGTGTGTGATGTCCCTAGGTTAGTTAGGTTTACGTAGTTCTAAGTTCTAGGGGACTGATGACCTCAGAAGATGAGTCACATAGTGCTCAGAGCCATTTGAACATTTTTTTTTTTTTTTTATAGAGAGCAAACAATGTATTTACCTTAATAGTGTTCAAAAGTCATAATATATCTATCAGTTCATGACATCCAGTCTTACAAATTTACTCTTTCTGATGGACACACTTCCAGATCATCCGCTCTCAAAACTCCATCTCTCTCCCCACATCCACCACTGTCGGGGCTCACCTCCAACTACGCAACGCTACGCTCTATTCACATCCAACTGCTCAACACTACAATAGCAAAAATTCCCACAATGCAAACCAGCCACAGACTGCACACAGCACAGTCAGTGATTTACATACAGAGCGCTACGTGGCGTTACCAACATAAAAACCTAAACAGCCTACTTACAAAGTAGACGTGCATTATTCATAAAACATGATGATGACTTTTATGATTACGAGATGCAAGTATTTCAAATTCAACGAAAAAAAAATTTGATACTGTTCAGACTTAAACCTCCAGCCAATTGACCGCGTGTAGTTCACATCTTACTGCGCTACCGACTGCGCTCCATGCTCAACTGTGGTACATACAACGCTGGGAAAACTGCAAAGACGATTATCTCCGAAAATTTATGAACAACATTAAGAACAGCCTATTTCTCGGCACTTTTTGACCTTGTTCCACGCGCGTGTTTCACTGCGGAACAGAAAGCAGCCTCAGCGATTTTCACACTGCGCAATAACAGCGCGACAATCAGAGCACTACGCTGCAGAGCCTGTGACTGTACACGATTTTTGAAATAATAGCTACGTAGCTTAAGTGGTATTAAGAAAAATGTTGATGGCTATTAATACATTTGAATACCTTAAAGTTTCATTTAACGTAACTTCGTAATAAGATATCTAGTACATACGTAGGACCTACTTCCAAGAGCGTAAAAACACCAGTGTAAGTGTGCTACGGCTTCTGACGAATCATCTCGTTTGTGTTTCTTTACAACAGGTTTATTCTTACGGTGAACAGATTGTAGTCTGTTTTCGAAGGCTCTGAGCTCACTTGACCGAGACATTTATGGTTATTGCTTTGCTACTGTCAACACAATACTCCCAGCCGCTTTTTATAATGGCGGCTGCGCGCCTTGTGACATCTGGTGGCCAATTCCGCATTACGAAGTATGTTCGGACGCTTTTGAACGGTTAGTGTGTTTCGCACAATCAGTTACAATATTGTGTGCATAGGTCACAAGACGTGCGTGAAGAAGTAATAACTGAAACTTCCTGGCAGATTAAAACTGTTTGCCGGACCGAGACTCGAACTCGGGACCTTTGCCTTTCGCGGGCAAGTGCTTTACCAACTGAGCTACCCAAGCACGACTCACGCCCCGTCCTCACAGCTTTACTTCTGCCAGTATCTCGTCTCCTACCTTCCAAACTTTACATCCCCCAGGCTGTTGCTAAGCCATATCTCCACAATATCCTTTCCTTCAGGAGTGCTAGTTCTGCAAGGTTCGCAGGAGAGCTTCTGTAAAGTTTAGAAGGTAGGAGAAGAGCACTTGCCCGCGAAAGGCAAAGGTCCCGAGTTCGAGTCTCGGTCCGGCACACAGTTTTAATCTGCCAGGAAGTTTCATATCAGCGTACACTCCGTTGCAGAGTGAAAATCTCATTCAAGTAATAACTGCATTTTCACTATCGTCGTAGAAAAATGGCATGAAATTTGGGGTGACTGCCACTGGACAGCAGGAAACCGCTTTCGAAGGAATGAAACAGGAAGAAGGATCAGCTTTAACTGCGCAGTCACTGGCGTCTACACGAAACACCGTGACGTTTTCAGACCGACGCTGAGCCTGATTGCTCTTCTGTCAGGGTACATTCACTTCGTTTAAGTAGCGTTTGTCCAGCTGAACTGCGTTCTCTTCGCGCGAATTTCCGCGAACACAAGGCCCGTTTTCTTCCATTCACCGCCAAGCTTGTCACGTTGCATGCCCCACTATCCTAACCTAGGCGACACCTGTCCGACACCGCCATAAGACTACAATGAGGGCTCCGACTTACCGCCTCGCTTGTACATCTGCATACAATGTGCGCCTAAAAAGTTCAAGGAATGCTCTGATACCTCAATGGCGAACGTGACTGAAAAGATTTACGTAGCTAAGGCCATGACTAGAAGCTACGGAGAGCGTCAAACAATTCAAGACATAGCAGTACTCTCTACTGAACTCACAAGGGACCCGACGCCAATCGTTTGGCAAAAAAAAAAAAAAAAAAAAAAAAAAATTTGGCGTGGGTCGGGCGAACATGGGCCACTTATGTTAGCGAAAGATCCAGGGAGCGGTTGCCGCAGCCCAAAGAGTACGGAATGTTACTGAGAGGGTCGTGGAGTCGAGTCCGTATGCGCAGATGGTTTTGAACTATATTCAGTTATCAAGTTATTTACCTTTCCAATAAAGCAAAATAATGCTCAGTATATTGCGTTATAGTATAGTAGTATGACAGTATAGTGTCAAAATAACTGATGATGGTCGAAGTAGAGAGGATATAAAATGTAGACTGGCAATGGCAAGGAAAGCATTCCTGAAGAAGAGAAATTTCTTAACATCGAGTATAGATTTGAGTGTCAGGAAGTCGTTTCTGAAAGTATTTGTATAGAGTGTAGCCATGTATGGAAGTGAAACATGGACGATAAATAGTTTGGACAAGAAGAGAATAGAAGCATTCGAAATGTGGTGCTACAGAAGAATGCTGAAGATTAGATGGGTAGATCACACAACTAATGTGGAAGTATTGAATAGGATTGGGGAGAAGAGAAGTTTGTGGCACAACTTGACTAGAAGAAGGGATCGGTTGGTAGGACATTTTCTGAGGCATCAAGGGATCACCAATTTAGTATTGGAGGGCAGCGAGGAGGGTAAAAATCGTAGACCAAGAGATGAATACACTAAGCAGATTCAGAAGCATGTAGGTTGCAGTAGGTACTGGGAGATGAAGAAGCTTGCACAGGATAGAGTAGCATGGAGAGCTGCATCAAACCAGTCTCAGGACTGAAGACCACAACAACAACAGCATATTGCGTTTATTATTATTTTCATAAAAGGCGTGAAAAGGTAAGCTTCAAAACTGTTCTTTACTCGTGGAGACAGAAAAAGAAATTACATCCGTAAAAGACCGCATCACAATACGTTCTATTGTACATCACCAGGTACCCTCGCCATATTTGGCGCAATGATGCAGTACGCGTCGTTTGTTAAGAAACTGTGCTATGGGAGAGAAGCGTTTGTGAACCAAATTTGTTTGCTACAGAAATTTTAAAACAACCAAGCAATGTTAAAAATGCCGCGTTAATGAAGCGTGTAAGATGCCAAAATATTACTTGCTTCTCTTGTTTTTACGGCGCCCCAACTCGTGTAAATTATCAACTGTAAAATAATAAAAAAATGTCGAATTTTTATACGAAGTTCTCATGTACATCTTATAATCGCTATCTGGAAATTTGTTTAGAATTTCACATTTTTATTTGTAGTGTAAGTAATGCGCAAACTGAAAAAAAGAACATATCCACATAGGGACACGACTCCACTACCTATTCCGAATGGTTCTGTACTCCTTCCCCTGGTACAATCGCCGCCTGGAAACAACCCCAACATAGAAAATCGCTGATTTCTCGCCCTTCCAGTGCCAAAAATGCTATTTTTGCTAATTGCTTGGCAATCTGGAGCTTCCACTCCCATCACATTTATTAGCGACCAAGACTTGGTAGGAACGACGGTAGGAACGATCCCCTCTTTAGTCGGAAATCGTCACTGAAGGATCGTGCCCTATTGCAACGCACATAAACATAAACTTATATTTGCGAACTGCGGAAAGCGGTGTAGAAGGTCACAAACAATGTTGATGCAAACGTGCAGAACAGAACCTTCCGGCAAGCTGCTTCAGTTCACCTAATTATATTTATGGGCATAATGATGGATGAGCAGTTTACTCATGTTCGGCCGGCTACTGTGGCCGAGCGGTTCTAGGCGCTTCAGTCCGGAATCGCGCTGCTGCTACCGTCGCAGGTTCGAATCCTGCCTCGGGCATGTGGTGTCCTTAGGTTAGTTAGGTTTAAGTAGTTCTAAGTCTAGGGGACTGATGACCTCAGATGTTAAGTCCCATAGTGCTTAGAGGCATTTGAACCATTTTAACCTCATATTCGGCTGACCTTTGTTGCGGATATACAATGTGGTGTCAGTCATGGGATACCTCCTAAAATCGTGTCGGATCTCTTTTTGTCTGACGTAGTGCAGCAACTCGACGTGGCATGGGCTCAACAAGTCGTTGGGTCCCCTGCAGAAATAATGAGCCGTGCTGCCTCTAGAGACGAGCGTAATTGCACAAGTGTTGCCGGTGCAGGATTTTGTGCACGAACTGACCTCTTGGTTACGTCCTATAAATGTTCGATGGCATTCATGTTTGGCCATCCGGGTAGCCAAATCATTCGCTTGAATTGTCCAGAATGTTCTCCAAACCAATAGCGAACAGTTGTGGTCTGGTGACATCATCCATAAAATTTCAATTGTTGTTTGGGTCTGCAAATGGTTCTCAAGTAGCCCAACATACCCATTGAGCCATGCTGCAGCTCGCATTGGTGCTGTTGTACTTCCGTCCTCCGTTGGAGGCCAGACAGTATCGTTTAGTTGATATGGTTGCAGTTGTTCGTCTTCTTCTTGTGTTGACTGGCGCCACTTGGTTTCGCAAGCGTTGCCTGTCCACTAGTGCCAGCAGCGGCGTTATCGATATGTAGTAATTGTGGCCCTATGTTTGGGGTAACAGGTTGTTCTTCCGGGTCGTGTGAGTGAGCAGTCGGGTTGGGGACTCCGGAGCAGCCACGAGTGCAGTGCAAGAACACACCGGGACTGCTGGTGGCACGCACGCACTGCCGGATGGAAGGGCCGTGGTCGCGAGGGTACACGACCTAGGCGTCAACCGGATCCAACAAGCCTTGAGTGGATTTTAATCCAGTTAGTGAAACCTCCACCATTATGAGATCTCGCGATTCTCCAGTGACTTGAGTTTGTGTTGCTGCTCGCAGTGTCGCCGAGACGAAGAGCAGCGAGTGGAGTGCCTGGGGAAGGCGGGTCTAGTTAGCTTTCCTCAACTTCTTCTTACTAATTGATGCATTCTATGTGTTACTGGTTGTTAAGTTCAATCAGCGGTATTTCTCCTGCCTCGTGGCCGCTAACGCCTGAGTTACCTGCCCTGGAGGTTAGTGTTTGTAACGGCAGTGTACATTTCCTCGCCTTGCCAAAAAAAAATGGTTCAAATGGCTCTGAGCACTATGGGACTCAACATCTTAGGTCATAAGTCCCCTAGAACTTAGAACTACTTAAACCTAACTAACCTAAGGACATTACACACACCCATGCCCGAGGCAGGATTCGAACCTGCGACCTTAGCAGTCCCGAGGTTCCGGACTGCAGCGCCAAAACCGCTAGACTACCGCGGCCGGCTCCTCGCCTTGCCACTGCTGTCATGTAAGGCGTGTAGTTCTGACAGTTTCCTTGATTTGTAGGTCGGTTGATGTTTCTTCTGCTCTGGTAGTAGTGGTTCCTTTCTCCTTTCTGACTCTCTAAACACAGCATCGTGAGGATGTAGTGCTGACAGCCGGTTCCAGCCTTGGCGTGTTTTTCCATCGCTGCATTGGTTATCGGACGTTAGGTAGCTTCAGCAGATTATCATTTGTCTGTCACTAGTCTGAGTTATCATCTTGTGATGTGAATACAACTCTTGGCTGCCCTTCTCATTGTTTGCGAAAGTATTTGGCTTGATGTACTCAGAGGTATATTCCTGGAGCACCGTCTGTGACTGGCCCTTGTGTTTTATTATTGTGATATTATTTTATTATTGTATTACCAAGTTACCATCATTTGTCTCACCTGTTTGGGGATCAGTTGCTTGTTCTTTTGAATTAACCTTGTTATTATATTTGCTGTTTTATTGTATCTTCTAAATTTTTTCAATATAATTGCCACTCCTGGCGCTACAGCAACTTAAACGGTTGGGCTACCAACTTTATTATCATTTTGTCTCACCTGTTTGGCGATCAGTTGCCTGTCTTTTAAATTAACTTTTGCTACTGCATTGCTGTTTGACAGTAGGTTTGTTAAATATTTTAATAGTTGTCATTTTAGGCGTTTAAGGCGTTCAGCCGTGAAACAATTCTTAATTTATTGCCAGAATGCCTATCAGCCATGAAATAATTCTTAATTTATTGCCATTAAGGCCTTCAGCCGTCAGCATGGTTACTTGTTTTAAAATCCTAATTTGGTAATTGCATTTTAGCAGTGAGCTTTAAGAGTTTCGGTGATTTGTCTTTTATATTTCAATAACTGTAATTGTAAGCTACAACAAGTTTAAACAATTTTTAATTTATGCCCATTAAGGCTTTCAGCCGTGAAACAATTCTTAAATTATTTCCATTATTTTTATTTGTTGTTGATTTTAAATAAATTGCGTGTGGTAAAAAGGGCCAACCAATAGTAACTGATTACAGTCCCGTCCACAATCGTAACCGAATCCTGCCTTCCTTGACTATCAGGTTTCACCCATTTCCAGTGAATGATCGGTCCAGTTGGACCAGAGGACCCAGCCCATTCCATGTAAACTCAGCCCACACCATTATGGAGCCACCACCAGCTTTCAGAGTGCCTTGTTGGCAACTTGGGTCTGTGGCTTCGATGCATCTGCGCCACTCTCGAAATCTATCATCAGCTCTTGTTGTTGTTGTTGTTGTGGTCTTCAGTCCTGAGACTGGTTTGATGCAGCTCTCCATGCTACTCTATCCTGTGCAAGCTTCTTCATCTCCCAGTACCTACTGCAACCTACATCCTTCTGAATCTGCTTAGTGTATTCATCTCTTGGTCTCCCTCTACGATTTTTACCCTCAACGCTACCTTCCAATGCTAAATTTGTGACCCCTTGATGCCTCAAAACATGTCCTACCAACCGATCCCTTCTTCTAGTCACGTTGTGCCACAAACTTCTCTTCTCCCCAATCCTATTCAATACCTCCTCATTAGTTACGTGATCTACCCACCTTATCTTCAGCATTCTTCTGTAGCACCACATTTCGAAAGCTTCTATTCTCTTCTTGTCCATACTAGTTATCGTCCATGTTTCACTTCCATACATGGCTACACTCCATACAAATACTTTCAGAAACGACTTCCTGACACTTAAATCTATACTCGATGTTAACAAATTTCTCTTCTTCAGAAACGATTTCCTTGCCATTGCCAGTCAACATTTTATATCCTCTCTACTTCGACCATCATCAGTTATTTTACTCCCTAAATAGCAAAACTCCTTTACTACTTTAAGTGTCTCATTTCCTAATCTAATTCCCTCAGCATCACCGGATTTAATTTGACTACATTCCATTATCCTCGTTTTGCTTTTGTTGATGTTCATCTTATATCCTCCTTTCAAGACACCGTCCATTCCGTTCAACTGCTCTTCCAAGTCCTTTGCTGTCTCTAACAGAATTACAATGTCATCGGCGAACCTCAAAGTTTTTACTTCTTTTCCATGAATTTTAATACCTACTCCGAATTTTTCTTTTGTTTCCTTTACTGCTTACTCAATATACAGATTGAATAACATTGGGGAGAGGCTACAACCCTGTCTCACTCCCTTCCAAACCACTGCTTCCCTTTCATGCCCATCGACTCTTAAAACTGCCATCTGGTTTCTGTACAAATTGTAAATAGCCTTTCGCTCCCTGTATTTTACCCCTGCCTCCTTTAGAATTTGAAAGAGAGTATTCCAGTCAACAATGTCAAAAGCTTTCTCTAAGTCCACAAATGCTAGAAACGTAGGTTTGCCTTTTCTTAATCTTTCTTCTAAGATAAGTCGTAAGGTTAGTATTGCCTCAAGTGTTCCAACATTTCTACGGAATCCAAACTGATCTTCCCCGAGGTCCCCTTCTACCAGTTTTTCCATTCGTCTGTAAAGAATTCGCGTTAGTATTTTGCAGCTGTGACTTATTAAACTGATAGTTCGGTAATTTTCACATCTGTCAACACCTGCTTTCTTTGGGATTGGAATAATCAGCTCTTACCAACTGAAATCAGGACTCATCTCACCAGCCACGATTTTCCAGTCGTCTAGAGTCCAACCTATACGGTCACGAGCCGAAGAAGAGACACTGCAGGCGATGCCGTGCTGTTAGCAAGGGCACTCGCCTGGGTCGTCTCCTGCCATAGCCCATTAACGCCAGATTTCGCCGCCCTGTTGTAACGGATGTGCTCGTCGTAGGTCCCACAATGATTTCTGCGGTTATTTGAGACAGTGTTGCTTGTCTGTTAGCATTGACAGTTCTACGCAAGTGCAGCTGCTCTCGGTCGTTAAGTGAGGGCCGGCAGTCACTACTTCATCTGTGGTAAGAGACAACGCTTGAAAGTTGGTATTCTCGGCCAGCTCTTCACACTGTGGATATCGGAATATTGAATGCCCTAACGATGTCCCATGCCGTCTACCTCCTGTAAGTAGGCTGTTTAGGTTTTTTTTATTGGTAACGCCACCTCTGTATGAAAATCACTGGCTGTGCTGTGTGCAGTCTGTGGCTGCTTTGCATTGTTGTAATACTCGCCATTGTAGTGTTAGGCAGCTGGCTGTGAACAGCGCGTAGCGTTGCGCAGTTGGTGAGCCGCCAGCAGTGGTGGATGTGGGGAGAGAGATGGCGGAGTTTGGAAATTTGTAAGATATACAATGATCTGTTATGTATATTATGAGTTTTCAACATTATTAAGGTAAATATATTGTTTGTTCTCTATTAAAATCTTTCATTTGCTAACTATGCCTATCAGTAGTTAGTGCCTTCAGTAGTTTGAATCTTTTATTTAGCTGCCAGTAGTGGCGCTCGCTGTATTGCAGTAGTTCGAGTAACGAAGATTTTTGTGAGGTAAGTGATTTGTGAAAGGTATAGTTTAATGTTAGTCAGGGCCATTCTTTTGTAGGGAATTTTGAAAGTCAGATTGCGTTGCGCTAAAAATATTGTGTGTCAGTTTAAGCCCAGTCACGTGTATAATTGTTCAAAGGGGACGTTTCACTCCCACTACCATTCCGCGGTCAGTGCCAATTAGTTCTCGTCGTGTGGCCACTATCACTCCAGAAACCTTTTAACGAGAATCACCTGAGTACAAATGACAGCTCCGCCATTGCACTGTCCCTTTATACCCTGCCCTGTATACTCGATAATCTCCGCCATCTGTATATGTGCATGTCACTACACCATGACCTTTGTCACCTCAGTGTTTGTCGGTTCCTGCACTGCTGTGCTTCACGATGGAGCTGTGGCTTCGAAACCATTGAAAGTAGTAAACAAGCAATGAAACTCAGTAGATAAGCAAATAAAGTGAAGGAATAGTATTTATTTTCAGCTGAGACGAATTAATATGGAGTTCTCCTCCTTTCAGTCCTTGAGCTCATTGAAATGGCGGGACGTATCAGTGAATGTCACTCTGTCATAAACACGTAACTGAGTGCCGACGAGGCAATATAATAGCCTTTGATACAATATATACCACTACAAATATTTTGTGAATAGCTGACGGACTTTCGAAAGTAAAATAAGAGACAAGCCTTACTCATTTATATGTTGAAAGGGAGGCATCATACGATCGCTTTAAATACTTCCTCGAGGTGCGCTACAGGAGCAGTTTTAATCATGCTTTAGTATTGTCAGCAGCGTGTACAAAGGATGCTTGCGATGGGGCACGTCGCCAAGCCGACCGGTGGCGAACGTGGCGGGCATTGTATTCCAGGTGGTGGCAAAGCAAAACGGCGTGTGCGGCTCGCGCGGATGACGTCAGAGGCGATTTCTGCATTGTGAACGACACGACACGAATGTAACGTCGACATTTATTAGTCCTAGCCCCACTGTTGTTACTGATACATGTAAACGAGTTTCCCTCTAATGTATCTGCGGATGACACTAGTATTGTAACTTGTCTTGGCAGAAGAGTCAACACCGTGTTACTAGTGGAGGCCGAAATGCACGCGTTTTAGCTCACGCAGGCTGGCGTGAGGAGGGAAGGACTATACTGACGTGTGGTCTGGAACATGACAAGGAATTAGAGTTCGGAAAGCGGACGTAGCTAGTTTGATACTTAACTTTAATCCATTAATGATGAACGTCGCTCTTGACGGTACATGATTCACAATTTTATCTGTTCAGAATACATAGTAACTGAATATGGCGCCTTGCTATGTCGTAGCAAATGACGTAGCTGAAGGGTATGCTAAACTGTCGTCTCTGCAAATGAGATCGTATGTAGACACTGAACCATCGCTAGCAAAGTCGGCTGTACAACTGGGGCGAGTGCTAGGGAGTCTCTCTAGACTAGACCTGCCGTGTGGCGGCGCTCGGTCTGCAATCACTGATAGTGGCGACACGCGGGTCCGACGTACACTAACGGACCGCGGCCGATTTAAAGGCTAACACCTATCAAGTGTGTCTGGCGGTGACACCACAGTAACCATACAAATATATAGCAGCAGAAGAAATGGTAATTAATGTTACTGAATGATTTTCTGTAAATGGTCTCCTTCTAAATTTCAGAAAGACATAACTAATTCAGTTCTGCACGTCAAGAGGTACTACGACGACGACAAATGTAGAACACGGAGAGAAAATGACAGCGAGTAAGGAAAATATTTAGGTGTCGATACTGATGAGAGTTTAAACTTGCAAACTCATATTTTTGAACAACTGAAAGAACTCAGTTCAGCCACATTTGCATTTCGAATCATTGTACCTCTTGAGGAGCGACGGCTCAGTAAGTTAACATATTCTGAGTACCTTCATTAAATAGTTGCATATGGAGTAATTATCAAGTTTATATCATCTTCACGTAAGAAAGTTTTAATGGGTCAAAAGCATGCTGTAAGAATAGTACGCTGTACTCACCCACGATCATGTACAAAATCCTCTACAAAAGGAAGAAAACCGTGCGTAATTATAATTCCAGAAGAAGAGGTGACATTCATTGTTCCATATTGTTGTCTTCAGCACAAACAGGGGTGCACAATTATATAAAATGTCTGACAGACAGTGAAGCTAAATTTGAAAACAAATTGAAAATACTTTTGTTTGACAACTTCATCTATTCAGTCGTGGAATATCTAGGTCAGCATGTACATATGAGTGTAAAGTAATTTGTTCCACGTCATTACGATTTGTCGTACAAATAATCCACGTAAGGCAAAGCTATCTGCGAGTGGTGCAGGCATTAAGTAGCAGGTGCAATGCTTTATGGGCTAGTTTTCACACTTCTGCAAAATTGTGAAGGCTTGTTTACCCTTCAGACGTTCAGAATAATGCCAGCATCAACAAAGAGACAATACCTAGGAAAGAAAGGAGCAATTATGATACAAGCACGTAAGTCTTAAAAGTTTCTTCTTGTTTTTAGTTAGTGAGAAAAATCACAATTACATTAAAAATGCGTGTTCTGTATGATCATTTAGATATACACTTTTTTGTCTGTTAACGGCAGCGTAAGGCAGCTATATGATCATTGCTTGTATTTTAGGCCTCGTGGCATTTCATTAAGTTTGCTGCCAAATAAAAAAAAAAACTGATGAGTTAGTCTCTCATTGTCAAAGGGCTATATGACGCATTCTTCTCATTCTCACGAAATTCTGAAAACTTCTCGTGTGATCTGCGGATATTTTACAAATTGTATCTTTAAAAAAATGTGCAAACAGCAAGAATGACAACCATCTTCCTGAAATGTTTTGTCTGATTAGATCACTCAAAACAAGAGAAGACATGTACGTTCCTCGCGAGTTATTAGAGGATAGTGAAACAGTTATACGGCTTTTTCTGCCAAATCCAGAGACTGATTATGAAATTTTTCTTAATTTTTTTTTTTTTTTGCAGATACTATGTATCCAAAATATTTCACTGCATTTTTCCTGCGCCTTTTCCTTTTCGTAATGAAGCTCAGAAAACAACTTATTTCTACACTGTCATTCAGGCCTTCAACGGCACACAATACTGTAGCACAATCTTGAAACTGAACTACATGACAATTACTTGTTTTCTTGCCGCGCTATAGGAGAACACAATCATTTTAAGTAATGCGTATCGGAGGGGGGGGGGGGGGGGGGCTTACATGCAACGCGTACCAGTAAATGCTGAAAACTAGAACGTGGCGACTATGTTGGAATACAGGATTCTGCTATAAAACCGCGATTCTATCAAACTCTCTAGAGCAGAAGAAGTCTTCATTGCTAAATACGGCAATACGTTCAAATTTTGCAGACATTCGCTGTCTCTGTCGCAAGCTGTGGGAAATCTTTATTCGAAGCTTACAGTTACGTATCTCTGGGCACCATCTATGGGACAAAGTAGGCTGAATGAAGCCTGCTTAGTATTTAAAACAATGAAAAAATGTAGTTTTTACGGAGCGACTGAACAGTTTTCAGCAGCGAAAAGACTAAAAGTATGTTTTTTGTTAAGTCGACCAACTGTGTGTTTAAGCTTTAATAATCTTTATTTTGATGTCCTTAAATCCAAGATAGTTTACCCTTTCAAAAATGGTTCAATTGTCTCTGAGCACTATGGGACTTAACATCTGAGGTCATCAGTCCCCTAGACTTAGAACTACTTAAACCTAACTAACCTAAGGACATCACACACATCCATGCCCGAGGCAGGATTCGAACCTGCGACTGCAGAAGCAGCGGGATTCCGGACTGTAGCACCTAGAACCGCTCGGCCACAGCGGCCGGCTATTCCCCTTCACTACGGCAAAATCGCTAGCACGAAAATAATGAAGAGCTTTTCAGTTAAAAACAACTACCACTACATTGAATTTCAGAAAAGTAAAAGGAGTATAATTCTGGTTACAGTTTTAATTGTTGCTCCAAATGTAAACTTGCTCTCGCTTAAAATACTGCTTTTGCCTCATTCAGACACTTAAATATAGCAAACTAGGATAAGGGATTGCGTATGGATTAAATTAGGCACGACCGGTTAGCCGCGCGGTCTAACGCATAGCTTTCCGGATTGGAAAGGAGCGCCTGGTCCCCGGCACGAATGCGCCCGGCGGACTTGTGTCGAAGTACGGTGAGCCGGCCAGTCTGTGGATGGTTTTTAGGCGGTTTTCCATCTGCCTCGGCGAATGACGGCTGGTTCCCATTATTCCGCCTCAGCTACACTATGTCGGCTATTGCTGCGCAAACAAGTTCTCCACGTTCGCGTACACCACCATTACTCTACCACGCAAACGTAGGGGTTACACTCATCTGGAGTGAGACGTTCCCTGGGGAGGGCGGAGGGGGGAGTGGGGGAGGGGGGGGGGGGAGTCCACCGGGGGCCGAACCGCACAATAACCCTGAAAGAGTTGTTCGGTGTGGGGCAGCGGAGGGGTGAAGTGGACTGCGGTAGTCGTCGTGGGGTTGTGGAACACTGCGGCTGCGACGGGGACGGAGCCTCTCCGTCGTTTCTAGGCCCCTGGTTAACATAGAATACAATGGATTAAATTAAAAAAGTGGGGGAGGTCGGCAGTGGGGAAGTGCACATTGCCAAAGTATGCTCAGCTGACGGTAGAGCCATAGCTTCTTATGCTGAAGGCCTCCATGTTTTCAGCCTAATCAAGTACTATTCATTGACCCCCTGATTGAAATCAGAAAAGTAGTGGATGACTTGTCATTAACAACAAAAGGAGAAAGAATTTGCAAATTGCTTTCTCCTTGATCTCAGTTCAACTAAGCAGCTTTTTTGTAACTTAGGTAGCACAGCATCATTAGGTACGTAGCCACATAGAAAACTGTTAGCATAGCGTTTATATTTAAATCTGTTATGAGTTACTAGATTCGTCCCGTAATTATTTTAGTGTGTAAGTCAAATATTCCTAAATGTGTTGATGACGTCTGTTACTCATTGCTCTCTTTTGAACGTGCGTTGTTCCGTGTAACACTTCACATTTTGGACGCGCTTCAAAACGCAGAAACACAGTTTTGGGCAAGTGAGGGATCGCAATGTTCTACTATTTTGCCTACGTGGTATTATTCATATGTATCGAACCCTAGTATGCAGAGACTCTAACGGAAAAGTATTCTTTCTAATGGGATTCTCTAGCTCGTGATATCAGACGTACTGTGAACTCATGTAAAAGATCGCAGACGCATTTCCGCGAAAATAGTAAAATATTGTGCTGAATTTGAGGTGACGCCCTGCCGAAATAGCGATGTTTAATCTTCAGAGCTGTGTAACGGGCTAGAAAGGCGTTACGACTGTAGACATACGTATCCCACTCACATTTTACAGAAAACATTTTATTCCAAGCACTGGTTCAGGTTATACGCGCTGGTTAAGAAAAGTACATCCTTTTCTTTATAAAATCCACATTTGAGTATCTCATTATACACAAATGCTAAAAGTGTTCACCAAACGGGAACACAAAAATTCGTTTGTGTAATACTATTCTTCGAAAATCTTGTATAAATATACTGACTCATTTGTGAAATACATTTTAGCGCTTTCCACGTCATGGCACAACCTGTATAGTGCTAATGAGTCGTAGCGACTTACATTTAAACCTATATAACAACCTTTGCCAAGATCTACTGTTGACTTTCTTCCTATTGTGCTACCGAAGAAAGCTGCAACTAAAATGGGTAGATCGAAGTGTGACATAGTACTGCGAATCGAACAGCGGAGAAAAGGAAGGTGAGGCAAAACTGTTTTCGGATTGATTGATTGAGTTCATCAGGAAATAGACAATTTGGTTATGTAAGGATGTGTGAAAGTGAAAACTGGAAACTACAGGGGCTCTGTTATGCAGATTCAAGTGGATGTAGCCTGCAACATTTATGCAGAAGTGACGAGGTCTGCGCAGGGTAGACGAGCGTAGAGAGTTACCAACCACTATTATGGACGAAGACAACAACAACAACAATAATGACAACAACTACAACAACAACAGCAGCTACTACTGCTACTACTACTACTACTACTACTATCCGATACCCACAAAAGTGGATACACTGTCAACGGGATACAACTGCTCCCCAGGTTGTTAAAATACTATGTCGTTAAAACAAACATGTTAAGCAGATGATATTATTAAAAACGAATTTTTTAAATGTTGTGATGACTATTCTGCAGATGATCGTTGAGGCGTCCATAATGATATGTTTGATGATAAAGTTGGTACTTCCCCGATAGCTGAGTGGTCAGCGTGCCGGATTGCCGTCCTACGGTTCGGGTTCGATTCCCGGTTGGGTCGGAGATTTTCTCCGCTCAGGGACTGGGTGCTGTGTTGTCTTCATCATCATTTCATCTCTATCCGGCACGCAGGTCGCCCAATGTGGCGTCGAATGTAGTAAGACCTGCACCAAGGCGGCCGGACCTGCCCCGCAAGGGGCCTCCCGGTCAATGAGGCCAAACGCTCATATCCATTTCTATGTTGGTACGTCTGAATAAGGGCTGGAGAACAATGCCTGAATGCTTGATGATCGTTTCTGGGTAGAGATGTTATTGAAATTTAATGAAAAATTGAGTTGGGACAGGGCTGAGGAGCTGATGCAGGTGGCATGAGAAGTATAAGAGGTTTTGTTTCAAAGGTTGGGGTAATAGAACAGCAACTGGTTGTTCTTGTGAAGGGGTCTGGTTTGTTAGCTGCACTGTTCGCTGCTGAGATAATGTGTGCGACAGGAGTGCAGCTACGACTCAGATCTGTAATGTGACATAATCTACAACAGGATGGTATTTGTCAATTAAAAAACATTTTATTAAATCAAAAAATGGTTCAAATGGCTCTGAGCACTATGGGACTTAACATCTGAGGTCATCAGTCCCCTAGAACTTAGAACTACGTAAACCGAACTAACCTAAGGACATCACACACATCCATGCCCGAGGCAGGATTCGAACCTGCGACCGTAGCAGTCGCGCGGTTCCGGACTGAAGCGCCTAGAATCGCTCGGCCACCGCGGCCGGCTTTTATTAAATCGATTACGTAGTGACCTACATGAGGAGAAGGAGGGGCGTGTTTACAGCTGCCCCTACTGATAAGTTTTATGCAACCTGCAATGGCTCCAGAAACCACATACAAGATTTTCATATTCCTTTGCTCGCTACACGCGTACTATTGGTCCTACAGAAAGGAAGTATACTGAACATTTCTGTAGGAAATTTAATGTAGTTAAATTTTGTACTGGGATAGGTTTCCGGTGGAGGCCACGGTTTTCCAGTTACTGAACAGAAACGGGTTCGAAGGTCACTTTTGTGTTTCTCTTGAATAATTCAAAAGTCACGTCTCTAGCGAAAACGTATACCAGTATAAAATTTAATTACATTAAATTTCCTACAAAAAGGTCCTGTTAATTTTGCTTTAGGACTAATAGCTTGCGCATAGTGAGCGAGAGAATATGAAAATCGTGTGCAAGGTGTTTGACGGCGTTGCGGATTGCGTGAAACTCATGGCTAGGAGCATCTGATCGCCTTGCATACCGTCATGGGTTCAGCGTCTCGAAAAGATACGGTGCAGATCTCAGCGATCACGTGGAGCGCGTTCGATGGCGCCAGTGTGCTGGCGAGCACAGAGGTGAAGGTGGTTCACTCCGACCGCAAAGGCCGCGCGCTGCAGCGCCTGACAGCTGGGATGACGACACAACACGACACGCCGGCCCGTGGCCCCCGCTGACTCACAAACAGCCCGCTCTCTCCGTGTCGCAGAAACGCCACCTGTCACCAGCGGGCGGGGCTCATGTCAACATGCCTTACGCAACACTCACACAGCAGAAACAGAAACAGCCGCACAGAAACGGAAGGAACGCAAATGGGAAAAATCCAGACAATCGGTGTAAACTGCTGTTTTCTTTAAGTTTCTACATGATTACTAGTCTACTTCGAGCCTTCTCATCTTCTGTTACTACTGGTACATCTTTGTTTTTTTCTTCCGGGCCGCTGTTGCACATTGAATTTCTGACAGAAAATACACGATGTTTTACTATCCTGAAAGAGATTTTCACTCTGCAGCGCAGTGTGCCCTGATATGAAACTTCCTGGCTGATTAAAACTGTGTGCAGGACCGAGACACCAAGTCGGGACCTCTGCTTTTCGCGGTCAAGTGCTCTACCATCTGAGCTGCCGGCCGGTGTGGCCGACCGCTACGGTCGCAGGTTCGAATCCTGCCTCGGGCATGGATGTGTGTGATGTCCTTATATTAGTTAGGTTTAAGTAGTTCTAAGTTCTAGGGGACTGATGACCTCAGCTGTTAAGTCGCATAGTGCTGAGAGCCATTCGAGCCATTCTGAATCATCTGAGCTACCCAAGCCTGACTCACGATCTGTTCTCACAACTTCATTTCTCCCAGTACCTCGTCTCCTACCTACCAAACTTGACAAAAGCTCTACAGCGAACATTGCAGAGCTAGCACTCCTGGAAGAAAGGCTATCGTGGAGACATGGCTTAGCCACAGCCTACGGAATGTTTCCAGATTAAAATTTTCACTCTGCAGCGGAATGTGCGCTGATATGAAACATCGTGGCACATTAAAACTGTGTGCCGGACCGGTCCGGCACACAGTTTTAATCAGCCAGGAAGTTTTACTATCCTGCTCAGACGCTACTGTTATTAAGAGAGATGGATGTAAGAATATTCTAATCGTCCACTGAAGAAATCTCCAAATTTGGCGCCAAGAATACGATCGAAACCACAGCACCTCTTCCTGGGCGGTGCAACGCTAGTGAGATTTCGGCCACTTACGGTCGTTTCACGGCCTCTCCATATGACACCGCCTGCTATCGTCCACCGAAATCTATGAGAATACGCAGTCGTCGCAACCATCGCTCTTCTCTTCCTAATTATGAGCCTCATTTGCAGATTTGAGCCTCGTTTTGCCTGAGGTGTCTCCAGTTATGACAACAAATTAAACGATTGTTGTTGTTGTTGTTGTTGTTGTGGTCTTCAGTCCTCAGACTGGTTTGATGCAGCTCTCCATGCTACTCTATCCTGTGCAAGCTTCTTCATCTCCCAGTACCTACTGCAACCTACATCCTTCTGAATCTGCTTAGTGTATTGATCTCTTGCTCTCCCTCTACGATTTTTACCCTCCACGCTACTTTCCAATGCTAAATTTGTGATTCCTTGATGCCTCAAAACATGTCCTACCAACCGATCCCTTCTTCTAGTCAAGTTGTGCCACAAACTTCTCTTCTCCCCAATCCTATTCAATACCTCCTCATTAGTTACGTGATCTACCCACCTTATCTTCAGCATTCTTCTGTAGCACAACATTTCGAAAGCTTCTATTCTCTTCTTGTCCAAACTATTTATCGTCCATGTTTCACTTCCATACATGGCTACACTCCATACAAATACTTTCAGAAACGACTTCCTGACACTTAAATCTATACTCGATGTTAACAAATTTCTCTTCTTCAGAAACGATTTCCTTGCCATTGCCAGTCTACATCTTATATCCTCTCTACTTCGACCATCATCAGTTATTTTACTCCCTAAATAGCAAAACTCCTTTACTACTTTAAGTGTCTCATTTCCTAATCTAATTCCCTCAGCATCACCCGATTTAATTTGACTACATTCCATTATCCTCGTTTTGCTTTTGTTGATGTTCATCTTATATCCTCCTTTCAAGACACTGTCCATTCCGTTCAACTGCTCTTCCAAGTCCTTTGCTGTCTCTGACAGAATTACAATGTCATCGGCGAACCTCAAAGTTTTTACTTCTTCTCCATGAATTTTAATACCTACTCCGAATTTTTCTTTTGTTTCCTTTACTGCTTGCTCAATATACAGATTGAATAACATCGGGGAGAGGCTACAACCCTGTCTCACTCCCTTCCCAACCACTGCTTCCCTTTCATGTCCTTCAGCTCTTATAACTGCCATCTGGTTTCTGTACAAATTGTAAATAGCCTTTCTCTCCTTGTATTTTACCCCTGCCACCTTCAGAATTTGAAAGAGAGTGTTGTACACAAATGTAGACGAACGTATGTTAGTAGAAGAAAACTAAAAATGGTTCAAATGGCTCTAAGCACTATGAGACTTACCATGTGGGGTCATCATCCCCTAGACTTAGAACTACTTAAACCTACCGAACCTAAGGACATCACACAGATCCATGCCCGAGGCAGGATTCGAACCTGTGACCGTCGCAGCAGCAGTTTCGGACTGAAGCGCCTAAAACCGCTCGGCCACAATGGCCGGCCACTGCCGATCGCAGCGCCGTATTCTGCCTGTTTACATATCTCTGTATTTAAATACGGATACCTATACCAGTTTCTTTGGCTCTTCACTTATATATGAGGCACAGTCACACTAGGAGCACTCGCATACTGTTGCAAATAGCAACTGATTTACTGTAAGTCTTTCTGTAAATTTATTTATTGGAATATAGCGATGAAAAAAAATAAAATATTGCAGTAGGAAGCGTCAAATTGAAAATTAATGAAAAGTCACATGTCTAGACCGAGTAATTGTCCAATCGAAGATCCAGTTTATCGATTGTAACGTAGCTTGTAGTACTGGTTGAGACTGTCGTTTCCCTCGACTTCAGGAAGCCACTTAACGCATTTACACACTCTCGTTCAGAGAACAGAGTACCATCTTGTTAGCCCGCCTGGCTAGCTGCACGGTCTAACGCGCTTCTTCCCGAACGTGAAGGCGTGCCGGTCCCCGGTAGGAATCCGCCCGGCGCATTAAGCGGATATTACACGACGATTCGCCTCGAACGGTAGTGGTCTAGCGCGACAGCGATCTAGAGGTAGAACGGCTGAAACTACGAAAATTATCACATTATCCGCGTGCCGGCCGCGGTGGTCTAGCGGTTGAGCCGGCACGGTAGCTCAGCGTGTTCGGTCAGAGGGTTAACAGCCCTCTGTAATAAAAAAAACTGAGCTAATCGATCAACAACGAACTTAAACGGATGTCTTACGACGTCCGCCCCGAACAGATGCAACGAACAAAAGTGAACAAAATGAGATAAAAAAAAAGCGGTTCTAGGCGCGCAGTCCGGAACCGCGCGACTGCTACGGTCGCAGGTTCGAATCCTGCCTCGGGCATTGATGTGTGTGATGTCCTTAGGTTAGTTAGGTTTAAGTAGTTCTAAGTTCTGGGGGACAGATGACCACAGATGTTAAGTCCCATAGTGCTCAGAGACATTTGAACCACATTATCCGCGTGCCAGAATAGAGAGCAGTTCCAAACTGCCGTCAATCCACGCATGAGCAGTAGGCAGAGATAACTCGTGCATGTGCAGAAGGAGCTACCACAGTGCTTTCTGCTTATTATATGCTTATTTTTAGGCGGCTAGTGGCTAATTTCAGATTTTCGTGTTGGAAATTTGTTTTCAGTAAGTAGGTTTCATAAATTCAGAAAAAGCCCTTATCTTGCAGTAGACTCCCTTTATACTAGCTGTTTGTGAAAGCATTTTTTCCTGTTGATTGCTTCGTATTCTAGAAATGAGATGGAGCAAAGAGGCGTTAAGCGTTTTAATTCAGGCATAAAGTGAGGAAAGATGTATGTACGACCTGCTGTAACGTAATAAGGTACGTCGGCAATTGTTTCTTTCTGAGTAATATGCATATAATTTTATACGGCGATTTTCAACTTGTATCGTAATGCCTTTGTTTACAAAAGTTCATTTTTGACTTGATTGCATCTCTTGCTTTATTTCAGCATGCCAGAAAACAGAAACTGGCAACGATAGGGCAGAAAGTCCGTGCATTTTGGCCAAGAAGAGGACTTCAAAATTCTGACAAGGGAACCTCCCCATCGCACCCCCCTCAGATTTAGTTATATGTTGGCACAATGGATAGGCCTTGAAAAACTGAACACAGATCAATCGAGAAAACAGGAAGAAGTTGCGTGGAACTGTGAAAAAAATAATCAAAATATAAAAACTGAGTAGTCCATGCGCAAGATAATCAACATCGAGGCTATTGTGAACTCAGGAGCGCCGTGGTCCCGTGGTTAGCGTGAGCACCTGCCGAACCGGAGACCCTCGGTTCAAGTCTCCCTCGTGTGAAAAGTTTATTTTTTTATTTTCAGACAATTATTATTTGTCCGTCCGTCCGTCCGATGCGAGGTAACTGCGCCGTAGTATGGGGACGTTGTATGAAAACGTTAAAAACATATCTTTTGACAGAGCACAGGGAAAACTGTGCGACTGTGAAACTGTGGCATTCATTTATTGCAGTTTATGTGACAAACCCTTATGTTTTCATCACTTTTTTGGGAGTGATTATCACATTAACAAGAAAACCTAAATCGCGCTAGGTAGAAGAATCTTTTTACCCATTCGCCAAGTGTACAAGTTAGGAGGGTCGACAACATATTCCTGTCATGTGACGCACATGCCGTGACCAGTGTCGTATAGAATATATCAGACGTGTTTTCCTTTGGAGGAATCGTTTGACCTATGACCTTGCGATCAAATGTTTTCAGTTCGCATTGGAGAGGCACGTCCTTTCGTCTACTAATCGCACGGTTTTGCGGTGCGGTTGCAAAACACAGACACAAAACTTATTACAGTGGACAGAGACATCAATGAACGAACGGACAGATCATAACTTTGCGAAAATAAAGAAGGTAAAATTTTCACTCGATGGAAGACTTAAACCTAGGAACTGTCGTCCCGCAGCTGCTCACGCTAACCACGGGACCACGGCGCTCCTCGGCTTAAGATCTCCTTGATGTTGCCTATCTTGCACATAGACTACTCAGTTAATATATTTTGCTTATTTTTTTCATAGTTCCACACAACTTCTTCCTGTTTTCTCGATTGATCTGTGTTCAGTTTTTCAAGGCCTATCCACTGTGTTAACTTATAACTAAATCTGAGGGGGGTGCGATGGGGAGGTTCCCTTGTGAGTAGCACATATACAGGGTGAGTCACCTAACATTACCGCTGGATATATTTCGTAAACCACATCAAATACTGACGAATCGATTCCACAGACCGAACGTGAGGAGAGGGGCTAGTGTAATTGGTTAATACAAACCATAAAAAATACACGGAAGTATGTTTCTTAACACAAACCTACGTTTTTTTAAATGGAACCCCGTTAGTTTTGTTAGCACATCTGAACATAAAAATAAATACGTAATCAGTGCCGTTTGTTGCATTCTAAAATGTTAATTACATCCGGAAATATTGTAACCTAAAGTTGACGCTTGAGTACCACTCCTCCGCTATTCGATCGTGTGTATCGGAGAGCACCGAATTACGTAGGAATCCAAAGGGAACGGTGATGGACCTTAGGTACAGAAGAGACTGGAACAGCACTTTACGTCCACATGCTAACACCTTTTTATTGGTCTTTTTCACTGACGCACATGTACATTGCCATGAGGGGTGAGGTACACGTACACACGTGGTTTCCGCTCAAAATGGCTCTGAGCACTATGGGACTTAACATCTATGGTCATGAGTCCCCTAGAACTTAGAACTACTTAAACCTAACTAACCTAAGGACTGTACACAACACCCAGTCATCACGAGGCAGAGAAAATCCCTGACCCTGCCGGGAAGTGGTTTCCGTTTTCAATTACGGAGTGGAATAGAGTGTGTCCCGACATGTCAGGCCAATAGATGTTCAATGTGGTGGTCATCATTTACAGCACACAATTGGAATCTCTGGCGTAATGAATGTCGTACACGCCGCAGTACATCTGGTGTAATGTCGTCGCAGGCTGCCACAATACGTTGTTTCATATCCTCTGGGGTTGTAGGCACATCACGGTACACATTCTCCTTTAACGTACCCCACAGAAAGAAGTCCAGAGATGTAAGATCAGGAGAACGGGCTGGCCAATTTATGCGTCCTCCACGTCCTATGAAACGCCCGTCGAACATCCTGTCAAGGGTCAGCCTAGTGTTAATTGCGGAATGTGCAGGTGCACCATCATGCTGATACCACATACGTCGACGCTTTTCCAGTGGGACATTTTCGAGCAACGTTGGCAGATCATTCTGTAGAAACGCGATGTATGTTGCAGCTGTTTGGGCCCCTGCAATGAAGTGAGGACCAATGAGGTAGTCGCCACTGATTCCGCACCATACATTTACAGTCCACGGTTGCTGTCGCTTCATTTCATTTCTACCTGTCTGAGCCAGCGAGGATTGTCCACGGACCAGTAATGCATGTTCCGTAGATTCACTACCCCGTGGTTTGTGAAACCCGCTTCATCGGTAAACAGGTAGAACTGCAACGCATTCTCTGTTAATACCCATTGACAGAATTGCACTCGATGATTAAAGTCATCACCGTGTAATTGCTGATGTAGCGACACATGAAACAGGTGAAAGCAGTGACGATGCAGTGTGCGCATGACACTACTTTGACTCAGTCCACCGGCTCTCGCAATGTCCCGTGTAGTCATGTGTGGGTTCATGGCAACAGCAGCTAACACACCAACTGCTCCCGCTTCTCGTGTGACGGGCCTGTTACGGACCCGTTTGCGTGCTACGACCATACCTGTTGCATACAGTTGGCGGTAGATGTTTTGCAATGTGCGGCACGTTGGATGCTCTCTGTCCGGGTACCGTTCTGCATACACCCTTCAGGCTTCAGCTGCATTTCGTCGACACTCGCCATAGATGAGTATCATCTCCGCCTTTCCATAGTTCGAATACACCATGGTCACAGTTCCTACAACACTACACTATCACAGACGTCTGGTAACACGGTGTACTACAGTTGGTCTGCGTGCGGAGACGAATGCAGAATAACAATAGCAGCAAGCGCTACATGCAGACACTGCGACAGCTAGACCAAACCACAACAGTGCACTACAGCCACACTCGTAAACACGCTTGTCATCGTAAACATGTCCCTGCAGATGCTGCTCGCCGACTGTGGCCCGTGTTTGTTACAACACACAACTGAACGTCGGAGGTTTCAAGCGTCAACTTTAGGTTACAATATCTCCGGATGTAATTAACATTTTACAATGCAACAAACGTCACTGATTACGCATTTGTTTATATGTTCAGATGTGCTAACAAAACTAACGTGGTTCCATTTAAAAAAACGTAGGTTTGTGTTAAAAAAGATACTTCCGTTCATTTTTGTATGGTTTGTATTAAACAATTACACTAGCCCCTCTCCTCACGTTCGGTCTGTGGAGTCGGTTCGTCAGTATTTGATGTGGTTTGCGAAATATATCCAGCGGTAACGTTAGGTGACTCACCCTGTACATATTCCAAAACTTGGAAAAATAACACAAGTCCACGTTTAAGTATTGGTCCTTTGAAGTGTTGCGAATTGCAGTGCATATATCCACAATGACTTTTGAAATGGTGAGCTGTGCTATTCTGTGGCTGAAAGCCAGACTTTTAAAAGATTCCCCAGTAGCCAGGAAACGTAATGTTACAACCAGCATGCAACGTAACAGGGCCTTGACCAGTATTTTTTCGTGATCTATGCTGGTATGATCCTAAAACGTATAAACTTAAGATTTCATTCTTACTTTCGATAATGTGAGACAGCCTCCCTCATGACCGTGTCACACTCGCTAATTCCATCTTCTATCATAGACAGCAGCTTCTCCAAATAGGCCATGTCTACATCCTCACGAAGCTCTGAAATTCTTGCGGATCTTCGAGCCTCAGTTCGTTCATAAGCAGTGGATATAATCCCCTGCATTTGTCCGTTCTTTTCAGCCACGATCGAACTCAGCAACGTCTGGCTTTTTGTTTTCATCATCGTTCTGCCCTAATCCGAAGATTTACTATCAGTGCCAGGGCAATAGCTGCAAACACAAGTGGGTCCTCCAAGTGCAAAATGCTCTGTGTAACCAAGTGTCGTAAAATAAAACTAACTGTTGAGTCTGTACTTCAGAATAGTAGTAACCTACATAAGAGAATAACAATTACTTAATAAATAATGATAAAAACAATTTTTTATGAAATAGGAACCTTGAGTTACATAAATAAATCGAACGGATGACGTGCCAATATGTCACATGGTCCCCATTGTGTATCGCGCGGTAGAACGAGCGACTTTACAAGAGATCAGACAGTTCTGTTTGCGCTCCGTGCCGCGTGGACGGTGTAATAGGTCTACGTGAATCATCCTGTAGTTACAGATATGCACGCTTGGGGCGCTGGTGCATAGGTCTACGGTTTAGACGCATCGTGAAATACGGGCTTTAGTGTCGAGGTCCAGTGTGGCGGCCAGCCTGTGGATGGTTTTTAAGGCGGTTTTCCATCTGGCTCGGCGAATTCGGACTGGTTCCCCTTATTGCACCTCAGTTACACTATGTCGGCGATTGCTGCGCAAACACTGTCTTCACGTACGTGTAGGAGGGGGGGGGGGTGTCTACCGGGGGCCGAACCGCACAAAAACGTTGGGTTCATTGTGGGGCGGCGGAGGGGTGAAGTGGACTGCGGTAGTCGTCGTGGGGTTGTAGACCACTGCAGCTGTGATGGGGACGGAGCCTCCCCGTCGTTTCTAGGCTCCTGGCTAACATACAATACAATACAATACAACATCAGTAATCCCTTTCCTTTTCTTTCTCCCCCCGCCCCCCCCCCCCCCCCCACCTTCAGTTTACGTATAATCGTTCTCTCTTGCTGAAGCATGCAGGAGTATAAGACTACTCGCGACTTTGTGTTAGTACGGAAGATGAGTACACATATTACTGTTGTAAAGTGGCAGTGACAAGGCGAAATGACCGAATGTCGAAATCAGATTGACTTTAACAGAGCTGCATTTGGTGAGACAGTGGAGACGAAAAGTAACAGATGCGAAGTACACAACTGCAGAAGTGTTCCGTTACACTAGGAATGATATGTGGAATAAGTTTCATACTACAATCCACACTTCAGACGAAAGACATAGAAATTTCGTCCAATGCAAACAAAGTGGTTGTATTCTCGTTTATTGCATCTCCACCACGAAAAAACATACGTGTTCCGCCAAATAAATGGCTGGCACTGAGCACTATGGGACTCAACTGCTGTGGTTATCAGTCCCCTAGAACTTTGAACTACTTAAACCTAACTAACCTAAGGACATCACACACATCCATGCCCGAGGCAGGATTCGAACCTGCGACCGTAGCAGTCGCACGGTTCCGGACTGCGCGCCTAGAACCGCGAGACCACCGCGGCCGGCCCGCCAAACAAAAACTGGGCACAGAGCAACGTCGCTGTTATATCGCTGCGACAAAAATGCACGCATTTCTGAATTCATTTGATCATGGCAATTGCGTTTATGGGCTAACAGCGAGTTGTGTGGCTTATGATTCATTTCAGTAATTTATCTTAATAATTAATCACTACTGAGAGATGTGCTGTCTTTTAAACCATGTAGTGAATGCGTAAATTCAGCAGTGTCCAACATAAATATTTAAATATGTCTACAGTTCTAAATTTTCTTTCAATTACTGCATTACCCAGCTAGAATATGACATGAGCATGAATTTGAACTAAATTGAAACACACAACCGTTTTCATATGTTGTCTATAAAGAAGTTTATCTGTTTAAAATTATTCAATTAGGTTCGTTGACTACTGTCATACAAACTTAGTTCACTCTTGAATATCACTTCGCTTCTATAACACGGAGACACACAGCACTGGAATTGGTGAATTTCACTGAAAAGATTTCTGTGCTTTAGCTGAGGAAGTTTTATGCTCCGACACCACCGAAGTGTGGTAGAAGTTAGTTTCTCATAGCATAGATTTCGATATACAATCAAGTTACTTTTACGTGGATTCTTTTTACAATGACAAATATATATATGAATTATTCGGTAATTTAATATCGCCACGGTAAGCTTTCATGAAATGGTGGCAGATTAATGAACATCAGTGTATCACAGAATCAATCTGTTCGGATTACATGAAAATAACTGACTGAATTAGACCTGAAAAAAAAACTTTAATCAGCATTAAATAATTGTTCTCAGCATTTTCAATCTGAAATAAAACTGTAACTCTCGCCAGTAAAATCATATAAATATATTACCGCTAATAGTGGCGTTGCAGCTCGTCCGCAGCGAAGCAAAGATGGAATGCCGAGGATCAAGATTAGTAATATTCTTACAGAAAATATGAGATAACTTGAATAACATTATTCTCTATTTTCTTCTAATAATCTACAATAGATAGTTTACATAATAGTAATAGTAGCAGACCTTATCATAGGCGGTAGACTAAAGTGCGTTTTGCTAGCACCATGGCTACTCGAACAACAAGAAAGAATGCAACAGAAAATCAATGATAATAATAATTGTTCTTATAATTAAAAGATATCATTGTTTTCAGTCTATTTTCTGTAGTTTGTGAAGATACTATTACACCGTCTCTGCACTAGGAAAGCCAAACGGTTTCTCTGACAACACACTTGTCTCTCACGATATCACATGTTAAAAAAATAATAAAAAATGTTTTTATCGACTATAAAAAGGGGCGTGGATGCTATAGAGATTACGCTTCATCCTCACATCATCTTTTCTGGTACTGTCGTCACAGACTCGAAAGTGTATGTATGTCAACTGAATTGTTAGATATTCTCTGAATGGGTATTAAACATTAAAATAAATTTACAACAGTCTTCGAAAACGTTTTATCTACATATTTGTACTGTATGTAAGAATTATCACTACTGGGGACAGATATGAGAATTGTGGTGAACCGTTGTGCCGCCGTGTTCCCACAGTAAGTAGCATATCTATGACACGCACCCGATGCTTCACTCATCATGATGCTAGGAGTCTTGAAGATACACTGTGTGATCAGAATTATCCGAACACCCACAAAAACAAATGTGTTTCATATTAGGTGCATTGTCTGCCACTCACTGCCAGGTACTCCATATCAGCGACCTCTGTACTCATTAGACATCGTGAGAGAGCAAAATGGGGTGCTCCGTGGAACTCACGGACTTCGAACGTGGTCAGGTAATTGGGTGTCACTTGTGTCATATGTCTGTACGCGAGATTTCCATACTATTAAACATCCCTAGGTCAACTGTTTCCGATGTCGAGCTCCGTCTTGCATGAATCACATCTTGTCGAAGTCAGTGTCACTTTGGGTAATGGGGATGAAATCATCTATCCGAAACCTTCACGTGCCGTTCAGCAGTCACGGTGCCATCAAGGAATACCGCACCGATTGTTCCGTGACTGGACATTGCACACCACACAGTCACCCGTTGAGAGTGAAGAGACCTCGATCGCGAAATGCGGTCTCTCAGCCGCCCAAGTGTGCCTGTTTTGCTTGTTGACGAACCAATCCAAATGAAAGTGGATTTCGTCGTTTAACCAAACCATACAGCGCATACTAATTTCCATCACGCCTCGCGGTCAATCGTTAGGTTTGAAACCGTTCAGAAGTTATGACGATTTTATTTCATATACACTCCTGGAAATTGAAATAAGAACACCGTGAATTCATTGTCCCAGGAAGGGGAAACTTTATTGACACATTCCTGGGGTCAGATACATCACATGATCACACTGACAGAACCACAGGCACATAGACACAGGCAACAGAGCATGTACAATGTCGGCACTAGTACAGTGTATATCCACCTTTCGCAGCAATGCAGGCTGCTATTCTCCCATGGAGACGATCGTAGAGATGCTGGATGTAGTCCTGTGGAAGGGCTTGCCATGCCATTTCCACCTGGCGCCTCAGTTGGACCAGCGTTCGTGCTGGACGTGCAGACCGCGTGAGACGACGCTTCATCCGGTCCCAAACATGCTCAATGGGGGACAGATCTGGAGATCTTGCTGGCCAGGGTAGTTGACTTAAGAGCACGTTGGGTGGCACGGGATACATGCGGAGGTGCATTGTCCTGTTGGAACAGCAGGTGCCCTTGCCGGTCTAGGAATGGTAGAACGATGGGTTCGATGACGGTTTGGATGTACCGTGCACTATTCAGTGTCCCCTCGACGATCACCATGCCATTTCCACCTGGCGCCTCAGTTGGACCAGCGTTCGTGCTGGACGTGCAGACCGCGTGAGACGACGCTTCATCCAGTCCCAAACATGCTCAATGGGGGACACATCCGGAGATCTTGCTGGCCAGGGTAGTTGACTTACACCTTCTAGAGCACGTTGGGTGGCACGGGATACATGCGGACGTGCATTGTCCTGTTGGAACAGCAGGTGCCCTTGCCGGTCTAGGAATGGTAGAACGATGGGTTCGATGACGGTTTGGATGTACCGTGCACTATTCAGTGTCCCCTCGACGATCACCAGTGGTGTACGGCCAGTGTAGGAGGTCGCTCCCCACACCATGATGCCGGGTGTTGGCCCTGTGTGCCTCGGTCGTATGCAGTCCTGATTGTGGCGCTCACCTGCACGGCGCCAAACACGCATACGAACATCATTGGCACCAAGGCAGAAGCGACTCTCATCGCTGAAGACGACACGTCTCCATTCGTCCCTCCATTCACGCCTGTCGCGACACCACTGGAGGCGGGCTGCACGATGTTGGGGCGTGAGCGGAAGACGGCCTAACGGTGTACGGGACCGTAGCCCAGCTTCATGGAGACGGTTGCGAATGGTCCTCGCCGATACCCCAGGAGCAACAGTGTCCCTAATTTGCTGGGAAGTGGCGGTGCGGTCCCCTACGGCACTGCGTAGGATCCTGAGGTCTTGGCGTGCATCCGTGCGTCGCTGCGGTCCGGTCCCAGGTCGACGGGCACGTGCACCTTCCGCCGACCACTGGCGACAACATCGATGTACTGTGGAGACCTCACGCCCCACGTGTTGAGCAATTCGGCGGTACGTCCACCCGGCCTCCCGCATGCCCACTATGCGCCCTCGCTCAAAGTCCGTCAACTGCACATACGGTTCACGTCCACGCTGTCGCGGCATGCTACCAGTGTTAAAGACTGCGATGGAGCTCCGTATGCCACGGCAAACTGGCTGACACTGACGGCGCCATTCGACGGCCAACACCGCGGGTCCTGGTGTGTCCGCTGTGCCGTGCGTGTGATCATTGCTTGTACAGCCCTCTCGCAGTGTCCGGAGCAAGTATGGTGGGTCTGACACACCGGTGTCAATGTGTTCTTTTTTCCATTTCCAGGAGTGTAGTTCAATAAATGTCATCCTGTAACACACATTTACATATATCCATTTTTACGATACGTATGGGTGAAGAGGCGTTCGCGTAGAGGCTTTTACAAAATCGCATTGTAGACTAGCGAAGCAGCACCGCCCAGCATAAGGATAACTGCCCGTTATCACGTATCTTTATTTGGATACTATGCTAATACATTTGTACATTATGCATATTTCTTCACACGACTGTTTCATAATTTCAAAGGTATTTTCACGAATACATGAAAGCGAAATTTTCTCGAAGTGTAACTACAGACACTGTTAATTTTTTTTTTTTTTCGTTTATAATGGAAAACTGGCAAAATGAATACCCGGGCAGTGCCGAGTTTGTCACCTAGTAAGTAAATACAACCCAAAGTTGACGTTTTCCTTCCATAATATCATTATCAGGGTTTGACTTTGTTGATGAGTTTCCTTGAACACCGTAGACGAAAATCACTTTTCGTTGTCATTGATGATACGAGGGAAAATTTATTGTCTCCTTGAAAGTGTCCAAGGTTATAATCGTGCACATGTTATTTCGCAGCTTGTTATGACTTATCTCTGGTGGCGCAATCAATCAACGACTGCTTAGAGTACTATGGAAAATCGTACGTACAAAGTCCAAGGGTTTCTGTTAGTACGATAATCAACCATCAGCGAGATCGCCAGTCTCAAAAATATTCCTACCACATTTTCTTGACTGACATATTCCCTACTTTCGCATCATTGTCCCATTTTAGATTCATTCAGTACATTAGATACGTGCTTTCTGTGCTTTGAGTGTGAGGATTCAGAAAATTCACGTATGAAGTGGATTAACAATGTCATTATTGTATAAAGTGAACAAGAACAAAGTTATCATTTGTGCCCTCCAATCTGGAGCACTCTTTGTAGAGCAAGCGACCCTATTTTTTTAAGGATGACAGCCGATGCGGCCTTTATGTCACGGAGATTGTCTCATATTGTAAAGTGCACTAGTAGCGATAAGATCCCTTTAAAAGAACTTTAAAGATATGTAGTACTCTTATTCATTCCGTTTCTGATGACGTTACTTTCAGAGTCGTCTCGCGCCTTGATTCTTCCAGTAACACGAGCAAATATTGTAGGCAATTTTACCACAGAGAAGATTACACATTCGTTATTTGTATAGATGCGACGCCCTCGGCAGTAACTTATGTCTGAAGTAGAGTGCCATTAAAATCTACGTGCACTGCATGCAAAAGTGGTTTGAGCTCTGAATCACATCGAATACCACAAAAGTAATAAAATATCCTGAGTTGACTTGTTTTTAGTGTCAGTTTGATGTGCAATAACTCATTCACATGTGTTATGCATTTGGAATGTGTTATGTTCTTGATTCCGCCATATATTTCCAGCAGCGACTTTCAGAACAGTCGGCATTAGTTAAATGTACATAAAACAATGGCGTACATTTTAGCAGTTTCTCTTCCTTTGTAAAGAGCAATGAGCAGTTCAACCCGAGGAGAAGGTCACAAGTGATCAGAAAGCCTCAATCACGGTCTGCGTCAACACGCGTTAATCTAGACTTATCCAGATTGTCCATCCTACTTGTGTACTCAACTAACTTACTTATTATCGTTACGTTGTTGCTACACATTCTGTAAAATGCCCCTTTCAGAAACAGTAAAGTGAAACAAATTACATACTGTTTGTAGCACGACTCAAGCACAACATTTACTTCTTGTATTTGAGTATACGTTGCTTGCGACATCTAAATTCTGTATTATCTTGCATTATTTTTATCTTTTATTTTTTCACGCATTTTGAGGCATGCATATTACATTGGTCAGTCTGTAAAATCCGTTTCTTACGTAAATATCGATATGCATAGTTCAAACAGAGCAAAACCATTTAAGTAAAAAATCTTTGACTATTATTACAATATCTTTGTGTTGCTAAACCGCCTCTGCCTGAGGGAACTATCAAAGTTACACGCATTTTAAATTGAGCAGTGTTGAGTAGCAGACGGATTTGGAAGAACAGTCAGGAAATTTTGTTTTAAGTGTGGTATGAGACTGAGGGAATTCCAGTATGAATATTTTTGATGCATTTTTTAATGAACTGCTGTTTATTTAATTACGACCCAGGTTTCGGACTTTTATGCCATTTTCAAGTGATTGAGTTCATGTCATTTACAAACACAAATTGATTCCCTGCATTACATGTTAATGAGATGTTAGTTAAATAAACAACAATACAGTCAAATGACGGTGTGTTTATTTAAAAATTGTTATATGGCTGTTGCTCAGCAACATCAAAAACTATTTCTGATGCAGTTACCGAAAGAGAAGGTAAGGAGATTATTTGTGAGTTTTTCTGGAATGTCGAGAGATTGAGGTAAACTCGCAAGTGTTGTTGAGAATGTAGTAACGAAGCTCAGGTAGTAAGAGTGTTGTATGGAGTGTTTCAATAGGAAGATAAGAGTCCCTTTGCTTATATTTCTTAAAGTCATGTTATGTAAATACTATTGCGTACATCAGTTGATTCTTAATGCATTACTGTTGAATACATAGTTTCATGAATTTTGTCAGAAGTCATTTCTTATCAGTTAAAATTCGCACTCTTAATTCAGTTTATCATGCACGAACGCATTTTTCACATTGTGGTACGGAATTTTCAGTCGTAGTTTTTAATGTTGCTTTGCTGCTGTGTCCTGTACGATAATTTCGAGACATCAGCAAAAACGTTTGTCAAGCCACGAGATAAGTGAAAATACAGTTTAGGGCCAAGATATCTTTGTAGGGTCAGTTGCACATTTATTTCAGAAGTCAGGTTACATTCAATGTAGCGTTGCATTTTTACAGAAACACTTAGCTCCAGTTTGTAGGCAGTGTCGAGCAAATCATATTAAGTTTTTGTATATTCCGTATGGTCAGTGCTTTGGACAGCATACGAGTTTAAGTTAGGAATTAGTTTGTTTAGTACATCTACATCTACATGGTTACTCTGCAATTCACATTTAAGTGCCTGGCAGAGGGTTCATTGAACCATTTTCATACTACTTCTCTACCATTCCACTCTGGAATGGCGCGTGGGAAAAAGGAACACCTAAATCTTTCCGTTAGAGCCATGACTTCTCTTATTTTATTATGATGATCATTTCTCCCTACGTATATGGGTGTCAAGAAAATATTTTCGCATTCGGAAGAAGACAGTTGGTGATTGAAATTTCGTAAATAGATCTCACCGCAAAGAAAACCGCCTTTATTTCAGTGACTGCCACCCCAACTCGCGTATCGTATCAGTGACACTCTCACCCCTATTTGCGACAACATGAAACGAGCCGCCCTTCTTTGCACTTTTTCGATGTCCTCCGTCAATCCTACCTGGTACGGATCCCATACCGCGCGGCAATATTCCAGCAGAGGACGAACAAGTGTAATGTAGGCTGTCTCTTTAGTGGGTTTGTCGCATCTTCTAAGTGTTCTGCCAACAAAGCGCAGTCTTGGTTTCGCCTTCCCCACAAGATTATCTATGTGGTCTTTACAATTTAAGTTGCTCGCAATTGTAATTCCTAGGTATTTAGTCGAACTGACAGCCCTTAGATTTGTGCGATTTATCGTATACCCAAAATTTATCGGATTTCTTTTAGTACCCATGTGGATGACCTCGCACTTTTCTTTGTTTAGTGCTAAATGCAGAAATTCTCTCTAGATCCTTTTGTAATTGGAACTGATCGTCGATTTTTCTAGACGGTAAATTACAGTGTCATCTGCAAACAATCTAAGGGGGCTGCTCATATTATCACCTAGATCATTTATATAAATCAAGAACAGCAGAGGGCCTGTGACACTACTTTGTGGAACGCCAGATATCACTTCTGTTCTACTCGGTGATTTGCCGTCTATCACTACGAGGAGAGGAAATCACGCATCCAGCCACACAACCGAGACGATACTCCATATGCACGCAATTTTATTAATAGTAGCTTGTGAGGAACGGTATCAAAAGTCTTCTGGAAATCTAGGAATATGGAATCGATCTGAGATCCCTTGTCGACAGCACTGATCACTTCATGGGAATAAAGAGCTAGCTGTGTTGCACAAGAACGATATTTTCTCAATCCGTGTTGGTTATGTATCAATAAGTCATTTTCTTCAAGCTGATTCATAATGTTCGAGTAGAGTATATGCTCAAAAATCCTACTGCAAATTGAGGTCAATGATATGGGTCTGTAATTCAATGGGTTACTCCTATTTCCTTTCTTGGATATTGGTGTGACCTGAGCTACTTTCCAGTCTTTAGGAACAGACCTTTCGTCAAGTGAGCGGTTGTATATGATTGCTAAGAAAGGCGCTATTGTGTCTGCATACTCTGAAAGGAACCTGATTGGTATACCATCTGGACCGGAAGACTTGCCTTTCTTAAGTGATTTGAGTTGTTTCGCAACACCTAAGATATCTACTTTTACGTCACTCATGCTAACAGTTGTTCTGGTTTCGAATTCTGGAATATTTACTTCATCTTCTTTCGTGAAGGAATTACGGAAAACTGTTTTTAGTAACTCCGCTTTAGTGGCGCCATCATCGGTAACATTTCCATCGCTATCGCACAGTGACGGTATTGGCTGTTTTTTGCCACTGGTGCACTTTACATACGACCAAAATCTCTTTGGGTTTTCTACCATATTTTGAGACGATATTTCATTGTGGAAACTATTAAAAGCATCTCGTATTGACGTCCGCACTAAATTTCGAGCTTCCGTGAAACTTAACAAGTGTTTGGGATTTTTGAGAAATTTTGGTAGACAGTTTTAGAAGATTCACTTAGAGAGAAGCAGACGAGCGGTGAAGTTACAACATGACAGTTAACACGTCGTAATCATTTACTTAGTCGATTGCCATGCTCCGACTCGACAATATTTAAGTAAAAAAAGAAAATAAATATGTAGATTATGCAAAGTACTGAGAGAAGTGGAGACAAACACTTCCGCGCACCAGGAATAACATCCCTGGTGTGGTAAATGTCTTCATTCGGGAACTACTGACCATAACAGCAACAACTGCGCACTTGGCGAGGTAGCAAAATTACACGTACGTTGACGGACTGTGCAGTAAGTACAGCCTTTAAGCGAATATTTCGAATCATACGATGATGTAAGTCCCTAATTATGGTTCGCGACGGGAGCACTTTTGTAACGCACAAACTTACGAGTTGGCCCAGTGGTGGAATTATCCAGTAATTAATCTTCGCCGTAATCTCATTCCGATACGATCGGGCACATAAAAGCCTTTCTGGGCAGCCAGATATCCGCAGATAGGTGCTGTCAGCGGCGCAGCCCGCTCGCCTTTTAAGGCCGGACAGTTGTGGGCCGGTCCGCCCAGGGGACCAGCGTTAATCTGCGAGGAGGGCTTCGCACGCACAGTCAGGCAGCTGTCGCGGCGCTTAGGCGAGCAGTTAAGCCGACCCCACACCCCAAATGTCAACTGTCTCGGCGGGCGTAGCACGATGTAACTACGGCGCTTAAAACGTGTCGTGACCTGATTTTTTGATAATGTAGAGTGGTTGCAAAATTAATGTAATCGCTTTGAGAACTTCTCAGATTACTTCGTTGTGAAAGCAACAAGTGTACAAAATGGAAAAATTTCCATTTCATTAATATGAAAATATTACAGACGGGAAGTACGAGATCATTCACTGGCGATATGAAATTTCATGTAATTCTACTGGGTGTTCGACGCACGTAGCAACTCATGTGTTGCGGGAAACAGAACAGGGAAGGAAGGTTCCGATGGGCGGTAAAGCTGCAGGCCTCTCTTCGCACTCGGACAGTTGGCGTGGCGTATCGGTTTTGGTGGAGACAGCACTGAGTCAGTAGCATGTGCATAACGTATCTTTCGTTATTGCTGTTTATTTGGGTATGGTAAGTGGGACGGAATTTACTCAAGGATTCCAAAATTCAGTGCCCAGACTAACAGGGATAATACGGAGACAAAAACAAATATATAAAGCAACCATACGTCGGGAAACCATATCTACATGTACATCTACACCCATACTCCGCAAGCCACCTGACGGTTTGTCGCGGAGGGTACTTTGAGTACCTCTATCGGTTCTCCCTTCTATTCCAGTCTGACAAGGTATGCAGGAAAAACTCCGAGAAGTTTGTAGAGAAAGAGGGAAATACTAGATGTAAAGCTGTAAAGGCGAATGTGAGTCGTGCCTGTATAGCTCCGTCGGTAAGGGCACTGCCCGTGAAAGCTAAGAAACGCTCCGGCACACAGTTTTCATCCTATTGAAGGTTTCCGAACAGTCCCCCGCTGCTCTGCTGCGGAGTGAAAGATTCATTCTGGAAGCACCTATTTTTTGTTGCTACTAAGCGACCTATCTGTCACGTTCAATGGCATTGTCTGTGTTTCGTATAAATGTTGTTTGATATCTTTCAATGCTACGTTTCTAAGTGAGTCTCTGTCCAGTTGTCGAAATCGGACAGTGCGATCACCGAATTAACCAACACTAGTGAATGAAATAGGATGAAGTAGAAAGTTTATGATATTCGGGTTGTCTCCAAGAATAAATATTACTCGCCTTTTGAAGTTATGTTAAAATTTAATTTAGCCCAACATGTTAAACCCACTTGTGTTGAGTCGCACCATCTGCGGCCACAAATTAAAATAAAAAAATTACTGTTTGATTAAATATAGATACTTTCTTTTGAGATGTGTAATGTTCTAAGGCTCCCATTTTTCGTTAACTTAATGTTTATGGTAGGCCTGTTTACTTGAAACATTAAGATAACCTGTAAGTGGTATCAAACACCGCACAGGGTAGTCAACGTTTTAATTGTCACAACAAAATAATGAAGTTGTTAGGTACGTTTCTTGCAGGTAAACTGCGGCAGTCTTTGTAAGCTGACAGCACCGTGCCAAAACAGCTAGCACGTCGCTAGAGTAGTAAAAAGAAAAAGGCGCACCCCATCTCCAAATTATGTAAGCACTGAGCATGCGTACGTAATATACGGATGGGGCGGATAAAAGTCGTTGCGTCTAACGTTGTTACACCAAATGTTAGTCTGAGATATGTAGTGTGTTGTGATGCCATGCTCATCGACACCGAGTCAGTAAACAGCAGGTAGCATTAGTTGATGCATGATAGCTGGAGTGTCAAACACGGAGCGCCACACGTAGGGAGAACTGCGAGACGTGCAGTTTGTTTACGGTACGCATGGAGGCAGAAGAAGGATGCGATTTCAGCCTGATGGAGTCCGGCGCACAGTGCAGAACCAGTCCGACCAGTAATAACCAGTACTTTTGGCAACCGGTGGATCTGCCGGAGAGGACGTGTACATTGGCTTGCAAAATTGCTGGACCTCGCCCCATTAGTACGATACTGCAGTGCCCGCGTTATTCCGAATTACGATGTGAAGTTCCTTCGGACGGACACGCATATTCGAAGGAACGTACATTAAGGCGACTACAACCGTCGTGATATACATGAAATGCCTTCGCCGTTGCGAATATGGACTACCATCAGCTGCAAAATGGAACAAAGTCAATGAAAATTGGGGACTCGAACCCGTATTTCCCGCTCATCACGAGCGGTCGCCTTACTATTTGGCTATTCGTGTACGACTCACTGCCAGACCCCAAACTTCCATCTGTCGTCAACCAGGCGTCCGCAAAAAGTAGTAGTACATCTATTATGTATATTTCCGTACGTGTGAGACATTTTACTTAAAAGTTGCATGTCTGGTATTGTTACATACACTACTGGAAATTAAAATTGCTACACCACGAAGATGACGTGCTACAGACGCGAAATTTAACCGACAGGAAGAAGATGCTGTGATATGCAAATGATCAGCTTTTCAGAGCATTCACACAAGATTGGCGCCGGTGGCGACACCTACAACGTGCTGACATGAGGAAAGTTCCCAAGCGCTTTCTCATACACAGATAGCAGTTGACCGGCGTTGCCTGGTTAAACGTTGTTGTGATGCCTCGTATAAGGAGGAGGAATGCGTACCATCACGTTTTCGACTCTCATAAAGGTCGAATTGTAGCCTATCGCGATTGCGGTTTATCGTATCGCGACACTGCTGCTCGCGTTGGTCGAGATCCAATGACTGTTAGCAGAATGTGGAATCGGTGAGTTCAGGAGGGTAATACGGAACGCCGTGCTGGATCCCAACGGCCTCGTATCACTAGCAGTCGTGATGACAGGCATCTTATCCACATGGCTGTAACGGATCGTGCAGCCACGTCTCGAGTCAACAGATGGGGACGATTGTAAGACAACACCCATCTGCAGGAACAGTTCGACGACGTTTGCAGCAGCATGGACTATCAGCTCGAAGACCATGGCTGCAGTTACCCTTGACGCTGCATCACAGACAGGAGCGCCTGCGATGGTGTACTCAACGACAAACCTGGGTGCACGAATGGCAAAACGTCATTTTTTCGGATGAATCCAGGTTCTGTTTACAGCATCATGATGGTCGCATCCTTGCTTGGCGACATTGCGGTGAACGCACATTGGAAGCGTGTATTCGTCATCGCCATACTCGCGTATCACCCGGCGTGATGGTATGGATTGACATTGGCTACACGTCTCGGTCACCTCTTGTTCGCACTGACGGCACTTTGAACAGTGGATGTTACATTTCAATGTGTTACGACCCGTGGCTCTACCCTTCATTCGATCCCTGCGAAACCCTACATTTCAGCAGAATAATGCAAGACGAGATTTGGCAGGTCCTGTACGGGCCTTTCTGGATACAGAAAATGTTCGACTGCTACCCTGGGCAGCACATTCTCCAGATCTCTCACCAATTGAAAACGTCTAATCAATGGTGGCCGAGCAACTGGGTCGTCACAATACGCCAGTCACTACTCTTGATGAACTGTGGTATCGTGTTGGAGGTGCATGGGCAGCTGTACCTGTACACGCAATCCAAGTTCTGTTTGCCTCAATGCCCAGGCGTATCAAGGCCGTTATTACGGTCAGAGGTGGCTGTTCTGGGTACTGATTTATCAGGATCTATGCGCCCAAATTGCGTGAAAATGTTATCACGTGTCAGTTGTAGTATAATATATTTGTCCAATGAATACCCGTTTATCATCTGCATTTCTTCTTGGTGTAGCAGTTTTAATGGCCAGTAGTGTAAATAGAATATTGCAGTGCCAGTGTTATTCTGAATTACGAATCGGGCAACCGACTTTCAAGTAAAATTTCCCACCTGTGCGGGAATATACGTAACGGATGTACGAGTACAGGTTGTAAACGCATGGTTGACGACTTATGGCCTGGTTGAGAGTCGTGACTGGATAGCCAAAATATGTTTTCGCTGACGTAACGCCAGCGGTATGCAAAGCTGTTTTACTTTATGCTTTGAATCATAATTTTAAAGTTGTATTTTGTTTCATAACATTTTCATGTAGTTACACAAAATAAATAAATAAAAAAAAATTGTACGAGGGGCGTTTGAAAAGTCCGTGCGAAGTCCGAGAGATGGCACCACCGGTGCGTATCGAGGTCATGTTTAGTTAGTAGCATCTTTGGAAAGAACGCACTCCACTTCTTTCTGTTTGGCATTCGTGTGAATCAAAGAAGTGCAGTGATTGAAGTTGAGTGATTGTCAAAAAGTGGACGAAAAAGAACTTCGGGTGGTGATTAAACATTACTTTATGAAAGGCAGAACGCCTCAGGAAACTAAAGAGAGGCTTCATAAACATTACGGTGACTCTGCACCTTCGATTAGAACTGTTTATAAGTAATTTAAAAATTTTCGGAGTGGCCATATGGGCACAGGTGCTGCTGAACGTCCTGAAATCGTTGATAGAAGAGTTAAGGGGCGTGAGATTGCTAGTGCTGTGGGCATCTCTCTGGTTCAAATGGCTCTGAGTGCTATGGGACTCAACTGCTGAGGTCATTAGTCCCCTAGAACTTAGAACTAGTTAAACCTAACCAACCTAAGGACATCACAAACATCCATGCCGGAGGCAGGATTCGAACCTGCGACCGTAGCGGTCTTGCGGATCCAGACTGCAGCGCCTTTAACCGCACGGCCACTTCGGCCGGCTGTGGGCATCTCGAATGAACGGGTACATAATATTCAGCATAAACATTTGGACATGACGAAGCTATCTGCGAGATGGGTTCCGCGATTGCTCACGCTTGACCTAAAACGGAATCGTGTGAAGTGTTGCAAGGATGGTTTGCAGCTGTTCAGGATTAATCCGCAGGACTTTAAGCGTCGTTTCGTCACTGTGGATGAAACATGGATACATTACTATACTCCTGAGACCAAAGAACAATCTAAACGATGGGTTACCAAGAGCGAATCTGCACCACAAAAAAGGCGTACATCTACATCTACATACATACTCCGTAATCCACCATACGGTGCGTGGCGGAGGGTACCTTGTAAGTAGGCTGTTTATGTTTTCTTATTGGTAAGGTAAATACATTGTTTGTTCTCTATTAAAATCTTTCATTTGCTAACTATGCCTATCAGTAGTTAGTGCCTTCCGTAGTTTGAATCTTTTATTTAGCTGGCAGTAGTTGCGCTCGCTGTATTGCAGTAGTTCGAGTAACGAAGATTTTTGGTGAGGTAAGTCATTTGTGAAAGGTATAGGTTAATGTTAGTCAGGGCCATTCTTTTGTAGGGATTTTTGAAAGTCAGATTGCGTTGCGCTAAAAATATTGTGTGTCAGGTTAAGCACAGTCTTGTATAATTGTTCAAAGGGGACGTTTCATATGTCGACCCTTAGCCGAGGATACCTCACTGGAATCTTCTGATTTTTTTCTTGTAGTTTGTGTAATTAGTGTAGCTATTGTTTATTGCTAGCGCGTAACTGTAGAGACAATCTCCTTTGTAGTTGCATTCTTTCATTGTTGTACAGTAAAACAGTTGTGGCATGCATGTAGATATGCACCAAGTATTTCGCAGCTGCGCTTGCAATTAATTACATATTATTTTCAGTGCTATGTTAATGTGTTCTCTTATTTTTGCTCTTCAAATTGTGCTTTTCTGTGTTATCGTGTGAAATATTGTGACAATAATGGCGTGTGAAAAACGTAACACTAGGTTTCAAAGTAAACTGAGAAATAATAGTGACGACGAGCGTAGCTTATCAGCACCACTGTGTAGTGAATTAACAGACATTCGAAGTAGTAATTTGGTAATTGTGCATAGGGAAATGGAGCGGGCGGCAAATAATGGTGTAGACAGTGAAACAGGTAGTGAACAAGAAAGCATTATCGATCGATCGGTCGGCAACAGCTCGCCTCAGGAATCCGAAATGACAGAACACAATATTGCAAATACTGTAGACTTAGGTTTTGGGTCCTTGCAATTAATGCAACAAATGGAACAAAATCAGAGACAAATGGGACAAAGGCTTCAAAAGTTAGACACAATGGAACAACACCAGAGACAAACACAGCAACAGTTAGACACAATGGAACAACACCAGAGACAAACACAGCAACAGTTAGACACAATGGAACAAAATGTTCAAAAGTTAGACACCACGCTTAAACAAACACGTGAAGATTTAACTACTGAGTTACATAACATCGAATCGAAATGTCAAAAAGTCTGTAATGACGTAAAAACACAAATTTGTGAGCATTTCCAACCTATTTTTTCGCGTCATGAAAATGCATTACAGAATCACGAAGCAGCCATAAAGAACTGCAAACTATTGTTCATGAAAATCACGACACCTTGCAAGCTAAAATTGACTCAGTTGCATCTACCGATTCGGTTACGCAACTTGCAAAAACTCAAGAAAACTTAAAGGACACAGTAGATACGATTTCAACACAAATGGACACTCTGAAACTTGGTTCAGAAAAACACACTGAAGAAATAAGTACACTATCAGAGAAAGTAGCAGAACTTTCGGATCAGTTCACTAACTTATCTGCAAAGGTAGATGATGATCTGAATGACACAAGACCTGTAGCCATCACTGACACAGAAGAGTATGAACAAATTAAGAAATTCAAACAAAATCAGAATCAAATTAATACGCAATACAAAAGAGAAATCCGGGAAGTACAAGATCAGTTGGCACAAGTAATACAAAAATTTCATATTTCAGAGGACACTCGCGCTCCAACACGGGAAGAGGAACTTAGAAATACGGAAAAGCCACAAAATAATAACACAGGGCATTTCGGAAATTATGAAAGAAATTGGCAAGGTGCACCGAATTTTGAGATGGAACCGCCGACACGACATAACAATGACCGATATGTTACTCGCCGATACGATGATTTTGACTATAAGCTGTTCATTACTACACGTAAATTCAAAACGTTTAAGAATTCTGCCAACGACATTCATCCACAAGCGTGGCTCCATCAATTCTCTCATTGTTTTCCTCCCAACTGGTAATTAGAGCACAGATTATAATTTGTGTGTGGCTATTTAGAGAATGAACCAGCTGTAAGAATGCGATCGGTCATTCACGACTGCCACAGTGAAGAAGAATTTTATCATGCCTTCCTCTCAGCATATTGGTCTCAAGCTACACTAGACCGAGTAAAACATAGCATCATAATGATGAAACATTTCGAACAATCTGAATTTTCCAGTCTTGTGAAAAATTTTGAAGACATGTTGCACAAGAATCAGTACCTGTAAAACCCATACAGCCCCTCAGAACTCATCCGCATTTGCTTAATCAAATTACCTGAACATTTACGACATATTATTTTGGCAGGACGTTGCAAAGACAACATTGAAGCTTTTCAGGGACTGTTACAAGAATTGGAAAACGACACTGACAATCGCAGGACGCGAAGACAGAAATACAACAATTACAGGTATATCCGTTGCAATTCCGCGATGACAGAAATAATAACTGGACACGACAAGGCTATTCTTACAACGTAAATCGTGACCAAAACAGGCACCTCCCATGTGACAACCACTGGCAGAGTAATAGTTACAGAGAAAGATCGCGTTTTCGTAGTAATGAATGTGACAGAGAAACAGACAATATGGGAACCAAAATAATTATTATCAAGGGAGACAGAATAACTTCAGACGCAACGGTCCACCACGCAGTTACGATTCCGGGAGAAATTCTCCACCACGTGACCGACAAGAAAGAAACTATGGAATCTACCGACATGATGACAGACCTGAATTCCATCAGAACTGGCGAGCTTCAAACAGGGCAGGGCCTTCTCGTCAAGGTGAATATGTAGAAGTTAGGTCTCCTAATCCCAATAACAACGCACGCCAACAAAGAGATAGCAGACAATGACTCGCACCGCAGGCAGCCGCGTGCGCCGGCTGGCTCAGAGAAAAATAACACAGACGCTAACGTCAAGAAAAATTCCAGTATTCTTTACTGACGTATACCACATGATAATTGCGTCGAAGCTGAAACACTGCGTACTAGGAAGAGTAAAGGTTTACACCACATTTCACATGTAAAACCATTTATTGAGAGATAATCTGCTTTTTAACTTTGTCTTTGCCATATAACTTTTCACTTTACATTGCTAGTAGGCTTTGTCAGACTTAGAATCTGTTAATATGCAACAATGTTTGAAGTTAAATATCCAGTCAAGAACCAAGAGAACTTATTTCAACAGAAATTATGAATGCATTGTTATAGTGAACAGACGACACAATGTTGTTATTTGTACATTCTTGCTTGTTAGTTGCACGATTACGTAACGACTATAAGGCTCACATACTTAGAACATTTACCAGTACTGCTAATGAGATTTTAATGCAACATTTTGGTTTACTTGAAATTTGGTGTATCATGAGGTAAGTACATTGGCTTCTGCAGAACTTAGCTTTCGGAGGACGATAACTACGAGACTTCCACAGAGATTATCTTACAACATGACGCACAGTTTAGTTCTACAGTACACGTATTTGAGTGATTAATTTCGCACTTAAAACATTTTTTTTTAAAGATATTTGAAGTGCAATGATACAAGGGTTTTCCGTGATACATTTCATTCCATTGCTGTAATCTGTAACACCTGAGGGTATAATTACATTAGTCCTCAGGGGGGTACACGTTTACTTTGTGTACCATGTGTTTGGCAAGCACAAGGAGCCCTAGCTAATATGGTATTTGCTTATACAACTTTACACTTCGGTACCATATTACTCTAACACATAAATTACACAGCTATCTGATCATTTAACTGAGAGACAAACATTTATTTTACTACATCAGTGACAGATGTTTACGTAATTACACCGTTGGATAACTTCACACTTACGAAATCGTATTTTGTCTGTACTTTGTGAACTGTTCGTATTTTTTCGGAACCATTGTGATACTATGAGAGCTCTGAATGATATATTTGGTATGGTATCATGATTTTTAAAGTACGTTTGAGGCAGATGACACTATTGAAATGAGCAGAGAATTTTTTTTAGGTTTTGACATTATTGCAGAAAGCTACGACGTTTTTGAGATTTGACTGAGGTGTTATGATGTTATTATTACGACGACGATGTGTATTATGCTGCTGAGGTATGTTTATGATTAATAAGCTGATGCTATATGAGTTATTTGATTATGCTACGTATCTGTTATGAGGAAATATTGAAGAAGTGTCGGCGAATATTTATATGTATAATAAGGTAAGGAATAATGAGTAGTGGTTAGGGACTCTGATTTGTGGAAAACGATGTTGGAAACCAAGAATCGTACTTTAAGAGTTATGAAATGTGTGTAAATGCGTGAATGTATCACAATGCAGGCGAAAATTTTTTGCACACTGTTATATTCATAGGATTTTGTTTCTACACATTTGTAACGTAAATTTTCGACCTGTGAAATTTTCATATGAGACTGTCACTGTAGCGGAAACTGGTGTCGTAAATATTTCGGTAAGAAAGTTAAGTGATCACCTGCACATAACGCGTCGTGGGCACCCAGCTGGGCGACAGTCGCCTGGAAAAAAAGCCATTAGCGTGTGCCTTTCAGAGGCACAGGTGAAAAAAAAGGGAGGCCATTATCCTCGCTATTGACGTTCCTTTGTAGAAAGCATCGCAAAAACGACACGGTCGGACTTGAAAACATATGATTACACTGTGGAGTTCTTAATTTATGATATTTACTAAATTGCCTAATGAAATGACGAGGAACATTTTTACATCTATTGTCTTGCTAGTTGAGAGAAATGCCATATGGCTTGCTTTATGTATTTATTTACTCAATTTGTTTAATATCTAGTTTCTAGCTGTGCTGCAGCATTGGTTAAAATAAAATTTATAGATGGACTAATATAAATATTTTCTGTCTACAGATCGAGTAAATAATAATTTTTTTCAAAAAAATGAGGGAGCACAAAAAGACATTTACCTTCACAGGAACTGCATTCATAATTTTCTTTTCAAGTACTTGGTAATTTATTTTGTAGAATAAGTTGTGGGGCACCACTTTAATTACATAGACATTAAGATGTGAATAGACATTTCCCTTACTTGCATTGTTGTCTTTACTGTAATATTTTTCTGCTTGAGCTTTGTCATGCTTAGATATAATTTATTGCATTTGCTTCTGCTGTTCGCCAGGCATAGTGTTACTGAATTTGACTTTGTATTACTCTGTTAAGCCAGTTTTACTACTGATTTATTTTTCTTGTTTGCTGCACAGTGCCTTATATTAGTTGTAATATTGCAATTGCTTTGCCCATTTGTATTTTTTTGTCATTGCTATTTGTATTAATTGTTTTGTGCTGCTGCATTGCCTCGTCCCTTAGTTTAGCATCTGAGCTCAGTAGATTTAAGTTAGCTTAAGAGGGGGTAGACTATATAAGAGAATGAGTTGTGATGAATTGGAAGAAATGCATTGAGAAGCTATAAGAATATGGTTTGGCCAAAAAAAAGTATTTTGAAAGAGGATATGAACAAAAAAGTATGTTTTAGAGACAAAAAGTTTAGGTAGGATTTTCTTGGAAGTAAATGATGTAAGATAATGGAAAATAAATAATGAGGTAAGAAATATGTGAACACATAAATACAGAAAGCATGCTTGGACAGGATTTTTTTGGTGGAAACAAATGTTGAAATAAGACAAAAGATCTATGGAATGAAGTTTTGGTTTGGACTGCAGTACCAAATGTTACACTGAAAACGAACCCTGTCCTTTCCATTGTGTTATCCCCCTATGTGTTTGTGTACTCCTGTATATTTCTGTTTTTCCTGTCTTTATGTGTTTAGCTAATAAGAGTTATGTTGTAGAATTTTTCTAATAATATGTTATTTACTTTGTAAAGATGTTTAAACATTATTTACTCTGTTCTGTTTTAATGCTCATGTGTGAAGTTGATGTTTCGAAAGTTATTCTGATCTTTTATGTATGTACTCATGTCATAATTCCTGTAACACTGATGTATATGTTATTTCGATTCTTTTGTAAAGCCTGTACTACAAATTTTATCTGTACTATTATGTTCTTTAATGATGTATTTTGTACCTTTGTAATTGTATTTTCATGTTGTAAATTTATAATTGTATAGACACCAGTTCTTCAAATTAAGTTACATTTCACTGCACACGTTTCTGTTGGTCATAGTATATGGACAATATGTGAGAAGTAGGGACTGATAGTGTTTGCACGTGTGTTAATAATTCAGCAAGGGACTGGATAACAGCATTGCTGGTTCTAGGGACATTTAAAAAAAAAAATTTCTGTGCGTGCACAAGTGGTGGTTTATGGACTTGCTGTATTCTCTGCAAGAATCTTCGATGGTGATTGTGCACCTGCACAGTCGCAACAGATGGCTGCTGGCCGTCTCTACAAGGACTACAGTGGGTCTGCACCTTTGATGACCCACCAATACCATTATTTCTACAGGGACTACAGTGGGTCTGCGTCTTTGCTGACTCACCAGTACCATTATTTCTACAAGGACTGCAGTGGGTCTGCGCCTCTGGTGGCCCACCAATACCGTAATCTCTACCATGACTATAGTGGGTCTGCTCTGTGATAACCTACCTACCAATACTCTTCAAAATTTCGACTGACTCTGCTGTGGGTTTGCTCTGTTGTGGACCAATACCTGTCTGCATGTCAAGAGTCAGCACTGTCTTTCCGTTGGAAGGACAACACTACTTCTTCAAGATTGCATGGAAATCCACTACTTCCGTGTGCATTTTCTTTTACTGCTCAGACTTTGAGAAAAACACTGCAATGTTACTGTGATGAATGATCAGGACTGTCTTTATGGACTGTGAGAAAATTTTAGCGTTTGACCAACATTGTATCAAGAAGTGTGTGCATTTGATATCTTTCTTACTGTAATTATGAAAAATTTTTTCAAATCTGTATTGGCCAGTGCCCAAAACAATTTGTAAATTTTTTTTGTGGGGAGCATGGGGGCTATGTAAGTAGGCAGTTTATGTTTTCTTATTGCCAACGTTACGTAGCGCTCTGTATGAAAATCACTGGCTGTGCTGTGTGCAGTCTGTGGCTAGTTTGCATTGTTGTTTGCCATTGTAGTGTTGGGCAGCGGCAGCTGGATGTTAACAGCGCGTAGCGTTGCGCAGTTGGAGGTGAGCCGCCAGCAGTGGTGGACGTGGGGAGAGAGATGGCGGAGTTTTGAAATTTGTAAGACTGGATGTCAATTATGACTATTAAGGTAAATACATTGTTTGTTCTCTATTAAAATCTTTCATTTGCTAACTATGCCTATCAGTAGTTAGTGCCTTCCGTAGTTTGAATCTTTTATTTAGCTGGCAGTAGTGGCGCTCGCTGTTTTGCAGTAGTTCGAGTAACAAAGATTTTTGGTGAGGTAAGTCATTTGTGAAAGGTATAGGTTAATGTTAGTCAGGGCCATTCTTTTGTAGGGATTTTTGAAAGTCAGATTGCGTTGCGCTAAAAATATTGTGTGTCAGGTTAAGCACAGTCGTGTACAATTGTTCAAAGGGAACGTTTCAACCTCTTACCACTCCCTATTCCACTCCCAAACAGAACGAGGGAAAAATGACTGCCTATATGCCTCTGTAGGAGCCCTAATCTCTCTTATCTTATCTTTGTGGTCTTTCCACGAAATATAAGTTGGCGGCAGTAAAATTGTACTGCAGTCAGCCTCAAATGTTGGTTCTCTACATTTCCTCAGTAGCGATTCACGAAAAGAATGCCTACTTTCCTCTAGGGACCCGCACCCGAGGTCCTGAAGGATTTCCGTAACACTCGCGTGATGATCAAACCTACCAGTAACAAATCTAGCAGCCCGCCTCTGAATTGCTTCCATGCCCTCCCTCAATCCGAACTGATAGGGATCCCAAACGCTCGATCAGTACTCAAGAATAGGTCATATTAGTGTTTTATAAGCGGTTTTCTTTACAGATGGACCACATCTTCCCAAAATTCTACCAATGAACCGAAGACGACAATCCGTCTTCCCCACAACTGCCATTACATGCTTGTCCCACTTCATATCGCTCTGCAATGTTACGCCCAAATATTTAATCGACGTGACTGTGTCAAGCGCTGCACTACTAATGGAGTATTCAAACATTACGGAATTCTTTTTCCTATTCATCTGCATTAATTTACATTTATCTATATTTAGAGTTAGCTGCCATTCATTACACCAGTCACAAATCCTGTCCATCTCATCTTGTGTCCTCCTACAGTCACTCAACGATGACGCCTTCCTGTACACCACAGCATCATCAGCAAACAGCCGCACATTGCTATTCACCCTATCCAAAAGATCATTTATGTAGATAGAAACCAACAGCGAACCTACCATACTTCCCTGGGGCACTCCAGATGATACCATTCCTTCGGCCGGAAAGGTTATGGCGACTGTCTTTTGGGATTCGCAAGGGATAATCCTAATCTACTATCTGGAAAAGGGTAAAACTATTACAGGTGAATATTAGTCATCGTTACAGGACCGTTTGCAAACTGAGCTGCAAGAAAAACGCCGGCGATTCGGCCGCAAAAACTCCTTTTCTATCACGATAATGCACCAACACGCACCTCAGAAGTTGTGGCCGCAAAATTAATGGAAATAGGATTCCGACTCGTTTTACATACTCCCTGTTCTCCAGACTTGGCTCCCTTTGACTACTATTTTTGCCACAATTTGAAGAAATGGCTGGCGGGACAAACATTTTATTCAAACGAAGAGGTGATTGCAGCAACCAATATCTATTTTGCAGAGTTGGTCATTTCCTATTATTCGGAAGGGATAAACAAATTAGAATAGCGTTGGACGAAGTGTTTTAGTCTAAAAGGAGACTATGTCGAAAAATAAAATAGGGTTACCCCAAACACGTAAGTAGTTTTTATTTTTGTACTGACTTTTCAAACGCCCGTCGTAGATCGGTGGAACCTATCCCTTGTGAGAATTTTTGGGAACTCTCCCTGAAACTTGGCGGTAGCAAGTAGGGGAAATTTTGATTTTTGTTTCTTTTATTTTGGATATTAAATTTAGCTAGATGAGAAGAGAAAAGAAAGGTAATGCGACCCCTCGCCATAAGCGGGAAATCCTGGATTGAGCCCTGGTCCAGCACAAATTTTTACTGTCGTCATTCCATTACACAGGTGATAATAGTCCATATTCCCAACTGCGAACATATCTCATGTATCACTCAATTAAAGTTCTTTCTTTGGGACAGCGTGAAAGCTGAGTTGTATTCTACACCTGTTGAGTCTGAGGCGGAACTGGTTGCAAGAATTCGTGCAACAGCCACACAAATTCAGAAGAGATCAAGCTTTTCCCAGGGATCATGGGGCTCCCTACTGCGTCAGTAACGGCTCGGCACTGAGATTACGTGTGCTCATTTTGACCATTCCTTGTTATGTAATAGTGATCAGAACAACAGAATAGTCAAAAACATTTAATACCGATTTATTCTCAAAATGGCTCTGAGCACTATGGGACTTAACATCTGTGGTCATCAGTCCCCTAGAACTTAGAACTACTTAAACCTAACTAACCTAAGGACAGCACACACATCCATGCCCGAGGCAGGATTCGAACCTGCGACCGTAGCGGTCACGCGGTTCCAGACTGAAGCGCCTAGAACCGCACGGCCACACCGGCCGGCGATTTATTCTGAGTCACACACAATAACCTCCTGCTTATTTAGTACTTCAAAAATTTGCGTTTTCGACACATGGTTGCTGAAACGCCCTGCTAAACCCGTAGGACAGGAGAGATAGAATAAATTGTGGAAAGGGGCCAAAATAAGGGGCTGTCAGAACATACAACTTTTAAACTCACAGCTTTAATCTTTGGGATTTAATTACCGGCTGAGAGCCGCTTTAGTTTAAAAACGGCTGAAGGCCAATAGCTTAAAAGGCAAGCCTTATCTTTAAACAGTTCTTTAGTTAGGCTGAAGTAAACAACTTAAATTCAAATCGGCTGGAGGCCGAAGACTTAAAAGTTCAAAAATTTTTTAAAATGCCAAAGGCTTACGTGAAACAGTACTTTAAACTAGGCTGAAGGCCTTAAGGGTAAAACAACTCTAATTTAAAACACAAAACCGGCTGGAAGCCATACAAGTATCACAGGAAGAGCGCGATAAAAATTTTTGTAAGATGTTTGAAGTAACACGTTATAGCCCAGCAAGCTGTTTTTTGTTTGAAACAAACACATCACTACGTTTGCTATTAGCCAATTTCGCCTCGCGTTATCAAGCAACGTCTGATGGAGAATATTGTGTGTTTCACTTTTGACGTAATATCTGGGCACGATATTTTCTCTCCATCTTGCCCACGGTACGAACGCCACATTTTTACAGTTACATAGTTGTTTTAAAGTGTCTGCAGAGTTACAAGCTTGGTTTACATTCATAAACGTTTCGCTCTCATCGCACTGTTTGGCAGTAAACGATGTGCAACGGATCATTTCGCCAAACATTGGCAAGAATAAATGGTGATGTACAGGGACACGTATTCTGACGCGGTCTTCTCAGGATGTGCTTTCTGTTTCGCTCTCGACGAGAAAAGACCGATTTTGGAGGTTTATTCTGTTCTATTCTGTTCTACCTCAAATTGTGAATTCTCGTGAATGAGATTGTCGGGTCCATACCCACGGCTTTAAGATGGTCGTTGTTATTGAAATTCTGACTCCTGAGGGTCTTTGGTAGATTACCTTAAACTCCTTTACGGGTTATACAAAGCACTTGGGTCATTACACGCATCTAGTTGTCCTATTTAAACTATAGAATATTGTTTTGTCCTTTTTATTAACCTATTTTAAGCTAGTTATTTCCTGTTTTTTTGCTGTAGTTATCACACTGTACAATTCTTTGTATTCTTGGTGTTTCGGGTTTTATATTTGTCAATTATTGGGCCTAAATCACCAGATAAATTGCCCTGGTTCTCAAGGAAAATTTTTAAATTCTCTTTTATTATTAAATCTGACGGGTTCGTGCATGGATAAATGGTCTGGAGTGAGCCAAACTTACTAAAATATCTAATTAATTTCTTAAATAAGTGATTTTTGTTAATTCATTTCTCTTGTTTGTCGCGTTTGACAGTGGCTTTGTATAAGGTCCGTTTTGATTAGGTTACTCGGTTGTGAATATCTTTTCAAATGAAAACTTCTTTTATAGGACCACGAAGACATTTATTCACCGAAGAAATGGTTCGTACTGGACTATTTAAGTGCATTTAATGAATACAGAACCTTCCGGCATGTCAAGGCGCAGTATAGCTGCAGTATGAATTTTAACATAACATGAAACAAATATTAAGTAATATCACTATATTCAATTAACACACATAAACAATAAATTTACAGTCAGACTTTCATTAAATCACTTGCTGTGTATAACACTATGCTCCTAGTGTGACTGTGCCTCATATACGAGGCCTGTTCAGAAAGTAAGCTCCGATTGATTGCCAAATTGAAACCACAGTGAACATCAGAAATGTTTTACTTGTAACAATTAGCTACACCTTTCAGCTACTTCTCTACGTAGTCGCCGTTCTGACTTAGACTTTTGTCATAGCGTTGTACCAACTTTTCAATAGCCTCATCATAGAAGGCAGCCGCCAGTGCTTTCCGCCAATTCTCCACGCTGGCCTACACCGCGTTGTCTGTGTCAAAATGTTGTCTTCAAAGACAGCGGTTCATGTGACCAGAGATGAAACTCAGGGGGAGACAATTGCGGACTGTATTGTGGGTAATCTCACATTTCCATTTGAAAACGATGCAGGAGCAACTTCATTGCCCCTGCAGAATGCGGCTGAGAATTGTCTTGAAGAAGAAACAGCACGACAGTTATGTAATGTTAGCTGCATAGCTTCAGGCGAAATTTCTCACCAGGCCCTCGTACTTGGCGGCAGACACTATTTTCTAGACATCTTTACGCACTCACTGCGAGCTCAGAAATGAGAAGAGCGACGTGATGCTAACTGGGGTTATACTAGAGACACTACCCAACACATCTGTGCAAAACTTTATCGGATTTTCATAGTCGTTTCCATTTCGCGACCGATCGGAGCTTACTTTCTGAACGCCCCTCGTATAAGTGAAGCGCCAAAGAAACTGGTATAGGTATCCGTATTTAAATACAGAGATATGTAAACAGGCAGAATACGGCGCTGCAATCGCTAACGCAAATATAAGACAACAAGCGTCTGGCGCAATTGTTAGGTCGGTTACTGACCATACAACGGCAAGTTATCAAGGTTTAAGCCAGTTTGAGCGTGGTATTATAGTCAGCGGACGAGCTATGGGACACAGCATCTCCGAGGTAGCGATGAAGTGGGGATTTTCCCGTACAGCTATTTCACAAGCGTAACTCGAATATCAGGAATCCTGTAAAACATATCTCCGACACCGCTGCGGCCGTAAAAAGATCCCGCAAGAACGGGACCAATGACGACTGAAGCGTATCGTTGAACGTGACAGAAGTGCAACCCTTCCACAAATTGTTGTAGATTTCAGTGCTGGGACATCAACAAGTGTCAGCGTGCGAACCTTTCAACGAAACATCATCGATATAGCCTTTCGGAGCCGAAGATCCACTCGTGTACCCTTGATGACTGCACGACACAAAGCTTCACCCCTCGCCTGGGCCCGTTAACACCTACGTTGGACTGTTGATGACTGGAAACATGCTGCCTAGTCGGCCGAGTCTCGTTTCACATTGTGTCGAACGGATGGACGTGTGCAGGTATGGAGACAACCTCATGAATTCCATGGACCCTGAATGCCAGCCGGGGACTGTTGAAGCTGGTGGAGGCACTGTGATGGTATGGGGCGTGTGCAGTTGGGGTGGTATGGGACACCTGATACGTCTACATACGACTCTGACACGTGACGCATGCATAAGAATGCTGTCTGATCACCAACATCCATTCACGTCCATTCTGCATTCCGACGGGGGCAATTCCACCAGGACAATGCAACAACCCACACAGCTACAGAGTGGCTCCAGGAACACACTTCCGCTGGCCACCAAACTCTCCATACATGAACATTATTGAGCGTATCTGGGATGCCATGCAACGTGCTGTTCAAGAGAGATCTCTACCCGCTCGTAGCCTTACGGATTTATGGAGATTCCTGCAGCATTCATGGTGTCATTTCCCTCCAGCACTACTTCAGACATTAGTCGAGTCCATGCTACGTGGTGTTGCGGCACTTCTGGGTGCTCGCGGGGCCCCTATAAGATATCTGGCAGGTGTACCAGCTTCTTTCACACTTCAGAGTAAATGATAATAGCGGTGTGCTGTATAAATCTGCCGCAATCGCTTCTGTAACAAAAAGGCGCCGTCCCACTCACAAAAATAACTGAGGGACGTAATTCTACATTTGTTTCTGCCGTTGAATCCTAAATTCGATAAACCGTTCATAGTACTTAATTTTTAATTTATAAGTTGTTCATTTATTACGTTTCAAATATATTGTTCGTAAAATACGCTCTTCCCGCAGATGTACGTTTAAAAATTGTTATATATATAAACTAATGGGCTTATTTCTCGGTGTTGTAGTACAGCCAGTGGCTGTGCAAACGTAGGCGGAAGTTGTGGGGACGACACTTCCAGTCCCGGTGGCCAGCGAGGTTCATTATCAGCTCATTGTGAAGGACCTGGCTGGTTCATTCACCACCTTTGTTTTATTGTATATGTTAGGCATTTGTTTTTTTTTATTTGGGTCGTTAATTGAGTCAATTCAGTACTGGTCACATTGAATAGAACTTTTCAATCTTGATGTGAATGATACTTTTGTTTGGGAGCCCGGCACTTGTTGCTCCGAGCTCCTGGCTCACTGCCTTTCAGTGCATACCGTCTGCAAAACGTGTCGCAAATGGAATTTGTAGTAAATAAGTAATAAATTAAAACGTCTCTCGTGATGCTGGAGTTTTACTAAATGAACAACGAAAATGTAGTTAACGTTAAACTGTTCTCGTTTCATTATTTCGGGGCGGTTGATAGCGAGAAGATGGGACATAACATCTGAGGTCATCAGTCCCCCAGACTTAGAACTACTTAAAGCTAACTAACCTAAGGACATCACCCACATGCAAGCTCGAGGCAGGATTCGAAACTGCGACCGTAGCAGCAGCGCAGTTTTGGACTGAAGCGCCTAGAACCTCTCGGCCACAACGGCCAGCCTGCCACAAGACATACAGAGATTCTCACTTAAGTAACTGTATACCACTTAACGAGTAGATTATGAAAGTTTTCTAAACATTTACATTCAGTTGGTAGCAGTATGAAATACTGAAAATCAAATTTTTGTTTCCCCTGCTAGCCGTTATTGATCATTTTAGCCGTTTGGCAACATACACCCAAAAACAAACGTTTCTCATATTAGGTGCATTGTGCTGCCACCAGCTGGCAGGTACTCCATATCAGCGACCTCAGTACTCATGAGACACCGTGAGAGAGCAGAATGGGGCGCTCCGCGGAACTCGCGGACTTCGAACGTGGTCAGGTGCTTGGGTGTCACTTGTGTCATATGCGTGTATGCGAGACTTCCATACTCCTAAACATCCCTAGGTCGACTATTCCCAATGTCGAGCTCCGTCTTGCATTATTCACATTTTGTCGAAATCAGTGTCACGTTGGGTAATGGGGATGTTGTCTGACTGAGACCGCAGACAGTTGAAGATGGTCGTAATGTGTAATAGGCAGGCATCTATCCAGACTATCACACAGGAATTCCAAACTGCATCAGGATCCACTGCAAGTACTATGACAGTTAGGCGGGAGGGGAGAAAACTTGGATTTTATGGTCGAGCGGCAGCTCATGAACCCCACATGACACCGGTAAATGCCAAACGACGCCTCGCGTGGTGTAAGGAACGTAAACATTGGACAATTGAACAATGTAAAGAAGTTGTATAGAGTGACGAATCAGGGTACACAATGTGCCGATCCGATGGTAGACTGTGGGTATGGCGAATGTCCGGTGAACGTCACCTGCAGGTGTGTGTAGTGCCAACAGTAAAATTCGGAGGCGGTGGTATTATGGTGTGGTCGTCTTTTTCATGGAGAGGGCTTGAACCCCTTGTTTTGCGTGGAATTATCACAGCACAGGCATACAATGATGTTTTAAGCACCTTCTTACTTGCTGAAGAGCAATTCGGGGATGGCGATAGCATCTTTCAACACGATCGAGCACCTGTTCATAATGCACGGCCTGTGTCGGAGTGGTAACACGACTAACATCCCTGTAATGGACTTGCCTGCACAGAGTCCTGACCTTAATCCTATAGAACACCTTTGGGATTGTTTGGAACGCCGACTTCGCGCGAGACCTCACCGACCGACTTCGATTCCTCTCCTCAGTGCAGCACTCCGTGAATAATGGGCTGGTAATCACGAAGAAACCTTCCAGCACCTGACAGAACGTATGCCTGCGATAGTGGAAGCTGTCATCAAGACTAGGGGGGGGGGGGGGGGAGGCAACACCATATTGAATCCCAGCATTACCGATGAAGGGAACCACGAGCTTGTAAGCCACTTTGAGCCAGGTGTCCAGGTACGTTTGATCACATAGTGTAGGTACATCACGATCATCATCATCAGAAACAACAACGACGATAATAACAGCCGTTTGACACCCACTGCCAGATAAAGGGCCCATCTAGAATTTTCCTTACGTTATCCATTTCAGGCATACATACCTAAGTTGCCCCTTCTGAAATAATTCCCCGCGATCGTTATGAACTTCTGTCCTGGAGCGCGCTATGGAAGTTCCTCGGTCCATCTATCATCCTTTCACCCGATTACATATCCCACACGTTCTGATTTTCATTACAGTAGTAATTACGTTTTCTATTCCATTACCTTCCTTTGTTAGTTTCCCTGCCTGTCACTATAATACCAAGAATTCATCTATCCGTTGCTCGCTGAGTAACTGGCAGTATTTGAATCATTTTTGCATTAAAAACCATCTCAGACCTCAATAAAAATAGTATTACTAGCTGACAAAATGGAAACTGGGTTTTGAATACTGAATCTAGCCTGACCAGCCAATTGCCTCTTTCCGTTTACGTCTGCTCCATTTAATCCACTCATTGTCTTCAAAATGCCCGAAACCAAAGAACACATAGTCTGGTTGTATGAATTTAGTATTAATTTTTTTTAGTAGCTCTGTCTTCGGATTCGCAGTTGGATATGGAGAGCGAGAGTTTGTGAGGATATCTTCACCGAAGCCTGAGACTCTAAACGAGTTCTGTATTGCTGTCAAGCGCTGTGATTAGTATTGCGCTCTACCAAAACTAGTTTTCGGTAGTTTTCGTTCATAACATATACGACGCAGTAAATGGTAGGATTTGAGGTAGTGTTTGTAACACGAGTAGGTAAAGAAACACAAATGAATGTGTAAGAAAGAAGCTAGGAGCCGACGATTTCCCTGTTTTTGTTCGTTTGTTTTGTACATGATTAGAAACACAGGTCATTCACTGTTAGTCCTTCTCGTATTTTACATCCATACAGAATATAAATTGCATTTTGTAAGTAATAAAAATTAGTTCATCGCGTAACGTCTGCGCTTTGATGCAACAAAGTATTTACTTTTGATACAATTATAGTTTACACGCACAAACATAAAAGAGATATACGTAACTATTGTCGTTATTTTGTATTCAACAGAAAGTTCTTTATCATGACCAAAGGTTAGAGTTACCTGTAATTACCGATAAACGTGAAAGTTGTTTATGAATAACAGAAACATGTTTTATAAAATTTCGACGAAGTATTGAAGCGATGTTTGATATCTTATTGTTTAGCGTTTTTTTTTTATTTTACCTCTGAATTAAACACCGATAATTTCAATTTAGCTATAAATACTTGAAAGTTGGACGTTCATATCCTTATTTTGGAAAGTTCGGTGCTGATTCTACTGTTGCATGCATACGCGAACACTGAGTCTGAGACATTATTATCGCGAGTCGTAGCGAGGCCTGGCGTGGAGAGAAGCCGCCCCCCAGGAGAGGTTGCAGTGTGCTCTGAACGTGTTAATAGCGCCGGAGGAAATTTTGGTATTAATCGAAGACCTTCGGTAATTTTCTTTTTTGCTGCACGTACTTGTTGCTTGCTTGCGCGCTGGAGCGATTTTGTCAGATTTGTGTACTCATAATTGAAAGTAATATTCATATCTTTGTTCTGACCAGATATGTGATTATTGATTATAGATATTGTGTCCGCCTGCTTATCTGAGTGGTTACTTGTTTGCCTCCCATGTAGCAGACCTGGGTTCGATTCCCGCCCGGATTGGAGATTTTCTCCGTTCGTAGACTAGATGCTGTGTTGTCCTCACCATCACTTCATCTTCATCATCGGCGATCAAGTCGCCCAAAGAGGCTTCGACTGAAATAAGACTTGCACTCGGCTAACAATGCCACACGCTCATTTCCATATAGATATTGTGGACTAGCAAACGTTTTCGCTAGTCAAACAGTACAAGGAAAAGAAAAGTCTGAGTACAGTTTGTCAATGCATTAATCTTCACTTTTCAGAATATTGTAAATTAAAAGTTTTTGTTGACTAAACCCCTCCTGATAATTTAATTTCTATAAAGATAGTACAAAGGAATAGTTGCATCATTAGTTATGACCATGCATTGCACTCTGCGTGGATCGCAGTATTTCTTTTGGATTCTTTTAGCACGTTCCTGCATACAATATATTTGTGCAGTTGCAGAGGCTAGACAAGGTAAGGTGTCTGTTGCGTGCAGGTGAACTGAGTATAATTGTTAGGAGACGTTTGAGAATATTTCTAAAATCGCAGTCATAAAGAATTGAGTTTTCACGATTTATAGGAAGAGCCATTATGAGGGTTTTCATAATACAAGTTGTACGGCTACATATCAGATTTTCTGATAACGACAATAAAGTTTCACTAGATTGCCTTTCTATATTTTAGAGAGAAGGTATAGGTAACGATAATATAGTCAGAGAAAGAGATTTACATATTTGCGTACGTCTTTCATCAGGTTAATAATAACAATTGACAGTTTCTGTAATGTTTATTTTTAAGTAACAGACAGGAGTCTAACCACGGCATTCATCATAATCAGGCATCTCAGGCGCTATCTTAATACTTTTTATCCGGGTACCCATTTCAAATTCTTTCAGAAATTTACTGATGTTCGCATATGAGCGTACCAGCATGCAGTATGGTGTTAGCGATTCTTTTATCTTTGAGACAGCTTCCATTCTTGCAGGCACACATGTAATCAGATGCCGAAAGATTACCAGCGTAATGGCAGCCAATTTTTCGCGAAGAGCTACGATGAGATCAGCAGTAAATGCAGCCTTTTGTAACACCGTGCCGAATCGGCTCAATAAACTATTCCTTAAATGATCGGTTTCGTTCTAATGTGGAACAGGCTAGTCGATTATTGTGGACATTCTCGTAATAGCAGTTCTTCGCGGATTTTGCAGAGTAAAGTGGTACTCTAGCAACTGATACCAACAATGGTCTCGCTTGAACTGTTATTTGCTGGCAGATAGCAATGACCGATCAGTACTATAGAGATTACAACCTTGACGTTTTCCAACGTCCCTATGCTGGTGTAATCTTACAAGACGATGTCCTCGTTTCGTGGACGTGCAGTTTAAAACTTCAGATCAGGGAATAGACAGCTCGCTCTTCCTACATGAAACAGAAGTTCGTGACGGTATCTGGGGTTGTATTACTGCTTAGTGGGCACCGGTCAGATATCCACGCATGACAATATGTGTGCCATGCAAGAGGGCAGTTATAAAGTTTGTAAGAGGTATGCGCTGCCTGTGATATGAGAATCGCTGACCAGAGAGCAGCGTTGACTGCAGTACGAACTGTGTAACTGTAGCAGTTAGTTGTTGCTAGTCGCTAGTCTGAGGTTGTCTGCGCTGGTCTGGAGTCTGCTCTGGTCGGGAGTCCGGAGCCTGAGTATTATTGTATAAGGTAAAAAGCAGCCTCGCGCATATCTAGTAATGTATCTGAACTGTCATCCAAATGTTTTAAAAAATGTCCTAATGATAATTTTTGTAATATAAAGTAATTTTTTTAAAAAAAGCGTTCATTTCAAAAAAATCAGTTGCGTCCTTTCACAAATCACAAAGATATAGGCCAGCATTGCACGGAGCTGTGCCGGAAAAATGATAAGTAAGAGCAGATATATTCGCCCTTTTTATTGAGGTAAGAATTTTTGCTTTTTTATTCAGAATGATCTTACAGGGCCATGACGCAGCACTCCTGTCGTCCAAAATTTGCCAGGTTACTGAATTTTTTTTTTCGGGGTTTAAGAATTTTTCTGTTTCGTACTTGCATTAAATGAGAAAAGAATTTTGTGGGTACATTAAATGGGAACCAGTTTTGTTGTGAGGTTACACTAAATTAGAATCACATTCATTATTCATATTTTAAAAACATTTAATTATTTCGTGTGGGAAGGTTACAAGTTTTAATCATCACCTTGAAAAAAATAAAGTTACATACTTACTATTTTTCCTACATTTGTGTGGCCACATTGTCCGTAACTGCTTTACAATTCCTTAGGGTATTTTCTTTCTGTCGTTGCAACTACAAGAAATGACTGTGCGGAAAAGTGTGCTGTGTAAAATGTGAAAAATTTTGTAGTTTTGCAGAACAGCTACAACTAGACCACAAATATCAATGCCTACGAAGATAAACACCAAAGCTGTGCTAGCAGACGGCATTTTCCGACGTATGCGAGAAACCATGCGGAAAGCACCACCACTAATGATGCTTGACCTCAACAAAGTGATACGGTTCTGGTGAAAAAAAAAACGCATTTCTTGTAGTTGCAACGACAGGACGAAATTACCCGCATGAATTACAATTTTTTGTTTATTTGGAGGTAAATGTATGTAATGGTGGTACTCACTAAAACCCCTGCGCCGTTGTATCATAGCATGCTGGTAGACAAGCCAAAAACAAAATAATGCAGCCATTCTATTTTGTCTACCGGCTTGGTGTGATATAAAAGCGTCGGAACTTCAGTGTGTACCACGACTTCAAACATGTGTCTCTAAATAAAGAAAAAGAGCAAATACGTATCTTAATTCTTTTAAGGCTATGCAAAGCTGTGTGTTAAGCTATACAGTTATTCTATTACTTTTACGTGAACAGCGCCAACGGAGTGCGTGCTGCTACAATTTTCGTTTTACATTGTCTTCTACCCATCGCTTCTATCCGTCATCTGTCCACATATCTGGCGACCTCAGATGTTTGATTTACGCCCACTATTTCTTTTATACGATGATGTCTTTCCATGTTTTGTGCAGGGTGTCTACATCTACATCTACATTTATACTCCGCAAGCCACCCAACGGTGTGTGGCGGAGGGCACTTTACGTGCCACTGTCATTACCTCCCTTTCCTGTTCCAGTCGCGTATGGTTCGCGGGAAGTACGACTGTCTGAAAGCCTCCGTGCGCGCTCTAATCTCTCTAATTTTACATTCGTGATCTCCTCGGGAGGTATAAGTAGGGGGAAGCAATATATTCGATACCTCATCCAGAAACGCACCCTCTCGAAACCTGGCGAGCAAGCTACACCGCGATGCAGAGCGCCTCTCTTGCAGAGTCTGCCACTTGAGTGTATTAAACATCTCCGTAACGCTATCACGGTTACCAAATAACCCTGTGACGAAACGCGCCGCTCTTCTTTGGATCTTCTCTATCTCCTCCGTCAACCCGATCTGGTACGGATCCCACACTGATGAGCAATACTCAAGTATAGGTCGAACGAGTGTTTTGTAAGCCACCTCCTTTGTTGATGGACTACATTTTCTAAGCACTCTCCCAATGAATCTCAACCTGGTACCCGCCTTACCAACAATTAATTTTATATGATCATTCCACTTCAAATCGTTCCGCACGCATACTCCCAGATATTTTACAGAAGTAACTGCTACCAGTGTTTGTTCCGCTATCATATAATCATACAATAAAGGATCCTTCTTTCTGTGTATTCGCAATACATTACATTTGTCTATGTTAAGAGACAGTTGCCACTCCCTGCACCAAGTGCCTATCCGTTGCAGATCTTCCTGCATTTCGCTACAATTTTCTAACGCTGCAACTTCTCTGTATACTACAGCATCATCCGCGAAAAGCCGCATGGAACTTCCGACACTATCTACTAGGTCATTTATATATATTGTGAAAAGCAATGGTCCCATAACACTCCCCTGTGGCACGCCAGAGGTTACTTTAACGTCTGTAGACGTCTCTCCATTGATAACAACATGCTGTGTTCTGTTTGCTAAAAAATCTTCAATCTAGCCACACAGCTGGTCTGATATTCCGTAGGCTCTTACTTTGTTTATCAGGCGACAGTGCGGAACTGTATCGAACGCCTTCCGGAAGTCAAGAAAAATAGCATCTACCTGGGAGCCAGTATCTAATATTTTCTGGGTCTCGTGAACAAATAAAGCGAGTTGGGTCTCACACGATCGCTGTTTACAGAATCCATGTTGATTCCTACAGAGTAGATTCTGGGTTTCCAAAAACGACATGATACTCGAGCAAAAAACATGTTCTAAAATTCTACAACAGATCGCTTCCCACGCCCGGGTTCCCGGGTTCGATTCCCGGCGGGACCAGGGATTTTCTCTGCCTCGTGATGACTGGGTGTTGTGTGATGTCCTTAGGTTAGTTAGGTTTAAGTAGTTCTAAGTTCTAGGGGACTGATGACCATAGATGTTAAGTCCCATAGTGCTCAGAGCCATTTGAACCATTTTATTTTACAGAACTCCCGCGCTCATCGTGTCATGACTGTTGAAACAATTGCTCTTGAAACATTCATTAAGTTGGCTGTCTTGGTTACTGATGCCCCAGGTAATCGGGCCACCACAGTCTGCCCTCATTGGAACTCTTACTGGGTCTTTTATACTCGTGCATTACGCGCAAACAGCCTGCTCTGATGCCTAGTCCGTACTGAACACGCACAGTCCAGCGCGACACGTGCCTTACCTACGTTGTTGGCCGTCAGATGCAACCATGCTACTGCTACCACACCACTGTTCACATTATTTTGCCTATCCCCTGTAATATTAACTGATGAAAGCCATGTTACAACACTGATTAACATTGACATAGCGCAACATTGATATCAAACTCTAACTGTCGCAAATGTTAGACAAATAATTGATAAACATAAAAAATACCTTACAGCGAAAATTAATCAATCTCAATGAAAAATCTAAAGTTCCCTGATATGTATGTCTCATTAAGCAATGATTCTAAATTACGCGCGACTGCAGTGCCACTAAATGAGAATGCTACCTTCACGCCCCTACATACTTTTCTCCAATCTAGTTGAATCTCGTTTCATTCTAAATCAATAATTGAATATTTCTCCTCTGTTTCACAATATTCAAATCATTTTACTTAAACACAGATGCACGTAACACTACGCCTACATTGCCACGAGTCCTCCTATCGGCGTCTGCCTCACCACCACTCAAACTACAGAACTCCGGTCCGCAGCTCGTGGTCGTGCGGTAGCGTTCTCGCTTCCCACGCCCGGGTTCCCGGGTTCGATTCCCGGTGGGGTCAGGGATTTTCTCCGCCTCGTGATGACTGGGTGTTGTGTGATATCCTTAGGTTAGTTAGGTTTAAGTAGTTCTAAGTTCTAGGGGACTGATGACCATAGATGTTAAGTCCCATAGTGCTCAGAGCCATTTGAACCATTTTATTTTACAGAACTCCCGCGCTCATCGTTGCCAAGTAGCGATGACAAAACAGGGAGATCTTCCGACACATGTAATCTGACCAATGACTGCAGGGCAATAATAAGAAATTCAAAATTGCCGCTTAGCGTTTGGACACCCAAAGTATGTGCAAATTCCAAAAATTCAAATAACAAACTCCCAACAGACCTGTTTCACAGTAGTCATAGTTGGTCGTTGAGTAGTCGATGCGAACATACTACGTTCTCCCTTCCTTCACAAGGTATAATTTCACGCGAATTTTCTGGTGCTAGCTTGTCTTTCTGGACCGTTGCGTGATTTCCTTTCTTTTTTTCGGTTATCTGGAGTTGCACGTGAGACTGTTGTTGTTGTTGTGGTCTTCAGTCCTGAGACTGGTTTGATGCAGCTCTCCATGCTACTCTATCCTGTGCAAGCTTCTTCATCTCCCAGTACCTACTGCAACCTACATCCTTCTGAATCTGCTTAGTGTATGCATCTCTTGGTCTCCCCCCACGATTTTTACCCTCCACGCTGCCCTCCAATACTAAATTGGTGATCCCTTGATGCCTCAGAACATGTCCTACCAACCGATCCCTTCTTCTTGTCAAGTTGTGCCACAAACTCCTCTTCTCCCCAGTCCTATTCATTACCTCCTCATTCGTTATGTGATCTACCCATCTAATCTTCAGCATTCTTCTGTAGCACCACATTTCGAAAGCTTCTATTCTCTTCTTGTCCAAACTATTTATCGTCCATGTTTCACTTCCATACATGGCTACACTCCATACAAATACTTTCAGAAAAGACTTCCTGACACTTAAATCTATACTCGATGTTACCAGATTTCTCTTCTTCAGAAACGCTTTCCTTGCCATTGCCAGTCTACATTTTATATCCTCTCTACTTCGACCATCATCAGTTATTTTGCTCCCCAAATAGCAAAACTGCTTTACTACTTTAAGTGTCTCATTTCCTAATCTAATACCCTCAAAATCACCCGACTTAATTCGCCTACATTCCATTATCCTCGTTTTGCTTTTGTTGATGTTCATCTTATATCCTCCCTTCAAGTCACCATCCATTCCGTTCAACTGCTCTTCCAAGTCCTTTGCTGTCTCTGACAGAATTACAATGTCATCGGCGAACCTCAAAGTTTTTATTTCTTCTCCATGGATTTTAATACCTACTCCGAATTTTTCTTTTGTTTCCTTTACTACTTGCTCAATATACAGATTGAATAATATCGGGGAGAGGCTACAACCCTGTCTTACTCCATTCCCAACCACTGCTTCCCTTTCATGTCCCTCGACTCTTATAACTGCCATCTGGTTTCTGTACAAATTGTAAATAGCCTTTTGCTCCCTGTATTTTACCCCTGCCACCTTTAGAATTTGAAAGAGAGTATTCCATTCAACATTGTCAAAAGCTTTCTCTAAGTCTACAAATGCTAGAAACGTAGGTTTGCCTTTTCTTAATCTTTCTTCTAAGATAAGTCGTAAGGTTAGTATTGCCTCACGTGTTCCAGTATTTCTACGGAATCCAAACTGATCTTCCCCGAGGTCGGCTTCTACTAGTTTTTCCATTCGTCTGTAAAGAATTCGTGTTAGTATTTTGCAGCTGTGGCTTATTAAACTGATTGTTCGGTAATTCTCACATCTGTCAACACCTGCTTTCTTTGGGATTGGAATTATTACATTCTTCTTGAAGTGAGACTAGTGTGGCATATAATTTAGTAGAATTCGTAGCACTGTTGTCTTTAAACCTTTTGTACTTCCTGTCTGTATGCTGAAATGGGATTTGGTGTAATTGCGTGATACACATGTGGCCCGAAGAGTCCTTCTTTCCGTCGCAGAGTACCACCGAGCGAGGTGGCGCAGTGGTTAGCACACTGGACTCGCATTCGGGAGGACGACGGTTCAATCCCGTCTCCGGCCATCCTGATTTAGGTTTCCGTGATTTCCCTAAATCGTTTCAGGCAAATGTCGGGATTGTTCCTTTGAAAGGGCACGGCCGATTTCCTCCCCAATCCTTCCCTAACCCGAGCTTGCGCTCCGTCTCTAATGACCTCGTTGTCGACGGGACGTTAAACACTAACCACCACCACCACCGTCGCAGAGTACAATTTAACTGTATTTCTGATCATTGGCTATGTTATTGCCTAGTGTGTGACTTTCAGCACCTTGTTATGAGTATCAGGCGCATTGGTGACAGTTCCTGCTGTGTTTATATTGATGGCCAGAGAAACTCGTAAAGTTCATTGTTCGTGTGCAATACAAAATTGTAAATTCAGAGTGTCACACTTTCTGATTCAGAGGGACGGGTTATTCCCCCTCAAGTCATTCCCTTTGAATTTTGAATTTCATTCTTTCCCGTGTGATGTAAGTAGCATGGGGAAAGATTATCAAAAATGTTCAAATGTGTGTGAAATCTTATGGGACTTAACGGCTAAGGACATCAGTCCCTAAGCTTACACACTACTTAAGCTAAATTACCCTAAGGACAAACACACACACACCCATTCTCGAGGGAGGACTCGAACCTCCGCCGGGACCAGCCGCACAGTCAATGACTGCAGCGCCTAAGACCGCTCGGCTAAGCCCGCGCGGCGAAAGATTTTCCAAAGGTTGCAGAATCGCTGTGGACATATGAGCAGTAAAGAAGAGCGAAATCATTTCTTGATTTAGTGCCAGTTTTACCTATAATAGCAAGAAGACTTGCGAAAAATTGTAGACGTCCTCCTGTGAACGAGCTCTTTTCCCGCTATAGGTAAACAAATCGTACTAATCACAGATTAAGAATTCAAAGTTGTCATTCCAACATATTTTAGAACAGAATTTTTGAAATACATTTTCATGTTCTATTTATGCCATCTTATGTGTGCCTTCATTTGACTTAATTTCGCCACTTTTGAGATACACTTGACACGTTTTGCTGAGTTTGCTCGAAACCAAATGAGATACTGGCTAATTTGCACGATTGTTCTCAAAGTCAGTTTGTGACGATCCACTCCTATAGGATAATTGCTGTTCCAGGCGATGGTATCGTCCTCGTGTTGCCCCGACTGCAATCGTGGCGGAAGGTGGCGCGCTTCCGTAAATCCTCGCCTGTTGGATTGTCTTAGAGGTCGACGACTATCGCTGCTGTCTGCAAATCTGTCCCATGGTTTGATACAGCGAATTCTTTTAAAATCGTGCATATCAATGATTGTATGTTTGCGTGGATCGTATCAAACGATTAAGACAAACCACAGTGGGCAGGAAGATTTTTGTGGTGAGACAAGAAAAAAGGCAAAACTAGATACGCCAGTACCTTTATGGTTTCCGTGATAGCTACACTCAACTTATACTGTAGGCAAAAAGTAACGGTTTCAGCTGAATCACTGTCCACTGATTTTTCTGCTTTACTCCATTTTAAGCTCCATAGTGGATAAGCGACTAATGGTACTTGACTCCTAGGATTCGCCTCGCCTCCTCCCCCTTGTCACAACTCGCTCCCAGCTGCACCTCCTCCAAACGTGGCACTTCCCTTCGGCGAGTGTCTTCCGCCCTTATCCTTCACAGACACAACTCATTCGCGGAGTTCGCTAGAATGTAGTTAAACCAGTTTCCTATTAGCCTCACCGATATAATCGTGGTCAGAGTCTCTCGTTCCTTCCAGGTGTTTCTTGGAACCTTCTTATAATCTCGAAATCTTAGATTCCACAGCAACCTCCATGAGACGTCCTGCTAACCCCGCAGGACAGGGCAGGTAGTTTAAATTGTGGAAAGGAGACGAAATAAGCGGCTGTCAGTTACACTCGAACATACAACTTTATTTATTTGACCAAACATTACAAGAGCCAAGAAAATTAAAAAAAAACACACAGATTTAATTTTGGAACTTAATTAGCGGCTGAACGCGCGGCACAATCTCATGCCTTAAGGGCTAGACCACTAAAAACGGCTGAAATCCAATAACTTAAAGCTCAGCCAAAATCATAAATTTAAAAGGCTAAGTCTTATCTTAAAACAGTTCCTTAATTAAGCTGAAAGCCCAAAGAATCTGACGCTTTAAGAGCAAAACAAATTCAAAATCGGCTGAAAACCCAACACTTAAGACTCAATAAAATTAATTTAAAAATGCCAAAGGCCTTACATAAAACAGTTCTTAAATTAGGCTGAAGGCCCAAACCATCTCACGCCTTGAGGACAATGTGGTGTCACCGCCAGACACCACACTTGCTAGGTGGTAGCCTTTAAATCGGCCGCGGTCCGTTAGTATACGTCGGACCCGCGTGTCGCCACTGTCAGTGATTGCAGACCGAGCGCCGCCACACGGCAGGTCTAGAGAGACGTCCTTGCACTCGCCCCAGTTGTACAGCCAACTTTGCTAGCAATGGTTCACTGACAAATTACTCTCTCATTTGCCGAGACGATAGTTAGCATAGCCTTCAGCTACGTCATTTGCTACGACCTAGCAAGGCGCCATTATCATTTGTTATTTATCTTGGGATGCATGTACAGTCAGACCGATGTTCACCAATTATGGATTAAAGTTAAGTAATCCAGCAGCTACGTACTTTTCCTGATAGTATAATTACTTTACCTGTTCCAGACCTCACGCCAGCCTGCGTGAGCTTAAACGCGTGCCTTTCGGCTTCCTCCAAACCCCGTGAATTGGCTCCTGCCAATTCACAACAGACAAAACAACCTTAATCAAAAAATCGGCTGGAAGCCATACAAGTACAAACAAGAAAAGGCAGTACACCCAAGGGCGCTCAGAAGTTCCAAGGGTCGGCCTGGAATTCAAACACTAACTCTAGCTTAGGTGAGACAGGCAGTCGGCGCAACCATTGTAGATCCGACGACAACCCAACCGACAGACAGTCAACAGACCCACCGACCAGATAACCTCCACTTCACCCGGCCAACACAGAACAGGGAGTTCAATGGAACAACGTAGAAGGTATTGGCGGCCACAACCAAAAATATATAGAGATGTCAAACTACACACCGTGCTGGACAGCGACAACACGATGAGGAAAATACACTGACTGAATTTACGTCAACGCCACGGGCAGGTATCCGGAACGTTAACGGCCATAAGGCAGAAGATTCCGCTGGTGCACTTCAATTCAAAATAACAAAGTACATTTAAACTCCACCGGAGGGTGGCTAAAATTTGCCAACTTGAAAACACACGTTGTTGCTCGCGGAAATGTCCCAACAGCCGACAACGAAATCCAACGACACAATGTGAACAGTCGTGACTTGTTGGTAAATTTATTCAAAACTCAACTTTCGTGCCCAGGATCGGTGAGCCACAGACCTCGTAGCAATGGGAACAGCACCACACACTCCAACACCTCATAGAGGCTGTCAGCGGGCCCGGCCAAACTATGCACCGAGGAGATTTCCTCGCTGCTCCACGCCAACCGACCAACTGCCCAGGCCTGAAAACGGTGAAAGGACCAAGTATACGTCGGCCGATGAGACGACCAACAGAACGACCAACCAAGCGTCGTCCCACTCCAACCTCCCTCCGTCGGACAGTTCATGTGTGTCGCCAGCGGTCGGCGAGCACTGGCTGTCGGCGCCTCGCCAGCGCTCTGTTCCCCGACATCACTGCTGCTGCGTCCCGACTGCACTGCTGGTGCGTCGCGAACTGACTGTGAGACACATAGATGGTACGACAGTGCACTTATCCATACGCGCTGCTGCTGCCACTCACGGACAAATAAGGCAGGAAGTTAGTGACGCCAGTAAATGGAATAAGAAAACGAGGCGGCAGTACCGTACTACAAGACGACAAACAATAAATCGGATAAACGCGAGCCGTGCATGGCTCACTCCTTATCCTCTTTATTTGTTTATTTTATCCATTTATCGATGTTTCAAATCTCGACACCCGCCACCTAGAACCTAATACCACTCCTGTTTCCATATAAAAACTCCGTCCGAACAGGCCTTGGAAGGCCCAAGGGGACCGACCGGCCGCCGTGTCATCCTCAGACAGCAGGTGTCACTGGATGCGGATCTGGAGGGGCATGTGGTCAGCACATCGCTCTCCCGGCCGTATGTCAGTTTACGAAATCGGAGCCGCTGCTGCTCAATCAAGTAGCTCGTTTGCCTCACAAGGGCTGAGTGCACCCCGCTTGGCAACAGCGCTCGGCAGACCGGATGGTCACTCATCCCAGCGTTAGCCCAGCCCGACAGCGCTTAATTTCGGTGACGTGACTGGAACCGGTGTTACCACTGCGGCTAGACCGTTGGCCCTGTTTCCACATAGTTATGTAAAATTGTGTACAACTGTAATTAAATACTCGCATTAAGCCTTGTAACGTAATTTACGTACTTTCAATAATTGGGAAATTAAATGTAACATGGAAAACAGGATAAGCACCATAATATCTTAAACCAAGGCACTATATTTGTTGATCATTTACACTACCATCGCAGCAAGTGGCTTACTTAGAGGACGACAGTTCAAACCTGCGTCCGGTCATCCAGATTTAGGTTTTCCGTGATTTCCCTAAATTGCTCCAGACAAATGCCGGGACGGTTCCCTTGAAAGGGTACAGCCGATTTCCTTCCGCATCCTTGACCCGATCCGAGCTTGTGCTCTGTCTCTAATGACCTCGATGTCAACGGGACGTTAACCCAATCTTCCTTCCTTCCATCCTAATCTTAACCACTGGGACGCAGAAGGTTAGCAAGCCACTGTGGCGGAATTCTACGTCCATTATTTATACTAACGTTACTTATGTCTAATCCAGTAACTTCCCAAATTTTCGGAGATATGAACCATGGACCTTGCCGTTGGTGGGGAGGCTTGCGTGCCTCAGCGATACAGATGGCCGTACCGTAGGTGCAACCACAACGGAGGGGTATCTGTTGAGAGGCCAGACAAACATGTGGTTCCTGAAGAGGGGCAGCAGCCTTTTCAGTAGTTGCAGGGGCAACAGTCTGGATGATTGACTGATCTGGCCTTGTAACATTAACCAAAACTGCCTTGCTGTGCTGGTACTGCGAACGGCTGAAAGCAAGGGGAAACTACAGCCGTAATTTTTCCCGAGGACATGCAGCCTTACTGTACGATTAAATGATGATGGCGTCCTCCTGGGTAAAATATTCCGGAGGTAAAATAGTCCCCCATTCGGATCTCCGGGCGGGGACTACTCAAGAGGACGTCGTTATCAGGAGAAAGAAAACTGGCATTCTACGGATCGGAGCGTGGAATGTCAGATCCCTTAATCGGGCAGGTAGGTTAGAAAATTTAAAAAGGGAAATGGATAGGTTAAAGTTAGATATAGTGGGAATTAGTGAAGTTCGGTGGCAGGAGGAACAAGACTTTTGGTCAGGTGATTACAGGGTAATAAATACAAAATCAAATAGGGGTAACGCAGGAGTAGGTTTAATAATGAATAAAAAAAATAGGAGTGCGGGTTAGCTACTACAAACAGCATAGTGAACGCGTTATTGTGGCCAAGATAGACACAAAACCCATGCCTACTACAGTAGTACAAGTTTATATGCCAACTAGCTCTGCAGATGATGAAGAAATTGATGAAATGTATGACGAGATAAAAGAAATTATTCAGGTAGTGAAGGGAGACGAAAATTTAATAGTCATGGGTGACTGGAATTCGTCAGTAGGAAAAGGGAGAGAAGGAAACATAGTAGGTGAATATGGATTGGGGGGAAGAAATGAAAGAGGAAGCCGCCTTGTAGAATTTTGCACAGAGCATAACTTAATCATAGCTAACACTTGGTTCAAGAATCATAAAAGAAGGTTGTATACCTGGAAGAATCCTGGAGATACTAATAGGTATCAGATAGATTATATAATGGTAAGACAGAGATTTAGGAACCAGGTTTTCAATTGTAAGACATTTCCAGGGGCAGATGTGGATTCTGACCACAATCTATTGGTTATGAACTGCAGAATGAAACTGAAGAAACTGAAAAAGGTGGGAATTTAAGGAGATGGGACCTGGATAAACTGAAAGAACCAGAGGTTGTAGAGAGTTTCAGGGAGAGTATAAGGGAACAATTGACAGGAATAGGGGAAAGAAACACAGTAGAAGAAGAATGGGTAGCTCTGAGGAAGGAAGTAGTAAAGGCAGCAGAGGATCAAGTAGGTAAAAAGACGAGGGCTAATAGAAATCCTTGGGTAACAGAAGAAATATTGAATTTAATTGATGAAAGGAGAAAATATAAAAATGCAGTAAATGAAGCAGGCAAAAGGGAATACAAACGTCTCAAAAATGAGATTGACAGAAAGTGCAAAATGGCTAAGCAGGGATGGCTAGAGGACAAATATAAGGATGTAGAGGCTTGTCTCACTAGGGGTAAGATAGATACTGCCTACAGGAAAATTAAAGAGACCTTTGGAGAGAAGAGAACCACTTGTATGAATATCAAGAGCTCAGATGGCAACCCAGTTCTAAGCAAAGAAGGGAAGGCAGAAAGGTGGAAGGAGTATATAGAGGGTTTATACAAGGGCGATGTACTTGAGGACAATATTATGGAAATGGAAGAGGATGTAGATGAAGATGAAATGGGAGATAAGATACTGCGTGAAGAGTTTGACAGAGCACTGAAAGACCTGAGTCGAAACAAGGCCCCGGGAGTAGACAACATTCCATTAGAACTACTGATGGCTTTGGGAGAGCCAGTCATGACAAAACTCTACCATCTGGTGAGCAAGATGTATGAGACAGGCGAAATACCCACAGACGTCAAGAAGAATATAATATTTCCAATACCAAAGAAAGCAGGTGTTGACAGATGTGAAAATTACCGAACTATCAGTTTAATAAGTCACAGCTGCAAAATACTAACGCGAATTCTTTACAGACGAATGGAAAAACTGGTAGAAGCGGACCTCGGGGAAGATCAGTTTGGATTCCGTAGAAATGTTGGAACACGTGAGGCAATACTAACCTTACGACTTATCTTAGAAGAAAGATTAAGAAAAGGCAAACCTACGTTTCTAGCATTTGTAGACTTATAGAAAGCTTTTGACAACGTTAACTGGAATACTCTCTTTCAAATTCTGAAGGTTGCAGGGGTAAAATACAGGGAGCGAAAGGCTATTTACAATTTGTACAGAAACCAGATGGCAGTTATAAGAGTCGAGGGGCATGAATGGGAAACAGTGGTTGGGAAAGGAGTGAAACAGGGTTGTAGCCTCTCCCCGATGTTATTCAATCTGTATATTGAGCAAGCAGTAAAGGAAACAAAAGAAAAATTCGGAGTAGGTATTAAAATTCATGGAGAAGAAGTAAAAACTTTGAGGTTCGCCGATGACATTGTAATTCTATCAGAGACAGCAAAGGACTTGGAAGAGCAGTTGAACGGAATGGATAGTGTCTTGAAAGGAGGATATAAGATGAACATCAACAAAAGCAAAACGAGGATAATGGAATGTAGTCAAATTAAATCGGGTGATGCTGAGGGGATTAGATTAGGAAATGAGACACTTAAAGTAGTAAAGGAGTTTTGCTATTTAGGGAGTAAATAACTGATGATGGTCGAAGTAGAGAGGATATAAAATGTAGACTGGCAATGGCAAGGAAATCGTTTCTGAAGAAGAGAAATTTGTTAACATCGAGTATAGATTTAAGTGTCAGGAAGTCGTTTCTGAAAGTATTTGTATGGAGTGTAGCCATGTATGGAAGTGAAACATGGACGATAACCAGTTTGGACAAGAAGAGAATAGAAGCTTTCGAAATGTGGTGCTACAGAAGAATGCTGAAGATAAGGTGGGTAGATGACGTAACTAATGAGGAGGTATTGAGTAGGATTGGGGAGAAGAGAAGTTTGTGGCACAACTTGACTAGAAGAAGGGATCGGTTGGTATGACATGTTTTGAGGCATCAAGGGATCACAAATTTAGCATTGGAGGGCAGCGTGGAGGGTAAAAATCGTAGAGGGAGACCAAGAGATCAATACACTAAGCAGATTCAGAAGGATGTAGGTTGCAGTAGGTACTGGGAGATGAAGAAGCTTGCACAGAATAGAGTAGCATGGAGAGCTGCATCAAACCAGGACTGAAGACCACAACAACAACAACATGATAAATCTCTGGAGTCCGAGTTCTAGGTAACGCATACCACACCGAAATAATGGCGAAGCAGTGTGTTTATTTTTTAAAAACCTTTAAAGTTCTCTCCCAGAAACCTTATTTCCTACTTCATTCAACAGCTGCCAAATATCTTTGTCTGTAATCATCTCACTTAGTGTAGTGGCGCCTGTTGTTCGAGTCTATGTATGTTCATAGACAGGGCACCATAGTACGAAACTGCATGGTATTACATTGTTGTGATATGCTCGCATATTTGTTAAAAGTTTCGTTGTATTACATAAACTCTCAGGTTATTGTTCATCGTGTGTCGGGTAGAGAATCAAGCCACGATCGATATATGGGTGATAAGTACCCTCTCCTCGAAGTATGGGAATATGTTGCAGACTCTGCGACTGCCTGTGATATTTTCCCAGTCTCTTTGTTACTCGCGCACTCACCATCATTTTTTGTCTTCTTTGGGTGTTATTTCCTGTGCAATAATTTCGCTCAATTTTGAAAGATTCCTGTTGAAAAGCCGGAAATGAGGACCTTTGGATCTGACAGTAATGTCTAGAACAGTTTGCAAAACTTAAGGATGAAAGTAAACTTGTGTATGAAGTGTCACAGCCAAGTAACCTCGATAGAAGTTGGACCATACACAGAAAGAATTGTTGCAGTTTAGTACAGAATGTAAATGAAAGAAATAAGCCTTGAGACGAAATGAAATGACACTATTTTGTTTCAGAGACCACAGTTACACTTAAATCACCTTGATTCATGACGGGCCCCTCGGCATTACAAAAGCAGGGACATGATTATTATGATAGGGTGTGTGATCACCACTGACTACAATGCATACTCTACAATGTGCTCCCACGATGGCTACAATGCTGGTAAGACGGTCTTGTAGTAGGTCGTTTCATTCATTCACCGGCGCAGTTGACTTTGCAAGTCGATCGTTGCTGCATGCGGATGTGGTGCACTACATCTTCCCAACGCATACCACAGGTGCTCGACGGGATTAAAAGTTGGGGGAATGGGTAGGGAGCCGGCCGGTGTGGCCAAGCGGTTAAAGGCGCTCCAGTCTGGAACCGCGTGACCGCTACGGTCGCAGGTTCGAAGCCTGCCTCGTGATGGCTGGGTGTTGTGTGCTGTCCTTAGTTAGGTTTAAGTAGTTCTAAGTTCTAGGGGACTGATGACCTTAGAAGTTAAGTCCCATAGTGCTCAGAGCCATTTGAACCATTTTTTTTTTGAATGGGTAGGGAAATCCATTCGACGAATGTCGTCTCTTTCTAAGAGCTCATCCAGGAGCGCAGTTGAATGCGGTAGAAATTGTCATCCATCAAAATAAACTCAGAGCCGAATGCACCGCTGAAAAGACGCACATGCTCAAGGAGTACAATGTCACAATAATGTTGACCGTTGGGTGTACTGTGTTCAAAGATTTGTAGGGAGCGTGCAGCATTTTGCCTGTCCACTCTATAACACCTGGACCACCAAAACGATCATGTTCTGCAATGCTAGACATGTCCTATGATTGAGATAGCTGAGAACATGTAATGCATCCGGTAACACGAACTCGTTACCTACCTTGAGGCAGCAGCGCAGAATGGCCCCGCGATTAGAGGCGCCATACACAGATTGCGCGGCACCTCCCGCCGGAGCTTCGAGTCCTCCCTCGGGCATGGGTGTGTGTGTGTTGTTCTTAGCGTAAGTTAGTTTAGGTACTGTGTAAGTCTAGGGACCGATGATCTCAGCAGTTTGGTCCCATAGGAATTCTCACACATTTGAACATTTTGAACATTGTGGCAAGCCTGGGAGCACGTTGCGGAGCATTCATTGCTGTGATCGCATACCCTGTTAAGAACCATGTCGTGCCACTTATATTGTCCTGCGGAAGATTATGAAGTGCGGTAAGTTCAGTGTAGCTATTGTCCTTAAATAAAAGTTTCATTTCTGTTCGCTCACTGCTGATTTCTTTCAGTTACCTTCTGATCTTTACTGTAGCAGTTATAAGTATGGTTACGTGGACGTTACTTCTATCCGTAAACTTTGCACATCATTGTATCTGGCGCACGTATGTCTTCACCGGTCCGGTGCGACTTGCGACTGACATATCGATCGTAACGTTGTTTGTGTGCACAGACAGTGGCTGCAAATACTACCGTAGCAGTGAGGATTCTCAGGGTCTCAAAAGCTTTGATTTCCCAGCTCTCGGGAAAATTCGGTGCTAAGTGCCAGGCTGTTGCAAGAGACACCCGTTGTATAGTAGGCTGTTTTGGTTTTTATGTTGGTAACGCCACGTAGTGCTCTGTATGAAAATCGCTGACTGCGCTGCGTGCAGTCAGTGGCTGGTTGGATTCATTGTTGGAATATTCGCTAGTGTAGTGTTGGGCAGTTGGATGTGAACAGCGCGTAGCGTTGGGCAGTTGGAGGTGAGCCCCCAGCAATGGTGGGTGTTGGTAGAAACACGCCAGAGTTTTGAGATGTTACTATGAGCGGACGATCTGGACGTGTGTCCGTCAGAAAAAGGAAATTTGTTTAATTGGATGTCACTATACAGGGTGGTCCAGTGATCGTGACCGGGCCAAATATCTCAAGAAATAAGCGCAAACGAAAAAACTACAAAGAACGAAACTTGTCTAGCTTGAAGGGGAAAACCAGATGGCGCTATGGTTGGCCCGCTAGATGGCGCTGCCATAGGTCAAACGGATATCAACTGCGTTTTTTTAAATATGAACCCCCATGTTTTATTATATATTCGTGTAGTACGCAAAGAAATATGAATGTTTTAGTTGGACCACTTTTTTCGCTTTGTGATACATGGCGCTGTAATATTCACAAACGTATAAGTACGTGGTATCACGTAACATTCCGCTAGTGCGGACGGTATTTGCTTTGTGATACATTACTCGTGTTAAAATGGACCGTTTACCAATTGCGGAAAAGGTCGATATCGTGTTGATGTATGGCTATTGTGATCAAAATGCCCAACGGGCATGTGCTACGTATCCTGCTCGGTATCCTGTACGTCATCATCCAAGTGTGCGGACCGTTCGCCTGATTATTTAAGGAAACAGGAAGTGTTCAGCCACAAGTGAAACGTCAACCACGACATGCAACAAATGATGATGCCCAAGTAGGTGTTTCAGCTGCTGTCGCGGCTAATCCGCACATCAGTAGAAGACAAATTGCGCGAGAATCGGGAATCTCAAAAACGTCGGTGTTGAGAATGCTACATCAACATCGATTGCACCCGTATCATATTTTTATGCACCAGGAATTGCATGTCGATGACTTTGAACGTCGTGTACAGTTCTGCCACTGGGCACAAGAGAAATTACGGGAAGATGACAGAGTTTTTGCACGTGTTCTATTTAGCGACGAAGCGTCATTCACCAACAGCGGTTACGTAAACCAGCATAATATGCACTATTGGGCAACACAAAATACAAGATGGCTGCGACAAGTGGAACATCAACGACTTTGGCGGGTTAATGTATGGTGCGGCATTAAGGGAGGAAGGATAATTGGCCCCCATTTTATCGATGGCAATCTAAATGGTGCAATGTATGCTGATTTCCTACGTAATGTTCTACCGATGTTACTACAAGATGTTTCATTGCATGACAGAATGGCGATGTACTTCCAACATGATGGATGTCCGGTACATAGCTACCGTGCGGTTGAAGCGGTGTTGAATAACATATTTCATGACTGGTGGATTGGTCGTCGAAGCACCATACCATGGCCCGCACGTTCACCGGATCTGACGTCCCCTGATTTCTTTCTGTGGGGAAAGTTGAGGATATTTGCTATCGTGATCCACCGACAACGCCTGACAACATGCGTCAGCGAATTGTCAATGCATGTGCGAATGTCGTTACACGTGTTGCCAAATGCATTGAGGTTGACGGACATCATTTTGAGCATGTATTGCATTAATTTGGTATTTACAAAATGGTTCAAATGGCTCTGAGCACTATGGGACTTAACATCTGTGGTCATCAGTCCTCTAGAACTTAGAACTACTTAAACCTAACTAACCTAAGGACATCACACACATCCATGCCCGAGACACGGATCGAACCTGCGACCGTAGCAGTCGCGCGGTTCCGGACTGAGCGCCTAGAGCCGCTAGACCACCGCGGCCGGCTGGTATTTACAGGTAATGATGCTGTAACAGCATGCGTTCTCAGAAATGATAAGTTCACAAAGGTACATGTATCACATTGGAACAACCGAAATAAAACGTACCTACGTTCTGTATTTTAATTTAAAAAACCTACCTGTTACGAATTGTTCGTCCAAAATTGTGAGTCATATGTTTGTGACTATGACAGCGCCATCTATCACAAAGCGAAAACAGAGGTCCAACTAAAACATTCATATTTCTTTACGTACTACACGAATATGTAATAAAAAATGGGGGTTCCTATTTTAAAAAACGCAGTTAATATCCGTTTGACCTATGGCAGCACCATGTAACGGGCCAACCATATCGCCATATGGTTTCCTCCAAGGTAGACAAGTTTCGTTTTTTGTTGTTTTTTTCGTTTGACGCTTATTTGATATTTGGTCCGGTCACGATCAGTGGACCACCCTGTGTATATATTATGACTTTTGAACGCTATTAAGGTAAATACATTGTTATCTATCAAAATCTTTCGTTTGCAAACTATGCCTATCAGTAGTTAGTGCCTTCAGTAGTTAGAAACTTTTATATAGCTGACAGTATTGGCACTCGCTGTATTGCAGTAGTTCGAATCACGAAGATTTTTGTGAGGTAAGTGATTCATGAAAGGTATAATTTATTGTTAGTCAGGGCCATTCTTTTGTAGGGATTATTGAAAGTCAGATTGCGTTGCGCTAAAAATATTGTGTGTCAGTTTAGTGATGATCAGAATAAGTAAAGAGAAAACTTTCTGAGTACGTTGAGTTTTGCTTTGCTGTTTGAAAATCAAATAACGTAAGAGTTTTTCCAGCACTGTCATTCTTTACATGCAAAGGGGAAGTTTAACCGTTAGCCTCGAGGCTCCCCACGAAATCGCTTCGTCTCAGAGAAGTTGAGCATCTCGGTTGTTGCCCACCCTGCAATCGTGGGGTATTTCTACTTTTACACACATAATTCGCAAGCTACCGTACGGTGCGTAGCGGAGGGTATCTTGTACCACTACTAGTCATTTCCTTTCCCGTTGCACTCGCGAATACAGCGAAGGAAACACGACTGTCGAAACTCCTCCGTACAAGCCTTAACTTCTCGCATTTTATCTTCATGGTCTGTACACGAAATGTACGTTGGTGATAGTACAATCAATCTGCTGTCGGCCTCAAATGCCGGTTCTCCAAACACACCCAACAGCGTCTTGCGGAAAGAGCATCGCGTTTGCTCCTGGGATTCCCAGTTGAGTTCACGAAGCATTTTCGTAACAATTGCGTGCTGATCGAACTTATTGGTAACAATTCTAGTAGCACGCCTCTCAACTACTTCGATGTCTTCCTTTAATCCATCCTCGTGAAGGTCCTAGGTCTCGGACAATACTCAAGCATGGGCCGCACTAGCATTCTATACGCCTCTTGTTTTTGGATGAGTTACACTTTCCTTAAATTCTCCCAGTAAAACGAAGTCGAGCGTTCGCATTCGACTCCCTTACTACCAATCTGACGTGCTCATTCCATTCCATATCCCTTTGCAGCGTTACGTCTAGATATTTAATCGAAATGGCTAAGTCAAGCTGCACCCTACTAATTCTGTATTAGAATGTTACAGGAGTGTTTTCCCTACTCATCCGCATTAACTTACATTTTTCTACTTTTAGAGCAAGCCACCATTCATCACACCGTCAATTCTGTCTATCTTGTATATCCCTGCAGTCACTCAACGACGCTACCTTCTTGTACACCAAAGCCTCATCAGCAAACAGTCGTGAATTGCCGCTCCCCCAGTCCGTCAGGTTATCTGTGTACACAAGATATTTCAGGAGGAATGGTAAATATTTTAGGAGGTGGTAGTACAGACAAATTGCAATGAAAATGCCATATAACGTGTGTCCAATTTTTATTGAGTAAAGAGATGCAGCTGAGTTCTACATCTACATTTATACTCCGCAAGCCACCCAACGGTGTGTGGCGGAGGACACTTTACGTGCCACTGTCATTACCTCCCTTTCCTGTTCCAGTCGCGTATGGTTCGCGGGAAGAACGACTGCCGGAAAGCCTCCGTGCGCGCTCGAATCTCTCTAATTTTACATTCGTGATCTCCTCGGGAGGTATAAGTAGGGGGAAGCAATATATTCCATACCTCATACAGAAACACACCCTCTCGGAAGCTGGACAGAAAGCTACACCGCGATGCAGAGTCTGCCACTTGAATTTGCTTAACATCTCCGTAACGCTATCACCCTTACCAAATAATCCTGTGACGAAACGCGCCGCTCTTCTTTGGATCTTCTCTATCTCCTCTGTCAACCCGACCTAGTACGCATCCCACACTGATGAGCAATACTCAAGTATAGGTCGAACGTGTGTTTTGTAAGCCACCTCCTTTGTTGATGGACTATAGTTTCGAGGGACTCTCCCAATGAATCTCAACCTGGTACCCGCCTTACCAACAATTAATTTTATATGATCATTCCACATCAAATCGTTCCGCACGCATACTCCCAGATATTTTACAGAAGTAACTGCTACCAGTGTTGGTTCCGCTATCATATAATCATACAATAAAGGATCCTTCTTTCTATGTATTCGCAATACATTACATTTGTCTATGTTAAGGGTCAGTTGCCACTCCCTGCACCAAGTGCCTATCCGCTGCATATCTTCCTGCATTTCGCTACAATTTTCTAATGCTGCAAACTTCTCTGTACACTAGAGCATCATCCGCGAAAAGCCGCATGGAACTTCCGACACTATCTACTAGGTCATTTATATATATTGTGAAAAGCAATAGTCCCATAACACACTCCTGTGGCACGCCAGAGGTTACTTTAACGTCTGTAGACGTCTCTCCATTGAGCACAACATGCTGTGTTCTGTTTGCTAAGTGGATTTTCCTTTCGTGTGTTGGTACACCGGTTACTATGGGTTGCTATGGGCGTATTTATAGAAGGGCAGCAGTAGAGGTTGATGTTTACGTTGTGAAGTTGTGCTTTAGTTTACATTGAAGTTTTCGTTGTGATTTGTTGGCCAAGTCTACTGTACTGTAACGTGTAAACATGCTGCACGTATTGACATATGATGAGTGTGGCGATATGGTATTTGTGTATGGGTTTTCTAATGGAAACACTGCTGCTGCTTCTGCAGAATACGGCATACGATTTCCTAACCGCAGACTGCCAGATTGAAGTGTGTTTACACAGCGTGACATTGGTACAGCGCCCAGCGGTCATACTGCATCTGACCGTATAAATGAACAGACTGTAGATGAAGTCTGTAGAACGTAGTCCTTCGACAACCACACGTAGAATTTCTGCACGTGTCGGTCTTCATCATACAAGAGTATGGCGGACATTACGCATGCATGGGTCCCATCCGTATTATTTACAGATCATTCAACACCTTCAAGCAGTAGATAAAGATAGACGATTGGAATATTTTTTTTTTTTTGGGGGGGGGGGGGGTGAGCAGACTAGGCAGCGAGGTCATCGGTCTCATCGGATTAGGGAAGGACTGCGAAGGAAGTCGGCCGCGCCCTTTCAAAGGAAGGCACCATCCCGGAATTTGCCTGGAGTGATTTAGGAAAATCACGGAAAACCTAAATCAGGATGGCCGGACGCGGGATTGAACCGTCGTCCTTCCGAATACGAGTACAGTGTGCTAGCCACTGCGGCACCTCGCTCGGTGGTAGTTTGTCACTAGATATTTGAAAATATCCAGGTAATCCCATTTTTACTCTTCACTGATGAAGCCACTTTCACTTGTGACGGCATCAGTAACACTCGTAATTCACATCAGTTGTCTGAAGAAAACCCGCATGCCATTTTGGAGACACACTTTCAAGAACGCTTCTCTGTAAATGTTTGTTGCGGTTTGATAGACAATCAGTTGACTGGGCCTGTTGTTTTACCGCATCGTCTTACAGGACCCCGTTATCTACACTTTCTTGAAAATGAGCTTCCACCATTATTGGAGGACATTTCTTTGGCTACGAGAATGCGTATATTCATCCAGCATGATGGGGTTCTGCACATCGTCTGAACCTCACACTCCCCGGAAAATGGGTCGGTAGATATGGGCACGTTTTTGGCCATCAAGGCCCCCGACCTTACAGCTTTAGATTTTTGCCCGTGGGGATGGTGAAAGGCGAATGCTGCGAAGGAAAAGTAACTACAAGAGTCGGTTTGATCCTTCGGATAACCGCGTGGGGTAACTGTGCCGTCTAAGGCGCCTTGTCACGGTTCGCGCGGCTCCCTCCGTCGAAGGTTCGAGTCCGCGGGCATGGGTGTGTGTGTTGGCCTTATCGTAAGATAGTTTAGTTAGATTAAATAGTGTGTAAGCTTAGGACCGATGACCTCAACAGTTTGGTCCCATAGAACTTACCACAAATTTCCAAAATTTCCTTCGGATTGGCCGGTCACTTCAATCTGGAACCGCGCTGCTTCTACATTGGACTATTGATGACTGGAAACATGTTGCTTAATCGGGTGAGTCTCGTTTCACATTTCATCGAACGGATGGACGTGTGCGAGTATGGAGACAACCTCATGAACCCGCATGCCAGCCGGCGACTGTTCAAGCTGGTGGAGGCACTGTAATATTGTGGGGTGTGTGCAGTTGGAGTGGTATGGGACTCCTGATACGTCAATATACGACTCTGACCATCCTGTCTGATCCCTTGCATCCATTCATGTCCCTTCCACATTCCGACAGACTTGGGCAATTCCAGCAGGACAATGCAACAACCTACACCTGCAGAATGGCTACAGAGTAGCTCCAGGAACCCTCTTCTTACTTTACACACTTCCGCTGACCACCAAACTCCCCAGACATGAATATTATTGAGTGTATCTGGGATGCCTTGCAACGTGCTGTTCAGGAGAGATCTGTACCCCCTCGTAGTCTTACGGACTTATGGACAGCCCTGCAGGATTCATGGTGTCAGTTCCTTCCAGCACTACTTCAGGTTGCCGGCCGCTGTTGCCGTGCGGCTCTAGGCGCTTCAGTCTGGCACCGCGCGACTGCTGCGGTTGCAGGTTCGAATCCTGGATGTGTGTGATGTCCTTAGGTTAGTTAGGTTTAAGTAGTTCTAACTTCTAGGGGACTGGTGACCTCTGATGTAAAGTCCCATAGTGCTCAGAGCCATTTGAACTATTTGAACCTTCGGGTTATGAGCAGTGCAGTCCTCTTAAAAGAACACAAAGACGACCTCAAAAGAGCTACACGTGGTGTTATCAAGAGAATTCAAAAGAGCATTGAAATTGGCGGTGGAAGCTCTGAAAATCAACCGCGAACGTCCTCATTTGCCTTTGCTTAAAGTTTGTTTGCTTTACATACTAACAGCTGCATCTCTGCACTCAATAAAAATTGGACACATTTTATATGGCATTTGTTATTGCAGTTCATCTATACTACCCACTCCTAACATATTTACTACTACTCCTGAAACACCATGAATAGACAATAAGAGCGGTCCTATCACACTTTTCTGGGGCACTGCTACTGATACCGTTGTCACTCGCCGCAGACGACCACCTACAGGCTTCTATAGCTTAAGAAGTTTTCAAGCCGCTCCCATATCTCGAAACCTAAACAATATGCTCAGACTGGTCAACAGTGTGCAGTGGGGCACCGTGTCAAACCCCGTAAGTACCGCTACGTGAGTACAGTGTGTTAACTGTAAGACGGCCGAGTTATGAGGGGAGTGCGGGGCCGGCCGAAGTGGCCGTGCGGTTAAAGGCGCTGCAGTCTGGAACCGCAAGACCGCTACGGTCGCAGGTTCCAATCCTGCCTCGGGCATGGATGTTTGTGATGTCCTTAGGTTAGTTAGGTTTAACTAGTTCTAAGTTCTAGGGGACTAATGACCTCAGCAGTTGAGTCCCATAGTGCTCAGAGCCATTTGAACCATTTGGGGAGTGCGGGGAGAGGAGGAAGTAAGCATTGGCTGGCGAGGGGAGTGGAGCCGCTGGAGTGGGGGGGGGGGGGACAAGGCACGCCTATCAGTTGCAGAGCTGGCACTACAAATTGCGCGTCATGCTTACACGAAAGCAGACGAAAGGCTTGGAAGTAAAACTCGCTTTAAATGTTGTTCGTAAACGAAACTGAAATCGTCATGTACATTTGAATGTATGTATGTTTGTCTACTATGCGCTCACAAACCATTCATCCGATTGCAAAGTACTGTAATATGAATGTGTTGCGAAATAATACAGTAACCAGTGGTGTTTCCATACAAAGCAATATGGTAGCAAGGAAAAATGAAATATAAGGTAATTCTGACGAAATAGGCGGCTCCTTCAAAGTGATCGCGAACAAAATATCTGAAATGGAAACTCACCTTTTCTTGCCAGGCGTTTGTGGTGATACGCCAGGATGATTCTTGGAAAGCTGTTTGAATCTTCCAATGCTACGCATGCTTTGTCCTCTGTATGTAGCAGCTCTCACTGAAGATTTGTAAATGGGGTGAAGCAATATTTTGTGCTCCCTTTCTCTTTCGCAGCATTCAATCACACGCAATATAATTTTGCGAGCATCGCTACGTGATACTGGTTTCCTTCTACAGCTACATCTACATGACTACTCTACACATTTAAGTGCTTGGCAGAGGGTTCATCGAACCACAATCACACTATCTCTCTACCATTCCACTCCCGAACAGCGCGCGGGAAAAACGAACACCTAAACCCCCCTGTTCGAGCTCTGATTTCTCTTATTTTATTTTGATGATCATTCCTACTTATGTAGGTTGGGCTCAACAAAATATTTTCGCATTCGGAAGAGAAAGTTGGTGACTGAAATTTCGTAAATAGATCTCGCCGCGACGAAAAACGTCTTTGCTTTAATGACTTCCATCCCAACTCGCGTATCATATCTGCCACACTCTCTCCCCTATTACGTGATAATACAAAACGAGCTGCCCTTTCTTGCACCCTTTCGATGTCCTCCGTCAATCCCACCTGGTAAGGATCCCACACCGCGCAGCAATATTCTAACAGAGGACGAACGAGTGTAGTGTAAGCTGTCTCTTTAGTGGACTTGTTGCATCTTCTAAGTGTCCTGCCAATGAAACGCAACCTTTGGCTCGCCTTCCCCACAATATTATCTATGTGGTCTTTCCAACTGAAGTTGTTCGTTATTTTAACACCCAGGTACTTAGTTGAATTGACAGCCTTGAGAACTGATTGTACTATTAATCGAGTAATCGAATTCCAACGGATTTCTTTTGGAACTCATGTGGATCACCTCACACTTTTCGTTATTTAGCGTCAACTGCCACCTGCCACACCTACAGCAATCTCTTCTAAATCGCTTTGCAACTGATACTGGTCTTCGGATGACCTTACTAGACGGTAAATTACTTGCATCATCTGCGAACAACCTAAGAGAACTGCTCAGATTGTCACCCAGGTCATTTATATACACTCCTGGAAATTGAAATAAGAACACCGTGAATTCATTGTCCCAGGAAGGGGAAACTTTATTGACACATTCCTGAGGTCAGATACATCACATGATCACACTGACAGAACCACAGGCACATAGACACAGGCAACAGAGCATGCACAATGTCGGCACTAGTACAGTGTATATCCACCTTTCGCAGCAATGCAGGCTGCTATTCTCCCATCGAGACGATCGAAGAGATGCTGGATGTAGTCCTGTGGAACGGCTTGCCATGCCATTTCCACCTGGCGCCTCAGTTGGACCAGCGTTCGTGCTGGACGTGCAGACCGCGTGAGACGACGCTTCATCCAGTCCCAAACATCCTCAATGGGGGACAGATCCGGAGATCTTGCTGGCCAGGGTAGTTGACTTACACCTTCTAGAGCACGTTGGGTGGCACGGGATACATGCGGACGTGCATTGTCCTGTTGGAACAGCAAGTTCCCTTGCCGGTCTAGGAATGGTAGAACGATGGGTTCGATGACGGTTTGGATGTACCGTGCACTATTCAGTGTCCCCTCGACGATCACCAGTGGTGTACGGCCAGTGTAGGAGATCGCTCCCCACACCATGATGCCGGGTGTTGGCCCTGTGTGCCTCGGTCGTATGCAGTCCTGATTGTGGCGCTCACCTGCACGGCGCCAAACACGCATACGACCATCATTGGCACCAAGGCAGAAGCGACTCATCGCTGAAGACGACACGTCTCCATTCGTCCCTCCATTCACGCCTGTCGCGACACCACTGGAGGCGGGCTACACGATGTTGGGGCGTGAGCGGAAGACGGCCTAACGGTGTGCGGAACCGTAGCCCAGCTTCATGGAGACGGTTGCGAATGGTCCTCGCCGATACCCCAGGAGCAACAGTGTCCCTAATTTGCTGGGAAGTGGCGGTGCGGTCCCCTACGGCACTGCGTAGGATCCTACGGTCTTGGCGTGCATCCGTGCGTCGCTGCGGTCCGGTCCCAGGTCGACGGGCACGTGCACCTTCCGCCGACCACTGGCGACAACATCGATGTACTGTGGAGACCTCACGCCCAACGTGTTGAGCAATTCGGTGGTACGTCCACCCGGCCTCCCGCATGCCCACTACACGCCCTCGCTCAAAGTCCGTCAACTGCACATACGGTTCACGTCCACGCTGTCGCGGCATGCTACCAGTGTTAAAGACTGCGATGGAGCTCCGTATGCCACGGCAAACTGGCTGACACTGACGGCGGCGGTGCACAAATGCTGCGCAGCTAGCGCCATTCGACGGCCAACACCGCGGTTCCTGGTGTGTCCGCTGTGCCGTGCGTGTGATCATTGCTTGTACAGCCCTCTCGCAGTGTCCGGAGCAAGTATGGTGGGTCTGACACACCGGTGTCAATGTGTTCTTTTTTCCATTTCCAGGAGTGTAGATCAGGAACAGCAAATGTCCCAGGACGCTTCCCTGGGGAACACCTGATATGACTTCAGTTTTACTGGATGACTTGCCGTCTATTACTACGAACTGCGACCTTCCTGACAGGAGATGGGCCAGCAGCTGCCTCTTCACTCATTTTGATAATTGTGGTGTCACCGCCAGACATCACACTTGCTAGGTGGTAGTTTTAAATCGGCCGCGGTCCGGTAGTATACGTCGGACCCGCGTGTCGCCACTGTCAGCGATAGCAGACCGAGCGCCACCACACGGCAGGTCTAGAGAGACGTACTAGCACTCGCCCCAGTTGTACAGACGACTTTGCCAGAAGGGGATCACTTACAACTACGCTCTCATTTGCCGAGACGATAGTTAGCGTAGCCCTCAGCTACGTCATTTGCTACGACCTAGCAAGGCGCCATTACCAGTATATAAAATGGAGATTATATCTGTACAAGAGCGATGTACACCGATTATGGATTAAAGTTAAGTATTACAAGATTTTCGTACTTTATTGCAATTCTCAAGATATTGTCCTGTTCCAGACCTCACGCCAATCTGTGTGAGCTTAACGCGTGCCTTTCGGCTTCCTCTCGTTGTGACTTGGCTGTCTTGCTAAGTCACAACAATAATGTTTAGCACAACTGCACAATAAAAACACGCAGAACAGTACAGCGCAAAACAATAACGAAGCAGACGACATTGGCTACCTTGTACAACACAGTCAGCTACGTAATGTTGGCAGCAGTCGAAACTGCGTGCCTACCGAAGCCTCCCGACGTTTACCGACTTCTACCGATTCAGGACTAGGGAGAGATTTTCCATCTAAAAGTTTACACACTGTAGATACGTTCTTACGCGGCTACGTGGAGTCCACGGACGAGCCGCTAGCTGGCTGGAAACCCTGGGGGCTGAGGCACTGTTACGCCGCAGCGCGGTGCGGCGCCGTTGGAATGCAGATCGACGTTGGCGCAGGGTCTTTTACTGCCTGTGCCGCGGCTGCAGCTAGCTCCCTTTTTACTGCCGGCGCGTTCCTCTGGCTGGGTGTCTCGGCCTCCTCGGCAGCACCCACTCCTGACACCCGTCTGATTGCCGTAGCACGTAGTTACAGCCGTAATCCTGCCAGCATTCCCATTTCTTATTTTTCCTGTTACGGAATGTCGGAGGCACTTCGATCCAATTACAGGGATTTTAAGTGTAAATAGTGTACACTATGTTCTGGAGCGAAATGTTTTACACGCCGGTCGTGACCATAACATTCGAAATAAGTTATCGGAGATCTGATGCTATCTCAGTTAGTAAACACACTAACGACGGCGTTAAGTCGCACATAGGAATGGCCGTTCCGCAGTTAGATAACATCTTCCCACCAGCTTCACTGTCCGACATCCATATTAAAAAGACCAGCTTGGAGCGGGTATTTCTTTTAGGCTGCACGGTGTGAGTCTAGAGGAAGTATCTCACGAGCATACTTTGCCAATAGGAACTGGGCAGGAAAGGCTGCGACGTCCACTGTTGACGTATTTGAGGATTTGGAACGTAATAGACGGCACAGAAAAAAATGAAATCTTACGTACTAAACAAAATTGAAACGGACCAAATTTCTTTTGTAATGTTTTCTCGAGCAAAATAACTGATGATAGTCGAAGTGGAGAGGATATAAAATGTAGAATGCCAATGGCAATGAAAACGTTTCTGAAGAAGAGATATTTGTTAACATCTAGTGTAGATTTAAGTGTCAGGAAGTCGTTTCTGAAACTATTTGTATGGAGTGTAGCCATGTATGGAAGTGAAACGTGGACGATAAATAGTTTGGACAAGAAGAGAATAGAAGCTTTCGAAATGTGGTGCTACAGAAGTATGCTGAAGATTAGATGAGTAGATCACATAACTAATGAGGAGGTACTGAATATAATTGGTGAGAATAGGAGTTTGTGGCACAACTTGACAAGAAGAAGGGATCGGTTGGTAGGACATGTTCTGAGGTATCAAGGGATCACCAATTTAGTACTGGAGGGCAGCGTGGAGGGAAAAATTGGTAGAGGGAGACCAAGAGATGAATACACTAAGCAGATTCAGAAGGATGTAGGTTGCAGTAGGTACTGGGACATGAAGAAGCTTGCACAGGATAGAGTAGCATGGAGAGCTGCATCAAACGAGTCTCAGGACTGAAGAGCACAACAACAACAGCAATGTTTTCTCTGTACCATCATTTAATGAAATCTGACATTATCAAACTGGAGCACAAAATCTATTATCCTTTTTATTCGCAATTCTCTTTTTCCCGTGTGGTGGAGTTGTGATAATCGACATGTTTCGGCTCTGATGAATCATCATCCGAACCAGTTTCTTCTTATGAAAGTAACGCGTCACATGTCATCACTTAAAATCGACTAAGCGAGCGTGACGGTCGCTAGTTGAAGTCCCGACGTGTCACTTTCTTAAGAAAATATGGGTCATAATGATTTACTCATAAGGACTGTAACCAGTAGACTCAAATCTTCAGCATGCGGTAACAAGACAATTGTGAATAAGACATGTATTCATCGTTGAAATACTCGTATTCTCTGTCCTCTTCAGCACTATCCCCGAATCTTTTGAGATTTCGATTTCTTTTGCTTTATTCGCGTCTGGTGTATGAAATGCAGTGAACTGTACGTGCACGCTAAAGGATCACCTGGTACTGTGCATATTTTACGCCAATCGCATGTCGAACAAACAAATGGCATGTGTTGTCAAAACGCCTTCTCAATTCTGGTCACGACAAGATTACTGACAAATGCAAGTCCGTATGTGCACGAGATTTGGGATAATTTGAAGCTATTGGAGGTGAAGGATTTTTGCATCTGGCTCAAACATTAGCTGATACTGCAGCGAAATAAACTATTCGCAAAAGCTATTATGCCTCACCCCACAACGACACGTGACAGAAAAAGGGAAAAACCTTAGGAGCGAAATTATGCCTGAGGTAATTTATGACGTGAAGAGAGGTGATTGTTCGGTGACCACAGACTTGTGGAGGCATACTGCAAGGAGAAATCATTACCTAACAAGTACAGTTTCTTATGTTGTTAACTGGGACCTCATATGTTTACGACGAGGTTTCCAGACAAGCCTGAAACAGGCGAAAATATTATAAAAGAATTGTAGAGATGATTTATCTCCCTTGGTATTCACGAGAATAATTTCAAAGACGTAACGTCTAAGACTGATCAAAGTGCCAACATATCGCCGCTCTTCATGAATATTCTCGACTGAATTTTTCCTGTCATATGATGAATAAAGTGCTAAGAAATGCGTTTAATGTGCAGTAAATGTCATCCAATAGTCCGCAACTCAATTTTGTTCCGACTGCGGTGGAGGAACTTGCGACGTGTGCAAAGCGTAGTGGCCTTGTTCATAGCCTTGAAAGAACTCTGGAGCAGTCGGGCTGGAACACGCGACGGACCACGATCGAATGGATCGGAAGACATTACTCGGCATTGTGTGCAACGTTCTCTCAGAAAGGAGAAACAGAGAAAATGGAGGGTATTGGTATCACGCTAATTTCTCTTCTGACGGTATGTATGCTGTAGCGCTTTTTTCTTCACAGACCTTCAAGGACGCCTCGAAAGAAGTACAAACTGAGAAATCGCCTACATTACACCTGTTGCCATAGAATGTGGCTCTTCTGAAACACCTAAGCAAAGAACCTCAGGACGGAGAAGCATCTGAAATAAACCATTTGTGAATCCGATTGAAAAATTACGTAAAGTTAGAGCACCACGAGCTGTGTCATTCGCGTGGGCACCTTTTCGCTATCTGAAAATGCTGTATGTATCTGAGAGTCGTGATGTCATATGAGAGGTAAGGCGTACAATCTGCTACCTGATACAAGAGCAATTCCAAGGGGAAATGGAAATGCCGTGTGGCTAGCGCCTCCCATTAGGTACACCGTATCGCCTGGTGCAAGTCTTTCGAGATGACGCCACTTCGGCGACTCGCGTGTCGGTGGGGATGAAATAATGACGATAAGGACAACACAACACCCAGTCCCTTAGCGGAGAAAATCTCCGACGCAGCCGGGAATCGAAACCGGGCCGTTAGGTATGATATTCCGTCGCGCTGACCACTCAGCTATCAGGGGCGGACAATTCCAAGTGACGAGTCACAAAAGGATGTAGCCTACCCAAGCGACGTCTACGAAACAAAACCAAATTCGGCCGCAGAAAAGGCGGTCACCTCAGGTATACGAGGTGCGGCTAGAAAAAAACCGGACTGATGCTGGAAAAAACATTTATTTACAATTATTTACAATTTCATGTCATCTCCTTCAATGTACTCTCCTCCTCGGTCTCTACACCGCTCCATACGAATTTTCCACTGTTCATAGCAATGCCGCAGATCATTTTCGGCAAGTCCATACATTACTTCCGTCGCTTTTTCTTTTACTGCTTCAACAGTCTCAAATCTAGTTCCTTTCAAAGCTGACTTGACTTTAGGGAAAACAAAAAGTCACAGGGGGCCAAATCAGGTGAGTAGGGTGGATGATCTGAGATGGGAATGTTGTGTTTTGCCAAAAACGTCTTCACTGACAACGCACTGTGAGCTGGGGCATTGTCTTGGTGAAGGATCCATGACTTTTTTCTCCACAAATCGTTCCGTTTTCTCCGTACTCGCTCACGTAGGGTAGCCAGGACGCTAATGTAGTAATGCTGATTCACTGTTTGTCCCTCTGGTACCCAATCAATGTGCACAATCCCTTTGATGTCAAAAAAAAACAATCATCATTGCCTTGAATTTCGATTTTGACATTCGTGCTTTTTTTTGTCGTGGAGAACCAGGAGTTTTCCAATGCATCGATTGGCGTTTAGTTTCGGGATCGTAAGTAAAAACCCACGATTCATCGCAAGTAATAACATTTTGTAAGAAGGTGGGATCACTTTCAATGTTTTCCAGGATGTCAGAACAAATCATTCTTCGGCGTTGTGAGACACTTTGGAACCATTTTTGAACACACTTTGTTCATGTTGAAACTTTCATGAAGAATCTGCCTAACACTTTCCTTGTCAACTCCTGTTAACTCAGACACTGCTCTGATTGTTAAACGGCGATCTTGTCGAACAAGTTTACCGATTTTTTCAATGTTTGCATCAGTTTTTGCTGACAATGGTCTGCCAGTGCGAGTGTCATCACTGGTGTCATCGCGGCCATCTTTAAATCGTTTAAACCACTCAAACACTTGTGTTCGCGATAAACAATCATCGCCGTACACTTGTTGTAACATTACAAACGTTTCACTTGCAGATTTTCCTAGTTTGAAACAAAATTTGATGTTAACACGCTGTTCTTTCTGTACACTCAACATTTTCCGACGCACAGATAAAACGTCAACTACTTAAAACAGACGCCACGGGCAGACTGAGTGCAGGAGGCAGATGAAACTCGAGCAGTAGGCGGAGCGAGAGTCACGTGACAGGCCACGCGACTTTCAGCCTTATTGCATTCGTTTTATTGTTTCACCAGTACTAGTCCGGTTTTTTTCTAGCCACACCTCCTATTCTCACTTAAAGATTAGCGAATTATATGTAAACTGTTGTCAGGCTGTTTACGCAGCTCTGAGAGCGGCTTTGACGAAGTTCTGAAACGCTGGAAAATAATTGAAATATTTTCAAGGGCGGAACATCTGATTTTGTTTTCAATTGTACTTTTATATTTTACTGATGTGCCGTATGGTCTATTAAAAATCTGTGCTTTGTTTCTCCTAACATTTGAAAACCCTTATGGTGAAAGAGACAAGGGCAGAAACCAAAGAAACAATGTACTCAACAGATTCGCGTCAAGTACTGCCGCCAACAATAGCACAGAAGTTTGCTTTGTGGGCAGATATTGACGATAATCCGGCGCTCACAGATGAATTACATAGGTACTTAAACCAGAATTGTTAATTGCTCGAAAATATGGTTTTTTACTGGAATGAAAATGGCAAAATTTTTCCGGCCTTCAGAAAATTGCCAGAAAAATTTGGTTTGTGCAGTTATCCAGCTTTGCATCAGAGAGAAATTTTAATTCTCCAAGTTTTTCTAAGTGCACTACGGTTACCTTCGAATCCCGACAATGTTGGTGTTCTTCTCTTTCCTAACAACAACTCCATTATCAGAGAAAATGAATGAAAGGATATGTTGTAAATATTTTTGCAAACCATGTTTTGTTTTATGTTATCTCTAAATCGGTTGTCGCTTATTGTATCTGTTTCTCAAGTAGCTTTCATTTATGCAGATTGTCAAATTAGTATTGACTTATTTCAGCAGAATATAGGAAACTATTTCTTTGCGAATTATTATTGCGTTGTAGATGCGATGTTTGCGGTTTCATCTCTGTTTTGAATTTAGTGCAGTGAAAATCGTTAAACATAAAAACGGTTAATATGAATTATCTTTTGACTCCAAATACCGAGCGAGGTGGCGCAGTAGTTAAACACTGGACTCGCATTCGGGAGGACGACGGTTCAATCCCGCGTCCGGCCATCCTGATTTAGGTTATCCGTGATTTCCCTAAATCGCTCCAGGCAAATGCCGGGATGGTTCCTTTCAAAGGGTACGGCCGACTTCCTTCCCCGTCCTTCCCTAATCCGATGAGACCGATGACCTCACTGTCTGGTCTCCTTCCCCAAAACAACCCAACCCAACACCAAATAGTACCGTCAACGAGGCGTAATGCCATACTTAAGCTTCCTATAGGACAAAACAAAAATGATTTGACACGAGAATGATTCGCTTCTCTTTTCTTTCATTTTTTTCAGTATAGTCGGTTACGTTTGGTCTGTCCCGACGTCACATGGCGCCCGTTCAAGTTCACAGTTCATTCCTTTAGTCAGTTTTTTTTTTTTTTTTTATTACAGAGGCAATTGCCCTCTAACCGAACACGCTGAGCTACCGTACCGGCTTTCGGCAAAGCAGATATTCAGTACCTACTGTATGCAGTCACATCAACACTCAGAAGTAGTGTCATTACTTTTGTTTGTTCGAACAAAATAAACAGTGTAACCTCCCCACAAAAATAATAATTAAATAAATTTAAATATGAATAATGAATGAGATTCTCCACACGAATTTTAAAAATATGAATAATGAATGTGATTGTTATTTAATGTAACCTGTGAACAAAATTGGTTCCCATTTATAATCTTTGTGCAGAAATGCATTCACATTTAATGTACCCACAAAATTCTCTTCTCATTTAATGTTAAGTTCGAAACAGAAAAATTCCTAAACCCAGAAATAAAAAAAATTCAGTAACCTGGTAAATTTTAGGACGACAGCAGCGCTGCGCCACGGCCCTGTATTCTGAATAAAAAAGCAAAAATTCTCACATCAATAAAAACGGCGAATATATCTGCTCTTACCTAAAAAATTTTTGGCACAGCTCCGTGCAATGCTGCCCTATACATTTGTGATTCGTGAAAGGAATGATCATGCATTGGATAAATTCTTTAAATTGAAATGAATGCTTTTTTTAAAAAAAATTACTTTCTATTATAAAAATTATTATTAGGGCATTTTTCAAAAAAATTGGATGACAGTTCACATACATTACTAGATATGCGCAAGGCTGCTTCTTTACCTTATACAGTAATACTCAGCCTCCAGAATCCCGACCAGAGCAGACTGCAGACAAGCGCAGACACGCGCAGACTACTACAGACTACTGCAGACACACGGAGACTACTACAGACTTGCGACAAGCAACAACTAACAACATACTGCTCACTGGTCAGAGACTCTCCTATGCCTTGCCTATTGCAGGCAGCGCATACCTCTTACAACAGTACTGCTTACGGGCAGGTTTAGTTAGTTTTCGAATATGATTCTGGATGAGTCGAAAATGCTTGTGTGTCGAAATATAATTTGCATGTATAATGGCCGAGAAAAGAACTCGCTTGAAATGAAGATATTCAAAGTGCAGACAAACGTATCTAGTGAGATGTATTACCAACTGAATGTCTGTATATTAGAGCAGCAAACAATATTTCAAGAAATTGCGTCGAACATATTGCTCAAGCATTTATTTCGCATCTATCGTCAAACGAAATTCTTTTAACGGATAAAAATACATTGGCCCCACAATTCTGTGTTAAACGCATTTCACGGTATTCAGGAAAATCTCTCGCTGAGAGAGGCAGAGATTGGTACCTTGGGCGGGTTATACAGTCAGAATATTATGACCGCCGACGTGTTATCGATATAAACCCTGTAAGTAGGCTGTTTATGTTTTCTTATTGGCAACGTTACGTAGCGCTCTGTATGAAAATCACTGGCTGTGCTGTGTTCAGTCTGTGGCTAGTTTGCATTGTTGTCTGCCATTGTAGTGTTGGGCAGCTGGATGTGAACAGCGCGTAGCGTTGCGCAGTTGGAGGTGAGCCGCCAGCAGTGGTGGATGTGCGGAGAGAGATGGCGGAGTTTTGAAATTTGTAAGACTGGATGTCATGAACTGCTATATACATTATGACTTTTGAACACTATTGAGGTAAATACATTGTTTGTTCTCTATCAAAATCTTTCATTTGCTAACTATGCCTATCAGTAGTTAGTGCCTTCCGTAGTTTGAATCTTTTATTTAGCTGGCAGTAGTGGCGCTCGCTGTATTGCAGTAGTTCGAGTAACGAAGATTTTTGTGAGGTAAGTGATTTGTGAAAGGTATAGGTTAATGTTAGTCAGGGCCATTCTTTTGTAGGGATTTTTGAAAGTCAGATTGCGTTGCGCTAAAAATATTTTGTGTCAGTTTAAGCACAGTCGTGTACAATTGTTCAAAGGGGACGTTTCAACCCGCCCAGACGATAGTGACACACATTCACAGTGCATGTAGTATCAGTGAGCGTGCTGTCCGCGTGCAGAATGGGGAAGGCGCGCGAGCTATCCGAGTTTGACCAATGGCAGATTGTGATGGCACGGAGGCTCAACAGGAACAATTTGAAAACGGCACGACTTTTCGGGAGATCGAAGAGTGCTTTGGTGAGTGCCTTAAACACGTGGAGAAACCAGGGTGAAACCACATACGGACCTCGTGCGTTGTATTGATTCCCCTCAATACAGGTCTCGGACGTCGTAGGCTGGGCAGACTGGTAAAACAGGGCAGGTGGGAAACTGTGGCGGAACTAACATCAGAGATGGGCAGGGGACACGTGTGTCTGAGCACACCGTGCACCGAACACTCCCAACGAAGGGCCCCTGGAGCGGGCAACCTACGCATGTGCCAATGTTAACGCTATGACATCGGCAACTACGACTGGAATGGGCACTTGATCATCGGCGCTCGACGTTCGCAGCCGCGCGGAGTGTCCGTGCGGTTTGAGGCGCCATGCCACGGATTGCGCGGCCCCTCCCACTGGAGGGTCTAGTCCTCCTTCGGGCATGGGTGTGTGTGTTGTTCTTAGCGTAAGTTCAAATGGTTCAAATGGCTCTGAGCACTATGGAACTCAACATCTGAGGTCGTAAGTCCCCTAGAACTTAGAACTACTTAAACCTAAGGACATCACACACATCCATGCCCGAGGCAGGATGCGAACCTGCGACCGTAGTGGTCACGCGGATCCAAACTGAAGCGCCTAGAACCGCACGGCCACACCGGCCGGCAGCGTAAGTTCGTTTAAGTAGTGTGTAAGACTAGGGACTAATGATCTCAGCAGTTTGGTCCCTTAGGAATTCAAACACACTTGGACATTTTCTGTACGTTAGCGCTGTGGCAGAGCGGTGCATGGTCTGACGAAGCCCGATACCATCTTCATTATCCCGATGAGAGGGCGCGAACCCGCTATCTTCCGTGCGAACAGCTCCTTGCCGGCCGCTGGTGGCCGAGCGGTTCTGGCGCTACAGTCTGGAACCGCGCGACAGCTACGGTCGCAGGTTCGAATCCTGCCTCGGGCATGGATGTGTGTGATGTCCTTAGGTTAGTTAGGTTTAAGTAGTTCTAAGTTCTAGGGGACTTATGACCTCAGCAGTTGAGTCCCATAGTGCTCAGAGCCATTTGAACCATTTGAAGAGCTCCTTGACACATGTATTGTGGGAACAGAGACAAGCTGGCGGCGGCTCCATTATGCTCTGGGGATAACTTGGACATCCACCGGTCCAGTGGAGCTTGTGCATGGGACCATGATGGTCAAACTGTATCGTACACTGGTTGCAGACCATGTAACCCCTTCATGGCGATAATGTTTCCAGACGGCGGTGGCATTTTTCAACAAGATAATGCGCCATGTCACAAGGCCAAGAATGTAATGGAGTGGTTCGAGGAACACAGTGGCGAGTTCCAGTAAATGTGATGGGCCCCACAGCTCATCAGATCTGAACTCGATCGAGCACATCTGTGTGTGATTGAGCGTGGCGCCAGAGTTCGTCACCGCCCTCCGCGGAATTTAAGGGAATTAGGTGACTTGTGTATGCAGATGTGGCGCCAACTCCCTCCACTGGCCTACCAAGACCTCATTACTTCCATACCAGGACGCGACGCTACTGTTATCCAAAATGGCTGATCAGTGTACAGTATTTCTGACACTCTGCACAGCCCGTCCAGTGCAGCGGGCTGAGCAGCAAGTGCTGCGGGCCGTCAGTGCGGTCACGCCACGTCACGTTACGTCACGTCACCTCGTCTCCACGGACAGGGCCGGTGGAGCCCGTAGCCCAGCAGAGCCGCTTGGTGGGCCGCCGTGAAGGATTCTGGGCCAGATGTTCTGCCTTATACTATCACTCCCCCGCACCGAAGTCTTGCATACGTCATCCGTTTCCGTCTAGAGTTAATCTCATGTTAAAGTGAGCGAAAGTTTCCTAAATGTTTGTGTAGGGTATATGAAGCTGTACGTGGGTACCCAGTAGATCTGGGAAAACCCCTGAAAACCACATCCAGCCCACGTCATTAATCGGCAATGAGGAAACGATCCGGGGTAGGCTGGTTTCCTCGTATCCGGAAATCTGCACTTTAATGCTCTCGGCTGTATGGATGGGTCGTGATGTCGACTATATAGTTTCGTTGTATAATTGAAATGTCTTTATTCGTATAATCTGCCTTTATCTGTGATACAAAAGTTGTTGCTTAAGTTGATGTGGTATACCTCCTTCCCTATTCTTTCACAGAGTCATAACCCACATGTTTTATATCCTACTCCAATAGTTTCTTTCTTTTTAATTTTCCTTTTTTTTTTACTTTTTATTCTGAAACTTGCTAACCCACGATGTTTTGAAAATTCTTAAGTGTACTAAGTGAGATAAAAACACACGAAGAGTGTGATTTGGTTTAGTTTCTAATTTATGTTTCATATGGAGCTTAATACTTTTACTTTCGTTTCACGATGCCAGTTTAAATAGGTGTCATGGTAGTAGAATAATTTTTCGATCGAAAAAGCTTTCTTTATTTGCCAGTGCTCAAGTAGAAGTGTGAAAATGAATGCAGTCATACATTATTTTTTTAAAAAATGAACTGTATCCGGAAGTGAAAGCATAACCTTGGACTTTTCTCACTAACTTTAGCAACTTAGCAATGGAAAAATGACAAACGTATGATCGAGAACAAGAAGGTCTTGAATTGTTAATCTGCTTGTCTGTCTTGTTGACTTAGCAGGAGGACTGTTTTACTGCATGGAGTCATTGACCTGGAATACTGTAGATAGGGCCGTGAGCCGTGCATGGCTCGTGATCATCCCATTAACTGTTTGTCATGCCGCCTCGGTTTCTTATTCCATTTACTGGCATCACTGACTTCCTGCCTTACTTGTTCATGAGTGGTAGCAGCAGCGCCTATCGATAAGCACACTGTCGTACTGTTTCTGGAGCGACCGACAGTATTTCCGGGTCTTCGTGTGTCGGGTAGTCAGTGAGTGGGAGACGAACCAGCAGTGCAGTCGCGACGGAGCAGCAATCGCGGACGGACCAGCAGTCCAGTCGGTCGGTTGGCGTGGAAGAGCAAGCAAGCCCCCATCACGCGGGGTCGGGCTGCAGCCGCTGGCGGCGTGCACGCGCGGTTCGAGTGTGAGGTGCTGCTTGCGAGTGATACCAAGTTCGTCGCCCGCCGATGTTCGACATGAAAGTTGAGTCCTCACTTAACTTACTATCGAGCCTCAACTGTTTACATTTCTTCGTTTGATCCTGGTTGTCGCTTTTGGGACATTCCCGCAAGCAACAACGTTTGTGTATTAAAGTCGGCTAAGATTCCAGCCGTCTTCCTGTGAAATTTAACTTAAATTATTCCCTGTCATGGAAGTTCATCAGCGGTATCTTATGCCTTGTGGCCGTTGAAGTTCCGGTTACCTGCCCTGGTCGTTGACGTAATTTTAGGCAGTGTACTTTCCTCGCCGTGTTGTTGCTGTCCAGCGCGGCTTGTAGTTTGACAGCTGAGGTGTTGTTGGTCGTTGTGGGCTCCAATATTGTGTGTGTTGTGTATTGAAATCTTCTGGTCGTTTTGCTGGTTGCATGGAGTGGAACTGATTTGGTTGACTGGTCGGTCAGCTGTCTGTTGGTCGGGATGCCTCCAGATTAAGAAGTCGTTGGACAGGTTGCCTGCCTCACCTAAACGGGCGTTAGTGTTACAACCCCAGGCCGACCCTTGGAAACTTCTGAACACCGTTCCTTGTGTGTTATGTAGTAATTTCCCTGTTTGGATTTTAGTTATTTGGTTGATGTGTGACTTCCAGGCGAGTATCAGTATCTCTTAAATTAATGTTCTTGTCTTACCCTTAAGGGGCTCCGGAACGCCCTATACTTGCAATGTTAAAATAACGCTTATAAATTACATCTTTCCTCACAAAGTATTTGAGGTAGGAAGTTGAACTTTTTACAGATTATTTATTGGAATATGGGCTACAACTTAACACAGGGATTTTACAAAATTTTAGTTCAGTTATTAAAGATAATTTTTTTTCAATTGTAATGAAAATTCACATTTTTTTGCAATTTTTTATTTATATATTCAAAAATATACAGTTTTTTGGAAAAAGGCTGTGTTAAATTATGCAGAAGGTACTATGTAACATTTACTGAAAGTTTGAAACAAATATGTTTGGAAGATCCTTAGAAAACATGTAATTAGTATGAGAAAATAAAAGTTTTGGGAATCGAGCGACAAAGATTGGATTAACTTTTTAGTGCATTCCAGGTCCATAGGATGGATTATCTTCATCCTCTGCAAACTTCTCCTCCAGCTTCCTCTTGTTCCTCCTCCTGTTTACTCTTGCTTGTATTTCTAGACTCTTTACAGCCCTGTCTGCAGCCCGAAGGCGTTCCTTGTCTAAAGCAAGCATCGCTCGAACCATGTTAGAACCTATCTTCATTCCCATATTTCTAAATACCTTGCACCTTACAATGTTGCCATCATTGAAAGTCGCAACAGCATCATACACACCAAAGTGAAGTGTTTCTATTCCAACAAATACAGTCTTGGGGATTCTCGACCATATAACACTATTTACACTTTCATTGGGGTTTTGAGTTTTTCCGTGAATACACTTTTTCAACAGTTCAGGTGCTGCTAAGTCTCTGAAAATAGGTTTTATCACCTCCATTATTGCATGAGGCAGACTATGCTTATGAGTGTACACTTCACCAGTTAGCAATCCTTTTTTATTTTTTCACCAACTGTCTTCTTCTTTGGGACACAAGCTATGTTGGGGATTTTCATCGTCTTTATTGTTTACAGTAATAACACATACCTTTGGCTTTCCAACATTTCTCCTTTTCTTAAAAGCCTTCAGAGGATTTCTAATAAGTTTACTTTTACTCATTATTTTACTTCAACAAAACAGAGACTCAAGAAACAGAATTAATTACGAATATTTTCGAGATAACGACAGAGTAAATAAACATGAAACAATCGACAATCACACCAGCGATATATATTGAACCATCACAGGTTAGCCACAACACATACTTTATCTCACATCACTAAAATGTACCTGATGAACACGGACGTTAATAATAACACCATTTGACAGCAGTTTAACAGCGCCACAGTGGGTCACGCCCATGTAGAACACATTTTAAAAAAAATTTAAAAATAGTTGTAGTCTTCGGAATTGAATAAATTATATATCTATTAAAAGGTAATAGTCTGCAGATTCAGAAAACGCAAAAAAGTAAAAATTGAATTTTTCATGATTTTGAGCCTTTCCGGAGCCCCTTAAGGCATGAGACTGTTATATTTTTATATGTGGCCTTCAGCCGAATTTTACGGGAGAGGTTTTAAGATAAGGCCTTCTGCCTTTTAGATTGAAACTCTTTCTAGGCCTTAAGCTGTTAAACATATTTTGTTGATATGTGGCCTTCAGCTGAGTATTAATATCTCTTAAAATAAATGTTCTTATCTTGCCCTTAAGGCATGAGATTGTTATTCTTTATTTTATATGAAATGCTTTAAGATACGGCCTTCTGCCCTTTAAAATTGAGACTTTTCTTCTAGGGCTTAAGCCGTTAAATTATTTGTTGGTGAACGGTCTTAAGCCGAGTTTTAATATCTCTTAAATTAATCTCCTTCTCTTGCCCTTAAGGCATAAGATTGTTATGTTTTTGAATGTGGCCTTCAGCCGATCTAAAGTTAATCAAAGGAGGTCGATTAAAGTTTTGAGTGTTTTGCATCCTTGTTGTAATACTGTGTGTCGATAAATAAAATTTGTGTGTTGAGTGCAACAGACAGGAACTCATTTTGGCCCTTTTCCGCAACCTAATTCGCTCTGTCCTGCTAACGCAGGCATTTCAGGTGCTGCTCCTTTTTATTGTGATATGTGCCAACGAAGGTGCTGTAGCTCGCACCCAATGTACACATCTGTATAACTCTACCATCTATCAGTGGGTAATGTTTCTGTCGACGTTACAAAGCGAGAGACAACACATTCGACAGTGGGCAACACAAATCAAAACAAAACCTCAAAACGAATATTGCTAGTGCTGTGAAGTCTGAAATGAAAACTTCAAATGCCCATTATAAAATGTAGAACAGCGATAACAAAGGAACGAAAACACAACATGTGGAGCAACATCCACGAAGTCCGAAAGTAGAATTTTAAATTATTACTGCATCACAGAAAAGCAAAAAAAGTGTCGTAACCGTTTATAACCTACGTATGCGCAATGACCTAAATGTAAACTAAATAGTATAAACAAAAATATACACGTTCCAGGCCACTGAAGATGCCTTGCAAAGAGTAAACGCGAAACGCATATGTCACGAAAATTGTGTTTCATTCAGTTGTAATTGGACTGTTCGCAAACAGATAACTATCAGCATACCGTAAAATCATAAGCAACTGAGGAGAACAGGACTACAAAAGCGGAACACATTGTCACAGCTATGTCAAGCATTCCCTGTCAAGATGTACAACAGGCCAAGGAAATATACCTGACGCTTCACAAGACGACACAGCATATAAAATTCAACAAAAATTGCAAAAAGAACGACTTAATCCCAAGTTACATTACTGCAATGGTTAAAAACAGTTACACAGCGGCACATAAGTAGAAATCATATGATGAACGGCATTGTTTACTCAATGAAATTAAGATGCTATATATTCGAAAAAACACAGAACTTAAACATGATACTCTATGGCACTACTTTAGAATTAGCACAGTACATAGGAAACCCCACACTCCTGATGGCACAGACAGAAAAAAACTGAACACAACACATGCACACCCGTAAACGTATACAAAATAAGAATAAACAGAAAGTAATAGAACTAACAGTAAAACAGACACAAACATACATTTGCATTTGCAATGAGAAAGAACAAGAACTTCATTTCATCTGCGTTTAGTAAATCTAAGAGAGACAAAACTACAAAAAGACTAAAAACTGCTCTTGGAAAAAGGGATGAAACATTGCTCCAGTAGTAGGTTAAACAACCAATACGTAGAAAACCTCGTAGTAGAAATTGAACACATTCTCGCACATGAAGAACGGTACAATAACTGTGAAGTAAACATGCTACAGACAAGATAATTAGTAGAAAAGGAAATAAAGATCATAAAGAAAAACAATAAGACAACCAAAGAAAAGCAGCCACCATGAAAACGTTGAAACACACGTTAATAATCAGTAACTCTATAGTAACCTAAGTGGACAAAGTAGATGTAACAGTACTTACGGATAAATAACAATACATCACAAAACCAAGGAATACGTAAGATCAGACACCACACAAAACCTGATATCCGATCCACCCACGCAATTTCTGGCAAATCACAAGAGAATACTGAAAAGTATTGAACATGCACACACGGATAAACAGAATACATAACACAGAAGAACCCACAAACGCCAACATTCCGCTGCCAACCAAAAATATAGAAACACGATACACCAATGTGAGCAGTCATTAATTTCAATTAAGCCTCAACACAGAAGAACCCACAAACGCCAACATTCCGCTGCCAACCAAAAATATAGAAACACGATACACCAATGTGAGCAGTCATTAATTTCAATTAAGCCTCAACATACTACTGGGTCAAACATCTCTAAAAGATAATCAAATACACTATAAAATAGAAAAGAACAGAACAGGGTGAACACAGGAGACCAAATATAGCACATCCGAACATAAAAACTCACACACAGCATCACTCATTTCATTCGACGTAGAAAATATGTATGCCTTTGTCCCTATAATAGAAAACAGACCAAAATCTCACACCCCACTGAAATCTCACTACAGAAGTAATAGCAAAAGTAACAGGTATCCTCGCGGGATTAATATTATCTGCAAAGTGATGGACTGCCAATATCAGGAACTTTTAGACATTTTTATCAGCCATTTAGGAAATCAGATATTTGAAAAGGTAACCACAAATGAAATATATGAAATCATATTCTGGTACACATACTTTGGTGACATTCCTTGTCAGGAAGTTGAGCCGAATGAAAAAAAAAAAAAAAAACAGATGAACCCCTCTCCAAAATCAACGAAGCACACTGAAATAAATTTTCTCTAATCATCAGTACAAACCAGAAGCTTGCAATACTAAGACACATGTTATATGAACAAACATGATTCGAGTTAACTATGGGTGTGACACACACGTAGTACACAGATTCAATCAAAAAATCAAAACACAGATGAAAAATAAATACAACATCTCCAGAATGCAGGAAAACTCATAAGCCCCAAACCCACAAACACAATTAACACATATACACAATGTAAACACCACACAGAAAAGAAACAAATTGTACACTATGTCTTACACACATAAATTAACACACAGAGTGGCAAATATACTAAAGAAACAGTGCTTCGAAACAGCATATAAAACTGTGCAAACCATTCCACATTTTCAGAGTACTTAAAACATCACAATCACCATTCTGCAAACATGGAACAAGATTAGAAAATAATAGGAATAAACAATGACAAATACTTGGTACAAATTCAAGAAAATTACCGCATCCAGAAAGTCATTGGTGGGAACTAATACGTGGTAAATGAGAAAACACACATCAATATAGACTCTATAAAAGAAACAAGCAGATAAGAATCATTACACCTGTATATGCAGCCATGTTAAAACAAATACATACTCTACCTCTCTCTTACACACACACACACACACACACACATCTCAGATATCACTCGGTAATTGACAGTAACCTTCGGTAGTTAGCAATAACATTCGGCAGTTGGCAACAACAACCAAAACAAAATATCAAAACGAGTGCTCAGTTCCGAGTGCTGTGAAGTCTGAAAACAAAATTTTAAATACACTTATAGGAATCAACACAGTGATAACAAAGGGAAAACAAACACAGCTTGAAGAACAGTATCTACTAAAGCTGTAAGTAGCATTTTCAATTATTTTTGCATCATAGAAAAGCAAAAACTACCATAACTGTTTATAACCTATACATAAAACGTCCTAAATGCAAACTAAATAGTATAAACAAAAATATTTACATATTCGATGCCAATGAACATAGCCAGCAAAGAATAAAGGTGAAATGCATACACCTCAAACACTGTGTTTCATTCACTTGTAATTACACTACTGACCATTAAAATTGCTACACCAAGAAGAAATGCAGATGATAAACGGGTATTCATTGCACAAATACATTGTACAAGAACTGACGTGTGATTACATTTTCACGCAGTTTGGGTGCATAGACCAAGAGAAATCAGAACAACCAAATCTGGCCGTAATAACGGCCTTGATACGCCTGGGCATTGAGTCAAACAGAGCTTGGATGGCGTGTACAGGTACAGCTGCCCATGCAGCTTCAACACGATACCACAGTTCATCAAGAGTAGTGACTGCCGTATTTTGATGAGCCAGTTGCTCGACCACCATTGACCAGACGATTTCAATTCGTGAGAGATCTGGAGAACGTACTGGCCAGGGCAGCAGTCGAACAATTTCTGTATCCAGAAAGGCCCGTACAGGACCTGCAACATACGGTCGTGCATTATCCTGCTGAAATGTCGGGTTTCGCAGGGATCAAATGAAGGGTAGAGCCACGGGTCGTAACACATCTTAAATGTAACGTCCACTGTTCAAAGTGCCGTCAAAGCGAACAATAGGTGACCGAGACGTGTAACCAATGGCACACCATACCATCCCGCCTGCTAATACACCAGTATGGCGATGACGAATACACGCTTCCAATGTGCGTTCACCGCGATGTCGCAAAACACGGATGCGACTATCATGATGCTGTAAACAGAACCTGGATTCATCCGAAAAAATGATGTTTTGCCATCTGTGCACCCAGGTTCGTCGTTGAGTACACCATCGCAGGCGCTCCTGTCTGTGATGCAGCGTGAAGGGTAACCGCACTCATGGTCTCCAAGCTGATGGTCCATGCTACTGCAAACGTCGTCGAACTGTTCGTGTAGATGATTGTTGTCTTGCAAATGTCCTCATCTGTTGACTCAGGGATCGAGACGTGGCTGCACGATCCGTTACAGCCATGCGGATAAGATGCCTGTCATCTCGACTACTAGTGATCGGTGATACGAGGCCGTTGGGATCCAGCACGGCGTTCCGTATTACCCTCCTGAACCCACCGATTCCATATTCTGCTAACAATCATTGGATCTCAACCAACGCGAGCAGCAATGTCGCGTTACGATAAACCGCAATCGCAATAGGCTACAATCCGACCTTTATCAAAGTCGGAAACGTGATGGTACGCATTTCTCCTCCTTACACGAGGCATCACAACAACGTTTCACCAGGCAACGCCGGTCAACTGCTGTTTGTGTATGAGAAATCGGTTGGAAACATTCCTGATGTCAGCACGTTGTAGGTGTCGCCACCGGCGCCAACCTTGTGTGAATGCTCTGAAAAGCTAATCATTTGCATATCACAGCATCTTCTTCCTGTCGGTTAAATTTCGCGTCTGTAGCACGTCATCTTCGTGGTGTAGCAATTTTAATGGCCAGTAGTGTAGATACTCGTAAAGTAAAAAAAAAAAAAAAAAATCAACATACCGTAATACCATACAGTGGATTCACAATGACAGGAAGAGTGGCACGAAACGCTTGGAACACATTCCAGAAGAGCGGACTGCATGAGACGTTGAGGACAACCGTTTACGTCATTACTGCAGGCTGTTGAAACCATCTTCACACTATTTCTACAGTAATCCTCAAATCTATTGCACAGACAACTTGTGATTATCATGTCACTCAGACAGGCGAAGATCGACGATATCCTCAGTTTTTCGAATGCATCTCGTATACGTATTCGGCACTTTTCCTTTGATGGTGCCACATGGCTTTATTAAATGCACCTCACGTTGACTTTCATTTCCGAAAAGCTATTGATGGGATGAAGCCTAAACAGTTCCCATGACCTATGAACTGAACACAGAAACGTCGTTCTTGTACGTTACTCGAAATGCTTTGTAGGTATCTCGTTCGGCATATCTTCACTGTTTTGCACTTTTTTTATGGTGAAAGCGTCTCCCGTTTTCCAGACGATGAGTATACACTTTCGCTTCGGTAGCCTACTGAAGAGAACTCTCAAACATGGTACATGTTTACTGCATAGTTCATAGGTGTCTTCACGCGTATACATCGTGCGAAACTGGAATGAGATTAGAATTAAACGTCCCGTCGACAACGGCAACATTAGAGACACGAAGGTAAGGAAGAGTATCCCCCTTACCGTTTTCAAAGGAACTATCCCGGCATTTGCCTGGAGAGGTTTAGGAAAACAAAGAAAAACCTAAAGCTGGATGATCAGGTGGGGATTTCAACCTTCGTTATCCAGAACGCTCGGTGTAAATAACTTGCGGTTGAGGTTCATTTCTATTTTTTATTTCCCATTGTAAAACAAAAGGATAACTATCGCACACTCGTCTTTGCATAATTTCCATTGTTTCCCTTTGCAGTTGATGTCTATATCTTTGGGGTAGAGCTATGCATCAACGATACATTCAGACGTGTAGTTAGAGCACATGGACACTACCACATGTCATTTCAGGAAAAAATTGGGTGGTCGGTGTATCCGTGTTACAATTTTATATGATACCCAAAATGTTTATAACGAGCTTGCGAGGTGCCGGGGTGGAGAAGAATTTGTACCTCTTTAATTCTGAAAAATTTTGCATGGACATGCACTCGACCCCTTCTTACCTATCAGCTATTTAATTATGCGCACAACGATAACGAAGGGAAATGATGATTGTCCCTCCTAGTTGGTAAAATAAGCAGTGCACACTAACAATAATTTAATACAAAATCATAATCTACGCAGAGAAAAAAAGGGAATCATAGCGTGTAGGCTTTCACGGCCGGCGTCTTCAGTAATTAAAACTTCCGGGCTAAGAGGCCGTGGTCCAATAGTAGAAATACTTCTCCCTGACGTTTCGTTGCCAGCTGCGGGCAACATCATCTGAGGTGAGTCTACTATTGGACCACGGCCTCTTAGCCCGGAAGTTTTAATTACTAAAAAAAGGGAACTTTATCACAATGAACAACAGGAAATGGCACTCAGCATATATCTACGAAATGATATGCGGGTTAAATGTTACAATGAGATGTATTGTACATCAGAACATGAAGGCAGATGATTATCGACCCAAACAGTAAGTTAAAGGATAGGGTATTCTGAATTACTGTGCGAATAAGAGTTGGCTCGAGAACAAGGGCTCCTACTCTCTGTGATGCAATAGCTTGACGATAATGACTGCAGGTCCTAATCAATCAAATATTACTCTCTCGACTATATTGCAGTATCGCGATTAGTAGTGAGAGCTCACATGGGATCACATGGAGAAACAAGCAAGGTCGACTTGTGGGAAAGCGAACGCGCGTGCTGCTGAGCACTTAAGTATAAAACTGATAGGTTCTACAATGCCAGAGACGCAAAGTACTTTACCAATCCTGAAATTGGTAGCAGGTCGTCGGTAGGCAGCTTTCTGATGATGTAGGCGCCTACTTCTGTTGTGCAGCAACTCTATTTCAACCCCTGGCCTCGAAGGCTTTCCGAGAATTCTAGGTTCTGCAGAAAAGAGTGCGACAAAGTCGCAAGACCGTCCGACTCCGACGAATATCAGATCCCGAATCCTCTGCGCCCCCGCAACGCAAGAGCGAAGCCAACATTGTTCAGCTCCCTACTCCCCTAGAAAACCGCGAATCAGCATTCAGTGCTGATTCCAAAATTCCCCCACACTGTCTCAGAACATCGTTCCCGCCAATAGCGACCGTTCCCGCCAATTTCGATCAGGGCATTATGACGTCAACTGGCCTCAGCTTGACCAATGATGCCTCTGCTATTCAGCTGTACCGTTACCGCGGGAGAGTTCGCCAGCTGTACTGAACTAGCTTCTGATTCATCGGGACATTCGGGTGTTAGGCGCCAAAACGCCTAACTTCTCTTAATAATTATTTATATATTCATTATATTCAACACAGTTTTGAGTATGACAATCTCTCGTGGTTACCCTTCGAGTTTACCGTTTTCGTTTATTAAATTTAACTAGTTTTGAGAAACATAAGCATAATGATATTAGAACCGAAGTGCTTCGGACACCTTCGGGTCGCTTTGGCGCGCCTGGGAGACGAAGTACTTCGGCTGCGCTAGTCACTCTGTTCCGGGTGTTCTCCACAGCCGGACGTGTATCTCTGCTTTAGACGGACGTGTCGTACTCTGTATCGGAAGTTGTCACAAAAATTATCATACTATTAAGAAAGCTATGTCGAGTGTTGTGGAAGACAGTGTAAACAGTGATATTTTGGCTCTGAGCACTATGGGACTCAACTGCTGTGGTCATAAGTCCCCTAGAACTTAGAACTACTTAAACCTAACTAACCTAAGGACAGCACACAACACCCAGCCATCACGAGGCAGAGAAAATCCCTGACCCCGCCGGGAATCGAACCCGGGAACCCGGGCGTGGGAAGCGAGAACGCTACCGCACGACCACGAGATGCGGGCGTAAACAGTGATATTTTAAAATATAAACAAACAGGATATATTAATTAGAGGTGTCGCCTACCATCATTGTCAGTATTACAGATCTTGCCCTGTGTAGATACAGATACTAACCTGGGCAAGTGGCATCCCACAAAAAAAAGCACAAACACAGGTGCTAGTTCGAGATGAAAGTACCAGGTGCATTCAAGTTCTAAGGCCTCCGATTTTTTTTCTCCGGACTGGAAAGAGATAGAAACATGCGCATTGTTTTAAAATGAGGCCGCGTTCATTATCAATACGTCCCAGAGATGGCAGCACCGTACGGCAGGTGGAATTTTACCACCAGCGGCGAGAATGAGAACTGTTTTAAATACTTAAAATGGCGACGTTTTCCTTACTTGAACAGCGTGCAATCATTCGTTTTCTGAATTTGCGTGGTGTGAAACCCATTGAAATTCATCGACAGTTGAAGGAGACATGTGGTGATGGAGTTATGGATGTGTAGAAAGTGTGTTCGTGGGTGCGACAGTTTAATGAAGGCAGAACATTGTGTGAGAACAAACCAAAACAACCTCGGGCTCGCACAAGCCGGTCTGACGACATGATCGAGAAAGTGGAGAGAATTGTTTTGGTGGATCGCCGAATGACTGTTGAACAGATCGCCTTCAGAGTTGGCATTTCTGTGGGTTCTGTGCACACAACCCTGCATGACGACCTGAAAATGCGAGAAATGTCAACCAGGTGGGTGACACGAATGCTGACGGACGACCACATGGCTGCCCGTGTGGCATGTTGCCAAGCAATGTTGACGTGCAACGACAGCATGAATGGGACTTTCTTTTCGTCGGTTGTGACAATGGATGAGACGTGGATGCCATTTTTCAATCCAGAAACAAAGCGCCAGTCAGCTCAATGGAAGCACACAGATTCACCGCCACCAAAAAAATTTCGGGTAACCGCCAGTGCTGAAAAAATGATGGTGTCCATGTTCTGGGACAGCGAGGGCGTAATCCTTACCCATTGCGTTCCAAAGGGCAATACGGTAACAGGTGCATCCTACGAAAATGTTTTGAAGAACAAATTCCTTCCTGCAATGCAACAAAAACGTCCGGGAAGGGCTGCGCGTGTGCTGTTTCACGAAGACAACGCACCCGCACATCGAGCTAACGTTACGCAACAGTTTCTTCGTGATAACAACTTTGAAGTGATTCCTCATGCTCCCTACTCACCTGACCTGGCTCCTAGTGTATTTTGGCTTTTTCCAACAATGAAAGACACTCTCCGTGGCCGCACATTCACCAGCCGTGCTGCTATTGCCTCAGCGATTTTCCAGTGGTCAAAACAGACTCCTAAAGAAGCCTTCGCCGCTGCCATGGAATCATGGCGTCAGCGTTGTGAAAAATGTGTACGTCTGCAAGGCGATTACGTCGAGAAGTAACGCCAGTTTCATCGATTGCGGGTGAGTAGTTAATTAGAAAAAAAATCGGAGGCCTTAGAACTTGAATGCACCTCGTATAGCCGCCTCCGCCGAAGAAGACCCCACGACCGACGAGATGTCTTCTGCACTGGAGACACAACTTAAGAAGACTACAGGTTGGTGAAGGAACGTTTACGGACTGTCATTCAATCTCTACAGATCTCTCTAGCTTCCATATCTGACTTCAACACGACAACGTATAATTTATAACGCGGAAGACAGTCCACTCGTTGTCGTAATGTGAAAGAGAATTTTATCTGACGTCCGAAAGTAGATAATCATTGACTTTCGTGCCAAGGGTGCGTTTTCGGTCTGTAGGCTGCTCGCGTACTGTCACTGTTAAAGCGTACCGTGCATGGCAAAGGTTACACAAAACCAGTGCCGAGACAATTGTTGTACATCACGGGCCATAGATGGCAGGGGCGATCAACAGCTGTGGAGATATGTTCGGACGAGTATACGTGCAACTGTTGAGGAACTGACCGCCCAGATGATCCAAGGGTCTACCAACAGTGTCTCCTCAACGACAGTTCAGCGAACGCTGCTGCATATGGGTCTCCACAACTGGCGCCTGCTGACGGTTTTCATTTGGGCCGAAGGCTGGAATCTGCACGCCGATACCGCAACTGAACGTCTTGTGAGTAGCGACAGGTGGCCGCTTCAGATGAATCACTCTTCATCCTCTTTCGAACAGTTGGACATCATCGTGTACCGCGTGAAACGTCTGAAAGCAAAGGATTTAAGTCGGAGGAGGGAGAGTTATGGTCCGGCGAATGTTTCGTGGCATTCCTTGGGTGATCTTATTATTCTGGAAGGCACAGTGCATCTAACACAAGTGTGCGTCTATCCACCCCTGCATGCTGTTTGTTTTCCTTCGGCACGATGGAATCTACCAGCAGGAAAATGAAACGTGTCACACAGCTCGCAGTGTACGTGCTTCGTTCAAAGAGCATCAGGATGAGTTTACTGTACTACCATGGCCACCAAACTCCCCTCATTAAAACCAAATCGAGAATCTGTGGGACCTCCTCGATCGGGCGGTTCGCGCTATGGATCCTCATCCGAGAAACATAGCGTGGCTCGCCACTGCACTGGAGACGGCATAGCTCCACATCCCTGTCGGTGGCTTCCAGAAACTGTTCCTCTTCCTGCACGACTCGCAGCGGCCCACGCTGCAAAGCGTAATTATTCAGGGTTTTGACAGGTGGTCGTATTAATGTGATTGGACAGTGTACAATGAAGTCAGTAGCCGCGAAATCCAGCTGTAGGATACCCTTAGCGCTGGTAGGTCAATTGCGATTATCGAAATTTGTGGTCTCCATTTGCTGGTTAATGGGCCCAACAACTTCGTAACGTGGCCGTGGGCTGTACAACCTGCTACAGCTTCCAGGAAACAGGCCCTCAAAGCATACACAGCAAAGAAATTAAGAAAAGAAATCCCCATCTGAATATCGTCATTGAAGTTTTCACCTAAACCAGTTACGCTGGAAGTCGGTACGTTTATTCAGAAAGGAGACTTTTTCCTCCATCCTTGCCCAATCAGAACACGAGCTCTAATGAACTCGTCGACGGGACATTATCCTCTTGCCGTCTTGCCACCCCGTCCTGCCACCCCGTGCTGGGCGCAGCCCCGAATCCTTCCCATACCAGGTAGGTAAGCAGGTAACACGACCGAATCCTCCCAAACTGACAGAATGCGACAGAGCACTGTGTGCGCTAATGACCACAGCTGCCTGCAGCCACTTCGCAGTTCGCGGCAGATCGTTATAGAGTGAACATGTCCTCAGATGAGCTTACAATTTCAGTAAGTAGGAAGGGAAGGACAATGTTGGTTTTCAAAGGTAACGCCTTCGGTTTTCAAAAACTGCTGAAAGGTGATCTAGCACGGTGGACGTGCAACATTAATGACTGTAGAAGTTTTGTTAAAACTATTTCTGTTGAGGAGCTGGATGTCGTGGAGTGTCAAGAAGAGTACAATAATGAAGAAATTGCCTCGTAACAAAATTCAGAGGCAAGAAATCATTTCTGACCTAAAGAGAAAAGCCATGGAAGATATTTGTGAGAGACGGTAAAAAATAATTTACCAGAAGTTAAAAGGAGAAGATACGTAAGATGTAACTAGAGAGATGTCAACAATTTTCGTAAATCTATTTACAAAACTAGGCGCAAAATTCTGCCAAAACTGCACACGAATGCTGCAGATGTTCATGATGTTATCAACACGCTGAATGTGGAAACCACAGTCGGGAAAAAGTGTTTATTAGAAAATAACACCGAGAAAAAAGTGATTATATTTTGTGACTCTGCAAACCTTGAAACATTAACGCAGTGTGACTGTAAATGTTGATGAACGTTCAAGTGCTGTCGAAAGTTTTTTTGTCAGCTGTTTACAATACTTGCGTTAGTCAATGGCCGTTACATTCCATTGGTCTTCTCTTTATTGAACGAGAAGGAAACTTCGTCGTATCAGTATGTGTTTCATAGCGTTATTGATAAATGTAGTGATACAGGAACTTCTCACCATCAGCAATGTTTTCTGACTCTGAAGAGAGCATAATGAAAGCTGGAAGCTGATATTCGCATTCAAGGATGCAAATTTCATTCAACACAGAGCTGGTGGCGAAAAATACAAACATTGGGGCTTGCACATGTACAAACAGACACGCAGAAGAAATTATAAAAACATTTTTTGCCGTCTATTGCGCTTCTATAGACCATTCAAATTAAGTTTTATTAACCATCTCCTATATTCAGACATCGGACACGTGTCAATTTGTTGTAAGTATAGATTTGCTGGAAATGTAACCATAATTCATAAAATGAACACTGAGATAGAATATGTGCTGCGATATCATGATTTGCTATTTTAATAAATTAATTATGAAGAAATCAAGGCTATAAATGATTCAAGTTTCTAAAAATAAATATCTAAATAAGATAAAAGATAAAACTTTTAAGCCGGCTGGTTTGGCCGAGCGGTTCTAGGCGCTTCAGTCTGGAACCGCGCGACCGATACGGTCGTAGGTTCAAATCCTGCCTCGGGCATGGATGTGTGTGATGTCCTTAGGTTAGTTAGGTTTAGGTAGTTCTAAGTTCTAGAGGACTGATGACCTCAGATGTTGAGTCCCATAGTGCTCAGAGCCATTTGAAGCATTTTTTGAAAACTTTTAAACATTCGATACACGCGAAAAATGTTTACATCATCTACTGTAACTTCATATGCTTTCCTTTGCCTGCTTGGAGTATTCATAAGGTTTAGAACTGCTACCTGCTTCAAGCGGGAGGATTCGTTTCCATCGTTTTTCAGACCCTTGCGGGCTTAGGGGGATTCGGTACCATTTATCTGACCGCGGGTGGATTCGGGGCTGCGCCCTGCGTGCTTACCACTAATACATTGCGGCGTCTCCCGGTGACGGTAGAATGCATTCGCGACTTGAGACGTCTCCAGTTATGGCAAGATGAACTGCTTACAAGATGGAAAATGTGGCATATAAAGAATAATGTAATACTGCCATCCCATCATCTACGTTTAGCGATTTAGGGAAAGAGAGGGAATTGTGAACCCGGGTGGGCTGATGGGGATTTAAATGGAAGCCCTGCTTTAAGCAAGGCCATTTATTATCACTGGACCACGCTGACCCTGCTTAGAGGCTCGAAAATTTTGAACAAGTCTTCCGCCGGGTCGTAAATACAAAGCCTAAAACAAATAACTTTGCAGAATCAAAATATGTAAAGTGTGATGACAGAAAGCACGAAAAAGACTAAACGCCATTATCGAGCAAGTAGGCATGGTAATTACGCTACAAAATTCTGATGTGATTGCAGACGTAAACCAAAATGTTAGGATTCTTTTATTCCCCATTAAAATATTAATTTCAAATATAACTTAAAAAAACATTAACTTCAAAGTGTTTCTGAGTGATGGGAGAAGGATGGCATGTGGGAAGATACCCTTCTATTAACATTTTTGAAAAAAAAACTTTTTTCATTCCAACAGCTGTCGAACCGCCGCCCAGCTTCGTGTGTGTGTGTGTGTGTGTGTGTGTGTGTGTGTGTGTGTGTGTGTGTGTGTTTGTGTGTTTGTGGTGGAGGCGTGGAACTATCAAATAAAAAGTGGGGCAACAGCATCTTGCAGTTGTCTGCAAAGAACAACAAGAAATTAAACAATATATAGTTAGTGTTTGTTTTTCTATTCTAGGCAGATGTGTTTGTATTTTTGGCATGGTTGGGCTAGTGAAACACTTATTAAAATTGATTTAATAACTGATGGTAAGTTATTACGATTAGGTACAGCGCCTGTCACCTTCTTTAAAGAACATGTTCAAAAATGGCTCTGAGCACTATGGGACTTAACAGCTATGGTCATCAGTCTTAAAGAACATGTCATTTGTTGTTCAGTAACCAGTCGTTTCATTTTTAAAGCGAACTAATTTTAAAATATTCTAGTGCTAGCTGAGTACCCAATATTGCCCAGTTTATTCCAATGTTCTGTAAGTCCATCTTCTCCTACCCCTCTCTCTGTCTGCCTGCTATACCCCCCTCTCTCCATCCATCGCCTCCTTTCCCTCCCATCTCTATCTACTACTTCCCATTCTTTCCATCTGCACCTCTCTCTCTCTTTATCCATCTCCTCCTACCCATCTATCCTTCCCCTCTCCCTGTCCATCCTCCTCCGCCTCTGTTCATCTCCTCCCCTCTGTGGTCACCTCCTTCTCTTTCATTTCTCTGTCTATCTCCTCCTCTCTCCTCTCTCTCTCTCTCTGTCCATCTTCTCCTCCCACTCTCTGTACCCGAATTCTCCTCCCCTTCTCCTCTACATCTACTCCTTCCTCTCTTACTACCTATGTCCTCTTCCCCTCTTTCCAACCATCTCATTCTCCCCCCCCCCCCGTCCCTCCTGTCTATCACCATCTCCCTGTCCATCTCCTCCTCTTCCTTTTCTCTGCCCATTTCCCCCTACCACTTCTATGACGATCTCCCCTTCTTTCCTTTCTCTGCCAGTCTCGTCCTCTCGCATGTTTCTGTCCACTTTCTTCTCCTACTCTCTGTTCCAAACTTTTCTTAACTTCCTCTCTCTGTCCATCGCCTCCTCCCTCTCTCTCTCCCCACCTCCTCCTCCCTCTCTCTCTCTGCCCATCTCTTGCTTCCCCTGTCTCTGTCCATTTCCTCTTTCCCTTTTTCTTTCATTTCCTCTTAATTTCCCCAGCGCCCTTCTTTGTCCATTTTCTCTTCCCTACTGTATGTGTCCATTTCCTCCTCTGATTATCTTGCCCTCCCCCATTCAGTCTTCATGTTATCATTCCCACCCAATAGCAGGATGCTTGTTCTTAATCTCACAGTATTTCTTTCCAGATGATAAGTAGTATGTTTACCAAATTTGGTTGTGATCGATCCAGGGGTTCAAGCGGAGCCTCTTACCTTTGGCTTTGCCCGCATACGCATATGTAACTTATATTTTAAACATATTTCACACGTATTTATTTGCATATTTCGCCTCGCAGTTTCGCTTTTTCACACAACTCAATGTTTATGACGTAAAATCTCCTGAGCTAATTGTTGTACAACGACATAATTTTGCTGGTACGTTCAGTGGTATATGGAAACACTGTGTACAAAATATGTCGCGAATACAGTTAATAGTAAAGAAATAATGTTAAAACGCCATGCCTTATATGGCAGTATTGTAGAATGAATAGCGAAAATGTAGTAAGCCACAAACTTTTTTCTTTTGCCACTTAGTGGGGGCTGTCAGCGAGGAAATGTTTCATATAGGTTTGAAATAAAGTGTAAGACTTGTTGCAAGTCACTAAGTGCTTTCATTTGCAAATACTGGATAAATAAAATCTGAATATTTACGTGTTGTGGGTTACCCTTCTTCTTCATCCCAACCCCTCTGACAGATACGTTGTTCTTACCCCCATAACGATTCTTTCCAGTTGGTAATTAATATGTGTACGAAGTTTGGTTGTAAATGGTAGAGTAGCTTATATGTATGAACTGTTTCTTGTAACTGAGCACAATTAAGTTCTTCCTGGAAATGAGACAGTTCGTTATTCCGTCTTCCAGCGTTATCCCTGAAGTGTCTCCAGCGTAAAGAGTATTCCACGAACAGTCAGTAAAACTCTCCTGGGTTTATGACTGCATTGTCAGTATGTTAAACTGCCGATGTTTCGGTCACTGTTGCAATTGACCTTCTCCAGGGTGTTTTTGTTGACTGTATTCCACGAAGTTTCTGATTTGCAGCGATGGTGTACTCATCTTTTCAGTCGAAAGTTTATGGGAAGATGTTGACGTCATTCGGCTGCATTCCCAAAACCTCATGGACTACCTTCATTCATCATTTAGTGTTCTTTGGGGCTTAGAGGGTCTCGGAGTGGCGGAACAATATTAACCGTACTCAGATGCGTATTCTAGAGCCACAGTTGTGATTTTAATATTTCCGGGGAATTTTCATTTCGGGCCTCTTACAGCGGTGGCTCGCTCGAAATGGACTATAAAAACTTGAACTTCAGAGCTCAGGCTACGATAATTATTCAGATAATTTTTTAAGTAAGGAAGCCGCCACGTGATTGTTCCAATGAATCTCAGCCTGGTAACTACATGTCCGTCAGTTAGGTTTATGTCGTCATTCCAATGTAGGTATCTCCGGATTGTTACAACCAGGTATTTTACGATCATTCCGGTACAAGTATTCCGGACGGCTACACCCAGCCATTATACGATAGTTATTGTATCCAATTATCTTTCGTCAGTAGCATTCTAGAACAATAATGGATCCCTTCGCCTGAAACTTCGTGGCAAATTATGACTGTCTCGACCCTGGAGCCTTTCTGATCTTTTCGCCTGTCTATGCGCAGTCCGTTACGTTTATTTGCGTCTAGGGTCAACTGCAAGTTGCTCTGGTAGTCCACATATCGCTACAGGCTTCTGGAATTACAACTTTCCTGTATACGACAACGTCGTGTGCCAACAGCCTCCTAAAACTAGGCTGACATCTGTCGGTTGCGTTCTTTTATGAACGCCATGTTCAATTCTGTCAGCAAGAAAGACCTCAATACAATCAAAAATTTTATTTTGGAAATGTTACTCATTCTAAGATACTTTTGTACTATGAATGCAATATGCGAGGTGGAGGAATACCACGTGATAACAAGGAATTGCTGCGGCCACAAAGCGACTGCCAGCATGTGAGACGAGGAAGTGTAGTGCATTCAGTCTGACTCGCCCCAACTGATACCTATTCCTGTAAAGAGCTCAGTAGCTGAAGATAATGGATTCAGTCGGACAATCAAAGATAGGCAAATTTTAAATTCCTAAACACAGCTGGTACCTTTAGACCGGAATGGGTAAGACATGGCCAATAAATCAACTGCTCTAAAACTGCAGTAACGTCATTAATTTCAGGTTAGCAGTACCGTAGGAACAGCGCTGGAATAAGATATTTGACGTGTGGTACTGTATGTCGCGATGTTATTAATACTGAAATCTCAAGGCTACATTAAAAAAAAAATTCTCAACTTAAGAGACCCTGAATGAAGTTACATTGATCACTAAGTATGAAGTAAATCAGTGGCAAAAAACAGTAACTAAGTTTTTAATATCCTTTTTTCATCACATGTTTTACAACGCATAGTCGAAAATCTTGTCCCCATCGTCGATATAAAATTTGTATCGTCGAAGAAATAACTGGCGCAGCCTTTCAAACATTCCTGACATGCTGCAAATGATTGTTGTGACCTCAGACCACATTTGCTTACCCAACACATTTCTACTCACTCGTCGCTGATTGGCTGTTGTATTAGACCGTAGCACCACGACGCGAATTTGCGATTTGTTATTATCTGGAAAACGTTGTTGAATTCCACATCCCCCGCGCTGCTTTGACATTATTACTGAGTTGTTATTAACATCCAGTATTCCAATAAAAGATCTGTTTAAATCGTACACATTGATATCATTGATGTACAACCACTGAAGCTGTAGCGTTGAAACTTCGTCATAGAAAATCACCTTACTTTCCCCTACAGATGTCAGCTACCTAGAAGGCTCGCTCGACCCTGTACGTTCACGGAGCACCCTGGTATAACGTTGTGGTGCTTTACTCGAGAGCTGAGCAATTGCACGACAGGTAAATGATCTGACATGAGCGGTGAACGGAGGGGCTTGAACGGTCACGGATCTCGCATAAAACATAGTTCCCTCCATAATTACCACCCTCCATTGTTCTCTCCTGCCTAATAGTTCTTGTCAAAATTGTTCGAAGACTGGGGTGAAGAGTTAAGTGCTGACGTCGTGGCATCGTTGAAGGCCTCTGCGAGCTGCCTCTCTGTTTTCAGGTCCAAGATCGAGTTTGTTTAGAGAGAGGTCTCTCGTGTCACCAAGTCTAGTGTGCGAGCAGGTGACAATTACGCGCCACGCGGTGGTTTCACATAACGTGAGAAAAACGCTGTTAGTATTACGTGCGATATCCGATCAGCGAGCTTTATCGGAGTAAATGCAGTCTTTCGGATAGTAAAGTAGCAGAAGAGAGTTGCAGGTGAGTTATAAGGAAGAAAGGGGGAAAGGAATGTTATGGTCTGGCATTATGTGATTATCAGGATTTTCGTAGATGGAGCAACAGTAGACAGTGGACCTTGTTCAAAGAAGTGTTGACTTTGTTAAGGAATCTTTCCGGTATTTCGCTGTTGTTATACGAATGCAGTAAAAAGTTTTTAATCATCACCCCACACAAATAAAGTTTGAAAGCCTACCGAATCTTGAAAATTTTCTACTAAATGTTGAAAAGAAGTTTTCAACAAGTTTAGCCTGATTTAGACCCCCAGATTTACATATGTATCTCTGACTCGGGAAAACAGGTTTCTTGTGAAATATCTCAGATGAGCATGGATTAAATACTAGGTACACCCATTGCTTAAGCAATATCTAAGCGAATTATGAACTTTACTTATACAGTCATCTCGTGCAGGGCAAATGTGCTTGCCATCTGTTTTGTGAATCACCAGAGCTGTGGTGGTGGAACTGAAGCTAATGTAACTACTGTTCCAAGTTGCATCTTCAGGAACTGCGTCACGTCTCATTACGTCGTCGCTGAAAAATATGAAGAAAGATGGCGCATGCAATGCAAAGTTTTCATAGGTAACTTTCTTTCAAATTAGATTGTACAGGAAAATGGGACCAGATCGCATGACACAACATAGTATTAACGTGGACAGGGTGACGATTTTGGTTCTACGTTTTATCATAATTAGTCGTTTACTCACTGGTGAGTGTCGTCACATAATTTCTTCATTGTTGCCGCGTGGGGTAACCGCGCGGTCTGAGGCTCCTTGCACGGTTCGCGTGGCTTGTCCCGTCGGAGGTTCGAATCCTCCCTCTGGCATGGGTGTGTGTGTTGTCCTTAGCGTGAGTTTTTAAATTAGATTAAGCAGTGTGTAAGCCTAGGGACCGATGACCTCAGCAGTTTGGTCCCATAGGAACTTACACAAATTTCCCAATTTTTGTTTCATTATTTCTTATGTAATCGAATCTTCGACTAGACGGCTCTATCCACAGCGATCTTCAGGTATGCCGGTAATCTCTACCGCTTGATCCTACCATCTACTTGTTGCTCTTCCTTGCCTTCGATTTTGCTTTGGTCTTTTATAAATTATGCCCTTCTCTTTTCAAAATGTGCTCAAGGAACTGGAAGTATCTTTGGCTGACACGCGAAGATGAACTTCTTGTGATGCGAAGCTCTTCTGTAATGGAAGCTTTGGTTCTTCTTTCTGTTCACGGTACGCGTAACACGTTGCGCCTACACCACGTCACGAAGGCACCAATTTGGCTCTTGTCACTATCTTCCATGGTCCATGTCTCGCAGCCATACAAGAACACGAAAACACCAGTGATTCCACCAAGCTCATCTTCGTGGCACGGGATATTTCCCGGCATTGCCGGATCTTAGTGAGTTTAACCACATTCTAGCTTATACACCCATGACGCTCAGTGCCGTAGAAGCTGTTATCGTCTGACAGTTGAAACGACTTTAGCGAACCTAGTAGCCAGAAAGCCAGCACTATGATTGGTTTTTAATTATTTTTCTACTTCATTATGTGACTTAAAATGCGTATACTTGCTGTATACTCAGCTGAAAGGAACGAAATATAAACACATATTTCATGCATGAAAGGCATATATTTCTACACTCCTGGAAATTGAAATAAGAACACCGTGAATTCATTGTCCCAGGAAGGGGAAACTTTATTGACACATTCCTGGGGTCAGATACATCACATGATCACACTGACAGAACCACAGGCACATAGACACAGGCAACAGAGCATGCACAATGTCGGCACTAGTACAGTGTATATCCACCTTTCGCAGCAATGCAGGCTGCTATTCTCCCATGGAGACGATCGTAGAGATGCTGGATGTAGTCCTGTGGAACGGCTTGCCATGCCATTTCCACCTGGCGCCTCAGTTGGACCAGCGTTCGTGCTGGACGTGCAGACCGCGTGAGACGACGCTTCATCCAGTCCCAAACATGCTCAATGGGGGACAGATCCGGAGATCTTGCTGGCCAGGGTAGTTGACTTACACCTTCTAGAGCACGTTGGGTGATACGGGATACATGCGGACGTGCATTGTCCTGTTGGAACAGCAAGTTCCCTTGCCGGTCTAGGAATGGTAGAACGATGGGTTCGATGACGGTTTGGATGTACCGTGCACTATTCAGTGTCCCCTCGACGATCACCAGTGGTGTACGGCCAGTGTAGGAGATCGCTCCCCATACTATGATGCCGGGTGTTGGCCCTGTGTGCCTCGGTCGTATGCAGTCCTGATTGTGGCGCTCACCTGCACGGCGCCAAACACGCATACGACCATCATTGGCACCAAGGCAGAAGCGACTCTCATCGCTGAAGACGACACGTCTCCATTCGTCCCTCCATTCACACCTGTCGCGACACCACTGGAGGCGGGCTGCACGATGTTGGGGCGTGAGCGGAAGACGGCCTAACGGTGTGCGGGACCGTAGCCCAGCTTCATGGAGACGGTTGCGAATGGTCCTCGCCGATACCCCAGGAGCAACAGTGTCCCTAATTTGCTGGGAAGTGGCGGTGCGGTCCCCTACGGCACTGCGTAGGATCCTACGGTCTTGGCGTGCATCCGTGCGTCGCTGCGGTCCGGTCCCAGGTCGACGGGCACGTGCACCTTCCGCCGACCACTGGCGACAACATCGATGTACTGTGGAGACCTCACGCCCCACGTGTTGAGCAATGCGGCGGTACGTCCACCCGGCCTCCCGCATGCCCACTATACGCCCTCGCTCAAAGTCCGTCAACTGCACATACGGTTCACGTCCACGCTGTCGCGGCATGCTACCAGTGTTAAAGACTGCGATGGAGCTCCGTATGTCACGGCAAACTGGCTGACACTGACGGCGGCGGTGCACAAATGCTGCGCAGCTAGCGCCATTCGACGGCCAACACCGCGGTTCCTGGTGTGTCCGCTGTGCCGTGCGTGTGATCATTGCTTGTACAGCCCTCTCGCAGTGTCCGGAGCAAGTATGGTGGGTCTGACACACCGGTGTCAATGTGTTCTTTTTTCCATTTCCAGGAGTGTATTATTGTCCTTTCTTATGACGATACACACTTATCTTTGCGTGGCTTAACCGAACTACTTCAAAACTCTTGGCCGATTTGTTGCAAATTTCTACATTCAGATGAAAGAATGAAGAAAATTAATGAAAAATTAAATGCATAACGAGCGAAACATACCGTGGTAAACTGATTGTAATACCTACTGCGAGAATAAATTGCAGCGGCAATACCCATCTTGGAGATAGTACCAACAGACTTCACTAGATCGCGTGACAAGCGAAAGTTCGAGATCTTGACATAAACATAGTTGCAAACTCTTATTTATTGATTAGTTGCCATTGTTACACATGACATATGTCGTAGAAGACATGTTAGTCCATCTTTCATAGTTGTTTTTCTTATTAAACTCCACAGTGGCATGCAAACGCTAAGGCAGGTCGTGGATATAGTACCAACAGAAGTCACTAGATCTCAGGCCGATCCAAAGATCGAACAGAACTCAAGATTTCCCGAACTTTGGCGTAAGCAGTTCGAACAGTTCGAGTCGTGCTCAAAGACAACCCTGCTTGAAACAGTGAAAACAATAGAAGACGAAATCTCCCAAAACATAATGAGATATTTATTGCAAAATGTAACAACAGTTGGCGCAACAAATCAAATTTTCACACAGGTGAGGCCGTATACATTCGTCGCATTCCATTGACATCCTGTGATTCAAATATGCCTTTCTTAAAGCGATCGTAGTTTTCCATGCGGCTTGCATTCGCTGCGTATATGAAGATGGCATAGGGCCAATTACTTTGTGTGACCCGGACAACACCGAGCGCTGCAGCTGGAAAGCACAGAAGATTTCTGATTGTTTCTTTCAATGCGTTATATCAAAAATAAACATGGTTTTACGAGTCCCACATTACGATATCACGGTCCGAGTCTTAGTTGGTTGCGGAAGCAAACCCACCGGGACAAAATATTACCAATTTCTGTCCAGTAACATGGGTCGACGTGGAGTCGCGACGGAATGCGAGATGGGATCTATCGTTATTCGACGTGCACCTAGAGACACCATGAATTGAGATACTCGATTTGTTGCTGTATCATCGTAGACTGTCCAACGTGCCCACAAAGCATAGTGTACCACTCACAAGCATGTAACAGGGAGTAAGAACAGTGGACTTGAAAAAGATCCTAACCGACAGAGACCAATGACTGGTGTTACACCTTGTCGAACACAATCGGTTTGAAACTCGACATTAATTGCTGCTGTCACTGTTTGATGAACTATAAGACGCTATGGACTATAAGAAGCCCCGTAATTTTTAAACAATTTGTTAAGGAGTTACATTGTTACCATTTTTATTATGAGACTGCAAAGACAGATTGAAAAGATTCTTAGTTTTTTAAAACCTAACTCACTTTTAAAATTCCTGAAAATCATCATCTTCTTCTTCTTCTTTTCCCTCGTCGTCATGGTTGTCCTCTTCATATATAAGATGGTATTCACTGCCATCGAGAGCTTTTCTTATGCCGCACTTGTTGAAAGTTTTAACAATAATGTCTTCTCTCACTCTAGACCATGACTGTTTTATGCACTGACACACTTGTTTGATTGTAGGTCGTTTTAAAGCTCCCTTCGGTGTGAGTTCATGTTGGATTTCATCCATCATCCATTTGTTCCTTTCCTCTCTCATACACACTTTAAACGGTTTATTTATCGAGGCATCAAGAGGTTGCAATGGTGAAGTAAGTTCTCTCGGAATAACAGCAAGCTCTGTATTTCTCTGTCTCAGTTTCTCTTTCACAGAATTTTTCAAATGATTGCTAAACTGATCCAGCACAAGAAGAGAACTCTTCTGCAATAAATCACTTTTCGTTCTCTTCCACAATCTGTTAGTCCATCATGCCATACCAGCTTCGACCACCCACCCCTTGTCATGCACGTGGACAATACCTGGCGGTATTTCAGAATGTTTTGGCATTGTTTTGTGCTTGAAAACGATCAGTGGATGAAGTTTAGTGCCGTCAGGACGAGAGGACAACAGTGTAGCCAATTTTTTCATGCCCGCTCGTTTTTAAAATTACAGTTTTAGCACCTTTCATGGCAACAGTTCTGTTACACGGAACATCAAATGTCAAAGAACTTTCTTCCATATTCGATACTTGGTTTAGTTCCACACTGGTTTTCTTTCGATGCGGAATAATAAATCGATGGAAAGATAATATTTTCTCTTCATACTCTTGGGGCTTTTTCTGAGATATTTTTGTTTTGGTACGCAAACAAAGTCCATAATGCTTCATGAATCTGTAGCACCAAGCAATTTTACCCTTAAAGTCTGTTAAGTTCCACTGTAGCGCTAGATTTCGAGCGTGTATTTGAGTCATTTTTGTATTGATTTCAGTGCCATTCTGACGGTGTCCGTGAATCCATTTAAACACGTCATCTACTAGAATGAGATTTTCACTCTGCAGCGGAGTGTGCGCTGATATGAAACTTCCTGGCAGATTAAAACTGTGTGCCGGACTGAGACTCGAATTCGGGACCTTTGCCTTTCGCGGGCAAGTGCTCTACCAACTGAGCTACCCAAGCACTACTCACGCCCTGTCCTCACAGCCTTACTTCTGCAAGTACCTCGTCTGCTACCTTCCAAACTTTACAGAAGCTCTCCTGCGAACCTTGCAGAACTAGCACTCCTGAAAGAAAGGATATTGCGGAGACATGGCTTAGCCACAGCCTGGGGGATGTTTCCAGAATGAGAGCAAGAGAGCTTCTGTACAGTTTGGAAGGTAGGAGACGAGGTACTGCCAGAAGTAAAGCTGTGAGGACGGGGCGTGAGTCGTGCTTGGGTAGCTCAGTTAGTCGAGCACTTGCCCGCGAAAGGCAAAGGTCCCGAGTCTGAGTCTCGGTCCGGTACACAGTTTTAACCTGCCAGGAAGTTTCACGTCATCTACTAGTTTTGGCCATTTTCCATTCAATCCTCTATTTACACATTTAGTAGTGCTCATTGTTTTCAGTTCTTCTTTACTTGCCCGGCAATCGCGAATGACTTTTTTCTGTTGGTGGAGGGCCGAAATGCCGCTCAGCTGCTCTGTTTTCATGTTCCTCTGCATATGCTATCACTTTCAGTTGATAATCCGCATCGTATAAGTACCTTTTACTTCTTTCCATTACGAAACTGGATGCTTATAAAAATGTTGTACTGTTACCGATAACATAAATCACTTTCAATTCAAGTTCACTGGCACCGTAGACTGCAATAATGTATTATAAGCTAGACAGTGTTCTGGATATGTGTTGCCGGCCGCGGTGGTCTCGCGGTTCTAGGCGCGCAGTCCGGAACCGTGGGACTGCTACGGTCGCAGATTCGAATCCTGCCTCGGGCATGGATGTGTGTGATGTCCTTAGGTTAGTTAGGTTTAAGTAGTTCTAAGTTCTAGGGGACTGATAATCACAGCAGTTGAGTCCCATAGTGCTCAGAGCCATTTTTTTGGATATGTTTTGGCAGAGCGGGAGGGAGATAGAATTAGCAAGCGTCTGAATCCCCATAACTCATGTTAATCGCATCGGTGCCCTAATGGTGCTAGTTGAATCCAGTGTTGATACAGATACGGTTTCCGCGATATCCAATATATAGCCGTTTTTAAGACTAATGGGTATTTTAAATGAAATACTGGACATTTTTATATTATCTTAGGGTATAAGACGCACCTGAATTTTGGAGACAATTTTTCAAAGAAAAATGTGTGTCTTATAGTCCGTAAAATACGATACAATGCAATCGACATTTGACGTCGGGTACGTAACAAAACACCATTGCTCGAAGCAGCACATAAAGCTGCAAAGCCTGCCCGTCTTCAATGGGCCAGACATAGAAACGGGACAGTAGCTGACTGGGAGCGTGTAGCGTGGTGCGACTGGTCGCTATTCCGCCACTTTTCAAGTGATGCATAGCGCCGCTTTGCACCGATTGTTCGAAGAGGACCACACTGTTTCGAGAGTATAGTTCAGGCCATAGGTGGTTCTGCAACGTTTCGCGGTGTTCACCAACACTTGGTCTCATTGATGCAGTTCACTGTGAAAGTAATTCAGGATATTTGTCTCGACATTCGTGGTCATCAAATGTTACCGTTTCGTCAGCATCTTCAGGAATAGTGTGGTCACGGCACTCACGGTTTCCGAGATGGCAAGAGGTGTGCTCTCAGCACTGCATTCCTACCTACCTGGGGGTCGAATCATCAGTGGCCGGCATGTGCCTGATTTAGCGTGTATGTGGCATGTGGACTCTTCCTAATACCAAAATGAAGGAATAAAAATCATCAGCAATGGCGGCCGAAAACTTCCGATCTGACGTCATCATCATTCTGCCAACGGTCTTGTCAAAGAGGGTGGAGGAGCAGACAGAGGTTCAGGGCACTATCTTGGTATTTGGTTGGGGAACTACCCATAAAAGGCAGAAGAATCAGGAGAAATCAACAGCATGAGGATGCAGAAGGCATTGGGAATTACTGCATTAGTTGCACTCCGTCTTCAGGCCACAAGTGGCCCATCGGGACCATCCGACCGCCGTGTCATCCTCAGTTGAAAATGCGGATAGGAGGGGCGTGCGGTCAGCACACCGCTCTCCTGGTCGTTATTATGTTTTTTTTTGACCGGAGCCGCTACTGTTCGGTCGAGTAGCTCCTCAATTGGCATCATGAGGCTGAGTGCACCCAGAAAAATGGCAACAGCGCATGGGGGCTGGATGGTCACCCATCCAAGTGCCGGCCACGCCCGACAGCGCTTGGTGATCTCACAGGAATCCGTGTATCCACTTTTTTTTCATTTTATTCGTTGTTGATCGTTGTTTTTAGTCGTTGCGGATGTCACATGACACCCAGTCAAGTTCGTTTTTTGATCCTTCCACTCATTTTTTTATTACAGAGGCCAACCAGCTCTCTGACCAAACACGCTGAGCTACTGTGCCGGCTGAGGCAAGGCGGTTGCCCAGCTACTGCATGAAAGACACATAATGTGTATGCAAAGTATATATGGCCTGTAACTGAAGAAGTGTCATGAGGATCTCTCCATTCGCAAAAGATTACGGACTAGTCCCCTAGTCGGATTTCCCGGAGGATGCTGCCAAGGGGGAGGTCACCGTGACAAAAAGATGCAACAGAGCTACGGATAACGTTCTGTGGGACGAGGCGTGGAATGCTAGAAGTTTAAACGTGGCAGGGAAGCTAGAAAATATGAAAAGGGAAATGACAAGTACTCAATCTAGATATAGTGGGTGGTCATTAAAGGAAAACTGAAAGAAGACAAGGCTTTCAGATCAACGCGTACAGGGTAATATCTTCATCAGAAAAAAAGTAGCATAACGGTAGTATGATTCCTCATGAATAGGAAGGTAGGGTAGTGAGTTACTGTAAACAGTTCAGTGACAGAGTTGTTCTCATAAGAATCGTCAGCAAACAAACACCTACAACAACAGTTTAGGTATACATACCGACGTCGCAAGTAGAAAAAGAAGAGATAGATAAAGTGTAGGAGGATACTGAAATGGCAATTCAGTATGAAAAAATCAACCTGAAAGTCTATAGTCATAGGAGACTGCATTGTGATTGTAGGGGAAAAAGTGGAAGAGGAGGTTACGGGAGACTATGACATTGTTATTAGGAATGAGAGAGGAGAAAGATTGATTGAGTTCTGCAATGAATTTCAGGTAGTAATTGCGAATACTCGGTTCGATAATCGCAAGAAGAGAAGGATGCTTGGAAAATGCCACGAGATGCGGAAAGAGCACAATTAGATTACATCATGGTCAGACAAATTCCGAAATCAGATGATGGACTGTAAGGTGGACCCAGGAACAAATATAGATTCTGTTGACAATTTTGTGATGACGTGTGGGCAGAAATTTAAGGCTAGTCAGGAAGAGTAAGGCGCAAAGAAGTGCGATAAGGAAGTACTGAGGAATGAAGAGATACGCTTGAATTCTCTGAGGCTATAGATACTACGATAATGAATAACTTAGTAGGCAGTTAATTTGGAGCGAAACGGATATCGTTAAAAGTGGAAATCACAGAAAAACATAGGTACAATGAAGCTAACTGCGAAGAAACCATGGGTAACAGGAGAAATGCTTGACTTGATGGACGAAAGAAGGAACTACAAAAATATTCAGGGAAATTCAGGAACACAGAAATAAAAGTCACTTAGGAAAGAAATAAATAATCACTTGGGAATGAAACAGGTAGGAAGTGCAGGGAAATTAAGGCGAAATAACTGCATGAAAAACATGAAGAGATCGAAAAAGAAACTATCGTCGGAAGGACTGTTTCAGTTTGCAGAAAAGTCAAAACAACCTTTGATGAAATTAAAAGCAAGAGCGATAACGTCAAGAGCGCAATGAGAGTTACAGTTGTTAAATGCGGAGGAGAGAGCGGTTAGCTGGAGAGAGTACATTGAGGGTTTCTATGAGAAGGACTATTTGTCTGATGACGAGATAGAAGAACAAACAAGAATGGACGGTGAAGAGGTAGGGGATACGGTCTAGAGTGAGAACTCAGAAGAGCTTTGGACGACAGAAGATCAAATAAGGCAGCACAGACAAATGCATTCCATTGGAATTTCTAAAATCGTCGAGAGAATTGGCAACAAAACGAGTATTCACGTTGGTGTTTAGAATGTATGAGTCTGGCGATATACCATCAGACTTTCGGAAAAACATCATACACACAATTCAGAACGTAAGAAGACCCAACAAGTGCGGGAATTATCGCACAGCAACTTAATAGCTCTGACATCCAAGTTGCTGACAAGAAAAATATACAGAGAAACGCAACAGAAAACTGAGGACTTGGTAGATGACTACCTGTTGGATTTTAGGAGAAGTAAAAGCACCACAGAGGCAGTGCTGATGTTCCTGCCCATAATGGAAGAAAGCTAGGAGAAAGATCAGGGCACATTCATAGGATGTGTAGACCTGGAAAAAGCGTTCCACAGTGTAAAACGGTGCAAGATATTCGAAATACTGAGAAATACAAGGGTAAGCTATCGGGAAAGACAGGTAAAGTATAATATGTAAAAGAACAAAGACGGAACAATAAGACTGGAAGACCAAGTATGAAGTGCTCGAATTGTAAATATATAAGATAGTGAGGTATTCTTTCGCCCCTACTGCTGAACGTGTACATCGCAGAAACAATGACGGAAACAAAAAAGAAGATTTAAGGCTGGGATTAAAACTGAAGGTGAATGGACATCACTGATAAAATTCGCTGATGTTATTGCTAACATTCGTGAAAATGTAGAAGAATTACAGCTGTAGAATGGAATGAACAATCTAATGAGTATAGAATATGGATTCAGAATTAATCGAAGGAAGACGAAAGTAATGAGGAACCTCACATAAGGTGATCAAGAAGTAGATGAAGGAATTCTGCAACCAAGGCAGCAAAAGAAGAAATGACGGACGGAGCAAGGAGGACATAAAAAGTAGATTAGCACTGCCAAAAAGGATATTCCTGGCCAGGAGAAGTCTACTAGTTATAAAACATAGGCCTTAATTTGAGGAAGAAATTTCTGAGAACGTACGTTTGGAGCACAGCAATACAAGACAGCGAAACATGGACCGTGGGAAAACCGGAACAGACGGAAATCTAAGCATTTGAGATGTGGTGCTGCGAAGGAATGTTAAAAATTAGGTGGACTGTAAAGTAAGGAATGAGGAGGTTATCCGAGAATCGGCGAGGAACAGAATATACGCCAAATACTAACAAGAAGACAGGACAGGATGATAGGACAACTACATCTACATCTACGTCTACATTTATACTCCGCAAGCAACCCAACGGTGTGTGGCGGAGGGCACTTTACGTGCCACTGTCATTACCTCCCTTTCCTGTTCCAGTCACGTATCGTTCGCGGGAAGAACGACTGTCTGAAAGCCTCCGTGCGCGCTCGAATCACTCTAATTTTACATTCGTGATCTCCTCGGGGGGTATAAATAGGGGGAAGCAATATGTTCGATACCTCATCCAGAAACGCACCCTCTCGAAACCTGGACAACAAGCTACACCGCGATGCAGAGCGCCTCTCTTGCAGAGTCTGCCACTTTAGTTTGCTAAACATCTCCGTAACGCTATTACGCTTACCAAATAACCCTGTGACGAAACGCACCGCTCTTCTTTGGATCTTATCTCCTCTTTCAAGCCGACCTGGTACGGATCCGACACTGATGAGCAATACTCAAGTATAGGTCGAACGAGTGTTTTGTAAGCCACCTCCTTTGTTGATGGACTACATTTTCTCAGGACTCTCCCAATGAATCTCAACCTGGCACCCGCCTTGCCAACAATTAATTTTATTTTATATGACTATTCCACTTCAAATCGTTCCGTACACATACTCCCAGATATTTTACAAAAATGGGTCAAATGACTCTGAGTACTATGGGACTTGACATCTATGGTCATCAGTCCCCTAGAACTTAGAACTACTTAAACCTAACTAACCTAAGGACATCACACACATCCATGCCCGAGGCAGGATTCGAACCTGCGACCGTAGCAGTCGCGCGGCTCCGGACTGAGCGCCTAGAACCCCTAGATCACCGCGGCCGGCGATATTTTACAGAAGTAACTGCTATCCGCTATCATATAATCATACAATAAAGGATCTTTCTTTCTATGTATTCGCAATACAATACATTTGTCTATGTTAAGGGTCAGTTGCCATTCCCTGCACCAAGTGCCTATCCGCTGCAGATCTTCCTGCATTTCGCTGCGATTTTCTAATGCTGCAACGTCTTGCGGAAGTCAAGGAAAATGGCATCTACCTGGGAGCCTGTATCTAATATTTTCTGGGTCTCTTGAACAAATAAAGCGAGTTGGGTCTCACACGATCGCTGTTTCCGGAGTAGATTCTGGGCTTCCAGAAATGACATGACACGCGGGCAAAAAACATGTTCTAAAATTCTACAACAGATCGATGTCACAGATATAGGCCTATAGTTTCGCGCATCTGCTCGACGACCCGTCTTGAAAACTGGGACTGCATCAGGGAATAACTTCCATTGTACTAAAGGGAGCTGCAGAGGGTAAAACTGTGGATCAAGATAGAGAGATTTGAGGACGTCCGGCAAATAATTGAGGACGTAGATTGCAACAGCTAGATACTCTGAGATGAAGAGGCTGACCCAGGAGAGGAATTCGTGATGGGTCGGGCGCGTCAACGCAGTCAGAAACAGATGACTAGCTCAGGTGAACCTGCCTGCATACGTTCTCTTTGAGTCGATCCTTGGACTGCGGCCCTCGACTGCGGGAGCCGGCGCGCTCCCACCAGCGAGAGGCCAGCTGCGGCTGTTGCAGCAGGTCAGCTGTCGCCGTTGCCACATTCCGTGGGACGTCACCAGTTAGCGGCGCCCGCCTGCCGCCACGTCTCTGCACAGCCGTAAATAAATACCAGCAGGAGCAGGAACAGCTAGCTACAGGCGCCGAGCCGCCGTTCAGTCGGCGCGATTACGTTTCCCGTGAGAACTCGATCGTCGCTGCATACATCGGCTGGCTTCCCGTTTTAATTTGCCGGAGCAAACACCGCGGACACACGCCCAAGACTGCTTCTGCATATTTGCCGACTAGCGCGTTCACATGTTGTTATAGAGAGGTCTCAGTTATTTTCCTGTTCGGGTGCGAATTATTCCCGTACACACACAGTCAGGAGAATTATTTACTTGCGCTAACTGTCTGCATGTCTGTTTGCCTAGTTCTCTGAGGATATGTTTGTGCGGGAGAGCAAGAAGAGCATTTACGCCGCTGAATGAGCCAAGCTATTCATAAAAACAAGCTGATTTACATTTTACACACCGTACCTATGATGAACCTTGAGATCCTTGCATAAACTTGGCAATTTTGCTGTCCCACAGCGATAAAAGAAAAATTCAGTGAACAATGCGCTTGCTACGTTTTCTTAACTATCCGTATCCTCTACTACCGTATATTAATGTACTGGACCCTAGTCTGACTCACACCCAAACCTCCAGGAGTCAAACACTCATTTGTCAGATCTGGACCAAATGTTGTACTCGATAGAGTATTATCCAAAATTCCGATTTAGTGCGTACTACGTACCGTCAAATAGCAGAACTGGAGTAAACGTTAATTAAAAGTAACACCAAAACCATCAGATAACAGGAAAAGTAACACGAAAACTGTCAGAGAACAGGAAGAGCATACCTGCAATAGACAGTACATGTAGTTTCCGTGGGTGTGTTGGTAGAGCGATAGGTCGTAGTACCAAGAACCCCGGGTACAAACCCCAAATATGACAATTTTTTTTAACTGTATTATGTGTGCAAGTGTTATACAGCAAAACATTTTCCTGACACGTAAAAGGGCTGGAGTTAACAGAAACGTCCTCTTGGCAGTCTGCTTTTGCTTTGTTTCTTTTAAAGTAGTAAATCTATAAAGTGTAAGTAGGCTGTTTAGGTTTTTATGTTGGTAACGCCACGTAGCGCTCTGTATGAAAATCACTGACTGTGCTGTGTGCTGTCTGTGGCTGGTTTGCATTGTTGGAATTTTTGCTATTGTAGTGTTGGGCAGTTGCATGTGAACAGCGCGTAGTGTTGCGCAGTTGGAGGTGAGCCGCCAGCAGTGGTGGATGTGGGAAGAGAGATGGCAGAATTTTGAGAGCGGACGATCTGGACGTGTGCCCATCACAAAGAGTAAATTTGTAATACTGAATATCATGAACTGATATATTATGACTTTCGAGTATTATTAAGGTAAATACATTGTTTGTTCTCTATCAAAATCTTTCATTTGTTAACTATGCCTATCAGTAGTTAGTGCCTTCAGTAGTTCGAATCTTTTATTTAGCTGGCAGTATTGGCGCTCGCTGTATTGCAGTAGTTGGAGTAACGAAGATTTTTGTCAGGTAAGTGATTCATGAAAGGTATAGGTTATTGTTAGTCAGGGCCATTCTTTTGTAGGGATTATTGAAAGAAAGATTGCGTTGCGCTAAAAATATTGTGTGGAAGTTTAGTGATGATCAGAATAAGTAAAGAGAAAAATGTCTGAGTTCGTTCAGGTTTGCTCAGCTGTTTGAAAATCAAATAACGTAAGGGGTTTACCAGCACAGTAATTTATAATTTTCCAAAGGGGACGTTTCGAAAGTACATTTATAATTTCACAGAATGTACAGTCAGAACAGTAAAATACAGAAAGAATTGCATCACATGTGCGGAAGTAATAGCAACACACGTAATAAAACTAACAGTAGTAACATTAACAAAATAATAGAACTAGTACATGCGTCGCTGCCATCTGTAGTCAGTTATTATTCTTCTTCTTTCTTTATTTCTTTCTTTCTTCGTTTGGGTCATCTAAGGACCACGCACCAATTTCAATGCTTCCTTCTTTTTTGTTCTTTCTTTTTCCTCCAGTATTCTTTCATCTTTTCACTATGCATCCTTTTTCTCTCCTCGGACCATTTTGAGTCTGTCTTCCTCTCCCTCTTGCCTTGGAATCCTTGCATTTTTAACACTTTCCTCTTGAAACTCTCTCTTTCTGTTGCATCTTTTTCACTTATGTTCTTTCTTTCAAAATCTCTCCTAACTTCTTGTATTCAATCTATTGACTTATTGTCCCAAAGATATTTAAAAATCTGTTTGGTTAACCTGTTGCTGTTCATTCTGTATTTGTGTCCAAAAAACAGCAATCGCCTCTTTCGTAGTGTTTCATTTATGTTTTCTATGTTGCGATAAAGTTCTTCATTGCTTCTTAATTTCTATTCTTCTGTATTTTTTGGTGGTCAAAATTTATCCAGTTATTATTATTATTACTATTATTACTACTACTACTAGTACATTCGCAAGTGTGATGCAATTTTTGTATATTCTATTGAGCCATCGTTTCTGTTTATTCTATGAAACTACAAATTCACTAGCTGCTTCGTTACGAGTGGTGTCTGCTCTGTCGCACATGTCCGAAAGAACATTTGTACAAACCCCGAAAAGTCTTTTTACATGTCAGTAAAATATTGTCCCATATAACACTTTCACCATAATGCAGTATAAAAAAATTAAAAAAAAGTCAATGGAATTTGAATACCTTTGGTAGAACGGTCTATTGCTCTACCATTCACCCACATGTACTCGTAATATTTCTCTCCGATATGCTTTTGATGTGCTCCATAAAGCTGGCATTACTTTTAATCAACGTTTACTTCAGTTCTGCTGGACAATAGCACATAGTACCAACTAAATCGGAGTCTTGGTTGATATTCTATCGACATACAACTTTCGTCCAGATCTGAGTGTCTGACATCTGGAGGTTTGACAAACAGCCTATTGGCTTCTGCCTCGGGTTCTCCGGCCGACGTTCATCTATTGACTTAACTGACGCTTCGCCAGCACGAGTGGCTGGCATTGTCAAATCTTCACCCCCCTTTGCCGGTGGTGAACAGGAGCAGAGCTCGCGGCCGCAGACTATATGTACCTGGCGCGCCAACGTCCGACGATTTCTCCGCTGTCATTTCCGGTGCGGTTCTCCTCTTGCTACCTGCGACGGTCGTTCAGTACGGGAAGCCAGGATCAGTTTACCTTAAGGCTTTCCTGTTTCTTCTTGAAGCTGTTCGCGTGTTTTCGTATTTCTACAGCGCCTCTGAACAAGCGCGTGTGATAGTGCTTCTCTACAGCCAGAGCTTCCGCGTCGGCGAATTTTATTACGTGGTCGGTCTCACTTAGTGCGTGCTCTGCCACGGCCGATTTCTCCACCTGTCCCAACCGGCAATGTCGCTTATGTTCTTTGATCCTGGTGTTGACTGATCCTCCAGTTATTCCGACATAAACTTTTCCGCATGTGCATGGTATACGATATATTCCCGAGATTGCAAATGGGTCCCATTTCAGACATGGCGTAAAGACGATTTTCAAACCGACAAGAAAGAACAAAGAGTGTCTTAGATCGGCAAAGGAGCTTTGACAATGCCAGCCACTCGTGCTAGCGAAACGTCAATAAAATCATTAGATGAACGTCGGCCGAAGAACCCGAGACAGAAGCCAATAGGCAGTTTGTCAACAAATGGCCACGAAAGCCTTAACAATTTTGTATTTGGAGGTTTGTATGCCAGAAGATAAAACAGGAGATGTGTGGGAGTACAGACAGTGGTGTCACAAGCGTAAGCCGGCCGGGGTGGCCGAGCGGTTCTAGGCGCTACAGTCTGGAACCGCGCGACCGCTACGGTCGCAGGTTCGAATCCAGCCTCGGGCATGGATGTGTGTGATGTCCTTAAGTTACTTAGGTTTAAGTAGTTCTAAGTTCTAGGGGACTGATGACCTCAGAAGTTAAGTTCCACAGTGATCAGAGCCATTTGAACCACAAGCGTAAACCACACTGATATCGAGGAGAAGGACACGGTCAAGTGGGGAAACCCGTCAATATACCACGAAATACGCAACAGAGCAGTGCGTTCGCCATCCATTTCCTAATTGCGCTGTAGTTCAGCTTGTGATTTAAGGAACCGATTGCGGACTGCGGTTTGGCGTTCGTTTTGCTGGCTCCTGGGGACACACGGTTTTGGAAATGCACTTGTTTTCCTTCCCTCTAGTCAAAAGTTTAACTAACTTACCAGGGAAACTTTTCAGATCATAAAACTGGAAAATTAAGAATGAACACGCCTTAATGCAACGCACATAAAACTCGTTAGCTTTGACGGTGACATTGTAGTGACTGTCTCAAGTGCTGATAGACGTCGTCAACGAATGAGAGAAATTACTAGACAAAGTTCGAAAGTAGTCTCGAAACTGATTTACAAAAACATTAAAATAAATTACAACCAACACATAGAAAACAAAATAGTACAAATTAACAGTGAAATCAATGAAGCAATCGATTCATTTTTATATTTAGGGCACATGAAAACAATTACTGGGTGAGGAAGGATAGCAATACAGCGGTCAGTCGTAGTCTCTCTGGTTTTTTTATTATTTGTGCATATCCAGATTTCAGCTATCAATAGCTATCTTCAGTGAATTTGAGTGAGTTATAATCCAACTAACTCCCAGCAGTACTTGAAAACATATGGCTTTATTGGTATACTGGCAGGCGGATGTGAATTCAAATGGAGATTGGCGGGTTATGTGAATAGGCAAGGAGATGGTGGATGTGCCAAGGAACTTTTGTGATGAAGTCCAAGAGACAGGAAGATCCTGAGAGGGCGCCCTAATGCATGATGGGACGATGACGTTAGAAAACGTGTAGGAGAGCCCTATGCAGCTGTACCTTTTATCCCGTTTTGCGTGAAATTTGAAGGCTTATTTGGATTGTGTGTAGCAAACGGCGTTGGGGCCACACCTCATCGGAATTTGTTTTATTTGTGTATAGCGTGCCACTCTGTTATTACGAGGGTTGTTTTTTAAGTAAGGGCCGTTCGCGCGTATAGTCCCGTAGTTCGCGCGGACGCCGAAACAAGCCACCGCGCCACTTGCCGGCATCCTTCCCGTTCACACTGATGCAAGTTACAGCTCTGTAGCTGACGTGTACGCATCGCTGTGCTACTTTATAATGCTTACGATTATTGAATCGCCCGCCGCGTGTGAGATACGGTCAGTGATACGTTTTTTGACTGCGAGAAGCCTATCAGCTGCAGAAATTCATCGTCAGTTAACAGACGTTTATGGCTGGAATGCAATGAGTGGAGGTAAAGTGCGTTAATGGGTTACAGAGTTTAAAAATGGCCGTCGAAACGTCCATGACGAAGAACGCTCAGGTCGGCCCCCTGTGATCACTGATGATTTGGTGGCTGCAGTCGAAACAAAGATTGGCTCTGAGCACTATGGGACTTAACATCTGTGGTCATCAGTCCCCTAGAACTTAGAACTACTTAAACCTAACCTAAGGACATCACACACATCCATTCCCGAGGCAGGATTCGAACCTGCGACCGTAGCAGTCGCGCGGTTCCGGACTACGCGCCTAGAACCGCTAGACCACCGCGGCCGCCGAAACAAAGATTCGTGAGGACAGAAGATTCACAATTTCCACTCTTTCTTTGGAATTTCCACAGGTTTCAAGATCGGTTTTGTATAAAATTGTGTCTGAAAACCTAAACTTTAAGAAGCTGTGTTCTCGGTGGGTACCCAGACTCCTCACAGAGGACCACAAAGGGAAGAGATTTGCCACTTCATTGGACTTTTTGATTCGTTACGAGGAAGAAGGGGATGACATGTTGAGTCAAATTGTCACTGGAGATGAAACATGGGTATCCCATATCACTCCCGAAAGCAAGCGACAATCGATGGAATGGCGACACACAACCTCACCCGTCAAGGTCAAAGCCAAACAGACGCTGTCGAAGCGCAAGATTATGGCACCTGTGTTCTGGGACCGGCGCGGTGTTTTGCTAGTGGACTTTATGCCACGAGGAACGACAATCAACTCAGATGCCTACTGTGCAACTCTAAAGAAGATCCGCAGAGCAATTCAAAACAAAAGGCGCGGCATGCTGACAAAAGGAGTTTTGCTCCTGCACGATAACGCTAGGCCTCACACCTCTCAAAAGACTCGGGATTTGATTGATTCTTTTGGCTGGGAAGTTTTGGACCATGCACCATACAGCCCCGACCTTGCTCCTAGCGATTTTCACCTTTTCCGGTACCTGAAACACCATCTTGGCGGGCAGCGCTTCAATGACGACGATGAAGTGAAAGCGGCCGTGAACTCTTGGCTGTTGGAGCAGGCGGCCGAATTCTTTGAAGAGGGAATTAAAAACTTAGTTGTACGGTATGACAAGTGCTTAAATAAACAAGGCAACTATGTAGAAAAATAGGTAAAAGTGTGTAAAATCAGAAGATAAAAGTTTTTTTACAAAAGTATTTGTATCTTTTTTTAAAAATAAAAACGACCCTTACTTAAAAAACAACTCTCGTATATCGCGAGTGCCATAGAAGACTTAGCAACATTTGAAGAGTCCATTGTCACGGAACCTGATAACATTTTTGCACCATAGTGGCAGTACTAACGCGAGAGCTATTGATTCATCAACAATCGTTTCGGTTGTTAGAACACTCAAAAACAGGAAATTTTATATAGTCATATCGGGTCTGCAACGTAAATGATTAAGAGAAATCGAAAAATTAATTACTTAAACCTGTTGCGGATACGATTGAGGAGAAATCTCTTGCGAGTTAGCGTTGCTGCTAAGCGGTATAACATAGAGATAGGCAACATCGTTCATTTTAGATATCGTATCATAACCGTTGACCATTTTTATGACTCAGCACTCGTCATTGACTGACAACAATACATGAAAGAAAACTTTACAGTTCATCTCACTGTACCTGTATTTTAATCTGATTTTACACTGTTTACAAAAGTATATAGAAACAGGATCAATAATTTTCTTCTACATTCCCTTGCTATCAAATACGGCAGTCAAGCGGAATCTACAAGGTCTGCGTTCCGGTGATAACTTCCGTACACATGGGTTCGATTTTCAATTATTGCAATATTTTGGACCTATTCATTTTGGTATTGTGCATAGTCGCTCAATTTAAGTACATTAACCAGTGTGTACACATAGATTCATATTATTTCCGCCATGTGGTGTGAGCTGAGGGAGTTTCTTATGTACACTCGCACATAAGGATAACTCAGTAAATTTATGTTAATACCTGCACTGAAAATCTTGCAAACGATATTATAGGCGAACAGAAAAAAGAGGCAGAGATTCCATAATGTCTGGGTGGTAATTTTGGTCACATTTTCAGCTTTACTATCCCTAAAAATAGGATAACGTATATTTTAAAAAGGTGGCAAACCATGAAAGATCTGAGCTGTAATGATGATCAAACACGTCGTTAGGTATGGTAATAATTGTTTCACTCTGTGCACAACTAAATTAATTTTGTTCTATACTCTACTGAAGTTCTATGAAATAATGGCTGGCCTGCGCTGTTCTATGGATGCGAAAACTGCACCCTTAAGAATATAGGTGAAAAGAGAATAGACACACGGCTGCATATAGTTTAATGGACAAAAAGGGAAATGATGATATTCGCAGTTAGAGAGTGGATAGGGAAGTGTATGGACATGATTTTCTTAGTGGAGACTCTGTGTTGGTAGGACATGCATTGTAAAGTGAGATGAAATGATGTGTTTATAAGAAAATACGCAAGGAAATGTATGAGGATGGATGTAGTTGATAATGTTTGGGCAGTGGAATCATTGACAACTACATAATTTTTGGAACTCGATGTCACATGAATGTGATAAAATTTTCTAACTACATTGTTTGCTCTTCAACAAAATCTTTCTTTTTGCTAACAATGTGCCTCCTAGTAGTTAGATTCTACAGTAGTTAGAATCTTTTTATTTAGCGGGCTGGTATTGCTACTTGCTGTAATTGCTTCAGTTCGTGTTATGAAGATTTTCTGTGATGTAAGTGACTTACGAAATAGAATCGGGTTTCCACTATCGGGATTCGTGATTGAAATGAGTTTAGGCAATTAACAGAGTTGGGGGTGGTTTCATATTTCTTTAATTTCATATTTTTTGAATTTGTGTTATTGTTAGGATTTCTTGCAATTCAGGGGCATTCTTTTGTGTTAATTATCGGAAGTCATGTTGACAATGTGTAGCATTCAGATTGCATTGGACTTGGATATTGTGGGTAATAAATGAGTGGGTTAAGTTTGAGTTGTCTTTTTCAGGGAAAATTCTGTAGGTCATTGTTTAATAAAAAAAGTAAACTATTAGTTTCAATATTTATAGCCAATAGTTTTCCTCCAATAGTCCGAGAACAATTGCGCAGTTAAAAAACATGCAAATGCAAACTACATGGTGTTTTATTTCTTATGCTGCAAGTAAAACCTTTTCCAAAAACTACTTCAGCTTTTTTTACTCGTTTAGATACAGTACGTTCTTTCAGAAGCACAGCAGATGACTGTACTTTAAGCTTTCTGCCTCCCTTGAACCAAATCTAGACGTGCACACGATTCTTTGCACGGTACGCAGAAGTCTTGTCATAAAGAGTTCATGGCAAAGAATTGCTGCAATGAGTTTCACCAATGCGTCGCATTACGTACTAAGCTTCATAAGAGGAGTGCTGTAACATGAGCTAAACATTTACATCCTGCGTGTTTTTTCTTATTTTTCCTTTTATTTGCGCCAGCTAAGCCAGCTCCAATACTTATTGAATCAGACACATACACATACTGGCAGGATTTGCATACATTGTATATATTTGTTACAAACTTATTACTTTTTCACGATGTGACACCTTAATTGCCACGAGATATCACTCCAACCAGTTTAATACGGGGCACATAACATTCATGCCTCCAGATAAATTTCCTGTTAGGCGCTGTTGGTATCACGTAAGTTTTATGTAATTGGCGATATTCACTTATCGTTGTTCTTTGAAATTTATTCGCAACTCAACGCAGTGGCCCGCAAACGAAATACGCTACACCACAAAAGTTGTCTGGACGTAGACACTTGGTGCTACTCGCGCGAAAACTAGCCAGATCGCTAGATGCGAAGAAATGAGACCTGAGGACAGGGTAACGGGAACGTAATGATCCTTGTGGGTGAAATACACGGCACGCGCTAGATGGAAGTGAACCTGGACAGACCACATTATCGCCCGTAGCATCTTATTACACTTCATAATGTTAGCAATTACACGGGAAACATTTTTCTGATGAATAGTATATTATGGCTCTAGAAACCGTCTTGACGTTAGTTTCACTCAACGATGGAAGACGTCAACATGAAAAGAAATGCGATGATTCCTATGATCAGATATTGTCGGGTGAATGGGTATTAATGTCGTGCATACGGCGGTAGAGTAACAGCCGAACGTAATAGATATTACCCCGACCAGTGCATTCTGAGACTGCATAACACTTTGCTCTAGACCTACTGTTACGGCTGCACGAACTACTTGGTCGATATCTGGTCATTACCGGAAGGCAGTTGTAAAAAGCACCGAACACGTGAGCACTGTGCATTAGCGTCTGCAGAGTAACTGCTGATCTCTTGCGGGTTAAAAGTAGATGATGAGGGAAGCGGATGCCTTACATGGTATCAAGGCATTCCTTTAATTCCCATATTTCATCAATGTGAGAGAGAAAATTTCTGTACTCCGATTTTATGATAAACGTGCAGCTACTAAATAAGCAGAAGTGATTTCAGAATTCCAAACTGTAAAGTATACGCATTTACCATTCACATTTAATTCACACAATTTTCTTCCCGAGGACTCATCTGTCATCGCCGAGCGTCATCATTTTCTTATCTTTTTCTTGGTAGTCTTTCAGTTAGGTGGATATGCTTTCTCAGTTTCATTCCCTCCTGATAAAACGTTCAAATTAACGCATACGTACCACAACCAGAGAAAGAAAAACTGAGGTGAATATCTCTGTTACCGCAGCCAATCTTTACTCATCTCATTGTCGAGGTTAAATATTCTCATCAAATCTCCCCAAACCAATGTAACATGTCAGTAACGCACTGGCACAGTTATTCAGCTTGGCATTAATTGGTAGAGTTTCTGGATGTCCTCCTGAAGAATATCGTTCCAAATTCTGTCCGATTGGCGCGTTAGATCTCGAGGTAGTTGGAGGGCCCTGCCCATAACGCTGCATACGTTCTCAATTTGGAAGAGATTCGGAGACCTTGCTGGTTGGGTCTGCAACCAGGAAAAAAAGCAACACAAACTCTCGCTGTGAGCTGGCGGGTATTATCCTGCTGAAATATAGGCTCACGATTGGTTGCAAAGGGCAACAAAGGGGGCGTAGAATATCATCGACGTGCTCCGAATGACAAACAAAGGGGTCCTGCTACGTAAGGAAATGACCCAGCAGACCATGACTGCTGGTTGTCGGGCTGCAAGGTGGGCGAGAATCGGGCTGGCTTCTCACGGTTGTCCAGTTTAATGGTGAATTTTTATTATTATTTATTTTTATTGGGTTTTGAAATTAGTATTTAATTTTATATTATTCTGGCTTTTAAAATGTTTGAACTCAGATCAAAGTCTGAATGAAATTAAAATTATCTTTGGCTAAATGAGTCTTCAGTTAAAGCAAGAAAATTACGTACTTGAAAAATTATGTAAAAATATTTTTAAATATTGAAATTTGAATGCAATTTGCCAGATATTACCACCATAATAATTACTGATTTTTTTTTTAGCTAGGCTCTTTATCGGGATTGTCTGTTGGCGAGCATAAATCTGGGAAATGATTTACGGAAAAAAATTATCGAACTTGGTTTTGTGAAAAGTGAAATTTTAGATGCAGGTTCTATTTTGAAAGCAAACCAAACGTATTACACTGATTGGTGCCGTTAATACGCGATCTTTCACTAACTGACATCCCCACACAAAGTAAGCCACATTTAACTATCAAATTAATGAAAAAAAGCTGAGGAAAAGAGGTATGATTAGTCGTAATAACAAACACAACGAAATTAAATAGTTATTATCAGGCAAAATGAGAACAAACAACAAAATCTCTCCATAACATAGACCAAGCAGTACAGAGTGGAGAAAATTTGTGTCACGGAATTGTAACCCCGGAAAGCCGATGCCAGTAGGATACAAAATTACTAATGTTGCGTAGGTCGACAACGCACAATTTTTGAACTACGAAAAGTTGGCGCCATGAGCTCCGATTGGCTGAGGGAGGTGGAGACAAACAGCAAGACCTATTCGACACGTGTGTGTATCACGTTGCAGCAGTGACGGGGCGAGGGACGTTTGTATGTGTGAACCGACAACCATAGCGCTGCCCGTCAACCGACTAACGGCAACAGGGCAATCCCACGGCCAATCGGAGCGCGTGGCGCCAAGTTTCCGTAGTTTAAAAAAATGTGCGAACTACACAACATTGGTAATTTTCGTTTCTACTGGCATCAGCTATCCAGGGTTAAAATTTCGTGACACAATTTTTCTCCACCCTGTATGTTTTATGGCGGTACCAGACAATGGCTGAAAACTAAGAGAAAGAACAAAAATTACGTAGATAATCTAATTACAGAGATATTAATTTCATTGTAATCACAGTGATTATTGTCAGCGAGAAAATCGTCTCAGCGCTACTGCGCGAAAACACACAGTCATGAAATCCACTAACACTTGGGGAAAAATTTCACCAGGCCGTCTCCAGATACACCTTTGCTGATGATCGGGGCTCAGTTCGAAGCTTGACTCATCACTCAAGACAGTTCTACTCTAGTCAGTCAGATTCGAGGTCGAAGACGGGTCTATAGACGCCCCAGACAGTGGTGGGGTAACAGTCTGACTGTCGCCCGTTGTACAGCCCGACAACCAGGAGTGATGATCTGGACCGCCATTTTGTTTCATAGCAAGACACCTTTGGATGCCATCCGCGGTATCCATACAGCACAACAGCATGTCGAGATACTCTATGCTCCATTACGTTGCCCTTCATGGCCATTCATTCTGGGCTTACATTTCAGTAAGATAACGCCCACTCGGACACAACGAAAATTTCTACCGCTTGTCTTCGTGCTTGCCAGACCCTATTTTGGCCACCAAGGTCTCCGGGTCTCGCCCGAGCTGACAAGGTTTGGAGCATTATATGAAGGGCTCTCCCACCTCGATATTTTGACGATCTAACACGCCACTTAGACAGAATTTGACACATCATTCAAGTGGACATCGATCAACTCTGACAATCAAGGCTAAGCCGAATAACTGCTTGCATAGGGCCCGGGGATGGGGGGGGGGGGGGATGAACACGTTGCGGACTTGCTCAATTTGCGAAGGTCTTTCTCTTGAATAAATCATCTATGTTTTGTAAAATTGTAATACAGGGTGATTCAAAAAGAATACCACAACTTTAGGAATTTAAAACTCTGCAACGACAAAAGGCAGAGCTAAGCACTATCTGTCGGCGAATTAAGGGAGCTATAAAGTTTCATTTAGTTGTACATTTGTTCTCTTGAGGCGCTGTTGACTAGGCGTCAGCGTCGGTTGATGCTAAGATGGCGACCGCTCAACAGAAAGCTTTTTGTGTTATTGAGTACGGCAGAAGTGAATGGACGAGTTGCGTTAAGGATATGGTGTTTCGGCCACCTCTCCCAGTCACCATTGATGATTTGAAACGAGAAATAACAGCAGCTATCCAAACTGTTACGCCTGATATGCTACAGAGAGTGTGGAACGAGTTGGAGTATCGGGTTGATATTGCTCGAGTGTCTGGAGGGGGCCATATTGAACATCTCTGAACTTGTTTTTGAGTGAAAAAAAACCTTTTTAAATACTCTTTGTAATGATGTATAACAGAAGGTTATATTATGTTTCTTTCATTAAATACACATTTTTAAAGTTGTGGTATTCTTTTTGAATCACCCTGTATATTAATTGTATATAGATGTACATCGCATCTACCGATTTCATTCCCATTCGGACTTTTTTTCTTACGGTGTATGTGAGAAATACTGGCCATCAGGTAGACGAATTGGCTTTTTACTTAGCTAGAAATCAGCATATCAGCCAACAGATCTTTAGGGGAGCCGGAACGAACCATCTCCTCCATGTTAATTTTAGCAAATAGAAGGAACATTTTTTCTAAAACCATTACACATATTGCTCTGAAATTTGGACTACTGAATATTTCTCTACAAAGTTACAATGCCATGTTGAGAAATATTTATTGGTTTTTGTTTTACAATTTTTTTAAACAGATGCTGTTTTTTCTAAAAGTTTGCACTTTTTCCTCTATAATTCTTGAATTATAAAATATTTTTTTACAATTCGTTACAAAAATGAAGGAAAGGAAGTAAACAATATTGTTTATAAATTTCATTTATGTACTGTTAGCAGTTTTTGAGAAAAAGTTCCTCGAAGATGAAAATTTTAAAGTTACGGGAAATGGCTTCCAAAGTTTTTTAATAGATATGACGGCTTATCACCATCCTTTTCTTTTTCCAGTGTTAGTTTCCTTTTCACTGGTCTTTTCTTCCCTTTTGCTGCATGTTGTAGGCTTTTGTCTCTTCTTCACTTCTTAGCCTTTCTTCATCAAGTAGGCGCATTGTGAAAATGGTATTGTGTCCTGGTTGGAAACCTAAACGTTTCAGCACATCACATTTGACAATGTTTCCTTCATTGAATGTTGCCACTGCATCATACACTCCAAAATGCAATGTTTTTATCTGTACAAACACTGTTTTGGGAATCCCAATCCAAATTATTTACACTTTCATTTGGACTTTGTGTTCTCCGATGTATACACTATTCCAATAAACTTGGCTGTGATAAATCTCTGAATATGGGCTTAATTATATCAATTACAGCATTTCGCAAACTGTTTTTATAGGCATATTTCTTTCCTGATTGGTACTCACACCATGTCATCACCTGTGGGGCACAGAGCATGTTGTGGGTGCTCATTTGTTGATGCAGTATTAAAAAATAATGCCCGTACTACTCTCCTCATATGCTCAATGCTTCTTGTATTTCGCCTAACTGCACACCCATAATACCTCTGCAATCTATCAATTGCTTAATCGGTCAATCTTCCTCTTCCTCCAAGGGTCTTACCATCACTAAGCTTCTGGGATCCTAATGTCTGCTTTAGTTTGCCCAAGCGAGCCTCCAATGCACTCCTGTTTTTTAATGTGAATTTCATTTACATAAGGTATGAGTTCCTCTATAGCTTTATATCCCTTAGAATCACCATCTCCTAGATAGTTAGTGTATCGTACATTATACCACTCCTGTGATCTGGAAAAAATTGCTTTCACTCCCTCTACTTCAATCGCTCTACTTCTGCCATCAAAATTTGCTTCACAACTTTCACTATATTCGCCCTTGCTATTGCCCTTGCATCTACAATGTTTTGAGGTAATAGCAACATCAATTACTTTGCAACTGTCTCCACTGGTAGCTGTCACAACTCCATTTAGAGATTTATGACCTCTACGTTGCCATGATCCATCTAAAGCAACAGTTAAATCTCTATAATTCCCATTATCTGTCACAGCTTCTTCAACTGGTTTCTTCATTGTTGCTTGAGCATTATCTTCAGCACAAGATCCCACCAATTCATTATAATTTCCAAACTTGGTTGGTGGTTTTGTCAAGTTCATAATTCCACGTAACATAGTCCCTGCAGCACTGCCCTTACCAATGCAACGCAAGCCATACACTAGCCTAACATTTGTATCATACACCTTCTTTCCACTATTACCACTACGAGGAATACTGTTAGAATTAGAAACGAAATTTCTGCAGCACATTTGTTACACTTCAATAACATTTTACATTTCAAACCAATGTGTGAAGTTATTTTCAATTCCAGTCCTCTTTCTTCGCAAACTTGGTGTAATACATTATGTTTCAAAATATTAGAGAGTAAGGAAATGTTAATTATTTCATTCACATCATTACTGTCACTTTCATAGTTTTCAAATTTTTCTTTGCTGTCACCAAGTTTCTTGCTGGAAGAAGTTCTATCACATTCATTTGGAGTAGTCGGTGATGCAGTCTGAGCAGCATCTCCCTTCGAAACAACAAAATATTTCTTCTTCCACTGATTGTGCCTTTTCTTAAACACTCGATTGCTGAAACAGGGCATATTGATATCCACAAACCAAATACTTTAAACAGGTACGAGCAAAAGTCGTCAAATACGCAAAATTGAGCATCTAAACAACACAAAGCAACCCTCACAAGTCAACACACACGGTATAGCGTTTGTGTTTACCGATATGTACAGCCACTTGTCACAGAGATAAAGCCATAAAACGTTGGAAAACAAAACACTGTCTAATTCCGCAAAGATACCCTGCTTGCAGCCAGCGAGCGGCGCCGTCAGAGGTGACACACCAAGTCGCTACAACCGTTTACGCGGCGCGTCAACTTTGCAGTGATAAAACACACACTTAATATTCACTTAGAAGGGTGAAACTTGATTTTTTTTAGTCAGAAAACTCCAAATAATTTTACCATGAAAAAACCAAAAAACGTTAATTTTGTCATTTTCATCGTTCCGACTCCCCTTTACAGCTGGACCTCATGGAAGATGGACGGATGCCTTGGAGCAAAACAGTGCTTTTACTTGGTTTCACACTGCAGTGCCGTTCGGTGGTACAGCTCAAAGAAACAGCGGTTTATTCCCGCACAATGTTGTACTTTATGAAAGTCCCATGCAGTACAAAACAGTGTGTCACGAGGCGCAGTTCATAATCCAAATGCGATATAACAATTTTTTTTGTCCTCCACCTCCCACTTTAGTCTCTGTCCAGAGTCTCTGAGTAGGAGGATTACTAATAATCCTAAGAAAGGTTTACAGAGCACGCATATTCTCTAAATAAAACAGTCTTTGATACGCTATGTGGACACTGCATCCCTACGGTTATTAACAAGTAATTTTGACCTTCTTTACTTCCTTCACACACTGCCCAACCACTTGTCAGCGTGCAATTTAGTTTTTTCCTGTTACAAGGCAACGGGTGATGTTGGAATATGAATAAACTATTGCAGAAAAGGGTCGCTACTCGGCTGGACAACCTAGAAAAGAATGAATGAATGTTCTGATGACTCAGTTTCAATCTGCACTTCTATTGAGATTACATTACTCTAGTCGTACGATCAAGCGGATTAAAACAGTAGTTGACAGATACGAAAACGTACAGTTTCTACTTTCACATCAACTCTCATCACTATACTACATTCACATTCAATATTTTTTTTCATAATGCAGGGCCACAGTCATAATATATTTCTTTAAAGTCAGCACCGCCATTAGACTGTTCTTTATTTACAGTGTTACATTTACACATACATAATCATGATTTCGGCTTCTAAGTGCCTTTATCAAGTGTTTTAAGTGTTATAAATTGTCTAAGATGGCGTACTGTAATACGAGGGCAGTTCAATAAGTAATGCAACACATTTTTTTTCTGAAACAGGGGTTATTTTATTCAGCATTGAAATACACCAGGTTATTCCCCAATCTTTTAGCTACACAACACTATTTTTCAACGTAATCTCCATTCAATGCTACGGCCTTACGCCACCTTGAAATGAGGGCCTGTATGCCTGCACGGTACCATTCCACTGGTCGATGTCGGAGCCAACGTCGTACTGCATCAATAACTTCTTCATCATCCGCGTAGTGCCTCCCACGGATTGCGTCCTTCATTGAGCCAAACATACGGAAATCCGACGGTGCGAGATCTGGGCTGTAGGGTGCATGAGGAAGAACAGTCCACTGAAGTTTTGTGAGCTCCTCTCGGGTGCGAAGACTTGTGTGAGGTCCTGCGTTGTCATGAAGAAGGAGAAGTTCGTTCAGATTTTTGTGCCTACGAACAAGCTGAATTCGTTTCTTCAATTTCTGAAGAGTAGCACAATACACTTCAGAGTTGATCGTTTGACCATGGGGAAGGACATCGAACAGAATAACCCCTTCAGCGTCCCAGAAGACTGTAACCATGACTTTACCGGCTGAGGGTATGGCTTTAAACTTTTTCTTGGTAGGGGAGTGGGTGTGGCGCCACTCCATTGATTGCCGTTATGTTTCAGGTTCGAAGTGATGAACCCATGTTTCATCGCCTGTAACAATCTTTGACAAGAAATTGTCACCCTCAGCCACATGACGAGCAAGCAATTCTGCACAGATGGTTCTCCTTTGCTCTTTATGGTGTTCGGTTAGACAACGAGGGACCCAGCGGGAACGAACCTTTGAATATCCCAACTGGTGAACAATTGTGATAGCACTACCAACAGAGATGTCAAGTTGAGCACTGAGTTGTCTGATGGTGATCCGTCGATCATCTCAAACGAGTGTGTTCGCACGCTCCGCCATTGCAGGAGTCACAGCTGTGCACGGCCGGCCCGCATGCGGGAGATCAGACAGTCTTGCTTGACCTTGCGGCGATGATGACACACGCTTTGCCCAACGACTCACCGTGCTTTTGTCCACTGCCAGATCACCGTAGACATTCTGCAAGCGCCTATGAATATCTGAGATGCCCTGGTTTTCCGCCAAAAGAAACTCGATCACTGCCTGTTGTTTGCAACGCACATCCGTTACAGACGCCATTTTAACAGCTCCGTACAGCGCTGCCATCTGTCGGAAGTCAATGAAACTATACGAGACGAAGCGGGAATGTTTGAAAATATTCCACAAGAAATTTCCGGTTTTTTCAACCAAAATTGGCCGAGAAAAAAAATGTGTTGCATTACTTATTGAACTGCCCTCGTATTAAAATACATTATTCGAATCTTAGACAATGTGTCCAATAGTGTATTTTAATACGACAGTATGCCATCTTTGGCAATTTATAACACTTAAAACACTTGATAATGGCACTGTGAAGCAGAAACCATGATTGTGTAAGTGTAAATGTAACACTGTAAAAAAGTATTGTCTTATATCAAAAACGAGTTTGCAAAGAAAATATATCTTCGCTTTGAAACAGCTGTCAGCACAGATTCGATGCATATGGAGACCACCTCCACATGTAAACGCGGAAAACTTGGTTTCAAGCATGCCTTGGAGATGTCAAGCAACTACCGACGATGTGGGCGACTGCACGTGGTATTAATTGTAAATATATTTTTCTTTTGTTCATATATGATGCCGGTATATATATTTTTTGTTGCCAAACAAATTTTTCTATTGATTAACCGATCGTGCTCTTTCCTAACAAAAAATGGCTCTTAGCACTATGGGACTCAACATCTGAGGTCATCAGTCCCCTAGAACCTAGAACTACTTAAACCTAACTAACCTAAGGACATCACACACATCCATGCCCGAGGCAGGATTCGAACCTGCGACCGTAGCGGTCGCTCGGCTCCAGACTGTAGCGCCTAGAACCGCACGGTCACTCAGGCCGGCTGTTTCCGAGAAGACCATTCTTTGTTGAGCAGCAGCGGATCTGCGTGGACGGTTCACAGCTGACGGCAAAAGAGAAGTCCTGAACGCATGGAGGACGGGCTGACCGGCGTTGTCTTGGAAATCTGTTCCTATTTGTCAGAAGAGAGCACGGACAACGGTTGCAGCATGTACTGTGTGTGGAGTCTGGCACACAGGGGTTCCCATGGGCCAATGAAAATTTGTTTTTTAGTTTGCCCAGCGTATGGTTGACTGTCTGCTGACAGGAAACGGAACAGTCACTAGTGCTTCAGAGCTTGCACGGGCAGTGACTGTGTATCAGATGCACGTATTAATACTGCCTTCATCTGTCTTATGCGTAGTGGGTTCCGCCTGGTTAGGTAACCATGACGACTGTGCTGCCGAGGAAAACTGTTATTTGTTTCATGTTGTCTCTGAGGAAATTTTGGCGGAACAAACAAGAGCACGAATTCTCCTCCGCACTTCTGGGGTAGGCGTGCATGTTGAAGGCCGTTTCCGGAACGGAGAGATGCACCGGTCGCTGATCGAATCTGCTCTGTGGATTAACGATGAGGGTCGATTTGCCGGCCTGAACGTGGTTTTTAGGCGGTTTCCCACATCCGAATAGGTGGGTACCGGTCTGGTATCCAGGTCCCGCCTGGGTCACACGCAAACATCTAGAAAACATTCGCACACTTTGACGCCAATAACATCACAAGCAGACAGTTGGGGGTACACAAATCCGTCCCGGCGGAGGAGGTAACAGGGTGGCGACCGGGAGGGCATCCGGCCACCCCTGAAATTAACCATGTTAGATCCGCAAACAACCATGCCGAACCTTGTGTATATGCAGGAAGTAGGTACAAGAAGAAGAACAAGAAGAAGAAGAAAAAAAAGAAGATGAAACTAGAGCACGATTTCTGTGGATACTTTAGTTTTCGATCTGGTATCATTGGTTCTGCTGTTTTTGGTATCAGTAGATCAAACAAATTTTGTTCATTTCATTGTGGATTTTAATTACTGTATTTCAACCAAAGGCATTGGTTTGGCGAGTAATAATTTAATTTTGTTACTTTTGGTATCATTATTAATGATATTCCAAGTGTAACATCTCGTTTTATTTATTGTGTATTTTAGTTGCTGTTACGTGAATAATATCACTGACGGTTGATATTCATAAAAGAATTTCTAATTATTTTGCGTTTATTTAGTAAGTCTTATATTCTCTTCTTGATAATGTTCCTTAGGCTTGTATCTAATGTTTCTACTGTATTTATTGTGTATCATTTAAAAGATTTCTATTATTACTCTATCAATACTGTGCACATTTTAATAGAAGATTTTTATCACTTGTTGGGGATTGCTGGTAATAAATTGCGTGTTCTGATAAGAAACGTATACAAAACCTCCAGTAACTTACATTCCTCGACAAATGCTTCAAATGGCTCTGAGCACTATGGGACTTAACATCTGAGGTTATCAGTCCCCTAGAACTTAAGAACTACTTAAACCTAACTAACCTATAGACATCACACACACCCATGCCCGAGGCAGGATTCGAACCTGCGACCGTAGTGGTCGCGCAGTTCCAGACTGAAGTGCCTAGAACCAAGTGTAAGTGTAACATTCCTCAACATATGCTGTTGCTACGTCCTAACGAACCAGCTCGTACATGCTGACCAATCATTTGCGAAAAGAAGCGGAACTAACAAGAAATAGGGTGGTACAAAAACTCTAAACAAGAAAGTAATAATTATATAATCTGACGTTGATCGAAGGAGGGAGTGGAATAGTGGCGTCATTGCCCCTTACCCGCCAAAAAAAAAAAAAAAAAAAAAAAAAATCTGGAGAAATGTTTCTGTTTTTACTTATATCAGCTTCCATATTTCAGAGCTTTTGGAAAATAAAGCAACATGAGAACCAACGGTCTCGAAAATGCAATTGCAGAAATTACAAGCTACGATTAACACAGTAGACTTTTCAGCTGGTTACGAAAGAGCCTTACCACGTGAATGGGTTTGAAACGTGATTACTAACGGTCATGGCGCACATTCAGGGGTTGATCGTACACGCTGTCAGCAACACACTGAGCACGGTTTTCGAGTCCACAGGTAAAACTGGCAAACCACCGGAAGCTGAATAATGCAGGACAGAAAGGGAGATACGCTGCACGGAGGAAACGAAAAACATAACTAAAAGAAAGTTTCCGTGCTGGAAACGTCTGAAAGAATGTGCATTCACACTTGTTTATGAACTCACATTCTCATATTCTGCAGACCTGTGTTTAAATCGCACTGGTGAGTGAATGAGAAGTACTTTATGCCGCGGCCGAAGTTGCGAGAGTTTATTGCTATTATAGCTGTTAAATTAATTGATTGACACACTTCTCACATTTTCGGACGAATACTTTTTAATGGCTATGTTTTTTAAATTTCAATTCCTTGGGCATTATGCCAATGCGATGTACTAAGCTCTGATGTACACATATTATTATTATTACACTGCTGGCCACCGTAAATGCAACACCCTGAAGGAAGCAACCGAATCAAGTGAAATTTACACCATGAGTTTGCAGCGATGAGATATGCAACTGATTAGAATTTCAGCGCAAACGCACGTCACGCGCGCCTGTGGCGCCACCTCATAGCGCCATTTAAGGCTTGGCGATTTCGACGAGTGTACGTTCGGCACGTCTGTGTACCTTGTGGTTGTTTCACAAGACGATCAGTTATGCCTCGTAGACAACAGCGAACATCTTTTGATCAAGTATCCGAGTTCGACAGAGGAAGGATAGTGGCTTACCGAGATTGTGGATTATCATACAGAGAAATCGCTAGTCGTGTTGGACGAAACCAAACAACTGTAATGCGGGTATGTGACCGTTGGATGCAGGAGGGTACGACGGACCGACGTGGTCGATCGCATTCACCTCGGTGCACCACTGCGCGTGCTGATAGGCAAATTGTGCGCATGGCAGTGACGGATCGCTTAGTGACATCCCGAACCATAGCACAGCACATTGCGTCTGTAACGCATCATCCAGTGTCTGCGCGTACCATTCGACGCCGTTTACAACAGAGTGGTCTGTCCGCAAGACGTCCATTGCTTCGTCTACCATTGACGCAGAACCACAGACGTCTCCGTCGCCAATGGTGTGATGACAGACGGATGTGGACGGCAGAATGGAATGATGTTGTCTTTACTGACGAGGCACGCTTCTGTCTGCAGCACCACGATGGTCGAATTCGAGTGTGGAGACACCGTGATGAGAGGATGCTGGATAGCTGCATTATGCACCGCCACACTGGTCTTGCACCGGGTGTTATGGTATGGGGCGGTATTGGATATTACTCTCGCACGCCTCTAGTACGCATTGCCGGTACTTTAAATAGCCGGCGCTACATATCCGAGGTGCTGGAGCCAGTTGTCCTTCCGTACCTTCAGGGCTCAGCCACAGCCATATTTCAACAGGATAATGCGCGACCACACGTGGCACGCATTGTCCAAAGGTTCTTCGTCAATAACCAGATTGAATTGCTTCCCTGGCCGGCTAGCTCTCCGGATCTTTCGCCGATAGAAAACATGTGGTCCATGGTTGGTCAACGAGTGACCCAGATTACATCCCCAGCTGCCACACCAGATGATCTTTGGCAACGTGTGGAAGCTGCTTGGGCTGCTGTACCCCAGGAACACATCCAACGTCTCTTTGACTCAATGCCGAGACGTGTGGTCTGCAGAATATGAGAATGTGAGTTCATAAACAAGTGTCAATGCATATATATATATATATATATATATATATATATATATATATATATATATATGATTATTATTATTGAAAGAGTAGACATCTCTCGCGCGTTATAAGTGAGGGTGATGGCAAATTACAATTGAGCCGCAGGTCGGAGGGGGAGGAGAGAAATGTTAAGAAACTGTGACACATACATCACTCTCAAGAACCGAACCCTGGATCCACACCTGAGGTAGATAAAATAAGGGAAATAATGGTAGTGACGAACCTCCAACTGAGGCCAAGGAGTAAACTGAAGTAATCCTGTTAGACTTCCAAACGTTTGCTATGGGCAGTCCTTGACATGCTGCCAGTTCGTGTCAACACGTATCTGTCGTTCGCTTTCTTTGCGGTCGCCCTCATTTCGAATTTACGTCGCTGCAACTGCTCAGTTCCTTCGTAAAGTTAATCCTTTTATTTTACATCAAACTATTACTTGTGTTTATCTCTGTTATCGCTATTGTTCTTACGGTGGTCACCTACTCGGTGTTGAACTTTAACTGATTCCACCTTCAGAAAGTTCTTCCTATTGATTTTTCATCTTTTACTCGACGTATTCATAGAATTTGTGGTTCTAGACACCATTTTAGGTCGTAATTGATGTTTCTAAAATAAATAAAAAGTAATATATTTTTCTGATCGGTATTTGTCAATTAGATAGTTCACAATTTTTATTTGGAGATATTCCAATTTACTACATCGTCTCAGTATCTTTTCTGAGTTCTCCTCGAAATATCTAAAATGAAATGCGCTTTAAATTGTTGAATATTTGTACACGAATAGCAAAGTTATAGATGTTAGTAGTTCCCATCATTCCTTGATGTCGTTTAAAATTACTTCTGTGGAACTTCTGTCTTTCGTAAAGGCAGCCATATCGTCAGTCTGTGCATCACATCATGGATTCGTCAGATATGATTTTGCAAATCTTAGTAGTTTTTCTGTGTATTATTTTTACGGCGGGTGTAGTAAGCAGAAGTCTGCTATTCGCAGTAGGTTTAAATGTGCCGATGACTTGGTGCAATGTGTTATATTTATGTAACACGATGGGCATTCATGGATACATTGGCATAAGGCAAATAGCCAAAATTTTCGCGAAAAAATAGCGCGATGAAAGCATGTTATCGCATAATCTAGATATCAGGAACAAGAAGGAGCACAAACAGAAAATATAATAGGTAAGTTCACGACATCTTTCGTATGGTATGAACGGAAATTTATTACTTGCATAAAATTTTTTTGACTAACAGAAACAAAGAACAAGTTATACAGGGTGTTACAAAAAGGTACGGCCAAACTTTCAGGAAACATTCCTCACACACAAATAAAGAAAAGATGTTATGTGGACATGTGTCCGGAAACGCTTAATTTCCATGTTAGAGGTCATTTTAGTTTCGTCAATATGTACTGTACTTCCTCGATTCTGATGATCAAATTGTAAATTTTCACAATCAACATGTGTGGGCTGACGAAACTCCGCACGCAATTGTGCAATCACGTCATCAGCACAGATTTTTTGTGAACGTTTGCGCAGACATTGTTGGTGATGTCTTGATTGGGCCCCATGTTCTTCCACCTACGCTCAATGGAGCACGTTATCATGATTTCATACGGGATACTCTACCTGTGCTGCTAGAACATGTGTCTTTACAAGTGCGACACAACATGTGGTTCATGCACGATGGAGCTCCTGCACATTTCAGTCGAAGTGTTCGTACGCTTCTCAACAACAGATTCGGTGACCTATGGATTGGTAGAGGCGGACCAATTCCATGGCCTCCACGCTCTCCTGACCTCAACCCTCTTGACTTTTATTTATGGGGGCATTTGAAAGCTCTTGTCTAGGCAACCCCGGTACCAAATGTAGAGACTCTTCGTGCTCGTATTGTGGACGGCTGTGATATAATACGCCATTCTCCAGGGCTGCATCAGCGCATCAGGGATTCCATGCGACGGAGGGTGGATGCATGTATCCTCGCTAACGGAGGACATTTTGAACATTTCCTGTAACAAAATGTTTGAAGTCACGCTGGTACGTTCTGTTGCTGTGTGTTTCCATTCCATGATTAATGTGATTTGAAGAGAAGTAATAAAAAGAGCTCTTACATGGAAAGTAAGCGTTTCCGAACACATGTGCACATAACATATTTTCTTTCTTTGTGTGTGAGGAATGTTTCCTGAAAGTTTGGCCGTACCTTTTTGTAACACCCTGTATACGACGATTTTCCTCGTCGCTCCGATTTTATTCCGTGTCACAATGGTAAGGCTCCCACAGCATTGCTTCATTTCGTTGATCATTACCCTTCTCCTTGTTGTTTCATCACTAGTATTATTTAGGGATTGGCTGGGTGAAGCTCATGAAGCATTATGGATAGTACCCGTCGTCGAAATGTATTACTGAATCAAAGTCATAAACATCACGCCACGGGATCCGAATGAAACATCAACTTTCGTAAATATTTCAATATTGGACGACATTCCTTGAGTACGAATTAATGTTCAATAGAGTTCCGACATGCGATTCGAAGATTCGTTACACTAATTGGCTTTTTGTCGAATGCTTCCTTGGATCGAGATTTTGCGATCGACACGTACGCTTAATTTTGCGTTGCCAGATCACAAAGAGGCTGTATTTTCTCTAGAATCGATCGAGATGTGGCATTGGCGACCTTACACAATATTCCGCCACCTTTACGGTTCATTCGTCATTTGATTGCCTAGTGGTTGGGTAGATGATCATGTTCTGTGAACAAATGGCACTTTCTTTCTTAGTATTCTTCTTCAAACTTCATTTTCTCACTTATCAAAAGCACGTATTATACTGTTTTGTCGTTATAGGTACTTAACGCTAGTTAGATGTATTTAATAGTATAAGTGCTTCAAACCAGTTTCAAAGAGACGAACAAATGTTTGGACTTGTTTCAAGTCCCAGTTTGTCAGAAACATTCCTCATATTTCAAATCCACTACCTTCTACGTTGATTTACGGCTCGTTGGCCAATTTATCTCTCCGCCGGGGACACGGCATGCGACTAATTGGCTTGGCATAGCTTGACAGCATGTTTGCTGAAACTCGCAAAACCACGGACCAAACTACTGCAGCATTAAACTGTGGTAAAACAAAACTGGAACAAAATTCACTTTACAGGTGCCATTTCGCCGAAGAAAATTAATCAATCCCGAGTTCAAAGAACTTGAAAATTAGATACATAGTATTTTCCAAGTCCTGTCTCTCTCTTTTCCCGACCCCTCCCCCCTATTACTTCACGCCCACCTCTCTTTCTCCCTACCTCCCTCTCTCCCTCCCTCTTTTTCTGTCTGTCTCTCTCTCTCTCTCTCTCTCTCCCTCCTTCTCTCTGTCCCTCTATCGTTCTCTCGCTCACTCACTCACTTTTTATCCCTCTCCCTCTCCCCCTCCCCCCCTCCCCCACACAATCTCGTCAGCAAAAAATAAACTTCGCGCGTAGCAAGTTAAAAATGAGTGTGAGACCGGTATTCGAATCCAGGTCTCTGCCCTGCCCGGCCATAGCGCTACCAGTTGCTTCTTGCACTTCACACAACTTGCTACAAACTATGGTCCTATCCTTCCAAGCTCTGCATGGATGCGGGTTCGAATGCAGTTGTGACGCGTACAATAATCGCAGAAAATCGCGTAAAATAATTAATTCTCAGATACAAGATATATTAAATTTATGTCACGGAATGATGTTCCCAGTTTACGTGGAAATCTCATGAATCAACATTCGAAAGAAAAAATTAGGGGAAGAGCGTAGGATTAAAATCTGTTTTCTGGTATGTACGGACAATCGGCGTATGTAATGTGAATCACGAATCTCGACAGAAAAGACCAAATTCATTATCAATGAAAAGAAATAATGAAATAATCGTAAGGCATTCATGGCCGGGAGTCCCCACTTGGAGATGTTCGGCCACTGACTTGTAAGACTTTTCAGCTGACAACACATTGGGCGACTTGCTTATTGACGATGACGAAATGATGAAAGACAACACAAAACCTAGTCCCCGAGCGGGGAAAATATCTAACCCGGCCGGGAACCGAATCCAGGCAGTGAGGCGCCCTGACGCCCTAGCTACGGGTCGGACTCTTGATGAAGGAGAAATATGAAAAGAAATTCATCGAAACAGAGATAGCCAGATTACATTCAAGTATCTCGGTGAGACTACACAAAAAAAAAAAAAAAAAAAAAAAAAAAAAAAAAAAAAAAAAACTAGGAAAAGCTGCGATAGGCGTTGGGATATCAAAAGTAGAGCGAACATATGGATTGACTAATGGTTTTTACAACAAAAAGTGCATCTCCTGGAATGGCATATTGAGTGTTATGTTGTGGTCAAAATAGAATGCCTGTACGTAAGAGAATGCTTCTCAATGAACTACAAGATAGAGAAGATGGACACCCTGGGAAAATAACTCTACGAAAAATCATCGGTGCAACTCAGAGATCAGACGTTCTTTGCACAACAGTTTTTAGCATGGATAGGGACTGCAACTGCTGTGTTCGGATGCAGGCTGAGTTGGCATCCCTTCGCTCCCAGCTTCAGGCAGTGTTGGCTTCGGTCACACAGCTTGAGGCTGTTGCCAATGGGCATCACTGTGGGGGTCCGGATGGGGGTTAGTCGGGGACGGCCAGCTCGTCCCACGCATCCCCCGATCGGACTACGACTGTGGTTGCCCGGGATACTGCCCGCATACTGAGTGTTATGTTGTGGTCAAAATAAAATGCCTGTACGTAAGAGAATGCTTCTCAATGAACTACAAGATAGAGAAGATGGACACCCTGGGAAAATAACTCTACGAAAAATCATCGGTGCAACTCAGAGATCAGACGTTCTTTGCACAACAGTTTTTAGCATGGATAGGGACTGCAACTGCTGTGTTCGGATGCAGGCTGAGTTGGCATCCCTTCACTCCCAGCTTCAGGCAGTGTTGGCTTCGGTCACACAGCTTGATGCTGTTGCCAATGGGCATCACTGTGGGGGTCCGGATGGGGGTTTGTCGGGGACGGCCAGCTCGTCCCACGCATCCTGCGATCGGACTACGACTGTGGTTGCCCGGGATACTGCCCCACTCTACCTGTGGTAGAGTGGGTGGTCGTCTCAAGGTGTGGCAGGGGGCGAAAGACATTCCGGAGGGCTGAACGGAAGGCCTCTTCAGTTTGTCTGACGAACCGGTTTCAGGCTCTGTCTCAGGCTGATACTGACCTTCGGCCTGACATGGCTGCTTGTCCTGTTCCAGAGGTTGCCCCTCAGTCTGCAAGATCCGGGCGGTCGCAGAGGGTGGGCTTACTGGTAGTTGGGAGCTCCAACGTCAGGAGCGTAATGGGGCCCCTTAGGGAAATGGCAGCAGGGGTGGGAGGGGGGGGGGGGGGAAGAAAACCAATGTGCACTCCGTGTGCATACCGGGGGGAGTCATTCCAGATGTGGAAAGGGTCCTTCCGGAAGCCATGAAGGGTACAGGGTGCACCCATCTGCAGGTGGTCGCTCATGTCGGCACCAATGATGTGTGTCGTTATGGATCGGAGGAAATCCTCTCTGGCTTCCGGCGGCTATCTGATTTGGTGAAGACTGCCAATCTCGCTAGCGGGATGAAAGCAGAGCTCACCATCTGCAGCATCGTCGACAGGACTGACTGTGGACCTTTGGTACAGAGCCGAGTGGAGGGTCTGAATCAGAGGCTGAGACGGTTCTGCGACCATGTGGGCTGCAGATTCCTCGACTTGCGCCATAGGGTGGTGGGGTTTCGGGTTCCGCTGGATAGGTCAGGAGTCCACTACACGCAACAAGTGGCTACACGGGTAGCAGGGGTTGTGTGGCGTGGGCTGGGCGGTTTTTTTTTTTAGGTTAGATGGCCTTGGGCAAGTACAGAAAGGGCAACAGCCTCAACGGGTGCGGGGCAAAGTCAGGACATGCGGGGACCAAGCAGCAATCGGTATTGTCAACTGTCGAAGCTGCGTTGGTAAACTACCGGAACTTCAAGCGCTGATACAAAGCACCGAAGCTGAAATCGTTATAGGTACAGAAAGCTGGCTGAAGCCAGAGATAAATTCTGCCGAAATTTTTACAAAGGTACAGACGGTGTTTAGAAAGGATAGATTGCATGCAACCGGTGGTGGAGTGTTCGTCGCTGTTAGTAGTAGTTTATCCTGTAGTGAAGTAGAAGTGGATAGTTCCTGTGAAATATTATAGGTGGAGGTTACACTCAACAACCGAGCTAGGTTAATAATTGGCTCCTTTTACCGACCTCCCGACTCAGCAGCATTAGTGGCAGAACAACTGAGAGAAAATTTGGAATACATTTCACATAAATTTTCTCAGCATGTTATAGTCTTAGGTGGAGATTTCAATTTACCAGATATAGACTGGGACACTCAGATGTTTAGGACGGGTGGTAGGGACAGAGCATCGAGTGACATTATACTGAGTGCACTATCCGAAAATTACCTCGAGCAATTAAACAGAGAACCGACTCGTGGAGATAACATCTTGGACCTACTGATAACAAACAGACCCGAACTTTTCGACTCTGTATGTGCAGAACATGGAATCAGTGATCATAAGGCCGTTGCAGCATCCCTGAATATGGAAGTTAATAGGAATATAAAAAAAGGAAGGAGGGTTTATCTGTTTAGCAAGAGTAATAGAAGGCAGATTTCAGACTACCTAACAGATCAAAACGAAAATTACTGTTCCGACACTGACAATGTTGAGTGTTTATGGAAAAAGTTCAAGGCAATCGTAAAATGCGTTTTAGACAGGTACGTGCCGAGTAAAACTGTGAGGGACGGGAAAAATCCACCGTGGTACAACAACAAAGTTAGGGAACTACTGCGAAAGCGAAGAGAGCTTCAAGTTTAAACGCAGCCAAAACCTCTCAGACAAACAGAAGCTAAACGATGTCAATGTTAGCGTAAGAGGGCTATGCGTGAAGCGTTCAGTGAACTCGAAAGTAAAATTCTATGTACCGACTTGACAGAAAATCCTAGGAAGTTCTGGTCTTACGTTAAATCAGTAAGTGGCTCGAAACAGCATATCCAGACACTCCGGGATGATGATGGCATTGAAACAGAGGATGACACGCGTAAAGCTGAAATACTAAACACCTTCTTCCAAAGCTGTTTCACAGAGGAAGACCGCACTGCAGTTCCTTCTCTAAATCCTCGCACAAACGAAAAAATGGCTGACATCGAAATAAGTGTCCAAGGAATAGAAAAGCAACTGGAATCACTCAACAGGGGAAAGTCCACTGGACCTGACGGGATACCAATTCGATTCTACACAGAGTACGCGAAAGAACTTGCCCCCCTTCTAACAGCCGTGTACCGCAAGTCTCTAGAGGAACGGAGGGTTCCAAATGATTGGAAAAGAGCACAGGTAGTCCCAGTCTTCAAGAAGGGTTGTCGAGCAGATGCGCAAAACTATAGACCTATATCTCTGACGTGGATCTGTTGTAGAATTTTAGAACATGTTTTTTGCTCGAGTATCATGTCGTTTTTGGAAACCCAGAATCTACTATGTAGGAATCAACATGGATTCCGGAAACAGCGATCGTGTGAGACCCAACTCGCTTTATTTGTTCATGAGACCCAGAAAATATTAGATACAGGCTCCCAGGTAGATGCTATTTTTCTTGACTTCCGGAAGGCGTTCGATACAGTTCCGCACTGTCGCCTGATAAACAAAGTAAGAGCCTACGGAATATCAGACCAGCTGTGTGGCTGGATTGAACAGTTTTTAGCAAACAGAACACAGCATGTTGTTATCAATGGAGAGACGTCTACAGACGTTAAAGTAACCTCTGGCGTGCCACAGGGGAGTGTTATGGGACCATTGCTTTTCACAATATATATAAATGACCTAGTAGATGGTGTCGGAAGTTCCATGCGGCTTTTCGCGGATGATGCTGTAGTATACAGAGAAGTTGCAGCATTAGAAAATTGTAGCGAAATGCAGGAAGATCTGCAGCGGATAGGCACTTGGTGCAGGGAGTGGCAACTGTCCCTTAACATAGGCAAATGTAATGTATTGCGAATACATAGAAAGAAGGATCCTTTATTGTATGATTATATGATAGCGGAACAAACACTGGTAGCAGTTACTTCTGTAAAATATCTGGGAGTATGCGTGCGGAACGATTTGAAGTGGAATGATCATATAAAATTAATTGTTGGTAAGGCGGGTACCAGGTTGAGATTCATTGGGAGAGTGCTTAGAAAATGTAGTCCATCAACAAAGGAGGTGGCTTACAAAACACTCGTTCGACCTATGCTTGAGTATTGCTCATCAGTGTGGGATCCGTACCAGATCGGGTTGACGGAGGAGGTAGAGAAGATCCAAAGAAGAGCTGCGCGTTTCGTCACAGGGTTATTTGGTAACCGTGATAGCGTTACGGAGATGTTTAATACACTCAAGTGGCAGACTCTGCAAGAGAGGCGCTCTGCATCGCGGTGTAGCTTGCTCGCCAGGTTTCGAGAGGGTGCGTTTCTGGATGAGGTATCGAATATATTGCTTCCCCCTACTTACACCTCCCGAGGAGATCACCAATGTAAAATTAGAGAAATTAGAGGGCGCACGGAGGCTTTCAGACAGTCGTTCTTCCCGCGAACCATACGCGACTGGAACGGGAAAGGGAGGTAATGACAGTGGCACGTAAAGTGCCCTCCGCCACACACCGTTGGGTGGCTTGCTGAGTATAGATGCAGATGTAGATGCAGATCGGCTGGAATCTTCGGATCAACAAACAAGTACAGACAGAATTTGGAAAAGATATGTGTTAGCGTGACGAAAAGGAAGCCGATATTTCTTGGACACCTGTGCAGAATGGGCAAAAACAGATTATCCAAACAAATATCTGACTTCCTTGCTGACCTGTGGAACATGAAGACCACCAGACTTGTGAAGGTGGTTCGATGAACCCTCTGCCAGGCACTTAAATGTGATTTGCAGAGTATCCATGCAGATATAGATGTAGATGTAAAGGAGCTTAGAAAGGCCTTGAGAGACCAACACCCAGAAACCCTCAGATTAGAAGAGAACATGTTTCGGAACAGAATATAAGGTTTGAAAGGCTTACAATTCGAAAGCAGAATTTGAAAGACGGCAGAACATGGGCGGAAGAACAAACACCACAGCATAGCGACCCTATGTAGGAATACTGGAAAGAGAGGAAACTCCAAAGACAAAACAAATGAAGTGGTAGTATACAGCGACTCGAAGTGGCATGAACTCAGCAAGTCGTTGCAAGCACCCTGCAGAAATATTGATTCATGCTGCCTATATAGCTGTCCATAATTGAGAAACTGTTGCAGATGCAGGATTTTGTGGACGAACTGACCTCTCGGTTATGTCCCGTAAATGTTCGACGGAATTCTTGTCGGGCGATCTGGGTGACTAAATCATTCGGTCGAACTGTCGAGAATGTTAATCAAACCAATCGGGAAAGACTGTGGCCCGGTGGTACGGCGCATGGATATCCATAAAAATTCCATTGTTGTTTGGGAACGTGGAGTCCACGAATAGCTGCAAGTGGTCTTCAGGTAGCCGAACATAGCCATATCCAGCCAGTGATCGGTTCATTTGGACCAGAGGACGCAGGTAAATACAGGTCACACCGTTATGGAGCCACCAGCAGCTTGCACAGTACCCTGTTGACAACTTGGGTCCATAGCTTCGCGGGATCGGTGTCATACTCGATCTTACCATTCGTTCCTACCACCCGAAATCGGGACTCATCTGCTCAGGCCACGGGTTTCCGTTCATCTAGGGTCCAACCGATACGGTCTAGAGCCCAGGAGAGGCGCTGCAGGCGATGCCTTGCTGTCAGGAAAAGCGCTTATGTCGATCGTCTGTTGCCAAATTTAGCCACTCTGTCCTAAGAGACACGTTCGTCGTACATTCCACATTGATTTCTGCTTTTATTTCGCACATTGTTGCTTGTCTGTTAGCACTGACAACTCTACAAAAACGCCGCAGCTCTCGGTCGTTAAGTGAAGACAGTCGGCCACGGCGTTGTCCATAGTGAGAGCTAATGCATGAAATTTGGTATTGTCGGCACACTTTTGAGACTGTGATCTCGGAATAATGAGGTTCCTAACGATTTCCGAAATGTAATATCACACGCGTCTAGCTCCAATCCGCGTTCAGAGTCCGTCAGTTCCCGTCATGTTGCCATAATCATGTCGGAAACCTTTTCACATGAACCATCTGAGTACATGCACTGGCCTTTTATACCTTATGTACGAGATACTGCCGCCATCTGTATATGTGCATATCGCTACCCCATGGAAATGAAAATGAGCGTTTGGCCTCATTGGCCGGGAGGCCCCTTACGGGGCACGTCCGGTCGCTTTGGTGCAGGTCTTATTACGACATTTTGCGACCTGCGAGCCGGATGGCGATGAAATGATGATGAAGACAGCAGAACACCGAGTCCCTGAGCGGAGACAATCCCCGACCCAGCCGGGAATCGAGCCCGGGCCCCATAGGACGGCAGCCCGTCACGCTGACCATTCAGCTATCGGGGCTACCACATGACGTTTTGAGACCCCAGTGTATTACATTTATCATTTTCCGTCAACTAAAACTAACAGCTCTTACACGACCTAAGGCCACGGCCACAGTGATACCGCTCTCGACTGAGAAGGCGTCACGCTTCAGAGCTGTTGGTCGTTTATACACTCCTGGAAATGGAAAAAAGAACACATTGACACCGGTGTGTCAGACCCACCATACTTGCTCCGGACACTGCGAGAGGGCTGTACAAGCAATGATCACACGCACGGCACAGCGGACACACCAGGAAACGCGGTGTTGGCCGTCGAATGGCGCTAGCTGCGCAGCATTTGTGCACCGCCGCCGTCAGTGTCAGCCAGTTTGCCGTGGCATACGGAGCTCCATCGCAGTCTTTAACACTGGTAGCATGCCGCGACAGCGTGGACGTGAACCGTATGTGCAGTTGACGGACTTTGAGCGAGGGCGTATAGTGGGCATGAGGGAGGCCGGGTGGACGTACCGCCGAATTGCTCAACACGTGGGGCGTGAGGTCTCCACAGTACATCGATGTTGTCGCCAGTGGTCGGCGGAAGGGGCACGTGCCCGTCGACCTGGGACCGGACCGCAGCGACGCACGGATGCACGCCAAGACCGTAGGATCCTACGCAGTGCCGTAGGGGACCGCACCGCCACTTCCCAGCAAATTAGGGACACTGTTGCTCCTGGGGTATCGGCGAGGACCATTCGCAACCGTCTCCATGAAGCTGGGCTACGGTCCCGCACACCGTTAGGCCGTCTTCAGCTCACGCCCCAACATCGTGCAACCCGCCTCCAGTGGTGTCGCGACAGACGTGAATGGAGGGACGAATGGAGACGTGTCGTCTTCAGCGATGAGAGTCGCTTCTGCCTTGGTGCCAATGATGGTCGTATGCGTGTTTGGCGCCGTGCAGGTGAGCGCCACAATCAGGACTGCATACGACCGAGGCACACAGGGCCAACACCCGGCATCATGGTGTGGGGAGCGATCTCCTACACTGGCCGTACACCACTGGTGATCGTCGAGGGGACACTGAATAGTGCACGGTACATCCAAACCGTCATCGAACCCATCGTTCTACCATTCCTAGACCGGCAAGGGAACTTGCTGTTCCAACAGGACAATGCACGTCCGCACGTATCCCGTGCCACCCAACGTGCTCTAGAAGGTGTAAGTCAACTACCCTGGCCAGCAAGATCTCCGGATCTGTCCCCCATTGAGCATGTTTGGGACTGGATGAAGCGTCGTCTCACGCGGTCTGCACGTCCAGCACGAACGCTGGTCCAACTGAGGCGCCAGGTGGAAATGGCATGGCAAGCCGTTCCACAGGACTACATCCAGCATCTCTACGACCGTCTCCATGGGAGAACAGCAGCCTGCATTGCTGCGAAAGGTGGATATACACTGTACTAGTGCCGACATTGTGCATGCTCTGTTGCCTGTGTCTATGTGCCTGTGGTTCTGTCAGTGTGATCATGTGATGTATCTGACCCCAGGAATGTGTCAATAAAGTTTCCCCTTCACGGTGTTCTTATTTCAATTTCCAGGAGTGTATTTGGCGCACGCATACCTACTCTATGACAGTATCAGTCCCGTTATCTTATAGGCTCGTATTTTCATCACGTTTGTATGGTTTTATCCTTTTATAGTGGCACGTCCAAGTCACGGGCACAACATTCCGCCTGGAGAAGATGGCAACAGTTGTACCTTTTGCCACTTGGCAGCAAGGAGAGGGCAAGGCACATTTAAATCTAGTAACCAGCAAGATTAATATAACCACACGGAAAAAAATTGCAGCACCAGAAAATAATTACTGTAATCAAAATTTGTGAATACAACTGTGTAAGAAACACAATGATTATAACTGAAAGATAACAGCTGAATGTAAGTGCGAGAGAAGGCATTGCAAACGTGAAGTGGTAGTAGATTAACAATAGGTGTAACAGCCAGAATGTTAAATGAGTTGTTACATAAGTGCCTAATGTCAGTTTGTGGTATGGAATACCATGCCTGTTGCATTTGGTCTGTCAATATGGGGACGGTGAATGCTTTTTGTGGATAATGCTGGAGTTGTCGTCCAGTGAAGTCCCATCGATGCTCGTTTAGAGGCAGATCTGGTGATGGAGCAGATCAAGGCAATGTGTCGACACTCTGCAGAGCATGTTGGGTTACAACAGCGGTATCTGGGCGAACGTTATCCTGTTGGAAAACACCCCCTGTAATACTGCTCTTGAAGAGCAGCACAACATATAATTTTGCAGTCAGGGTGCATAGGACAATCGTCAAAGTGCTCCTGCTGTCATACGAAATCACTCTCCAGTCGACAAGTCAAGGTGCAGGTCCAGTATGTCTAGCACAGGCTGGTTGCAGGCTCTCAAGTGGCTTCCTTCTGAACAACGCGCGGCCATCACTAACATCGAGGCAGAACCGGCTTTTATCAGAAAACACAATATACCTCCACCCTGCCCTCCATCGACGTCTCACACTGAAGTCGCAAATGGCGGTGGTTTGGGATCGGCTGGCTCGGAGCTGTCCTTTAAATAACCGGTTTGTAACACTTCTTTCTGTCACTGTGGTGCCAACTGCTGCTACAGAAGTACGATGCTCCAGAGCCATACGCCGAACACGATGGTCTTTTCCGATATGGCCAGTACATTTTCGTGACCAAAGCTGCCAGCAATCATGTGCAGTTCCTACAATGCTGGCAGGGCTTTCTTCTTTACCACTGAAGGAACATACAGCTTCGCGTGACCTATTACACGATCTCTTTCAAACTGAGTGAGGTGTTGACAATGCGATCTTTGTCGCCTTAAAGGCGGTCTTAAATCAACTTACCACGTCCAATCTCAAAGATAACTAACGCTCACAAACGTTGCAGCATGTATTTAAAGCAAACCTGATTTGCGTCTTCATAGCCGGGCGACTGGTGTGAAATCTGAACGGACATCATCTGTCAGGTGTAGAAACATTGCTACCAACTTTTGTTTATGTCTCACAACTGCTTCTTGGCGTTGAGATTTTTTTCTGTCAATCTACATTACTAGTCATTAAAATTGCTACACCACGAAGAAATGCAGATGATAAACGGGTATTCATTGGACAAATATATTATACTAGAACTGACATGTGATTCCATTTTCACGCAATTTGGATACATACATCCTGAGAAATCAGTACCCAGAACAACCACCCCTGGCCGTAATAACGGCCTTGATTGACCTGGGCATTGAGTCAAACAGAACTTGGATGGCGTGTACAGGACCAGCTGCCCATGCAGCTTCAACACGATACCACAGTTCATCGAGAGTAGTGATTGGCGTATTGTGACGAGCCAGTTGCTCTGCCACCACTGACCAGACGTTTTCAATTGGTGAGAGATCTGGAGAATGTGCTGACAAGGGCAGCAGTCGAACATTTTCTGTATCCAGAAAGGCCCGTACAGGACCTGCAACATGCGGTCGTGCATTATCCTGCTGAAATGTAGGGTTTCGCAGGGATCGAATGAAGGGTAGAGCCACGGGTCGTCACACATCTGAAATGTAACGTCCACTGTTCAACAACAAGAGGTGACCGAGACGTGTAACCAATGGCACCGCATACCATCACGCCGGGTGATACGCCAGTATGGCGATGACGAAACACGCCTCCAATGTGCGTTCACCGCGATGTCGCCAGACACGAATGCGACCACCATGATGCTGTAAACAGAACCTGGATTCATCCGAAAAAATGACGATTTGCCATTCGTGCACCCAGATTCCTCGTTGAGTACATCATCTCAGGCGCTACTGTCTGTGATGCAGCGTCAAGGGTAACTGCAGCCATGGTCTCCGAGCTCATTGTCCATGCTGCTGCAAACGTCGTCGAACTGTTTGTAAATATGTTTGTTGTTTGCAAAGGTCCCCATCTGTTGACTCAGGGATCGAGACGTGGCTGCACGATCCGTTACAGATGCCTGTCATCTCGACTGCTAGTGATACGAGGCCATTGGGATCCACGGCGTTCCGTATTACCCTCCTGAATCTACCGATTCCATATTCTGCTAATCGACCAACGCGAGCAGCAATGTCGCGATACGATAAACCGCAATCGCAATAGGCTACAATCCGACCTTTATCAAAGTCGGAAACGTGATAGTACGCATTTCTCCTCCTTACACGAGGCATCACAACAACGTTTCACCTGGCAACGCCGGTAAACTGCTGTTTGTGTATGAGAAATCGGTTGGAAACTTTCCTCATGTCAGCACGTTGTAGGTGTCGCCACCGGCGCCAACGTTGTGTGAATGCTCTGAAAAGCTAATCATTTGCATATCACAGCATCTTCTTCCTGTCGGTTAAATTTCGCCTCTGTAGCACGTCACCTTCGTGGTGTACCAATTATAATGGCCAATAGTGTAGAAACATGCCTACCAACTTTCGTTCGTATCTTTCAGCGTGTTTTCGGACGAATAGTTCCTGGTGAAGCGCTGTTAATCATGAATCAATGTTTGTTTGGTAGGAGCTGCAACTGCTGACAAGGGAACCTCCGCATCGCACCCCCCTCGGATTTAGTTATAACTTGGCACAGTGGATAGCCCTTCATAAACTGAACACAGATCAATTGAGAAAACAGGAAGAAGTTGTGTGGAACTGTGAAAAAATAAGCAAAATATACAAACTGAGTAGTCCATGGGTCTTATAGGCAACATCAAGGAGAACGTGATCAGAGGAACACCGTGGTCCCGTGGTAGCGTGAGCAACTGTAGAAGGAGAGGTCCTTGGTTCAACTCTTCCCACGAGTGAAAATTTTACTTTCTTTATTTTTACATAGGTATTATCTGTCCGTTCGTTCATTGACGTGTCTGTTCACTGTAATAAGTTTAGTGTCTGTGTTTTGCGACCCCATCGCAAAACCGTGCGATTAGTAGACGAAAGGACGTGCCTCTCCAAACGGAACCGAAAACATTTGATCGCAAGGTCATAGGTCAACCGATTCCCCCACATGAAAACACATCTGATATATTCTATACGACACTGGTGACGGCGTCACATGACGGGAATATGTTGTCGACCCACCTAACTTGTACACTTGGCGAATGGGTAAAAAGATTCTTCTACCTTGCCCGATTTAGGTTTTCTTGTGGATGTGATAATCGCTCCCAAAAAAGTGATGAAAACATAAGAGTTTGTCACATAAACTGAAAATAAAAAACTAAACTTTTCACTCGATGGAAGATTTGAACCTAGGACACTTCGCTCCGCAGCTGCTCACGTTACCACGACACCACGGCGCTCCTGTCAGCCCAGTCTCCTTGATGTTGCCTATCTTCCCATGAACTACTCAGTTTGTACATTTTGCTTATTTTTTCACAGTTCCACACAATTTCTTCCTGTTTTCTCAATTGATCTGTGTTCAGTTTTTCAAGGCCTATCCACTGTGCCAACTTATAACTAAATCTGAGGGGGGTGCGATGGGGAGGTTCCCTTGTGAGTAGAGACCTAGGCTGCAAGCAGGAGACTCGCATCTATCGCGTCTATTAGCGAGTCGCGCGGACAGCGCGCGGCACTCGTTCGCATGTGACTGTGTCGCCGTGTAGCGGCTCAGCAGCTCGTCCATTACGGCCCGCCACAAAGGCAGCTGATTGGCCGCTGCAGCCGGCGACCCGGCGCAAGGGGTCACCGAGAGCCACGCACGCGCACAGTAGGTTGCTTATCGGCCGGCAGGCCGCCAGGGTGACTCAGCCTACACCTGCGCAAGCTGGCTGCTCACCCACAGACCACCGTCTGGCTGCGTAGTGTACAGGGCGTTTCGAAAAAATTCATCTCACTCTCCAAGGAGACCGCAAACAACTGCATAAATACTTCAAAACAGAAAAAGTTTTCTTATTTATTTCTACTTTCTGCTACCAGTCACTATTTTATTTTATGTTTAATCTAACATAATGCAACGCGTTTCGAACATGTTCTGTTCATTTTCAGGTGTTTATACATACATACATACAGAGAAATGTTACATAAAGTTAAACAGTCTTAAACTTTGTCCATTCAACGTTTCTCTGTATGTATGTATGTATAAACACCTGAAGATGAACAGAACATGTTCGAAACGCGTTGCATTATGTTGGATTAAACATAAAATAAAATAGTGACGGTTAGCAGAAACTTAGCACACTGGACTCGCATTCGGGAGGACGACGGTTCAATCCCGTCTCCGGCCATCCTGATTTAGGTTTTCCGTGATTTCCCTAAATCGCTTCAGGCAAATGCCGGGATGGTTCCTTTGAAAGGGCACGGCCGATTTCCTTCCCCATCCTTCCCTCCCCCGAGCTTGCGCTCCGTCTCTAATGACCTCGTTGTCGACGGGACGTTAAACACTAATCTCCTCCTCCTTAGCAGAAACTAGAAATAAATAATTATCTCACAGTCACAGTTCACAAACATAACCACTATGACAGAAAATAATTAAAAAGTTATTTTTTTCTTTTCGTGTGCCACTGTGGATTGCACAGTGTGTGCATGCTGCCAGCTACTAAGCAGTTCACGCTACCCTAAAATGTTCTCAATGGCGAAACGGGAAAAAATATCGTTTACCTAGACAAATTAAGTGTACACAACTTATTTTACTTTCTAATACTTCAGTTCCATGGTGAAACGTGACGTACTCAGCCAGAGATTAATGAAATATACGATACCATAGACTAGTCAAGTACACGATCACTGCATATTTCTTGGTCAAAATCTTGCGTTATTTTCATGTGGTTTTATGGAATGGGATAACATTTTCGGATAGTAAACAGATTTTTTAATATTTCTTGCGATTCTTCTTCGTTGATGTGTAGCATTCACTGTGAGAGACGCCAAACCCCTTTGGTTTGTCCTCTCTCATTTATTTTCTTTCATTGCCCGCTCGGGGGTGGTGTCAGTATGCCGGTGTCAAGTGCTCTAATTATTCTTTGCTCGAATTATATCAGGTGATGGCTCTTGCTCCACTCGCTATATTTTCAAAGATCTGTTGGTGGACATTCTGTGCGGGAGAGGCCAACAGAACGTAGGTGTGCGGCCGCCTATACTGGGTCAGATGGAGATCAGGCTCATGTGATAATATCAGTGGATGGGGCACTCTCTTTCAAAGGCGCCCTCGACTTTCATTCGGCCGGAAGGAGGGCAACGAGAATTGTATGGTATCTGGTAGCGTGACGCCATGGTGCCTGGGGCAGGACGGTCCGGTTTTGTATCGTTACTTTCTTAGAATAGCAGCTCGGTGGCAGTGGGGTGTTCGCCTAGCCAGCGCCTTATGCACACAGATTATTTCGCTATCAGTTACTCTTTCCATATCGCAGTCTTCCCGCGGGCACTTTAGAAGAACAAGCTGACTGGCGGACAGTTGGGACACCTGCTGACGCGAAAAGGTGCCAATAGTTTGCGGCGGCAAGACTCTGCATTGTAGCATGAAGTTTCGTGAGGTTTTGGAGGGTTGTGTGCGGCGATTTTTAAAAAAATGGCTCTGAGCACTATGCGACTTAGCTTCTGAGGTCATCAGTCGCCTAGACGTAGAACTACTTAAACCTAACTAACCTAAGGACATCACACACATCCATGCCCGAGGCAGGATTCGAACCTGCGACCGTAGCAGCTGCGCGGTTCCAGACTGAAGCGCGTAGAGCCGCTCGGTCATAGCGGCCGGCCCTCTCACAGTAGACGAAAGGGAAATACAATTATTTTATAGTCCTCCACTTCAACTTATCTAATTATTCATGGAAACTTGTTGTACTCGTCATGTATTCGAATAGCCACCTACTATCATCATACTTGATGACTCGACTTATTTCCACTGTAAATTAATAAATCTCAATGGTGATACTACATACAGCTATCATTTCAGTAGTTACAGAATCACATTAGATTGCCCTGCAGTTAATCACATTTGGAGGGGGAGGAGGGATGATTTGCAGCATATTGTAAGTCGTATAGAACTGTTATTAAAGGCAGGACAAAATAGATTCTTTTCTATTGAGACATTCTTGGGCATAACAGGAAGACTGCCAGTTCCTGGGGATGGTGTGTGTCTTCGAAGCATTGAGATTCCGGTTTCTCTCAAATTAAGGAAGTGGTTTCACTTCGCCATCGGGCACCCTTTCAACCGCTGAGTCCTGCATACGACTCTGCTTCAAATTTTGACATTGTCAATGTAGGTATCTCTTCCCTTGCTACAAAATAGCCCTCGTGACTAAAATTACTTTCCGATAATCACACCAACGTAAAATTGACTCTGTAAAAAAGTTCGCTGATGGACGCCTGTGCCGTGGTGCTCCACATGGAGGTAGCTACATTGACTTCTGACATATTGAACGAAGTTATTTGGCCGGCAAGGGGCAGGGAGGTGATGACTGTAGTTCCTAACCACCACACATTGCGCCAATGTCCTCTAATAAACTCGAAATCTTTCCACAGAGTCTCATGCTCTGAGGACATTTACCATTGTTGATGCTGACCGGGACTTTTCCCCATTGGTCCCATTGGAGCCATTCGAGAGGCATCGACTACGTGCATACAACTTTAATATAAGTTATTGAAATAATAATAATGATTATGAAATCATTAGTATCAATAAAATGTCATTGAACTGATCCTCTCCTCCATTTCCTTCAGTTGTGTTAGATATCGATGAGAATATATCTTACCATGTGAGTAAAACGTACAGAAGATCGAACATCCAGAAATCAAGTGTTTCTTTAACAGTATGGACAAGTTCTGTAGGAAATGTGAAAGAACTTATGCCAAGGGTCCTTTTTATCAGAACATCGCATAAAACGTTACTTCAGTAATAACTTGAAAGCGAAGCATACGTACGATTAGAAGACAATGTTTAATATTTTGGTACGATCAAGAGGGCCACAAAGTATGTCCAAGTCTTATGTGGAGTACCAATTACGCTGTTTTGTATACCCCTTTGATGCTAAAATCCGATCTATGGCGATCTATGGAGAAGAGAAGCTCTCCATACGATCACACAACTTCGTTAAAGGAATTAATACAGCTGCCCAAGGGAAATGCCTTACTGGATGGAAATTAATAGGCGTGGACCAATCAAACATGACAATATGGGTACCACACCACACACATACGCATATTAATGAGAGGAGGGCTCATCTAATCTATAGCAGAAAAAGTGGTCACTATAACAATCAGATTTACTATCTTAAAGTAAATCTTCAGTTACCCACTGATCTAAACAACTGAACGCTGCATACCTGGGCAAGTGGTTCTAATGGTTGAATGGAACTTTGGCACAGGGGGGTGGGCACGATAAAACCGAAGTTATGGTTTAAATGTTCAAATGGCCCTGGGCACTATGGGACTTAACTTCTGAGGTCATCAGTCCCCTAGGACTTAGAACTACTTAAACCTAACTAACTTAAGGACATCACACACATCCATGCCCGAGGCAGGATTCGAACCTGCGACCGTAGCGGTCGCGCGGTTCCAGACTGTAGCGGCTAGAAGCGCTCGGCCACTCCGGCCAGCCCGAAGTTATGCAGATGGAACAAGAATGCGACCAGTGACTATAAGTATAGTTAGTAAATTACAGGTAGAACACGGAAAAGCAGGACCGAACACCAGCGAGATCGCCATAGCCTATACTGAAAATGTGGTGTCACCGCCAGACACCACACTTGCTAGGTGGTAGCTTAAATCGGCCGCGGTCCATTAGTACATGTCGGACCCGCGTGTCGCCACTGTCAGGATCGCAGACCGAGCGCCACCACAAGGCAGGTCTCGAGATACGTACTAGCACTCGCCCCAGTTGTACGACGACGTTGCTAGCGACTACAGTGACGAAGCCTTTCTCTCATTTGCCGAGAGACAGTTAGAATAGCCTTCAGCTAAGTTAATGGCTACGACCTAGCAAGGCGCCATTTGTACCATTGCCTGTTTCTCAAGATAGTCTCACTTGTATCATCCAGAATGCTGTATACCAAAGGACAATATAAAAGTTAAGTGTTCTAGTAGCTACGTTCTTTTCTTTAACACATTCATCACGTATCCTGTTCCAGACTTAACGCCAGACGGCGTGAGTTGACGCGTGCCCTTTCGGCTACTTCACTGTGGACTGGCTGCCTTAACAGTCCACTACAGAAAGCATACTAGCTGGCTGAGAGGTATTAGAACGGAACGACTAGGTTTTGAAGGTTAGGAGCTAATACAGCGTCCCTGCGGAGTTCCCTATCTTGCAACGATGGCGCATCTTACCATGTCACAGCGTAATAACGAAGGCAGCGAGACGTTCTGCTAAAATAAGAATGTACGTTTCCAATGTAGCTGTCATGGGCAGCCTGGTAAACAAAGTTTGATATCTGACATTCGACTGAGATTCATTCCTGTAATCAAAGTGCCACCCACTTGTCAAGTGCCTGGTTGCTTATCACCATATTCGCCGATTGGACAGATGTTTGTTTTTTATTTACTTATGTTCAGCTCTTAAATCGTAATTTAATGAAATATGTTACGTCCTTTCAAAGCAAGGCACTGCTACTACTTTTTTTCTAAGGTTAGTCAATATTCTGCTGTAGTTTCCTTTGTACCGGAGCTGCCCCATCCACCAACACACCCGTGGGTAGCGAGTTCACACTGCCGACCCTGTCTGTCGGGTTATCCCGCTTGTCGCTACATTGAATTATATCTGTATAACTTTCCTAGTTCTGAACTTACGTCACCAATGGACGTGACGCATTGACTGTTTTGCTACTGTTAATTGTAACCAAACTTGCTGCAGCCATTGAAGACATTATATTTAAAAGCCAACTGAAAAATATTAAGGTTTTGATTATTAATATGCAGCTTGGCTGACTTCAGATACCTGTTTTAGTGAAATAAAAAAAAGAAAATATTTATTTATTTATTATGTAAAAAAATGAAAATAAAATGAATCGAAAATGGATTTGCAAGTGTGGGGATGGAAATGTTGCTTTATATATTTTTGTTATTTTTTCTTTCAGTACGAACTTTGTTGTAGAACCCCTTATTTACGTGTGGTAATAAAAATTCAAAAAAATGGTTCAAATGGCTCTGAGCACTATGCGACTTAACTTCTGAGGTCATCAGTCGCCTAGAACTTAGAACTAATTAAACCTAACTAACCTAAGAACATCACACACATCCATGCCCGAGGCAGGATTCGAACCTGCGACCGTAGCGGTCACGCGGTTCCAGACTGAAGCGCCTTTAACCGCACGGCCACACCGGCCGGCAATAAAAATTCATTTAGACAGAATTAAACACATTTAAAATTACGTGAACCTTAGTCAACCCTCTCATGCTGATAAATTCATATTAACTGATTAAGAACATTTAGTTGAAACTTGTATAAATTAAATTTTTTTACGTATTTCGGCCTTGGCACACATTTTCTAAATGCAGTGGTGTTTTAATTAGTTACTGAATTCTTTCCCGGCGTTAGCTATGGAACACAAGACTGTCTCTGTTAGCAGAAAATGGTTAAATATTGCCAACCCGACCTGAATGTTTAATTATCACTGATAAAATACACTTCACTATACGTTTAAGTTATTTGCTTTAGAAATTGAAAGAACCAACAGATTGTTAAACTTCAACGTTAACTATCCGCCTATGAATGCACAAATGTGAAACCAGTAATAAATTCCGTCAGTCTCAGGATCGCTGTAAAAGAAAAATATTTTCGTAATTCACTGCTAATTTTATCTGCTCCCGATTTACGCGTTTGGTTAATTTTTCTTAGCGGAACAATTTTTAAATGTGCCGCCGCTGCAAATCGTTCGGTCGCGGCACAGCCCAGCAACACCAACGATAATTTCTAAAAATTCTTTAAAGAAATGTTATTGATGACATGGGGAAGCTAATTTACATTAGTAAAACAAAATTTTGATAGATTATAATGTATTTAGACCACCACAATAATCAACTTACATTACTTTGTAATTTCTCCTCTAATGGCGGCTAAAGATAGATACAGACAAAGGAAGTCTACTCATTCATAAAATGCTACGTCACAGGTTCCTCTCTCTCTCAGCTCTCGAGGAAGACGACAAAGAATGCACATTATGTATTCCTATTTATACCACTGCCGACCGTTAATGTCTCTTTGCAATCTTACAACGTTACTCCCCTCTGTGACTGTATTTTACATTTTTCTTATCGCAGATATTAACATATTTCGTAATCACATTATGAGTATAGAAATATTACAATCATAAATACATCGAGAATATTATTACAGAAAATATTACAATAATAACGAATGTCCTTTATACAAAATTAAATAATATTTATTTGTTAAACAATTACAGTACATACGAATTGCTTCATAGCGTACATAGTACAATTAAATGTCATTTCATTTTATTAATAGTGTGTGTGCTGCCAGGGAACGTTACATTGCCCCCTGGCAGCATTTGGCAAAGAGTTTCTATATTTTGACACAATGGTGCCAGTAACGTTCTTTACAATTCTGTATTTTTTTAATGGAATGGCTCTTTTAATTAGTCCCAGGGTTATATTGTTCATGGCTCCACCATTTGAGCGAAGGCCGACAGGAAACCTGGGCAAAACTGTGCCGGAGCGCAGCCATCCCAGTTGGTTCATGATTAATCTTGTCTCTTTAACAGTCATTCTTTTGAAATGATTTAGCAGTTTGTCATCAACGGTTACATAATATCACAGTTACATACAGTTCAACGAAAGTTTGTTGTGTGCGATTGACAACTCGTAATTATCATTTTTGCGATATACTGTAAGGTCACTTAGTTTTTTGAAATCGTTTAGTACAACGTCACTTTTCATAATGTTCCCACTACCTGCGTGTTACAAACCCATCTCCTACACTTGTTAGTGTTCATTTTCTATCGTCAATTTACGGGTATACATAATAAGTGTTCAATGTTTGTCAAAAATCGAGTCCATTGACATGTTATGCAGTTTGTGTAAATATTTTGGAATATGTCAATAATGTTGTAGTTGGTGAGCGGTGCGGAGTGATTGTTGAGTGGCGCTCGGCGCGGCGCGTCGGCTCCGTGTAGGTCACCGCCCCCGGTGTTGACAGCTACGGCGCGGAGAGGCGTGTGGCTGTCTGGTCTGCTACGGGCTGCTGCGGCCGCTGCATGGCTGAGGTAGCCGGATGCGCGTTGTATATCAGCTCGCCCGTGTGACATCTTCCTGCAGTGCTCCAGCAAACATGGAACAAGTTCACGAACAGTGTACTATCCTTATGGGCATTTTTCCTGCTGTGGGAAAGAACGCACACAGTTATTGGCAGTTATTATTCAGTAGGCTTTCACTAGGCTGGTTTGCACAATGTTTCGTTGTCACAGTAACGCGTTTTATGGGCACACAATATTTTTTCACCATGTCATGACTTGTCATTAGTCACACGAAAGTTTTCACCTTAGGACAAAATGTATCTCTGTAGTCAATGCGCTTTCCTGGCGTCCCTTGACACACAAAGAGTTATAGTTTGACACTAGCTTGGTCCACCGTCTGTTATCGGCTCACTGTTCGTGTCGTGCTAGTTCCTTGTCCACTTGCACACACGGCGATGGTACAGTTTCTTATTGCTTGTTCAAAACAACCTCGTGACGCATTGCTGCAGTTTTAACAGTCACTGTCTCTGCCACACAATACTGCACTTTTGTTTAAGTTTTTTCTTTTTCAGTTACAATGTCCGTTGTGCAATTTTTTGTAACAGCACATGCATAACTTCTTTGTTCGCTCTTTACCAAGGTGTGTGATAATTGCGTACATGGTAACAAACATTAAAATTTCGTATTAGTTTACCCAAAAATCATCTATATTTACGTTCGAGTAGATTTAATTTGTGCATTCCAGCCGGATTCAGGCGTATTGTCTAATAACTCCTTTGAAATTATGTCTCACTTTACTTGCAAGGTCCTACGTAACTACTGTGTAGTCTCTGTAGGCTAAAATTGACCTGGACTGTATCAGGCTAGCTCTTTTTACTGACTGGATCTGCACATGCTTCAATTGAAGCTCCTTTGTGCGTAACTTTGCGTTACTTAAATTTGCAATAAGTTTGCCTCCCATGGTGCCCTCGGGTCAATACTGGGTGCATTACTCTCTTTGATAATACTGGTTGAAAATAAAGTTCTCAGGGCCTCATATTATTGATATTATTCTGGGTTCGAATCCGTCAATCTGACAGCTACACACACACACACACACTCATATATATATATATATATATATATATATATATATATATATATATATATATATATATATAATAGAGAAGACTGTACCAAGAAATATTTCAAGTTTGACACACATATAGAATATCATGCAGTACACAAACTAATCACTACTAAAATGTTCCTCCTGACTGATCTCTGTCACAATTTAACTCTACAAATAATTGCACTAATCAGGTTATCTGTGCAGACATTTAGAGCATGCTTAAACTAACACTAATTAAAAAGAAGACATAACACAAATAATCATAAACAAAAGAGAAAGTCAATCATATTCTTATAACTAAATACTTCTTCATTAGTACATTATCTCTACAGATCACACATCATTAACGTTCATTCATTTCCAAAAGAATGGTGTACCTTTTTACACATAACACATAGGACTATTAGTCATTTACTGTAGGAATATTTTCACATCCTTACGCGGATACGGTCCCCGTACTCTTCCTGAGAGGGGATCTGCTAAGAGATAGCTACTATTTCCTTCTTGGACCAAGGAATGGAGTATGAGGCTCGACAGTAGGTTTTGTGAGGCTTCACCTCGATATTGTATTGATATCCCTTAACAATTCCTGGTCGTTCTGAAAATACATCTGCATAGTTAGATAATAACTGTACCAAATCCTGCTGTTGCATTGAGTTCAAATTTTCGGACTGTGATACTTTGTTCACAAGTGCGTCCACATTTGCTTTTAATTGGTCACTTTGTACGTCTGGATAATAGAGATTTTGTCCTAGATAACGGTTCAAATGGCTCTGAGCACTATGGGACTTAACATCTGTGGTCATCAGTCCCCTAGAACTTAGAACTACTTAAACCTAACTAACCTAAGGACATCACACACATCCATGCCCGAGGCAGGATTCGAACCTGCGACCGTAGCAGTCGCGCGTTTCCGGACTGAGCGCCTAGAACCGCTAGACCACCGCGGCCGGCTCCTAGATAACGATTGTCTAAATGTGGTATCCACTGATTCCTACATTTTATGTTAATAGCATTACAATTAGGCACAGGTACCTCTTCAGATCTGAGCATGGACAATTCTATCCTCCTACCCGCGCTCATCAAACTAAATTTTCCCCGAGAAAGGTCGATTACTGCGTCCCTTTCTCTCAAAAAATCTACCCCCAAAATGCAGGCTACCTTTAAACCCTTTACTACCAGGAACGAGCACGCTATGGCTTCTCCCCCTATATACATATCCACCCGCACTTGGAGTTTAATTATTTGTCGCTGTGCACTGATGGCTCCAGTGACTTTGCAATTGTTCACAGGAAAAGTCAGCATACGCTTTTCTTTCCCCAGTACTCTGAATAAGTCCATACTCATGACACTGACAGTAGCACCTGTATCTACGATTGCTTGCACATCAATATTGTTAATTTTGATCTCTATTATCGCTTGTACTTCGTCTTTGTGCTCCTTGATGCACGTGGGTGGTTCAGTTATTAATTCATGTCCCATCTTTACCCCGTCATTATACCTGAGGATACAGATTTCCGATGTTTTGTTCTGTGTCGGGCTGCTCTCTCCAAACCTCAGCCGGCGATGGAGAGCGTATCTCGGCTGAATCTAGTTTGTTGGATTATTACTGGTGGATGGGTGTGGCTGCTCTGTGTCGCTGACCTCCACTATGTGTAAATTGTGTTGCGTCGGCCGCCACGGTTGCGCAATTGGCGCATTTTGTGGTGGCGGTCGGTTATTGTCATATCTTTCACTGTTTTGCCGGTCCGTACTGGGCCTCTGGTTCTGTGGCCAAGTTCGGTTTGCATCGTTATAGTTATTAGTGTTCCACGGCCCCATGGCATTTTTCCATCTACTATTGCTTGGTGGGCCTGTTTCATATCGGTCATCGAACCTCCTTTTCCGGTCATTATTCACCGGCGGACTACTGCCGTTCCGGTCTCTACCTCTATTCCCGTTTTGTACATAATCTTGGTCTCCTATTGTTACCTGCGCCGTTTCCATTATTTGGTGGAGGCGTGTTATTTCGACCATTTCTGTAACCGTTTCCGTTACTTCTAGCCTGTTCAGAGGCTGCCTTAACATCCTCCTGAATCTGGTCAATTGAGTCCAGAGCAGACAAGAAATGTTCCATGTCGTTCTCCGGTACGTGTATAAGTTTTTCCTTTACGTGTATCGGCAAGTGTGATTTCAAAAGTCTGATCAAATCCCGGGATGAAATCTGCTCGTCCCAGTAACGGGTTTTATTAATGTATTTCTCAAAATATTTTCGCAAATTGCCTAATCGTGGAGAATACGGCTCTGGATTATATACCTCTTTCCGTAATCTCTCCTGGCCAAGAATGCCTTTTCAAATTGCTCATATGTGTCGCAACTGTCAGCTGCTTCGGTTGCCCATAATGCAGCATCTCCTTGTATGCAAGACATAACGAACTGTATTTTCTGTGTATGACTCCAAACGCTAGGCAAAATGTTTCTAAATCCCTTAATAAATTTTTAATTAGGCTTTCTTCAATCACTATTTTGGAGTGACATTTGTTTGTTTCGCTAGCATTGGTTGCCTGCTCTGTCTCGCAGTCGCAATTTTTTACTGCTATACTTATATGCCTATCATTGTTGGTCCTGGCGTGGGTCACCTGTGCGTCGCCGTGCAACAAGCTGTTTTCCAGCTCCGCAAGATGACGGTTGACATTCCGCTGTGCACCGCCCTATTTAGGTCCCGCACTTCCGCACTCGAGCCCAAGTCCTTGGCCTCAATCGCGGCGTGCACCTTCTCGTCTATTTTTTTATAAATTCGTTTTCAATTTTGTGCACTTGTTCGGACATTTTGTGCTCAATTACTTGACTTGTGTCAATTTCTAATTGTTCCATCCTGTTAGCCAGTACACTGATTTCACCCACGATACTGGCGTTAGCCACCTGGATATTATCTACTCTTTCGCTCAGTTCTTGCACCGCTTTGGGTATGGTTTCATAGTTTTGTTTCAAACTAACAATCTCACTTTGCATAGCTTCCAAAGATTGCATTAACTGCAAATCTCTCTCATGCTGGCGTCGATCACGCTCTGCTTGTTCATGCATAAACGTAGCTTGGAAATTGAGCATGCGCTCGAACATAACTCTTAATGATTGCACTTCTGATACCTCACCATTCTCTGGTCCGTGTCTAGTGCTTGTGGGTGGCACAGTATTTCTACTTTCAACTGAATCACTGGCTGGCAGTGGCAACATTTCTTGCCCTTCTGCCCCCAGATTCTCACATTGTACTTCCTGAACTACGCCACTAACATTACTTTGTGCCCCACTTTCTAACTCGGTATCACTGCTTGCTAACCGTTGCTCATTATCCATGTTTATATTTTTCTGACTACGCAATTAACCATAGTCAACAAAAGGAACAAAATCTGAACTAAATATCCTAACACTCAGGTTTCACTGACATAATCACACAAGAAATGGTCATTTGTTGAAACACACTTATTATATACTACGATGACTAACTACTCAAATGTCCTGTTATTTTAAAAAAGAACATTAACAACAAGCACACCACTAATGATCCGAGAACACCGCACTGAGGCTACTTTACTACCCACAGGACAACTGCACTGTAGCTTTACCTTTTGGTGATCTATCTTGGGTGCAGCTGCTCCCTGGTATTGTGGTAGGTAATTAATTTTTTGATATAATGAGCTCTCTTCTTCAGCTTGCCTCTGGGTATATAGTGTTCTCATGCAAAAAATCATATACAGGTATTACCACACAATATTGGTCAGGCAATACATATAATACATGAAAAAATTATTAATTGTTCTCCAACAAAGTTCGACTACAATAATTCCCTAATTATCTCATGGGTATTTTGTGGCCACTGCTTATTCGAGCCCCACGTTGGGCGCCAATTTAATGAAATAAAAAAAAAAGAAAATATTTATTTATTTATTATGTAAAAAAACGAAAATAAAATGAATCGAAAATGGATTTGCAAATGTGGGGATAGAAATGTTGCTTTATATATTTTTATCATTCTTTTATTTCAGTACGAACTTTGTTGTAGAACCCCTTATTTACGTGTGGTAATAAAAATTCATTTAGACAGAATTAAGAACATTTAAAATTACGTGAACCTTAGTCAACCCTCTCATGCTGATGAATTCATATTAACTGATTAAGAACATTTAGTTGAAAATTGTATAAATTAATTTTTTTACGTATTTCGGCCTTGGCACACATTTTCTAAATGCAGTGGTTTTTTAATTAGTTACTGAATTCTTTCCCGGCGTTAGCTATGGAACACAAGACTGTCTCTGTTAGCAGAAAATGGTTAAATATTGCCAAGCCGACCTGAACGTTTAATTATCACTGATAAAATACACTTCACTATACGTTTAAGTTATTTGCTTTAGAAATTGAAGAACCAACAGATTGTTAAACTTCAACATTAACCATCCGCCTATGAATGCACAAATGTGAAACCAGTAATAAATTCCGTCAGTCTCAGGATCGCTGTAAAAGAAAAATATTTTCGTAATTCACTGCTAATTTTATCTGCTCCCGATTTACGGGTTTGGTTAATTTTTTTAGCGGAACAATTTTTAAATGTGCCGCCGCTGCAAATCGTTCGGCCGCGGCACAGCCCAGCAACACCAACGATAATTTCTAAAAATTCTTTAAAGAAATATTATTGATGACATGGGGAAGCTAATTTACATTAGTTGGTTGGTTGGTTGGTTGGTTTTGGGGAAGGAGACCAGACAGCGTGGTCATCGGTCTCATCGGATTAGGGAAGGATGGGGAAGGAAGTCGGCCGTGCCCTTTCAGAGGAACCATCCCGGCATTTGCCTGGAGTGATTTAGGGAAATCACGGAAAACCTAAATCAGGATGGCCGGACGCGGGATTGAACCGTCGTCCTCCCGAATGCGAGTCCAGTGTCTTACCACTGCGCCACCTCGCTCGATAATTTACATTAGTAAAACAAAATTTTGATAGATTATAATGTATTTAGACCACCACAATAATTCAACTTACATTACTTTGTAATTTCTCCTCTAATGGCGGCTAAAGATAGATACAGACAAAGGAAGTCTACTCATTCATAAAATGCTACGTCACAGGTTCCTCTCTCTCTCAGCTCTCGAGGAAGATGACAAAGAATGCACATTATGTATTCCTATTTATACCACTGCCGACCGTTAATGTCTCTTTGCAATCTTACAACGTTACTCCCCTCTGTGACTGTATTTTACATTTTTCTTATCGCAGATATTAACATATTTCGTAATTACATTATGAGTATAGAAATATTACAATCATAAATACATCGAGAATATTATTACAGAAAATATTACAATAATAACGAATGTCCTTTATACAAAATTAAATAATATTTTTTTGTTAAACAATTACAGTACATACGAATTGCTTCATAGCGTACATAGTACAATTAAATGTCATTTCATTTTATTAATAGTGTGTGTGCTGCCAGGGAACGTTACACTGTTAAGGTTTGACGAACTGCTTAGTTTTTTAACTGTTTGAAGAATGTTCCGTTGGCGTCGCTTGCTAATCTCACCTTATCGTTAATATTCGACTAGTTGTTTAAATTCTTACTTGTTCTTAAAAGCTATTTCACTGATGCAATAAGGTTGTTGACTTTTATTTAAATAAAAGATTATGCATTTTTTCAACCGTGAACGCCGCTTTCATGCCTTCTGGCCCAGCCCTACCGCTCAACACCGTATTAAGCTGCTTTTGGGTAACTATATCCAGTTCAGGAGGAACATTTCAACACACATATTTTTATATATGTAAGTCGACCAAGAAGCACAAAAGTGGTCCTAACTTTACAAACATTCTCATGCAATACATGAGAAGACGACAAGCAGTTGACGATAGTGACAGCACAACAGAATAAGTATGTTCACCTGAAGTCGAATGCAATGGCGCGAACCTAGTTATACACTACTGGACATTAAGATTGCTACACCACGAAGATGACGTGCTACAGAGGCGAAATTTAACCGACAGGAAGAAGATGCTGTGGTATGCAAATGATTAGCTTTTCAGAGCATTCACACAACGTTGACGCCGGTGGCGGCACTAACAACGTGCTTACATGAGGAAAGTTTCCAACCGATTTCTCAAACAGCAGTTGACCGGCGCTGCCTGGTGAAACGTTGTTGTGATGCCTCGTGTAAGAAGGAGAAATGCGTACCATCACGTTTCCGATTTCGATAAAGGTCGGATTGTGGCCTATCGCGATTGCCAGTCAGTTGGAACGTGTCTGGAGCGCAGTCCACACCTGCCAGTCGGGGAGTTGCAATGCGGCACTAGAGCGGCATTCTGAGAGGAGTCGGTCGGTTGCTGCGGAGCAGGGAATTTGTCTCCGTGCAGTGCAGTCGGCGTGTGTGGAGCTGTCCGATCGCTACGAGCTTCGTGGTTCACCGAACCAGGACGTCAAAGTCGAGTGGTGTTTTAAATACCCAAGCCACGTCCATTCATGTTGTGTGGTTCACTTCGGTGGTTCGCTGTTGGGGAGGTTTTCCTGTGAGCAACACCGTCGGCCAGAGTGGCCGAGCGGTTCTAGGCGCTACAGTCCGGAACCGCGCGACCGCTACGGTCGCAGGTTCGAATCCTGCCTCGGGCATGGATGTGTGTGATGCCCTTAGGTTAGTTAGGTTTAAGTAGTTCTAAGTTCTAGGGGACTGATGACCTCAGATGTTAAGTTCAAAAATGGTTCAAATGGCTCTGAGCACTATGGGACTCAACATCTTAGGTCATAAGTCCCCTAGAACTTAGAACTACTTAAACATAACTAACCTAAGGACATCACACACACCCATGCCCGAGGCAGGATTCGAACCTGCGACCGTAGCAGTCCCGCGGTTCCGGACTGCAGCGCCAGAACCGCTAGACCACCGCGGCCGGCAGATGTTAAGTCCCATAGTGCTCAGAGCCATTTGAACCATTTTTGTGAGCAACACCGAGTGTTTGTATTGCTGAAATTTAGCCGCCATACGATGCAGTTAACTGTATTGGTTGAATACAATTCAAGTGCACCAGCTGAATTTTCTATCTTGTGGTGGTCAGTGTTCCGGGTACCTGCCCTGGCCACTAACGTAATTTCAGGCAGTGTCCTTTCCTCACCTGTTGTCACTGTCCAACACAGTGTGCAGTTTTGACATCTTAATACATAGACATATTTGATTGTGGATAATAACGCCAGTAACATTCTGTGTTTGAATTCTCATGTACCGGTTGGTGACATGAAAGTCGTTTGTCGGTCGGTCCGTGGCTGTCCCTTGGTTGGGTTCCGTCAGATCAAATGTTGTTGGGCTCACCACTTCTCCACTTGAGGGCAGACCGACCCACTGGAGGCTTCTGAGTGCTGTTGTCTTTACTGTTTTTCTTACCGGTGTTTAAGTGTCTGTTTATAATCTATCATAGCCAATGATAAAAGAAAATTTCTTGTTTTTACTGTGTTTTATGAAAGTAAGTTTGAATTCCGGCAAATGGATATTTGCCGAAAGGTTATTGTGCTGTTGTCTTTTCTATTAGTCTGGTTTCAGCTACTTACAACTTAAGGCTTAAGGCTATATTTTTTAATATTTTGGAAAATTAATTGTGTCATTCAGTCTTGGAACCTTATTCTTAAAATTACCTTTCAAGCTTAAACATTGTGGCCTTATGCCTTTGAAAGGTTACGGTAATTTATTTTAAAATCTTGAAAATTTTATTGTGAGCCTTCAGCCGTTTGTATTGGATCTTGTTTTTGTCTATCTATCCACCCTTGCCTTGAGGCTTTCAGCCTAGCTGTGATATATATATATATATATATATATATATATATATATATATATATATATATATATATGTTTAGCGGGCGTCTCATTCCACTATGGCCACATTTACTGTGGGAGTCGCCGAACCCTTTTCGTTTTTTTTCTCTCATTTATTTTCTTATATATATATATATATATATATATATATATATATATATATATATATATATATATATAATTATTTAATTTCCAATTGTACCTGCCTGTTTTCAGTCACGTAAAATTTACTTTGTCAATTTTTTAAGATTTCTTGTTTGGAGGCCTTCAGCAGTGAAAGATTTGGAGTTTGAAAAGTGGTAGTTGTAGAAGTTCGGCTATGTGCCGCTTTGGTTGTAAATTACAATTTTAAAGTGAAACTGCCCCCAAACTTATTTGGCCCTTTCCACAATCCTAATCACCGGTTTTCTCCAGCAGGTTTAGCGGGCGTCTCATTCCACTATGACCACATTTACTGTGCGAGACGCCGAACCCTTTTCGTTTTTCTTCTCTCATTTATTTTCTTTCATTGCCCGCTCGGGCGTGGTGTCAGTATGCAGGTTCAATCGGTTGAAGTGGCTCTGAGCACTATGGGACTTAACATCTGAGTTCATCAGTCCCCTAGAACTTAGAACTACTTAAACCTAACCAACCTAAGGACATTACACACAAGGGGACCTATGACCACAGCAGTTGAGTCCCATAGTGCTCAGAGCCATTTGAACATTACACACGTCTCATGCCCGAGGCAGAATTTGAACCTGCGACCGTAGCGGTCGCTCAGTTCGAGACTGAAGCGCCTAGAACAGCTCGGCCACAACGGCCGGCGTCATTGTGCAGGTGTCAAGGGCTATAATTACTCATTGCTCGAATTATATCAGGTGATGGCTCTTGTTCCACTCGAAGATCTGTTGGCGTACATTCTGTGCTGGAGAGGTCAAAAGAACGTAGGTGTGCGGCCGCCTATACTGGGTCAGATGGAGATCAGGCTCATGTGATAATAGGTGTGCGGTCGCCTACACTGGGTCAGGTGGACATCGGGCCCATGTGACAATTTAGTGGTTGGGGCACTCTCTTTCAAAGGCGCCCTCGACTTTCATTCGACCGGAAGGAGGGCAACGAGAATTGTATGGTATCTGGTAGGGTGACGCCATGGCGCCTGGGCCAGGACGGTCCGGTTTTGTATCGTTACTTTCTTAGAATCGCAGCTCGGTGGCAGTGGGGTGATAGCCAGCGCCTTATGCACACAGATTATTTCGCTATCAGTTACTCTTTCCATGTCGCAGTCTTCCCGAAAGGTTATTGTGTTGTTGTCTTTTTGGGAGTTTGTGAGAGAGTAGAATTTTCTGACAGTCTTGCTGCAACCCTTGTTCACAGTACGAGCAGCCCTTAGCGGCTCGCCATCTCACAAGTGTTGAAGACGTCGACGTCGCCTTTCCGGCTTAGTTTTTTAGTATGTGACTTGTAAGTACTGCATCTTTTCGAGTCAGTACAAACTTTAATTTTATTAATGTACTATATACCTAATGTATTAGTACAGTTAGTCTAATTCTGAAGACGACGCTCATAGTAGCGTCAAAACCAGGTCAATTTTGACTTAATATTTGTGACCTAGGGCTTATTTGTTACAATATATTTCTCACAGAACTTTATGCCAGATCGCCGGAGAGAGATGATGTAAGGTAGAGCCCGTCAATCGGTCAAGTTAAGAGTACTCACTGTCTCAGTAGCTATCCCGGAGAGAGTTTTCGTAACTGATGATCCAGACCTCTTGTCAGCTTAATTCGGTTTCGAATTCGCGACTTATCAGAACATGGTCCACGGCCGCAGATCGTCATGGTGGTCAGCAGCAGTGCTGTCCATCGCTGATTGCTGGCTCCTCATAAAGCGGTCATGGCGTTTGGTAAATTATTTGGCAGCTGCGGCAAAGTAGGGCTTAAGTCAGTTATTTTGACAGCCCCCAGCACTGCAACAGCCCGCATAGTGCCTACAGCACATCCAATTTGTATGTGGGCTTCTATATGTAAGATCTGTTACTTGATCACTGTACCACATGTTAGAGAATTAAAAAAGCTGCGCGGGATTAGCCGAGCGGTCTCAGGCGCTGCAGTCATGGACTGTGCGGCTGCTTCCGGCGGAGGTTCGAGTCCTCCCTCGGGCATGGGTGTGTGTGCTTATCCTTAGGATAATTTAGGTTAAGTCGTGTGTAAGCTTAGGAACTGATGACCTTAGCAGTTAAGTCCCATAAGATTAAAAAAAAAAAAAAGAATTACAAATCTTTTGGGACAATCAGCCCTCTTACAAGAGACGAAAGGGAAATACAATTACTTTATAGTCCTCCACTTCAGATTATCAAACTAATTATTCATGGAAACTTGTTGTACTTGTCATGCATTTGAATAGCCACGTATTATCATGAAACTTGATGACTGGACCCATTTCCACTGTAAATCAATAAATCTCAATGGTGATACTACATACAACTATCATTTCAGTAGTTACAGAGCCACATTAGACTGCCCTGCACTTAATCACATTTTGCGGGGAGATTATGCAGCATATTGTAAATTGAGTGGAGAGATAAACCCATGAACTGACATTAAAGACAGGGCCAAATACATCCTTTTGTATTGAGACATCCTTGGGCATAACAGGAAGATTGACAGTTCGTGGGGATGGTGTGTGTCTTCGAAGCATTGAGATTCCGGTTTCTCTCAAATTAATGGGGTGGTTCACTTCGCCATCAGGCACCCTTTCAACCGCTGAGTCCTGCATACGACTCTGCTTCAAATTATGACATTGTCAGTGTAGGTATCTCTGCCCTTGCTACAAAATAGCCCTCATGACCAAAATTACTTTCCGATAATCACACCAACGTAAAATTGCCTTTGTAGCCAAGTTCGCTAACGGACGCCTGTGCCGTGGTGCTCCACATTTAGGTAGCTACTTTGACTCCTGACATATTCAACGCCGTTATTTGGCCGGCAAGGGGTAGGGAGGTGATGACTGTAGTTCCTAACCACCACACATTGCGCCAATGTCCTCGAATAAACTCGAAATCTTTCCACAGTGTCTCATACTCTGAGGACATTTACCATTGTTGATGCTGACCCGGACTTTTCCCCATTGGTCCCATTGGAGCCGTTCGAGAGCGACTACGTCCATACAACTTTAATATAAGTTATTAAAATAATAATAATGATTATGAAATCATTAGTATCAATAAAATGTCATTGAACTGATCCTTTCCTCCATTTCCTTCAGTTGTGTTAGATATCGATGAGAATATCTCGTACCATGTGAGTAAAATGTACAGAAGATCGAACATCCAGAAATCAAGTGTTTCTTTAACAGTATGGACAAGTTCTGTAGGAAATGTGAAAGAACTTGGAGCCGTTCGAGAGCCATCGACTACGTGCCTACAACTTTAATATAGGTTATTAAAATAATAATAATGATTATGAAATCATTAGTATCAATAAAATGTCATTGAACAGATCCTCTCCTCCATTTCCTTCAGTCGTGTTAGATATCGATGAGAATATCTCGTACCATGTGAGTAAAATGTACAGAAGATCGAACATCCAGAAATCAAGTGTTTCTTTAACAGTGTGGACAAGTTCTGTAGGAAATGTGAAAGAACTTATGCCAAGGGTCCTTTTTATCAGAACAACGCATAAAACGTTACTTCAGTAATAACTTGAAAGCGAAGCATACGTACGATTAGAAGACAATGTTTATTATTTTGGTACGATCAAGAGGGCCACAAAGTATGTCCAAGTCTTATGTGGGGTACCAATTACGCTGTTTTGTATACCCCTTTGATGCTAAAATCCGATCTCTGGCGATGTATGGAGAAGAGAAGCTCTCCATACGATCACACAGCTTCATTAAAGGAATTAATACTGCTGCCCAAGGGAAATGCCTTACTGGATGGAAATTAATAGGCGTGGACCAATCAAACATGACAATATGGGTACCACACCACACACATACGCATATTAATGAGAGGAGAGCTCATCTAATCTATAGCAGAAAAAGTGGTCACTATAACAATCAGATTTATTATCTTAAAGTAAAACGTGAGTTAGCCACTGATCTAAACAACTGAACGCTGCATACTTGGGCAAGTGGTTCTAATGGTTGAATGGAACTTTGGCACAGGGGGGTGGGCACGATAAAACCGAAGTTATGGTTTAAATGGTTCAAATGGCTCTGAGCACTATGGGACTTAACTTCTGAGGTCATCAGTCGCCTAGAACTTAGAACTACTTAAACCTAACTAACTTAAGGACATCACACACATCCATGCCCGAGGCAAGATTCGAACCTGCGACCGTAGCGGTCGCGCGGTTCCAGACTGTAGCGGCTAGAACCACTCGGCCACTCCGACCAGCCCGAAGTTATGCAGATGGAACAAGAATGCGACCAGTGACTATAAGTATAGTTAGTGAATTACAGGTAGAACACGGAAAAGCAGGACCGAACAACAGCGAGATCGCCATAGCCTATACTGAAAGCAAAGTAGCTGGCTGAGAGGTATTAGAACGGAACGACTACGTCCTGAAGGTTAGGAGCTAATACAGCGTCCCTGCGGAGTTCCCGATCTTGCTACGATGGCGCATCTTACCATGTCACAGCGTAATAACGAAAGCAGCGGCAGTAGCTATTCAGAGTTCAGGTCTCTTTCGGCCCTCAGTAGTCGAGTGGAAACATTCTTCTGCGCAAGCGCAAGCCACGGCTCATAAGCCGGCCGGCAGCCTGTGTCTTTATTCTTCCGAAGACTAGCGTGAAGTTATCACTCTCGAAAACCACAACGATAGGTATTCTGTATAATGTAAACTTTGACGGCCGGAAATGTCACAGTTAATAACATGTGCCCAACTATTATGGCGTGATCGTATGGATTTCACCTTAAAACCCAACGTTTCGTCCTCATTGGACGACGATATTTTCAATGGGGATCGTAGCTTTTTTGTATGTTCGATTCACACCGTGCCTCGCTATTGACTAAAGCAAAATTCCGCTTCCGTGCGCTTCCGCCCAATGGCGTGACGTCACATGTTTTGAATCGAGGCCCACGAGAAAGACAGGCCGCAGCGCGCATGTCACGAAGGTAGGTCAAGTTTGTTCGTTCGCTGAACTCTGCAGACAAACTGCGTTTCTGCACCGGTTAATTCGTAAATGGTACTCATAAATGTGAACAAACGAGAACTGTATCTTCTACTGGAATCCTCTTTTATGAGGTCGTACTGTTATTAGTCCCACAACGATAGGAAATCCATAGTCCAATTAACAATTTGTTACGGCTGTACTGATGTACAATAAAATTAAAATCATTCCAAAATGATTATCGATTGCATAAGTCACAACGTCGTGAATGAAATGAGGACTGTTAACGCAGAAGAGACTAAACGTAATAAACAACCGTTATACCATTTATGTCGAGAACTGACTTTAAATTTTGTTGTACGACTAGTAATCAATAACTCTTCAAATTAGCAGATTCCAGTAGAAGACGCAATTATTTTACAAGGGTGAGTAAAATTAAAACTTTAAAAATTTTTAAAAATGTATTATTTATTGTGCAGAAGTGGTACAAAGCTGTATCACTTTTCAACATAATCTCCCCCACGCTTAATGCAGGTCCTCCAGCGCTTACGAAGTGCATAAATTCCTTTAGAAAAAATTCTTTTGGTAGTCCGCGCAACCACTCATGCTCCGCGTGGCGTACCTCTTCATCAGAACGGAATTTCTTTCCTCCCTTTGCATCTTTGAATGCTCCATACATATGGAAATCACTTGGGGCAATGTCTGGTGAGTATGGTGGATGAGAAAGACACTCAAAATGCAGGTCTGTAATTGTTGCAACTGTTGTACGGGCAGTGTGGGGCCTTACATTGTCATGTTACAAAAGGACACCTGCTGACAGCAATCCACGTCGCTTTGATTTGATTGCAAGCCGCAGATGATTTTTTAGGACATCTGTGTATGATGCACTGGTGACAGTGGTCTCTCTAGGCATGTAATGATCCAAAATGACGCCTTTTTCGTCCCAAAAGAGAGTCAGCATAACATTCCTTGCTGATGGTTCTGTTCGAAACTTATTTGGTTTTGGTGATGAGGATTAGCGCCGTTCCTTGCTCGCTCTCTTCGTTTCCGGTTGGTGGAAGTCAACCCAGGTTCCGTCCCCAGTAACGATTCTTGCAAGGAAGCCATCAGCTTCTCGTTCAAAGCGCAGAAGAAGTTCTTCTCAAGCATCAACATTGCGTTCTCTCATTTCATGAGTCAGCTGCCGTGGCACCCATCTTGCAGACACTTTGTGAAACTGGAGCACAAATCAAACGTATGTGGTGTGCTGACCAATGACTAATCTGTAAACATGCTGCAATGTCATTCAGTGTCACTCGGCGGTTTTCCTTCACTATGGATTTAACTGCTGCAATGTTCTGTTGGGTCACAACTCGTTGTGCGTGACCCGGACGAGGAGCATCTTCCACTTAAGTCACACCATTTGCGAACTCCCTACTCCATTGGCAGACTTGCTGCTGTGACAAACATGCATCACCGTACTGAACCTTCATTCGTCGATTAATTTCAATAGGTTTCACACCTTCACTACGCAAAAACCGAAAAACAGAACGCTGTTCTTCCCTGGTGCCAGTCGCAAGTGGGGCGGCTGTCTTTATACTGATACTGCGACGGTATGTGTGCATCTGCACTATGCTGCCACCTACAGGCCATTCTGCACGCTGTTTGTAGCACGCTTACCAACTTACAGGATAACGGTGCGAAATTTCGATTTGTTATTACAAATTTAAGGTTTTCATTTGACTCACCCTCGTATATACACACCCAGTTGCGAGTTAACAGATTTAGAAACGCAGTTTGTCTGCTGAGTTCAGCGAGAGAGCAAGCTCAGTCCTACCTTCATGACGCAAGCGCCGCGGCCTGTCGTTCTCGTGGGCCTCGTTTTGAACACGAGAATACAATTGGACGATTGCCGTCGTCCTCTGTTGCGATCACCCCATGGTGGAAGAATGGTACACATCTTCTTCAGAACCGGAATTCAGATGGCATTCAGTTTGACTCCCTCCTCCTTCCTACTGAAATTCCTGAGGTGTTTTACACTCTCTATGGTCTTTGTGTACAGTCATTCATGGTATCCGCTTGTGGCTGACAGTACTTCAGTGCTATCTAAATGAACGTGGTGGTCTCCTGGCTGCAAAGGATATTCCACAACAGCTGATCTGTCAAACACCCCCTCTTCTGTCCTTGTGTTCCCGACTGTTCATTTTGTAGTACCAACCTACACCTCCCTACAACTACGTGGCATCCTATAAATTCCTTTTTTTCCAGCGGTTGGGGAGCATCCTTGGCCGATTTTAAGTGATCTTGTATCTTCTGTGTGGGTTTACAGATACCGCGATGTTTAGCTTTTTCAAGATTTTTTCTACGCGCTCAGTAACGTCCTTAATGAGTGGCAAGAAAACTTTCGATTTTACCGACTCTTGAGCATCGTTATGATTTCTAGGCGGTCGTCTTAAAGCTCTTTTCACCTCAGCGACTGAATAACAATTCTGGAGCAATGCATTGATGAGATGCCGAGCGGTTCTAGGCGCTACAGTCTGGAAGCGCGCGACCGCTACGGTCGCAGGTTCGAATCCTGCCTCGGGCATGGATGTGTGTGATGTCCTTAGGTTAGTTATGTTTAAGTAGTTCTTAGTTCTAGGGGACTGATGACCTCAGAAGTTAAGTCCCATCGGGCTCAGAGCCATTTGAACCATCTTGTGTCAAGCACTTGTGACTCGCTGATTTTCCTTGCGCTATCCGCCAATGTTTTTATGATGCCTCGCGTTTGTTGTGAGTGATGGTTCGAATCCCGGTGTAGGTCACGGTCTGTGTACGTGGGTTTTCGGTAAACCGTGTGACCCAAGTTATAATCTTCTTTCTTGAAAACTAGCGCATCAAGAAAATTAAATCTCCCTCCTGCCATCTCCTTCTTGATAAACTGAATCTTCGGATTGATCCCTTTGAGACGTTTTTGAGAGCGATCCAGTTCCTCGCTGCCAAGCCACCACAAAAGAAACGTATCATGCATGCACCACAACCAAATATTCCGTTTCTTGTTCGCAGTTTTCAATGACTGCTCCTCGAATTTTTCCATAAAGAAGTTCGCTATTGAAACGTTCTTCTACTATGGAAAAGGGAAACAATAGGAAGGACTGAACCCCTTTTGTTATCACTCGTTTTATTTAACAATCATATCAATAAATTCCTTTAAACAACAATATCTTAATCCCCATTACTTTCGGTAATAAGAATAGTAAGTCACAAGAATTTAGTGAATAAAATCACTGACAATTATGCGCCTGACGGCTTAAATTAAGACACACAATATTTCTGACTAGTCTTCGGACACTGAGAACTGATGTTCTTAAAAACATTTATCTAAATAACTACCTGCCACAGACGCACCCAATAAATAGCAGGATGAAGTTAATAGAAAGGCACTTGTTCCACATTCGTGAGTCGATCAGTATCACTAAGGCTGAGTAAGGTTTCAAACGTAGTAGCACTGCAACAGCCTTTCACAATTATGTTGCTCTTAAGACAAGGTTTAATAAATATAATAAATACAATAAATACCCAAGTAATACTTAGGACCAGAATTGATTAGCGAGCAGTGACGCCAGGTCTCTCGAAGGCATAACGAAAACTTAACTTTGAGAAGCCAAGGCGAAAGGCGGCAGTTCGTACAAGACCCACTTCTCGAGCTTCGACCCGGAGTCACCTCCCACTACCCAGGATTTGACAGCCCCGGTACCCATACGTGGAAAGGTAGCGCATACTCCAAAACACCAGCCAGCCAGCTGTAACATTTAACAAGCGCACAGAACAGCTATAACTAGGCTTAAGGGGCTCCTCGGAGCGATACCATCAATTTCCTCACAGAACTCATCGTTCCATTTTAAATACGTGTTTGTGAGACTATATCTAACAATCATTACGCCAGGCTCTCCAGGCGTGATTTGGGACGCTCGCCGTTTATCGAAAAGCTGTAGTATTCTCCTCAGAAGCCTTTTGTCAAGATAAGACATCTCTAATCAGGTGTCATTTCCCAGAGGATGGTGTGAATTTAGGTTACGATGCCTCGAAATAACATTCGGTTTAAACTTTAGGACTCCATACATATCGCTAGTCAGTGCGTAGGCTCGCAACTTTATAGTCCCTTCACCGAAATAAAAGAAGAAGAAAAAAAGAGAGAGAGACAGGAAAACTATAAAAGGAACAGTCACTGCAGCTACAGAATCTCGATTGCAATTATTATATGTGCAGTCAGGAATCGACTACTTGCTCGAGGAAATGAGCATAAAATATTCTAAAATATGTTGCTTGACAGATTCCGTGAAGACTGGCCCTGTATGGGTTTTTCATATACTGTGTAATGCATTAATACACGTTTCTGCCAGAGCAAGTCACGTTATTTGCTGGGAACAAGCATGTTGGTATTCCTATAAATTTTCTTGTGTATTACTATAGCACTCAATCACGATTCTGATCACATCATTCGACATTATTTATACGGTTCGCTATCAAATACATGCAGCTGCCATCGCTGTACACGGAAATTGCCTGGCAGACCGTGCATCAGTTCATTGCAGATAGAGCTGTAATGCAAAAATGTCGGATGTGATAGTCGGTTTTTACCTGAACCTGTGAATATTGATGCCCACGACGCCGGTGTTATCGGCCGTGTAGTAAAGACTTGGCACTTCATACACTTTAATGAGCATTCTCAAGCCGCGCCGTGCCGGTAGCAAGCTGCGAAAGAGTCGTTAGCGTTCCACGGGGCGTGTCCGACTCCCGTGAGACAAGACGCTCCCCGCCAAGTGGATCCCGCTTCCGTGTAATCGCGGCCTACCAGCAAAGCTATATACAAGACTCGTAATAGAAAGCAACTACTTGCTGATGTGATTCACTTCTCCGTTCACGCTAGGAAATCAGTGACAGACAATTGTCGGATGTTTTGCCGGTGCCTTGCTTGAGCAGATCGATGAAACGACGTGGTTTACTATCCACTGAGGTGACAAAAGTCGTTGGACAGCGATATGCAGATATACAGCTGGCGGTAGCGGGACAAATCTAAGATATAATTAAAGGTTTCATCTAGGGTTAGTAGTTGATACGCAAGAATTACATTAAAGCAACTTACAGTAGCACTTACCTTGCAAAATACAGCTGACCAAAATTACATCAGACATGCCGAAAATAAACAATACTTCACTGCTCCAACAATGGCACTGGAAAATGGCTGGCGCAAGCTGCATAGTAGTTGTTACTCCTGCCGGCAGGATGTAGCACCAACTGGGAACAGCTTGTGATATTCAAACTGCATAAATCAGCCTGCGTGGGATTACCCACATGCGTGTAATTCCCCCACCTTCCCCTATCGCGTTCACAAGGTATAAAAGAGTAGTGCATTGGTGGAGTTGTCATTTATGAAACGCCTGGTTAAATCCGCAGGACAGAACAGGTAGTTGGAATTGTGGACAGGGGCCAAAAATGAGCGGCTATCAGTTACACTCGAACACATGTAACTTTATTTACTTGCCCAAACATTACAGCGCAAATTCCGGAGATTCACTAACGACAATATGTCACACAATCTTATGACTTAAGGGCACAAACTCTTTAATTTTTAAAACGGCTGAAGGCCCATGATTGAAAACACAACTACAAGGCAGAAGGGGCAAAATTTTATCCTTAAATAATATTTCAAACTAACGAAATGTAGCGTCTGAACTCCTAGAGGAGCGGCTGCAAACAGCGTCTGTTCTCCATGTTAGGAGCGGCTGGACACACACTCTGGAACTTACAATCCCAGTTTTAACCTCGGAATGGCCCAAAAAGCCATCTCCCCCCTGAATTTCAAACAACTATGCATGATGTCAATTTCTCTAGATAGAACTACTCCAGGAGGTAACCAATCCTCCGCCGCTAACAGCAGCGCAATCAGGCCTAAGGATTCTGGAGAGCCTGAACCACCATGTCGTTCAAGAAATTCAAAATCCTCTAAACTGAAGAAAAACAACGTACATTTCTTTGGAACCCTAAATATTAACTCGCTCTTGAAGCCGGGAAAACTGAAGCAGCTCACCAAAGTCTTGAAGGTATATAAAATCCAAATATGTGCGCTGCAGGAAACCAGATTTACAGATGAAGATTTAATGGATTATGAAGGATACAGGATATTTAAAGGAAAGAAAGGCTGGAACCCATGTGGAAGAGGCCTTCCCCACCTTGGAACAGGCTTCATCGTGAAATCTAACTGGGTAAACTCAATAACCGACTTCCAGTCACCTAATGAACGCTTGTCTTTTCTCACATTCCGCGCCCTAAATAGAACCTGTACACTTATTAATTGCCACGCACCCATCAGCAATGACAATAAGAAAAACCCTCAGAAAGTAGATACATATTGGGAATCTCTAGACCACGAACTTTCTAAAATCCCAACATCAAATGTGAAAATACTGTTTGGGGACTTCAATGCACAAATAGGCCAAGAAAAAAAATACAAAAAAACAGTAGGAAACTACCCGGCTCACAAAAGGACAAACAGAAATGGAGAAAGATTAATAGAACAATGCAAGGGTCATAACTTAAAATTAATGTCTACAAATTTCAAAAAACCTCCTAAGAAACAGAAAACATGGAAATCACCATACACAAGTATTGGAGAGTTCCAGATAGATCACATAGTCATCACACACTATAATCAAAAAGAAATAATGAATGTGAGAGTTCGGAAAGGGGCAAACATTGTAACTGACCACTACTTATCGACAATCAAATTAAATGTCATACCACAAAGAAAGAAACAAATACAAAACAGGAAAACTCAAAAGATAGACGCAAACATCTTGAAAGACAAAAGAGAAGAATTCTGTCAAAACATAGTTATATGTTCGGATAAATGGGAAGATATAAAAGAAGGAATGATAAGATCTGCTCAAGAAGTCGCAAAAATGAAAAAGAGAAAGAAACACGAATGGTGGGATGAGATATGTGAGGAAGCAATAGAACAAAGGATGAAGGCATGGAAGAAATGGCACTCAACCAAAAGTGATAAGGACTACCTGGAGTTCAAACAGCAAAGATCTTCTACAGCAAAACTCATTAGTTCAGTAAAAAGACTATTTGAAAAGAACCAACTTATACAAATGGATAAAGATTTTAAGAGAAACAATAACAGATCCTTTTACAGCACATTCAGACAGAAACTACAAAAATATGTAGCACCAAATCTGTGTTTTAAAGATACCAGTGGAAAACTGGCAATGAATAATGAAGAAAATTGTGAAATATTAGCAAAATATTTTGAACAACTCCTCAACTCTCAGGAACCTATTGAAAAATTACCAGCCAACACCCCAAACACAGTAAACAATAATTCTGAACCCCCATGCCTCATAGAAATCAGAGAAATCATTAAAAACCTTAAGAACAATAAAGCACCAGGGGAAGACATGATAATTGCAGAAATGTGGATAATACAACTCAAGAAAAACTACTGGGAAAATCAATGAGATTTGGAGAACGGAACGTATACCGGAAGAATGGAAAACTGCACTAATCCACCCCATCTTCAAGAAAGGGGATAAAACCGATGCAAATAACTACAGAGGGATATCTTTACTTCCGGTAACGTATAAAATTCTATCTAAGGCCCTACAAAACAGATTGGAGAAACAACTTGATCAAGAAATTGGTGAATACCAAGCAGGCTTTAGGAAGGGAAGATCTTGTGTGGAGCAAATTTTAAACTTGAAGTTAATTATTAAATATAGACGGTTAAGAGGAAAAGACATCTTTATCACGTTTGTTGACTTCAAGAAGGCGTACGACTCCGTTGACAGAACAACCTTGTTTAACATCCTTAGGGAGTTTGGAGCAGACAAGAAAACAGTCGCAATCGTCAAAGAAACACTTACGGATACCTATGCAAAAGTAAAGTTCCGTGGTGAGGTATCCAGACCATTCAAAATCAGAACAGGATTAAGACAAGGAGATGGGTTGTCACCTACCCTATTCAACTGTGTGTTAGAAAAAGTTATTAGAGAGTGGAGGAAGAAAACGACTGAAGAAGGAATACAAAAAATCAGATTAGGAAGAATAAAGGATGGATTAGAAGTAGATTGCCTCGCTTTTGCTGATGACTTAGCGATTCTGGCAGGAAGTTTGGAAGAAGCAGTCAAACAGATCAATATTCTGAATGAAACAGCAGAAAAAGCAGGACTGAAAATCTCCTTTGAAAATGTAAAAGAGGCACCGAACAATATGATTACAAAGTATGGCCAGATAAAGAAGGTTTCTAATTTCAAGTATTTAGGGGAAATCATCCAGCCCAATGCTTCAGATGAAGAAGGAAATAAAACAAGAACAAGAAAAATGGAAATGGCATTCCAGCTAACAAAGAATGTGTACAACAAGAAGTCACTATCAATTAACGCAAAAATAAGGCACTACAACACTGTGATTAAGCCAGAGTGTCTGTATGCATCTGATTGTTTAGCAATGAACACTAACAAGGAAATGGAAGCTATAGCAAAAAAGGAGCGAAAAATCATTAGAAGAGTACTTGGGCAGAGGTTTGAGAATGGGACTTGGAAGCTTAGAAGTAATAGAGAAGTGTATGACAAAATTGAGAAAGTGGGAGATACTATGAGGAAGAGAAGAGTAAGCTTTTACGCCCATTTGAAAAGAATGAATGATGAAAGGCTGACAAAAAAATATTCATGTTTTTTGACAAGAACCCCAGAACCCAAATTACCTGGTTCAAAGAAGTCAAAGCAGACTTGGAGGAGATGGGTATAGGAGAAGATGATATAACCAACAGAGACTTAATGAGAGACAAAATTCAACATTTTGAAGGATTTGAAGTGAAGAAGAGAAGGACTGGAGGAACAGTGTGGACAGAAGACCGAAGGGAGCAGCACAGAGAGAGGATGAAGACATATTGGCAGAAGAGAAAAGAGGAGGAGCGCAATAGGAGGAATGTACATTGAAAAATAGTTGTTTAACGCGGTCCCTAGACGGCCAAAATCGGACTAAAAAAAAAAATTTCAAACGAGACTGAAAGCCCAAACAATGTAAGACTTTGCAAGTAAGGAATTTTAATTTTAAAACGGCTGAAGGCCCACGATTTAAAAAAAACAGCTGCAATAAATTTTCAAGGCAAGAGGCCCAAAGCTTTATCCAAAAAAATACTTTAAATGAGGCTGAAGACCCAAACAATGCAAGACTTGACAAGTAAGAAACTTTCAGTTTTAAAACAGCTGAAGGCCCATTATTTAAAACCTAACTGAAGGCATACCAATTCAAACCATCGGCTATGAGCCATTAAAATACACAATAAAACACCAATAAGAAAAGGCAGAACAGCCAGTGGCGCTCAGAAATTTTTTGGGGATCGGTCTGCACTTGAAATATTAACGTTCGCTTAGGGTAAACAGGTAGTCGGCCCAACTATATCCGATCCGCCGGCAACCCAACCAAGAGACAGTCAACGGACCCATCGACAAAACGATTTGCTTTCCACCTGACCAGTACACAAGGAACTCCAAAGCGAAAACGTAAAAGGCGTAGACGCCCACAATCAAGTGATCGTAAGCTGTCAAAACTACACAATCATGTTCGAGGGCGACAACACGGGGAGGAAAGGACACTGCCTGAATTTTATGTCAGCGGCCAGGGCAGGTAACCGGAATGGTAACGGCCACAAGGCAGAAAATTCCGCTGGTGCACTTTGACTTCAAATAACCAAAATACAGCTAAACTCCACCGGATGGTGACTAAACTTTCGCCAACTCGAGCACTCGCTGTTGGTCATGGGAAAACCCCCCGAAAGCCAGCCATGAAAACCAACACCACAATGTGAACAGACTGGCTTCGATAATTAAATCACCACTCAACCTTGATGTCCTGTGTCGGTGAGCCACAGACCTCGTAGCAATCGGAACAGCTCCCACACACTCCGACACTGCGTAGAGACCACCAGCGCGCCCGGCCCACTGCGCCGCGGAGAGATTTCCTGGCTGATCCACACCAAGCGACCGACTGCCGTACACCGGCTAGCAAAGATTGCACAAGGTGCGAATATCGACACACACCGTTGCTGCCACACGTAGAAAGAGGAAGAACCACGGCATAACCGCAATAACCACAGGGAACCAAACGCAGAGTAACAGTCAAGGTTTAAACAAACGCATAAGCCGCGGCCAGCATGGCTCAATTTGTACTCAAGTGATTCATGCGGAAAGGTATCCGGCATGATCATGGCCACACGAGGGTGATAAACAGGCTTTGAACGCCAAATAGTAGTTGGAGCTATACGTATGGAACGCTCCATTTCGGAAATCGTTACGAAATTTAATATTTTGAGAGCCTCTGTGTCAACAGTTTGCCGAGAATACCAAATTTCAGGCACTGCCTGTCACTACGACAACGCAGAGGCCGAAGGCCTGCACTTAACGACCGTGAGCAACGGCGTTTGCGTGCAGTTGTCAATGCTAACAGAAAAGCAACACTACGTAAAATGTAAATAAATTATACACAACTGCAACCAGTCACTTTTTTCATTAATAATGCTTTATTACATTAACCGGTTTTCGAACCCTTTCAGGTTCATCTTCAGATGATTTCGGGAGAATCCGGGAAGTTACATCATTACTGGTAGTAGCATAATGCTGGGTGCTGGTTCTATGGCAGAAAGATGGGTCACACTTTAATGTATCGCCATGACTATAGATTATCTGTCGATATGGATGTGAATTTAGTTTTTACTTACTGCGACAGTATAGGCGGCTTTTTCCGTATCTGTCTGCATCCATTTTGAAGTCCAGAACACTTTCACACGAACTATATTAGTTCACACTTTAACAGTGACACTTCACCAACATCCAGCATGCGCTTTACAACTGTTGCTTATAACAAAGATCTTGACAGAGAGATATGGCATAAGCCTACTTTGTACAGAGATGAAATTTGTTGTTCTTTACATGTGTTAAAGTCGATATAAGGGCAAGTTTTTCACATCAGAATGGTGATAACATGAGAGCACTAGAGAAATTAATAATAAATTACTACAAGAATAAATTTCAGGTGATCTGTTATGTTATTTCTGTTTGTATGTTACAGGCAGTTTTTTTTTAAAAAACATGAACAAAAATTCTTTAGCTGTTGACTTATTTTTATTCTAACATTAGAGTGATCTGGGATATTGGTAAAGGCAGCTTATGTTTGTTCCAGCTAGAATTAATATGTATAAAGTACTGATTTATGTTAGCAATGGAGGGCTTTAACATTTAGAGATATGGTACATGTCTTATTCTGTGGTAGTATATTACAGTGACAAAAAAAAAAAAAAAAAAAAAAAAAAAAACTGCCTGTAACATACAAATAGAAATAACATAACAGATCACCTGAAATTTATTCTTGTAGTAATTTATTATTAATTTCTCTAGTGCTCTCATGTTATCACCATTCTGATGGAAAAACTTGCCCTTATATCGACTTTAACACATGTAAAGAACAACAAATTTCATCTCTGTACAAAGTAGGCTTATGCCATATCTCTCTGTCGAGATCTTTGTTATAAGCAACAGTTGTAAAGCGCATGCTGGATGCTGGTGAAGTGTCACTGTTAAAGTGTGAACTAATATAGTTCGTGTGAAAGTGTTCTGGTCTTCAAAATGGATGCAGACAGATACGAAAAAAGCCGTCTATACTGTCGCAGTAAGTAAAAACTAAATTCACATCCATATCGACAGATAATCTATAGTCATGGCGATACATTAAAGTGTGACCCATCTTTCTGCCATAGAACCAGCACCCAGCATTATGCTACTACCAGTAATGATGTAACTTCCCGGATTCTCCCGAAATCATCTGAAGATGAACCTGAAAGGGTTCGAAAACCGGTTAATGTAATAAAGCATTATTAATGAAAAAAGTGACTGGTTGCAGTTGTGTATAATTTATTTACATTAATATACAGTCACGGTTCTAAAATATCCGTAATGGATAAGCAACACTACGTAAAATAACCGCAGAAACCAATGTAACACGAGGGCGAAATTTTGCGGTAATCGCGAGTCCCTTTGCTAACAGCATGACGCCGCCTGCAGCGCCTCTCCTGGACTCGTGCCGATACTGGTTGGGCCCTAGACGACTGGAAAACCGTGGTCTAGGGAGATGAGTCGCGATTTCAATTGGTAAGAGCTGATGGTAGGGTTCGAGTGTGACGCAGACCCCACAAAGTCGTGGACTCACGTTGCCAAAAAGGCACTGTACAAGAAGATGATGCTTCCATAATGGTGTGGACTGTGTTTACATGGAATGGGCTGTGCCCTCTGGCTGGAAATGGTTGTGTCCGGCTACCTGGAGACCATTTGCAGCCATTCGTGGGCTTCATGTTCCCGAACACCGATGAAATTGTTACGGATGACAAAGCGCCATGTCACCGCGCCACAGTTGTTCGCAGTTGGTTTGAACACTCTGGACAGTTGGAGCGAGTGATCTCGCCTTCGAAATCGCCCAACATGAATCCCATCGAACATGCATTGGATATAATCGAGAGGTCAGTTCGTGCATCGGCAATATTTTCGCAATTATGGACGAATATAGAGGCAACACTAGTCAGTATTTCTGTAGGGGACTTCTCACGGCTTTTTAATACACTACTGCCCATTAAAATTGCTACACCACAAAGATGACGTGCTACAGACGCCAAATTTAACCGACAGGAATAAGATGCTGTGATACGCAAGTGATTAGCTTTTCAGAGCATTCACACAAGGTTGGCGCCGGTGGCGACACCTACAACGTGCTGACATGAGGAAAGTTTCCAACCGATTTCTCACACACAAACAGCAGTTGACCGGCGTTGCCTGGTGAAACGTTGTTGTGATGCCTCGTGTAAGGAGGAGAAATGCGTACCATCACGTGTCCGAGTTTCACAAATGTCGGATTGCAGCCTATAGCGATTGCGGTTTATCGTATCGCGACACTGCTGTTCGCGTTGGTCGAGGTGCAATGACTGTTAACAGAATATGGAACCGGTGGGTTCCGGAGGGTAATACGGAACGCGGTGCTGGATCACAAGGGCCTCGTATCACTAGCAGTCGAGATGACAGGCATCTTATCCGCATGGCTGTAACGGATCGTGCAGCCACGTTCAAATGGCTCTGAGCACTATGGGACTTAACATCTCTGGTCATCAGTCCCCTAGAACTTAGAACTACTTAAACCTAACTAACCTAAGAACATCACACACATCCATGCCCGAGGCAGGATTCGAACGTGCGACCGTAGCAGTCGCGCGTTTCCGGACTGAGCGCCTAGAACCACTAGACCACCGCGGCCGGCGTGCAGCCACGTCTCGATCCCTGAATCAACAGATGGAGACGTTTGCAAGACAGCAACCATTTGCACGAACAGTTCGACGACGTTTGCAGCAGCATGGACTGTCAGCTCGGAGACCATGGCTGCGGTTACCCTTGACGCTGCATCACAGACAGGAGCGCCTCCGATGGTGTACTCAACGACGAACCTGGGTGCACGAATGGAAAACGTCATTTTTTCGGATGAATCCAGGTTCTGTTTACAGCATCATGATGGTCGCATCCGTGTTTGGCGACATCGCGGTGAACGCACATTTGAAGCGTGTATTCGTCATCGCCATACTGGCGTATCACCCGGCGTGATGGTATGGGGTGCCCTTGGTTACACGTCTCAGTCACCTTTTGTTCGCATTGACGGCACTTTGAACAGTGGACGTTACATTTCAGATATTTTACGACCCGTGGCTCTACCCGTCATTCGATCCCTGCGAAACCCCACACTCCAGCAGGATAATGCACGACCGCATGTTGCAGGTCCTGTACGGGCCTTTCTGGATACAGAAAATTTTAGACAGGTTCCCTGGCCAGCACATTCTCCAGATCTCTCTCCAATTGAGAACGTCTGGTCAATGGTCGCCGAGCAACTGGCTCGTCACAATACGCCAGTCACTATTCTTGGTGAACTGTGGTATCGTGTTGAAGCTGTATGGGCAGCTGTACCTGTACACGCTATCCAAGCTCTGTTTGATTCAATGCCCAGGCGAATCAAGGCCGTTATTACGGCCAGAGGTGGTTGTTCTGGGTACAGCTTTCTCAGGATCTATGCACCCAAACTGCGTGAAAATGTAATCACATGTCAGTTGTAGTATAATATATTTGTCCAATGAATACCCGTTTATCATCTGCATTTCTTCTTGGTGTAGCAGTGGCCAGTAGTGTACATGCCACGTTGACCTACTGCACTGCGCCGGACAAAAGAAGGTCCGACACGGTATTAGGTGGTATCGCATGACTTTTGTGTAATTAGTTGATACTGGAAACCAAGTCCATATTACCACTCATACTATTTACATGTGTTTTATTAACTAGTTACCTTTCACACCACCGATTCCTTAAATAATACGACTCCCTTTTATAAAACCGCCTCAGACGCCGGATTACTTTACAAACGAGTTCATATATTAAATATTTGACGTTAAGTATGCATTCACTTTTTATGTTTCACTATTTTGTGGGACGTGTCAGCTAGTTTCGAAAACGTATATAGTTATTGCATGTCCCTGAGTGCTCTCATTTTCAAATAATGGTCGAATATAGCCTGGACTATTTGCGCACCATGAGTTACACTGCCTCTAGACATATGCACACATTCTAACTGCAGTATTTCGCTTACTCTGTTAAACGTTTGACGCAAAACTGTATCTCTTAACACAAGAATTGTCGTATTATTTGAACCCCTTAAATCCACAGTTGGGACAAAAGTAAATCGCCTCTAGCCGATGAACTTACAACTTGTTCTTAGTGTTTTAATTTTAGCGGACGAGATTTTCCGTAACAACTAGTCACTCTAACATGCTTGTTCGGCTTGTGTACAGATGCTATGCTAGTGAAAGTGGAGTGAAAGAGTTGCCACATGTATCATTTCTTCACTTATCTAGAAATGTACTCACAGGTTGCGTCACTACAACGAGTTACATTTTAGTAAGCTGTCGGTAAGCATTTAATTATATTTAGAATCCTTATCAACAGCCGTCCAGCATAATCAAGAATTACAAGGATCAGGGAAATCACATTGAAGGACTAGGCCACTTTAACTAACATCATTTATGATTGGACAACAACATTTATTTTTGTACGTATTTTTGGTGGCAGTTGGTACCTTTTGAAAAGAAATTGAGAAAACTGATGTTGATTTGAGATTACAAACATGAAGGAGTTCAAAATAGTAAATGAGGCAGTCGCATAATTACAATGAGAATAACCTCAAACCATTACAAGAAATGAGTCCTTAACAATACTGACCTTTTTTAAAATTTTTGAGTTAAACAATTTTTAATAAACCAGCCAGTTGAAGTAATTAAAACAGTTGTAGATAAATTCCTTCAAAACTTTGGGCAGAGCCCCTAAAGGTTTACAAAAAAATATTTACAATAAACTTAGAACAAGGATACAATATGCATTAAACGTTACGAGGAAAACTTCTCGTGAGAAACAGTTAATCAAAGGCCTCTTGGCCGACAGCAAAATTTAATTCACAGTGCAAGTCAAATAACATAAAATATTTAGCTTGAACACAGACAAACAGGACGCGCGACTGCAAGCAAACAGCAAGCGGCTGCAGAAAATAACCGAGAGCCGTGCTCACGGCCGCAAGTGAGCCAGGGCCACGAGGTGAGATGTCGCCGACACGGAACACTCTCCCAGCAACTCAGTAACAACAAGAAAGATAAGTGACTGACTGGATTATACTGCAAAACGCTAGATAGGTGCAGTCACGGTTAAACCATAACTTTACTTGTAGTAACGTTATCGTTTGACCATAATTGCACTTATAGAGCGTTTACAGTAAGCTGAAACGTCCTAGAAAATTACCTTCTCCAACAGACAACTACAGAAAGGAACCTGTAATTTCTTCTAAGTAGAAATACGCTAAACAACTTGATTAAGTCTCATCATTAACCGGAGCTAACAACATGCTTATAATGGCCGAAAAATAGTGGTACGAGAGTCCACCAGGTTCTAAAACATCTTGAAAGCAAATATTAAAACGTAGAAACAGTTTAAAAGTTTTTGAAATTACTGAGCAACAGTCATAAAATAATTTTTGAATGAGCACACCGCCATTTAACTGTATGTTACGATACTGTCAAATGGAGTTGTGTTCATTAAAAAAAAAATAGAAACAGCTGGTTTTTTGCATAAGAATTTTTAAAGAAACACAATTTTTTTTCAAAATATCTAGATAAGGCGTAGGCCACTGATATAACTATGCTTGACAAAATGGTTCGAATGGCTCTGAGCACTATGGCACTTAACATCTGAGGTCATCAGCCCCTACAGTTAGAACTACTTAAACCTAACTAACTAAATGATATCACACACATTCATGCCCGATTCAGGATTCGAGCCTGCGACCGTAGCAGCATTTCGGTTCAGGACTGAAGCGCCTAGAACCGCTCGGCCACAACGGCCGGCTATTCCTGACAGCTGGGCACCATAAAAACGATAATTATGGCAACGTTTTTTGAGAGAGAACGCTGGCCAGCAGATTAAGACAAGTTACTTCAAAAATGGTTCAAATGGCTCTGAGCACTATGGGACTCAACTGCTGAGGTCATTAGTCCCCTAGAACTTAGAACTAGTTAAACCTAACTAACCTAAGGACATCACAAACATCCATGCCCGAGGCAGGATTCGAACCTGCGACCGTAGCGGTCTTGCGGTTCCAGACTGCAGCGCCTTTAACCGCACGGCCACTTCGGCCGGCCAAGTTACTTCAAAATTACACAGAGCACACAGGGCAATGCACTGTTCCTAAAATCACAGAACCAAATAACAAGGAGTGCATGACGTCTCATTGAACATAAATATGAACATCTGCTGAAACAGCTTGAGGAGTGGGAAATCGGTACACAGAGGTGAACCACTAGCTGCGCATAACATAAACGAAACACACGTTTGCCTTCTGCCCAGTCCTGGCAAAGAAGAGTAAACGACGAATCGGTGAATACGTCATGCCGATCCCACCTCCTCTCCGTGGCTCCACACTGTGCGAAAACTGCCCGCCAACTGCGTGCGCCGCGGATTTCGGAGGCCTCTCCCTCTAGACGCGACTCTAGCAGCCACTTTAGATGAGCAGGCGAGGCAACAAAGATAACCGCGCAAGTGAGCGACCCGCGCCTCCTGGTGAGACGCCAACTGAACATTATCGATAGTGAAAAAAGGCGCCACGAGTTCTAAAACCACAAACTGAGTGAGCCGACATCTACAGTTAGATGGGAACAACTGTTCATCAACTCAAATATTTAGACCTCCGTCATTTCTTACTCGCTCCGATCGTATTGATCTCAGATTAAACCAGAAAAACTCTATGATTTTTCTGAAAAGATTATGTGATGTCACAATCTTGCAAAATTGTATTCCCCGCTCCTCTGACTTAGGGAGGTCGACCTCTATTCCTCTGAATTTAGTGGCATCACTGACCTACCGAATAGCAAAATTTTCATGAAGCTCTTCCAACGGTAATGTACATTATTGACGTATCAACAATCTACGTGTCCCTGTTTCAGCGCATTTTTCAGTGTGTTTGAGAACAGATCCCTCAATAAATAAATGTCAAGTATCGACGCAAAATACTGATCATACATATTTTCGCATGTGAAGAAGGACCAGGATACTCCCAGAGGACATCTGCTCTCCACGCGTTCCAGGAGTGCCGTATTAGTAGGAACTACTTTCCAATTCATTCCGTCAGGAGCTTCAACCTCTATACCGACTGTGAAGTTACTGAGAAAGTATCTTTCAAAGCTAACATCCGCTCATCCGAGAGACTGCAGAGACGAGCCATGCTGCACTACCTCACAGATTCTGTTTGTTCTATTGCACTGGTGCATAAGTTCGTAGCGTTTTTTCTCAAGTTCGATAAACAGTACAGACACACATAACAGAGTTTTTAGCCTTCAATAACATATTCGCCTTCACTATTTACAACAGTTTCCCAACGCTGTGGTAACTTTTCGATAACGCAACCGCAGAGGCGAAGAACTCGGTGAGTCATGTTCAAAGCGCATTTTTATCTGGAAAGGAAGTTCCGTGAAGATGGTGCGGTAGAGAGCGGAGAAGAAAATCTGAGGGTGCAAGATCAGGTGAACAAGATGGGTGTGGAATGAATTTCCCAACCGTACTCCTGTATAGTGTTTTTTTGTCAGTGTAGCAGAATGCGGGCGGGCGTTACCTTAGCGTAGCATCACTTTACGCAGTTCTCCTAGTCTTTGTTGTTCGATTACATCTGCAACACGTCTCGGTTACTGACAATAAATATCAACAGTTATGGTTACACATCGAGGAAGCAATTCGCAGTACAGCACACTTTTCTACTAAATCCATTATATTATTTTTTGTGGAGGCGCGTAGGTCTTTGTATGGGGAGTTGCTGCTTTTTAAGAACCACAATTTCAGTGTTGAAGACTAACCAGTTGCTAACGAATAAGAAGAGATGCTCACATGACCAGTCGCTGATTTTTATGATTGAAATCTGGTAACGCAGGGCAGAGCGGATCAGGTTGTGGAATGGGGCCAAGGTCAATTACTGTTAGTCACACAAGGACATACACAATTTCATTCCTCAAACCAATGCAAAGTTTTCTCTTTAAAACAACAAAGATCAATTCATGGCTGTGGGCACAATTAACTTCTCCAGAATAAGTTTAAGTGATTGCTCTTAAAACACCAGGATTTAGAGTAACAGCTGAAGGCCTTACTTAAGTAAAATTACAATATTTTCTCTGCTAAAGGCCGAAATAATATTTCAGATCAGCTAAGGAAATTCTTTAAAAGCCAAGCACTTACAAATTCCGACTAAAGGCCATATTAACGAAAATTCAAGTTAATTCTTCTGCTGAAAACTCAATAAAAAATTCTTTACATAATAAAGTAGAGGCTTTAAGATAAGCTTTTACACAGTACAACGGAAAGGAACTTGAAGTGTCTTGTCGGCTGAAGGCCCAAGCAATCACTCAAAAATAATTAAAGACAACCTTAAGATAAATGTTGTGGCGTAACAAAAAAATGGCTCTGAGCACTATGGGACTCAACTGCTGAGGTTATTAGTCCCCTAGAACTTAGAACTAGTTAAACCTAACTAACCTAAGGACATCACAAACATCCATGCCCGAGGCAGGATTCGAACCTGCGACCGTAGTGGTCTTGCGGTTCCGGACTGCAGCGCCTTTAACCGCACGGCCACTTCGGCCGGCGTGGCGTAACAAGACAGCCACGCCACGCGGAAGTAGCCGAAAGGCACGCGTTAACTCACGCAGGCTAGTAGATAGGTCTGAAACAGGATACGTAATGAATGCTATAAAGAAAAGTACGTAGCTCCTGGAATACTTAACTTTAATCCATCCTTGTGGTACATCGCTCTTGACGATACAAGTGAGACTCTTTAGATACAAGCTATGTAATGCTAATGGCGCCTTGCTAGGTCGTAGCCATTGACTTAGCTCAAGGCTATTCTAACTATCGGCTCTGCAAATGAGCGAGGCTTCGTCAGTGTGCATCGCTAGCTACGTCGTCCGTACAACTGGGGCGAGTGCTAGTAAGTCTCTCGAGACCTGCCGTGTGGTGGCGCTCGGTCTGCGACCACTGTCAGTGGCGACACGCGGGTCCGACATGTACTAGTGGACCGCGGCCGATTTAAAGCTACCACCTAGCAAGTTTGGTGTCTGGCGGTGACACCACAATAAACATTTACAGAACACAGCTGAAGGCCGTTTCAAGAATTCACTATAATTAGAAGGAAACCTCACAGAGAAGGATTTACATATTAAAGCCACAGATTCTAAAACAAAAGCGGCTGAAGGCGTACATACAGAGCAAAAGAATTAAAAAAAAAAGAAACACGGCTGAAGGGCTAATCTTAAGTTATTATGAAGTACGGCTGAAAGCCATATACGAAACATAAAACACACGGCAGAAGGCCTGCCACAGTACCTGCTACCAAATAAAATGACAATCACGAACAACAAACAGTGGTAGTCAGAAGCGTTCCAAGGGTCGGCCTGTGGAGGAAACTCTAACCACAGTTTAGCAGAGACGGGCAGCCAAGCGTAACACTAAACAATCGGGTTGCAAGATGGCCTAGGGACGTCTGAAGAACCAACCAACAACCTAATGAATTCCCTCTGTCCCAACCGATCAACTGCCTATTCCAATACGCAGACAGCATTTATCTGCTCAGAGGAAATCACAGAAGCTACACACAGTTCCACACGTAAACACACTTACACAAGAACTCGAACAATCGTAAAGCAGTCACTGTGGAACAACAAGGACGAATCAATTCGACACAAAGAGAGTTTCCACAAGCGGTCGGCGACCAAATACACGTCGTCCGGTGACACGACTGACCAAACAACCAACCTACGTCGTTCCCACTGAAGTTACGTGTGACGGCGACGATCGGGCGAGTCTTGGCTGTCCGAAGCTGACTGCAGCTCCAGCCCGACTCAGCTCCGCGTCCGTTCGGAACTCGGAGACACGGCGACGCGGGCACCGTGGCTCAGACCCAACCATGCAGAGGTAACTCTTGCCCATTGGCCACCCGACATCTCTGCACAAGGAAGGAACCGACCCACGTCCGGCAAGATGACCAAGTCACGAGGCCCAGAAACGGTCAAAAGACCAAATACACGTCGCCCGATGAGACGACCAATCGAACGACCGACCAAAGGTCGTCCCGCTCCAATCTCCTTCCGTCGGACATTTCAGGTGTATGGCCAGCAGTCGGCAAGTACTGGCTGCCCACGCCTCACTGGCGCTCCGTCCCCGGCTTCACTGCTGCTGCGTCCAGACTGAACTCTCACAGACGACAACCCGGAAATACTAGCGGTCGCTGCAGAGATAGTACGAGAGTGCACTTATCGATAAGCGCTGCTGCTGCCACTCACGGGCAAGCAAACCAACAACTTAGTGACGCCAGTAAATAGAATTAAAAACAAATAGGCGACAGAACCTTAAGACAAGATGACTAGCAATAACGGCATGCCCGGACCCGCGCACGGCTCAATGATTTTGGTGTAAAGCATGCATAATCCATACAAACTATTTTTGAACCTTGCTCACTGCGTTCAAATGGTTCAAATGACTCTGAGCACTATGGGACTCAACTGCTAAGGGCATTAGTCCCCTAGAACTTAGAACTACTTAAACCTAACTAACCTAAGGACATCCATGCCCGAGGCAGCATTCGAACCTGCGACAGTAGTATAGAAGTAATAAATTAAAACGTCACGTTTAATGCGACAGTTTTAGTGCATGAAAAGCAAAAAGTTGGTAAGCTTTCCATGCACTAAAACTGTCGCATTATACGTGACGTTTTAATTTATTACTTCTATACTACTGTCGCAGGTTCGAATCCTGCCTCGGGCATGGATGTGTGTGATGTCCTTAGGTTAGTTAGGGGACTGATGACCACAGCAGTTGAGTCCCATAGTGCTCAGAGCCATTTGAACCATTTTTTCTATACTACTGACTGTACTCCTAACACATTTTTCGGACACTATGCACATGTACCTCTGAATGTACCGAAAAAATTACTTCATTTTACGACACTTATGCCAGGTGATATCGTGTCACAGACATTGAAATGCTTGAAAAAGTACTGCATCGTGCAAGTAGTTTAGATTTAATACTTCGTTGCTACTAAATGTATTCGCATCATATTCCGCAAACTGCATCCACGTATGTTGCGAATGTACCTGGAAAAATATATCGTTGTACGACACATACTTCGTGAAGTCATAAGCACTGAGAAGCGTGAAAAACTGGCGCATAATGCATGACGTTTTAATTTATTATTTATTTAGCACTACATTTATCTGCAATACAATTCGCTGACAGTAGCCAGATACCTGCAAGATTACTTCATTGTACAGTACACAGTTCAGGAGATACGACATCAAAAACATTGAACTGCATGAAAATGAAACTGCAGGGCGAAATTCGCTAAACATACATGTGAAATATATGTGCAGACACTGTGAAATATATGTAAAATGTATTTGAAATGTGCGTGTGCAGTCAAAGCCACGAGTCCACAGGTTAAAAAAAAAATGTCTCTGAGCACTATGGGACTCAACTGCTGTGGTCATAAGTCCTCTAGAACTTAGAACTACTTAACCCTAACTAACCTAAGGACAACACACACATCCATGCCCGAGGCAGGATTCGAACCTGAGACCGTAGCGGTCGTGCGGTTCCAGACTGTAGCGCCTTTAACCGCTCGGCCACTCCGGCCGGCCACAGGTTAAAAGCTCATCCTAAATCCTTGAACGATTTCAATCAAATTTGATACACATAGTTACAGTCTAGAAAGGAATACTGTAAGGGAGACCCACCAGTTTTGGGATGATCGTGATAGCGTGGAGAGAGAAGGGGGAAGAGAAGGACATGGACAGAAAACGAGGGGGAAGGAGGAGTCAGACAGAAGTAGGACGAGGAGAAGATGGACAGAAATAGGGGAGTGGGAAATGGACAGAGGGGAGAGGAAATGATGGACAAAGAAAGGGAAGAAGATAGACAGAGACAGGAAGATGAAGAGGTAGGCAGAGAGGGGAGAGGAGGATATCATCAGGTAGAGCCACAGGCAGAGGAGGAAATGGAAGAGAAAGGAAAGAGTGGGAGATGGAGGAAATAGAGAGGAGAGGGGAAAGGATGAACAGGGAGGAGGAGGTAGAGAAAGGGTGAGAAGGATAGGGAAGAGGAGATTGGCCAAGAGAGGGGGATGGTGGGATAGAGAGGGGAGGAATAGATGGATAAGGGGGGGAGAGGAGATTGACCGAAAGAGGGGCAGGAGGAGATGGACAAAGAGTCGGGGGGTGCAGGGGGTGGACAGAGAGAGGGGCACGAGGAAATGGACAAAGAGGAGGTGAAGGAGGAGATGGACAGAGAGAGAGGGAAGGAGCGGGTAGAGTATTAGAATACTGGGGGAGATGGACAGAGACAGGAAGAGATAAATACATACCTGGCCAATGTCGGGTACTCAGCTACTAATAAATAATGTTAAACATTGCTAAAATACTAACAAATGTTGAACACATAAACAAGAGCACATGCACACATCTATGCACCCACACATGCACCTGCAGAGACACAAATACATTCTGTCAATGTGGCGATCCTCCAATGCCAAGTTGCGTAGTATAAAACCATCGAATGTGAATTAAACCGTGACCTTTCTTCGAAGGACTCAGTTTGCCGGCCGCGGTGGTCTAGCGGTTCTGGCGCTGCAGTCCGGAACCGCGGGACTGCTACGGTCGCAGGTTCGAATCCTGCCTCGGGCATGGGTGTGTGTGATGTCCTTAGGTTAGTTAGGTTTAAGTAGTTCTAAGTTCTAGGGGACTTATGACCTAAGATGTTGAGTCCCATAGTGCTCAGAGCCATTTGAACCATTTGACTCAGTTTGCACCAAATTCTTTTGTTTTAGACCACCTCATATTGGAAAATGATATACCAATATTTTAGCTATTGTTACTTGTGGCTTTCATTCAGGTGATGTTTCAGTGTAGCAGTGAGTATATCTGAAATCAACTTCTTCATTTGAAGGCGACCCTGACAGCAACCCCTACTTCATGGAGATTTTTAGGTAACTCCAAATGCCACACTTCAGTAGGACAATGCTCTACCACATGTTGCGATTACAGGGAAGCATTCTTCGGCTGTTATAATAGACCACCGATTCTCTTGACTTACATTCGCCTGGCGTGTCAGCCATTGACCGTATTTGAGACGGGTTGGTCAATAACCTGTTCCTCACAGTCCTCCAAATATCTATGTTTTTATTACTGTTGAATATTTATGAATCGTTAGTACAAGATTGCCAAGAAGCTTTTATCCACAAATCTAAAAAAAAAAGAGGTGACTGGATGATCATGTCAGAAGAAAAATATTCATAGTCTTACAGTGACTCGACAATGTCAAGCGCAAATCCCACATAATATTTGGAGCAAAAAGGAAGCTCTTAAGGATTAAGTTTGAAGGACGATGTTGTTGACGCTTCTGCAAGGCAATGGAGAGGTAATGTTTCAATAACAGGCACAGGCAGCAGAAATGGAACCACCTTGTTAAGTATTAAACAAATTTTTATTAGGTCTAATGATTCTTTCTATGAAGAGCTAAGTACTCATCATATAGTCGCCATATACTGAGACAGATGGAAACAGCCCAATGATCATTGGAAGACTTTAGAATTAAAAGGCAATGAAACCGTGTCAGTCTCAAGGTAGAAAAGCATTAGATGGCTGAGGAGATAAAAACAGATCGCACAGGGCCTCAAAGTGAGTCCCTGAACAGTAAAGACGAAAGTAGAATTGTAGGGTACCCTTTCTGTCCAAGCCACATTTTATTTTCTTATTTTCCAGTTTTACGATTTTGTATGGCGTCTACGGATATCATGTATCACTCAGTGCATAAAGCGGTACACTGAACGCAAACGTTCCGGAGTACGATTTCAATTCCCACGCTGGCTGAAAGAGCCGGTGGATCATATGGCGTTGCCAGTGGAAGGTGGTGTGAGGCGCTGTGGCCAGACATGAGAATGCGGGGAGGTACGAAGGGAAAGCACAGTTATTCTGGCTCGAAGCAAGTAATCTTGCTTAATAAAGATTTGCTAAATACAGCGCCATAAATCGATCGTGTCAGTAAATAAATGAATAATGTTTATGCTAACGAAAATGTACGAACGGCTACGAAATATCACGAGTATGAGTAAGAGGTACGGGCTGCGTACCATAGTCGCCAGTCGACGATAGGATGCTATCCGATCCATTTCTGTCATAAGACCGTGCTCTTGGTTAATCATTATCAATTGGTCGATATTATCAATTTATGGTGTTTAATAAATAAATACATCATACTGTCATCTCCTTTGAACGTTATTTCGATTAATAGAGCTTCCACCTTCATGACTTAGAATCACAGGAAGTAGAATTGTAGCTTACAGAGAACCTTTCGGCAAGGGACATAGACTTCGAGAGCTTCTTGGCGAAACAGGTAGAAAGAATTCTACACGGCGACTCACTAAGGTAGGCCAGGAACGGATTGCATTAATCTCCGAAAAACTAGGATGAAAATGCGCGGCCTGCCATACTGTATGCCTCTTATGCAGTCCTCTACAGACTCACTGGCTAAATTGAGACATTTCTGGAGGTGTAGTACAAGTGGGGAGGTCTTGCAAGTAGGTTACATTTTGATCATCAGTATTCGTAATTGTTGACATGCAAGCCAATTTCTTAAGTGTGTGTTCTGAATGAAATGGCTCTTTTATTGTTTGGTGGCTGTAACGTCGAAGGTTTACCGAAGAAAAGTATTTCCTATGGAATTTATTGATGTGGTGCATTTTTCTGACAATACTGCCCGAAATTTCTTTCACAGAAACGCAGAAGGATAAAGTTTTTGGAAAATAAAATAGCAGATGTGCGCAATGGACGCTGTGGAAAAATTGATAATCATGATTTGATGTCAAATAAACATTCCTCTGTCGCAATCTCAACATCAAATATAATTATCCGTTTAGTCTGGCCAGTATTTGATATAAATTACCTAATGTCCATCGATGAAATCACAAGTTTGTAAAACTAGTTGCCTCTTTATTGGTCTCAAACGTCTCGCTCTGTTATCTGCCGGCAATTTACTGGCGTTATAATGTTAGGATTGGACGGGATAATTGCTTTGCACACAAGCAGTGGAAAGAACGCTTCTTCGCTTCAATACTTTATAAATGTATGATGGCCGTAGTGCCCGCATAAAACACTGCGTGGTCTTAATAACTCCAGGCGCCGTGGACAACCGCTGGTGACGTGCGATCGTGCCCGCATCTCTGTGTCAGGACGTGAATACGAATACAGTTTTGTTAGTCGCATATGGAAACTACACGCAAAGAGACGCGCTTTTACAGCTGTTACAGGAGGTTTCTCATAGTTTGCAAAATACTAGGGGCCCCGTCGTTTCAGGGGTTATTTGGGAACAGCTGTGAGGTTCCTGTCTACAATCTCCGTAGTATCCACGCATGGATGGGACCGCTTCTGTACGCTTGTTTCGCTGTCTTTCAATTCTCCAGAGAAGAGGCGTCTCCACTGTACAATTTGAGGCACCGGGAATTAATGCTGCAAATGTTCACCTTCTCGACGCTTAGCTACATGAAAGAGAGCTCGCTCATTGGAATAATTAAGACCATTGAAGAGTTTGACGAAAAATATGGTACATTATTACGAGGGAGAGGAAACAGTTACGATAAATGCGTTACGACATTAACGATAACGTCGGTATTCATTCATATTGCGTGCCTACTTTATACTGCTCGTATCTTGTCACCGGTGTCTTGGTATGCCACACTGGATTTCGTCTTTGGACAAATGCCGAGGCAACTGGTCGTACACTCATTCTTATTGCTAGCAACAGTGATCTCCGTGCGATGTCAACATTACAGCAACTCACTTCGCCGACTCTCGTCCGTCTCCTCAACAAATGGAACTATATCGGAAATTTCTGAGTGCGGAGAAGTCATTAACCGTTACAGAGGAAGGGGCATATCTGAAGCCAGGGATAGACGTGGTTTAATTCTCTGGGTACCTAACGATCGATTCACAGAGCATGCGGTGTCTCATCCAGCGGGAAGGCATAAGCAGTGTAGCGTTCTATACCGACACAGAAAATCAGAGAGGCTCAGGAAGACGACTGCATTTACTTCCGTTAGCAACGGGAAGAGAAGTGCTGGACTGTGTGAGAGAATACAGCAGACGTTAAGAAGAGTTTGTAGTAGTTGGAGTATGAGGCAGAAGACTGTCCACAAGTTACCACTTTGGTGGCACATTGGGATGCGCCATCGAAGGTGCCACGTGTTCCCGGAGCAGGTTCGCCAACAGCGAGTGCCGACGGCTTTCGGTGGCGCCAGTACCTCTGGCGCCAGAACGTTTCCTCTACCGGAGACGCTGTTGCTGGAGGGGTGCGGGGCGCTCTATGTGTCGCTGTGTGACGCTGCCGCCCTGCTAGAGGTTCGCTGCGGTGTCGCGCTGGCGCTGCACTGCGCCCTCTTCCTCTTCGACACCCTGGTGCGGCTCTTCAAGTTGCTGTACATGTCCACTAGGGGCCCGAGGATAACCCTCCTCCTTCTCGTCCCTGACGTTGTCTCTCTGCTGGTGCTCACTTCCGTCTGCGAGTGGCTGACGCGCGAGGTGAGTGTAGATCCGGAATACTTTGCAAACGTTTTGAAGACTAATCATACACAAGGGACGATCAAAAAGATTCAGTTAGAAGGCAGTACAGTCCAGGCAAAATCACCGTGAGCTCTGAGTTAACCACCCCACCGACACACGCAAAATTTGCGTAGTACAAACGCACTCACGAGAGAGAGTACAAGAAGACCTTGACCAACTATAACCTACTAATACATGAGGACATTGCCGGCCGCTGTGGCCGACCTGTTCTAGGCGCTACAGTCTGGAACCGTGCTGCTACTAAATCAACACTCCTGGAAATGGAAAAAAGAACACATTGACACCGGTGTGTCAGACCCACCATACTTGCTCCGGACACTGCGAGAGGGCTGTACAAGCAATGATCACACGCACGGCACAGCGGACACACCAGGAACCGCGGTGTTGGCCGTCGAATGGCGCTAGCTGCGCAGCATTTGTGCACCGCCGCCGTCAGTGTCAGCCAGTTTGCCGTGGCATACGGAGCTCCATCGCAGTCTTTAACACTGGTAGCATGCCGCGACAGCGTGGACGTGAACCGTATGTGCAGTTGACGGACTTTGAGCGAGGGCGTATAGTGGGCATGCGGGAGGCCGGGTGGACGTACCGCCGAATTGCTCAACACGTGGGGCGTGAGGTCTCCACAGTACATCGATGTTGTCGCCAGTGGTCGGCGGAAGGTGCACGTGCCCGTCGACCTGGGACCGGACCGCAGCGACGCACGGATGCACGCCAAGACCGTAGGATCCTACGCAGTGCCGTAGGGGACCGCACCGCCACTTCCCAGCAAATTAGGGACACTGTTGCTCCTGGGGTATCGGCGAGGACCATTCGCAACCGTCTCCATGAAGCTGGGTTACGGTCCCGCACACCGTTAGGCCGTCTTCCGCTCACGCCCCAACATCGTGCAGCCCGCCTCCAGTGGTGTCGCGACAGACGTGAATGGAGGGACGAATGGAGACGTGTCGTCTTCAGCGATGAGAGTCGCTTCTGCCTTGGTGCCAATGATGGTCGTATGCGTGTTTGGCGCCGTGCAGGTGAGCGCCACAATCAGGACTGCATACGACCGAGGCACACAGGGCCAACACCCGGCATCATGGTGTGGGGAGCGATCTCCTACACTGGCCGTACACCACTGGCGATCGTCGAGGGGACACTGAATAGTGCACGGTACATCCAAACCGTCATCGAACCCATCGCTCTACCATTCCTAGACCGGCAAGGGAACTTGCTGTTCCAACAGGACAATGCACGTCCGCATGTATCCCGTGCCACCCAACGTGCTCTAGAAGGTGTAAGTCAACTACCCTGGCCAGCAAGATCTCCGGATCTGTCCCCCATTGAGCATGTTTGGGACTGGATGAAGCGTCGTCGCACGCGGTCTGCACGTCCAGCACGAACGCTGGTCCAACTGAGGCGCCAGGTGGAAATGGCACGGCAAGCCGTTCCACAGGACTACATCCAGCATCTCTACGATCGTCTCCATAGGAGAATAGCAGCCTGCATTGCTGCGAAAGGTGGATATACACTGTACTAGTGCCGACATTGTGCATGCTCTGTTGCCTGTGTCTATGTGCCTGTGGTTCTGTCAGTGTGATCATGTGATGTATCTGACCCCAGGAATGTGTCAATAAAGTTTCCCCTTCCTGGGACAATGAATTCACGGTGTTCTTGTTTCAATTTCCAGGAGTGTATATACATCTACATCCATACTCCGCAAGCCACCCTACGGTGTGTGGCGGATGGTACCTTGACTATCCTCTATCGGTTCTCCCTTCTACTCCAGTCTCGTACTGTTCATGGAAAGAAAGATTGTCGCTATGCCTCTGTGTGGGCTCTAATCTCTCTGATTTTACCCTCATGGTCTCTTCGCGAGACATACGTAGGAGGCCGCACCGAGCTACTGAGCGTCTTTCACTGGAGTTTATCTATCATCTCCGTAACGCGTTCGCGATTACTAAATGATCCTGTAACGAAGCGCGCTGCTCTCCTTTGGATCTTCTCTATCTCTTCTATCAACCCTATCTGGTACGGTCCCACACCGGTGAGCAGTATTCAAGCAGTTGGCGAACAAGTGTACCGTAACCTACTTCCTTTGTTTTCGGACTGTATTTCCTTAGGATTCTTCCAAAGAATCTCAGTCTGGCATCTGCTTTACCGACGACTAATTTTATATGGTCACTCCATTTTAAATCACTCCTAATGCCTACTCCCAAATAAGTTATGGAATTAACTGCTTCCAGTTGCTGGCCTGCTACATTGTAGCTAAATTATAAGGGATCTTTCTGTTACGGTAGCAGGTTCGAATCCTGCCTCGGGCATGGATGTGTGTGATGTCCTTTGGTTAGTTAGGCTAAAGTAGTTCTAAGTCTCGGGCACTGATGACCTCAAATGTTAAGTCCCATAGTGCTTAGAGCCATTTGAACCATTTAGGACATTGAATACACTACACATAGACGACCTCGATCTAGAAAGCGCCCCATCAAAACGGCAATTCAGCTTGACTAAAGTCGGGCATCAGCAATGGACCACAAAGCAGTGTAACGAAATTCCACATATTACGCAAAAGCCTCCGCGTTTTGAGCCACCACGTAAAACCTGGTCAGCTCAAAAAACAATACGGACTCAGCATGTTAGACATGCCCCTTTCCTGCATAAATGGGGCAAGGAATTGACGCCGTCCTGCGAATGTGATGAAATCCAAACTATAAAACATAAGAGAATGCCCTCGGACAGCTTATGAAGGGAAACCTGAAGATTTCCTGATGGCGACTCTACAAGCAACAGCATATATACATATTTAGATGTTTGTTTATAACTATAATTATTTCAATTTCATGTAATTGTATTATCATTTCTGTCTTACTGATATACGATAAATAAATAATACTGACCGGGTTGCAGGTATCTGTTTGGTAAAACGCCTTGTCCTGCTGCGTGAAAAAATCCATAACAGCCTGCTTCACGTCCTAGTATGACAGGAATCATCGACCCTTCAGGGCCTCTTACAAGGGACTGAAGTACTGATATTCGCAGGGGATGGGTGCTTTAGTGCTCAAATGTGTCCCGTTTAGGTTGGTGTAACTTCTGCGTTACAACATTTGCCGTATTGGGACGTGCTTTATCGTCAAGCAGCAGCACAACCTGACGCAGTTTTCCCAGACGTTTCTCCTTAATTGTAAGCCGTAACTTCTCCAGCGTTACTGCATTACCGTTCCCCAGTGATGGGGATACCATGTTCTTGAAATCAATGAACCGTGGGTCCCGGTAACCAGAGAGCAGGCTGAGCATCACGTTTCCAACAGCTGACTGGCTCTTGAACTTCTTAGGACGAGGGCCGAGGGACGACACCAGTGCGTGATTTCGGCTGAACTTCTCAATGGTGGCACCAACTTTTGTCGCTCAAGGTACACGTGGTCTTCAACACTGAAACGTATCAGATGCTTTAGGCAACCAGCCATCCGGTTTGCTTTTTGTTTGGCGTTCAGCCCTCAGTGTCTCCGCTGGGAGCAGACCTTACGATGATCTAACTCCTGCTAGATAATGTGTTGTTCACAACTAGAACTGACGTCATGATGCTTTGGTTGCGCGCGAGTGGTTATGCGCTGGTCTGCCCTAATCACATCATCAACCACCTGTACCAGGTAAAGCTAGCCTCTGGTGTCGACAGGCGTCTTGCGATGAATCGCGACCGGGACGTAACTTGGCGCACCATTCCACAATGGTGGTTTTCAACAGACATGCTGTCCCATACACATTCTTCCTTCTCAAGTGGATGTGTGCCTGTGTTAGTCCTTCGGCAGCCAAGAGCAGAATAACGGCGCGTTGGTTCTGTTGGTTCTCTATGTTGCATTTGGTAATAAGGGTTACCGTACTTCATGGTTTCGCATTTGCCCCACATCAGTCCCCTGCATACATGTCGGTACTTATGAACCGGCATCGGAGTCGCTTGCGTTGCTTATAAGCTGCAGCCACACCCTCGAACAGAAACTTTTTGATCGCCCCTTGTACTGAAATGTGATCACAGCATTTAATTTTCTCTATGTTGCTAACGTGATTTCGTTTACAAGATATTCATCTGACACTGACTGGCTCATGTCAAAGATACTGTCCTTCACGCCAGCTAACTACACAACCTTGTACTAACAGCATCTGTCGCGCGTAACACTTGCATTTTACATGACAGCATACGTAAAACAATACAGGGACTATTTCTAATCCAAGGATTGCGAAATATGACCGAGGTGACGGAGCAGCTTCCACAGTGCAGGATTCGTGTGATTTCACTCGAAATATTCGGTTGAGTAAGAAGTGACGGTCAGGGACCATAGATGAGCCCGACGCCTTGATAATGACAATCGCTTCTATATTCGACAGGAATTTCTGCTGTCAGTAAATACTGGTCTGCCTCAACGAGTTTCCGAGCGTACAGACTAAGGAAATTTTTATATACGAGGTGTGGCTAGAAAAAAACCGGACTAGTACTGGTGAAACAATAAAACCAATGCAATAAGGCTGAAAGTCGCGTGGCCTGTCACGTGACTCTCGCTCCGCCTACTGCTCGAGTTTCATCTGCCTCCTGCACTCAGTCTGCCCGTGGCGTCAGTTTTAAGTAGTTGGCGTTTTGTCTGTGCGTCGGAAAATGTTAAGTGTACAGAAAGAACAGCGTGTTAACATCAAATTTTGTTTCAAACTAGGAAAATCTGCAAGTGAAACGTTTGTAATGTTACAACAAGTGTACGGCGATGATTGTTTATCGCGAACACAAGTGTTTGAGTGGTTTAAACGATTTAAAGATGGCCGCGAAGACACCAGTGATGACACTCGCACTGGCAGACCATTGTCAGCAAAAACTGATGCAAACATTGAAAAAATCTTTAAACTTGTTCGACAAGATCGCCGTTTAACAATCAGAGCAGTGTCTGAGTTAACAGGAGTTGACAAGGAAAGTGTTAGGCAGATTCTTCATGAAAGTTTCAACATGAACAAAGTGTGTTCAAAAATGGTTCCAAAGTGTCTCACAATTGAACAGAAGGAACGCCGAAGAATGATTTGTTCTGACATCCTGGAAAACATTGAAAGTGATCCCACCTTGTTACAAAACGTTATTACTTGCGATGAATCGTGGTTTTTTACTTACGATCCCGAAACTAAACGCCAATCGATGGATTGGAAAACTCCTGGTTCTCCACGACAAAAAAAAAAAAGCACGAATGTCAAAATCGAAATTCAAGGCAATGATGATTGTTTTTTTTTGACATCAAAGGGGTTGTGCACATTGATTGGGTACCAGAGGGACAAACAGTGAATCAGCATTACTACATTAGCGTCCTGGCTACCCTACGTGAGCGAGTACGGAGAAAACGGAACGATTTGTGGAGAAAAAAGTCATGGATCCTTCACCAAGACAATGCCCCAGCTCACAGTGCGTTGTCAGTGAAGACGTTTTTGGCAAAACACAACATTCCCATCTTAGATCATCCACTCTACTCACCTGATTTGGCCCCCTGTGACTTTTTTCTTTTCCCTAAAGTCAAGTCAGCTTTGAAAGGAACTAGATTTGAGACTGTTGAAGCAGTAAAAGAAAAAGCAACGGAAGTAATGTATGGACTTAGCGAAAATGATCTGCAGCATTGCTATGAACAGTGGAAAATTCGTATGGAGCGGTGTAGAGACCGAGGAGAAGAGTACATTGAAGGAGATAACATGAAATTGTAAATAATTGTAAATAAATGTTTTTTCCAGCATCAGTCCGGTTTTTTTCTAGCCGCACCTCGTATGTCGTAGCAAGCCTAGACAACAGTTCAATAGTTTCGACTTCTGGAGGAAGTCGAATGGATATTACAATATATGGTATCACGAGCATTAGTTCAGTTTCAGTAAAAAATTTTATTACATAGTACTTGAGTAGAAATCGAAGTCCGTATGAGGGACACTATAAAAAAAAAAAATGTCCAAATGTGTGTGAAATCTTATGGGACTTAACTGCTAAGGTCATCAGTCCCTAAGCTTACAAACTACTTAACCTAAATTATCCTAAGGACAAACACACACACCCATGCCCGAGGGAGGACTCGAACCTCCGCCGGGGCCAGCCGTACAGTCCATGACTGCAGCGCCCTAGACCGCTCGGCTAATACCGCGCGGTTGGGACACTATAAAGTTAATACTATCCCAGAACATAATGATTACATTTATTGCCTTGAACAATACTGTAATGACGCAACGATGACTATTGTATTGAATGAGAGTCAAAGATAACATTGCATTTAACTATGAACTTTGGTGCACATTTCTGACTCGTGACACTAGCTCGCTGCCGGATCTGAACTACGATGATGTTTGCATCAGAGAGGGCTATAAAGGAGTGGACCGAGTAACGCTGTTCTCGACGTAAGTAGTCTTCAAACAGCGGTGGTGTGCGGAAACTCTCAAGGACCTGTCTTCGTCGACGTCTCTTATTCACGGCTGCGACTGGCAGCGATTGTCCTTAGTTTGTCGTTCCGTTGTAACGTAACAACTTTAACATCTTGGACCTACTGATAACAAACAGACCCGAACTTTTCGACTCTGTATGTGCAGAACAGGGAATCAGTGATCATAAGGCCGTTGCAGCATCCCTGAATATGGAAGTTAATAGGAATATAAAAAAAGGGAGGAAGGTTTATCTGTTTAGCAAGAGTAATAGAAGGCGGATTTCAGATTACCTAACAGATCAAAACGAAAATTTCTGTTCCGACACTGACAATGTTGAGTGTTTATGGAAAAAGTTCAAGGCAATCGTAAAATGCGTTTTAGACAGGTACGTGCCGAGTAAAACTGTGAGGGACGGGAAAAACCCACCGTGGTACAACAACAAAGTTAGGAAACTACCGCGAAAGCAAAGAGAGCTTCACTCCAAGTTTAAACGCAGCCAAAACCTCTCAGACAAACAGAAGCTAATCGATGTCAAAGTTAGCGTAAGGAGGGCTATGCGTGAAGCGTTCAGTGAATTCGAAAGTAAAATTCTATGTACCGACTTGACAGAAAATCCTAGGAAGTTCTGGTCTTACGTTAAATCAGTAAGTGGCTCGAAACAGCATATCCAGACACTCCGGGATGATGATGGCATTGAAACAGACACGCGTAAAGTGGAAATACTAAACACCTTTTTCCAAAGCTGTTTCACAGAGGAAGACCGCACTGCAGTTCCTTCTCTAAATCCTCGCACAAACGAAAAAATGGCTGACATCGAAATAAGTGTCCAAGGAATAGAAAAGCAACTGGAATCACTCAACAGAGGAAAGTCCACTGGACCTGACGGGATACCAATTCGATTCTACACAGAGTACGCGAAAGAACTTGCCCCCCTTCTAACAGCCGTGTACAGCAAGTCTCTAGAGGAACGGAAGGTTCCAAATGATTGGAAAAGAGCACAGGTAGTCCCAGTCTTCAAGAAGGGTCGTCGAGCAGATGCGCAAAACTATAGACCTATATCTCCGACGTCGATCTGTTGTAGAATTTTAGAACATGTTTTTTGCTCGAGTATCATGTCGTTTTTGGAAACCCAGAATCTACTATGTAGGAATCAACATGGATTCCGGAAACAGCGATCGTGTGAGACCCAACTCGCTTTATTTGTTCATGAGACCCAGAAAATATTAGATACAGGCTCCCAGGTAGATGCTATTTTTCTTGACTTCCGGAAGGCGTTCGATACAGTTCCGCACTGTCGCCTGATAAACAAAGTAAGAGCCAACGGAATATCAGACCAGCTGTGTGGCTGGATTGAAGAGTTTTTAGCAAACAGAACACAGCATGTTGTTATCAATGGAGAGACGTCTACAGACGTTAAAGTTACCTCTGGCGTGCCACAGGGGAGTGTTATGGGACCATTGCTTTTCACAATATATATAAATGACCTAGTAGATAGTGTCGGAAGTTCCATGCGGCTTTTCGCAGATGATGCTGTAGTATACAGAGAAGTTGCAGCATTAGAAAATTGTAGCGAAATGCAGGAAGATCTGCAGCGGATAGGCACTTGGTGCAGGGAGTGGCAACTGTCCCTTAACATAGACAAATGTAATGTATTGCGAATACATAGAAAGAAGGATCCTTTATTGTATGATTATATGATAGCGGAACAAACACTGGTAGCAGTTACTTCTGTAAAATATCTGGGAGTATGCGTGCGGTACGATTTGAAGTGGAATGATCATATAAAATTAATTGTTGGTAAGGCGAGTACCAGGTTGAGATTCATTGGGAGAGTGCTTAGAAAATGTAGTCCATCAACAAAGGAGGTGGCTTACAAAACACTCGTTCGACCTATACTTTAGTATTGCTCATCAGTGTGGGATCCGTACCAGATCGGGTTGACGGAGGAGATAGAGAAGATCCAAAGAAGAGCGGCGCGTTTCGTCACAGGGTTATTTGGTAACCGTGATAGCGTTACGGATATGTTTAATAAACTCAAGTGGCAGACTCTGCAAGAGAGGCGCTCTGCATCGCGGTGTAGCTTGCTCGCCAGGTTTCGAGAGGGTGCGTTTCTGGATGAGGTATCGAATATATTGCTTCCCCCTACTTATACCTCCCGAGGAGATCACGAATGTAAAATTAGAGAGATTAGAGCGCGCACGGAGGCTTTCAGACAATCGTTCTTCCCGCGAACCATACGCGACTGGAACAGGAAAGGGAGGTAATGACAGTGGCACGTAAAGTGCCCTCCACCACGCACCGTTTGGTGGCTTGCGGAGTATAAATGTAGATGTAGATGTAGACATATGGACTCACTCTTCCGACGACACCATAGAAATTTCACCCCATCGACGTTTTAGTAAGTTAACTCGGAAAATGCCATTGTGCAAAGCGGCCCATAAAATTGAACATCAGCAGTGGGCCAGACATCACAGAAACTGGAAAATGACTGGAGGCGGGTAGTGTGGTCCAACGAGTCGTCGTTTGGCCTAAGTAAGACAGGCGTCGAGTGCATCAACGGTCGATTGAGGCCTTTAAACAGCAGTGTGTAGAAGATATAAGGCTGGCCAGAGACGGTTCTGCGACGTTTTGGGAACTTGATCCGCCTCATTCAGGTAACCGTCAACATGAACCAAGATTTATACTGCAGTATTTTGAAGATAAATATGCAGCGTATGCTCCGCCTTCCATAATGACAACACGTCTTTTGACAAGGATGTAAGAATACGTTTCCAGTTATAGGAACACTCAGGCACCATGCCCCCCCCCCCCTCCCACTAACAAAATGACCATATATCAAACCCCTTACAGAATATCTGGGATGAAATGCAGCAGTCAACATCCCCATAATTCGATAACTCTGCAGGATATAGTCATCAATGAGTGTCTTGCGCAGGGCGTGGCATTGTGAAGAAACTTGCAGACTTTCTTCCCCGACGAACTGAGAACCTTATCAGGGGTAGAAGCAGTTCCACAAGCATTAACGTGATGAATCCTGCGGCAGAGAGAGGTGGCAAGACTGACAACTTTGTCTGTCTTATGTGTTCAGGTGGATTGAGCTACGGTCTGTCTCCACACATTTTCAAGCAAAATTCTTCAGAAACTTATGTTTTCTATAGTTTCTTGTCAGAGAGATCATCAGTACAAAGAACAATATATGTTGATGGGTCAAAACGTTATGACCACTGCCAGCCGCGTTACTGAATGCCGCCTGGTGGGGTTGCAGACATGTGACGTGGTAAGGTAAGTACATAAGCCCAGCAGAGAGGCATAGGGAATCATTATAACTTGTGTCGAAGATTGTTGTCAGATGCAATGGCTGTTAGTGATATGAGTTCCTCGGTTATTGACAAAATAGAGGCTTTGCTACGTCCCAATGAGTACACAAAATGTGGTCGATTCTCTCCTTCAGGATTTTGACAATGTAGCCAAGAACAGCCGTGGACAAAGAAATAAACATTCAAACCCATTAATAAGATGAATCATGAAGTTAGAGACTGGCTCAATACTAATCCAGCTTCCTTCTCGATTCCATTAAATAAAATCGTCACGTCGACCAAGAAACCAGAAAAATATGTCATCATTCTATCACATCGAGAACACATCAGAAATCTCTTTAGCGTTGTTGGTGCTGTTTAGCTGTATCTAAATACACTCCACACAAAATTGCTGGCATTTATAGTCATGTTCATGGGTCGAAATCGGCCCACATGCAGTTCGATGGTGCAGACTGGAGCAAGACAATGACCGTTACCGTTGTACAGTTCACGTAACAAACTAAAAACGTGAAGTGGTGAAGATATGTTGCCAAATAGCAGCAAGATAATCTGCATGGTACCCCACTCGAGCAAATTTATTACCATGGTGAGGAGTACGAAGTAGGGACGAAAAAAAAAGGCGTCAATGGGAGCACATACATGAGGTCAACGATGGGACAAAGAACATACACTTGAAGCAACTAGTATTGTAGATGACAAATTTGTGAGTCCGTCAACTTTCGGGATGTGGAGAAGAAGTCAGGCGATCGAGCGCACGTAGTATATCAGAAGGTCGGTGTATGGCTCTACTGTGAGTTGTGAGAGCAGACAACTCTCAAATCTCATTTGTGTATGTTCACGTACCCAACCGTGTATCCCGCCATCGATATCTACGAGAGACATAACGTGTGAAGGACTGAAGGCGCAAAAAATCTCAGCCTGCATTCATACACTGATGAGCCAAAACATTTTTGACCACCACTTAATAGCTTGTTTGTCTACCTTTGGAACGAAATATACAGGGTGATTCAAAAAGAATACCACAACTTTAAAAATGTGTATTTAATGAAAGAAACATAATATAACCTTCTGTTATACATCATTACAAAGAGTATTTAAAAAGGTTTTTTTTCACTCAAAAACAAGTTCAGAGATGTTCAATATGGCCCCCTCCAGACACTCGAGCAATATCAACCCGATACTCCAACTCGTTCCACACTCTCTGTAGCATATCAGGCGTAACAGTTTGGATAGCTGCTGTTATTTCTCGTTTCAAATCATCAATGGTGGCTGGGAAAGGTGGCCGAAACACCATATCCTTAACATACCCCCATAAGAAAAAATCGCAGGGGGTAAGATCAGGGCTTCTTGGAGGCCAGTGATGAAGTGCTCTGTCACGGGCTGCCTGGCGGCCGATCCATCGCCTCGGGTAGTTGACGTTCAGGTAGTTACGGACAGATAAGTGCCAATGTGGTGGCGCTCCATCCTGCTGAAATATGAATTGTTGTGCTTCTTGTTCGAGCTGAGGGAACAGCCAATTCTCTAACATCTCCAGATACTGTAGTCCAGTTACAGTAGCACCTTCGAAGAAAAAGGGACCAAAAACTTTATTGGCTGAAATGGCACAGAAAACGTTCACCTTAGGCGAGTCACGTTCATACTGAGTTGTTTCCCGCGGATTCTCAGTGCCCCATATACAGACATTGTGACGGTTGACTTTCCCGTTAGTGTGGAAAGTTGCTTCATCACTAAACACAATCTTTGAAACGAAAGATTCATCTATTTCCATTTGAGCAAGGATAAAATCACAGAAATCGATTCTTTTAATCTTATCAGCTGCAGACAGTGCTTGAACCAATTTCAGACGATAAGGTTTCATAACTAACCTTTTTCGTAGGACTCTCCATACAGTTGATTGTGGAATTTGCAGCTCTCTGCTCGCTCTGCGAGTCGATTTTCCTGGGCTGCGAACAAATGCTTGCTGGATGCGTGCTACATTTTCATCACTCGTTCTCGGCCGTCCAGAACTTTTCCCTTTGCACAAACACCCATTCTCTGTAAACTGTTTATACCAACGTTTAATACACCACCTATCAGGATGTTTAACACCATACTTCGTTCGAAATGCACGCTGAACAACTGTCGTCGATTCACTTCTGCCGTACTCAATAACACAAAAAGCTTTCTGTTGAGCGGTCGCCATCTTAGCATCAACTGACGCTGACGCCTAGTGAACAGCGCCTCAAGCAAACAAATGTACAACTAAATGAAACTTTATAGCTCCCTTAATTCGCCGACAGATAGTGCTTAGCTCTGCCTTTTGTCGTTGCAGAGTTTTAAATTCCTAAAGTTGTGGTATTCTTTTTGAATCACCCTGTATAACTGATTCTGCGTATCAGCGTTTTGACAGTTTGTTGGTAGGTTTGTGGCATTAGATGTCTACGCACAGGGAATGTAATTCACGTAAACATCGGGCCGCTGATTTGCGTACGCGGTGATGGCGCCCGACAGCGACTCAGATGGGCTCCTTACAATTAACATCAGGCAAATGGTCACCGAGACATTAACGTGAGTTCACTGAAATGTACCTCAAACCACTTAGCCCGGTTTTGCCTCCGAGACACGGACAATTAAATTGCTGATAGATGACATAGCACTTCTGGGAAGACGTCAAGCATGAAGGGATGCGGGTGGTTTGCAGCTGTCAGCGTGTTTTCGATTACTACCACAGATCCCATGCAAGAGCAGGACCCCCATAGCATAATACTGCTCCCGTCAGCTTGCGTCCGTGGCGCTCTGCACGTTTCGGGCCGCCGTTCACCTCGATGTCGTTTCTGGAGACTATCAGCGATCTAATTTAGCAAAAATGTGATTCACCAGAAGAGCCGACACATTTCCAGTAATCGAATGTCGAATCCCTGCAATATCAGCGGACGATGTCGTTGGGTCAACAAATGAACACGTAGGTGTACTCTGTTGCAGAGCTCCATGTTCAATGTACGATGAAAGGTGTGCTTCGAAACATTTGTGCGCAAACCAGCAGTGTGTTAGTGTGCTCCTTCGCCAAAGATGCCACAGACTATCATCAATCCTCCTTTACAGGGCAGATAAGCCTCAGAACCACACATTTTGCGAAGAATCGCGGACATCCAACCTTTTAGCGCCTAGTGGTACTTTCGCTGTCTTACTACCACTTTCCGTAGACGCTCACGACAGTAGCACGTGAATATTCGACCAGATTCGCCATTTTCGAGGTGCTCTGCATAATAATAATCTGTCCTTTGTGAAAGTGGCTTATCTTAATGGATTTTCCCATTCGCAACCCAAACTTTCGCTCGGGTGATCCCAGTCCGTGTTGCTCCGCTTACATACTTTTGTTACGCGTCACGTGCCCGCAACGCCACCAAGAGGCATCCAACGTCGTGGTGGGCAGTGTCATAATACACTCCTGGAAATTGAAATAAGAACACCATGAATTCATTGTCCCAGGAAGGGGAAACTTTATTGACACATTCCTGGGGTCAGATACATCACATGATCACACTGACAGAACCACAGGCACATAGACACAGGGAACAGAGCATGCACAATGTCGGCACTAGTACAGTGTATATCCACCTTTCGCAGCAATGCAGGCTGCTATTCTCCCATGGAGACGATCGTAGAGATGCTGGATGTAGTCCTGTGGAACGGCTTGCCATGCCATTTCCACCTGGCGCCTCAGTTGGACCAGCGTTCGTGCTGGACGTGCAGACCGCGTGAGACGATGCTTCATCCAGTCCCAAACATGCTCAATGGGGGACAGATCCGGAGATCTTGCTGGCCAGGGTAGTTGACTTACACCTTCTAGAGCACGTTAGGTGGCACGGGATACATGCGGACGTGCATTGTCCTGTTGGAACAGCAAGTTCCCTTGCCGGTCTAGGAATGGTAGAACGATGGGTTCGATGACAGTTTGGATGTACCGTGCACTATTCAGTGTCCCCTCGACGATCACCAGTGGTGTACGGCCAGTGTAGGAGATCGCTCCCCACACCATGATGCCGGGTGTTGGCCCTGTGTGCCTCGGTCGTATGCAGTCCTGATTGTGGCGCTCACCTGCACGGCGCCAAACACGCATACGACCATCATTGGCACCAAGGCAGAAGCGACTCTCATCGCTGAAGACGACACGTCTCCATTCGTCCCTCCATTCACGCCTGTCGCGACACCACTGGAGGCGGGCTGCACGATGTTGGGGCGTGAGCGGAAGGCGGCCTAACGGTGTGCGGGACCGTAGCCCAACTTCATGGAGACGGTTGCGAATGGTCCTCGCCGATACCCCAGGAGCAACAGTGTCCCTAATTTGCTGGGAAGTGGCGGTGCGGTCCCCTACGGCACTGCGTAGGATCCTACGGTCTTGGCGTGCATCCGTGCGTCGCTGCGGTCCGGTCCCAGGTCGACGGGCACGTGCACCTTCCGCCGACCACTGGCGACAACATCGATGTACTGTGGAGACCTCACGCCCCACGTGTTGAGCAATTCGGCGGTACGTCCACCCGGCCTCCCGCATGCCCACTATACGCCCTCGCTCAAAGTCCGTCAACTGCACATACGGTTCACGTCCACGCTGTCGCGGCAAGCTACCAGTGTTAAAGACTGCGATGGAGCTCCGTATGCCACGGCAAACTGGCTGACACTGACGGCGGCGGTGCACAAATGCTGCGCAGCTAGCGCCATTCGACGGCCAACACCGCGGTTCCTGGTGTGTCCGCTGTGCCGTGCGTGTGATCATTGCTTGTACAGCGCTCTCGCAGTGTCCGGAGCAAGTATGGTGGGTCTGACACACCGGTGTCAATGTGTTCTTTTTTCCATTTCCAGGAGTGTATTTTGGCTTATCAGCGTATTGTTTGCGTTGCTAAACACTGCGATCTCCGTTCTGGGCCTCTGTCCATAAAAGGTAATAGTGTTGAGGATTGGCAGAAGAGCCAACCCGTATGAATAGAGGAAGCCGAAAGGCACGCGTTTAAGCTCACGCAGGCTGGTGTGAGGTCTCGAACAGGACAAGGAAATCAGAACCCAGAAAAACGGACGCAGATGGTGGAATACTTAACTTTAATCCATCAATGTTGAACGTAGCTCTTGTCTGTACATTCTTCACAATATCAATAGCAACTGATAATGGCGCCTTGCTAGGTCGTAGCAAATGACGTAGCTGAAGGCTATGCTAACTATCGTCTCGGCAAATGAGAACGTATTTTGTCAGTGAACCATCGCTAGCAAAGTCGGTTGTACAACTGGGGCGAGTGCTAGGAAGTCTCTCTAGACCTGCCGTGTGGCGGCGCTCGGTCTGCAATCACTGATAGTGGCGACACGCGGGTCCGACGTATACTAACGGACCGCGGCCGATTTAAAGGCTACCACCTAGCAAGTGTGGTGTCTGGCGGTGACACCACAAATAGATTTTACAGTAAGTGGTAACTGTGTTTCTGTTATTTTGTTATTTATCTGCTACAGTTCTCGACTTAAAATTTTAAAATGGCACTGAGCATCGGAAAGGACAATGCCATTTGGCTGCGGAAGCTAACTAATCCTTTCACAACGACATTTCGAAGTTTATACACATTTTTTCTTAATAGTTTTAACCCTATTCCTCTATTAAAATTTCGAAAACTGTTGTACTTTTAAGAAACTTTAAAGTCAGAAAAGTACAGGGTGTTTCAAAAATGACCGGTATATTTGAAACGGCAATACAAACTAAACGAGCAGCGATAGAAATACACCGTTTGTTGCAATATGCTTGGGACAACAGTACATTTTCAGGCAGACAAACTTTCGAAATTACAGTAGTTACAATTTTCAATAACAGATGGCGCTGCGGTCTGGGAAACTCTATAGTACGATATTTTCCACATATCCACCATGCGTAGCAATAATATGGCGTAGTCTCTGAATGAAATTACCCGAAACCTTTGACAACGTGTCTGGCGGAATGGCTTCACATGCAGATGAGATGTACTGTTTCAGCTGTTCAATTGTTTGTGGATTCTGGCGGTACACCTGGTCTTTCAAGTGTCCCCACAGAAAGGAGTCACAGGGGTTCATGTCTGGCGAATAGGGAGGCCAATCCACGCCGCCTCCTGTATGTTTCGGATAGCCCAAAGCAATCACACGATGATCGAAACATTCATTCAGGAAATTAAAGACGTCGGCCGTGCGATGTGGCCGGGCACCATCTTGCATACACCACGAGGTGTTTGCAGTGTCGTCTAAGGCAGTTTGTACCGCCACAAATTCACGAATAATGTCCAGATAGCGTGATGCAGTAATCGTTTCGGATCTGAAAAATGGGCCAATGATTCCTTTGGAAGAAATGGCGGCCCAGACCAGTACTTTTTGAGGATGCAGGGACGATGGGACTGCAACATGGGGCTTTTCGGTTCCCCATATGCGCCAGTTCTGTTTATTGACGAAGCCGTCCAGGTAAAAATAAGCTTCGTCAGTAAACCAAATGCTGCCCACATGCATATCGCCGTCATCAATCCTGTGCACTATATCGTTAGCGAATGTCTCTCGTGCAGCAATGGTAGCGGCGCTGAGGGGTTCCTCTGTTCTAAGGAATAAACCATGTTGTCTACAGCACACTTGCACGTTGTGAACGGCACACGCTTACAGCAGAAAGACTACGTACAGAATGGCGCACCCACAGACTGCGTTGTCTTCTATATCTTTCACATCACTTGCAGCGCCATCTGTTGTTGAAAATTGTAACTACTGTAATTTCGAAAGTTTGTCCGCCTGAAAATGTACTGTTGTCCCAAGCATATTCCAACAAACGGTGTATTTCTATCACTGCTCGTTTAGTTTTTATTGCCGTTTCAAATATACCGGTCATTTTTGAAACACCCTGTAGATGAATAAACTCGAGTATGCGAAGGGAAATTTCATTAATCTCCATTGTTTAAAATGAAACTTCTATACCGTTATTAATTGTAGATACTGAAATGGTATTAGAAAAAAAAGCTTTACGAAACAAAGTACTCTGTTAAACTGCTTACCATTGTTTCTTCACAGGGAAAAGACTTGGCTGCTGAGATGACCCGCCTAGAGGTCACACTGTCGAGTGAAGCTGATTATCTGCAGGTATGCATATCTCACTGCATCATTAAATTAAAAGGGGCGTTCAAAAATTTTCCGTTTGAGGGCGTTGCTGCAGCATATATGCTACGTAGCGCAACTCCGATGCGGGTATATAAACACCGACATTTAGACAGGGGATGGTACGGCATTAGTGCCTTTCCGATGTGCGTGTGGTAAATGCGGGAACGTGAACTATGGTGAAGTTATTACCACATGCGTTCAAACAGTATCAACGTGCTGTTATTCTTTTCTTGGGTGCCGAAGGGCAAACACCGGTAGACATCCAGCGGAGAATGGGTATGGGGTCGTATGTCTGCCGAAAACCACCGTTATGGTACTGGTGCTTCATGATGACGCAGGTCCCCGATCGTAAATGTCGAAACGCAAAAGTGACGTTAACTCAAGAGGGGAGACAATCGAGCAACAACCACAAGTCTTAATCTCTCACCATGCGATAATCATGCCTTCGGTGCCTTAAAAAAGGGCCTGGAAGGATCGAAGATTCTTTTCGTACGATGATGTTCAGACTTCTTCACGCAGATGGACACTGTGTTTTACCAAACGGGTATCATCAACCTGATGCCTCAGTGTTCACGGCGATTTTGCCTGACTGGCATACCGATTCTGTACTGTACGGCCGTCTAACGGAAACGTATATGTTCGCGACAGTTCGCGGCAAGCGTAATGTGTCTCCAACGGCGATTCGGCGTAGATCCCTCAGAGTGGTTGGTGGGTCACGTCGTCCATGAACAGCCCTTCTCAATCTATCCCAGGCATGTTCGATAGGGTTCATGTCCGGAGAACATGCTGGCCACTCTAGTCGAGCGATGTCGTTATCCTGAAGGAAGTCATTCACAAGATGTGCGCGATGGGGGCGGAATTGTTGTCCATGAAGACGAATGCCTCGCCAATATGCTGCCGATATGGTTGCACTATGCACACAGCAACGTGAGTGATAAAATGGCAAAACGTCAGTGTGTTGTCTAACTTATGTGATACTACACAGATCAAAAAATGTTTTACATCACCCTTCCAAAGATGTAAACAACCACGCATGAGCAGCGCCTATTAGACGGAGGGTACCCGACCGCCGATCAAAAATGGTTCAAATGGCTCTGAGCACCAAGGGGCTTAACATTTGAGGTCATCACCCCAGTTTCCACAACTCATGAAGATGTTGACTGTGGATATTGTATCACAGACACAGTCCCTTTGACTGTTCAGACATTTCACTAAACCCTTCCAAAGATGTAAACAACCACGCACGAGCAGCGCCTATTAGACGGAGGGTACCCGACCGCCGATCAAAAATGGTTCAAATGGCTCTGAGCACCAAGGGGCTTAACATTTGAGGTCATCACTCTCCTAGACCTTGAACTACTAAACCTAACTAACCTAAGGACATCGCACACATCCATGCCCGAGGTAGGATTCGAACCTGCGACCTTACCAGCAGCGTTGTTCCAGACTGTCGAGCATAGAACCGCTCGGTCAACAGCCGATCAGTTCCAGTCGTTCCACCAGGAAGGAGAGGTTGTCCGTAGTTTAACCATGCCTAGACGGTCAATACCGCGGTTCGATCGCGTCCGCATTGTTACTTTGGAAGGGATCTCAACAAGGGAAGTGTCCAGGCGTCTCGCAGTGAACCAAAGCGATGTTGTTCGGACATGGAGGGGATACAGAGGAACTGTCGATGAAATACCTCGCTCAGGCCGCTCTAGGGTTACTACTGCAGTGGATGACCGCTGCCTACGGATTATGGCTCGGAGGAACCCTGACAGCAACGCCACCATGTTGAATAATGCTTTTCGTGCAGCCACAGGACGTCGTGTTACGACTCAAACTGTGCCCAGTGGGCTGCATGATGCGCAACTTCACTCCAGACGTCCATGCCGAGGTCCATCTTTCCAACCATGACAGCATGCAGCGCGGTACAGATGGGCCCAGCAACATGACAAATGGACCGCTCGGGATACGCATCACGTTCTCTTCACAGATGAGTGTCGCATATGCCTTCAACCAGACAATCGTCGGAGACGTGTTTAGAGGCAACTCGGTCAGGCTGAGGGCCTTAGATACACTGTCCATAGAGTGCAGCAAGGTGGAGGAGGTTCCCTACTGTTTTGGGGTGGCATTATGTGGGGCGGACGTACGCCGCTGGTGGTTATGGAAGGCGCCGTAACGGCTGTACGTTACGTGAATGCTATCCTCCGACCGATAGTGCAACCATATCGGCAGCATATTGGCGAGGCATTCGTCTTCATGGACAACAATTCCGCCCCCATCGCGCACATCTTGTGAATGACTTCCTTCAGGATAACGACATCGCTCGACTAGAGTGGCCAGCATGTTCTCCGGACATGAACCCTATCGAACATGCCTGGGATAGATTGAAAAGGGCTGTTCATGGACGACGTGACCCACCAACCACTCTGAGGGATCTACGCCGAATCGCCGTTGGAGAGTGGGACAATCTGGACCCTCAGTGCCTTGATGAACTTGTGGATAGTATGCCACGACGGATACAGGCTCGCATCAATGCAAATGGACCTGCTACTGGGTATTAGGGGTACCGGTATGTACACCAATCTGGATCACCACCTCTGAAGATGTCGCTGTATAGTGGTACAACATGCAACGTGTGGTTTTCATGAGCAGTAAAAATGATGTTTATGTTCATCGTTATTCGAGTGTTCTGTACAGTTTCCAGAACTCTCGGAGGTGATGCAAAACTCTTTTTGATGTGTGTAGTTCGTTTTGAACCTTTGAACTGGATACAACCACTGTCTGTAAGGTTGCTATATGCTTATCTAAAAAATTATACAAAAGAGAAACTAGCTCATGACTTCATTATATGGTAATCGATCTATAGATAATCTTATGGGCGGAAACCGATTGTAGAAGAAGAGATTATTCTGGTACTTGATGCAGATCAGAAAGGTCTATGACGAAAATTATGAAAACTATTGTTGACGGTTTAATGAGCCGAACGTATTACATTAGTTTCAAGGCTTAGCACAATATAGATTGTGGCATGGATAAAATACGTGTGTTTACGGTGTATGTATTAAAATATCGCAATGAATAATGACGATAATTCAATATTGCAACTCATTGCATAATCTCGCTGTCACTGTGATCCTTCGCCACACACAGTCCTTCATTTCATTTATGGAATACTCACTAGGGTGGACACTCACGGTGATAGGACTTGTTTTTGTATAATCTTTATGTCTGCATTATGGTATCGATATATCTCAGAAATAATATGTGTGTGATGAAGTTTCAGATAATTAAAAAGTTAGTACCCAAAGTTTTTATTTCTTTCTTTTTTGAACTTTAATTCCATTCCCAACGTTCTCTTTTGTTTACTTAACTATTTGCTCTATGTACATATTGAAAAAAATAGGCGTTCAGCTGCAGCCCTATGTCACTCCCTTTTCATTTACTATCATCATTTAAGGACCACTCTTAGAACTGAAGTCTGCTAAGTTGTGTATATCATTCCCTCCCGCTACTGTATGCATGACAACCTCAAAGTATGAAAAAGTGTATTCCAGTCAGCACTATAAAATGCTGACTCTACAGCTGAAAATGATGTAAACCTACAAGTGGCGCAAAATAAAAAATAACTCCTGATCCTTAAGGTAGGCAATCCAGCTTACATCATCTTACCAATTGTAGATGACGCATATCGTATTGCTTATCTTAAGGAGCAGGAAATATTTACCGCCTCTGCTTTACTTTGCACGCCGTGTAGTTTCGTGTTGTTTTAGTCGATCTTCTAATGTAAATTGCAGGGTCAGTATACAGTATAGCTTTGTGTCTTGCAACATTTTCCGGAACCGATTTAGATAACTCCCGCCCCATGTTGCTTCTATGAGGGATCAATAAAGCCTACAGAAGACACGGGATCGTCTATGGCACAAATTTTTAACATGTTACGAATTTTCAGAATCAAGATTTTTTCCACTCTGAAGTTTCCTTGACTGTAGATGTGAAACTACGATGACAGGTAACCATGGGATGTGTTTCAGGGCTACATGGCGCAAATGCGGGTGCGAACTCGCCAAGTGCTCATCACAGCGGCCGGCTTCATCCCTCTGGGTTCTGGAACCTTAACTTCGGTGAGTGTCTGAGCAGATTGTGTATTCCACAGCTAACAAACGTCGCTAGTCGGCGCCTCCGGTTAACAAAGGAATGCATCCTTCCTCGGCAAATCTAATTAGTATGCCTCTGTCTTTTCAAAGAGGAACTGCCTGTAGTAAGTGAAGGTCAATTTTAACTGTTTCATTTCTTCTTCCACAAGTGCTTCGGGTAGTTTATAATGTCCAGTGAAGGTATTACGAGAATTTGCTATTATCCTATCACTGTACGTGCCTCACACAAAATTTTGGCAGGCTGGAATACACACTTCCACGGCAAGCTCCAGGATCTCCCGACAACAATCATATTAAAAATATGAGTAGCGCACAGACCGGGGTAATTGGTGAGAACGTCGGCATTTAGCAATCACATACAATACCAATGATACTCGTGTGAAATTCTGTACATGACTAGAATGCCTGATGACACTACGTGCCAAAAAACTGTACCACTGAAGTGCGACACGAGGAAGTACTGATATTAACTACAATATCCCGAATTACCGAATTCCCGTACAGAGTCTTCTCTCTCTCTCTGCCTGTCCCCCCCCCCCCTCTCTCTCTCTGTTGCGGTAAACTGGTGTGAGAAGTCAAACGAGTTCCATTTGATACAACTCGCAAATATTGGAGCCAATGGAGGTATAGCGAAAAGTACTGCGTTTGTTAACAAAGGAAGTAGGTTACAGTATGCTTGTCGCCCGCTGCTTGAATACTGCTCAGCAGTGTGGGATCCGTACCAGATAGGGTTGATAGAAGAGAAAGAGAAGATCCAACGGAGAGCAGCGCGCCTCGTTACAGGATCATGTAGTAATCGCGAAAGCGTTACGGAGATGATAGATAAACTCTAGTGGAAGACTCTGCAGGAGAGACGCTCAGTAGCTTGGTACGGGCTTTTGTTGAAGTTTCGAGAACATACCTTCACCAAAGAGTCAAGCAGTATATTGCTCCCTCCTACGTATATCTCGCTTCACCGAAGAGTCAAGCAGTATATTGCTCCCTCCTACGTATATCTCGCGAAGAGACCATGAGGATAAAATCAGAGAGATTAGAGCCCACACAGAGGCATACCGACAATCCTTCTTTCCACGAACAATACGAGACTGGAATAGAAGGGAGACCGATAGAGGTACTCAAGGTACCCTCCGCCACACACCGTCAGGTGGCTTGCTGAGTATGGATGTAGATGTAGATGTAGACAAAGTAGCACTGGTATGCAATGTGACACGTATCCAGACATTTTTCACACATAACAAAGCACTGCTAAATACTCTGACACATTTAGCTGATTGTGTACTACACAAGCCGAAGAAGACTGTTGTACCATCTGTGTTTCCATGAAATACCAGAAATGAAAGAGTCAGAGCGATAGGTTAGTGTAGCGAGTCTACGCTAAATACTGCGTTCACCGTAAGATTAGGAAAGATTCAAAACTCCGATGGTGCCAAATACAGCGTAAGCAGAGTAACTTAAATAAAACGGTTAGTTACAGAATACGCATAATTTCATCTTCAAAATTGTGTCCGTTTTAACAAAAATTTATCCAATAATAAGAAACTGGTTTAGCGAAAATTTTTAGGGTAGTTTCATTACGTTTAAACAAAAACAATATTTATTATAGTCAAATAAGTTTATAATCCTCCAGGACGGTACAATAAATCAACTTTGGTTTTTGATTCTTTGTGTTGAATTTTCATTGTTTCCAGACTTCCTTCATGCTTCAAGACTCTCGTTCCACTTTTTCCTGGGTCAGCTTTCTTCCTTTCTCAGATCTCTTTCTTTCCTAAAGTACTGCCTTTTGTGTTGCTTCTCTCAGAAGTATTCTGTTGTATATTATGTCCTTGCTAATTCCCGTGGTTTTCAGATCTTTGTCAATTTCGGTGAACCACGTGACTTTGGATTTGTAGCTGTTTACTAAGTTCAAGAACTGCTAGGTTAGTCTCTTACTACCCGTTCGCTGTAGTATTCTTTTCCTCATTACATCAGCTAGTTTTTTCCATTTTCAAACAGATCTCTCTGTTTGATCTTAATTGACATTCGTCACGTGGAGTGGCCGCGCGGTTTGAGGCGCCATGTCACGGACTGCGCGGCTCTTCCCGCCGTAGGTTCCAGTCCTCCCTCGGGCATGGGTGTGTGTGTCGTTCGTAGCATATCTTAGTTTAGTTAGTTTAAGTGGTGTGTAAGTCTTGGGACCGATGACCTAAGCAGTTTGGACCCTTAGGAACTCACACACAGTTTTCAATTGGCATTCAATATTAATATTGCTTCTAGGTTACAGTATTTTCCTTGCAATTCTTCTTTAAAATTTTTCCATTTTTTTAAGCTCCCCAAATATTATTAGCTTAAGTGTTTCTGCTGCTTGCTGTGTTTCAAGCCTTACCACCGTTTAATATGGTCTTAGTTTTGTGTTCCAGGACAAAGTTTCATTCTTGTCATATATGTTTTTCTGTCTTACGCAATGCCATTTCCATGGCTATCTGTTCCTTTGTGTTACATTTTATTAATTCTCCTAGATATTTAAAACATTTTGTTTTAGCTATAGTTTTTTTTACGAATTTTACGATTGTATCTGGGGTTTTGGGGGGCGACATCACTGAGTTTTGTCATGAAGCGTGTGGTTTTTTTTTTTCAAATTATATTTTTAGTCTAATTTTGTCTGCTTAATTCTGTTGTTCTGTAATTTGTTCTTTGTCACCATCCAGTGAGCCACTAATTAATGCCATATCATCTGCAAAAGCTAGACAGTCTATGGTGATTTTATTTGTGTTTCTTCCACGTTAAACACCCGTAGTATTCATGTATTTTCTCCATTCACTCACTACCTTCTATAATATGCAATTGAAAAGCAGAGAAAGGAACCGTCTCCTTGTCTTACATCTGATTTTATTTCAAAAGTTTTTGACACTTCCCCCATATATTTTACTTTAGATGTTGTGTTTGTTAAAGTTCCTTTATTTATTTATCTTGTTTCGTTTTCTTGTCCCAATTCCTTTATAATACTGATTTGTGCATTTCTATCATTTGAGTAATATGTATTTTTAAAATCTACAGAAATTATCACATATTTCAAGTTTCTGATTTTCTTTATTTATATTATCTCCCTTGGATTTAGTATCTGCTCTGTTCAAGACTTCCATTCCTAAATCCTGCTTGATATTCGCGTAGTTATAGCTCAAGTATTCCTCCAGTCCCCTTCAAAAATGCCCACGAGGAAGGTTCTTCCATAATTGTTGGGACCAATTTTCTTTCCCTTTTTACGTAGTGGATGTATGCAAGCCGACGTTCATTCTGATGGTAAGCTATTTATTGACCAAATTCCATTAATGATCTCCGTTGTAGATGAATAATGTTGTCATGCGAATGTTTCCACAATTCAGCAACTATATTGCCTTCCCCTGATGCTTTGTTATTTTTAAGTTGTTTTGTGATTTCTATGATTTCCTTTGATGTTAGTGGTTTTAAGTCTAGTTGTATATGGATTACGTTATCAAAATGAAATTCTTCTTTTGGCGGATTGCAGTTGTGTAGCAATTCGAAGTAATCCGCAAGTATTCTTCCGTTCTCAGTGTTATTTTATGCAGCCTTCTGTATTTTTTTCTACAAATTGCACCCCTGGTGATGTGTACTTCTATAAATTATTTATGAATGTTTTATAAAATTTCCTTGTGTTGCTCTGCTTAAAATACGGCTCAATTGACATTAATTGATCTTTTATATTTTGCACTCTGATCTTTAGAGACCTTTTGATGTACGTTTCCTTCCTTCTATAAAATATTGTAGTTATTACTATTTCTCCCCCCCATGAACCATGGACCTTGCCGTTGGTGGGGAGGCTTGCGTGCCTCAGCGATACAGATGGCCATACCGTAGGTGCAACCACAACGGAGGGGCATCTGTTGAGAGGCCAGACAAACATGTGGTTCCTGAAGAGGGGCAGCAGCCTTTTCAGTAGTTGCATGGGCAACAGTCTGGATGATTGACTGATCTGGCCTTGTAACATTAACCAAAACGGCCTTGCTGTGCTGGTACTGCGAACGGCTGAAAGCAAGGGGAAACTACAGCCGTAATTTTTCCCGAGGACATGCAGCTCTACTGTATGATTAAATGATAATGGCGTCCTCTTGGGTAAAATATTCCGGAGGTAAAATAGCCCCCCATTCGGATCTCCGGGCGGGGACTACTCAAGAGGACGTCGTTATCAGGAGAAAGAAAACTGGCGTTCTACGGATCGGAGCGTGGAATGTCAGATCACTTAATCGGGCAGGTAGGTTAGAAAATTTAAAAAGGGAAATGGATAGGTTAAAGTTAGAAATAGTGGGAATTAGTGAATTTCGGTGGCAGGAGGAACAAGACTTTTGGTCAGGTGATTACAGGGTTATAAATACAAAATCAAATAGGGGTAATGCAGGAGTAGGTTTAATAATGAATAAAAGAATAGGAGTGCGGGTTAGCTACTACAAACAGCATAGTGAACGCATTATTGTGGCCAAGATAGACACAAAGCCCATGCCTACTACAGTAGTACAAGTTTATATGCCAACTAGCTCTGCAGATGATGAAGAAATAGATGAAATGTATGACGAGATAAAAGAAATTATTCAGGTAGTGAAGGGAGACGAAAATTTAATAGTCATGGGTGACTGGAATTCGTCAGTAGGAAAAGGGAGAGAAGGAAACATAGTAGGTGAATATGGATTGGGGGGAAGGAATGAAAGAGGAAGCCGCCTTGTAGAATTTTGCACAGAGCATAACTTAATCATAGCTAACACTTGGTTCAAGAATCATGAAAGGACGCTCTATACATGGAAGAAGCCTGGAGATACTGACAGGTTTCAGATAGATTATATAATGGTAAGACAGAGATTTAGGAACCAGGTTTTAAATTGTAAGACATTTCCAGGGGCAGATGTGGATTCTGACCACAATCTATTGGTTATGAACTGCAGATTGAAACTGAAGAAACTGCAAAAAGGTGGGAATTTAAGGAGATGGGATCTGGATAAACTGAAAGAACCAGAGGTTGTAGAGAGTTTCAGGGAGAGCATAAGGGAACAATTGACAGGAATGGGGGAAAGAAATACAGTAGAAGAAGAATGGGTAGCTCTGAGGGATGAAGTGGTGAAGGCAGCAGACGATCAAGTAGGTAAAAAGACGAGGGCTAATAGAAATCCTTGGGTAACAGAAGAAATATTGAATTTAATTGATGAAAGGAGAAAATATAAAAATGCAGTAAATGAAGCAGGCAAAAAGGAATACAAACGTCTCAAAAATGAAATCGACAGGAAGTGCAAAATGGCTAAGCAGGGATGGCTAGAGGACAAATGTAAGGATCTAGAGGCTTGTCTCACTAGGGGTAAGATAGATACTGCCTACAGGAAAATTAAAGAGACCTTTGGAGAGAAGAGAACCACTTGTATGAATATCAAGAGCTCAGATGGAAACCCAGTTCTAAGCAAAGAAGGGAAGGCAGAAAGGTGGAAGGAGTATATAGAGGGTTTATACAAGGGAGATGTACTTGAGGAAAATATTATGGAAATGGAAGAGGAGGTAGATGAAGATGAAATGGGAGATAAGATACTGCGTGAAGAGTTTGACAGAGCACTGAAAGACCTGAGTCGAAACAAGGCCCCGGGAGTAGACAACATTCCATTAGAACTACTGACAGCCTTGGGAGAGCCAGTCCTGACAAAACTCTACCATCTGGTGAGCAAGATGTATGAGACAGGCGAAATACCCTCAGACTTCAAGAAGAATATAATAATTCCAATCCCAAAGAAAGCAGGTGTTGACAGATGTGAAAATTACCGAACTATCAGTTTAATAAGTCACAGCTGCAAAATACTAACGCGAATTCTTTACAGACGAATGGAAAAACTGGTAGAAGCCGACCTCGGGGATGATCAGTTTGGATTCCGTAGAAATGTTGGAACACGCGAGGCAATACTGACCTTACGACTTATCTTGGAAGAAAGATTAAGAAAAGGCAAACCTACGTTTCTAGCATTTGTAGACTTAGAGAAAGCTTTTGACAACGTTGACTGGAATACTCTCTTTCAAATTCTGAAGGTGGCAGGGGTAAAATACAGGGAGCGAAAGGCTATTTACAATTTGTACAGAAACCAGATGGCAGTTATAAGAGTCGAGGGGCATGAAAGGGAAGCAGTGGTTGGGAAGGGAGTGAGACAGGGTTGTAGCCTCTCCCCGATGTTATTCAATCTGTATATTGAGCAAGCAGTAAAGGAAACAAAAGAAAAATTCGGAGTAGGTATTAAAATTCATGGAGAAGAAGTAAAAACTTTGAGGTTCGCCGATGACATTGTAATTCTGTCAGAGACAGCAAAGGACTTGGAAGAGCAGTTGAACGGAATGGACAGTGTCTTGAAAGGAGGATATAAGATGAACATCAACAAAAGCAAAACGAGGATAATGGAATGTAGTCAAATTAAGTCGGGTGATGCTGAGGGAATTAGATTAGGAAATGAGACACTTAAAGTAGTAAAGGAGTTTTGCTATTTAGGGAGTAAAATAACTGATGATGGTCGAAGTAGAGAGGATATAAAATGTAGACTGGCAATGGCAAGGAAAGCGTTTCTCAAGAAGAGAAATTTGTTAACATCGAGTATAGATTTAGGTGTCAGGAAGTCGTTTCTGAAAGTATTTGTATGGAGTGTAGCCATGTATGGAAGTGAAACATGGACGATAACCAGTTTGGACAAGAATCGAATAGAAGCTTTCGAAATGTGGTGCTAGAGAAGAATGCTGAAGATAAGGTGGGTAGATCACATAACTAATGAGGAGGTATTGAATAGGATGGGGGAGAAGAGAAGTTTGTGGCACAACTTGACTAGAAGAAGGGATCGGTTGGTAGGACATGTTTTGCGGCATCAAGGGATCACAAATTTAGCATTGGAGGGCAGCGTGGAGGGTAAAAATCGTAGAGGGAGACCAAGAGATCAATACACTAAGCAGATTCAGAAGGATGTAGGTTGCAGTAGGTACTGGGAGATGAAGAAGCTTGCACAGGATAGAGTAGCATGGAGAGCTGCATCAAACCAGTCTCAGGACTGAAGACCACAACAACAACAACATTACTATTTCTATTTGCGTTTCAGATGTTCCAAGCATTATGTCTGTTTATACGCTTTGTAATCACCATTCTACCAGCCATGTTTCCATTTAAGAGGAATAGTTTCTTCTGCATTATGAATAACGTCTTTTTGAAGTCGTTCTCAAGATTTAGGTATTCTTTTTTCCAATTGTATATTGTAAACAACAAACTTTTTGTGTTAGTGTTGATTCCTTTTTCTAAATATTGATCGCACCCTGATTTTAGTGCACAAGAATTTCTACCTAGGACATACGCAACTGACAGGCATCATAATTAATTTAGGGGGATCTGCTTTTGTTTTGTTAAATATTTATTCCAACCACGACTGGTTTCAGGATTTTGAAAGCCCAGTCTCTAGGTGTACGAATTTATTGTATTTGGCAGTTGGTGGTCCTACCACTCTGCTGCCTGGCGACGAACAGTTTTTGCCAACATGTGGTGACTGGAGCAATTGCATTGACTGGCCCGACTGCATGTTATATCTTACCAATAATTTCATGCACCTGAGGACGGAATTTTAAAATCCAGAAACAACTCGTGGTTTGAATAAATAATTATTACAACTGAACCGGATCCCACTAAATTAATAATTTGTATTTAATGATAGGTAAATAGTGATATGAATCCAAACTGCCGCTCTTGGCAGCTTTTACACTGAGTACCTCCATTGCCGAGTGACTGCTAATAGCAACATGAACGTGTTGTTTTCTTACCACAAATTGGATTTGGTGACACCTGTTTAGTTAGTGTTACAGGAATTTCTGAGAAGAATGTAGGTTTTAGTGCTATGTTATGCTATTTGTACAAGTTACGTCTTTCTCCGTTTGCATTAATTATGGTATGTTCAGCAAATTTTGCTTCTTGGATCAGTGCTGACGTTCTTTCCCAATTTGTTCACTAAAGTCTCCAAGTAGTAATACTCGGATGTAATGTGATCTAGGGTATTTGACACATTTTGCCAAAAAATTTCTGTTTACTTTTTGTCATGTTTATCTCATTTGTTGGTTCAAAATGGTTCAAATGGCTCTGAGCACTATGGGACTTAACATCTTAGGTCATCAGTCACCTAGAACTTAGAACTAGTTAAACCTAACTAACCTAAGGACATCACACACATCCATGCCCGAGGCAGGATTCGAACCTGCGACCGTAGCAGTCGCGCGGTTCCGGACTGCGCGCCTGGAACCGCGAGACCACCGCGGCCGGCATTTGTTGGTACATGTGTATTTAATGTAGTGTAATTTTGAATGATGACCTAAATATTATTGTGGGAAGTGTTTCATTAATTGATTTAAATTCTGTTACTGAGTTTAATATGTTTTCGTTTAGAATGGAACGTATTCCAAATTGGGATACATTCGTCATTACTCTATTCCCTGGTTTTCCCTTAATTATCAGAAAGGATTTTCATCAGTATATCTTCTTTCTTGCAGTTCTAATATTATTATATTCTTTCCCTTTAGGAAGGTTAAGAATGGTTTACATTAATAGTGGATAGAAAATTTATGTTTCTGTGTTGGTGTTACGGTTTTCTTTTATAAGGCAAGTTTCAGAATTCTGGGACTAATTCTTTGCACAGACGCATAAGCCCCCAGAATCCGAATGTACACTTTTCATTTCCTTAAAAATGGGAGACTGAGTGCTCTCTGACGTAAAATCTCTTACAAAGTGCGTTTCCGTTGTGTATTGCTTGTTGAGGTATGTGAAGAAGTTCCCTAAATATACTACTCAGTGCTGTTAGCTTTGAGGAATAAGTATCCAGTAAAAGAGTTCTGTAACAAATAACCTGTATGCCTGAGGGAAAATACAAATGATTATTTTGGCCCATGGTGAGTTAGATTTTGCTGTCATTGAAAGTTTACCTATCTTATAGATCACTGCCCTGATTTTACATGTGGCTGCACTTGAATACCATTTTTCTGATTTTTCAGGTTATGATGTCACTGGTCACATACTTGATCGCCATGAATCACTGTGCACCTCTTTTGTTAAATTTAACAGAGCCTCAGGCGAATCACACTACGTCACCTGATGAAGACGTTCTCGTATTTTAAAATAATTCAAATGTGATATGTACGTTACTTTAAAATGTGTTATACTCTTGTAGCTCTGGTACTATAAAACATTCCGAGGTATTTCTTTCGGAAAAATCTCTAGCGATTTATTTCTGCATGAAGCGCGAGCTGTTGCAACATTCCTATTGTGTTCTATGTGATACAGCACATAAAAAGTGGAATAAAGCTAGAAAGATAATTATGTTAAATATGCAGTATTTCGTCTACTTCTACAGATATTACTGTTAAAAGTACCGTAATTTATGTTAAATATAATACTGACAATTACATCCACTGTAAGCACGGTCAGTGGTTTCGTTCTTATTATAAACTACATTTACAGGAAGGTGGTGTAAATGCACTAAATTTTGTCAGTGGAGATTGAAGGAAAAGGGAAGAAACTGTCCACTCAAAATCCCATCATGAGGAAAATGTTTCTTTTTGTATCAATCATGATTAGGGTTATCTGGCCCACTCATACATAAAACCAGTCATTCAACACATTTTACACTACATTTATCTCACGTTTTATATTTTTGATAGAACACTTCGAAATAACTATAACATAAATAAGTATTTACAGTTGGAGAAAGAAGATACAGCGCAATATTCGTACTTCATCGCCAGACGCTCGGTAGACAAGGGCACCACTGAAGTCACAACTGGACATACCCGAAAGCTACACTGAAATGTTGTTTTTATTCTGAAAGGGTCACCCCATCTGAAAACTGACGGATGGCAGCGTAAAGCTATCGAGCCCCGAGCGTCTATGGCACTTGAGCGAAAGCTTATAAGCTAAGGGACGTTCCGAAACCATCAAAGTATCGATACCTACTCAGGTGAGTAGAGCTGAAGTCGTCCCGCAATACTACTCACATGAATACCGCCAAGAGTGTTGATACCTAAACATATCGATACTCTTTATTTTCCTGTAAAATGACATAGTTCTGGATTCCAGCGGCTATCTGATTTGGTGAAGGCTGCCGGTCTTGCTTACGAGATGAAGGCAGAGCTCACCATCTGCAGCGTCGTTGACAGAACCGACTGCGGACCTTTGGTGCAGAGCCGGGTGAAGGGTCTGAATCAGGGGCTCAGATGGTTTTTCGACCGTGTTGGCTGCAGATTCCTTGACTTGCGCCATAGGGTTGTGGGGTTTCGGGTTCCGCTGAATAGGTCAGGAGTTCACTACACTCAGCTGGCGGCTACACGGGTAGCGGAGGCTGTGTGGCGTGGACTGGCGGTTTTTTAGGTTAGAAGGCCTCGCGAAAGTACGGGTGGGCTGCAATCTCAAAGGGTTCATGGCAAATACAGGACGTGTTTGGATCAAGGAACAGTCGGAATTGTAGTTGTAAATTGTTGTAGTTGTGCTGGGAAAGTCCCTGAGTTTCAAGCGCTAATAGAAAGCACAGAAGCTGAAATCGTTATAGGTACAGAAAGCTGGCTAAAGCCTGAAATAAGTTCTGCAGAAATTTTTACGAAGTCTCAGACGGTGTTCAGGAAAGATAGAGTAGGCAGAATTGGTTGTGCAGTGTTTGTGTCTGTCAGTAGTGGTTTATCTTGTAGTGAAGTCGAAATAGATACTCCGTGCGAATTGGTATGGGTGGAGGTTATACTTAACAGCCGAACTAAGTTAATAATTGGCTCCTTCTACCGACCCCCAGACTCCGATGATATAGTTACTGAACAGTTCAGAGAAAATTTGAGTCTCGTAACAAATAAATAACCCACTCATACGGTTATAGTTGGTGGGGACTTCAACCTTCCCTCGATAGGTTGGCAAAAATACTTGTTCAAAACCGGTGGTAGGCAGAAAACATCTTCCGAGATTGTCCTAAATGCTTTCTCCGAAAATTATTTCGAGCAGTTAGTCCACGAACCCACGCGAATTGTAAATGGTTGCGAAAACACACTTGACCTGTTAGCCACTAACAATCCAGAGCTGATAGAGAGCATCATGACTGATACAGGGATTAGTGATCACAAGGTCGTTGTAGCTAGGCTCAATACCGTTTCTTCCAAATCCACCAGAAACAAACGCAAAATAATTTTATTTAAAAAAGCGGATAAAGTGTCACTAGAAGCCTTCCTAAGAGACAATCTCCATTCCTTCCGAACTGACTATGCAAATGTAGACGAGATGTGGCTCAAATTCAAAGATATAGTAGCAACAGCAATTGAGAGATTCATACCTCATAAATTGGTAAGAGATGGAACTGATCCCCCGTGGTACACAAAACAGGTCCGAACGCTGTTGCAGAGGCAACGGAAAAAGCATGCGAAGTTCAGAAGAACGCGAAATCCCGAAGATTGGCTAAAATTTACAGACGCGCGAAATATGGCACGGACTTCAATGCGAGATGCCTTTAATAGGTTCCACAACGAAACATTGTCTCGAAATTTGGTAGAAAATCCGAAGAAATTCTGGTCGTATGTAAAGTACACAAGCGGAAAGACGCAGTCAATACCTTCGCTGCGCAGTGCCGATGGTACTGTTACCGACGACTGTGCCGCTAAAGCGGAGTTATTGAACGCAGTTTTCCGAAATTCCTTCACCAGGGAAGACGAATGGAATATTCCAGAATTTGAAACACGAACAGCTGCTAGCATGAGTTTCTTACAAGTAGATACCTTAGGGGTTGCGAAGCAACTCAAATCGCTTAATACGGGCAAGTCTTCAGGTCCAGAATGTATACCGGTTAGGTTCCTTTCATATTACGCTGATACAATAGCTCCCTACTTAGCAATCATATACAACCGCTCGCTCACCGATAGATCTGTACCTACAGATTGGAAAATTGCGCAGGTCGCATCAGTGTTTAAGAAGGGTAGTAGGAGTAATCCATCGAACTACAGACGTATATCATTGACGTCGGTTTGCAGTAGAGTTTTGGAGCACATACTGTATTCAAACATTATGAATCACCTTGAAGGGAACGATCTATTGATACGTAATCAGCATGGTTTCAGAAAAAACATCGTTCTTGTGCAACGCAGCTAGGTATTTATTCGCACGAAGTAATGGCCGCTATCGACAGGGGATCTCAAGTTGATTCCGTATTTCTAGATTTCCGGAAAGGTTTTGACACCGTTCCTCACAAGCGACTTCTAATCAAGCTGCGGGCCTATGGGGTATCGTCTCAGTTGTGCGACTGGATTCGTGATTTCCTGTCAGGAAGGTCGCAGTTCGTAGTAATAGACGGCAAATCATCGAGTAAAAGTGAAGTGATATCAGGTGTTCCCAAGGGGAGCGTCCTGGGACCTCTGCTGTTCCTGATCTATATAAATGACCTGGGTGACAATCTGAGCAGTTCTCTTAGGTTGTTCGCAGATGATGCTGTAATTTACCGTCTAGTAAGGTCATCCGAAGAGCAGTATCAGTTGCAAAGCGATTTAGAAAAGATTGCTGTATGGTGTGGCAGGTGGCAGTTGACGCTAAATAATGAAAAGTGTGAGGTGATCCACATGAGTTCCAAAAGAAATCCGTTGGAATTCGATTAATAAATAGTACAATTCTCAAGGCTGTCAATTCAACGAAGTACCTGGGTGTTAAAATTACGAACAACTTCAGTTGGAAAGACCACTTAGATAATATTGTGGGGAAGGCGAGCCAAAGGTTGCGTTTCATTTCAAGATGCAACAAGTCCACTAAAGAGACAGCTTACACTTATCAGGTGGGATTGACGGAGGACATCGATAGGGTGCAAAAAAGGGCAGCTCGTTTTGTATTATCACGTAGTAGGGGAGAGAGTGTGGCAGATATGATACGCGAGTTGGGATGGAAGTCATTAAAGCAAAGACGTTTTTCGTCGCGGCGAGATCTATTTACGAAATTTCAGTCACCAACTTTCTCTTCCGAATTGCGAAAATATTTTGTTGAGCCCAACCTACATAGGTAGGAATGATCATCAAAATGAAATAAGAGAAATCAGAGCTCGAACAGAAAGGTTTAGGTGTTCGTTTTTCCCACGCGCTGTTCGGGAGTGGAATGGTAGAGAGATAGTATGATTGTGGTTCGAAGAACCCTCTGCCAAGCACTTAAATGTGCAGAGTAGTCATGTGGATGTAGATGTAGAAATATAATACATTTCTTATTTTTAATTTCATGTAATCTGATAAAACACGTTAAATACTCGTATTTCTTTATCAAAGACAATCTGTAAACAAAAACGGCACCTTACGGAAGATTTCTCAGAAAGAGCAATTGCTGGAAATTTTAGAAGATGGTTCACACAGTCACAGAAATAGGAAGAAAATGGTTAAATGTGAAATTAAACGTCAGGCACAAACGTAAAATTTACGTAATCATTATTACGAAGAAAAGTAATTTCAAGAAATAATTAGCAGTAATCTTAACGGTTTTATTCACGGACTACGAATTTGTGTCATAAATTCAAAAAATGCGTAAAATCGATGCTTCAATGTATTTGCCGAAAAACGACACTTCCCAGCACTTAACGTTTAAATTCTATTTTCGACAAATTATTTTCTCAAAGAATCTTGTAACTTCGAAATTCAAAGCGGTAGTTACTCCTAACTGCATAGCGAATGGAGATAAGTAGCGACAAACGTGAAAATATTGCCTCATAACCTAAAAAATAAGGTTGCACAGATTTTGTGTCAGCGGATACTAGAGGAGAATTATTATTAGGTTTATAGATACGTTTCAATTGGTTTGTCAGGCTGAGAGGTACTGCACATTTTCTGTTGTTTTCTTACTACAACAATTCTGGTGTTTTTAAACGAATTGGCATACAGCCACAAAACTTCACAATTCTAAAGCAATGTTTGCTCTTTGACGTGGTGTCATTCATTTTAGTAAAATATGTCCATACCGTAGACTTCGGCGGTGCCATAACACAATAAAAGGTAAGCTTTTGACAATAACCGGAACAAACAGTATGGCCGACGAACAGATTAACAGGCCCGGCGGACGAAGTGCGGTGCGGGGGCGGAATGAAGTGCCACAGACACAAACAGTCAGTCATTCGCTCATTACTTGGGTATGCGCATAAAATCGATTCGACAGAAGTACTTTTTTCGATAGCAAGTAAGTATCGGAAGGTACCTGGTGTTGAAACACAAGTATCGAATACTTGCTAGTTTTCACTTGTAGCGGAACATTCCTGCAACTGCCATTCCCGATACAAAAAGCAGGCTTGTTTTTGGGCTGCAACCGTCTGGACGACTTGGGAATGCACAGAAGCGTTTAAAAGTCTTCTCAGTGGTTTCCACTAGAAAATCCGGTACGCGAGCCGCTACAGAGTATGCATCCCAAGACGGGGGAATGCCACAGCACGAAACAATGTGAGGGAAGTTCCAGTGCTACATGCCACCACCAGCCGCCGAACAGTCATCCAGCTCCCAAGATTGGAAACTTTGTGACCTTGCAAGAAGACTGGCAGACGAAGTAACGCATTTTCGATCGGTAATTGGGTAAGATTTCGAGTAGAGCCAGTGAGTGACAAGACGATAAGAGGGGATCTTCAGCACCCTGACGGACAGAGTGCGTAGCAAAAGGAAGAGAACTGCCAGGTAGGTGTAACCTCGAGAACAGTCGGTGGGATCACTGAGTGAGAGCAGTCAGTTGAGGAGGAATGCTCAATGGGTATCTGAATAATCAGTGGGAGAGCAGTGAGCGAGCAGTCATAAAGCAGTCAGTGGAGACAGGCATCTTTATCCTCAGACGTATCACCAACATACCATTCCAAATTATTTGCATGACGTTTCGCACAAAGCGTTCTGACTTTGACTTCCGGAGGTATGTCATCCTATTGCGGATTTATTTTTCAGACGCTGTATCGGCTCTCTTCATTCATTCCGACGTCGACTGTCACTTCCAAATTTCCCTAATTATAACAGAGTCGGATCAAACATTCTAAGTGATCCAAAAAGATATTTTATATTTATCCAAGTTTCTGACAACAATATTGTGTGGCCCGTAAGTGAAACAATTATTAAAAAATCATCGTTTTCCATTTCGTATTGAAAGGTCTTTCTTACGATCCGATGCTTGAATCTTTATGCACCAGACTCTGTACCTCCCGTAGCACTCAGCTTTTAAATATTACGTTAGCAGCACCTGTGCAAGCTAACTGTCGCAGACAATAGACGCCGCGTGGCTGCCGAACAGCATTCAACCTGGAGACGCAGGCTAGAAGTGTGGAATCAGGCTGCTAAGGGCATCGCCTCAAAGCCGCAAAACACAGAGACGAGGCTGCCCCTCGTCAAACAGGCTCAACACGACCCAAAGGGAGAATCGGCAGGAGATTGATACATCATACTGATATCACGCATGGACGCAACAACAACTCTGCCAAGTGGTAAGTTGTTGTGTTTATTTACATCCTCCGCCCCACGCGTCTCTTACATGTTCAATTGTCAGTCGTGCGTATGCCCAGTCAAATCAGCGCGGAATTAAGTTTTTTGTCTACATTGTGGCGCCGTGCGTGGAGTGACCTTATTGGCACAGCTATTTATCTATTTATTTCCCTACAATGTATTAATTCATGAATGGGGTATGAATAAAGGCAAATTACAGGCACGTTTTTAAGATGACAGCACTGGTAGTAATGCATGTGAGGAGAGAGGTCGGAAGGTAGAGAAGGAGCTTCATTATGGAACGCGAGTAACGAAAAGGGGGGGGGGGGAGGTTGGATGGGGGCGTGACTGATTGTGAAATGGAAAGAAGAGCAGCATAACTGGGAGAAGATTCGAACATTTGCTTCACTGTTTGACAGACAGATGGGGTCCATATATCAAAAAGTTTTAGATGAAAGTTAAGGATTTTTCAACTGGAAGAGCTTTAACTTTTCCTTAAATACAACAGGGAATTTTGCAGGAAACTCTGCGTGCCGTTTACGATAACTTGCCCCAGAAACCGACAGTAGCGACAGGGAAGGAGTTTGCGAATGCTTTTATCTTATAGATGATACCAGTTATGGTCCTAGATAAATGTTGCTATTGTAAGATGACAGACACTCCAGTTCTGGTGTAGGGTACTGGGCTGCACGCGAACTGAGGAGCCAGTGAAATAGATATGTTTGTTGTTGTGTTGTTGTGGTCTTCAGTCCTGAGACTGGTTTGATGCAGCTCTCCATGCTACTCTATCCTGTGCAAGCTTCTTCATCTCCCAGTACCTACTGCAGCCTACATCCTTCTGAATCTGCTTAGTGTATTCATCTCTTGGTCTCCCTCTACGATTTTTACCCTCCACGCTGCCCTCCAATGCTAAATTTGTGATCCCTTGATGCCTCAAAACATGTCCTACCAACCGATCCCTTCTTCTACTCAAGTTGTGCCACAAACTACTCTTCTCCCCAATCCTATTCAATACCTCCTCATTAGTTACGTGATCTACGCACCTTATCTTCAGCATTCTTCTGTAGCACCACATTTCGAAAGCTTCTATTCTCTTCTTGTCCAAACTGGTTATCGTCCATGTTTCACTTCCATACATGGCTACACTCCATACAAATACTTTCAGAAACGACTTCCTGACACTTAAATCTATACTCGATGTTAACAAATTTCTCTTCTTCAGAAACGATTTCCTTGCCATTGCCAGTCTACATTTTATATCCTCTCTACTTCGACAATCATCAGTTATTTTACTCCCTAAATAGCAAAACTCCTTTACTACTTTAAGTGTCTCATTTCCTAATCTAATCCCCTCAGCATCACCCGATTTAATTTGACTACATTCCATTATCCTCGTTTTGCTTTTGTTGATGTTCATCTTATATTCTCCTTTCAAGACACTGTCCATTCCGTTCAACTGCTCTTCCAAATCCTTTGCTGTCTCTGACAGAATTACAATGTCATCAGCGAACCTCAAAGTTTTTACTTCTTCTCCATGAATTTTAATACCTACTCCGGATTTTTCTTTTGTTTCCTTTACTGCTTGCTCAATATACAGATTGAATAACATCGGGGAGAGGCTACAACCCTTTCTCACTCCTTTCCCAACCACTGCTTCCCTTTCATGCCCCTCGACTCTTATAACTGCCATCTGGTTTCTGTACAAATTGTAATTAGCCTTTCGCTCCCTGTATTTTACCCCTGCCACCTTCATAATTTGAAAGAGAGTATTCTAGTTAACGTTGTCAAAAGCTTTCTCTAAGTCTACAAATGCTAGAAACGTAGGTTTTCCTTTTCTTAATCTTTCTTCTAAGATAAGTCGTAAGGTTAGTATTGCCTCACGTGTTCCAACATTTCTACGGAATCCAAACTGATCTTCCCCGAGGTCCGCTTCTACCAGTTTTTCCATTCGTCTGTAAAGAATTCGTGTTAGTATTTTGCAGCTGTGACTTATTAAACTGATAGTTCGGTAATTTTCACATCTGCCAACACCTGCTTTCTTTGGGATTGGAATTATTATATTCTTCTTGAAGTCTGTGGGTATTTCGCCTGTCTCATACATCTTGCTCACCAGATGGTAGAGTTTTGTCATGACTGGCTCTCCCAAGGCCATCAGTAGTTCTAGATATAGCGCAAGGTAATAACATAGTTTGTCTCGGCGCAGTCGTCATAAACGAGCGTATGAAGCACTGATGTGATGAAATAAATGCACGATCCAGTCACACTAATGAGATCACCTCCTATATTCGACGTCAGCGTGCAGTAACTATCAACAGATGACAGTAGGAGGCCCTAACAGTGGAAGGTGCATAAATCGTGTCGGGGCGACGCAGACAACAGTCCACTCGTTGTTGTAATGCAGAAACCGCTTGATTTTTCTGATGATCAAAACGGCATGATCATTGCCTTTCGGCCGAGGATGGAAGAATTTCACAAACGGCTAAGGCTGTAGACTGCTAGTGACCTGTCGAAAACTTCCAGAACCTCACTGGCTCTCTTCCTGCACGTGTCGGACGGTCCACTCTTCATTGGATGGGTATTCAGACTTTTGACAGACGAATGAAGGGCCTCCCAACATTGTCTTCTGAACCACTGTTCAAAGTTGCTGCATGTGGGCCCCCGCAGCAGGTGCCTGGCTCCTGCACCCATTCTGACTGCTGCTCATCGGCGACGAAGGCTGGAATTTGCACGCCAGTGCAGCAACTGGACGACAGGTAGCCCTTCCATACGAATCAGCTTTTATGCTGCATCTGGCAGATGGCCGTTCGTGTGTGCGGCGTGGAACTTCTAAAAGCAAAACCATCATCGGAAGGGTCCAGGCCGGCGGAGGGAGCGGTCTGGCATTCCCCTGGTGACCTCGTCGTTCTGGAAGGCACGAAGTATCAACACAAGCGTACATCTATCCTCTGGCACCATGTCCACCCCTACATGCACTTTGTTTTTCCTCAGCACGATCGCATCTACCAGCGAGACAATGCAACGTGTCACACAGGTCGCAAACGTGGTTCTAAGAGCACCAGGATGAGTTTACTGTACTCCGCAGGCCACCAGTCTCTCTGGATTTAAAACCAATCGAGAGTCTGTGGGACCATCTCGGTCAGGCAGTTCGTGTCATGCATCCTCAGCCCAGAAACCTTGCGCAGCTGGCCACTGGCGCAGGTGTTTGCATGGCTCCACGTCCCTGTCGAAAACTTCCAGAACCTCACTGGCTCTCTTCCTGCACGTGTCGGAGCGGTCCACTCTTCATTGGGTGGGTATTCAGACTTTTGACAGACGCTCAGCTTAATGAGACTGAACAGCGTAGAAGTAGAAAGACTGTAACCCACAGGAGCGTTTACGGTTAGTTCTAAATGCCAAGAGTTTTTACTACTCACGCCGTCGCAATAATCGAGGTTTGGCGGAACGAGTAATTTTTCATGTATACGTTGCACGCTCCTTGGAATTATGTTCCGGAACTTCTGAAGGGTATAGAAGCAATTGGAATTCTTCCTGAACGCGGTCACATTGTTTACTATGCAGCTAAGTTGCTTACCTAAAGTTATAGTAATTTACTTCCATTTTTTCTGACAATCTTGTATGTAAGAACCGAGGAGAAACATTTTACAGTGCATCGGTAGATGGATGTTTTGAAGTAGATTGGGCATGCAGCGTGAGCCGTGCTCACTCCGAACTACGCATTTCCTTGAACTTGGCTGTGTATCTGCGTTTCGTTTCCCGCCATCGTTGCGGTCATGCCGTGGTTCTTCCTCCCTCTACGTGTGGCAGCAGTGATGTGTATCGATATTTGCACCGTGTGCCATCTTTGCTCTTGTGCGTATAATTTCCGGATAGGATGTGTACGCGCAGTCGGTTGATTGTTGCGGACCAAGGAGGATATCTCCCTGCGGCGCAGTCAGTGGGACCTCTGGCGGACCCTGCGCAGGATCGCAGCGGGTGTGGAGCTGTCCGATCGCATCGAGCTTCGTGGCTCACCGACCCAGGAAGTCAAAGCTGAGTGGTATCTTACAGGGTGTTTCAAAAATGACCGGTATATTTGAAACGGCAATGAAAACTAAACGAGCAGCGATAGAAATACACCGTTTGTTGCAATATGCTTGGGACAACAGTACATTTTCAGGCGGACAAACTTTCGAAATTACAGTAGTTACAATTTTCAACAACAGATGGCGCTGCAAGTGATGTGAAAGATATAGACGACAACGCAGTCTGTGGGTGCGCCATTCTGTACGTCGTCTTTCTGCTGTAAGCGTGTGCTGTTCACAACGTGCAAGTGTGCTGTAGACAACATGGTTTATTCCTTAGAACAGAGGATTTTTCTGGTGTTGGAATTCCACCGCCTAGAACACAGTGTTGTTGCAACAAGACGAAGTTTTCAACGGAGGTTTAATGTAACCAAAGGACCGAAAAGCGATACAATAAAGGATCTGTTTGAAAAATTTCAACGGACGGAACGTGACGGATAAACGTGCTGGAAAGGTAGGGCGACCGCGTACGGCAACCACAGAGGGCAACGCGCAGCTAGTGCAGCAGGTGATCCAACAGCGGCCTCGGGTTTCCGTTCGCCGTGTTGCAGCTGCGGTCCAAATGACGCCAACGTCCACGTATCGTCTCATGCGCCAGAGTTTACACCTCTATCCATACAAAATTCAAACGCGGCAACCCCTCAGCGCCGCTACCATTGCTGCACGAGAGACATTCGCTAACGATATAGTGCACAGGATTGATGACGGCGATATGCATGTGGGCAGCATTTGGTTTACTGACGAAGCTTATTTTTACCTGGACGGCTTCGTCAATAAACAGAACTGGCGCATATGGGGAACCGAAAAGCCCCATGTTGCAGTCCCATCGTCCCTGCATCCTCAAAAAGTACTGGTCTGGGCCGCCATGTCTTCCAAAGGAATCATTGGCCCATTTTTCAGATCCGAAACGATTACTGCATCACGCTATCTGGACATTCTTCGTGAATTTGTGGCGGTACAAACTGCCTTAGACGCCACTGCGAACACCTCGTGGTTTATGCAAGATGGTGCCCGGCCACATCGCACGGCCGACGTCTTTACTTTCCTGAATGAATATTTCGATGATCGTGTGATTGCTTTGGGCTATCCGAAACGTACAGGAGGCGGCGTGGAGTGGCCTCCCTATTCGCCAGACATGAACCCCTGTGACTTCTTTCTGTGGGGACACCTGAAAGACCAGGTGTACCGCCAGAATCCAGAAACAATTGAACAGGTGAAGCAGTACATCTCATCTGCATGTGAAGCCATTCCGCCAGACACGTTGTCAAAGGTTTCGGGTAATTTCATTCAGAGACTACGCCATATTATTGCTACGCATGGTGGATATGTGGAAAATATCGTACTATAGAGTTTCCCAGACCGCAACGCCATCTGTTGTTGACAATTGTAACTACTGTAATTTCGAAAGTTTGTCTGCCTGAAAATGTACTGTTGTCCCAAGCATATTGCAACAAACGGTGTATTTCTATCGCTGCTCGTTTAGTTTGTATTGCCGTTTCAAATATACCGGTCATTTTTGAAACACCCTGTAAGTGCCCATGCGACATCTGTTCATGTTGTGCCGTTCGTTTCGGTGGTTTGCTGTTGGGGAGCTTTTCCTGTGAGCAACACCGAGTTGTTCTAGTGTTGAAATCGAGCCACTGTGCGGTGGAATGAACTACACTCCTGGAAATTGAAATAAGAACACCGTGAATTCATTGTCCCAGGAAGGGGAAACTTTATTGACACATTCCTGGGGTCAGATACATCACATGATCACACTGACAGAACCACAGGCACATAGACACAGGCAACAGAGCATGCACAATGTCGGCACTAGTACAGTGTATATCCACCTTTCGCAGCAATGCAGGCTGCTATTCTCCCATGGAGACGATCGTAGAGATGCTGGATGTAGTCCTGTGGAACGGCTTGCCATGCCATTTCCACCTGGCGCCTCAGTTGGACCAACGTTCGTGCTGGACGTGCAGACCGCGTGAGACGACGCTTCATCCAGTCCCAAACATGCTCAATGGGGGACAGATCCGGAGATCTTGCTGGCCAGGGTAGTTGACTTACACCTTCTAGAGCACGTTGGGTGGCACGGGATACATGCGGACGTGCATTGTCCTGTTGGAACAGCAAGTTCCCTTGCCGGTCTAGGAATGGTAGAACGATGGGTTCGATGACGGTTTGGATGTACCGTGCACTATTCAGTGTCCCCTCGACGATCACCAGTGGTGTACGGCCAGTGTAGGAGATCGCTCCCCACATCATGATGCCGGGTGTTGGCCCTGTGTGCCTCGGTCGTATGCAGTCCTGATTGTGGCGCTCACCTGCACGGCGCCAAACACGCATACGACCATCATTGGCACCAAGGCAGAAGCTACTCTCATCGCTGAAGACGACACGTCTCCACTCGTCCCTCCATTCACGCCTGTCGCGACACCACTGGAGGCGGGCTGCACGATGTTGGGGCGTGAGCGGAAGACGGCCTAACGGTGTGCGGGACCGTAGCCCAGCTTCATGGAGACGGTTGCGAATGGTCCTCGCCGATACCCCAGGAACAACAGTGTCCCTAATTTGCTGGGAAGTGGCGGTGCGGTCCCCTACGGCACTGCGTAGGATCCTACGGTCTTGGCGTGCATCCGTGCGTCGCTGCGGTCCGGTCCCAGGTCGACGGGCACGTGCACCTTCCGCCGACCACTGGCGACAACATCGATGTACTGTGGAGACCTCACGCCCCACGTGTTGAGCAATTCGGCGGTACGTCCACCCGGCCTCCCGCATGCCCACTATACACCCTCGCTCAAAGTCCGTCAACTGCACATACGGTTCACGTCCACGCTGTCGCGGCATGCTACCAGTGTTAAAGACTGCGATGGAGCTCCGTATGCCACGGCAAACTGGCTGACACTGACGGCGGCGGTGCACAAATGCTGCGCAGCTAGCGCCATTCGACGGCCAACACCGCGGTTCCTGGTGTGTCCGCTGTGCCGTGCGTGTGATCATTGCTTGTACAGCCCTCTCGCAGTGTCCGGAGCAAGTATGGTGGGTCTGACACACCGGTGTCAATGTGTTCTTTTTTCCATTTCCAGGAGTGTATATTTGTTCACTACATTTCAAGTGCACCAACAGAATTTTCTGCCTTGTGGCCGTTAGTGTTCCGGTTACTTGCCCTGGCCACAACGTTGTTTCAGGCAGTGTCCTTTCCTCACCTGTTTCTGTCCAACACGGTGTGTAGTTTTGACAGGTTAATAAATATTTCATTGTGGATAATCATGTCCATAACAGTTTGGTCTTTGAGTTTTGATGTATCGATTGGTGGCTAGCAAGTTGTATGGTCGGTCAGTGCGTGGCTGTCCCTTGGTTGGGTTACTGACGGGCCCACCACCTGTCTCACCTAAGCGAACGCATTAATGTTTTGAGGACAGCAACCCCCCCCCCCCCCCCCCCCGGAGGCGGCGTTGTCCTATACTGTCCTTATCATGAGTGTTTAATGGTCTGCTGGTAATCTATTATAGCCAATGCTTTAAAAAAATTGTTTATTGTGTTTTATGTAAATCAAAGGCCTTCAGCCCATATAAGTAAGTTTGAATTGTGGCAAGTGGATATTTTGCTGAAAGTTACTGCTGATGTGCTATCTTTTCATTTAGTGCGCTGTCAGCAATTTAAAAGTTTAAGGTATTTTGAATTTTTGGAAAATCAATTGTGGGCCCTCAGCCGCTTAAAACCTTATTCTTAAATTTAATTATTCTCATTACGCTGCCTTTCCATTTAGTGTGCTTTCGGCCACTTAAAACTTAACGGTTTAAGGTATTTCTGAATTTTTGGAAAGTCAGCTGTGGGCCTTCAGCCGCTTAAAGCCTTATTCTTAAAATTTCCCCTTAAGCGAAAACATTGTGGCCTTCTGCCTTAAAACATTATGGTAATATATTTTAATATTTTGAAATTTAATTGTGGCCTTTTTAGCCGTTTGTATTGCACCTTGTTTATGTTTGTTCTATCAACTTTTGCCTTGAGGCTTTCAGCCTAGCTGTGATTTATCTTGTTGATTTTTAAGATTTCTTGTTTGGAGGCCTTCAGCCGTGAAAGAAGTGGATTTTGAAACTTGTAGTTGTAAAGGTCCGGCTATGCGCCGTTTTGGTTTAAATGTGTTATTAAATTACAATAAATTACAATTTTGAAGTGAAACTGACCGCCACCTTATATGGCCCTTTCCACAATCCTAATCATCTGTTCTGCCCTGCGGGCATTTCACAGAGTGTGCCTAAATTTCCATTAGAAACGTTGAGGGCTTGCAGTAGAGTTGTTAACATTCTGAATAGAAACTCACGCTCATATGTGTACCGCTTCCTCCCACAGACAAGTTGTAAAATAAAATAGTCTATAGTCTAACGTCTGCTGAATGTAAACGCGACTATAACTCACCATAGCCTTAGTAAATATCTGTAACCAACAAATGTAGTAAAAATCGCAATGCTAAAGAACAAATAAAGTTACAGTAGACAATATATTTCACTGCGTATTTCTTACGTCCTCTTCTACCGCTATGATTATCGTTGGATATTGTTATCAGATTAGTCACTTGTTTCGAAATATAATAATTGGCATAATCATACTGAATTTCTCTCTCTCTTTCACTAAGCAGATGCTGGGAATTCAAATATGTTCTAATACGTGTTGAAGTGTTTTAGGCTGGTTTGGGCTGCGTAGGGGTTTGTTATACTCTACCCCACGCATCAAACACTTAAATAAGTTGCCACCTGAACGCTCCTTTTATATACAATGATTGTTGCTTACTGAATATTTGGTCACCATTAAGTATTATTAATCAGGGTCCAGCTAGTCTGTGTCCTGAATCCGTGTGCCTTTTTCCTCAAAATTGGCTCAGAATTCGCCTCCTTACAAGCTGCTCATAAAGCTGCTGAAAATTAACTTCTTGTTCTCATTCACTCCACTACATAAATAAAAAGTGAGATTCAATTCACCTTCTGATATCATCTTAAAAATTACAACTCAGCACATGATAAAGGAGGTCAGCTACCAACTCGTATCTGCCTCTCTGTACTACCTACGTAACAGATCTAATATTCAGCTAGATAATTGACAATTAGATTTATTATCTTTGACATTTCGCGGCCAATATCTTTTCTCTGACATACCTATTTAAGGGCGGGATGCCACTCATTCAGGGGATGGGATATATCACTGCAGTGTTTACTGTGATTCTTTTCTATCAATAGTACACTGGAACTTGAAACATATTACATGTTATCACTGTTCCACCAAGAAGACGCTGAAGTTGACGTATATTATCTTACCGGTATCTTCCTGTAATATGGAAGCAGTGCAATAGCGGAGTTTCTGTTCACTATTTTATCTCTACTGCAGGTCTGCAAAGCAGGTAATAACGATTAAAAAGTAGCTTGTCCAATAATGATGTACCGCACATAGAGTTTGGCTGTTTCTTTATTTTAATTAGTTTTCCAGTGTCACGCTCGAGTAATAATATCAGAGGTAGAATACCTCATGGAATTCATTAGGCGCACAGTACGAGAGAAAGGAGCGGGTACTTTGATAGTGCTAACACTTGTCGCATTTATAGAGATTACAAACGGATATTTCTGTGTACATTGACGATAATTAGCCACTATGTTCCAGAAAGGGCCAGTAAAATCAGTCTTGCTGACAACTCTTGTATGACAGCGGGCAACCAACTGTTCGGTTTGCTTGTCGAGACCTAACACGTGCAATGCCGGGACGTTAGCTGCTTAGTTTTAACCATTTCCCTATGTTTTCTATGTAAACGTTGCAAAACACTATGGTGAAAGGGCGCGAGAATCAGGAATCCTCCTTGTTCATTAGGAGTACGCAATAAATGGCACCATTTTTAGGGAAGAAGGCTTTTCTGTTCTGCATGGTATTATCGCACCAATGTATCTGAACTTGAATTCTGTTAACTGGGCGATTCCATCCTCATCACTAGAAATATATGCTGTGCCTTTAGTTGGTTTGGGGTGGCTGCATGTCTATAAACACTCCAAATATTTAGTGCTGGAACAAAACATTATCACTTTTTTGCAGTATGTATAGAAATCGTAATTTTGAAGATTTGAGTCTGTTCCAGTAATGTCATTCATTCGTAGATCACTCACCTGTAGTTCTGCACCGCGGAATAATTTCAGTATACGTGCTTAATTTTTTAAGTTCCTCCCGGTGATCTCAGAAATGAGGGAGCCGACTCAGGGGCAGAGTGCAATTGGAATGTCAAAACACTGGGAACAGCCGAAGGAGCGGAAGACAGGGCATCAGGAGAGCATTGCCACACAACCTCCTAGCGAGGGGAGCAAAAGTGTAAACGCCGCAGTACTACATAACACGATAGTATGAAATAAAACTCAGAAATTTCAAGTGCCAGAGCACCACTTCAGTAGCCAAACGTTCCAGAAAGACCCGAGCTCGGCGACTCTGGATAATTATAGAACCACCACAGCGACGCAAGCAGTGCTGGAGAGACCAATAAACGAGGGCAAATTCGATCATGTACCCAGAGCCACCATGTCATAGGAGCATGCTCGGCCATTTAAATAATACCTCTTTTGGTGTTCATACACACATCCATTCGTGTTGCCATTTTGTCCGTGCCACTAGAACCAGAGAGACAAAAACAAACAAATGTGTGTGAAATCTTATGGGACTTAACTGTTAAGGTCTTCAGTCCATAAGCTTACACACTACTTAACCTAAATTATCCTAAAGACAAACACACACACCCGTGTCCGAGGGAGGACTCGAACCTCCGCCGGGAACAGCCGCACAGTCCATGACTGCAGCGCTTTAGACCGCGAACCAGAGAGAATGATTGTCTATTATGTTTCAGTGCAATGACAATAAGAAGACCGATTATGGTCCGCCTGCTACTCTTTTGTTGACTCCAACATTGAGAACGAGTCCATGCAAACCAAAGTTGCGGTCTGCAATTGCTGTCTACTGGGACGTCGCGGATGAAGAGAAGACTGGTGTGCTCCCAATCTTCCTGCGGTGAGGTCAGTCGTGGATGGTCTTCAAGCTGCTATCCCCAGACCGTCCAGGTATGGAACATTTCCATGGATCCGTGGCATACTCGTCCCACATCTGCTGCAGTCTCGGCTGATCCAATATGGATGAGCAGGGCCTAGTCTTCACGACAACTGACATCTTAGACTACACAGTCGACTATCCTCATCTAAGAGCTGATCGGCCGGTCTACGAGAGTGCTGAGGTGTAAGGGTACAGCTGTATCGCAGAAACGTCTGGATGGGTGGCCCCTGCTGTCCTCATTCTGCCACCTGCCTGCCAATAACTGCCGCTGTTCACTGACCTACGTGGTACTCACACGAAATACAAGCTCCGCAATAAACTCACAGTAGCTGTCTTGCGCATTAAACATCGCAAACGCTCAGCTAATCGTGGGTTCAGGTGAGAAATCAGTACATGAGTGGCAATATAAACTCTGAAGTTCTTAATATTGTCATATGGTGCCGGGAGCATGAGTGTATTTAAACACGTGGCTAGGAAGTATTAAACTGGTCTAAAATAATAACTCGCTCCCTGCTGGAAACTGTCGCTGCAACTGTACCTATACTGCCACGTGCTATTACGCACACCAGAATGTCCACATAACTCTTAGGCCCCGGACCTGCCCCTCTGACGTCACACATCTTTGAGGCTCAAACTGATGCCCTGCCATTGACCGACACGCTGAGACACTTTATAACTCTATAAACTCATCCTGGCAAATAAATGGTTTTATAGTGCCATTGCGTCATTAACGACTCTCGATGCGCTCTAGACCACTCTCCCTATACAGTGCTTGGCTTCTTGCACTCAAGGTGACTCCATTTGCCTGGGTCGTAACAGTAGTTTTGAATATAATCTGAAGATTAATGGTGTCGTGCATTGTTCATTATATCTCACTGTGGGTTTTCCAAGATCATAAAGAGGAACTTAGAGAGTGGTGTCTGCAGAAGGCTTTCAGATGAATCCATTGGAACCCAGCGAGTAGAAGCGAAGGTGGGCGTCCATTGATGGCGTCCTTAGCTCCGTCCGTGCGAATACGACGAGCACTGTATGGAGCATGAATCGTGGTGGTCCCAGCTGCTGTCTCATCTATGAGTTGCAACTTCTGCTGACGTGTGAGCGGCACATCGTGTGCTGCCGCTATACATATTGCCCATACCAGAGATCTGAACAGACTTTTACTAGGTAAGGTCATTTTCAGTGCAGTCTTTCTACACATATTATGTTCCAAACAGTGACTTCAGTCATGTGAGAGAAGTAGGACATAACGAAGATTCTAAATACTCTACTTCCACACACAGCATTTTCTGATGTGAAATTTGCTCGCTTTATCTAACAAGTCCAACTCGTGTTGAAACCAACCTGTAAGAAACCCCTTGCATCCTGATATGGAACGTTAATTTCAACATAGGCTGAGGAATGGAAGGGATCCGGAGTTGTAGGTGTGCAAACATATTTTAGTAGTCTTATAAGTTTATTAGCAACAGCTCTCCTACTGGATCACAGCAGCCAAAAACATTTCCAAAAGATTTATATTAAAATGACTGCAGTAATCATTAAAACCGTAACTGAAACCATTTTAGTAAATTCTCATATCAGCAGTGCTGTATCTTCTGTGAGTGGAATACCAATACCTTCAATTCTGATAACAGTAGAAATAAATCTCACTTCAAACATATGTTAGGAAAATTCATTACATAATTAAGTTCTGGCTCAAACAGAAAGAATGGAAACAGTATATCCATGATCATCTTGTGGTGCAGTTCTTCTTGTTGTCTCCGTGCTTGCTAAGAAAATGGGATGAGAAGTTCCGCCTTATGCAAGACACCTTTTTTCTTTTGTTTCACCCATACATGTTTCAACACTTTTGTGCTATCATCAGTGGGTTCTATTTTTATTTTTAACTTACATTATATTATTTTCCTCTTGTTTTGGTAGCTGTTATGCTACACAATATACAACATGTCATAGTTTTGAAGTTGTGGTACGTTTTCCTGTTTTGTTGGCGAAGTAAATGGGCTTACTTCTAGCCTGTGTTCGTGTGGTAATGCAGTTTTTCGATTATCCATGACTTGAAATCCATAACATTGCCTCCCCAGTCAAGTTTCAAATTGGACAGAACAATTTAAGACCAAGATGAAAGTGCATAAACCAGACAAGGATACAGGATTTGCTGGACACAATAAGTCTTAAAAGATCTGAAATTAATTTTTAGTCTACACACCTATAAAAGAAGAGGCCACACCAGGAGGATGTGGTGGACACTGCTTCTCAAGAAGCCGTCTTGGTGCCGGGCATTTCAAAGTCACAGTACAGATCATATCTCCAAGTTGTGCAGGAGACTGTTTTTAGCCAGTTGTGTGTGTTCAGGGAATTGGTACGGGTTCTGTCAGAGTCCCAGGGGAGTGTTTATCGTGGACAGTACTGCAGACTATCAGAATGCGTCTAAATAGTCGTACAACCACATACGTTCTTGTGACCCGATCCAGATAATTAAAAGCAACCTTTTAAAACGCAAAATGTTATCCAATGATCAGATATATCAATTGAAGTGCTAGAACTAACCCTGTCACATAATTCATTTTAACAACAAAATTTATAAGCAAGATGATAGTCTTACAACAGGTAGTACTTTGGCAGGAATCCTTACGGATATTTACATTAATCATATAGAAGATGAATTCTTCATGTGAAAATGTTTGTTTGGATATAAAACAATTTATTACTAAAATTATGTTGATGATACCATTATCCTGTACAATGTCACAATGGATGAGAAGGAAAAACTTGCAAATACTCTGAGTAGCATGCATAACAACATTAACTCCACTGTAGAACATCAAGTAGATAAAGAAATACGTTTTCTTGATCTTATAATCTCTAATGTAAACGACAATCATACTTTTAAAATTTACTGACAACCCACCACCAGTGATGTTCCCATAAACAACTCTTCCTGTCACCCAATACTACACAAAATGTCATTCTTCCAATCTTTGCTTAATTCCCATTCATTGCTCTTGATGAACGAACAGAAACTAATATCATCAGAGGAATTGCGCACATGATTGTTTGCAACCAGGTATAATTGATAAACTTAACGACAAAATCAAAATGAGACAGTCCACAACTCTTAAATGAGATCCACAAAAACAATTACTAAGATTTGCTCAAATTCTGTTTATAGGAAAAAATTCATGACAAGTTGCTAACATTTATCGTAACAGCGGTATTCAAATATCCTTTAGCACTAAGAATAAGCTGCAGCAGCACATCATTCACTGCAGCAAGACAAAGAACCAATGTCAAAGCAAATCAGGTATTTACAAACTTTCATGTTACAATTGACTACAGGTCTAAATAGGCTGGATAGGAAGAAGTTTCGCTGTAAGATATCAGGAACATATGGGTGCCTTCCTGATAAATAACTTTGATAATTCCACTTTTGCGACATATATGAAAGGACATTGCCACTCAGCCAAAACTATTACAGACAACCTGCAGATACTATACACTCTCAAAACAGGAAAGAAAATGAATCTTCTGGAAGAGCTAGAAATTTACATCCATGTCTCCAAGTCACCACAACTCATTCTTAGTCAGCAAGTAGCCCTGGCAAACAAGTCATTTCCAACAACTTTAATGAATTTAAAAAAAATGAAAATTGTTAATCACTTCCCCCTCACAACTAATTAAAAAAAGGAAAAAATGACAATGATTATAACATTACATAATTTATCAGCAGAGATAGTGTATATTACAAGTGATAGTGTGGTTTTATGACACATACCAATTTCATTTTCATAACCTGTAATATCTGTTAGTTTTATGTATGTGTAACATCTTTGAACTTCTTAGATCTAAGGTCTTTGACCATAATCTGTGTCCATAATCTCTGTTTTCCTGTGTAAACAGGTTAGCTCTTGTGAATGGATGTGTTTCTGAAGTTAGTAACTTACCATTATGTATAATAGACAGTTAATGCATAAAAATAGAGACATTTTTGTAAAAAAGTGAAGAGTTTAATGTGGAAACGACATGGCACTACAGCTATATGTAGGTACTGTAATGCTTTACAAGACATATCGTTTAGTAACTTCCAGTTGTTTCATTTTGTCTATTTACTCATCATCACACTATTTGTTTTTATTTAAACGGCTATCTTCAACACTGAAGATTAATATGTAATAGAATGTAAAACTACTTGAAGACGTTACAATCCTGAAACCTGTCAGGCATTAAATAAAATCCCCTTCTGTTGTGACTGGTAGCAGTTATTATTCTAGACCCTACAAAAAAACAGCCACGGATTTCAACTGCATCCATTATTGATAAAATTTACTTAAGGCAATTTATACTCAGTAACAGGTAAGTGCTATAATACTGGTAAAATATTACATTGTAGTCCTCGAAACCACATGCTTATGAACTGCCTAGCTTACGTAATTTCGTACTCTGGAAAAGATTTGCAAAATGTGCAGATGGTCGTAGTCACCAGTCGCCTAACGGTGGCCACTTAGACGGGCATATATTTTGATATGTGTTTACCTTGTTTCAATACAATTTATTTGATAATAAGACGAAAGCATTTAGTCTACCGAGGCATATTTGTGTTAAGTGTTAGCTTATTAACAAGTTGGTGGAAAGCTATGTTCTCTTATTACAGGTGTATGTTAACATACCATCAAAATATTTATGAAAATCACAACAACATTCATGAAAGTGCCAAGTTATACAACAAGCATTGAATGCTGTAACACAAGAAGAGATGCTATTTGCTACAGCAGCCAAACTACTCAGTGTCTCAAGAAACACATTTAAAAGAAGAGTGCTTAAAAAGGACCTTGATGCTACCAAGGGCAAGAAGATTCTTGGAGCCGCCAGACATGTATTCAACCAAGAGAAATTGGGAGAACTTCTTAACCATGTTTTTAGCACTAAACAAAGATATTATGGCATATCAGTAATTGTTCACCACTTGGCATTTCCGCTTGCTGAGAGGAACAATCTACCACACGTATCCAATAAAGAGAAGAAAAGGCAAGGATTGGGTTACATGGTTTAGGAAGAGATATCCAAGCATGAGCCTTAGAAAACGAGAGATGGTACTTCATCTGAACCTTAAATTTCCTTTTCGCTGTGTCTTGCCACTTTGTCCGTTAGGTAGGGAGAGATATGCAAGCATTAGCCTTAGAAAAGGAGAGATAGTACTTCGTCTGAGCCTTTCTTTTCTCTGTATCTTGACACTATTCCCTACCTACGGGATGAAGTGGTCATTTTGCAGATTTTCATTTAAGCTCACTTTTCTATTACAGGAATGGGAATTGACTAATAATACAATTGTTTTCTACTTACGAAACGTATACTGATGATGCAGATATATTTCATATTCATATTTATGACATGATGTGAGAAAAGACATTTTTCTTAGGGTGCCCATTTTACCCAGGTTTGCCCTACGTATTAAGAAAATTATCTTCATTTTACACTGTACATTGTTTCCTTCCCCTATTTTGTAGACGATCGGGATTACTTAAGTAACCGAGTAACTAGCAACAAGATATGCATTTTTTTCCTTCAGTCCATTTGCTGTTTGCGATTACGTTCCAGAAAATCAGTATCGTATTTTATTTTTTTCCCTGGACTGTATATTTTGTGACAATAACGGAAGTAAAGGGGATGTTAACTGAACTCTGGCCAGATCAAGAAAACCATTTCTGAAAAAAAGAAATGTGCTGACAGGAATCTGTGTATCCATATTTTGTAACAGTAGCCAAATTACAGAAGATATAAAATGCAGACTGGCAACAGCATGAAACAAATTTCTGAGAAATCGGAATTTGTTACCGTGGACTTTATTCTGAATGTATTTGTCTGGAATTTACCATTATGAAACGTGGGGGAGAAAGTATTCAGATAAAATGAGAATACAATCTTTTGAAATGTGATGCTTCAGTATAATACTAAAGATTTAATGGGTACATCGCAAAAATAATGGGTGGTGCTGAGTCGAATTGGTGAGAACATAAGTTTTTGGCACAATTTCAGTAAAGACAAGACACATCACGAAGCACAAAGGAAACGTCAGTTTTGTAATGGAGGGAAGTGGAGATGGGGGCAGTTTACTGAATGAGACCAGTGTTAGGAAAATGGTTTATGTATTTCACAAAAAAGGCCTAACTATATGAAACTAACACCTACGAAATGAAATTTATTGCAAATATTGTGCTTTGCGACTGTCTTTTATCTTGATCACATGAAAGAGAAGTAATTTACTGCCGTTGAGACCAAGAAAACTTCATTGTAATAAGCTGCATTTAGATAAAATTAACAGACAGTGTAAAGCTTGTCTGTATTAGTATTTCAAGAAATGAGAATGAAATTTTGATAAGGCTCTAAATTTTCTAGAAAGCATATATAGGAACCTTATATGTGTTAACAAATTATATCAGTTATCTAAAAAAGTAAGCATTTCAACCTTACACGCATGTTTTGTATTTCTGAAGACGAAACTATATGCTCAACAGGGACAAATGGTTAAATTTAATTTATGATTAAGTTTTCGTATGTGTGCTGTGCGCTCGCTTGCGCTGCTAACGTACTGTACAAATTCTGAAGTAACATAATGCTGGTAGGCTGAATTATATCTTCGACACTCACTTGATTGTGACCTGCCAATGTCATGCTGTTATTCTAATTATTATTATGTTGTAGTGAAAGTTTTGTTGACCAGTCTACTATTAAAGGCAGAACAGTAATTTACTAGGAGACATTTTGGTGACAAGGTTGAAGCAAACGTACCATATTTTTTCTTGAAGTCATTAAGGGTCCTTTGGGGACGCTATCTATGAAGAGCAATATCGGGGCACCTGATTGTTTCATTATTCAGCACCACACCGTCTCGCTGAATATATTTGCATGTCGTAATGCTTGACCTTTAAACGCAGCTGCAATAATTTCAAGCACTAAATCAACAACTCGCAGAGGAATTACCATAAGTCATAAAACATAGTTATTTATTGCAGAAACAAAAAAAAAACACGCGTATCTTGCATTTAAACGTTCAGTTATCATAAACATGACTACTGAAATTAAAATAAGCTTCTGTGCATCCTTAGATAACTATAGATACCGATTTTCACTTCGAAACGGCGAGTTGGTGAAAGTAAACCTATATTATCGAGCGAATATAAGTATAAAATTTGATGAATGTAGTTCAGATTCTGCAATTACAGCCGCAGTCAGCATTAATACTGCAGCAGTAAATATAATAAAGAACTGAACAAGTCAGATAAACTACAATTACGCAATCATAATTCATTACACAGGCACGGACACGTTATTGCTGTTGTACCTGCATAATTCGCTAACAGTACTCTTACAGTTGTTAAAGACTTCGAAATAGTTTATAAATCAAGCAGGCACCTTCACATTTTTGTTCGCTCATTCATCATGTGCACGAAATTGAAAATTTACGGGAAGTGCAGCGTGACGAATTCGCAATATTACTGTACGTGAATAACAGATAAAGGAAGCACATGTGGATGTTAACTGTGATGTAATACCATGTCGGAATGCATGTGCTTGGAGAAAAACTGAATAAACAGCTGTCATTGCTACAGAGAAGATCAAAGTATTATCTACCAAGAAATTCATGAATGCAATCTGAATGATCGTTATTGAGAAGGAGACAGCTGACGAGGGTAAAGAAACGTGTGGTGTTTGTAATAAATAAAGTATTAAATACACCTGTAGGAGCTTATCTGTGACATGGAGTATTAATGGCTTTGGGAAAAAGAAACTTAAAAATATATTCCTGGAAAATCTTTGTTCCTATCTACGGAAGGAAAATTACGCGGTACGGATCATTCAGGTACATTATTCTCGTTTTTACCCTAAATCTGATTTTAAATTTCGGATTATACAAGATGGTGTGAACATTATTCACGTTTTTACCTTAAATCTAATTTTAAATTTCGGACTATACAAGATGGCTTGATTTTGTTCATAACATGATGTCACAGCAGGTTTTCTCTGATGCAGTCGGAATAAAATAAGTTCCTTTCGTTAAAAAGTAATTGTTTTGTGTACTTTTCCCGTAAGCAAGAATAGTGGATGTTCCGTACCAATGTTTTTCCGTCGTACAGTGCATTCTTGGTGTGTTTTGTCGGTACTTCTCGAGAAACATATGAAATGATAATTAATGTTAGAACAAGAAAACATACTTTTTTCCTATTTACTTTGCAGAAGACATGTTGCAGTCACAAAATGCATAAAAATCTTTCACCCTTTATGACCCAACGTTTCAAATTAAAGCAGCTTCCAGTGAACAGTCAAAACAAAATCAGTGCACATGATACAGGTCTTACACCTGAAACAGAAAACTAACCAAATGGTTGGATTTGTCTTACAGTAGTAAAACCAAGACACACAGAAAGTGATGCGTAGATGTCGACACTGTAATAGGTAAATAATAAGAAAACGAAAGAAAATAGATATGTTTCGCAGAGATTGATCTTTTCTATAAACCAAATTTAATTCGCAAACACAGATAAATACACACTCCTGGAAATTGAAATAAGAACACCGTGAATTCATTGTCCCAGGAAGGGGAAACTTTATTGACACATTCCTGGGGTCAGATACATCACATGATCACACTGACAGAACCACAGGCACATAGACACAGGCAACAGAGCATGCACAATGTCGGCACTAGTACAGTGTATATAAACCTTTCGCAGCAATGCAGGCTGCTATTCTCCCATGGAGACGATCGTAGAGATGCTGGATGTAGTCCTGTGGAACGGCTTGCAATGCCATTTCCACCTGGCGCCTCAGTTGGACCAGCGTTCGTGCTGGACGTGCAGACCGCGTGAGACGACGCTTCATCCAGTCCCAAACATGCTCAATGGGGGACAGATCCGGAGATCTTGCTGGCCAGGGTAGTTGACTTACACCTTCTAGAGCACGTTGGGTGGCACGGGATACATGCGGACGTGCATTGTCCTGTTGGAACAGCAAGTTCCCTTGCCGGTCTAGGAATGGTAGAACGATGGGTTCGATGACGGTTTGGATGTACCGTGCACTATTCAGTGTCCCCTCGACGATCACCAGTGGTGTACGGCCAGTGTAGGAGATCGCTCCCCACACCATGATGCCGGGTGTTGGCCCTGTGTGCCTCGGTCGTATGCAGTCCTGATTGTGGCGCTCACCTGCACGGCGCCAAACACACATACGACCATCATTGGCACCAAGGCAGAAGCGACTCTCATCGCTGAAGACGACACGTCTCCATTCGTCCCTCCATTCACGCCTGTCGCGACACCACTGGAGACGGGCTGCACAATGTTGGGGCGTGAGCGGAAGACGGCCTAACGGTGTGCGGGACCGTAGCCCAGCTTCATGGAGACGGTTGCGAATGGTCCTCGCCGATACCCCAGGAGCAACAGTGTCCCTAATTTGCTGGGAAGTGGCGGTGCGGTCCCCTACGGCACTGCGTAGGATCCTACGGTCTTGGCGTGCATCCGTGCGTCGCTGCGGTCCGGTCCCAGGTCGACGGGCACGTGCACCTTCCGCCGACCACTGGCGACAACATCGATGTACTGTGGAGACCTCACGCCCCACGTGTTGAGCAATTCGGCAGTACGTCCACCCGGCCTCCCGCATGCCCACTATACGCCCTCGCTCAAAGTCCGTCAACTGCACATACGGTTCACGTCCACGCTGTCGCGGCATGCTACCAGTGTTAAAGACTGCGATGGAGCTCCGTATGTCACGGCAAACTGGCTGACACTGACGGCGGCGGTGCACAAATGCTGCGCAGCTAGCGCCATTCGACGGCCAACACCGCGGTTCCTGGTGTGTCCGCTGTGCCGTGCGTGTGATCATTGCTTGTACAGCCCTATCGCAGTGTCCGGAGCAAGTATGGTGGGTCTGACACACCGGTGTCAATGTGTTCTTTTTTCCATTTCCAGGAGTGTAGAAAGCAGCTTCAAATGTCAGCAAGGATTGAATGATTGTAGTTTACACCTTGCCCTGTTATTTATTACTTTTGATATTTCTTTATTGTTCTCAAAATATGGTATACAGTGTGCAACGCTTCGGTGCTTCGACAGTAAAAAAATGTGATACATACGAAAAGGCCTATTTTTATTTATCTTTTTTATTTGTCAGTTTGGTTGTGCCAGTCAGTAGCAATAGAAGCGTGGGCTAAGATCACTGAGGGTACATTTTGCCCGTTGTATACTTTGCTGTGCGTTTTGGCACCATATTGTATGAATAATTATGGTTAATAGCAAGGTATATCTATAAGCATAAAAGAATCTACAATATGGACACACATACTGCTTGCACACGTTATTCTAAAATACATTTTTAGGTGTGTGATTTCTGAATTTTATATTAGTGCAACTGAGACCGACGAAATAAGAAAAACATCCAACTTCCCCAGGAATGATCTAATTTCACAGAACGGCTGAAAATACCCAAAAGCGAAGAACACATGTGAGAAACCGAGACTCGAGCACATTCTGAAGAAATGTTTTAACATTTCTTTCAGTGCATATTTGATAGAAATGCTCAAAACTAATCCATGCTCATCATGCGGCTTTAACAACTTCTCATCCTCGTTGTGAACTTCTTTCCCTCTGACTGTCCCTGTGCGAAATAAGAAAAAATGAAACGGGGAGGGGCCGGGTTAGGAGGCGAGGTGGATAGCACAACGTTAAATACCCTCAAGATTTAGACACAGTATGCTTTCTGAGGCAACACACATGATGTATCAACCTGTACCTGGGATATGTGGGCCAAGCCTCACCTCATCCTAGAGACTTCTGAAGCGCAATTTTGTTTGCTGTCTCCTATCATTTGAGTTCTGAGCTAGGAGCGGAAAGAGTGGTTTAGGATTCGAGGCAGGATGTCTACATCTACATCTACACGACTACTCTGCAATTCACATTTAAGTGCTTGGCAGAGGGTTCGTCGAACCACAATCATACTATCTCTCTACCATTCCACTCCCGAACAGCGCGCGGGAAAAACGAACACCTAAACCTTTCTGTTCGAGCTCTGATTTCTCTTATTTCATTTTGATGATCATTCCTACCTATGTAGGTTGGGCTCAACAAAATATTTTCGCAATTCGGAAGAGAAAATTGGTGACTGAAATTTCGTAAATAGATCTCGCCGCGACGAAAAACGTCTTTGCTTTAATGACTTCCATCCCAACTCGCGTATCATATCTGCCACACTCTCTCCCCTACTACGTGATAATACAAAACGAGCTGCCCTTTTTTGCACCCTTTCGATGTCCTCCGTCAATCCCACCTGGTAAGGATCCCACACCGCGCAGCAATATTCTAACAGAGGACGAACGAGTGTAGTGTAAGCTGTCTCTTTAATGGACTTGTTGCATCTTCTAAGTGTCCTGCCAATGAAACGCAACCTTTGGCTCGCCTTCCCCACAATATTATCTAAGTGGTCTTTCCAACTGAAGTTGTTCGTAATTTTAACACCCAGGTACTTCGTTGAATTGACAGCCTTGAGAATTGTAGTATTTATCGAGTAATCGAATTCCAACGGATTTCTTTTGGAACTCATGTGGATCACCTCACACTTTTCGTTATTTAGCGTCAACTGCCACCTGCCACACCATACCCCATAGGCCCGCAGCTTGATTAGAAGTCGCTTGTGAGGAACGGTGCAAAAGCTTTCCGGAAATCTAGAAATACGGAATCAACTTGAGATCCCCTGTCGATAGCGGCCATCACTTCGTGCGAATGAAGAGCTAGCTGCGTTGCACAAGAACGATGTTTTCTGAAACCATGCTGATTACGTATCAATAGATCGTTCCCAACGAGGTGATTCATAATGTTTGAATACAGTATATGCTCCAAAACGCTACTGCAAACTGACGTCAATGTTATAGGTCTGTAGTTAGATGGATTACTCCTACTAGCATTCTTAAACACTAGATCTGTTTATGGAGCAATCTGCAGCATAGGTCACAGGAATGCGTGCTAATTGTGTAGTTATGTTGTTTCCTCGTAGCTTCTGAAGGTGCACAGGAACACCAGTTGATGCCAAATAATATACTCGCACGATCAAAGCACTGAATTTATGGCGAATTTCGGATGTGAGAAATTCCAATTCAAGGAGAATATGCTGTGATTTCCTATGATCTTCGAAAGACTTTCGATAGCTTGAACCACAACAACTTTTTAAGTAAATTGGGGAGTTTTTATTAATGACATTATAATACACCTCCAAATGTTGCTATTAAGTAAAAGTTGCGCTGCTGCGGCAATATTAGACACAGCGTGATCACCTGATGTACCTGAACTTAATGTACTATAATGGAGTAACATTTTTCTGAAAGGACAGGATGGTATATACACTGAAGAGCCAAAGAAACTGGTACACCTGCCTAATATCGTGTAGGGTCCCGGCGAGGACGCATGCCTATACCAGTTTCTTTCGCACTTCAGTATATATATATATATATATATATATATATATATATATATATATATATATATATAAGAAGAGAAGAAAACAGAGAAAATATGGACAGAGCATAGGAAACAGAAACACAGGCAAGGACTGAAGAGGCTTTGAGACTTTTGGAAGAAAAAAAGGAGAAGGACACAAGAAAAAATGAATAATTCTGTAACATTCAAGTTAATCATTGTATGAAGAGCATATATATATATATATATATATATATATATATATATATATATATATATATATATATATATATAATGCGTAACATGATTTCGATGTGAGCGGTGTTTGGTAAGGGATGTGTAAGCAAATGTTTCTGTCCAAATGCTTTGTTGTATTAACAATTTACAGTGCCAGAACGTGCATGTAAACAGACAAGAGAAACCTTGTGCCCAATCTTCAGATGAACTGGCTACAAATGAAACAACAATTTTTTAAAAAATTTGACCCGCAGTTATCAAATAATAAAATCTTCAAGGGCAACACTAAGAACATACAATAGGACTTAACACAGGATACATATATACCTTTCAGTCACAAGAAACATTACTTCACCCCACAGATACTAACTTTACAAGGGGTACAGAAATAATGCTGGAAACCAAATGAGCTTACCAGAAAATAGAACAGTATGCTACAGCCATCACCTTCACCCACATCAAACAGACTACACATACGAACAACACAGTATACACTGAGACAACGAACTAACAACAATGAAACATAAACTGGTGACAAAATTACGAAGATTATCTCTATAACCGAATTAGGCACACCATGGCATACTGTGCCTTTTACGTTCAATTAAAATCATAACACTGAGTAGCTAGAAAAAAAACTGACGGTGATCTGAGGTCTGCAGTGCCGGCTGTATACGTCACAGGACGCTGAAACATCGTAGGTGTGTTCATTAATCGCTGCGCTCGGGTGTTGCGCTGAAAAAAAATAATGGTTGCACGTTTTGCCACCGGATGAAAATATGGCGCTGTAAGCAGTGAGAATGTGGTGTGGATGGAGGAAAATGGGAGGAACGATCAAGCATATGATAACGAGGGTTCTGGCACATTTATTAGGATATAATCACAACATGCGTTCAAGATGGTTCCCTGACTCAGCAACATGCTGCATCCTTAAAAAAGCGTGGTCGACAGTTGCTCGCATCATATCCAGCGTAATTAGAGCGATATTTCATTGCATGGCATCTTTTAGACCAGAGTTGCATACATCCCTGACAAACGACACCCTTCGCCACAACCAGAAGTGACTTGGATTTAGGTGGGGGGATATGGAACCCAACACATCTTAAAATATCCTATAGAAGATGTGGTCGTTACCGAAGATTTCTCGAAACAAATCTTTCAACTGACAAGCGACATGTAGTGCCGGCTCGTCTTGCATGAAACTACTGGTGTCGACACAGTTGTATTCTTGCTAACCCTGTAAGATTTCGAGGACATAACCACTGTGTAAGCTGTAAATATTTTGGTTTCAAAAAATGGTTCAAATGTCTCTGAGCACTATGGGACTTAACATCGAAGGTCATCAGTCCCCTAGAACTTAGAACTACTTAAACCTAGCTAAACTAAGCTCATCACACACATCCATGCCCGAGGCAGGATTCGAACCTGCGACCGTAGCAGTCGCGCGGTTCCGCACTGAAGCGCCTAGAACCGCTCAGCCGATTCGGCCAGCATACTTTGGTTTAATGTTGCATTCTTATCACAGAAATACACGCATTTACACAGTTTGATATGTGACAATGTTAAGACAGTTGTCAAACGAATGCATCTCGTCCTCAGAAAGCGAAGTAATCCTAAACACAACAATTTTAACTAGAAGTTTCTTTGCCAAATTATTCTTACGAGTACGTCATGATGTTGGCAAGTACTACGATAAATCATCCGATTCCGGTTCAATGTTCGCTACTGTTTAGCATGAGAATCAAGTCTACGGAGAATGGTTAGTTTTGTGACAAGTTTAGCAAAAGTTTACCCAAGGTCGCTCTTGTTTACAGTGGACACAAGCTGATGAATTAACAAGTTCACACCTCTGCTCACAGTATTTGCCTTAGCTGCGATGAGGTGTTGTCTGCATGGCTGCTCCCATCCTCTGAAATTCCTATAAAAACTAATTAAGCCTTTGCTGATATTTCGAGCAGAGACTCTCCCTATGTTTCTTGTTATGAAAGAAAACATGTACTCATCCATGGTCTTGGAATATGGCTATATGCACTCGCATGGCTGGAGCAGCGTGCATATTAGAATTCCCTCTCAGTCCTCTCAAGAACAATTAACTAGTTGGCTGGTCCGTTTCTCCACAGTTGGAGCTCAACGACGCTACAGCTAAAATCTAGCTGAATGTCAGCCACAGCAAACGCAGTTTTCACACTAATTTCTCCTCTGCGTCGTACAGAGCATTATGCGCCCCATTCTGCACTTTATGTCACGTCAGAGAAGAGCCCCTAAAAATTTCGCTTTCGTCTTTCTGGTAGAAAATCTGCCTCCCCACCTGGCTTCTTTCGTTCTCCACATCATGGCTTTTTTCGCCTAATAGGAGCGTTCCTCTTATTTTGTTGAAACTCTCCCTGCCAATCGCAAGAGCCATATCACTAAACTGCATCAATGTCTCGGCGCTTTACTCCTTCCTGGTTCGTTTCCGCCAATCGGACGTTTTGTGCCCACTTCAGACGCATAAAAGTTACATGCGAACATCACACATGTATCACTCACTGTTCACGTGATCAACTGCGTCACTGGTTTTGTTTGCATCTATTTGGAATTCTGAATCGCAGTTTTCTAAAGCTTCTTTCTGTCCTACTTCTGGTAGCCTGTTACTTGCTCTCCACTATGCGTCACCTGTCCAGTCGCTGACTCCTGTCATGGGATGCCCCCTGAGAAGTTTTCGTGGTGCCTCCCATGGTGCGGTGTCTGTTTCTGTCTGCGCCTGCTCCCACATAAAATGTTTCCTCTCGCTGCTTGTTTCACCTTCTGCTCATTGACATGCATTATATAGGAGCGGTGTGTCAATACTGTCAATTGACTGTCATCCCTTTTACATTACATACTTATAGGCAAATCTGCTCATTACCGCCGAAGTAAGTTAGGTGTCATATTCCGCCTCCCGTTACGATGTATAAAACTCTTATGCAAGGTGAGAAATTGACCTTCATTTATTCTGTCACCTTACAAGCCACGATCATGTGCTGGGCAAGGAGACGCAGTATATGTACGTTTAACATGCAGATGTTACTGTGCACCTAACAGGCCCATGACATGTTATCTCCTCAAAGAAAACGGACAGGAAATTAAGGCCCATCTGAAACCACACCACAGTCACATAGACTGTGTGCAGTGGATGTTTCCACACAACATATGCGACAGTTCTGTGCATTCACGGCCCTATTCAGAGTAAAATGCACCTTGTAGATCCAAAGAATATTCTCCAGCCGGACATCATCCACTTCCACGCATGCCAACAAACGAAGGGCAAGACACAGCGTTGTAGCCCATCATGATACTTCATGGTGTGAGAATCCTGACTCTTGTAGAGGTACCAGTGTAAATACCGTGGAAAAATCTTTTGAATTTTTGGCTGGGGGAGAGACCATTCCTGTGACGGAGCTGGAGCACTGGCTACAGAATTTGAAGCATGTGCTGGTTCATCAACAACTGAATTAGAAATGGGTGGCCTCCCTCTCCTACTGAACCACCTAATTTACCTGTTTCTTCAAATTTCTAGATCACGTTCTTTAGTCCATTTATTCACGTGAGGCCTCTCCGCAGCTCTTTCTACACTCCTGGAAATGGAAAAAAGAACACATTGACACCGGTGTGTCAGACCCACCATACTTGCTCCGGACACTGCGAGAGGGCTGTACAAGCAATGATCACACGCACGGCACAGCGGACACACCAGGAACCGCGGTGTTGGCCCTCGAATGGCGCTAGCTGCGCAGCATTTGTGCACCGCCGCCGTCAGTGTCAGCCAGTTTGCCGTGGCATACGGAGCTCCATCGCAGTCTTTAACACTGGTAGCATGCCGCGACAGCGTGGACGTGAACCGTATGTGCAGTTGACGGACTTTGAGCGAGGGCGTATAGTGGGCATGCGGGAGGCCGGGTGGACGTACCGCCGAATTGCTCAACACGTGGGGCGTGAGGTCTCCACAGTACATCGATGTTGTCGCCAGTGGTCGGCGGAAGGTGCACGTGCCCGTCGACCTGGGACCGGACCGCAGCGACGCACGGATGCACGCCAAGACTGTAGGATCCTACGCAGTGCCGTAGGGGACCGCACCGCCACTTCCCAGCAAATTAGGGACACTGTTGCTCCTGGGGTATCGGCGAGGACCATTCGCAACCGTCTCCATGAAGCTGGGCTACGGTCCCGCACACCGTTAGGCCGTCTTCCGCTCACGCCCCAACATCGTGCAGCCCGCCTCCAGTGGTGTCGCGACAGGCGTGAATGGAGGGACGAATGGAGACGTGTCGTCTTCAGCGATGAGAGTCGCTTCTGCCTTGGTGCCAATGATGGTCGTATGCGTGTTTGGCGCCGTGCAGGTGAGCGCCACAATCAGGACTGCATACGACCGAGGCACACAGGGCCAACACCCGGCATCATGGTGTGGGGAGCGATCTCCTACACTGGCCGTACACCACTGGTGATCGTCGAGGGGACACTGAATAGTGCACGGTACATCCAAACCGTCATCGAACCCATCGTTCTACCATTCCTAGACCGGCAAGGGAACTTGCTGTTCCAACAGGACAATGCACGTCCGCATGTATCCCGTGCCACCCAACGTGCTCTAGAAGGTGTAAGTCAACTACCCTGGCCAGCAAGATCTCCGGATCTGTCCCCCATTGAGCATGTTTGGGACTGGATGAAGCGTCGTTTCACGCGGTCTGCTCGTCCAGCACGAACGCTGGTCCAACTGAGGCGCCAGGTGGAAATGGCATGGCAAGCCGTCCCACAGGACTACGTCCAGCATCTCTACGATCGTCTCCATGGGAGAATAGCAGCCTGCATTGCTGCGAAAGGTGGATATACACTGTACTAGTGCCGACATTGTGCATGCTCTGTTGCCTGTGTCTATGTGCCTGTGGTTCTGTCAGTGTGATCATGTGATGTATCTGACCCCAGGAATGTGTCAATAAAGTTTCCCCTTCCTGGGACAATGAATTCACGGTGTTCTTATTTCAATTTCCAGGAGTGTATAAGCACTATTCCCATAATGCAGTGCTACTATCGGTGCTGTTCATATAAAACAACTTCACCAGCAGTGCACAGTCTTGCTTCCCAATGGCCATAGCGTTTCATATGGAAAACAGCAACCTGTGTAACCATGTACAAAAAAAGTACACATAAGAAATCAACACGTCACCTGTGAAAAAAGCATAATGACACCAGAACAGTAAACATTATACATTATGACTGCTTTCAGCGCTATATTTTCATCTGGAGGTAGAAAGTGATACTGTTATTTTTCTCAGCATAGTACATGTGGGCCCAATTAACGAACATACCCATGCAATGTATACAACCCGTATTGCAACAGTCAGAACACTGTCAGTTTATAACCACGTGGTACAATCAGAGTACACTAGGGCCTCTCCGTGCATTTTCATTTCATGTATCAGCTTGAAGCAGTGCTCTGCCAACACAGTTTGAACACGGTCCACCTGTGTTTTCTCTGGGATTCCTGAGAACCAAGGGCATGGATGACACTTAACACGATTTACCCATATCTCTACTGTAGACCTCTGCGATCTGAAATGTCCGATAAGCAATGACTCAAGGCTGTTAAAATTTTCTAAACCTGCTACTTTATCGATTTTAAGTCCACATACTAGAGCAACTGTGACCCAGCCATTATCGTGCTGATTGGCATCATTGTTGCTAAGGGTAAAGTTAAAAAACTCCACCACAGAACACTGATGGACCATGCAGGATGACTTGTGCACCTACATAGTTTTTGGTCTCAATGCCAATATTGTCTATTGCTTTATACACTGTATGGTGGGTACGCCTTCGCCTTCTGTAATAACGTGGCATCTTCTGTGTGAGAGGTTCAATGCTGTTGCTCGAGCAGCGGAACGAAGACTGACGTCTTCTTACCAAAATCATTACTTATATAGACAAAACTGTTGCATCCTTGAGCCCCCGGCTCTACCCTTAGCAACAATGATGCCAATCAGCACAGTAATGGCTGGGTCACCCTTGCTCTAGTACGTCGACCTAAAATCGATAAAGTAGCAGCTATAGAATATTTTAACAGCCGTGACGTCACTGATTATCGGATATTCAGATCACAGAGGTCTACAGTAGAGATATGGGTAAATCGTATTACCTGTCGTCGATGCCCTTGGTTCTCAGGACCAGGAATCACCGTAATCTGAATGTGTTGACAACTGTAAAAAAATTAAACTTCTGGGCGATCTTACTCATTATTATAGAAATTAAATACATTATTTCCTTTCCTTTATCCTTACCGAAAAAAACTACACATTGATCTTGTCAAAAGCCGAGAGCGATTCTTCTTAGTGTTGTAGCTCACTGGGACACTCTGGGATATTCTCTGTAAGCCTTGACCTCAGTGATTACGCAATCGCTTATCTCTCTCTTGGCAGTATGTAAACAAACAGATATCTACACATTATCTGCAATAGAGATATGGGTTAATTATATTACTTGTCGTCGATGCCCTTGGTTCTCAGGACCAGGAATCATCGTAATCTGATCTGTTTCAGTGTGAGTGAAAAGTGTTGACAACTGTAAAAAAATTAAACCTGGGGGCGGTCTTACTCATTATTAATTAAATTGAATAAATTACTTCCTTTCCTTTTTCCTTACCAAAGAAAGCTACACACTGATCGTGTCAAAAGCCGAGGAGCGATTCTTCTTACTAGGTGAGGCCGCCAATTGTGAAATTCAGATTCGATTCATACTGCGCATAATAAAAGCTCATGGCCAGAGGTGTAACGTGGCAAAGCACCAAGATGCACTTCTCAGCCGTTGTCGAGAAAATCGACAGTTAAAAGAAACTTGCGGTGAAATACTCTCTACGATTAATAATTTTCTACAGCGTCGTGGCGCAGCGGTAAGCGCTCGGGTTCGTAATCCGAAGGTCGCCGGATCGAATCTCGCGCCATGCAACTTTTTTTTTAGTATTTGCTTTTTGTAATACAAATGTACACACACACACACACACACACACACACACACACACACACACACATATATATATATATATATATATATATATATATATATATATATATATATATATATATATTCTGGAACATTTCTTCCCCAATTACCATGGCTTCTTAGATGATTGATGATGACGGTTCTGCTGCGATGCGATTACTGTTACGAAGGAGGCTTTCAAAATACACCAACGCATCTTTCAATTGTTGTTTCGCCACTTCACTGTGTATATAATCTTCTTCGATCACATCACTTTCATGCGAAGGGCCCGGATCGCTCTCCAATTTTACCGCCTCCATTTTTCCGTTTGTTTAACAGGATGTACCAAACCTCTCACATACGCACTGATTTTCGACGATGTTAAAAATTGCCCTAGGGTCCGCGTCTACCTTCTTTCGAAGTTAGCAGGCAACTACGCTGTTATGCGGCGGCTCGTTTCGGCCCCTTCAACATCTCTCCTTCAAGTGTAACGAGCGAGTAACTGAGTTTATATTTCATACCTGCCACAGCAAATTTGTGTTCGTGGGGTCTCTATTCTAATTCGAACGTTTGACTTACACTATACGTATTCGTTTCGGAATAGCGTTTCTACGTCTTCCGTTAACTATACGTGGTAAACATTATGAAGACAATTAATAACATTTGTGAAATACAACTTTGTTTGCGAAAAACAATGATGTTCGAAGTCGCTAGTTTTCCACTACAAACGACTTTCAACAACTTATTATATGCATAATTGTTGCAACTGATTGCCGGATATAAAAAAAAAGATACTAAAAAAAGGTTGCATGGCGCGAGATTCGATCCGGCGACCTTCGGATTACGACCCCGAGCGCTTACCGCTGCGCCACGACGCCGTAGAAAATTATTAATCGTAGAGAGTATTTCACCGCAACGTTTTCTTTTAACTGTCGATTTTCTCGACAACGGCTGAGAAGTGCATCTTGGTGCTTTGCCACATTACACCTCTGGCCATGAGCTTTTATTATGCGCAGTATGAATCGAATCTGAATTTCACAATTGGCGGCCTCCCCTTGTTAGTGTTGCAGCTCTCTGGGGCACTCCGGGATGCACTCTGTGTGAGCGAGAAAATCCTCACTAAACACTAACGCCACAAAATTGATGTTGTTATCCTCTCTCGTCAAGGAAACCCTCTTCCAAAATGTCTCCCTGGCTCTCAGCTGCCATATCCTCTGGACGTACAGCGGAATCACTGTGTGTTGTCCCAAACAAGTGATCTCTGCCTGACAGCCTGCCACATCCAATGTTGAGAGTGGCAGTTCTATTCCTATCTCCATTGGTTTCTCTGACTCCACGGCACTGTCTGGTTTCTCCAGAGTCCGTCTCGTTTCACCAGCGTAAACCAAGTACCAACTGTTTCACTGCACCACGCTCAGCTGACTAATGCGGCCCGGCCCTTTGTCAGCTACGCAAATAGCAAAGATCCATGCAGGGCCGGCACTGACCCCAAGGCTTGTCTGCCACACTGTTCCCGGTGGCGCTAGTGCAAGTCGACGTGGCCATTTAGTCGTCCCACCACAGCATGGTTAAGAGTGCCGCTGCCTTCGCCAATACTGCAGCATAAGTGCCCGCTAGTGACGTTTGAGGGCCATTCCCACACCGGGCGACCAGTTCGACGCACGGGAATGTAAGAGTAATTGTGACACAACATTTCAGTTTGATGACGCAAGTATCATATTGTTAAGTACATACTTCACGTCTCAAAGTGGCCTTTAGTACCGCATACCTAAGATACATCAATAAATAGAAACACATGGGCTCTTAATGAGAAGGATAACATACATCAGAACCATGGTTCTTCATGTAACAGATAGTTTGGGCTACTTTTCATATTTGATCACGACCAACTTCGAGTATGATATCGCCCATCAGATAATATGAAGTGAACTGGAGGCCAGTCTATCATCTGCTTATGTCTGAAACGGGGTATGTAGAGCTACTACGATATGTAACATGTAATGTTGGTGCTTATAGTCTCATTACTAAACTTATTTCGTTAGCTATATTAAGAACAATTTTACTGTCTAATACATTAGAAGATCGACTGGTGGCACTACACATGATGGCAGGTAATGCACATTCGACAAACCCAAACTCTTCCATCGGATTGCCGCAGTATATAGTGTTATGCATCACTCCAAATCACTGGTTTCCAGTCATCCACTGCCCAACGGCGTCGCCCTTTACTTCACTGGAAGTGTTGCTTAGCACTGAATAGAGAAACGTGCCTATGAAGAGATGCTCGACATCGTAACCCATTCTTTTTAACTACCTATACACAATCACTGTGCTATCTGGACTGCTGGTAGGTCAGAACATGAGGTGTGATTGGTCTTGGTTTTGCTTGAAACAGGTCTATTGGGAGTTTCGTATTTGCATTTATGGAATTTGTACGTACTATGGACGTCTCAGACGCTAAGCGACAATTTTGAATTGGTTATTGTTCGCGCGCTCTCTTTGGTCAGAGTATCTGTGTCGCTGCTGGGTAGCACTGGTGTTCGATCGTTAGAGGATAATGAGACAGACATCAAGGGGACGAATCGTGGCAATGTAGACGTAAAGTTAAGTGCATCCGTGTTTAAGTAAAATGATTTCTGTTTGAATATTGTAAAACAGAGGAGAAGGATTTGTTTAGTGATTTGAGATGAAAAGCATATGAAGACGAATTATTCATTGACAAACCAGTACCGCGTTGTTAGGATTCATTGTTGAATGAGACATTCGTATCAGGGAGATTCCGAATTTTCATTAAAGATCGAGTAATTTTCATTGTAAGCTATTTTTCCTGTTTATTAGTGATTTGTCTAACGTTTGTGAGCGTAATAATTTGTCAATGATAATGCGTGTTGTAACACGAATTACGTACAAGAAATAATACGTCAGATAGTGCAAAAATCAGTTTTTTAAAAGAACCTTTCACCTAAGTGCATTGTCCACGTTCTGGATCCAAGTCATTTTTATTTAAAGGAGTGTCTCATACAATAATGTGTATAAAAATAATTTACTTATTGTCTGTAGCATTCCACTAAGCTTTCAGCAACTGTAGTTAGCAATTTGCAGCTGGCGCAAAGAGAGCAGCAAGTACCACGTTCCCTAGCAATCACATTACGAGGTAAGATATTTTCATGTCAGGTTCTGTTTGCTACGATAATTATCAACGCACGGGGACCTTTTCATGAACAGCATTATTAGGCAGTTCATTAACGCACAGGAACTACTTTCTTTAATTGAAGAGACTTATAGCGAAGTTAAAGATTTAACCAGTTTGCACATTTTGTTAGAAAGATTATAAGACAGGGCCAAATTCGTGTTGCATTATCGTAGACAGATATACTCGTATTTAATTTCTCTCGCAGCTGGAAATGCACAAAGACACCCAAAGCAAAGTTACAACCAACCAACCAACCAAGCCAGTACGAGTTCGATACAAAATGAAACGAAAAAAATAATTCCAAAGGAAACTTCAAGCTGTGGGCTTTCATTCGCGTTTACACTTCAGAATCTCATCACCAGCAGCCCACTTGGGGACCTTCAGAAGGATTCTCGCTAATGGATTTGTCACTCGCGTGACATCTAGTGACTAACTAAACTAAACTCCTCCCGAACAGGCCATACAGGCCCAACGGTAGCGACCGGCCACCGTGTCATCCTCAGCCCACAGGTGTCACTGGATGCGGATATGGAGGGGCATGTGGTCAGCACACCGCTCTCCCGGCCGTATGTCAGTTTACGACACCGGAGACGCTACTTCTCAATTAAGCAGCTCCTCAGTTTGCCTCACAAGGGCTGAGTGCACCCCGCTTGCCAACTTCGCTCGGCAGACCGGATGGTCACCCATCCAAGTGCTAGCCCATCCCGACAGCGCTTAACTGCGGTGATCTGACGGGAATCGGCGTTACCACTGCGGCAAGGCCGTTGGCATCCAGTGACTAGTCCACGTTCGAAATCGCTAAGCGCTCCTGATGGACCCTTTCTGTCTTTACTGCTGCTTTACTGACAACATACTTCCCGCATCCTTTTATACTGGCGGGTGCGCTTGTCGCAACATCTAGTTGTCTGTTCCGCATAGTTTCGGTCAGATAGTAAATCTACCGAATGAAAACATGTGAGCCGTGCACGGCTGTCGTTTACCCCATTTATTGTTTGTCATCTTCCAATACGCTACTGCCGCCTCGTTTTCTTATTCCATTTACTGGCGTCCCTAACTTCCTGCCTTACTTGCCCGTGAGCAGCAGCAGCAGCAGCGTGTATCGGATAAGTGCACTGTCGTACCATCTCTGGAGCTACCGATAGTATTTCCGGGTCGACGCGTGTCTGGCAGTCAGTTCGGGATGGACCAGCAGTACAGTCGGGATGTACGAGCAGTACAGTCGGGACGCAGCAGCAGTGAAGTCGGAGAAGGAGCGCCGGCGAGGCGCCGACAACCAGTGTTCGCCGACGCTGGTGACACATGCACTGTCCGACGGAGGGAGATTGGAGCGGGACGACCGTTGGTTGGTTGTTCGGTTGGTCTTCTCCTCGGCCGACGTACATTTGGTCCTTCACCATTTCCGGGCCTGGGCCGTTGGTCGGTTGGCGTGGTGGATATCTCCACGGTGCTTAGTTTGGCCGGGCCCCCTGGCGGCCTCTATGCTGTGTCTCAGTGTGTGCTGCTGTTCCCATTGCTACGAGGTTCGTGGCTCACCGATCCTGGACATGAAGGTTGCGTTTTGACTTAATCTACCAGCAAGTCACGACTGTTCACGTTGTGTCGTTTGAATTTCGTTGTCGGCTGTTGGGATATTCCGGCGACCAACAACGTATGTTTTCAAGTTGGCAAACTTTAGCCACCCTCCAGTGGAGTTTAACAGTACTTTGTTATTTGAAGTGTACCAGTGGAATCTTCTGCCTTGTGGCCGTTAACGTTCCGGTTACCTGCCCTGGCAGTTGACGTAAATTCAGGCAGTGTTTTTTTTTCCTTTTCGTGTTGTCGCTGTCCAACACGGTGTATAGTTTGATAGCTCAATGTATAATTGGTTGTGGGTGACAATACCTTCTACGTTGTTCCATTGAACTCCCTGTTGTCTGCTGGCCGGGTGAAGGGGAGGTTATCTTGTCGGTGGGTCCGTTGACTGTCTGTTTGTTGGGTTGTCGTCGGATCGACAATGGTTGGGCCGACTGCCTGTCTCACCTAAGCAAGGGTTAGTGTTGGAATTCCAGGCCGACACTCCGAACTACTGAGTGCCCTTGGATGTACTGCCTTTTCTTGTTTGTTCTTTTTGTTTGTATTTGTATGACTTCTAGCCGATTTTTAGATTAATGCTGTTTTGCCCTTAAGGCGTCAGATGGTTTGGGCCCTCAGCCTAATTTTAGAACTGTTTTACATAAAGCCTTTGGCATTTTTAAAATTAATGTTATTGAGTCTTAAGTGTTGGGCCTTCAGCCGATTCTGAATTTAAGTTGTTGTGCTCTTAAAGTGTCAGATTCTTGGGGCCTCCACCCGATTTTGAATTAAAGTTGTTCTGCTCTTAAGCTGTCAGATAGTTTGGACCTTCAGCCTAATTTAACAACTGTTTTATGTAAAGCCTTTGGCATTTTTAAAATTAATGTTATTGATTCTTAAGTGTTGGGCCTTCACCCGATTTTGAATTTAAGTTGTTTGCTCTTAAAGTGTCAGATTCTTTGGGCCTTCAGCCTAATTGAGGAACTGTTTTGAATTAAGTCTTCGCCTTTTAAATTTCTGATTTTGGTTGAGCTTTAAGTTATTGGCTTTCAGCCATGCCTTAAGGCATGAGATTGTAAGGCGCATTCAACCGCTAATTAAGTTCCAAAACTAAAGCTGTGTTTTTTTTTTATTTTATTGGCTCTAGTAATGTTTGATCAAATAAAAGGTTGTATGTTCGAATGTAACTGACAGGCGCTTATTTTGGCTCCTTTCCACAACTTAAACTACCTGTCCTGTCCTGCGGGTTTAGCAGGGCGTCTCAACATGAAATGTAGAAAGGGGAAGGAAAGGGAAAGAAACAGGTGGGAAATGGTGACTGCACGTGGAATTTTGGTAATGCAATGGCGAAAGATGAAAATTCGTGCCGGCCCAGGACTGGAACCCGGATTGACTGCTTCTCATGGGAGTCTCTCTTAACAGCTTCGACCATCCGGACTCGGCATCTGACCTACCGAAATTTCCAGCTTATCGCACGTGGCATTTCAGCGTCCCTCGTCGATTTAACTCACTACTCGCAAATCCTGAGTGTCGTAGGAGTTCGCACTCCTACGACAGTCTGGATTTGCTATTAGTGAGTTAAATCGACGAGGGACGCTGAAATGCCACGTGCGATAAGCTGGAACAGGAACTGTCCACCTCTTTCATCAGAAATATGTACATCTGAGTATATATATATATATATATATATATATATATATATATATATATATATATATGAATCCATCGTAGCTGCAAGATGCGTTCAGTTAATTGAACAACACATATATATATACCAGGTGATCAAAAAGTCGGTATAAATTGAAAACTTAATAAACCATGGAATAATGTAGATAGAGAGGTAAAAATTGACACATATGCTTGGAATGACATGGGGTTTTAATAGAACAAAAAAAAAAAAAAAAAAAGAAAACACCCCATATTGCTAGACGCGTGAAAGATCTCTTGCGCGCGTCGTTTGGTGATGATCGTGTGCTCAGCTGCCACTTTCGTCATGCTTGGCCACCCAGGTCGCTAGACCTCAGTCCGTGCGATTATTGACTTTGGGGTTGCCTGAAGTGGCAAGTGTATCGTGATCGACCGACATCTCTAGGGATGCTGAAAGACAACATCCGACGCCAATGCCTCACCATAACTCCAGACATGCTGTACAGTGCTGTTCACAACATTATTTCCCGACTACAGCTATTGTTGAGGATTGATGGTGGACATATTGAGCATTTTCTGTAAAGAACATCATCTTTGCTTTGTCTTACTTTGTTATGCTAATTATTGCTATTCTGATCAGATGAAGCGCCATCTGTCGGACATTTTTTTAACGTATGTATTTTTTTGGTTCTAATAAAACCACATGTCATTCGAAGCTTGTGTGTCAGTTTGTACCTCTCTGTCTTCAATATTCCGTGATTTATTCAGTTTTCAAATTTATTCTGACTTTTTGATCACCCGGTACATTATCTGAACGCATATATATTAACTGTATGCATCTTGTAGCTACCATGGATTCAGAAATATAATATATATATATATATATAAAACCAATTGTTCAATTAATATATTCGAATCAACGGTAGCTGCAAGATGACTTTCGAGAGCATTAGCACCGTCTGGCCGAAAGTAACGGAGAGCCTTTGTGGAAATGAAATAAACGTTAGGCGTCATTGGCCGGGAGGCCCCTTACAGGGCAGGTACGGCCGCCTTGGTGCAGGTCTTGTTACATTCGACGCCACATTGGACGACCTGCGCACCGGATGGGGATGAAATGATGATGAAGACGACACAACACCCAGTCCCTGAGCGGAGAAAATCCCCTACCCAGCCGGGGATCGAACCTGGGCCCGTAGGACGGCAATCCGTCACGCTGACCACTCAGCTATCGGGGCGGACACGGAGAGCTATTCTCATCTTGTGTGATAAGACATTAAATTTGTAACCATTATGTTCGACTGGACGATGATAATGTTGTCTAAGCTAATCGCTGAATAAGAAAAAGTCTTACTGCAGACTCCCAGTGGTCATATATTCGTGCGGAGCTCCTCTTACGAAAAGTTCATTGAACGTTTTGGTTTCCATTGGTCTAGGTATCTTAGATAGCGACGGCATCTGCATGTCTTCATTCACTCACATTCTTAAGCTGTTCTGAAGCAACAAGGTATGGTTCGCGTTAGGCAACCCCGCACTACACGGTATGATTTATTTACGGTTGACTCTGCTTTACAGCAGGAAGAGCACGTTTACTCCCGAAAGGGCAGCGATTTCGGCGCGTTGTGATTAACGACAAGAGGAAGGGCGTACGTCACAACATATAATGACCGGCTCTGCGAAAGCCCCTCTGCTATTTGCCGGTTTCGTACACGGCAATCACGCAGCCAACTACCTGCGAGCGCCACTCGCAAACGAGAAGTAATGCACGGTTTTGTTTCTCATACGCCACGGGTCGCCGCCTAAGAGAGTGCCACAGTAATTGTGTGTGGATAAAATCAATTTCTTTGTTCGCCGGCGTTTCGCCTGCCGCGCAGAACGCTCGCATATCAATAATTCATCTGCAACACCGGTTCTATTAATCTTACGAGACAACGGCGGTCGCCCTAATGGGCTGATTACGGCACTTGTGTCCGCTGTGGGCGCACACCTGCGGTAAGGTACGGTAAGGCGTCTCAGCACTGCCGGCAAACGAGATCAGCTATTCGCCCGAATACAGACCAGGCGGCGTGGAGAATTCTGTCGATGGAATCACTCGCCTTGTGTGACTGTCAGCCGAGGATTTCCGCCTGTCGCTACTGCCTAGCTCCGCCGAGATCGCTGTTTAGATATCGAGCATTATTTCGCAAGAGGCATTGCATTCCTCGTCCACACTCGTTCACCTTTAACAATGTTGTAAGGTACTGAGTGGCGTGCAGCATAGTTTCTTGCTTTTCCGCGTCAGCAGATTAATTTGGAATAGCTGTTGTGGATGTGGGACAGTCAACACTTGTGTCTGAAGTTTCATTGATCGAAGGTGCGATACTGGCGACAGTACAGTAGCAGTAGAGAAGTTGTGACCCACTCAGCTGCGAGAGAATCTCTTTGTGCCTTAGCGAGCTGGCGCCAGCCTTATTTTGTTCATGTATCGTTGAGATCGATTGTGGTTGAGGTAAGCTATATTTGCTTTTCGCGTGTCTTATCTTGCGGCTTGGCAGGCGAAGCGGATTGGTAGTAAGTCGTTGACGGGTAACCATCGAGATCTGGTGACATTGGCGGGGAGACGAGTGTCAACGGCTGCCGAACGAGCGTGATGACCGTTACACGTTGTGGTGTAAAATTGGTTGGGCGTTTTGCCGACATGGGCAGCTTGGGGATACAGGGTCTGTGACTTCGCTAGGAACAAAATTAAAGGGAAGCGGTCAAGCTGTGGAACCCGCTCCTTCGTATTGTGTGCCTCATATGGTGTAAGTCGTCGTAATTGTTTGTTCACCGACGCACTCAAAGATTTTAAACTTTATTGCTATGGTTAGACTTTCATAGTCGAACGGTTTGGAAGAGTTCGCCGTTATTTGAAAATTTTCTCAGTTTTACAAGTGCTTTGTCTCTCTTGCAATCAAATGATTTTATGTTGCCGTTTTTAAAGCCTGCACTCTATTAATACAGTTGTTAATGTGTAAGTGAGTCAAAGGTTCTGCCGAGTGTTTCTATGTTTCAGAGTTATTGGAACGTTTTTGTGATTCGGGCAGAAACTTTTGGTTGAGCCAGCACCTTGGCGGGGAGTGAAATGTCATCTGAGGTGTAGACCTGGCAGTGTTTAAGAACCTGGCCACTACCGGAGTTGTTCACATATCGCCTTCCAAAGTTAGTATTTATCTTCCTTTCCGTCAAGGCGGGTTAAGCTGATATATATAATGTAACCTATTTGTATATGAACTTGTTTTCTTATATATCTGGGACTGGCAACTGGCTAAACCTTAAACTGCATATCATCTGCTGAGTTCTTTGCGCAGCTTTTCCTAGAAATTTTTATTAACACGTCTGAGCACGTTAGCATTTATTTTTTAAAGATCAGTGTTTTTGTTGTAGTTTTTTTTTTTATTTAAGTGGTTCTATCATGTTATGTAACGGCATCTTAGTTTGGCACTAGTGTTCAAGTGTTATTAAATCACCCTTTACCTGTAATTCTTTTCATTATATCTGTTTTGGGGGAAGTCCTGTATGGGAGTTTGAAGTTCTCAAGCTTGTTAGTAATCCTGTTTTCTTAATTTGGAATTGTTTCTTAGAGTACTGAGTACGTTGGATTTCTAACTGTATTTGCAAAGCTTTATCTAGTGGCTCGTCCACAATTTGTAATTGTCAATTTTTTTAAAGGGGTAATGTCAATAAACTGTCTTAATTGTAAATGGTGACTAGCAACTGTGATTCCATCCCGCTTCCTCTTTTATGGTATTTAAGATATGGTGTATAAGCGTGGTACGATTAAGGAATCACGTATCACTCTTAAATATTGTAAATTACTGTGATCTTCATTGCATCGGAATACACCTGCAACTTCACGATAATCAGTTTGGTTGACGGGCAAGCATCCATAGGATCTCCTGCTGATATTATAACTCAACGGTCATGCCACGAGCAGTCTTTCAATATTGACCGTAGTAACGATTTTGTACCTTGGTACGAATTCGAGTGCAAGCTTTATCCGAAGATGATTACTAGCCACCCGAAACCGGTAATCACCATGGAGCAATTACACTGCGTTGTAATCAACGCCATTAAAATGTACAATAAACAATACAGATCGCTGTGTGTATCTAATTCGAAGACGTTAGGACTTAGAGAGAATCTCTAAATCACAAACCTACGTTATTACCTGAAACAGATATTACAAAAAATAAGTATTCAGGAAAGCAAAACGAAGACACTACAAGGTAGCATTCAAACCGCAAGCATTATACACATCGGAATCCTTGGTAATTTGCGGCACATTATTAAATTCAGAAAAGAGCAATGATTGGAAGTAACTTTTTTCTGTCCAGACTGCTTAGGTGGAATGTGAATCCAAAGCAAATCTCGGACACTATATAAGTATACTGAGGAAAAAATATTTTAAATTTTCAGGAAGAAATTCTTACGTGGTTCAAAAATGGCTCTGAGCACTATGGGACTCAACTGCTGAGGTCATTAGTCCCCTAGAACTTAGAACTAGTTAAACCTAACTAACCTAAGGACAGCACAAACACCCATGCCCGAGGCAGGATTCGAACCTGCGACCGTAGCAGGCTTGCGGTTTCAGACTGCAGCGCCTTTAACCGCACGGCCACTTCGGCCGGCAATTCTTACGTGTTGGGGGTCACAGTATAACGTATCCGTTGTTGGTTAAAATTCTACCTTCTATTACCGGGCCTCGGCCTCTTCCATATCTAATTTCTTAATTATTTATCGGAATGCACCTTTTGCTATGTTCCATGGGCTTTGGGGCGCTACTGTGCTTCTTGTTAAGAGTAGGCAATGCCTCTGCATATCCCAAATCGTCTGTGGACAATGTTGTGTTAAGTAATTAACTTACGTTTGACCCGACAAATTATTTGAAAAGCACACGGAAACAAATACTGAGACTTCAGCACGACTGTCCAGAGAAATGATTTCATTAAGCAATTGAGACTCATTTCTGAAGCACTTCTACTAGTGGTCACAGAGAATATAGGAAAAGGCATAGAGTGGGCATGGGAGGAACAATAAAAAGCGAATTGCATACAACGAAACCAACATTTATTACCTTTCGAGCTCTTCTTTCTCAAACGACGCATTGCCGGCCGGAGTGGCTGAGCGGTTCTAGGCGCTTCAGTCTGGAACCGCACGACCGCTGCGGTCGCAGCATAGCACGTGTTATGGTACCGCCTTAAGCGATTTAGGGAAAGCGGAGAAAAATCTGGATGGTCGAATGTACTTCCAGGACGTTTGAACTACCATTACACCTCGCCGCAGAGTAAAATGTCTATTCCATATGAGGAAAGGTCTGCTGGTGACACAAATAATGTTAGCATCTAAGTCTCGGTTATGTGCAAACAGACTGGAAGAGGTAGAAGGGGAGCAGAATGAGATAGGAGAATACGTTGTAGAATGGACGAGCAACAAGAGAAAGCGACTGCGTCCGTAGTGATTATTCAGAGCGGGCACAAAAACGAGTCGGTCTGACTCTATCCTCCGCTGCCGTAGTTAACTGCTGTGCCTCCCTCCACAGATTGCTTGTCGCACAGCTCTTCTGTCATAAATGGGCTATTAGCGTTGCAGCAACAAGGGCGGAACACCCGCTCACGCATTCCTTCGTGAAAGCGCGGGGGCGGAGGTTGTTCAGCGACCGTGAACACTGCTCTTCCCTCTCCGCTGGCGTTACTAGCGACGACTGACTTTTACTTACAGCGAGGACAAATAACTAGCTAGTGCCTTCATGAGTTCCGTTATAATTTCCTTCGTGACACGGACGTAAAAAGAAATGAAATTACTTTCGACTGTCGATGCTAGCTCATTCGACTGTAAGAATAAATTAGCAATGCACGTATTTAAAGTAGGCTAGTAAACTGCGTTTGTTATGCTTGTGGTCTTGAGTCACATGTGGCGAGAACATTTACACTGCTGTATAAAAGTAATGACGTATTACCTTCTCAGTGGAAGTGAATGAAAGTGTTGGAGCAACACCAGAGGTCTCTCAGTCGTGCACGGAAAACTGCATGTCACATAGTGTGATTTCAGAGCGACTATTGCTCCGTGTTGCATAAAAAGTACTCCGTCTTCATATTCATAGACTAGGGCTGTTGTTAAAATATCGATGTATCGAAATTTTTCCCCATAAATATTTAAAGTTGTTCTTTTGAAATTATAGTAGAACATAATTTTACTTTCACTGTGTGGAGGAGTCGTACTACTTTTTGAGCTTTCATCACGTCGCCTTTCTCTTTGACTGTGTGAAGCTAGTATATGTGGTACAGAAGAATAAGCCCGATTGCAGTGAGGGATGGCGGTGTGAATGGAATAAGAAGAAGCAGCACACCAGCTGGTAACAAACAATTTCAACGCAATTAGTGTGCTGATTGTTCACATCGGCATTCTTCAAAAACAGATGCTGAAAATAATGAACAAAAATCTAAGTGACGTGATTAATCTTCACGCTGGGCGGAGACGTATGAGGGGAAAAGCTGACGTAATCGGCGCCCGGCGTTACTAACAGAAACTGCGACGTTTGACTTCACCACGCAATTTTGACACTACAACTGCTAGGTCGCTGGTGTTGGCAGATATGAAGAAACAAGGAAGTCGACATGACCTTTCGGAAAAATGTGATATCTCACGAAACCGAACGACGAATCCATTGGACACCTTTTATTGTGCCACTTACCTGCAGTTACCACTATTAACAAAGTGTTTACCGCCAAGCGTGAACGTGCGTCGTTTTCCTTTCAGTTCTTGCTCTAACAGGGATCGGCAGTCTGCTAGGCTATTGATGTACAGAATATCTAGTAATAAGACAACAATTAAATGACAGCTCTAACACTGGCACTATATTTACAATGTGTAGCCGATATGTTTATAGGCAGGTACGTCGATATTTTCGCCGTCAATATATCGATATACCGATAGGTTTATTCTCAATATATCGAGGTCTGGTGTGTTACTTTTAAAATATTGATATACAGAGTGGTCCATTGATAGTGACCGGGCCAAATATCTCACGAAATAACCATCAAACGAAAAAACTACAAAGAACGAAACTCGTCTAGCTTGAAGGGGGAAACCTGATGGCGCTATGATTGGCCCGCTAGATGGCGCTGTCATAGGTCAAACAGATATTTTTTAAAAATAGGAACCCCCATTTTTTTATTACATATTCGGGTAGGACGTAAAGAAATATGAATGTTTTACTTGGACCACTTTTTTCGCTTTGTGATAGATGGCGCTGTAATAGCCACAAACGTATAAGTACGTGGTATCACGTAACATTCCGCCAGTACGGATGGTATTTGCTTCGTGATACATTACTAGTGTTAAAATGGACCGTTTACCAATTGTGGAAAAGGTCGATATCGTGTTGATGTATGGCTATTGTGATCAAAATGCCCAACGGTAGTGTGCTATGTATGCTGCTCGGTATCCTGGACGACATCATCCAAGTGTGGGGACCGTTCGCAGGATAGTTACGTTATTTAAGGAAACAGGAAGTGTTCAGCCACATGCGAAACGTCAACCACGACCTGCAACAAGTGATGATGCCCAAGTAGGTGTTTCAGCTGCTGTCGCGGCTAATCCGCACATCAGTAGCAGACAAATTGCGCGGGAATCGGGAAATCTCAAAAACGTCGTTGTTGAGAAGTCTACATCAACATCGATTGCACCCGTACCATATTTCTATGCACCGAGAATTGCATGGCGACGACTTTGAACGTCGTGTACAGTTCTGCCACTGGGCACAACAGAAATTATGGGACGATGACAGTTTTTTTGCACGCGTTCTATTTATCGACGAATCCTCATTCACCAACAGCGGTAACGTAAACCGGCATTATATGCACTATTGGGCAACGGAAAATCCTCTATGGCTGCGACAAGTGGAACATCAGCGACCTCGGCGGGTTAATTTATGGTGCGGCATTATGGGAGGAAGGATAATTGGCCCCCATTTTATCGATGGAGGCGCTGGTGGATTAATGGAACGCCCTACCACAAGAACTCTTTACTGTGGACTAGGAACCAGGTGTAGCCTTTGTTATAACCAGGGGAACATCATAAACCTCTGTGACTTCAGTGTAATTATTGTCGTTGAATGAAAATGCCATATCTGTTAGTCTCATTGCGTATTTATTTCAGTTACCTCCTGTACCATACTGCAGCAGGTCTTTCTATGGTTTAAGTTTTGTGAAGCCCTGTTACTTGATACATCATCCGCCAGTTACTTTCGACTTTAAGTTATGCACACCAGTATATATTCACCAAGCGAATGCTGAAAGCACACAGCTTGGATAGGCTGGTGATGCAGAAAAGGTTAAAAGACAATAGCAAATAAATAAATAAAACTAAAACAAATGTCATCTAGCTGTCTAGGTAAGACTAAAAGGAAGTATCAAATAAATAAACGAGAACTAATAGAAACATTATGTGCAGAATTGGAACAGATTGAAGCAGGAGAAAAAATAGGCCTAATTTATCGGACAGACACAAAAGTGAAGAAGAGAGCAGCCCTCTTAGAACGTGTGCCCTAAGAAACTCGCAGAAGTTACTGGCGGTGTTAAAAATGAAACATTTTGAATTGCCAATACAGCACAAGAGTCTAGGAATATGGTACAACTAGGTAGATCTCATTGCCATAAGGATCGCGAGGAGAAGATTAGGCTAATCACATTGCACACAGACACGGTGAAGCCATCAGTGTTTCCGCCCTGCATATATGGATTGAACGGTAACAAGCCTTAGTAATTGGTACAACGGCCAGCACCCTTTGACATGGACTTGACAGTGGTTTTCAGATTACTGATGCAGATGGGGCGGTAACTTAATCGAATTGCACCATCGTCGTGTAAGTTTCCCAGTATGTCCTTATGTCTGAAATTTAGCTCAAATTTACTTCCCATTCTATAAAAACTATACGTACTTGTTAGAAAAACCATGTACCCACAAAATGTTATTCAACTTAAATTCGTATGCTAACCTTTCACTAAACAGTAACTGTTTTGAATTGTAACGACTGAAGACAATTTGTCTTTGTATTGAATGCGCAACTAAAGTAAAACAGTTATCTGACCTTAATAAAAATTTCTACTTACGTCTCGTCTTGACAACATTGTTGCAGATTCCCGAAAGCACAACAGCAAACAGCAACCAGGCATCGGCTATACTAGTTTACTATTTTTAAATAAAATTTCCGAACAGTATTCAAACTGTTGCACACCATATAGTGCAATGTGGTGATGCGTCATGATAACGTTTCTTTAAACAGTCTGATGGGGAGAGTTACTATTCCTACGAAAAGATATTCTAAGACAACGATTTTAGAAAGAAGTATGTATTCAAAAAGACAGAGTAAAACTCCGCCTGATCTTCACATGTAACATTGGTCTGAATAATACTATTCTTAACGAAGTGCACAATGACTTAAAAAGAGTATAATGCAAACAGAGAATTTCTATAAAAACCAAACAGCTTAAGCAGTTGACATGTTAATGCATGACTCAGGAAAGTGGGGTGGTCTTTCTCTCAGTTCTGAACAAGCGAACAAAGCTAACTAGCTGAAAATAGCCACCTAGACAAACTAGCTACGCAGTGCTGCAGTCTTACGTTGAAAGACGTATGCGTCGCCGGCGATGGGCGAGGCATGGCAGAGTCTCTGACCAGAGTTGTTGCTTGTCGCGGGTCGGCGTCAGTCGGCTTGAGTCTTCTGTCCGTGCTAGTAAGCAGTAGTCTTCAGTAGTCGAGAGTAGTCTGCGTGAGTCGACGGTAGTCGGCGCGTGTCGGCTGTCTGGTCTGCTCGGGACTCTGGTTAGAACTCTGGAAGATGAGTATTGTTGTAGAAGGTAAAGAAGCAGCCTTGCGCATATCTAGTGATGTATATTAATTGTTATTTTATTTCTTTAAAAAAATGCCCCAATAATAATTTTTATAATATAAAGTAACTTTTTTTAAAGAAAAGTATTCATTTCAATTTAAAGAATATTTCCAATTCATGGTCATTCCTTCCAAGAATCAAATATATATATATATATATATATATATATATATATATATATATATATATATATATATATATGCCAGCATTGCACGTAGCTGTGTCGAAAATTTTTACATAAGAGCAGATATATTTGCAGTTTTTATTCAGGTAAGAATTTTTGCTTTTTTTATTCAGAATACAGGGCCGAAGGGCAGCGCTGCTGTCCTCATAAAATTTACCAGGTTACTAACTTTTTTTTTTATTATTTTGGTGTTTAGGAATTTTTCTGTTTCGAACTTAACATTAAATTACAAAAGAATTTTGTGGGAAGATCAAATGTGAATGCATTTCTGCACACAGATTATAAATGGGACCCAATTTTGTTCAGACGTTACAATATTAAAAAATTCATTTAATTAATAATTTTGTGGGGAGTTAACGCATGGTCCATTTTCATTATTATTTTTCTGTGGGGAGTTTACACTTTGCTCATGGTTCAATTATATAAAATATATTTATTTGTGGGGAGGTTACACTTGGCGACATCCGGCCAGGATCGTATTTCTTTGTGAATCTTCTGATAAGTAGTCATATATCTGCTCTTATTTACTTAAATGTAGTTTGCATCTGGCGCAACGCATTTACTAATTTGTCAACCTTTCTTCCACAGATCATCGGCAATTTGTTGCTCTTTGTTGTAATTGTGTTTGTTGCATTTTGCATTGTCCTTGTTTCATTTGTGCGTAATTGTGATTTGTAAAAATGCCGCGAAAAACTGTTAACAGTACATCGCGATGTGTAATGAGTAAAATAGCCGACTCTAATAATTTGACCGATAATATTTGCAACATTCAGTGTAATGATGACAATCCTCCATTTACAGACAATCAGTGCGTACTGACCACTAGTAATGATTTTTATCCTAGTGATGAGCAAACAAATTCGATTGTGTCGTCTGTTAATTTAACGACAATTGATGACGCGGCACGTTCTGTTACAATGAACGCTGCCCAGCTTAACACACCCGGTTTGCAAAATTTGAATTGTGAACAGATAAATTTCTCTAACGAAAATGAACAGTGTACTCAAAGTACGGCAGATTTATTTGATTCCGGGGTAGTGACCAACAGTGCACATCCGATTAGCAAATATTTTCAAGAATCACAAAATGACCGAATGGTTACACAAAACGTGACAATTGCAGGTACGCCATCAAACAGCACAGAGAATAGAGTAGGTAATATTGGCTTGGATCAAATTATGGAAGTACTACTACAGTTTAAGAAGGAATAAAACGACCGTTTCAAACAACTTAATGAAAAATACGACAACAATTACAAACAACTTAATGAAAATCTCAGACAGTGGAATGAAAAATTAAACAACAATTTCAAACAATTTAATGAAAGTTTCAAACTGTCGAATGAAAAACACGACAACCTGAACGAACAGAACAAACAACTTAGTGAACAGATTACAGCCTTTACCGTGCAACGTCATGATACTAAAGAACAATTACGTGAGGAAATTAAGGCTTGTGCTAGTAACACTAGTGAAGAAATTAGATCTGTTGCACGTGAATTAAGTAATACGGATGCAGCGACAACAGAATCACTTAGAGATGAAAGTAGTGCGGTCGCTGAACAATGTTCAGAAAACGCAGTACAGATACGCGACGAGTTTAATTTAAAGTCACCAGAACTTTCACACACTCTGGATACGGAAGTCGATAAGAAATGTGAACAACAGAACAGCCCAATTGACGAACGTATTAAAGTGGCAGAAATGAAAAATGTTTCAGTCACTAACACGTCACAGCATACGGCACATTCCGAACATTTGTCACACTCACACAGTCAGTATAATTTAGGTAATTTACAGAGACTATGTCACTTAGAATACGAAGTGACACAGACAAACAGATTCTCACACAAACCTGAACCTGTTCACAAATTGAGAGGCGATAACGTTGATTATAAGCAATTTTTATCCGTGAGAAAAAATAAAGTATTTAAAAATGACAGAGCACAGGTATACGCTTTGAACTGGATACGTCGATTTATTTTTGAATTTTTACCGGCATTTCGTGTAATGCAGAAACTAGAATTGGTTTGGATACAACAATTTGTTTTTGAATTTTCAACGGCATTGCCTGTAACGCAAAAGCTAAAATTTATTTGCAGTGCGTAAAAGACCTCAGGGGATTCATTACGCTTTAATTAATATGTGCCGTAGCGTGCACAGGGCCCCGAGCTGTAGTAGTGCTATTTCATCTTTAGTTTTCTGCACTGCTGCCTTCTCTTCTACTATCCTTTATATCTATTAAAACAGCTCTTCAACTATCGATCTATCTAGGATTAAGAATGAGTAAAGAAAACCTGATATGACAAATTTTACCGAAAGTGATAGTACTCTTTAGACACTCCCGAAATGACAACTACCAGCGTAATTTTAATATCAGAGAAAATTTTAATCATCAGTATGTACAAAATTTTCAGCATTCGCAAACACATTTTGGTAACAATAGACGTTTTTCTCCGCAACAGCAACAAAACCAACCGGTTAGCATACCCAACCAACAATGTAATGTACAAGGTCAACGAAGCTTTAATGTTTCGCCGCCTGCACGTATAGCGCCAGCTCCAACAAATAGAAACGCACAGCAACAAGGGAATCAGTACGTACAGAAAACACACTATTTCAATTCCTATCGCAGTGCACCGTACAGAAATGACTATCATGACAGACGTAAAAGTAATGAACACAATTATCAGCGTACATTTAATAACAGTCGGTCTTATCAGCAGCAAAATCATCCGCAGCAACATATTATCATGAATGAACCAGACAGTAGATATCATCCCGAACGTAATACGTCAGGAACAAATAACAGAACAGTACAAATAGTGGAAATGCCACAGCATCCTCCCGAAAATAATAGCACGTCAGATAGAATTTGACTAGATACAGTACAGGTTGCATCTTCCAGCAACGTAAGCAATACTTTTGACACGCAGAATCTTGTTCACGAAAATGTTATTTGAAACATGCTTTGTTGAATGTACCACTTTTATCGCACCCAGATCTTACTAGAAATTTTTCCATTGCCACCGACAGTTCTAACACCGCTTTAGGCGTACATATTTTTCAGGAAATTGAAGAAGATGGTTCTACAGTAATTAAAAACATAGCCTTTGCAAGTCGCATTCTGTCACCTGCTGAACGCAATTATTCTGTTACAGAACTTGAAACATTATGTGTTGTATGGGCTTTTACGAGATTTCGGCATTTTCTTTATGGTAGACATACCACGGTTTACACAGACCATAGAGCTATACAGTTTTTACTTTCGGCTAAAGTTACACACGACAGATTAAGTAGATGGAAACTTTATTTGCAGGAATTTAATTTTACAATTGTTCACATTCCTGGTACACAAAATATTGTAGCGGACGCACTATCCCGTTCTCTTAGCAACAATCAGCAAGACATCGCAACCAAATTCTGCAAAGCAAATTTCAGCGTCATGTACATTCAACAAGTTGCATTTGAAAATTTTACTTCGTCGTCATTACAAGACATAGCACAAGAACAGAGTAAAGACAACGTGTGGAAAGAAATTAAACACCTTTGGCAAGATAGGAATAATGTTACCATTAGAAACCATTACAATGTACGCAATAATATTCTGTTTCGCCGCTCTCACCCTGACAGCAACAATTGGTTATTATGCATTCCTGACGAACTTGTTAACAAATTAATCTGGTATACTCATTTAAGTAACGCACATTACGGAGCCAGAAAATGTTTTCTTATACTGAGACAGAACTGTTATTTTACCAACATGGAGAAACGTATTCGACGAGTTTTAGCGTCATGTAAAATCTGCCAGAAAGCTAAATCAGACACGACTTCACATATTCCTCCATTACATCCCATTGTACCTGTTAAATTGAGACACATGGCCGCTGTAGACATTTTTGGTCCGATTCCCAGAACTAATAGAGGTTTTTGCTACATCTTTGTCGCTGTTGAACTTACTTCAAAATTTGTTACCTTCACTCCGTTCCGCAAAGCTACTGCTAAAACTGTTTCGAAAGCATTTGTAAAACATTTTCTATTGCATGTAGGGCATTTGTTGAAAGTAATTTCCGACAATGGCTCACAGTTTCGATCTGCTATATGGACACGTATGTTACGACCTAGAAACATTTCTCCGATCTATATCTCCAGGTACCATGCTTCTTCGAACCCTTGTGAACGATTAATGAAAGAAATTGGTAAACTGTGTAGAATATTCTGCCATAAAAGACATATTGATTTGGACACACACATACTCTCATTCCAGGATGTAATTAATTCCATACCAAATGAGTCTACTATGCTATCTCCGTCTGTTATACTGAAAAATGTTGAACCACCTAACAAAATTAAAGAATTAGTAACCTTTCCTACATTTCGTCGACTACGAAACCATTAAATAATTGACATTGCACTGAACAACATCAAACGTGCCGCAGAGCGCCGGAGAAGACAGCAAAAACAGGTTTGTACATGCCGTGACTTTCACATTGGACAGAAGATATTAGTACGTACACACTATTTATCCAACAGAGGAAAGAGTAGATGCAGTAAATTTGAGCTTCTATACGCAGGCCCATATCGAATTCGCAGCATTCCTCACCCCAATGTAGTACACGTCGAAACTTTGAGAACCAGAAAAACCAAAGGGAACCACCACGTGTCGAACGTCAAACCTTTTATTGAATGAAATACTTGATGATTTATCACCCTGTAATGCCATTTCCTAATTTTTTATGACCACTTATGCAATTATATTCACATGAACACTTACTGATGATTATCGTATTTTTTCTTGGCAACTGCCCGGCAAGGTAAGGTTAGCAGGTCGCTTTTCTTGTCGTTACACATCAGACCGTGCACATTTTTCCAGATAAACTTACGTCTTATGAAAAATTATGCAATTCTATCTAGTGACATATTAATTTTATTAAATTCTCTCTCCATTAAAGTCTTCAATTCTCGCCTCTATTAACTACACAACATACAAGCTGAACACAAAGAAGGTCACATTTCTAGTTGTTATATATCAGACCGTGCATATTTTCCATTTTTCATGTATATATGATTGTTTTCCTGTTTTGTTTGTATGCTCTATCAAATATTTAAGATATAACAAACACCAGTTGACTTTAACATTTTGCCTTATGATAGCTCAACGTCGTAACTATTTTACATTTTTTTTTTTTTTTGCTGCTACATTGTGATACTCTGTGCACATTTTTGCACCTGCATGCTGTCTATGTTTTTGACATATTACGTTTTCTGTCATGCTATGCTGTATGCTCAATTATGTTACTATAAGCCAATTTTTATTTAGTGGGTATATGATTTAAATGCAAGACATTAATCTTTGTTCATCATTTTCAGAAAGAAATAACTTGTAAAAGACATAAATTAAACAGAAATGGGAATTTCACGTTCAGAATGAACGAAAGAAGATGTAATACCTCATCATGAAGAGTAAATGGATCAGAATTAACAAGCATTTACAAGAATATACTATACACATCGTAGAATAGCAGTCTTAACTAATTTTTTCTTTCAGATTACGAGGCGATTGATGCAGGCTGTCAGACAGAACTACACATCTTAGTTTTAGTGATGAAATATGCTAGAAATAAGGAATAGTTGTATAATAAATAATGAAGTGGCTTTTTTGCAGATGATAATGAATGATGATGAATAGTGATGAACAATATGCTAATATGGATAATGAAGTTTTTCTTTGCAGATGAGGATAATGTTGAAGTTTATGTATTTATGCTATGTAGTTATTTAAGTATTTGTTGCAGTTCGTTTTGACAGTATGTCTTATGTCGCATGGTATGATGACTGAAGGTTTTGGAAAGGACAGCTAGAGAACATATATATTTTATACACATTTCGCTACCTGTTAATTCGAAGTTCACTACTTTTCAGCATAATATGCGTTTCTTCTTTCAGTTTAATAATCCACTTTGTATTTTTTTTTCAGGAGAAGCTTTTCATGATACTTACTAAACCTGTTACTTATTAAACCTGTTCTAGTACTTGCATTTTTTTTTACCCAGTTGTGTCTATCATTTATAAATGTGATCACGTATACTCTACTTGTTTCATAACCTTGCTACAGCTGACTCATGACGAATGACGTTACACATCTTCATTTGCAGCAATAACTGAAAAGCAAATATTGTTATGCCCCAGTAATTAATTTTCGAACTCAATGCAATGCATTGCTAGTAAAAAAAAGAGAGTTCTGAGTAATTCTGAGTAATGTTTCTAGTCACAGACCTTGAATAATAGTTACAGTATGTTACATTTTCAATATGTTCTATGTCACTGGAATGATCAGTTCTGAGTAATATGTCATTTGAATGATAACTTCTGAATAATACTGAATAAGGTTTTATAAAAATATAAGAATACTTTGTAACTGGTCAATGAATGCCAATAATTATTTTAAATTGTCGTATGTCACCTGAATGATGAAAAATGTTTTGTACAATACTTGCTGTGTTTAGTAACTGGCCAATGAGTGGCAATGATTATTATAACTAAGTGAATTATGTTAATACTATGCCATTCATTAGCTCCTGTTTTGAATGATGACTTCTAATGTTTTGTAACTGGCCAATGAGTGCCAATAATTATTTTAAATATGTCGTATGTCACTTGAATGATGAAAAATATTTTGTACTATTCGATACTTGCTATATGTTTTATAATTCGCCAATGAGTGCCAATGATGACTATAACTAAGTGAATTATATTAATACTATGCCATTCATTAGCTCCTGTTTTGAATGATGACCTCTGATGGTTTGTAACTCGCCAATGAGTGCCAATAATTATTTTAAATATGTCGTATGTCACTTGAATGATGAAAACTGTTTTGTACTGACCAATGAGTGCCAATGATTACTATAACTAAGTGAATTATGTTAATACTATGCCATTCATTAGCTCCTGTTTTGAATGATGACTTCTGATGGTTTGTAACTGGCCAATGAGTGTCAATGTTCTCTGTAAACAGATTATTTATGAACATTATTCTGTAATACTTCATACATGGTACAGAAATGTTCAGTAACTGGGCGATGAGTGCCACCAATTACTCAAATCAGTTGTTAGACTAGTGTAATTCTCAATGAAGACTAGTATGTGACTTAATGTCCTTCACCTTCTGACCTAATTACCAGAAATTACTGCAATATCCGTTTGTCCTGTCTATCCTCATGATCATGGAGCACTATATTTGGTTTTTGCACTAATTCTACGTTGGTGTACTTTACAAGAACGTGGTGTTGACACGACATGCTGTCCACCACCTTGAGCGATGGAGATGTTATTATGGTCCCACTGTTTGGTGTACCTAATGTACTACCAAAATGATAACATGGAATATTACGAGGTGCATTCAAGGTCTAAGGCCTCCGATTTTTTTTTTTCAAATTAACTACTCACCCGAAATCGATGAAACTGGCGTTACTTCTCGACGTAATCGCCCTGCAGACGTACACATGTTTCACAACGCTGACGCTATGATTCCATGGCAGCGGCGAAGGCTTCTTTAGGAGTCTGTTCTGACCACTGGAAAATCGCTGCGGCAATAGCAGCGCGGCTGGTGAATGTGTGGCTGCGGAGAGTGTCTTTCATTGTTGGAAAAAGCCAAAAGTCACTAGGAGCCAGGTCAGGTGAGTAGGGAGCATGAGGAATCACTTCAAAGTTGTTATCACGAAGAAACTGTTGCGTAACGTTAGCTCGATGTGCGGGTGCGTTGTCTTGGTGAAACAGCACACGCGCAGCCCTTCCCGGATGTTTTTGTTGCAGTGCAGGAAGGAATTTGTTCTTCAAAACATTTTCGTAGGATGCACCTGTTACCGTAGTGCCCTTTGGAACGCAATGGGTAAGGATTACGCCCTCGCTGTCCCAGAACATGGACACCATCATTGTTTCAGCACTGGCGGTTACCCGAAATTTTTTTGGTGGCGGTGAATCTCTGTGCTTCCATTGAGCTGACTGGCGCTTTGTTTCTGGATTGAAAAATGGCATCCACATCTCATCCATTGTCACAACCGACGAAAAGAAAGTCCCATTCATGCTGTCGTTGTGCGTCAACATTGCTTGGCAACACGCCACACGGGCAGCCGTGTGGTCGTCCGTCAGCATTCGTGGCACCCACCTGGATGACACCTTTCGCCTTTTCAGGTCGTCATGCAGGAATGTGTGCACAGAACCCACAGAAATGCCAACTCTGGAAGCGATCTATTCAACAGTCATTCGGCAATCCCCCAAAACAATTCTCTCCACTTTCTCTATTCAACTGTCGATGAATTTCAATTGGTTTCACGCCACGCAGATTCAGAAAACGAATGATTGCACGCTGTTCAAGTAAGGAAAACGTCGCCATTTTAAGTATTTAAAACAGTTCTCATTCTCGCCGCTGGCAGTGAAATTCCATCTGCCATACGGTGCTGCCATCTCTGGGACATATTGACAATGAACGCGGCCTCATTTTAAAACAATGCGCATGTTTCTATCTCTTGCCAGTACGGAGAAAAAAATCGGAGGCCTTAGAACTTGAATGCACCTCGTATTACGACATTTCATTGTCTTGGCTACACTGATTAATACTTCAAGGGAAAGCACTTCAGATTGTCTCACTTGGTGTTGCGCTTCTGTAGAAAGATATGGACTTTCAGTGCAGCTGCGTGCAACCTAAAGTGCTACAACCATTATGCAATCATTCCCATTCCTTTCCTGGTTCTTGTAAAATGGTAAACACTTATACAATGCGTTTAAATTCTTGTAAAAATGCTAAAGACTTCTATAGTGCGTGTGCACTTTATTTCACTCCATGATATGTTATGTAAAAATGCTAAAGACTTATACAGTGCGTGTGCACTTTATTTCACTCCTTGATATGTTTATTTGTTGTAAAATTGCTAAAGAGTTTTATAGTGCATGTGCACTTTATGTCATTTGTTAATATGATTTGTACTCATTCCGTATATATTTTGTGATTTGCTGATATGTTCTGAACTACAGTGCGTGTGCACTTTATGTCATTTTGTTAACATGATTTGTATTCATTGCATATGCATTTTGTGATTTCCTGATATGTTCTGTACTCAGTGCATGTGCACTATATTTTATTTCATGTTCTGCATATATATATATATATATATATATATATATATATATATATATTTTGTGATTGTAAAGTTAGTTAATTAAGAAAAATTTGTTGCTCATGGCAAGTCCAATTGACTCACCATCACTGCCAAATTTTTGCCCCCGCAGTGGAGGGTTATGAAAGATGTATGCGTCGCCGGCGATGGGCGAGGCATGGCAGAGTCTCTGACCAGAGTTGTTGCTTGTCGTGGGTCGGCGTCAGTCGGCTTTAGTCTGCTGTCCGTGCTAGTAAGCAGTAGTCTTCAGTAGTCGAGAGTAGTCTGCGTGAGTCGACGGTAGTCGGCGCGTGTCGGCTGTCTGGTCTGCTCGGGACTCTGGTCAGAACTCTGGAAGATGATTATTGTTGCAGAAGGTAAAGAAGCAGCCTTGCGCATATCTAGTAATGTGTATTAATTGTTATTTTATTTCTTTAAAAAAATGCCCTAATAATAATTTTTATAATATAAAGTAACTTTTTTTAAAGAAAAGTATTCATTCCAATTGAAAGAATATTTCCAATTCATGATCATTCCTTCCAAGAATATATATATATATATATATATATATATATATATATATATATATATATATATATATATATATATGCCAACATTGCACGAAGCTGTGTCGAAAATTTCTAAATAAGAGCAGATATATTTGCAGTTTTTATTCAGGTATGAATTTTTGCTTTTTTTATTCAGAATACAGGGCCGAAGGGCAGCGCTGCTGTCCTCATAAAATTTACCAGGTTACTAATTTTTTTTATTATTTTGGTGTTTAGGAATTTTTCTGTTTCGAACTTAACATTAAATGAGAAAAGAATTTGGTGGGAAGATTAAATGTGAATGCATTTCTGCACACAGATTATAAATGGGACCCAATTTTGTTCAGATGTTACAATATTAAAAAATTCATTTAATTAATAATTTTGTGGGGAGTTAACGCATGGTCCATTTTCATTATTATTTTTCTGTGGGGAGCTTACACTTGGCTCATGGTTCAATTATATAAAATATATTTATTTGTGGGGAGGTTACAACGTCTAACTTCTTGTCTTAAAAAAAAAAGGAAAGTAACATTATTCAAAATTTATGTTCTTTTCGCCTTACAGTATCTACATCATATTCATCCTTGCTGTCCTTCACAATAAATCTTTCTTCATCTAACAGATACCCTTCACAACTCAACACAGCGCTACTGAATACTTCCATCACCTACCAAACATCAACTAAGGATATATGAGACTGCTCAGAGGCAAGGGTCGTGCCACAACAAGACCAAAGGTGGTTTCTCTCTCTCTGACGTGCGCATCGATAACTTACAAAAATCAAAATCACTTGCCTACCTTACAGTCGCTGTGGGCAGATGAGTGCAAATAAACTTCGCTTTTGCGCAAGAAGACTGTATAGACACATTTCGAAAGTAAAGGTGACCTCTTCCTCCTCTAGCCTTTTCATGTTGCTTATAATTATAGTTCTCGTCAGACTGCGGAACATTATCATTATTTTAGTATGAAAGATACATTTCCTACCAACGGTGACGATGGTATCACTTGAACACAAGCGTGGAGCAGAAAACTTGCTACAGTCACTAAGTAACGCGGCGACAAGACTGTCAGAGTGAATCGTCAGACCAACTCAGATTCCGATAACAGGCTAACGGAAAAGGTCTACTTTGCATTCACATATCCGCAGCGCCGATGCTACAGTGTGAAGTAATTTATCGCGTGCCATAAACTCAATCTGAACTCATCTGCAGCAGTACTCAGCTAACCACAGTGAACTGATTGGCAGAGGTCACCTCCCAATGAGTTTAAACCATCCCCATTCGCCATCCTCGGGTTACTGTGTATCTTATTGGTTCTTGATTCCCCCAGCCCGCAGAAAGGGTCGACTGCATTCTTGGCGACTGGGAGACCCTTTTCTTTGGGTCCAGTTTTTATTTTAACTCTACAGTGACATTATTTCATTAAGTTTTCGCAGACAGCCCGACAGCCCATTCGTCCCGAATGTTTTATTTGCAAGCCGAACAAGAATTTAGCCTTGACTCTGCGTGATTTGTAACCTACCACCTCACTTTTTACTGGGACAACATTCCGCTAGAGCTGCAGTTAACACGCGGGAAATTTCATCCCGAACGGGCGAGTTTCTGTGCTGCATTCCTAGCAATCCTTGAATTGGGTCAACAAGAGCGGGTACCGTAGATCCGCAGCCGTGGCGCTCTGCGAGACATTGGAAAGCTGCTGTATGTAAATGATGCTCGACGAGGGAAAGGCCTAACTAAAGATTCACTCTCTTTAGCATTCAAACCTGAGGTTGATTTGTTAGCACTATGCCATTCCCCTCTTTTGTCTGCCTTCCCTTTCATTTCCAAGTATGTAGTGCATCTCAAATTATACGTATTTTTTGGCGCCTACCATATCCTTGGTGGCCCCCGACGATTCTTTAGCTCAGTAGCCCTCCCTGGTATTGTTCCACTGATGTTGCAAACCATGATAGTGTCTTCCGTAAAATTCCCCGGGAATAAAATAGCACACCAGTCGGACTTCCAGGTTGGGACTGCAAACGATACAGATAAGGTGAAGGAAAACAACTTAAAGTGTTAGGTATATCATCTTACAAGGGGAGGCCGCCAATTGTGAAATTCAGATTCGATTCATACTGCGCATAATAAAAGCTGACGGCCGGAGGTGTAATGTGGCAAAGCACCAAGATGCACTTCTCAGCCGTTGTCGAGAAAATCGACAGTTAAAAGAAACCGTTGCCATGAAATACTGTCTACGATTAATAGTTTTCTACAGCGTCGTGGTGCAGCGGTAAGCGCTCGGGTTCGTAATCCGAAGGTCGCCGGATCGAATCTCGCACGATGAAACCTTTTTTTTTTTTAGTATTTGTTTCTTGTAATTCAAATGTGTATATACACACACATATATATAATTCCCGGCAATCAGTTGCAACAATTATGCATATAATAAGTTAATGAATGTCGTTTCTCGTGGAAAAACTGGCGACTTCGAACATCATTATGTTTTCCGCAAACAAAGTTGTATTTCACAAATGTTATTAATTGTCTTCATAATGTTAACCACGTATAGTTAACGGAAGACGTAGAAACAGTATTCCGAAACGAATACGTATAGCGTAAGTCAAACGTTACTTGCTCGTTACACTTGAAGGACAGATGTTGAATGGGCCGAAACGAGCAGCCGCATAACAGCGTAGATGCCTGCTAACTTCGAAAGAAGGTAGATGCGGTCCCTAGCGCAACTTATAACATCGTCGAAAATCAGTGCGGACGGGAGAGCTTTGGTACACCCTGTTAAACAAACGGAAAAATGGAGGCGGTACAATTGGAGAGCGATGCGCCTTCACCAACATGCATAAGCAATTCATTAATAGTTTATATATATATATATATATATATATATATATATATATATATATATATATATATGTGTGTGTGTGTGTGTGTGTGTGTGTGTGTATATGTATTTGAATTACAAAAAATAATAAAAAAATTGCATGGCGCGAGATTAGATCCGGCGACCTTCGGATTACGAACCCGAGTGCTTACCGCTGCGCCACGACGCTGCAGAGAATGACTAATCGTAGAGAGTATTTCACGGCAACGGTTTCTTTTAACTGTCGATTTTCTCGACAACGGCTGAGAAGTGCATCTTGGTGCTTTGCCACATTACACCTCCGGCCGTGAGCTTTTATTATGCGCAGTATGAATCGAATCTGAATTTCACAATTGGCGGCCTCCCCTTGTTAGTCGTGTCGGTAAAGAAAGCGGAAATTGTTAGTAGCACTTTTGGTGGGTAACTACTGAAAATTTTTGCTGAAACATGTACAGGACAACAAAAAGAACACGACTGAATGTTCGTAGCATGTATTTCTCGTGACTGTGCGAAAATGTTGTCTTCATAGCCAGTAGTTAATGTGAGCAGAGATGAAACACATAGGCATCCAATTACGGGCTGTAGTGCGGGTGATGAAACACTTCACATCGAAAACGCTGCAGGAGTATTTTCATTTCCCCTGCAGATTGCGACCGAGAATTGTCACGAAATAGGAACCATACGACAGTTCTGTAATGTGGGCTGCATAGCATCAGGCGAAATCTCTCACCAGGATCTCATACTTGGCGGTAGACACTATTTTCTACGCATCTTTATGTGCTCATCATGCGCTCAGTACTGAAAAGAGCGAAGTTATGCAGCCGACAGGCATACTAGAGACACTGTCGAACACATCTGTGCAAAGCTTCATCGTATTTTCATAGTCGTTTCCATTTCGCGATCGATCGGAATTTACTTTCTGGGCACCCCTCGTAAATAGTTACCACGATTAAAATTCCAACCCTGGTAGAATTGTAAAACCGTCATCTCTGTCTGTCTTTGAACATGTTAATCTGCAAAACTAGTACACGAATTTTTGTGGGGATTTCGCAGATAACTTGAGTATAGCTTTCGGCTCGGTACAGACTTTATTTTATCAAAATTGGAGCCTGGAAGAAAGATATCCATACACATTGTAAACCGAAACCACTGGACCGATTTCAGACAAACTTGGTACCCAATCATTTCTGGCAGAAAAGAATCGCTATCAAAGAGGTAAGGGTGGGTGAAAAAGACGTGTAGGTCACCCCCCCCCCCCCAAATGCCCGGATCTTATTCATTCTGTAATTGAGAACGAGAGCGCTTAGTAACCTGCAGCAACCTTTGCGAAATTTTTTCCTCAGTGACACATCCCAAAAAATGATTAAAAGAAAAAAGTTTGTCGCTTAGTACATTTTCGTTGTTCTTTTTCGCACCAGGCACTTGTTCACTACTAACTATATCCTCGAGATGTTTTGTAGACAGTGTTCGCATATACCATTGAATGCCTCTGCAAAATTATATCATTGCACGGCACATAGTTCAGGATACATGAAATCATAAACACTGATACTGCCGCATCATGCATGACCTTTAAATTTGTTATTAATTACTAATCCGATGAAACGATTTACATGATGTCCATTATAATTATCCGGGCTGTTATGCCGTGGTCGGTTGATGAATTCTGTGTCGATTCCCAACGTTTCGTCTCCGACTGTGGGAGACGTCTTCAAGGGGGCGATACCACATCGAAGCTGACCAATATGTCCTCCGGCTGGACCACTATGCCATTCAATCTGCTGATGAAATGTGTCGAATTCTTTATATACGAGTCCGAACGACCCACATGTGGTTTTAACAGCGTAGTCAAAAACTTGGCTAACGAGTAGGTGGGCGAACCAGTGGCATTTAGTATCGGTCTGAACGGCACATTTTCTTTATGAATTTTGGGAGATCCATAAAGCCTCGGTGGTAGCACAACCGAATTGCAGAGACCTATGCGTACACTCTCTTCAGTGGAGGACTTTTTTTATTAACCGCGACACAGAACGTTGTTAGTGGGGTCCTTATTCAGCTTCCTATATGCTTGCGGATCCAGTAGATCAGTAATTTTACTCTGATAGTCGGCCACATCCATAACCACCGTTGCGCTTCCTTTGTCAGCTGGGAGAACCAAAATACTATCGTCGTCATTCAGGAGTTTTAAAGCTCTTCTCTCACCCACAGTTATATTACTTTTCGGCGATTTTGCATTGGCTAATATTCTCACTGTTTCTATACGGATTTCTTCAGTTGTTACAGAATCCACACTGCGAATTCCTGCTTCTACACTGGCTATAATTTCTTCCGTGGGCACAAAACGCGGACTAACAGCAAAATTTCCTCCTATGGTAAGCACAGATGTCTCATCGTCAGATGACGAACGTTTGGACAAATTGATAACGGTCCGGGAAACATCTAAATGCCGAAGAGTCTGATTAGGTAGCAAATTATCAAACTTCTTCTTCTGTTTACTAGACGTTGTCAACATACGCTTCCCCATGCAGTTAATAAAAAAGTCCTCCATTGAAGAGAGTGTACGGAAAGGTCTCTGCAATTCGGTTGCGCTACCACCGAGGCTTTATGGATTGCCCAAAATTCATAAAGAAAATGTGCCGTTAAGACCGATACTAAGTGCCATTGGTTCGCCCACCTACTCGTTAGTCAAGTTTTTGACTACGCTGTTAAAACCACATGTGGGCCGTTCGGACTCGTATATAAAGAATTCGACACATTTCATCAGCAGATTGAATGGCATAGTGGTCCAGCCGGAGGACATATTGGTCAGCTTCGATGTGGTATCGCTGATTATCATGGTTCCACTTAATGATGTATTGGAACAGCTGGATCGAAATTTTCCTGCCGACAATTCAGAACTGTTTAAGTGTTGAAACTTCCTGGCAGATTAAAACTGTGTGCCCGACCGAGACTCGAACTCGAGACCTTTGCCTTTCGCGGAAAAGCGCTCTACCATCTGAGCTACTGAAGCACGACTCACGCCCGGTCTCACAGCTTCACTTCTGCCAGTATCGCGTCTCCTACATTCCAAACTTAACAGAAGCTCTCCTGCGAAACCTTGCAGAACTAGCACTCCTGAAAGAAAGGATACTGCGGAGACATGGCTTAGCCACAGCCTGGGGGATGTTTCCAGAATGAGATTTTCACTCTGCAGCGGAGTGTGCGCTGATATGTCTCCGCAGTATCCGTTCTTTCAGGAGTGCTAGTTCTGCAAGGTTTCGCAGGAGAGCTTCTGTAAAGTTTGGAATGTAGGAGACGCGATACTAGCAGAAGTGAAGCTGTGAGACCGGGCGTGAGTCGTGCTTCGGTAGCTCATATGGTAGAGCGCTTGCCCGCGAAAGGCAAAGGTCCCGAGTTCGAGTCTCGGTCGGGCACACAGTTTTAATCTGCCAGGAAGTTTCATATCAGCGCACACTCCGCTGCAGAGTGAAAATCTCATTCTGGAAACATCCCCCAGGCTGTGGCTAAGCCATGTCTCCGCAGTATCCTTTCTTTCAGGAGTGCTAGTTCTGCAAGGTTTCGCAGGAGAGCTTCTGTAAAGTTTGGAATGTAGGAGACGCGATACTGGCAGAAGTGAAGCTGTGAGATCGGGCGTGAGTCGTGTTTTGGTAGCTCAGATGGTAGAGCGCTTGCCCGCGAAAGGCAAAGGTCCCGAGTTCGAGTCTCGGTCGGGCACACAGTTTTAATCTCCCAGGAAGTTTCATATCAGCGCACACTCCGCTGCAGAGTGAAAATCTCATTCTGTTTAAGTGTTGTTTGACGACCACATATTTCAAGTGGAATGAAGTTTTATGAGCAAACGGATGGCGTGGCTATGGGAAGCCCCCTGAGTCCCGTAATTGCAAACTTCTTTATGGAGAAATTCGAAGAACAGGCCTTAGGTACTGCCAGCAAAAAACCAAATGTTTGGTTCCGATACGTGGATGACACGTTTGTGCTGTGGAGACATAATAGGGACGATCTAAGCCGGTTCCACGAACATCTGAACAGTATAAACACGAGAATTCAGTTTACAATGGAGGAGGAGGTAGACGGCAAATTACATTTCCTCGATGTGCTTGTTTTTAGAAACGAAAATGGTAGTTTGGGCCACTCAGTATACCGCAAACCCACGCACACGGACCGTTAATTGCACCGGGATTCGAACCACCACCCACAACAGAAGCGAGGTGTTATCAAGACGTAAGCGGACAGAGCTAGAAATATTTGTGAACCTGAGTTGCTCGACGCTGAGATGGAACATCTCCACAATGCACTAATGAAGAACGGATATTCGTCCTCCGAAATAAAACGTGCGTTGAGGCAGCCAAGCAGAAATCATACTGACGTACAGGCTACTGCAAAATCTAAGGTTTTCCTGCCGTTTGTTAAAAATGTAACGGAAAGAATAGGGAGGATCTTGACGAAGCGGAATATTACCGTAATTTACAAGCCCACCAGGAAGATACAGGAATACCTTAAGCCTGCCAAGGACGCTCGCAAACCATTGGAAAAAGCTGGAGTGTATAGGATCCCATGCAGCTGTGGTGATGTTTATGTGGGTACCACTAAAAGAACGGTTTCTAAACGTTTGGAAGAGCACAAGGGAAATTGTAGAAGAGGAGAAACGGAACGATCAGCTGTTGCGGAGCATGCTTTCCAGACAGGGAACCACAATATTCGTTTCGAGGAGACGCAAGTACTAGCGGCCACAAGCGGATATTACGAAAGGCTCTACAGGGAGGCAATCGAAATCGCTCAACACCCAAATAATTTCAACCGAAAGGAGGAGGGCGTGAAATTAAACGGTATATGGATGCCAGTGTTAAAGAAGATGTGTACCACCCGTCCACTACTGGGTGATGGCAACGGCGATCGACGGCGACGGACAACGGCCAATTGCATCGACGTTTTCAAAACACGTGACGTCACGCCGCGGCGCGGGAGCGCGCGGACACGGAATTTAGCGGCAGTCAGTAGCGAGCCAGTGGGTGTGTTGGACCTTCCATCGAGCTACGGGCCCCCTTGAAGATGTCTCCCGCAGTCGGAGACGAAACGTCGGCAATCGACACAGAATTCATCAACCGACCACGGCATAACAGCCCGGATAATTATAATGGACATGATATTTCCGGCCGTGAAAGTCTACATTTTAGATTTACATGATGTTTAGTAACGAGATAGCTTCAACCCTGAGGAAGAGCACAGGCTACTTTAGGAAGAGTGTAGTACAAGATACTTATTGATTTGAAGAATATTATGCAATTTACGGAAAATATTTACTCTTTCAAAAGACTATTTTCCCTTTGCGTTTTGAACCTTATCATATTTCTGAAACTGCTTTTATTAGTTGATAAGTGCAACGTGATGCGATTTAAAGTAATGAACAGAATGGTTCTACAATCGTCATTGTGTTTAATCCATACTCTCACTCTATTTATTGCATTATGTATGTTGTCTAGCTACTATGCGCCTTATCCAGTATTTGAGGGCGAGACTTGCATAATCTCAAACTTATACGAGACTTGTTCTCGCTTACAACTGCCGCAACATGATGAAAAGAAAGAAAGGTTATCACTTACTACAGTTCCGCTTTTTATGCAATAAAATGTCACATAAGGCATGATGACGCGGCGTTTTAATTTATTAGTTCTTTGCTACTAATTTCATGTGCAGCACATTTAGCAGACAGTATAAACATATGCCGCTGAATGTATCTACAATATTATGTCATGTATGATGCAGAGAGAGGAGGAGAAGGACATGGACAGAGAAAGGAAAGTGGAGGAGATGGACAGGAACGGGGGGGGGGGGGGGCGGAAGAGGAGGTGGACATGGAAAGAAAAGAGCAGATGGACAGAGAGAGGGGAAGGAGGAGACAGACTTCTAAAATTCAACTAAATACATACACGGGTAAACTCGCTTACTCAGCTAGTCTAGGAATATGAAATCTGCCTGTTGTCATTCATCCATGGTTCACAGGGTATCGTGCGAGAAATGCACAAGCTGACTTCCGCACGAGCAATGCTTTCTAAACCCGTGTTGATCTTTGGACGGAAGCTTTTCTGTCTCTTGGGACATTGCAGTGGGGGAGAGATTCAGAGATAAATACAAGCTAACTACGGGGTCAAAGCCGAAGAGCACTCTCTGTGAAACAGAATTGGGTTTCCAGTCGGATCTGGCAATTGTTTTGTTTTCAGCTCTTTTATTTGCTCCTTCATACCGTGGATGCCTATTTCTATGTCCCTCCCCCCCCCCTCCACTACACCCCTACTCACCCGCCTTATACAGTAGTCTGAGAGACGATCAAACGACGGTACGTCTCTATAATCCTCCGACATGAATAATTTTTAAATGCAGAATTTAAAACTTCATTTTTCCTTTTACTGTCTTCTATCGCTACAGCAGACCTCGACTGCTGACTGAATACAATGATTTATGGCGCTTATCGATTTTACGTAGAACCAGAATTTTCTCGGGTTTTCCGCAATGCTTCGTTAACGTATAAGATGGAAATTGTATGCTTCGCGCATAGAACTTTTTATGAACGCAGGAATTTCTGCTAACTTAAGCTCGTTGACATTCCCGTTTTCGTTTTTTGAACTGAGAGTGGAACAGGCTCTGTTTCTTTAGCATTTTGCTAATTTTGTTGTTAAACCACATCGGGTCTTTTCCCTCCTCCATCGACCTATATTATTTAGATGTACGTCTCCATACGTCTATTACCAGTTTAAACTTTGATCATAATTCCTTTACGTTCATTATACTAGGACTAAATGACACCCATTCCTTGGCTAAGTAAGATGCTAACAACTGCTTATGTGCTCCTTCTAGAATAGAAACGCTCCTAGGCTTCATTATGGGTTTATTAACTTCAGTAACTACCCCCCTTATGATGACACCATGATCACTAATCCGTCTCCATACAGACAGTGTTGCCAACGTAAGCTCTGTTTTTAACTACTAGGTCAGAGACCGAATGTGGTTTGCTGAGCTAACTGATCAAGACAGTTCTCACAAACTGCGTTCAGAACTATTTGACAAGACCATCTGACCATACAACCTGCAATGAATCCATAGACTTCCCGTCTATACTCGGAAGGTTAACATCGCCCTAAATTCATACTGCATGATCAGAGTGTTTTCGAGCTCCTGAGCGAAAATTTGCTCACAACTGTGGCCGCTAAAAGGATACGATGGTTAACTTGAGGTCAGCTAGGCCGATTCCTCGCGTCCAGATAACTTCGTTGTCAGACTGAACTTCGACCTCGACAGACATACTATTTCAAATCTCCCCCTTTTATGACGTCACTTCAATACACGTTCCTTGCCTCGTTAAGTATTTCGGAGAGTTCTGCTTCGGGTGTCACCCAGATCTATGTTCCAAATATAAATTGAATGCGATAGTCTTCCTGTAGGGGACTTTGTCATAGATGCTTCGGCAATTCACTATTAAAACACTGAGATTCGGTGTATTTCTGTGCCCGATGTCATTTTGCTCTCTGCGTATCGACGGGCGGATGTTCATCAGAGAACCCCAAAACGTCGCCTAGCCTCCCAAAAAAATCACGTGCACTTCACATTTCGTGGCATACAGAAATTCACAAACCTTTCTTATACAATATGGTTCATATGGCTCTGAGCACTATGGGACTTAACATCTGAGGTCATCAGTCCCCTAGAACTTAGAACTACGTAAACCTAACTAACCTAAGGACATCACACACAGCCATACGCGAGGCACGATTCAAACTTGTGACCGTAGCGATCGCGCGATTCCAGACTGAAGCGCCTGCAACCGCTCGGCCACACCTGCCGGCTCTTATACAATAGATTATTGTTGACAGTGTCCGCCCCGGTAGCTGAGTGGTCAGCGTGACAGACTGTGAATCCTAAGGGCCCGGGTTCGATTCCCGGCTGGGTCGGAGATTTTCTCCGCTCAGGGACTGGGTGTTGTGTTGTCCTAATCATCATCATTTCATCCCCATCGACGCGCGGGTCGCCGAAGTGGCGTCAAATCGAAAGACCTGCACCAGGCGAACGGTCTACCCAACGGGAGGCCTTAGCCACACGACATTTGCATTGTTGACAGCTCCTATTCGAACTGAAAATACTAAACTAAAACTAAAGTCCACCAGAACAGGCCACGAAGGCCCAAAGGTACCGACCGGCCACTGTGTCATCCTCAGCCCACAGGCGTCAGTGGATGCGGATATGGAGAGGCATGTGGTCAGCACACCGCTTTCCCGGCCGTATGTCAGTTTACGAGACCGGAGCCGCTACTGCTCAATCACGTAGCTCCTCAGTTTGCCTCACAAGTGCTGAGTGCACCCCGCTTGCCGACAGCGCTCGGCAGACCGGATCGTCACCCAACCAAGTGCTAGGCCAGCCCGACAGCGCTTAAATTCGGTGATCTGACGGGAACCGGTGTTATCACTGTGGCAAGGCCGTTGGATAACTGAAAATACAGCCATCTGCAAACCTTAAGAGCGAGATGGACACAGTATAATAACCTGTTAACTACTCGGTGGAAAGTACGGGAGGATATTCCCAGTGGTCTTCCAGCTGTGAAAGCTGGACGTAAAGGAACACGACGTACTGACCGTGGAGCAAAGAGAGCGTCCCCATGCAGTAGCCGTGCCACTCTCAGCTACAGCAGCAAATGACCGCTACATTGTGCCATAGGCAAGAAGGTACCCAGGTCATGTAGCGGGGGGCAATTGCAACTACATTTAACAGGAATGTACAGTTTGCGAAGGTGCCAAGAGGACGGGATCAACAAGGAGTAGATTGGGTGCTATTCTCGGGTGTGGCGTCAAGAGAAGCAGCGCGTCAGAAGAGGTCTCAGCCTGCCCTGACCGTCCTAGATGCGCCAGGGGAGACTTTTGTATTCATCGAGGAGTTTTGGTCATTTGCCCTTTTTGCTGCCTGGAGTTGTTACTTGTTCGCGCACTGGAGGGATTTTTGCCAGATTTGTGTTCTCATACATTGAAAGTATCTGTTTTTCGTTGTGACCAGACACGTGATAATTGATTAAAGACATTGTGGAATAATTAAAGTTTTTGCTAATGAAACTGTCACAAGAAAAGTCTGAACAAAGTTTACCAGTGTGTGAATAGTCAGTTATAGGAATACAGTAGATCAAAAGTGTTTATTGATTCTTTTAATTTTTGCACCTCTTCAGAATTGTTAAGGAAACGGCCTTGCCGCAGTGGATCCACCGGTTCCCGCCAGATCACCGAAGTTAAGCACTGTCGGGCGTGGTCGGCACTTGGATGGGTGACCATCCGGGCCGCCATGCGCTGTTGCCGTTTTTCGGGATGCACTCAGCCTCGTGATGCCAATTGGGGAGCTACTCGACCGTATAGTAGCGGCTCCGGCCACAGAAAACCATCATAACGACCGGGAGAGCGGTGTGCTGACCACGCACCCCTCCTATTCGCATCCTCAGCTGAGGATGACACGGCGGTCGGATGGTCCCGATGGGCCACTTGTGGCCTGAAGACGGAGTACTTTTCAGAATTGTTTATTACACCCATCCTGGTCATTTAATTTCTATAAAAAAAGAAAAAGGGGAGTGAAACTTCCTGGCAGATTAAAACTGAGTGCCCGACCGAGACTCGAACTCGGGACCTTTGCCTTTCGCGGGCAAGCGCTCTACCATCTGAGCTACCGAAGCACGACTCACGCCCGGTACTCACAGCTTTACTGCTGCCAGTATCTCGTCTCCTACCTTCCAAACTTTACAGAAGCTCTCCTGCGAACCTTGCAGAACTAGCACTCCTGAAAGAAAGGATATAGCGGAGACATGGCTTAGCCACAGCCTGGGGGATGTTTCCAGAATGAGATTTTCACTCTGCAGCGGAGTGTGCGCTGATATGAAACTTCCTGGCAGATTAAAACTGTGTGCCCGAGCGAGACTCGAACTCGGGACCTTTGCCTTTCGCGGACAAGCGCTCTACCATCTGAGCTACCGAAGCACGACTCACGCCCGGTACTCACAGCTTTACTTATGCCAGTATCTCGTCTCCGAGCTTCTGTAAAGTTTGGAAGGTAGGAGACGAGATACTGGCAGAAGTAAAGCTGTGAGTACCCGGCGTGAGTCGTGCTTCGGTAGCTCAGATGGTAGAGCGCTTGCCCGCGAAAGGCAAAGGTCCCGAGTTCGAGTCTCGGTCGGGCACACAGTTTTAATCTGCCAGGAAGTTTCATATCAGCGCACACTCCGCTGCAGAGTGAAAATCTCATTCTGGAAAAAGGGGAGTAGTTGCATCAGTAGTAGTGATCATCCCTTGCACTCTGCATCGTAGTATTTCTTTTGAATTATTTTAGCATCTTCCTGCATGCAGAACGTTCATGCAGTTGCAGTGGCAGAAGGAGGAAAGTTGTCTGTTGCGTGCATGTAAACTACGTACAACTGTTACGAGACGTTAGAGAATAATTTAAAATCGCAGTGTGAACAAGAGAACAGATTTGTTAATGATTTATAGGAGAGTAATTAATTTATGCTATTTTGTTCCCAATCAGAATACTAACATGTCCGATGGTTGGAAGTTCTAGAAAATGGTTGAATATTGACATTTTGGAATAAGGATATTCACTATACAAGTTGTATGGCTACAGTCAGATTTTAATGATACCGATAATAAATTTAGATAGCCGAGAAATTTTTAGAGTAAATGTATAGATTACGATGATATTATTAGAAATAGGGCTTTATACATTTTCGTGAATCTGTTGCCATAATAATAATGATAATTTTTTATGATATAACTTCCACCAGGCTAACCATAACAATAATTTTTGATAACAAAACTTTCAAAGTGCTATGGTGTGGGAAGGCGTAATGTTGCTGGCATCACTCATGTGCGTCATTTCAGGAACGCATACGGCTCTGACTTAATTTTTATGGCTGTCAGTGCGCGGCCGCATCGAACGCAGCAGGTGACTGAGCTCTCGGAACGAGAGGAAACCCGGAGGATGAGCTGGTGCCTACCTACTTGGGAATAAAAATAAAACCTGGAGATATCACATATGATATTTCCGGACTGCAGAGGTTATCGCACCACTTGAGGCGAGAATTTCGTAGATGCAGTGCGTTTGAGCATGTTGACAATGTTGTGGCGGATATTCGATCTTAAGGTCTTATTGCTCCTAGGTTGTCGCTTGCACAGAGCTCAACGTTGGCTTTGAAAAGCACCTTGGGAAGCATTTCCCGAAGAGGTGGAAGGAGTATCCGAAACAAACTACAGGGTGATTCAAAAAGAATACCACAACTTTAAAAATGTGTATTTAATGAAAGAAACATAATATAACCTTCTGTTATACATCATTACAAAGAGTATTTAAAAAGGTTTTTTTCACTCAAAAACAAGTTCAGAGATGTTCAATATGGCTCCCTCCAGACACACGAGCAATATCAACCCGATACTCCAACTCGTTCCACACTCTCTGTAGCATATCAGGCGTAACAGTTTGGATAGCTGCTGTTATTTCTCGTTTCAAATCATCGATGGTGGCTGGGAGAGGTGGCCGAAACACCATATCCTTAACAGACCCCCATAAGAAAAAATCGCAGGGGATAAGATCAGGGCTTCTTGGAGGCCAGTGATGAAGTGCTCTGTCACGGGCTGCCTGGCGGCCGATCCATCGCCTCGGGTAGTTGACGTTCAGGTAGTTACAGACAGATAAGTGCCAATGTGGTGGCGCTCCATCCGGCTGAAATATGAATTGTTGTGCTTCTTGTTCGAGCCGAGGGAACAGCCAATTCTCTAACATCTCCAGATACTGTAGTCCAGTTACAGTAGCACCTTCGAAGAAAAAGGGACCAAAAACTTGACTGAGTTGTTTCCCGCGGATTCTCAGTGCTCCATATACAGACATTGTGACGGTTGACTTTCCCGTTAGTGTGGAAAGTTGCTTCATCACTAAACACAATCTTTGAAACGAAAGATTCATCTGTTTCCATTTGAGCAAGGATAAAATCACAGAAATCGATTCTTTTAATCTTATCAGCTGCAGACAGTGCTTGAACCAATTTCAGACGATAAGGTTTCATAACTAACCTTTTTCGTAGGACTCTCCATACAGTTGATTGTGGAATTTGCAGCTCTCTGCTAGCTCTGCGAGTCGATTTTCCTGGGCTGCGAACAAATGCTTGCTGGATGCGTGCTACATTTTCATCACTCGTTCTCGGCCGTCCAGAACTTTTCCCTTTGCACAAACACCCATTCTCTGTAAACTGTTTATACCAACGTTTAATACACCACCTATCAGGAGGTTTAACACCATACTTCGTTCGAAATGCACGCTGAACAACTGTCGTCGATTCACTTCTGCTGTACTCAATAACACAAAAAGTTTTCTGTTGAGCGGTCGCCATCTTAGCATCAACTGACGCTGACGCCTAGTCAACAGCGCCTCAAGCGAACAAATGTACAACTAAATGAAACTTTATAGCTCCCTTAATTCGCCGACAGATAGTGCTTAGCTCTGCCTTTTGTCGTTGCAGAGTTTTAAATTCCTAAAGTTGTGGTATTCTTTTTGAATCACCCTGTACTTCTTATCCCAACAAGTATAGCATGAATACTGCAAGCTGGTGGAGTCTGAGAGAAAACGATATGCAGATATTTCATCTGTTACCTGGTGATTACAATGTCTATTGCTTGACATGGCAGACACTGTAATATTGTTCTCAGAAACTTTATTGGTTGCAGAAGCAACCTCAAGTGATTTAGCTAAGTGCAATATTTAAGAGAGATAAAGAGCAGATGACGAAAGTGCTTTCGCTCTACACTTTTTCGATCGAAAGCTTCTCGAACATTCGCAGCTCTAATAAGCCCTAATAAGTTATTTAGCATTAGATTCACTGCACTGTTTACATGCGCAATTCAGTGAGGAGATAAAGCTTGTAAATTTTCAGCCCAGGTCACGCACGATTGAGAAGACGGTTTGTCTCATTGATTATATTTTATAGACTAGATGTATTCGGAACTGCGAATACGATCAGACTTCAGTTGCACAATGTATTCATGACAAATGAAAATCTGAGCCGCACTGGGACTCAGACCCGAATTTCCCGCTTTACGCGAGCAGTCGCCTCAAGGAAAACACAGACATTGCAAATATGATTAACTTTTATACTTGTGGCTACTCTAGGACTTTGATGGCCGCAATGAATAGGCAGAAAATCACAGGTAACAGAAAATGACAAACTACTTGGTTATGTTAAAGGGTATTAAGTTCTGTACTATTTCGTGTAAATTTCTAGTGGATGAAAGAAGTAAAGCACTGTTGTGGGCAACATCCATGATAGCACTTGCCTGAAAGTACAGCAAAATTCGACGCAGATAATTATCCCATGAGTCATCCGATGTCTCAAAACGAAGAAACTGAGCGGGGTACACAATTAATTAAGCTGTAAGGTGGTCATGTCATTTTGGTTTTTGCATGTTATCGATGTGCGCATCAGAGGGAGAGCAAGTTAAGTTACTGTTAAACAATCTTTGGTTTTGTAGTGGCTCAGTCTGATACATTCTTAGTTGAAGTTTGGTGCGTAATGAACGTATTCTGTAGTGCTGTGTTGACTTGTGATTATATGTGTTGGATGAAGAAAACCTGATTGTAAGGGACAGCAAGAATGGATACAACGAATACACTGAAATATTAAAGTAATATATATATATATATATATATATATATATATATATATATATATAGAATAATGTTATTAGTTTTTGAAGAGAAGAAGTTTGAGATAAGACAGCAGCATTGCTGAGCTAGTTTGTCGGAATGATGGTTGTCAGCTAGTTAACTGGCTCAGCGCTGAAAGAACGACCGACCCACTTCTGTGAGAGGCAGTAACATATTGACTGATTATGCTGTTTGATTTTTATAGAAATTCTCTTTTAACATTGTACCCTCTTTAAATCATTGTTCACATTGTTAAGCATGGTATGTTCAGACCTATGTTAACTGTGAAGAGCACTCGAGAATTCACTCTGTCTTTTTGAATATGTACTTCATTCTAAAATCGTTGTCTTGAAATGTCATTTCATAGGAATTTAGCCGGCCGGAGGGGCCGAGCGGTTCTAGTCGCTACAGTCTGGAACCGCGCGACCGCTATGGTCGCAGGTTCGAATCCTGCCTCGGGCATGGATGTGTGGTGTCCTTAGGTTAGTTAGGTTTAAGTAGTAGTAAGTTCTAGGGGACTGATGACCTCAGTAGTTAAGTCCCATAGTGCTCAGAGCCATTTGAACCATTTTTTTGATAGGAATAGTTACTCTCACAACCCACACTGTTTATCATTACACGCTACCGCATGTGGTATGCAACAGTTGGAAATTTTATTTGTAAATAAAAATATAGCTTATCTGCTGCCATCTTGCTGTTTGCTGTTGTACTTTCTAGAAATCTGCAACGATGCTTTAAGACGTGACGCAAGTGGACATTTTGATTAGGACCAGGCTGTAAGGTGGCTATAATTTCGCACTTTACATGCACTCATCTACATACATTGCTATGATTTACAACCTCTATTAGGTATAATTTGTTAGGTTGTATATCGTATATATGAATATTTAAAGAAGACAGACATTGCCACGTACACCTTGTAAATAGTTGTTAAGGTGACGGAGTGTCTTTATTATCAAAACGGCGTGATGAATGATTTCCTATACTAATAGAGGTTGGAACGCCAGTGGAAATGAAACGTCAGGTGGAACTAAAGCCCTGGGTGGAAAAGCCCGCACAGGTGTGCTAGTCCTGCTTCACACAGGAAGAGCCAAGACGGACGGCCTGGGCACCTGAGCGCGGAAGCACAATACAGTGGCGGCCGGCCGATCCTGTAGTAAGGATGGATGGATAACCGGCTAATACTTCGGAAACTCTGAAAATCTTGGACGCAGCAGAGAGGAACGAGGAAGCGTTACCTCGGAAATCGCAGGCTGGGTTATTTCTTAAGATATTTACTCTGAGAAGCGTACCATTTTATGAGTATAGGTATTTCCTCGCAAACTTTCCGCGCTGGACGACAAAAGACTAAAATATGATTGGTCGGCGTTCAGAAAAATCTGTAGACAAGGAGAATATTCTGTGGTTTCGAGGATATGATTCGCCTCCTCAGTTACGAGGGAGGGGAGCCGAGCTTTGCCGGGCAGCCAGTAGTGGAAAGAAGAGGTCTTCCGTTTTGAGCACCCAGGTTTGATGGTCGCTCAGTATGAGCTTTGGTGGTACAGACAGACTTGCTGTTTTAGCTCTCAGAAGATTTTACAGTCAGAACGATTAGAAACTGTACTGTTGCGATCTTATACGATTCTGGACTTCGCCTCTGGGTTGGGAGTCGTCGTTGAGTACACAGTGTTCAGTGATTGAGAGTACTTCCTGTGTCTGTACTCAGGTAGAGACGTTATCTGAACACCACCCTTGTGGCTGGGAGTTCGCGTTTCTAGTCTGTAGAACACAGAGAGGAGAAGACAGTATTAGAGTATATTAGTCGGAGGGCCGTCTTGTGCCGTCAAAAAGGTACGGCCAAACTTTCAGGAAACATTCCTCACACACAAAGAGAGAAAATATGTTATGTGGACATGTGTCCGGAAACGCTTAATTTCCATGTTAGAGCTCATTTTATTGCTTCTCTTCAAATCACATTAATCATGGAATGGAAACACACAGCAGCAGAACGTACCAGCGTGACTTCAAACACTTTGTTACAGGATATGTTCAAAAGTCCTCCGTTAGCGAGGTTACATGCATCCACCCTCCGTCGCATGGAATCCCTGATGCGATGATGCAGCCCTGGAGAATGGCGTATTGTATCGCAGCCGTCCACAATACGAGCACGAAGAGTCTCTACATTTGGTACCGGGGTTGCGTAGACAAGAGCTTTCAAATGACCCCATAAATGAAAATCAAGAGGGTTGAGGTCAGGAGAGCGTGGAGGCCATGGAATTGGTCCGCCTCTACCAATCCATCGGTCACCGAATCTGTTGTTGAGAAGCATACGAACACTTCGACTGAAATGTGCAGGAGCTCCATCGTGCATGAACCACATGTTGTGTCGTACTTGTAAAGGCACATGTTCTAGCAGCACAGGTAGAGTATCACGCACGAAATCATGATAACGTGCTCCATTGAGCGCAGACGGAAGAACATGGGGCCCAATCAAGACATCACCAATAATACCTGCCCAATCGTTCACAGAAAATCTGTGTTGATGACGTGATTGCACAATTGCGTGGGGATTCTTGTCAGCCCACTCATGTTGATTGTGAAAATTTTCAATTTAATCACATTGGAATGAAGCCTCATCCGTAAAGAGAACATTTGCACTGAAATGAGGATTTACACATTGTTGGATGAACCATTTGCAGAAGTGTACCCGTGGAGGCCAATCAGCTGCTGATAGTGCCTGCACACGCTGTACACAGTACGGAAACGACTGGTTCTCCCGTAGCACTCTCCATACAGTGACGTGGTCAACGGTATCTTGTACACCAGCAACTTCTCTGATGCTGACATTAGGGTTATTGTCAACTACACGAAGAATTACCTCGTCCATTGCAGGTGACCTCGTTGTTCTAGGTCTTCCCCAGTCGCGATTCATAGGCTGGAATGTTCCGTGCTCCCTAAGACACCGATCAATTGCTTCGAACGTCTTCCTGTCGGGACACCTTCGGTCTGGAAATCTGTCTCGATACAAACGTACCGCGCCACGGCTATTGCCCCGTGCTAATCCATACATCAAATGGGCATCTGCCAACTCCGCATTTGTAAACATTGCACTGACTGCCATACCACGTTCGTGATGAACACTGACCTGTTGATGCTATGTACTGATGTGCTTGATGCTAGTACTGTAGAGCAATGAGTCGCATGTCAACACAAGCACCGAAGTCAACATTACCTTCCTTCAATTGGGCCAAATGGCGGTGAATCGAGGGAGTACAGCAGTACATACTGACGAAACTAAAATGAGCTCTAACATGGAAATTAAGCGTTTCTGGACACATGTCAACATAACATCTTTTCTTTATTTGTGTGTGAGAACGGTGATATTTCTAAGTGATTTGGCTTATTAGTGGTATAAAGCTAAACAGCTGTGATCACGTAAGTTTTATTTACATAGAGGTTGCACACCACTGTAGATCATCTTTGAAAGTAGTGTCTTCTACTGTTTAGTACTTAGACATTGTCAGTCGTCTGACATTATTTATATTAGGTCGCGTGGCCATAAAAGGAGCAGATTTGGGCAGTTGATCAATTGTATTAATTAGGAAACTCATTCGCAGGGCTTTATGTCCATTGGACATTGATATATAAACATTTGTAATATAAATGGGATTTAATCTACAATAAATGTATAGGCGGAACAGCATTTATCATTTGGTAATTATTAGTCCCCTTAATCGTTCAGTTATGTTTATGTTGTAATTTATATGTTAAAGTGCAAGAAGGAGGAGATAATCACCATTAAGAAATCCTAAGATCTGCTTCAGGGGGTAGTCAAACACGGCCAAATCTTCATTCTCGCGTTCAGGATTTCCGTTGCTCACATTCATTTTACACCTGCCTGGAGTAGCATCTTGGAAGCTAACTGTTTTACCTCGGTTGCGCATTTAGTATAAACACAAGTTGTATTCAAATCAGTTACAGCTCAGTTCAAATTAAGGTCTGTTTAGTCAAAGATTAGCATACGAGTTTAAGTTGAATAATGGTTGGTAGGGACATAGTTTCGGTAATACCTAGACTTTTGTAGAGTGGGAGGTAAATTTAGGCTGAATTTCAACAGAAACAAACATAGCGTGGAGGTTACAAACCACTATAATTTCTAACCACGACACAAAACGAAAATGAATTTGGTGCATTACTTCAGAGTAATTTCAGAGAACAGCAGACCATATGGTGCGGATGGGCGCCGGTGCAGATCAGTTTCGAGCTGGCTGGGGCATACGCTCGATGTGAGCGCACAAATGGGAGATTTAGCGACGTGACGCGCAATAATATTAGCCTGATATCAGAACCATTGAAGTAAACTGATAGCGTCCAGTTCGTTTAGGAAGGACTTCTTCACTGAAAGAATAGCTTTTATTGAGAAAAATAATTCACTCCAGCACAAAAGTGTGTTTCACACGAGGGTGAGTCAAATGAAAACCTTAAATTTGTAATAACAAATCGAAATTTCGCGCCGTTATCCTGTAAGTTGGCAAGCGTGCTACAAACAGCGCGCAGAATGGCCTGTAGGTGGCAGCATAGTGCAGATGCACACATACCGTCGCAGTATCAGTATAAAGATGGCCGCCCCACTTGCGACAGCGGACTCTTATTCGGTTTTTGCGTAGTGAAGGTGTGAAACCTATTGAAATTCATCGACGAATGAAAGTTCAGTACGGTGATGCATGTTTGTCACAGCAGCAAGTCTACGAATGGAGTAAGAAGTTCGCAAATGGTGTGACTTCAGTGGAAGATGCTCCTCGTCCAGGTTAGGCACAACGAGTCGTGACTCCACAGAACACTGTTGCATTTGAAGCCATAGTGAAAGAAAACCGCCGAGTGACACTGAATGACATTGCAGCATGTTTACAGCACACCAGTTTCACGAAGTGTCTGCAAGATGGGTGCCACGGCAGCTGACTCCTGAAATGAGAAAACGACCTGTTGATGCTTGTGAAGAACTTCTTCGGCGCTTTGAACGAGAAGGTGATGGCTTCCTTGCCGGAATCGTTACTGGACACGAAACCTGGGTTCACTTCAACCAACCGGAAACGAAGAGAGCGAGCAAGGAATGGCGCCATTCCTCATCACCAAAACCAAAGAAGTTTCGAACAGAACCGTCAGCAGGGAAGGTTAGGCTCACTCTCTTTTGGTACGAAAAAGGCGTCATTTTGTAGCATTTTGTAGCCTAGAAGGACCACTGTCACCAGTGCGTCATACACAGATCTCCTAAAAAAACCATCTGTGGCCTTCAATCAAATCAAAGTGACGTGGATTGCTGTCAGCAGGTGTCCTTTTGCAAGGCCCCACACTGCCCGTACAACAGTTGCAACAATCACAGACCTGCATATTGAGTGTCTTCCTCATCCACCGTACTCACCAGACCTTGCCCCAAGTGATTTCCATATGTTTGGACCACTCAAAGACGCAATTGGAGGAAATAAGTTCCGTTCTGATGAGAGTTACGCCACGCGGTGTATGAGTGGGTGCGCGGACTACCAAAAGAATTTTTTTCTGAAGGAATTTAAGCACTTTGTAAGCGCTGGAGGACTTGCATTGAGCGTGGGGGAGATTATGTTGAAAAGTGATACAGCTTTGTACCACTTCTGCACAACAAATAATATTTAAAAAAATATTGAGGGTTTTCATTTGACTCACTCTCGTATAAGTCACTGTAGCTCAGGTTACTGAAAAACTAATTTCCAGATATAATGTTTTGTTTCTGCTTTTTTTTGACAAGCATTATACCCAACAGATCCACAGTATTCGAATAACAGATGCAGAACGTCAATTTATGAACCTATCCATCGGACGCGTGGATATTCGTAGACGAGTCGTGTGTTCTCGTGCTGTTTAATTCAAAGAGCAGCTCCGTGCAATTACTGCAAGGGAAGCAGCACATGCTCGATCACGAGAATGACACACAGTCTGCAACTGCTCGGCAGCAACAGCGATCGAAAATCTAGTATCAAGTCCACCCTTGAATATGGATGGGCGTTATTGAATACTGATGAGCGCGCGGCTGGCAGACCGTAAATTCCGGCAGAGCTAGTGAAAGTCCGTTATTAGCTCCCCGCTACCTGCGGCATCAATCACCGGGTGGAGACACCCGCGTGCTCTCTGCTTACTGCCGATGTAGCGGCTAACCCTCAATCCCTCTGTCCTGATGGATGGCTTGAGCCTTCTGCTAAGATTCGCTGCGTTGCGCGTGATTCGGCGATTTACGTCTTCTTCTAGCGCTGCGTGTTCCCATTGTGCTTCGTTCGGCTGAATCATAATTTTCTTTATGAACTGCAACAAACAAAAGGTGGTCAGAGATTAACGTCACGTCGACATCTATGTAACGTAACACAGAGCACTAGTTCCGTTAGACAGTGATCTGTTAGGAAAGTACTCGAAAATAGCCGAATTCATCCCGGCATTCTATTTTATTTTATTATTCCTCTAGGAAAAAAAAGAAATAAAATGGAATGCCAGGATGAATTCCGCTATTTCCGTGCACTTTCCTAACAGATCACTGTCTGTGTTACGTTATTATTCTTCTAGGCTTGACCAGAAGAAGGGATAGGTTGGTAGGGCATATTCTGAGGCATCAATGGATCACCAATTTAGTACTGGAGGGCAGCGTGGAGGGTAAAAATCGTAGAGGGAGACCAAGAGATGAATACACTAAACAGATTCAGAAGGATGTAGGTTGCACAGGATAGAGTAGCATGGGGAGCTGCATCAAACCAGTCTCTGGACTGAAGACCACAACAACAACATTCTTCTAGACTTAGTGGGACCATGTGAGCGGGCACTGCGTGGTCAAGGATTGAGTTAGTACATAGGTTGGAATGCTGAATTAAAAACTTAGATACAAATTGTGAAAGAGTTGATGAACAAACAGCATATTGTAGGGAAAAGTTCTCAACTGTGGCGAGGAGCTCCTATACAGAGTAGAATTTGAACACTTGGGGTTAATCACTCGGTTTTTTTCGATTCTTCTGGATGATGATGATGATGATGACGATGTTTGGTTTGTGGGGCGCTCAACGAAGCGTTTATGCCGGCCGTGGTGGCCGAGCGGTTCTAGGCGCCTCAGTCTGGATCCGCGAGACCGCTACGGTCGCAGGTTCGAATCCTGCCTCGGGCATGGATGTGTGTGATGTCCTTAGGTTAGTTAGGTTTAATTAGTTCTAAGTTCTAGGGGACTGATGACCTCAGCTGTTAATTCCCATAATGCTCAGAGCCATTTGAACCATTTGAAGCGTTTATCAGCGCCCGTACAAATTCCTAGTCTTTATTCTGTCCAATCTCGCCATTTTTCCGAATGACGATCAAATGTTGATAACGCAGACACCTAGTCCCCGAGCGGGGAAAATCCCCAATCCGGTTGCGAATCGAACGCGGGACCCCGTGATCAAGAGGCAGCAACGTTAACCACTAGACTACGAGCTGCGGACAAATTTGCTGGAAGTCTTGTCAAAATGAAGCTGTTGACCGTTAATAGCTTTCTGTACAGTGCTTAGAAAAGTGTTAGCCAAGCCTATATCGTTTTTTCTTCTGGTGTTCGCTAGATCAATGTTGCAGTTTTTTGTCAATGAGTCAATGTCGTCAACAACTAATCATATGATGGAATATATCCTGCCGAAAAAATGCAAAACCCTCAAGGACAAAATCATTTTAGTTACAATGGAGGTGGCAGGTTGTTCGTCATTGTGAAGTTATGATAACAAAACCTGACCAAATGAAATACATATGCCACAGTTCAAATGGTTCAAATGGCTCTGAGCACAATGGGACTTAACTTCTGAGGTCATCAGTCCCCTAGACCTTAGAACTACTTTAAAACCTAACTAACCTAAGGACATCAAAATGGTTCAAATGGCTCTGAGCATTATGGGACTCAACTGCTGAGGTCATTAGTCCCCTAGAACTTAGAACTAGTTAAACCTAACTAAGGACATTACAAACATCCATGCCCGAGGCAGGATTCGAACCTGCGACCGTAGCGGTCTTGCGGTTGCAGACTGCAGCGCCTTTAACCGCACGGCCACTTCGGCCGGCTCCAAGGACATCACACACTTCCATGTCCGAGGCTATGCCACAGTAAAATGTACCCAAACAGTCGCATCAACACACACTTCACCATCCTCTGGTGGCAATGCAGGTGTGTTCTCACATGCAAACGATCATAATGGTGCCGGATGTAACTCTGCAATCGATTGTCCAAACCATCTCGCACCTTTTGTTGCATTTCGGCACTAGTTCTAGCAGGTCCTGCAGAACGAGTAATTACTGCTTCATTATGTCCCGTACGTGATCAATTGGCGAGAGATCTGGTGCTCTTGCTGACCACAGCAGATGTTGTCCTCCACGAAGAGCATGTTGCGTAGCAGCAGCCGTATATGAAAGTGCATTGCCCCGATGGAAAGTCACACAACCTTCCTGTTGACGAAATGGCGGTATAACGGGGATAACGTCCTGTCCAATGTAGCGGGCACTGGTTACTTCGCCCTGGAGGAACACCAGATGCGACCGCGAGCTGTAACTGTTGGTCCCCAACCACGGATCTCGGGATCGGTCCTTCTTATGTCGTGGACGAATACACTCTGGATAAGGCAGCTCACCAGGTCTACATCCTATACGTGCACGCGCAGCACTCGCATATAGACAGAACCGGCTCTCATCACCGAAAACAACAGATAGCCATTCCACTCTCCAATCGACTCTTTCAGGATACCACAGTAGCTATGCCTGGCGGTTTTGTGATGTCTGTGGTATCCTGGTCAGAGGCACACGGCATCGTAATCCTGCAGCAAGCAAACGACTCCATATGGTGCCTGATGACACAAAAGGTGCAACATGTGAACGGATTTCGTCCTTGGATGGTGTCCGGTCGGCCACCGCTGCTTGTTAGTTAGTTAGTTGGTTGCGTGTTCCATTGATCAATCGCACTGTATGGTAGCCGTTATGATGTGGAACGTGTCAAGTGGACAAGCAATGCACATATGAAGCAAGATTTTTTAATGTACAGGGTGTAACAAAAAGGTACGGAAAACTTTCAGGAAACATTCCTCACACACAAATAAAGAAAAGATGTTATGTGGACATGTGTCCGGAAACGCTTAATTTCCATGTTAGAGCTCATTTTAGTTTCGTCAGTATGTACTGTACTTCCTCGATTCACCGCCAGTTGGCCCAATTGAAGGAAGGTAATGTTGACTTCGGTGCTTGTGTTGACATGCGACTCATTACTCTACAGTACTAGCATCAAGAACATCAGTACATAGCATCAACAGGCCAGTGTTCATCACGAACGTGGTTTTGCAGTCAGTGCAATGTTAACAAATGCGGAATTGGCAGATGCCCATTTGATGTATGGATTGGCACGGGGCAATAGCCGTGGCGCGGTACGTTTGTATCGAGACATTTCCAGACCGAAGGTGTCCCGACAGGAAGACGTTCGAAGCAATTGATCGGTGTCTTAGGGAGCACGGAACATTCCAGCCTATGAATCGCGACTGGGGAAGACGTAGAACGAAGAGGTCACCTGCAATGGATGCAATTCTTCGTGCAGTTGACGATAACCCTAATGTCAGCGTCACAGAAGTTGCTGGTGTACAAGGTAACGTATACCACGTCACTGTATGGAGAGTGCTACGGGAGAACCAGTTGTTTCTGTACCATGTACAGCGTGTGCAGGCACTATCAGCAGCTGATTGGCCTCCACGGGTACACTTCTGCGAATGGTTCATCCAACAATGTGTCAATCCTCATTTCAGTGCAAATGTTTTCTTTACGGGTGAGGCTTCATTCCAGCGTGATCAAATTGTAAATTTTCACAATCAACATGAGTGGGGTGACGAGAATCCGCACGCAATTGTGCAATCACGTCATCAACACAGATTTTCTGTGAACGTTTGGGCAGGCATTGTTGGTGATGTCTTGATTGGGCCCCATGTTCTTCCACCTACGCTCAATGGAGCACGTTATCATGATTTCATACGGGATACTCTACCTGTGCTGCTAGAACATGTGCCTTTACAAGTACGACACAACATGTGGTTCATGCACGATGGAGCACCTGCACATTTCAGTCGAAGTGTTCGTATGCTTCTCAACAACAGATTCGGTGACCGATGGATTGGTAGAGGCGGACCAATTCCATGGCCTCCACGCTCTCCTGACCTCAACCCTCTTGACTTTCATTTATGGGGGCATTTGAAAGCTCTTGTCTACGCAACCCCGGTACCAAATGTAGAGACTCTTCGTGCTCGTATTGTGGACGGCTGTGATATAATACGCCATTCTCCAGGGCTGCATCATCGCATCAGGGATTCCATGCGACGGAGGGCGGATGCATGTATCCTCGCTAACGGAGGACATTTTGAACATATCCTGTAACAAAGTGTTTGAAGTCGCGCTGGTACGTTCTGTTGCTGTGTGTTTCCATTCCATGATTCATGTGATTTGAAGAGAAGTAATAAAATTAGCTCTAATATGGAAAGTAAGCATTTCCAGACACATGTCCGCATAACATATTTTCTTTCTTTGTATGTGAGGAATGTTTCCTGAAAGTTTGGCCGTACCTTTTTGTAACACCCTGTATATATATATATATATATATATTACAATACAGAGTTAAAGATAACATATCTATTATTTACCCCATTCCCTTACATGGCACAAAATGCATATACTATATTTATAGATTTATTTATTCCTATTCAAGATATCATCTATGTTATAGAAGGAGTTGTCAAGTAGATATGATTTCAATTTATTTTTAAGCTGTTACTGCCCCCCCCCCCCCATGAACCATGGACCTTGCCGTTGGTGGGGAGGCTTGCGGGCCTCAGCGATACAGATAGCCGTACCGTAGGTACAACCACAACGGAGGGGTATCTGTTGAGAGGCCAGACAAACGTGTGGTTCCTGAAGAGGGGCAGCAGCCTTTTCAGTAGTTGCAAGGGCAACAGTCTGGATGATTGACTGATCTGGCCTTGTAACAATAACCAAAAACGGCCTTGCTGTGCTGGTACTGCGAACGGCTGAAAGCAAGGGGAAACTACGGCCGTAATTTTTCCCGAGGGCATGCAGCTTTTCTGTACGATTAAATGATGATGGCGTCCTCTTGGGTAAAATATTCCGGAGGTAAAATAGTCCCACATTCGGATCTCCGGGCGGGGACTACTCAAGAGGATGTCGTTATCAGGAGAAAGAAAACTGGCGTTCTACGGATCGGAGCGTGGAATGTCAGGTCCCTTAATCGGGCAGGTAGGTTAGAAAATTTGAAAAGGGAAATGGATAGGTTAAAGTTAGATATAGTGGGAATTAGTGAAGTTCGGTGGCAGGAGGAACAAGACTTCTGGTCAGGTGACTACAGGGTTATAAACACAAAGTCAAATAGGGGTAATGCAGGAGTAGGTTAAATAATGAATAGGAAAATAGGAATGCGGGTAAGCTACTACAAACAGCATAGTGAACGCATTATTGTGGCCAAGATAGATACGAAGCCTACACCTACTACAGTAGTACACGTTTATATGCCAACTAGCTCTGCAGATGACGAAGAAATTGAAGAAATGTATGAGGAAATAAAAGAAATTATTCAGATAGTGAAGGGAGACGAAAATTTAATAGTCATGGGTGACTGGAATTCGAGTGTAGGAAAAGGGAGAGAAGGAAACGTAGTAGGTGAATATGGATTGGGGCTAAGAAATGAAAGAGGAAGCCGCCTGGTAGAATTTTGCACAGAGCACAACTTAATCATAGCTAACACTTGGTTTAAGAATCATGATAGAAGGTTGTATACATGGAAGAACCCTGGAGATACTAAAAGGTATCAGATAGATTATATAATGGTAAGACAGAGATTTAGGAACCAGGTTTTAAATTGTAAGACATTTCCAGGGGCAGATGTGGACTCTGACCACAATCTATTGGTTATGACCTGTAGATTAAAACTGAAGAAACTGCAAAAAGGTGAGAATTTAAGGAGATGGGACCTGGATAAACTGAAAGAACCAGAGGTTGTACAGAGTTTCAGGGAGAGCATAAGGGAACAATTGACAGGAATGGGGGAAAGAAATACAGTAGAAGAAGAATGGGTAGCTTTGAGGGATGAAGTAGTGAAGGCAGCAGAGGATCAAGTAGGTAAAAAGACGAGGGGTAGTAGAAATCCTTGGGTAACAGAAGAAATATTGAATTTAATTGATGAAAGGAGAAAATATGAAAATGCAGTAAATGAAGCAGGCAAAAAGGTATACAAATGTCTCAAAAATGAGATCGACAGGAAGTGCAAAATGGCTAAGCAGGGATGGCTAGAGGACAAATGTAAGGATGTAGAGGCTTATCTCACTAGGGGTAAGATAGATACTGCCTACAGGAAAATTAAAGAGACCTTTGGAGATAAGAGAACCACTTGTATGAACATCAAGAGTTCAGATGGAAACCCAGTTCTAAGCAAAGAAGGGAAAGCAGAAGGGTGGAAGGAGTATATAGAGGGTCTATACAAGGGCGATGTACTTGAGGACAATATTATGGAAATGGAAGAGGATGTAGATGAAGATGAAATGGGAGATACGATACTGCGTGAAGAGTTTGACAGAGCACTGAAAGACCTGAGTCGAAACAAGGCCTCCGGAGTAGACAACATTCCATTGGAACTACTGACGGCCTTGGGAGAGCCAGTCCTGACGAAACTCTACCATATGGTGAGCAAGATGTATGAAACAGGCGAAATACCCTCAGACTTCAAGAAGAATATAATAATTCCAATCCCAAAGAAAGCAGGTGTTGACAGATGTGAGAATTACCGAACAATCAGTTTAATAAGCCACAGCTGCAAAATACTAACACGAATTCTTTACAGACGAATGGAAAAACTAGTAGAAGCCGACCTCGGGGAAGATCAGTTTGGATTCCGTAGAAATACTGGAACACGTGAGGCAATACTGACCTTACGACTTATCTTAGAAGAAAGATTAAGAAAAGGCAAACCTACGTTTCCAGCATTTGTGGACTTAGAGAAAGCTTTTGACAATGTTGACTGGAATACTCTCTTTCAAATTCTAAAGGTGGCAGGGGTAAAATACAGGGAGCGAAAGGCTATTTACAATTTGTACAGAAACCAGATGGCAGTTATAAGAGTCGAGGGACATGAAAGGGAAGCAGTGGTTGGGAAGGGAGTAAGGCAGGGTTGTAGCGTCTCCCCGATGTTATTAAAAAAAAATGGTTCAAATGGCTCTGAGCACTATGGGACTCAACTGCTGAGGTCATTAGTCCCCTAGAACTTAGAACTAGTTAAACCTAACTAACCTAAGGACATCACACACATCCATGCCCGAGGCAGGATTCTAACCTGCGACCGTAGCGGTCTCGCGGTTCCAGACTGCAGCGCCAGAACCGATGTTATTCAATCTGTATATTGAGCAAGCAGTAAAGGAAACAAAAGAAAAATTCGGAGTAGGTATTAAAATCCATGGAGAAGAAATAAAAACTTTGAGGTTCGCCGATGACATTGTAATTCTGTCAGAGACAGCAAAGGACTTGGAAGAGAAGTTGAACGGAATGGATGGTGTCTTGAAGGGAGGATATAAGATGAACATCAACAAAAGCAAAACGAGGATAATGGAATGTAGTCGAATTAAGTCGGGTGATGTTGAGGGTATTAGATTAGGAAATGAGACACTTAAAGTAGTAAAGGAGTTTTGCTATTTGGGGAGCAAAATAACTGATGATGGTCGAAGTAGAGAGGATATAAAATGTAGACTGGCAATGGCAAGGAAAGCGTTTCTGAAGAAGAGAAATTTGTTAACATCGAGTATAGATTTAAGTGTCAGGAAGTCATTTCTGAAAGTATTTGTTTGGAGTGTAGCCATGTATGGAAGTGAAACATGGACAGTAAATAGTTTGGACAAGAAGAGAATAGAAGCTTTCGAAATGTGGTGCTACAGAAGAATGCTGAAGATTAGATGGGTAGATCACATAACTAATGAGGAGGTACTGAATAGGATTGGGGAGAAGAGGAGTTTGTGGCACAACTTGACCAGAAGAAGGGATCGGTTGGTAGGACATGTTCTGAGGCATCAAGGGATCACCAATTTGGTATTGGAGGGCAGCGTGGAGGGTAAAAATCGTAGGGGAAGACCAAGAGATGAATACACTAAGCAGATTCAGAAGGATGTAGGTTGCAGTAGGTACTGGGAGACGAAGAAGCTTGCACAGGATAGAGTAGCATGGGGAGCTGCATCAAACCAGTCTCAGGACTGAAGACCACAACAACAACAACAACTGCTGTCTGTCAGACATTTTATTTCATCTTGTAATTTGTCGAAAATTTTATAGCACCATAGTTTACTCCTTGCTGTGCCAAAAATAGGTTGAGTAAAGGATAGTGTAAGTCTTTCTTTTTTCTGGTATTATAATCATTAATGTCATTGTTGTTTTTAAACTGGTCCTTGTTGTTGAGAACAAATTTCATTAGTGAGTAAATGTACTGTGAGGCTGTTGTAACAATTCCCAATCTTTTAAAAAGATGCATACAAGATGTTTGACTATGAACCCCACACATTATTCTAACCACTTTCTTTTGAGCAGTGAATACTTTTTGTCTAAATGTTGAGTTACCATCAAAATATTATTCTGTATGACATCAGATAGTGAAAGTATGTTAGCTTACTAATTTCTATATCCTCAAAATTGGCAATTATTCTGATTGCAAAAGTTGCTTTAGAAGATCCAAAATATGAATTTTGCAATTAAGATTCCCATCTATATGTACACCCAATAACTTAGTATGCTCTACCCTGACTACTGACTTTTGTTGATGTGTTATATTTTTTGAAGGAACTGCACTTTTTGCAGCAGAAAATTGGATGTACTGTGTTTTTTCAAGGTTTAGAGCAAGCCCATTTGCAGAAAACTAATTAATGACTTTTCCAAAGACCTTATTTGTATCATTTTCAGTTGGAGTTTCTTATACCGGTTTAGTAATGATGCATGTATCATCAGCAAACTCTGTCAGTTCAGCTTCCTGTTTCAGATACGAAGGGAGGTCGTTCACTTATATTAAGAAGAGAAGGGGCCCATGATTGAACCCCGTGGAACACCTAATGCAATTTCACCCCAGTTATTTGAGGTGTCAAACTTATTTAAATCAGTTGACCCATATAAGCAAACTTTTTGCTTCCTGTTCTGTAGGTATGATTTAAACCAGTCATATGTTATTCCACTTATACCATAGAATTGTAATTTCTGTAACATAATGTCATGGTTCACACAATCAAATGCTTTGGAGAAGTCACAGAAAATTCCTATTGGTGCCATTTTACTATTTAAAGACTCTATTATGTGGAAAGTGAAATTGTATATTGCTGTCTTAGTGGAATAGCATTTTTGAAATCCGAACTGTGATTTACTATCTCATTACTGTTGAGATGGCTAACCACTCTTGAGTACATTACTTTCTCGAAGATTTTTGAAAATGCTGTAAGCAAGGATACTGGCCGATAATTATTGACATCTGTGGTGTCCCGCATTTTGTAGAGAGGCCTGACAATGGCATATTTTAACCGGTCTAGGAAAATACCTTGAGTTAGTGATGCATCACATAAGTGACTCAGAATAACAACTGTAATTGCTCCACATTTTTTAAATATCTTATTAGGGGTGTCATCTACTCCAACAGAACATTCGTTTTCCAAAGATTTAACAATTTTGCCCCGATACTGATGTACGTCTGAACTACGCGGATGTCCAGAACCTGGCCTACATATGTGGACAAGTTCCGTAGGCCATTGATGAAAGCAGCGGCACTCCACGGATACATTGTGCCCAACATGTGCAGCAGTCTGTTAGTATGTCCATCAAGTTTCCCGCAGACCCACAATGCAACAGTGTTCAAATGGCTGAAGCAGTTCAACGGGGCCACGTACTCATTGGTTGGGCACGATTGTATCCTAGAATAATTGTTGCAAACAGTGTCACTTCCAAACTAAGCACAGTTACCTGCTGCAGAGCCAAAACAGAGGGGCTCTGAGAGGCCTTCTGACCACCATCTGGTCGCTGATGGCCGTGACAAATGAATCACTAACACTAGACCCCCCAGTATGCACATATTATACAATGGTGTCACTGAACAAAGTTCGTGGCGGTGTTGCATTTTATTTTGGCAGTATATATACAGGAATGGCAGACCTAGGTTACCGAGACACTCGACCTTCTTCGCGAACGAGGACCACATGTCAGTAAGACGACCCCTTTCTGTGCTGAGAATATTACTGACGTCTGCACAAAGCTGCCCCAAAATATAACATGCGAGATAACAGACTGAAAGTGGGCGAGACAGGCCTTCACGTTATATTGTCAGAGATTGCAGATATCGTTGTTGTAGTCAACACAAGAATGTTCTGGTTTCTAACGCACGGCTTTCCGGATTGGGAAGGAGCGCCTCTTCCCTGGCACGAATCCGGCCGACGGACTTGCGTCGAGGTCCGTGGGGCCGGCCAGTCTGTTGATGGTTTTCAGGCGGTTTTCCATCTGCCTCGGCGAATGCGAGCTGGTCCCCCTTATTCCGTCTCAGCTACACTATGTCGGCGAATGCTGCGCAAGCAAGTTCTCCACTTACGCGTAAACCACAATTACTCTACCATGCAAACATAGGGGTTACACTCGTCTAGTGTGAGACGTTCCCTGAAGGGGGGGGGGGGGGAGGGTGTCCACCGGGGGCCGAACGGCACAATAACCCTGAAAGAGTGGTTCGGTGTGGGGCGGCGGAGGGTTGAAGTGGACTGCGGTAATCGTCGTGGGGTTGTGGACCACTGCGGTTGCCGCGGGACGGTGCCTCTCCGTCGTTTCTAGGCCCCCGGTTAACATACACTACAATACAATACAATACAATACAATGTTCTTGTTTCTGCATAAGGACATCTACGTGATATTACCAAGAAAGCCTCCCATCTTTCCTTCCTAAGTATTTAAAATGGTCGACGACACTAACTGTTTGACCACCCTGGGCAAACACATTTCGCTTTTAGAAGAGGTCAGTGCCAAAAACTGTATACTTTGCGTTTTTTTGGGTTAAGCTTCAATCTGTTCACTAACAGCAACATGCTTACTTTACTAAACCATTTTCACTGCGATCCATAACTTTCACAATAACACTTTTGTCATCTGTCAGGTGTCGACGTGTAAATACGATATTGCAGATGGTTGACATCGTTAGAAAGTTTGGACCTGGCCGTGGAGCGAGCTTGGAAAGCCCAGTCACGATAAGCAGGAAACACAGGTTCGAGGTCCCATCCGGCATAAATTTTTCGTTGTTGTCATTCCACTATACAGCAGATGGTGTCTATATTCGCAACTGCGAATACATTTCACGTAGAAAACAATGACGTCTTTAATTTGACTATTGATTTACTCGTTCTCAAGTGTAGAGAACAAGGCAAATGTTGGTGATAAAAAAATATGGCTCGACGTACTGTCCAACACATTGTTAAGTTTTTGCGATCCTCTTCACTCATTCCTCATGAGCGGATGGTTAGCGTCGCAAAATGCCCTGCGAAATGACCCGAGTTTGATTACCGGTATGTCCTCGGATTCTTCTGAGGCAGGAAGATTTGGTACGGGATCGCCGGACGAAGTGGCCGTGCGGTTAAAGGCGCTGCAATCTGGAACCGCAAGAGCGCTACGGTCGCAGGTTCGAATCCTGCCTCGGGCATGGATGTTTGTGATGTCCTTAGGTTAGTTAGGTTTAACTAGTTCTAAGTTCTAGGGGACTAATGACCTCAGCAGTTGAGTCCCATAGTGCTCAGAGCCATTTTTTTTTTGGTACGGGATCCACTTAACTCTTGTGAGATCAAATGAAGAGCTGCTTGAATGATGACGCAGCGGCATCATCAGCTTTCACCTACTGACAGTAACATCTGGAGAGAACGGCGACAGGCTGATCACACGTCTCACGATCATAGATCGCTCGTCGCACTGCCTTGTAGGCAGCAGTTATCTATATCTACGTAATTACTCTTCTATTATCCGGCAGTTGTAGCCGAGCGGTTCTAGGCGCTTCAGTCTGGAACCGCGCGACCGCTACGGTCGCAGGTTCGAATCCTACCTCGGGCATGGATGTGTGTGGTGTCCTTAAGTTAGTTAGGTTTAAGTAGTTCTAAGTTCTAGGGGACTGATGACCTCAGATGTTAAGTCCCATAGTGTGTGTTCATTAAAACCTAGAATGGAGTGTGTTTAAGCATTTTCCCGAGAATTTAACAGCACTCATATACTGATAGTGCCAAAATGTGAAAGTTTAAAGTACACTCCTGGAAATGGAAAAAAGAACACATTGACACCGGTGTGTCAGACCCACCATACTTGCTCCGGACACTGCGAGAGGGCTGTACAAGCAATGATCACACGCACGGCACAGCGGACACACCAGGAGCCGCGGTGTTGGCCGTCGAATGGCGCTAGCTGCGCAGCATTTGTGCACCGCCGCCGTCAGTGTCAGCCAGTTTGCCGTGGCATACGGAGCTCCATCGCAGTCTTTAACACTGGTAGCATGCCGCGACAGCGTGGACGTGAACCGTATGTGCAGTTGACGGACTTTGAGCGAGGATGTATAGTGGGCATGCGGGAGGCCGGGTGGACGTACCGCCGAATTGCTCAACACGTGGGGCGTGAGGTCTCCACAGTACATCGATGTTGTCGCCAGTGGTCGGCGGAAGGTGCACGTGCCCGTCGACCTGGGACCGGACCACAGCGACGCACGGATGCACGCCAAGACCGTAGGATCCTACGCAGTGCCGTAGGGGACCGCACCGCCACTTCCCAGCAAATTAGGGACACTGTTGCTCCTGGGGTATCGGCGAGGACCATTCGCAACCGTCTCCATGAAGCTGGGCTACGGTCCCGCACACCGTTAGGCCGTCTTCCGCTCACGCCCCAACATCGTGCAGCCCGCCTCCAGTGGTGTCGCGACAGGCGTGAATGGAGGGACGAATGGAGACGTGTCGTCTTCAGCGATGAGAGTCGCTTCTGCCTTGGTGCCAATGATGGTCGTATGCGTGTTTGCCGCCGTGTAGGTGAGCGCCACAATCAGGACTGCATACGACCGAGGCACACAGGGCCAACACCCAGCATCATGGTGTGGGGAGCGATCTCCTACACTGGCCGTACACCACTGGTGATCGTCGAGGGGACACTGAATAGTGCACGGTACATCCAAACCGTCATCGAACCCATCGTTCTACCATTCCTAGACCGGCAAGGGAACTTGCTGTTCCAACAGGACAATGCACGTCCGCATGTATCCCGTGCCACCCAACGTGCTCTAGAAGGTGTAAGTCAACTACCCTGGCCAGCAAGATCTCCGGATCTGTCCCCCATTGAGCATGTTTGGGACTGGATGAAGCGTCGTCTCACGCGGTCTGCACGTCCAGCACGAACGCTGGTCCAACTGAGGCGCCAGGTGGAAATGGCATGGCAAGCCGTTCCACAGGACTACATCCAGCATCTCTACGATCGTCTCCATGGGAGAATAGCAGCCTGCATTGCTGCGAAAGGTGGATATACACTGTACTAGTGCCGACATTGTGCATGCTCTGTTGCCTGTGTCTACGTGCCTGTGGTTCTGTCAGTGTGATCATGTGATGTATCTGACCCCAGGAATGTGTCAATAAAGTTTCCCCTTCCTGGGACAATGAATTCACGGTGTTCTTATTTCAATTTCCAGGAGTGTATATAAGACAAATACACGACTAATTCGTGACACGGAAATATTCACCACGTAAGTTTTGGCATATTTCGTGGTTTATATTAACTTTAAAAATATTTCAAGTACGTTTCTGTGACGGTCAAAAGAACCGAACGACAAGACTTACAATGATTCTAAAACGAGACCTCAGAAAGAAACCAAGAAATTCTGGAAGCGACCTCTGATGATGCATTTGCAGTAAATCCGTAACTAACAATGGTTTGACCTAAATAACTTTTTAAACAATACCAGTTGTCTGATTGGTGTATTAAATTATAAACATTATAACTTAACTTCAGCCACGGTTCTTACAACGTTTAGTTTCGACAAAAAGCTGTACAAAAACTTCTGTTTGGGAAATATGAACTCAGGTACTATATGTCTTAACGTGTATTGTTTCAAGGATATGTTTAGCTTTTTGTGAAATAACACCACATTTAAGATTTTTCCTAATATGCTTGTCATAAATGTATGTTAATTGGGACTGTGCCTTGAGCTGCTTAAGTTGCTGTACTCTGTAGATTCGGTAACATCGGTTACAAGCAAGTGCAGAGTTTTACAGATAAAAAAATCTAGATGGGTAACTGAACACATCTCCGTAATTTAAAATAAATTTCTGAGGTTTTAGCCGTCAAAGGAAGAATTCTGCATCTGTAAGAGTGCCAGATACTTGTCTGTGGAAAGAAGTGTTCGTGTGCCAGACATTTGTTAGTGGAAAGAATTCTATTTAACCACTGCGACATAAATTTCCATCTCACCATGGTAATGAGTCTAAACGTATCTCTGCCTAGATTGAGAAAATTTATTTATAAATCTGCAGCTCCTTTAACACTTGCCTGCCTCTGACGCCTAGCTTTGCGTGTCACTGCCTTGTATATTGAACACAATTTTATACTATTGTTCACCCTGGTAGCTGCCTAAATAATTATAAGAAAGAAAGAAAGAAATATAAGGGGTTATCAGAAATTGCAGTTTGTAATTTTCTGGCGCGCTTCATAGGATATTACAGTATTCTACGGTATTTCATATGTTTCATATTATCCCATTTTCTGTGATCACGGAACTGAGTAAATGTTGAATATTCCTACGGTTTCTTAATGCATTTTATTTTGATTCTGTACTGTATGACGATTTATATTGATTCTCTTGTATGTCTTTTCATGATTTTTCGCTGTTGCCCTTGACAGTTGGCAGTCATCTTGTCCGTTGGATATGCTATGATTGTCGTTTGTCCTTCATGCCATAGCTGGATGTTTATTGTTCGATTGTGGTACTAATCAGCACTGAATCATTTATGCGAAGTTGTTATCCACGGAGAGAAGAATAAAATGCGACGTCTTGAATGGAATTTACATTGTTGTATAGGTTACGGAGAACCTATACGATGGAGTGTAACGCTTCTGTAATTACTGGGGAGGCCCAGATCGAAATAGTTTGCGATGCAGGAAGCGCTGTACGCATAATGGAAGACGGCAAGCCTTGGTCTATCATAACTACCCCTCCTATATCAACAATTAATTTCGCGAATGATGACCATGTGGACACGAATGTGGACGTGCATTCTGGCCGGTAATGATGCAATGTTGACTAGAATAAACGAGACCAGCGATAGAAGTGATTAAATGAAATCTTGACTATCGGCCGACAAGAACTGTAGGCTGTAGCTGTGTTCCCGAGATACATGAGCAATTTCATCATTGTTATGAGACGCTATTTCCAGCGTCAGTCACAACAAGAAAGATGAAGAAGCAGACTTACAGCCGCCACTAGGTCTCTAGAGGCATGGCACAAACGCAGCAAACAGCAGATAGTATATACCTGTCAGAAATGAAATCAGTTTCCATGGGGTGTTCTCAGAATCATTGGATGAAAATATCATGGATGAAGGTTATGGCACAAACCACAATGATTCTTGCCCACATGAGCTGTATTATGAAAATACACTCCTGGAAATGGAAAAAAGAACACATTGACACCGGTGTGTCAGACCCACCATACTTGCTCCGGACACTGCGAGAGGGCTGTACAAGCAATGATCACACGCACGGCACAGCGGACACACCAGGAACCGCGGTGTTGGCCGTCGAATGGCGCTAGCTGCGCAGCATTTGTGCACCGCCGCCGTCAGTGTCAGCCAGTTTGCCGTGGCATACGGAGCTCCATCGCAGTCTTTAACACTGGTAGCATGCCGCGACAGCGTGGACGTGAACCGTATGTGCAGTTGACGGACTTCGAGCGAGGGCGTATAGTGGGCATGATGGAGACCGGGTGGATGTACCGCCGAATTGCTCAACACGTGGGGCGTGAGGTCTCCACAGTACATCGATGTTGTCGCCAGTGGTCGGCGGAAGGTGCACGTGCCCGTCGACCTCGGACCGGACCGCAGCGACGCACGGATGCACGTCAAGACCGTAGGATCCTACGCAGTGCCGTAGGGGACCGCACCGCCACTTCCCAGCAAATTAGGGACACTGTTGCTCCTGGGGTATCGGCGAGGACCATTCGCAACCGTCTCCATGAAGCTGGGCTACGGTCCCGCACACCGTTAGGCCGTCTTCCGCTCACGCCCCAACATCGTGCAGCCCGCCTCCAGTGGTGTCGCGACAGGCGTGAATGGAGGGACGAATGGAGACGTGTCGTCTTCAGCGATGAGAGTCGCTTCTGCCTTGGTGCCAATGATGGTCGTATGCGTGTTTGGCGCCGTGCAGGTGAGCGCCACAATCAGGACTGCATACGACCGAGGCACACAGGGCCAACACCCGGCGTCATGGTGTGGGGAGCGATCTCCTACACTGGCCGTACACCACTGGTGATCGTCGAGGGGACACTGAATAGTGCACGGTACATCCAAACCGTCATCGAACCCATCGTTCTACCATTCCTAGACCGGCAAGGGAACTTGCTGTTCCAACAGGACAATGCACGTCCGCATGTATCCCGTGCCACCCAACATGCTCTAGAAGGTGTTAGTCAACTACCATGGCCAGCAAGATCTCCGGATCTGTCCCCCATTGAGCATGTTTGGGACTGGATGAAGCGTCGTCTCACGCGGTCTGCACGTCCAGCACGAACGCTGGTCCAACTGAGGCGCCAGGTGGAAATGGCATGGCAAGCCGTTCCACAGGACTACATCCAGCATCTCTACGATCGTGTCCATGGGTGAATAGCAGCCTGCATTGCTGCGAAAGGTGGATATACACTGTACTAGTGCCGACATTGTGCATGCTCTGTTGCCTGTGTCTATGTGCCTGTGGTTCTGTCAGTGTGATCATGTGATGTATCTGACCCCAGGAATGTGTCAATAAAGTTTCCCCTTCCTGGGACAATGAATTCACGGTGTTCTTATTTCAATTTCCAGGAGTGTACTTTATCCACGGATATACTCATGTCCATTGCCTTTAGCACTGTGTATTTGAAAACTGTAAATCACTTTCACTGAAACCAGAGAACGAACCAAGCACATTAACACATTAACCGAGCGTTGAATTTGTTTCTGAAAAACGGTCCGAAACGAAAAGGACAAAAGGGCCACCTCTAAAGACAAATGGGACTCTGGTGACAGCTTTGATTGTATTACAGTTAAAACTGGACGTTCTCATTTATAAATATGTAACTCTTGTGACACTTTTCGTTAACGCTTTTTAGAGATTTTTTTTGCTGTCCCGTTAATTAAGATTTTAGTGTTGGTCTATGACGTCGGTATCTTAATACACGACAGAGATAATTTGCCAGCCGGTCAGCATCTGCAAAATGAAATCTTTCAGGACCGGAAATGTGCTATGTATTGCAGGCTGTTGGAATCAGCTTCTTTGAGAAATTAATTTTGACCTTACTGTTTCTTTTTTAACTCTTCTAGATTCTTCCAGAATTTACAAACAAATGGTCGAGATCAGCCTTCACTGACCACAAAAACTACTGACCTGGCGAGGGACATTTCAAAAGTTCTGCACACTGTAAGCTAGAACTCCTGAATGTAATTTATTTTACAAAATATTATTACATGCTATCTTTGCTTATGACATCCTCCTAAAATTTTGGCAAGATCTTTATTCCGGCTAGGACATATTCATCGTTGTGCTCTCTGATAGCTCGGGTCACTTCACTGAAAGCTTCTTCGGTTGCAAGAACACGTTTCTCACGGAATTGTTCTCTCAGCCTGGAAAATAAATCAAAGTCTGTTGGGTTCAGATCAGGAATGTATGGTGGGTGGGAAAGTATTTCCTATCCATATGTATCGAACGTTTCTCAGAACATGTGGTACTGCACTATCGTGCAAAAGGAGGACACTGGCAAGCATGCGAGGCCGTCTTTGACAAATTTTCTGGCACAAAACATTTTGCACAAACAGCCTGTAACATGCGCCTGTTACAGACCTCCCCAGGGCCACTCTATTTTTAGCTGTGATTCCATTCATGTCGTACGCTAAGGTCATTAATAGTTTCCCCTTTGATTGTTAGTGGTGAAATGTTTTCGGGCGTGGAAGACTGGAACGTGTTCATTGCGACGACTGAGACTTCTGTTATAGCTCAAAATCTAGTATCCAGGTGTCATCAAGTGCAACAGTCCTTTCTAGAAACTGTTCTCCATCTGTTCGATAAAATCGAAGAAATTGTTCTGCGATTCTTTTGCGACCTGCTTTCTGCTCTTCACTCAGATCAAGCGGAACCCATATGGCAGCAACTTTGACTATTAAGTAATGATTCTGTAATATGAGGCGACGGACATTTTGGCGTCATATGCAATTTTCTCTAATGTTTTTCGTCGATCCTCTCTCAAAACAGCGTTAACAAGAACCTGAGGGGTATAGTCTGTTGCAGTTGATGGCCTTCCACTTCTTTCATTTTCCCCAGTGCTTACCCGAGATTCGAGGAGCGAGCACACCATCGTGATATGTGCTAAAATCTAGTGCACTATTGCCACACATCTCTCTCAAAGCGCTGTAAATTTCCGTAGAGTTCTTTCCACGTAGGGACTCGATTTCTATGTAGGAATTGTGGTCATTAAGCATGAATTACTCCCAATACACCCAAGCGAACCGCAACCCCATATACGACCGTCACACCGGAAGTCCGGCTCTAAGATGTTTTTCAACTTGATCACACTACCGTAACGGGTGTGCAAGGATAGTGTGCAGGACTTTCGAAATGACCCTCGTAGTAATCAATGAAAGCAAGAATCGACATAATTAGAAAAAGAGCTTAAATGACTCATGGCGTTTGAAGCGCATTTGAGAGTTGAATTCATATGAAAATTCTAACAAATCACAGAGAAAGCTGAACCTATCAGCCGGCCGGTGTGGCAGTGCGGTTCTAAGCGCGTCAGTTTGGAACCGCGTGACCGCTACGGTCGCAGGTTCGAATCCTACCTCGGGCATGGATGTGTGTGCTGTCCTTAGGTTAGTTAGGTTTAAGTAGTTCTAAGTTTTAGGGGACTGATGACCTCAGTAGTTAAGTCCCACAGTGCTCAGGGCCATTTGAACCATTTTTTGAACCTATCAGATAGCGATCCAGATGGCGAAGAAGGGGTGGTCGCGATGAAATCTTCTCACTGTTGGGAACCGTGGTGCCTATATGTAGTCAACTTTCCTACCTTCCACTGAAGCTAATGAGCAGGCAAACAATACTCTGAAACACGGTGGCAAGTGCCGAAGGTATATTGCGTGCACGTTGGAGAATTAATGGTAGAATCACGGAAATTTACGTATGAACATCAAGTAAAAATCAAATGGCTCTGAGCACTATGGGACTTAACATCTATGGTCATCAGTCCCCTAGAACTTAGAACTACTTAAACCTAACTAACCTAAGGACATCACACAACACCCAGCCATCACGAGGCAGAGAAAATCCCTGACCCCGCCGGGAATCGAACCCGGGAACCCGGGCGTGGGAAGCGAGAACGCTACCGCACGACCACGAGATGCGGGCAATTACATCAAGTACTACATCCCTATAAAGTAAGAGTACTGAAACTGTGACGCTCAAAGAGATTTTTTTCGACAAAGTTGTCGGCTTTCAAGAATGTGGTGTTGGCAGTAGAACGCACGCTCGTTACCCTCAGTTGGAGTTACGCGACGAAATGAGTGCTTTTGTTCCGTATCCCGTCAGCTGCGAGGCCAGGAGCGTAATCTGGATTCTTCTGACAAAGAGAAACGCGCCGTTCCAGGTATTTAACGAAACCAGAACTAGAATGAGATTTTCACTCTGCAGCGGAGTGTGCGCTGATATGAAACTTCCTGGCAGATTAAAACTGTGTGCCGGACCGAGACTCGAACTTGGGACCTTTGCCTATCACGGGCAAGTGCCCTACCAGCTGAGCTACCCGAGCACGACTCACGCCCCGTTCTCGCAGCTTTACTGCTGCCAGTACCTCGTCTCCTAGCTTCCAAACTTTACAGAAGCTGCAGAGTGAAAATCTCATTCTGGAAACATCCCCCAGGCTGTGTCTAAGCCATTTCTCAACAGCATCCTTTCTTTCAGGAGTGCTAGTTCTGCAAGTTTCTCAGGAGAGCTTCTGTAAAGTTTGGAAGGTAGGAGACGAGGTACTGGCAGAAGTGAAGCTGTGGGGACGGGGCGTGAGTCGTGCTTGGGTAGCTCAGGTTGTAGAGCACTTGCCCGCGAAAAGCAAAGGTCCCGAGTTCGAGTCTCGGTCCGGTACACAGTTTTAATCTTCCAGGAAGTTTGGAACCGAAACTGTTTGTGGTCATTGTATGATGAACAGTACTGACGAGTGCAAGTGGTGTCGTGAGGTGAAAATGACAGAACAAATGTTTATAATCAATAAAGGAATAGGAATACTTCAATGGTGACTGGTGAGGTGGTGAACAACACAAAAGGAATGATTCATGGCCACCATGGATTGACTTTGAACGAAATGAACACAATGCTCCCATAAATGTCCAGATCTTTTCTGTATGAAATCGCCACAGTAGCACTCGGTTTTTGAAAACCGTGTGCTAAGTGGAACAAAAACCTTTCAGAATGGTATCTTCATGGGAGTTTATCGATCGCTTTGAACTGGAAGACGAGCAATTCCCTGACTGTGGTGGCTGACGACGGAACGTGGATGGCCGAATACAACAGTGAGACAAAAAGACAATCAATGCACTCGCGACATCCCTCTTTGCTATCAGAGAAAAATTTTAAACCGTCGTTTCTGCACGAAAAATCATGGCCTGTATCTTCTGGGACCATACAGCGAATCTATTCATTGATTTTTTACTCCATCGGGGAATAATTAACGCTGCGCGGTACTATGCAACCCTAAAAAAGAGGAGAGTGATACAGAACAAGGGAAGCAGAATGTTAAAGAAGGGAGTGTGCTTGTAGCGTGACAATGCACGTGCACACAAGCCAATGCCATAAAGCAGATCTTGGGTTCATTCGGTTGCGACATCAAAGGCTACCCCGCATACATCGCTGAACCGGCACCTTCGAATTTTCATCTTTTCTCGCCCTCTGAAATTATTGGTGTGTGGAAAAAGGTCCAAGTGATGCCAAACAATGGGCGACGGGAGATTTTTTTGACGTGGTTATCAGAAAGCTCAGGTCAAAAAGTGTATTGACAACGAAGGTGACTACGTTGAAAAACGTTGAAAAATAGTGTATGACGTAGACTACACCTTTTAATTCGTGAACTTTTCATAAATCTATAGGCTTTCCGATTTTTAAGTGCCTGAGTAAACTAATTTCTGGAGATGACTCGTAAATAAAGTGGCAAGGAATATCCTACTATAAGTTACACAATAAATATTTAAAAAATGGGAGAGAGAGAGACTGAGAAGTTTCACATCGTCAGCCCACCTGAAACAAGCTCTCCGAGAGATCCAGAGACTCATTTTCTTGTAAGATTTTACAGTGTCTAACGAAAGCAGAACTGCAATGCCTGAGAACTGAATAAGTAGTGTTACGATCACCGACGAGCTTTGTGCCACTCACTGGCATTAAAAGTGACGTGTCGCACATCCGTCGGTTTTCCGAACACTCATTGAAGTCTGCAAGTACAATTTAAGCAATTCAGATACACTTGGCTCCCCTGTTGTTGCATCCATTCGTTCCGCTGACGGCCGTTATCTGATGCCGTTTAAGTACCGAAGGTCCCGTAATGCTATGGAGGTATCTATTCGAGTAACAGCTCACGATCAAGAAAGCCTAGACCAGTTTACAGACCCATAAACAGCCCGGATACTGGACAAAATAATGCACCTCTCTTGTTGCTCATCGCCATTACACAAATAAAATGTTGTTCTGACCCTATAAGAAAAACGGCCGTTAGGCGAACGTGACTCCAGCGTAAGCCAGCGTTACGAGACACCTGGTTACGGCAGCTGAAATGTATCACAGTTGAGGACGCGTGCTTTAAGTCCATACCGCAGTCAAGTCACGCGCGAATTCTTAAAATCGAGATTGCGGATAATTCACCAAGAGTACCCTAAAGCAGTGAACGGACGTTGTGAGCGCTAAGTGCCGGCTGTGCACTTGCATTATCTGCCTGTGTGCACAACAGGTTTGCAGATTGACGAGAAGGAGAAGTAACGAAGTGACAAAACCAACTCGCAATTCGGGAGAGTGGTGCTTCAAGTTCCCATCCGGCCGCCTACTGGTAGGTTTTCCGCGATTTCCCTAAATCGATTACGGTAAATACTGCAAATAACATGGACGATTTTCCTTCGCAGTCAGTGGTTGTGCTGCGTGTGGAGCGACGCATTCGATGATAGCGCGCCAAACACTAACCTTAACTCCAGATTCTCAAGTTTCCAGGACAGCGAATGTTATCGTTTTCCCCAACGATACCTTGATAGTTTCTTTAAAAGTCTTTCTCTGGCGTGTCCAGTGTAGATATGTGCTCGCTGATTGCACTCTAGTAAAATTTCCATTGACTTTTGATGTTGTTGCTCCCATTCGGAGCCCACATATTTTCAGCCAGAGCGCAGCGAGTTGGGAAAATTTTGAAAAAATTTCCCAATTTCAGCACTTGCCTTAACAGTATGAAAAAGCTCCTGAAAACAATGATGAGTGCCAAGGTGATGTATATGTTTAAAGTTGTTACTTTGACAATATTGTCCTATTCTTTAATATGTTATTTGTGCGTGTACGTTTTTGTATGAAAAAAGTGTATGATCCATTTGTTACTCCATATGTACTATTTATAAAGAGTTACATGTTTGTACCTGTTACTGTCCTTCAACGTAGTCACCAGCGTTGTGTAGAAAATGTTGCCAGTGATACGGAAGGCGTAGTATACCGTTAACAGAGCCTGTTCTGTTGATGGTGCGAATGGAGCGTTCCACATCGCTGGCAACGGGTTCTACACAGCGCTGGTGACTACTTTGAAGAACAGTAACAGGTGCAAACATGTAACTCTTTTGTATCGGTTGTGAATAAATAGTTGCCACTATTTAAGTTCCAACCCTCGTGCGTGTGGAAGTGTTGGCTGGAGCGATTGAGGTAAGAAACTCACGCCAGAATGGTTATTCAAACCTAATCCACGAATATAGATGATGATGGTGAAGACGATTATGATGATGATGATGGTGATGATGATGATGAACACTGGTGGCTGGCAGACCTATAGGCTAGGTCCAGAAGAAGTTCTTTCCTGGCTGCATGTTTGAGTACTATCATACACTACCGGCCATTAAAATTGCTACATCAAGAAAAAATGCAGATGATAAACGGGTATTCATTGGATAAATACATTATACTAGAGCTGACATGTGATTACATTTTCACGCAAATTGCGTGCGTAGATCCTGAGAAATCAGTACCCAGAACAACCACCCCTGGACGTAATAACGGCCTTGATACGCCTGGGCATTGAGTCAAACAGAGCTCGGATGGCGTCTACAGGTACAGCTGACCATGCAGCTTCAACACGATACCACAGTTCATCAAGAGTAGTGACGAGCCAGTTGCTCGGCCACCATTGACCAGACGTTTTCAATTGGTGAGAGATCTGGAGAATGTGCTGGCCAGGGCAGCAGTCGAACATTTTCTGTATCCAGAAAGGCTCGTACAGGACCTGCAACATGCGGTCGTGCATTATCCTGCTGAAATGTAGGGTTTCGCAGGGATCGAATGAAGGGCAGATGCACGGGTTTAACACATCTGGAATGTAACGTCCACTGTTCAAAGTGACTTCAATTTGAACAAGAGGTGGCGGAGACGTGTAACTAATGGCACCCCATACCATCACGCAGTGTGATACGCCAGTACGGCGATGACGAATACACGCTTCCAATGTACATTCACCTCGATGTCGCCAAACACGGATGCGACCATCATGATGCTGTAAACAGAACCTGGATTCATCCGAAAAAATGACGTTTTGCCATTCGTGCACCCGGGTTCGTCTTTGAGTACACCATCGCAGGCGCTGTGATGCAGCGTCAAGGGTAACCGCAGCCATGGTCTCCGAGATGATAGCCCATGCTGCTGCAGACGTCGTCGAACTATTCGTGCAGATGGTTGTTGTCTTGCAAACGTCCCCATCTGTTGACTCAGGGATCGAGACGCGGCTGCACGATCCGTTACAGCAATGCGGATAAGATGCCTGTCATCTCGACTTCTAGTGATAGGAGGCCGTTGGGATCCAGCACGGCGTTCCGTATTACCTTCCTGAACCCACCGGTTCCATATTCTGCTAACAGTCATTGGATCTCAACCAACGCGAGCAGCAATATCGCGATACGATAAACCAAAATCGCGATAGGCTACAATCCGACCTTTATCAAAGTCGGAAACGTGATGGTACGCATTTCTCCTCCTTACACGAGGCATCACAACAACGTTTCACCAGGCAACGCCGATCAACTGCTGTTTTTGTATGAGAAATCGGTTTGAAACTTTCCTCGTGTCAGCACGTTGTAGGTGTCACCACCGGCGCCAACCTTGTGTGAATGCTTTGAAAAGCTAATCATTTGCATATCACAGCATCTTTTTCCTGTCGGTTGGATTTCACGTTTGTAGCACGTCAACTTCGTGGTGTAGCAATTTAATGGCCAGTAGTATAAGGGTGCCCACTGAGTGTAGCCGAATGTAGTAGATCCGTGTCCACTATCTCATAAAGAGTATCCAGGCACATATTGATGGACATAAATATGGGGTGTGTTCACCCTTCGGCTTTATAACGGTTTGAACTCTGCTCGGGACATTTTCAATGCGATAACTGTATGTCTGTAAAGCAATTGCAGACCAATCTTCCTCGATAGCCTAAATTACAGAAACTTGGGTTGTCGGACGCTGGAGTCTCGAGCCAAATCGACATGCTCAACTCGCCCTAAAGGTGCTCCACGTGGTTCAGATCGGGACTGGCAGACCTATCAAATACAGGTTGCTGTTTCTTGACAGGTTAAATTGTTATGTTCATGCAAAGAAGCATCATCATCATGTTATTTCTCTATAGAACGCACTATACAGTAATGTAAAATGTGTTCAAATCCTTCCACCTTTAGCGCTTTCTTAAGCGTAATAACAGACCCACAACCTTATCATGAGAAACGCCTCCATACCGTAACCCTACATCTTCTGCATTTCGCTGTCGACACTACATAGAGGTAATTTCTCCAGGTATTCTTCAAATCCAAACCATTCCATCAGACTGCCCTAGTGTACAGCGTAATTCACCACTCCACAGCTCTCGTCCTCATTAGTCCACTGTCCACTGGCGACCGACTTCACACCGCCTCAAGCATCGCTTAGTAGTGACTACATAAATGTGTGGCTTATGGAGGGTTGTCCGACCTTTGTTTCCCATTCTCGTTAACTCCCTACGCACAGTGACGGTATTAGCTGGAAAGCTGGTAGCACTCTGCAACTCACGAGTGTTCCTTCTGCTGATTTTATGCGGTATTTCGCAACCTACTTCCGGAATGCTAGACTGCTCATGTCCCACAGTACATGATGCCTGGTTGGTGTTGGTTTAGCTATGGTTGTTCCTTCGCGTTTCCACTCCACAGATGTGATCAAAATCCTGCTATGTATGCTGCTCGGTATCCTGGACGACATCATTCAAGTGTCCGGACCGTTCGCCGGATAGTTACGTTATTTACGGAAACAGGAAGTGTTCAGCCATATGTGAAACGTCAACCACGACGTGCAACAAATGATGATGCCCAAGTAGGTGTTTTAGCTGCTGTCCGGCTAATCTGCGCATCAATAGCAGTCAAATTGTGCGAGAATCTGGATTCTCAAAAACGTCGGTGTTGAGAATGCTACATCAACACCGATTGCACACGTACCATATTTCAAAGACCAGCAATTGCATGGCGTCGACTTTGAACGTCGTGTACAGTTCTGCCACTAGGCATAAGAGAAATTACGAACGATGACAGATTTTTGCACGCGTTCTATTTATCGACGAAGCGTCATTCGCCAACAGAGGTAACGTAAACCGACATAATATGCACTATTGGGCAACTGAAAATACACTATGGCTGCAACAAGTGGAACATCAGCGACCTTGGCTGGTTAATGTATGGTGCTGCATTATGGGAGGAAGGATAACTGGCCCCCATTTTATCGATGGCAATCTAAATGGTGCAATGTATGCTGATTTCCTACTTAATGTTCTACCTATGTTACTACAAGACGTTTCACTGCATGACAGAATGGCGATGTACTTCCAACATGATGGATGTCCGGCACATAGCTTGCGTGCGGTTGAAGCGGTATGGAATAGCATATTTCATCACAGGTGGATTGGTCGTCGAAGTACCATACCATAGCCCTCACGTTCACCGGATCTGACGTCCCCTGATTTCTTTCTGTGGGGAAAGCTGAAGGATATTTGCTTTCGTGAACCACCGACAACGCCTGACAACATGCGCCAGCGCATTGTCAATGCATGTGCGAACATTACGGAAGGCGAACTTCTCGCTGCTGAGAGGAATGTCGTTACACGTATTGCCAAATGCATTGACGTTGACGGACATCATTTGGAGCATTTATTGCCTTAATGTGTTATTTACAGGTAACCACACTGTAACAGCATGCGCCCTCAGAAATGATAAGTTCACAATGGTACATGTACCACATTGGAACAACCGAAATAATATGTTCAAACGTACCTACGTTCTGTATTTAACTTAATTTAAAAAACCCACCTGTCACCAACAGTTCGACTAAAATTGTGAGCCATATTTTTGTGACTATTACAGCGCCATCTATCACAAAGCGAGAAAAGTGGTCCAACTAAAACGTTCATATTTCTTTACGTACTACCCGAATATGTAATAAAAAATAGGAGTTCCTGTTTAAAAAAACGCAGTTGATATCCGTATGACCTAAGGCAGCGCCATCTAGTGCGCCAACCATAGCGCTATCTGGTTTCCCCCTTCAAGCTAGACAAGTTGCGCTCTTTGTAGTTTTTTCGTATGACGCTTATTTCGTGAGGTATTTGGCCCAGTCACGATCAATGGACCACCCTGTATATGTCTGTGGTGGCCGCGCAGAAGGTTTTTCTAAGAAAAGCTGTCATCTGGCCGCGGACTGCTAGGCTGATTGTGACGACCTTTTTGGCAAACAAGTTCTAACACATTCGTTTTTCGAGGTTCTAGCTAAAAATCCCAGGAGTCAATGGGAAAAGCCGATGATATTAAATAATTTACACCAACACATAGTTTGCATTTTGTGTTAATTTTCGTAATTTTCCAAAACATTCGTACAATGCACAGCTTGAAGAAACTGTCTTCGCAGATCATGTACTCGAACTAGCTGAATACAACTGCGACTTTGCTGCTACCCACGAGTACTTAGGCTAAGTACTTATACAGTTTCTTAGTAATTCAAGTTCTTCGAGAGTACTGTTCAACAAAGTCACATTAATGGAATTGCAATTAAAATCGATTCTTGCAGAAGAATTTACAGTTATTGTTTTGAAGATTATGAATGACTGATTGTAACAAATGTGATTTCTAAATTGTTTTTCAAATTTAATATCGAAATTCAGGTCGAGAAATGTGACTGACAATATTCGATACAAAATAATTAATACCTCGTTAATTACATCAGGAATTTTGATGCCAACGTATTTTTCAGCACTTTACATAAAGCGAAAATAGCTATTGAGGTTCAAATTTTACATAATAACCTAGTTTTGACCAAATGCTGGAAATAATAGTTTATTTATGGCAGAAAGTTTAAGAACTTGTAATTACAGAATAAATTACAACGAATCTGATTAGACTTTTTGTAGAAACAATCTCAAATGTTGACAGTTTCCTATTTAATGACTGAACTGATTTCTACTTGATTATTGTCTGACATTTATACAAATGAAATAACTGGTCTTTCTGTAAATTTCGTATAACTGATGATAACAGTAAGATATTTTTTCACTAATTAAAGTTCCCTGTTACTTTTCTTTAAATGAGCTGAAGTTGACTAAATGGGTGTTACATTTTACATATTGCTTGTAGAATGCTACTTGATACAGTAAGTAGCTCCAAAAGCTGTATTTTAACATTTGCTATTCTGTGAAATGTGTATCATGTAATACGTAAGAGCCCGGTACCATACGCTTGAATAAGGGTTGCCATAATACATTCTATCACTGAGGGGAAGTAGAACAATATAACACGACCTTGCTTTTGGACTTCCCCGTTCAGCTGTTGCTCCGTTTCCAGCTTACATGCCGCATTCTTTTAATTTAGGACAGCTCTATGGGATTAACATCTGAGGTCATCAGTCCCCTATAACTTAAAACTACATAAACCTAACTAACCTAAGGACACCACCCACGTCCATGCCCAAGGCAGGATTCGAACCTGTGACCGTAGCAGTGGCGCGGTTCCAGACTGGAGTGCCTAGAACCGCTCGGCCACCGCGGCCGGCGATTTAGGACGTAATACTCCATTTCTGCCTCGTAAGCAGTGCCTCTCGCCAATAACATTAATATTTAATGGAGTTTTCAAGCTTGGCTTGGTTGTTAAATTATGTAAATTATTTATTAAATACCTTTTGTTTTTTCATAAAAACCACTAGACCATGTTAACGCTGATATTTGAAACTGATGAATTAGTATCAGCCGTTCCCATTTAATGACCTGTTCAACCCAGACAACTACTCCCTTTCTCCATGAAAGTAAAATTTGCCAATCCCACAAAATTGTATGATACGATGATCAAAGAGGGGAGAGGGCGAAACCTGATACCCCACGCAGAACCTACACTTCTCGAATAGCATCAAAGGGGCCACCGAGCTTAACATCATCCTATCGACGGGTCCCCGTCACCAGTATCACACACTCTCGTTCCATGAGACACGAAGGAGATGTTCGGAATTTAACCGAGGACAGTGGCGCAGCGTGCCGTTGTCAGGAAAGTTATACCACCGTTTCTGCTGCCCTTGGCTGCCAAATATAGGTGGTGGGCATTTCATGCACCACCAGGTTTCAAATCGACTAGCTTGGGTCGAGCAGCACGTCACGTCCATGCATTAGCGACATCGGCTACGGAGGCGGGAATTCGAGTGCTGACTCTCATGTGGTTGTCGGAAATGTGAACCAGACAGATTCTTCATAATTTTTTACTAACACCGTTTGTCTGCTAGGGCTCAGGCAGCCACTTCCTGGACACAACCCGTATCGACTTGGTGTGATTTGCCACCACATCTAAGCGAACTGAATCACGTGATACGGCTTCTTACTTAAATTAAATCCTTCCACCCTGTTGACTGAACCAGTTACTAGTGTTAATTTGATAGTGATATGTACTCTAAGGCTGTTCGTCTTCATGTTGAAACGTGACACGCAATTCAGCGGAATTCTGTAAATTATTGGTCATGCTACTGCCTAACATTAGGCTGGGTGGAAATGTATCGTTCAGTCCATAACGTTTACTTGGAAAATAGAACGAAGAACTAACTTAAGCACAACAGGTACATTTACACCCTGAATTATGTCGTATTTATACCGGCGTTACCATGCTCGTTCATTAATCTCTTCTGGTTGTAGCAGAGAAGAGTAATTATATTTTTCGCGATAAGACTGATCTTGTCACTTTGTGAGGTGGTAAACTACTAAATACCACACGTCGACTGCTGCGATACCATTATATGGTTGTGTTAGCCCAAGTGTATCCACTAATCGTGACATGTTCCATAGGCGAGATCTCGTAATCAATGCTCTCCACAGCGTAGAAGGAATACAGAAAGTAGATATTTTAGCATTATGTATTAAACTGGGGACCTAGAAAAGACGGAGAGGCTTCACCCTCATTGGTTCACAACCCCACAACAGGCCACAGCAGTCCCCCCACCTCACCGTCGTCCCACACCGAACCTACGGTTGTTGTGCGTTTCGGCTCCCAGTGGACGCTCCCCCCACCCCCACCCCGGGAAAGTCTCATAGCAGACGGGTGTAACCCCAAATGTTTGAGTGGTAGAGTTGCTGTGTCTAGACAAGACAGTCTAGACACAAGGGAGGTAGCCGAAAGGGCACGCGTCAACTCAAGCCGTCTTGCGTTAAGTCTGGAACAGGATTCGTAATGAATGTGATAAAGAAAAGAACGTAGCTACTAGAACACTTAACTTTTATATCGTCCTTTGGTATACAGCATTCTTGATGATACAAGTGAAACTATCTTGAGATACATGCAATGGTACAAATGGCGCCCTGCTAGGTCGTAGCCATTAACTTAGCTGAAGGCTATTCTAACTGTCTCTCGGCAAATGAGAGAAAGGCTTCGTCAGTGTAGTCGCTAGCAACGTCGTCGTACAACTGGGGCGAGTGCTAGTACGTCTCTCGAGACCTGCCGTGTGGTGGCGCTCGGTCTGCGATCACTGCCAGTGGCGACACGCGGGTCCGACATGTACTAACGGACCGCGGCCGATTTAAGCTACCACCTAGCAAGTGTGGTGTCTGGCGGTGACACCACAAGAGTAATTAAGGTGTACACGTACGTGGAGACAGTGTTTGCTCAGCAATCGCCGACATAGTGTAACTGAGGCGGAATAAGAGGACCAGCCCGCATTCGCCGAGGTAGATGGAAAACCGCCTTAAAAACCATCCACAAGCTGGCCGGCACACCGGACCTCGACACTAATTCGCCGGGCGGATTCGTGGCGGCGACCGGCACGCCTTCCCGCTCGGGAAGCAGCGCGTTAGACCGCGCGGCTAGCCGGACGGGACAGGAGCAGAATGCGGATAATACTAGATTCAAAATGCCTAACTGTTTTCTTTCTAACAAACTGATGAAAACTCATCACAACATCAAGAAGTAGTTGTGCACCATGAACGGAAGTTGGTAGACTTGTTTCTACATCTGAAAGTAGGTATCTACTCAGATTTCGCGCCACTATGAGGATGAAAATCACTTTCCCTTTAAATACAGTCTGTAACGGCCGTGAGCTTTAGTTGTCTTTGATTTTGGACCTTGTGAGCTGATGTTAGTCAAGAACCCCTTAAAAGCGACAAAGACGTCATTATCACTCAGTTTCAACGAGGTAGTTTAATAGCACTACAAGCAGCACTACTTTGATACTGCAGAAAGACTTGGCAGGAATTCTTTAAATTAATTGTTGTGCAGCGGTGGTCACGAGAACGTTCGCAAGGAGACCGGGCCCTGGACGGCCAAGCGCCACTACCGAGAGGGAGGGCCATCGTGTATGGCGTACTGCTCTGGTGCTCGATAACCTTACTATCGTGGCATCTTTTGATACATTTGAAAATAGTGCCGTTGAAATCAATCTGCGGATCCCTGTTAGAACGCAGGTGTGGAGTATTTTTAGAATTGCCTCGGTCGTCAGCTCTTTCCACTCTTTAACTGTACCGGACCGTGAGTCGTGCTTGGGTAGCTCAGTCGGTAGAGTACTTGCCCGCGAAAGGCAAAGGTCCCGAGTTCGAGTCTTGGTCCGTCACACAGTTTTAATCTGCGAGGAAGTTTCATATCAGCGCACACTCCGCTGTAGAGTGAAAATTTCATTCTAGATCATCCCGCAGGCTTTGGCTAAGCCATGTCCGCAATATCCTTTCTTCCAGGAGTGCTAGTTCTGCAAGGTTCGCAGGAGAGCTTCTGTGAAGTTTGGAAGGTAGGAGACGAAGTACTGGCGGAATTATAGCTGTGAGGACGGGGCGTCAGCCGTGCTTGGGTAGTTTAGTCGGTAGAGCACTTGCCCGCGAAAGGCAAAGGTCCCGAGTTCGAGTCTCGGTCCGGCACAGAGTTTTAATCTTCCAGGAAGTTTCATATCAGCGCACACTCCGCTGTAGAGTGAAAATTTCATTCTAGATATCAAGGAATGTATTTCCTGACGTCTTCTATTACTTTAACTAATTTAATATTAAGTAAAGCTGCGAGTACCGGGCGTGAGTCGTGCTTGGGTAGCTCAGATGGTAGAGCACTTGCCCGCGAAAGGCAAAGGTCCCGAGTTCGAGTCTCGGTCGGGCACACAGTTTTAATCTCCCAGGAAGTTTCATATCAGCGCACACTCCGCTGCAGAGTGAAAATCTCATTCTGGCTAATTCAATATTGTTATAGATGTATGAAGAATCGATATAAAATAATTTAGTACTCAAAATGAAGCACATAACTGTTTTAATTGGCCATCAGAAACAAATGGATAAAGTAATTAGATCGACAAGAATAATATTAGACGCACAAAAACCCCATTTTTTCAAGGACATTAACGATAAAGAAATTAATGTAACAGATGTGAAACGAGAATCGCCCCTGACCAACTTAAGGGTGAGAGAGAATATCATTCACGATGGCAAAACTGAGTCATCTCCAGGAACGAATTATGGCGGTTTGTCACAATGCATAATCATGGCACATAACGGAGTAATCGAGTGAGGCGACGTGACTTAGCCGGCCGTTGTGGCCGAACGGTTCTAGGCGCTTCGGTCTGGAACCGCGCGACCGCTACGGTCGCAGGTTTGAATACTGCCTCGGGCATGGGTGTGTGTGATGTCCTTAGGTTAGTTAGGTTTAAGTAGTTCTAAGTTCTAGGGGACTGATGACCTCAGCTGTTAAGTCGCATAGTGCTCAGAGCCATTCGAACCAATTTTTTCGACGTGACTTCAGAAACACCCCAGATAGGTGCCAACAGAATTTCAGTCTCGTGCGTTCTACAACGATCAGGAATATAACATCCTCCTCGTACATCTACTGCTCTAGATCGTCGAATTCGGTTTCTAGGAGAACTAAACGTCCAGAAAAGGTCCTGTCTGATGATAACGTCAAGTCACATCTTCCTTTTCACGTTAGAATTTTGGAACACTTTTATCTGACCATGATGATGGCCGGGTGCTTGGTACTCCCTCGGCTTTCCGTCACTACGAGCCACAGTCTCCAGAATTTTCTGGACATTTATCCACTCAAAGCTCTAGTTCATTGGCTTCCAACCTTTCTCAGCCCATTACCCCTGAGTGCAATCAGGCATTAGCGCCCCACCCCCCTTCCCCCCTGCCAAATGCTACTGCCATCTCCCCCTCCCAATTGGAATCACGAGGCTGAGGGCACCCCGAAAAATGGCAACAGCACATGGCGGCACGGATGGTCACCCATCCAAGCGCCGGCCACGCCCGACAGTGCTTAACTACGGTGATCTGATGGGAACCGGTATATCCACTGCGGCAAGGCCGTTGCCACATACTTCTGTATGACTGTGTTTATTGTCACTCTGACACAGCCCTGGAATCTAAATTGTTCTTCTGCTGAACGCAGTACACCATGCTGTAAAACGTGCACATATCCTTCCACATCTCGCGTCGTCTTGATTAGCGGACCACGTCCTAACCATGAGAAACAACCCCATATCCTAGCACGACCTCCTCCGTACGTCACTGTAGACACTACACATGATGCCATGTAACGCTCTCCAGGCATTCCCCAAACCCAAACACTTCCCTCGGATTGCCACAGCGTACAGCGTGATTCATCGCTCCAAATCATTCGTTTCTTGTCGCACTTTAAACCATCTCAAGTGTTGCTTAGCGTTGACTACAGAAATGTGTCTCATGGGGAACTGCTGTATCACTGTACCCTACTGCTGTTTGGACAGTACACACAGCCACTGTGCTAGATGGGTTGCTAGTTGCACTTTGGAAGTCACAAGTGATTCCATCCCCTGATTTCACGCCGTTTTTTACTACCACCTTCCGCAGTGTTCGACGGTCCCTGTCCGTTTTGCTGTTGTTATTCCTCCATGTTTCCACTTCACCGTCACATCACCAACGGTCGACTTGTGTAGCTACAGAACGGTTGAAATGTTCCTGCTGAATTTGCTACTCGACGACATCCAATTCGAAGTCAATGAGGTATCCTGGCAGATCGATTCTGCTGTTACTCCTTCTCCACGGCTAACACAGTAGCACCCACCTCCTTTTATACCGGCTGAGCCGATTCTGGTGACATCTTATGGTCAGTTCTGCATTACATAGGGATGTACGCATACGTCTGATCAGATAGTGTGGATCTTGTACTCATGATCACTGTTTTATATCAGTTCGTGTACAACTGTAGCCTGTTACTCCTCTTTCCCCGCCAGACGGTGAAATGGAAGAGCTCGAGCTTGCAGCTATTATCACACTCGTGATACAAACTAAAATGTCCATGCAGGGGTCCGTGACCACACTTTTTTGGCAATTCGCCCTTTGGAATAACAACGTGTCAACTAACATTTCAACCTTCGTGTAAGTTGATATCAAACTTTCATTAACTCACTATTAAACTGTCTCTCCACTTAGACAAGTGATTTTTTGATATGGTACTGGTCTATGCCCGTCTCAATAAACTGTAAACATCATGTACAAAAACATTGTGATAAAAGTGCATAACATCTGGTTAACCTTCCGCCTTACCTCATTCCTTCTGAAACTACTGCTGCGAACAACCTCTGATCGAGCTATTCAAGCACCTGATGAATTTTCACGTGTCACATACCTCTACCCTCGTTTCTTCATTCGCTTTATAAGAGCAAATTCCGTTTTTTTTTTGTTTTTTTTTTCGTTCCAAAAATGGACAACATACATGTAATATATTTTCTACTTTTAAATCCTAAAGTTTGTTAGGATAACAAGATTTAATTAATAAAGCCAATTGGTTATACAAATATTCAACTTTTTCTATCATTGCTTACACGAAAAATAGTTCAGTAATAAAAAAAATAAGTTTCATCTGTCAAGTAGAACCTTGTCGTCCCAACAAATCAAAGTGATGTAAGTTAGAACTTCGGCTTTCTTGTAACGCGGCTGTTACTCTACTGATTATAGCAAGAGATTATTGTACTTGTTGCAGAAATCAGAGAGCACAACTGGTAGAATTAATAAATATTTCGTCTACAATGCAACAATCTTTTTTTTTTTCAAATGAAACTGTTTTGTTCCGAGGCTTTTTCAAGTCTCAAACATCTATTACGTGCATATGCAGACTGAAGTGATGAACGAAAATTTGTACCAAGGCCAACCGCGTTCGAAACCTGGCGTTGGAACAAATTTTCATTTGTCAGTTCAATCTGCACATATACACCCTAACTAAATCTTCCTTTATTATTTTCGTGTTGACCAACTAGGATCACGTAACCACGTCAGCTGCCCTTCTTTCTTTGACATTGTTTCCTATTTTCCCAGCACTCCCTCTTTTTTTGCGTATTATTTTTTCTTTTCTTCGGTCCGTGTTGTTGTCGTTTCTTATTTCTTTTGATTAGAAACCCTTCTACATTTAGCATTTTATTATTTATATACATATAATTCTTAACAACACCATATATATATATATATATATATATATATATATATATATATATATATATAAGTTTTTTCTTTTATTATCAATTCTTTGATGTTTCTTGCAAGCTCTTTCTTATTTCTGTAGTCCTTGTCATTGTAGATTTCTTCTCCCAGAAATACAGCGATATTTGTTTTGTTTGTTCTTATTCACTCGGTAGAGGTGTCAAGAAAGGTTAAATTTCACTTAGCCATTACTTCTGATATTTTCTCCGTAATTTTGTAGATCTCCTCTTTACTTCTAACTTTCCAACCATCTGCAGTTACTAATCCTCCATTATTTTCCTACGAATCCGTCTTTCAGATACCTCTTTTCTGTGCATCTTATAGTTCATTGTTAGGCATTCACATCCAAATAAACATTCTGCTAGTACCGTGGTGGTATAGCGTTTTAGTTTTGTTTTTCTAGATGCGCATTTCTTGTTGTAAATATTCTTTGTCAAAATGTTTGCTCTTTCCATTCTATTAACTCCTACATCCGTTGCAAATTTTTCTATCTCTTTCTGTTGTATAGTATATTTCAATTTCCTTACTCGCTCCATTTTTACCGATTTGTGTTTCTATGAATTTTGGTGCAATTTTTATGTTTGTCAGGATTTTTGTTATCTTCAGCTGTAATTTTGAGGCCAGTTCTATTTGCAATTTTTTCAAAATATTTTTACCGATTTGTGTTTCTATGAATTTTGGTGCATTTTTTATGTTTGTCAGGATTTTTGTTATCTTCAGCTGTAATTTTGAGGCCAATGACTAATTCAGTCAGATTCTTCTGAAAGTACTGGAAAATCATCTGGCAAAGCCAGACAGGTTAGTTTAATTCCATTTGTTTTCCTTCCCAGAATTATCAGTTCGATTTTGTGACTTTTTAGCTCCAAATTCCTGATCCTTCCAATCTTTTCTAGAAGCCAGCTAAACAGTAAATGTGATAAACCACCCTCGTGTCTAGCAACAGCTTTTCTTTGAAATGGTGAAGGTTCTTCTCCTATGAATTTAACTCCAGATATCATATTTGTTAGAGCCACATGAATTATGTTTGCTGATTTTGCTTTGACACCAAATTATCTAATGATTTTATCCATTCACTTTCTGTCTAGTGAATCAAACACTTTTTTGAAATTACTAAATGATACTGTTATCGTTCTGCTCGTTAACATTCTGTGGCGAATTATTGATTTTGAGTTAAAATCTGTTTTGTGGAAGATAATCCATTTCGAAAGCCACTCTTTCCTCCGAGCTGCCTGCCTGAAGTTTTTACAACTCTATCGAGTAGAATTTTTGATAACATATTATGTGTCACTGGAAGATATGAGACTCCTCTGTAATTGTTGACATTTTGGTTGTGAGTGGATTACAGCTATTTCCCATTCTTTTCGGCGGATAGTTGAAACAACCTTGACCACATGCGAGAGGCCATTATCCTGCACCAGTATAATGCCGTCCGTCAACTTTTCCTGGGCGTCTGGGCTTGATAGCGTACTTCAAATTTTGCAAAGTGTTCACGTTCCGCTGTGAGTTAATTGTGGCGCCATGTTGGAGAAAATGACTTTGAGTCGAAGAAAAAGGTCATCGTGTTTTTCCCTGAGCTGGTGTGCACGGCTTCAGAATTTTTTCGGTGGGGGTCGATCCATATGCTTCCACTGCTAGCTCCAACGCTTGCACTCCGGCTCAAAATGATGGCGCCAAGTTGCAGGATAATCCTGGCCAAATGTTGACAAGGTTGTTTCGATGTCGCAGCGGAAGTTTCGCTGAGACGTCTTTACACATCTTCCATACAGTCACGATACCTCCCCATCTGATTTGCGCATTTTTGAGCCCTTAAGGATGGCGTTTGTGGTAGCGTATCTCCTGCGGACGAGGAGATGCACGCCTGGGTTCACGAAAGCATTGAGTGCCTTGCCTCAGAGTGGGGTACGTGTATTAGTAATTACGGCGATTAGTTTTGGATTAATAAACAGTTTACTTACTTCTTTCCATCTGTCTCGTTTTCAATTGACAGCCTCTTATTCCAAAAAGGGTTCAAATGGCTCTGAGCACTATGGGACTTAACATCTATGGTCATCAGTCCCCTAGAACTTAGAACTACTTAAACCTAACTAACCTAAGGACATCACACAACACCCAGTCAACATGAGGCAGAGACAGTCCCTTATACATTCAGTTTTTATGATATTGTTGTGTGCTCCAGTAATATGTCTGTTATTGGTATTTCGCAAACTACCATTCGACTAGTTCTCAGTCATAAAAGGGCAGAAGCCTATCTCTGATCATCGTAAAACAAACCACTACTTTTAAAATTAGTTCAGTGGCAGGATGCTGAACAGAAAAGAACGTCCTAGATTATTTTCTTCTCTCTTCTGTTCTGAAAATACTGGCTGAAACACGTTCGCTACACAATACACTTTTAAAAGATATTATTACAGAAGTCCTTCGAGCCTTAAAATTCGAAAGACAGTTTCCTATATGTCAAAATTTGTTCCTCCCATTGCAGAATAATGAGTTCTAGTATACCTTTCCTTTGACGTATGCTTAAAAACCGGACATCATTTCTTTTCCAGGATCATTTATGCTGATGGCTGCTTACCAAGTCCTATCGCATGATACACTGTAGTTTGCGAAATACGTTCACGGTAAATAACTTGAAAGTTAGCCTTAAACAGCGAACGCTCAGCCGTTAGCCCGCGGTTACCTTATTACACCACCTCTAATGAGTCTGATGAAGTTATTAAGGATAATATGTGGAACGAAACTGCACATAGATATTCAAAGTAACGGCAGCAATCAGTTTACTTTCCTGTCGTTATATTCCCTGTGATCTGAATCCAAAGCAGAGAGCGTTGTCCTGATTTTCCAACTGCAGCAGTTGATAGGTATGATAAAAATTTCCTTCATATGGCTAGAAAAATGAGGAGACAAGCATTTGGAGGCCATAATCGCTTCGGTCTGTATGTGATTTGCTTTTCTGCCTTCCTTTGTGCCAGTGATCTATGAGCGTTGTGAAAGAAAATATAAACACGGAATTCCTCGATTAATGTTACAATCTTCGACGGTTTGTATTTGGAACTTGTTGTTGTGGTCTTGAGTCCAGAGACTGGTTTGATACAGCTCTCCATGCTACTCTATCTTGTGCAAGCTTCTTCACCTCCCAGTACCTACTGCAACCTGCATCCTTCTGAATCTGTTTAGTGTATTCATCTCTTGGTCTCCTCTACGATTTTACCCTCCACGCTGTCTCCAATACTAAATTGGTGATCTCTTGATGCCTCAGAATACGTCCTACAAAGCGATCCCTTCTCCTAGTCAAGTTGTGCGACAAATTTCTCTTCTCCCCAATTCTATTCAATACCTCCTCATTAGTTATGTGATCTACCCATCTAATCTTCAGCATTCTTCTGCAACACCACATTTCGGAAGCTTATATTCTTTTCTTGTCTAAACTATTTATCGTTCATCTTTCACTTCCATACATGGCTACACTCCATACAAATACTTTCAGAAACGACTTCCTGACACTTAAATCTACACTCGATGTTAACAAATTTCTCTTCTTCAGAAACGATTTCCTTGCCATTGGCAGTCTACATTTTATATCCTCTCTACTTCGACCATCATCAGTTATTTTGCTCCTCAAACAGCGAAATTCATTTACTACTTTAAGCGTCTCATTTTCTAATCTAATTCGCTCAGCATCACCTGATTTAATTCGACTACATTTCATTATCATTGTTTTGCTTTTGTTGGCGTTCATCTTACATCATATCCTCCTTTCAGGAAACTGTCCATTCCGTTCAACTGCTCTTCCAAGTACTTTGCTGTCTCTGACAGAATTACAATGTCATCGGCGAACCTCAAAGTTTTTATTTCTTCTCCATGGATTTTAATTCCAACTCCTAATTTTTCTTTTGTTTCCTTTACTGCTTGCTCAATATACAGATTGAATAACATATGCAACCTGCATCCTTCTGAATCTGTTTAGTGTATTCATCTCTTGGTCTCCCTCTACGATTTTACCCTCCACGCCGCCTCCAATACTAAATTAGTGATCTCTTGTCTGTCTCACTCCCTTCCCAACCACTGCTTCCCTTTCATGCTCCTCGACCCTTATAACTGCCATCTGGTTTCTGTACAAATTGTAAATAGCCTTTCGCTCCCTGTATTTGATTCTTGCCACCTTCAGAATTTGAAAGAGAGTATTCCAGTCAACATTGTCAAACGCTTTCTCTATACAAATGCTAGAAACGTAGGATTGCCTTTCCGTAATCTATTTTCTAAGAACTTCTGGGAACATATGAGGTACTATTTTGAACACATTTTGACATACCAATATGTACGGTTGCGAACAGACTGATGAGCCAAATCATTACGTCAACTGTCCACCGCGACGTTATACGCTGCCTGGTAGCACTAAGGGCACGTGACGCGGTAAGAGAAAAGTATACGAGCAGAAGAGAGACGAATGGGGAACCATTGTAGCGATGGTAAGAGATGAAAATACGGAATTCTGCCGACTTAAGCGACTATGACTAAAGCCAGATGGTTGTGGCCCAGTGCTTGGGAGCGAGCACCCCGGAAACAAGGGAGCTGGTCGGCTGTTCGCGCGTTAATCCCGTTTGCATGTACAGAATGTGGTTGGAGAATGCTGAAACCGTGAGTGGGCAAAAATAAGTTTGACGTCCATACCTCATCACTGAGACTTACCCGCTCTCTAAAGCAGGATAGGCGGTGATCTGTGGCATATCTGACTAAAGAGTACAGTGCTGGGACAGGCAAAAGTGTTTTGGAGTGCACCGTTCACCGTACAATGTGGAACATGAAGTTCCGCACCAGAGGACCCCTACCTGTTCACATATTGACCCAACAACATCGTCTGTTGTGATTACAGTGGGCACGAGATCGTCGAGATTGGACCACAGATCAGTGGAATCGTGTCGCCTGGTCGGACGAATCCCGTTAACTGTTAAAACAAGTCGATGGTTGTTGTTGTTGTGGTCTTCAGTTCTGAGACTGGTTTGATGCAGCTCTCCATGCTACTCTATCCTGTGCAAGCTTTTTCATCTCCCAGTACCTACTGCAACCTACATCCTTCTGAATCTGCTTATTGTATTCATCTCTTGGTCTCCCTCTACGATTTTTACCCCCCACGCTGCCCTCCAATACTAAATTGGTGATCCCTTGATGCCTCAGAACATGTCCTACCAACCGATCCCTTCTTCTGGTCAAGTTGTGCCACAAACTTCTCTTCTCCCCAATCCTATTCAATACTTCCTCATTAGTTATGTGATCTACCCATCTAATCTTCAGCATTCTTCTGTAGCACCACATTTCCAAAGCTTCTATTCTCTTCTTGTCCAAACTATTTCTCGTCCATGTTTCACTTCCATACATGGCTACACTCCATACGAATTCTTTCAGAAATGACTTCCTGACACTTAAATCAATACTGGATGTTAACAAATTTCTCTTCTTCAGAAACGATTTCCTTGCCATTGCGAGCCTACATTTTATATCCTCTCTACTTCGACCATCATCAGTTATTTTGCTCCCCAAATAGCAAAACTCCTTCACTACTTTAAGTGCCTCATTTCCTAATCTAATTCCCTCAGCATCACACGACTTAATTAGACTACATTCCATTATCCTTGTTTTGCTTTTGTTGATGTTCATCTTATATCCTCCTTTCAAGACACTGTCCATTCCATTCAACTGCTCTTCCAAGTCCTTTGCTGTCTCTGACAGAATTACAATGTCATCGGCGAACCTCAAAGTTTTTATTTCTTCTCCATGAATTTTAATACCTACTCCGAATTTTTCTTTTGTTTCCTTTACTGCTTGCTCAATATACAGTTGAACAACATCGGGGAGAGGCTACAACCCTGTCTTACTCCCTTCCCAACTACTGCTTCCCTTTCATGTCCCTCGACTCTTATAACTGCCATCTGGTTTCTGTAGAAATTGTAAATAGCCTTTCGCTCCCTGTATTTTACCCCTGCCACCTTTAGAATTCGAAAGAGAGTATTCCAATGAACATTGTCAAAAGCTTTTTCTAAGTCTACAAATGCTAGGAACGTAGGTTTGCCTTTCCTTAATCTTTCTTCTAAGATAAGTCGTAAGGTAGTGCCCACATACTCCGTCATCCAGGCGAACGGCTTTTCGGAACATGCAGCGCGCCGCGGACGCAGGCCGATGGGAGCCATATTATGCTGTGGGAGACATTCACCTGGGTATCCATGGGACCTGCGGCGTTAATCGAAGGCGCCATGACTGCTGTGGGCTACGTGAACATTATTAGGGACCACCTGTAACCCCTTATACTTGATGTCTTGCCCAACAGCGATGGCATCTTCCAGAAGCAAATTGTCCGTGTCACATGTCCAGAATCATGCTGCAGTGGTTTGAGAAGCATGATAGTGAACTCACGTTAATACCTCGGCCATCAAATGCGTCTTTTCTGAAAAGGAAGAAACCCAACTGGGGCGCTATCGGGCGCCAAATTCCGCAGCCGCAAACCACCGACCTGTAAATTACGGGAAGTGTGTGACCTGTGCGTAGGCATCTGCTGCCACGCAACTCTGGGCCTATCAAGTACTTGTCGAATCCATGGCACGCAAAATCACTTATGAATTGGGTTTCAGAGATGTACCAACACGCTTTTAAGTAAGTAGTCATAATGTTGTGGCTCATCAATGTACGTCGAATAATGTGTTTCGCTTACTCGTATCATTTCAAGTAAAGTGCAGTAGTGATTCCTTATCAGTCTGGTAGTTATTACATTTGCAGGCAGCTACATAATTTGGTTTAGTAAAATGTCGTGTGACTAGGGCCTCCCATCGCGTAGACCGTTCGCCGGGTGCAAGTCTTTCGATCTGACGCCACTTAGGCGACTTGCGCGTCGATGGGGATGAAATGGTGATGATTAGGTCAACACAAGTCCCTGAGCAGAGAAAATCTCCCACGCAGCTGGGAATCGAACCCGGGCCCTTAGAATTGACATCCTGCCGCGCTGACCACTCAGCTACCTGGGGCGGATAATTTCATAAGAAAGTTAGCAGCTGTTCCAATAGTAGATGTGGATGCTGGAGAGACCCCATGGGTACAGTAGATTCAAATGGTTCAAATGGCTCTGAGCACTGTGGCACTTAATATCTGAGGTCATCAGTCCCCTAGAACTTAGAACTACTTAAACCTAACTAACCTAAGGACATCACACACATCTATGCCCGAGGCAGGATTCGAACCTGCGACCGTAGCAGTCGCGCGGTTCCAGACTGACGCGCCTAGAACCGCTCGGCCACACGGGCCGGCGGTACAGTAGATGTTTTACTTAATGACCACGATGGTAATGGTACGTTAATTCTTTTTGAACTGCAAATTCCTTAACTTTTAATATAGGCCTAAGGAGAGTAGAAGGACTTGACCCATACAGTGACCATTACAACATATTTATTTGCATCATAGATAAATCATTAAGAGAACTACAATCATAAATCAGATAATTTCTTTAAGAAACGCCACTCAGGCAAAGTTTACAAACTGCTTGTTATATAAATCCACAAATGAATTAATCTCTTTGAAAACATTTAACAACCCGCCACTCAGGCAAATTTTACAAACTGCTTGTTAAATGAAGCCACAAGCGAATTAACCTCTTTGCAAACATTTAAAAAAACTGCCACTCGGGCCAAGTAAATCATTTAAAATAAACTTTACATCAAATAACCAGGAAATTAATTACTTTTTCCACATAGATTGAAAACCGCCCCTCCCGGGCGAGATATTACCAAACAACTTTGCAAGGTTATAACAGTTTAGTTAACAATAACCAAGTTATTTCCCCATCGAAATTGACATACGCCACTAAGGCTGAATTGCACCACAATTTTAAAAAACGGTTTCAATTAAGACATATTCTTTTAGAAATCCCTCAAACCCGGGCAACCTTGCAGAGCCACCACAAGTTTTAGAAAACTGCAGCTTGTACAATAACTGAAGCCCGAGATTGTGAGGACGCGACCCGGCCACGAACGGTGGAGGCGACTGAGTACTTATCTTCGAATTAAGATGTGGACTCCGTTTGTACTTCCACCCCGTTCAGAACAACGAAATCGGAACCAAACAGCACACGTGAGCTCAGGCGAAGTCCACCGTCCGTACGCCCGCTAGTAATTTGAAAGGGGAGGCTCTGCACTTCGGTGGCCCATTGCTTCCGATCTCTGAAACATAAATCAGAAGCGACAACAGGGAACGAAACAACCGTTCCTTCACCTTAATACTCAAACTTATACAGGAAACTACTTCGTTATAATTGACAATAATAAAACTGATTTCATTCCTATAAGCAGAACCACATACACGAATGATGCAAACGGAACTGGCTCATTAAAACCCAAGCACCAAATGGAGCACCTTATGTGGGCCTGTAAGGTTCCACACGGCAATCTTTAGACACGGAATATAGATCGTTCGGTAAGGCTGCGCATACGTATCAATGTTTTAGACACTTGCCAGCTGAAGTAAGAACTATACTATTAATGAGCAAAGCACACACTTAATAAGAGGCATGAAATATCACATCACAGTCGTTGCAACACTTTGCTGCCTCAAGAGCAATCACCATTATACGAGGTGCGGCTAGAATAAAACCGGACTGATGCTGGAAAAAACATTTATTTACAATTATTTACAATTTCATGTTATCTCCTTCAATGTACTCTCCTCCTCGGTCTCTACACCGCTCCATACGAATTTTCCACTGTTCATAGCAATGCTGCAGATAATTTTCGGTAAGTCCATACATTACTTCCGTCGCTTTTTCTTTTACTGCTTCAACAGTCTCAAATCTAGTTCCTTTCAAAGCTGACTTGACTTTAGGGGAAAGAAAAAAGTCACAGGGGGCCAAATCAGGTGAGTAGGGTGGATGATCTAAGATGGGAATGTTGTGTTTTGCCAAAAACGTCTTCACTGACAACGCACTGTGAGCTGGGGCATTGTCTTGGTGAAGGATCCATGACTTTTTTCTCCACAAATCGTTCCGTTTTCTCCGTACTCGCTCACGTAGGGTAGCCAGGACGCTAATGTAGTAATGCTGATTCACTGTTTGTCCCTCTGGTACCCAATCAATGTGCACAATCCCTTTGATGTCAAAGAAAAACAATCATCATTGCCTTGAATTTCGATTTTGACATTCGTGCTTTTTTTGTCGTGGAGAACCAGGAGTTTTCCAATGCATCGATTGGCGTTTAGTTTCGGGATCGTAAGTAAAAAACCACGATTCATCGCAAGTAATAACATTTTGTAAGAAGGTGGGATCACTTTCAATGTTTTCCAGGATGTCAGAACAAATCATTCTTCGGCGTTCCTTCTGTTCAATTGTGAGACACTTTGGAACCATTTTTGAACACACTTTGTTCATGTTGAAACTTTCATGAAGAATCTGCCTAACACTTTCCTTGTCAACTCCTGTTAATTCAGACACTGCTCTGATTGTTAAACGGCGATCTTGTCGAACAAGTTTACCGATTTTTTCAATGTTTGCAACAGTTTTTGCTGACAGTGGTCTGCCAGTGCGAGTGTCATCACTGGTGTCTTCGCGGCCATCTTTAAATCGTTTAAACCACTCAAACACTTGTGTTCGCGATAAACAATCATCGCCGTACTCTTGTTGTAACATTACAAACGTTTCACTTGCAGATTTTCCTAGTTTGAAACAAAATTTGATGTTAACACGCTGTTCTTTCTGTACACTCAACTTTTCCGACGCACAGACAAAACGTCAACTACTTAAAACAGACGCCACGGGCAGACTGAGTGCAGGAGTCAGATGAAACTCGAGCAGTAGGCGGAGCGAGAGTCACGTGACAGGCCACGCGACTTTCAGCCTTATTGCATTCGTTTTATTGTTTCAACAGTACTAGTCCGGTTTTTTTCTAGCCACACCTCGTATTTCACTAATCATTGGTAGGATTTGAATTACTTAACTTGATACCAGCTGCTGGATCGATGTGGCGAAGACACCAGGCGTTGCTTAGTCCGATAGTAACAGCGTGTTCCTTCACGGAAGAGAGCACATGCATAGCTTCACAAGGTTGCCAAGAAGCCACAGCGCCGGCCCGCTGTTACTGACCCCAGTACGATCAAGCGCTAACTGCCGTCCGTACTCAGGCACACCGTGCTCGCTGTCGTCTCTCCAACGTCTCCCTAATACGCGCACTTCCGCCTGCCGTGCCCAACGTTGTTCTCCGCCTTCCACTCGGTACCGACCGCTATATCCTGAGCCGGCCCAAGCTCCAAAGTCAAACTTCTGCCAGAGGGAACCGAAAGTGCCTAAGCCAAAGATATCCCTGGCGCCAGTCCCGCCACGGCTCAAGTACAGTGGTTACTACTCTGGACTCATCCTATATTTAGCTTTTTTACAGATTCCCTACATAAAATGCCTATGTTTGTTTGTGCTCTTTCTTACTTGGTGTCGGCCGCTGTGGCCGAGCGGTTCTGGGCGCTTCAGTCTGGAACCGCGCGACCGCTACGGTCGCAGTTTCGACTCCTGCCTCGGGCATCGATGTGTGTGATGTCCTTAGGTTAGTTAGGTTTAAGTAGTTCTAAGTCTAGGGGAATGATGACCTCAAATGTTGTCCCATAGTGCTTAGAGCCATTTGAACCATTTTTGAACTTATTTGGTTGTCAATAGTACAAAATCTCAATCGTCCTTGTGATTCTGATGTTGCATGCTGCGATTGTTCTTCATGCGAGCACAACGTTATCACTTTAGATGTTTGCTTGAATATGTAATAATTAAGGGAGCCAGACTTGCACCCAATATACAGAAAGAGTGGGCTACAGTATTGTTCATTCTTGTGGTATCGGAAAGAATCGCTTCGGACAGGCTTACCTATTCGAATTCATACGTACTCCGTACCTATCAGAAGTCTTCAAACGTGTACTCTGATAATTTAGAAACACCACAGATAGTACACATCAACAAAAGAAATGCTCAGTAGGATAAAACACTCATCCTCACGAAAATTGTAGAAACCATCTAATAGAAGGATGCTTATAATTTTTGCAAAATAAAAAAAAAGGTACGAAAGATTATAGTTGGAAGTATACAGCGTGTCTGAAAAAGTTTTACACGACCTCGCAAGACTGTATCTTGTACGTGAATGAAGGTAGGTGTTCGGAACAAATTGTACTTTATATGGTAGCATACACGTCTTCACCTACACGACTACTCCGTAATTCACACTTAAGTGCCTGACAGGGGGTTCAGAGAACCGCTTTCACTCTGTTTCTGTACCGATCCACTCTCGAACAGCGCGCAGGAGAAACGGACACTTAGATCTTTACTTGCAAGCCCTGATTTCTCTTATTACGATGACAATTCTGCTATGTGTTGAGGGTCAACAATATGTTTTCCTATTCGGAGGAGAAAACTGGACATTGAAATTCTGTGAAAAGATGCCAACGCAGCGAAAAACGCGTTTTATTGATTGCCACACCAGCTCGTGTAACATATCCGTTACAGTCTCCCCCATGTTTCTCACTACACTAATACAAAACGAGTTGTCTTTATTTGAATTTTTTCGATGCCCTCCGTCATTGCTATCTGTTAAGGATCCCAAACCGCACAGTAATTCTCTAGGAGCGGACTGACAGCTTGGGCAGTCTCTTTAGTAGACATGTTGTATCCTCTAAGTAGTTTATCAGTAAATCGCAGTGTTTGGTTAGCCTTTCCCAAATGATCGTTAAAACTTACGTTGTTCGTAATTGCTATTCGTGTGTATTTTTGTCAAACTGAGAGTCTTTAGATTTGTGCGATTTATCGTGTACCCGAAATTTAATGGATTTGCGTTAGTACTCGTGTGGATGACCTCAAATTTTTCCTTATTTAAGGGCAGCTGCCACTTTTCGCACGATACAAATCTCTTATCTAAATAATTTCGCAATTGATTTCGATCTTCTGATGAATTTAGTAGACGGGAGCATCATCTACACACATGGCTGCTCTGATCGTCTCCTAAATGATTTATATAGATCTATGTAGATAAGGAACAGCAGAGGGCCTCTAACACTTCCTTGGGAAACGCCAGACATTACTTCTGTTTCACTCGATGACTTTCCGTCGATTACTACACGAACTGTGACCCCTCTTACATGAAATCACGAATCCAGTCGCACAACTGAGAGGATACTAATAGGCACGCAGTTTGATTAGATGCCGCTTATGGGAATTACTATCACAAGCCTTTTGGAAATCTAGAAATAATTTCAGGTCCCCTGTAAATAGCACTCATTACTTCGTGGCAACAAAAAACTTGTTCCCAGAATGAGATTTTCACTCAGCAGCGGAGTGTACGCTGATATGAAACTTCCTGGCAGATTAAAACTGTATGCTGGACCGATACTCGAACTCGGGACCTTTTTCTTTCGCGGGAAAATGCTCTACCATCTTTTTTTTATCTCATTTTTATTCTATATATAGTTCGTTGAATTTGTTCGAGGCGGACGTCCGATGACACTCATTCATGTTGTTCGTTGATCCGTTTACTCAGGTTTTTTATTACAGAGGGTAGCTAAACCCTCTGACCGAACACGCTGAACTACCGGCCGGCTACCCAAACACGACTCACTTCCCGTCCTCACAGCTTCAATTCTGCCAGTATATCGTTTCTAAAAAACTTGTTGTGTAGAACCTTGGTTAGTTTTTGCAATCAAATTTGGGACAAAGTTGTCATTTTGTGCCCCTACATAGAGAGAAAAGGTCATTGTAATAAAAAAAGAAAAATCAGAGCTCGTATGGAAGATTTAAATGGTCGTTTTCGTCGCGTGCTGTCCGACAGTGAAACGGTGGGGAAATAGCTTGAACGTGGCTCCATGAACGCACTACCAGGTACTTAATTGTGAATTGCACAGTAGTCACGTAGATGTAGACGCACATGTGCTCTCTACCGGCCGCACGACAAACATCAAGACAATTGTCAAATCGTCCCCTACTTTTGCTATCTTGAGATATTGTACAACAATCGTTGCTGTTGCTATGCGACGTCACAATTCACTCGAAGTTTTTGGATAGGGAGGAACACAGAGGGAGTCTTTCGCAGACGTACCGAAAAATTGTTAGATACGATGAGACTAGGCTACTTTAGAAGCCAATGATGCAATGCGAGGTCCGTGCGTCTCTTACCTCTAGTCTGGCTCTGAAGCCGTACTCAAGACGAAAATCACGCCGTGCAGTTGTAAATAAATTTGGACATGTTGATGAAGAAAACACAACACGTCATGTGTTGCTGTGTTTTTGCTATTTTGACACGACGTAGACTGGGTAATAATTGAGCGAGAGAGCGAGATAGCTGCACCAGCCAGCCACATGAACCAGCAGCTTTCAACTCAAGCCAAGGTAAACTTACAGTTTCAGTATTTAAGTTATAATTTACCTCCACTTTCGATATGGATTCATATACGAGGGTTGTTCGGAAAGTAAGTTCCGTTTCGATCTTTCTCCGCGGCACTACAGAGATCACAGTTCCCGGGTCTAGTGAAGCAGGGGATACAACGCGTCGGCTTTGACCAATTGCGTCGTACATTACTCAGATATAATAACGTATTCACTTTCAGCCATAGATAATAAAACAGTTCTGTGTTCCGGATAAGCGCTATCATTGTACATTAAAATAATTGCATGTGATTTTAAAAGAGATCGCTACATATTGCTCAAAATATTCTTCGTGTGCATTTATTTAAATAATTGGTTGTTTGCAATTCATTCGCCACTTAATTTCATTCTTAGTGATATTGAGGTAATTTGGACTATTAGCTTCTTATTTTAGGACAATTTTTAGTATTTCATTTTCGTTTGTACGTATGGATTAATCTGTTCCGATGAACCTGGATGATTTGAGAGAGGCTATGGCCGTAGACATGTTGGCCACGATTGATTTGTTGTTTACAAATGTGTGGCCTGGTTGCCGAGTGTGTTCGATGTCGTCAGTACGGCGAACATATGCGCCTCACAAGTGTATCTCGTCGCCGTACTCACGACTTATTTGTATGGCACTGCAGCAAAGCTCGGTTGTGGCGGTCCATTAGACGAGGGACGTGGTTCGAAAAATCTAAGCTCTCCTTGAAAGACATTATGAAAATAACGTACTGTTGGTGTTTGAGATATCCTGTGTGGCTGTGTGTCCATGAATGTCGTGTGAGTAAGGGTACAGTTGTGGATTGGTACTCTTTTTGTAGATAAGTTTGTGGCGAATACATGAAATATAGTGGGCCGCTGAGGGAGGGGGGGCTGTTATGGTCTAAGTTGACGAGTCGCATTTTGGCAAAAGATAGTACAAGGGGGGATCTCCGGTGGGATTATGGGTTTGGGGGGCTGTAGTTTCAGGTCAAGAGTGTCACGATGTAGTGTTTAAAGTAGTACTCAATCGAAGGAAGGAAGTTTTGGTCAGCTTCATTGAAGATTACGTTGCAGAGGGTTCCATTGTAATTTCAGATGTTTTTTTTTTCATTTAAGGATTTAGGGGAAAGGGGTTATCAGCATCTCGTAGTTAATAACAATAGTTAGTTCAGATCATTATCCGCAGGGGCTTACACGGATAGCATAGAGGGTTATTGGTCAGCTGTGAAATCTCTTGTAGGGAAGGGGAAACGCCGGATTTCCACACTTCAAAGTCAGACGAATATTCGTGGAGGCGTAGTATTCCCCAAACACATTGCCCGTGTAAATGTTTTCTTAAACGTGTTGGACAAATGTACCGTCTGAAATACGTTAGGTAATTTCACATTAGAATGGGGGTGGGGGTTGAATCTGTGTGTCTGCGCTTGTATGCCTGTGTGTGTGTGTTTGTGTGTGTGTGTGTTTTTTTAGTGTTTCGTTTGTTGTGTATGTGGGTATGTGATTTTTGTTGATGTCTTTCTAGGCGAGCTTCGGTTCTTTTAAGAAGTTCCCGTGTGGTAAGTTCAGTTTTCCATTTTTTTCTTTTACTCCATTTAACTATTTTGACGTATTTCATTGTTGTATTACACCATTACGTATGTTTCGCAGCTGTCGTTCTTTCGTTTCCCAGCACTAGTATCGGTACGATTATTTCGGATCTGTACTGGCAGTATTAAAGGCGGAACGCCCGACAGAACTAAAATTTGTATCCCTTCCTTCAGTTGACCTTTACACTGACACTACCTGTTCGAAAAGAACGACATACGTAACATTGATGAGATTTACCGATATATATATAAACTGGACAGCAGGATACAAATGTTGTGAATAGCTGTATAGCTCAACTAAAAACGGGATACTCTTGTCACTACTGTGATAAAAACTATAACTTTCAGTCGATACTATTAGCATCGCAGGCGAAAAAAAAACTGTACCTCATAGTGAAGTACGGGGTACAAATTGTATATGTGTCGTCTTATTGCCTCTTCACGTAGTTAAAATGAGGAACAGGTTGCAAATATAACGTACGTCCATTTCCACGTTTTTGTTAGCAGTGTACATATATATAGGTCAAAAAATGTCCGTAGCTCCTTCTGTCATCGGTAGTACTACTATCTACGTAAGAACAGACGATTAATGGTAGCGGAGGCGAAAGAAACAACACCTGTAAAATTTGTATCCTGTACTTCTGTTGACCTATATAGTTCAGCTGAACAACAGGTTATTAATGCTAACGAAAACGAAAAAATCGACGTACGCTAAACTTGTATCCCGTACTGCAGTTAACCAATACAGTTCGAATGAGGTTCGAAATACAACCAATATAGCTGTGACGTGAGGTATTCTATGGTACCAATATTTCCATCCATTTTGCCCCTTCATTCTCCACAGAAATAATAGGATACAAATACGCGATATCCTGAACGTGAAAATACTACTTGCCTTGATATATGTCAAATATATTTTTCGTCTCTCGTATTCCTTTGTTTGTGAACAGTCTTGTCAGCTGTTTCGTCTGTGTAGTAAATGCTCTCTGGCCAATTCTGACGTCATTGGTCAAAGCCGATGGGTTGTATCCCCTGCTTCACTAGACCCCAGTTCCCTCATACACGGTAGTGTTTCTGGTTCAAGCAGAACGAAATGACGCCATTTCGAGCTCGTTCTATGTTGTAGGTCGTTGTTAGTCATTGTTTTCGTTGATCGAAAATCCCAACGCGTGTGAACTGAAATCTGTGATTCTTTTCTGAATGCAAAAAGAACTATAAACCAAGTGACAATCATCAACAAATCTGAGAGGTTTACAGGGACAGTGCAGGGAATGCTTCAATGATGAGAAGATGCGATGTACAGTTTAAGAAAGGGGGTGATCAAACGCATGATGAAGAACGAAGCAGACGTCCATCTGTGGTTTCTGATGAACTGGTTACTGCAGTCGAAGAAATGATTAAGAAATACTGTATGGCTACTATTAGTGCTATTCCTCGTCAACTTTCACAAACTTTTTCGAACAGTAGTTAACAAGATCGTTACCAAAAACTGGGTTTTCATAAACTTTAGGCGCGTTGGGTGCCTAAACTTCTTAGTGAATAACACAAACAACAACGGATGGACAGCGCACTTGATTTTTGACAAGTTGCAGTGACAATGGCGAAAAATTTTTAATCCCAGATAGTTACGGGGGATGAAAGTTGGGTTGCTTATGACACCCCTGCAACGAAACGGCAATCGATAGAATGGAGTCACACTTCGTCCCCAAGAAAGGTTAAAGCGAAGCAATTCTTGATATCCCAGAAAGCCATGTGCACAATGTTTTGGGACAAACAAGGTATTTTACTGACTGATTTTTTACCACGTGGTGAAACAATCAATAAGGATGGCTACTGCGAGACGGTTAAGAAATTGCGCCGCGCAATACAGAACAAGCGCAGAGGAATACTCTCAGAAGATGTGGTTTCGTTTCCATTCACGACAACACCAGACCACACATTCCGAATGTGACATAACAACTCCTTCAGAGTTTTGGCTAGGATGTTTTTGGCTATCCTCCGTTCAGTTCCGTCCTCGCTCCCAGCGATTTTCATCTCTTCCGGCATCTGAAGTCGTTCCTTGGTGGTAAGCGCTTCAACAACGATGAAGGAACAAAAGAACATGTTACCAGATGGGTAACAACACAGGAGGCAACATTCTATGACGATGGAATACATACACTTATACCAACCTATGCGAAACGCCTAGAAAATTACGGGAGCAGTGCTGAATAGTAATGTAAGCGGAACTTACTTTCCGAATGCTATAATACGAATCTCGTGTTACTTGTTCATTCGCAAGAGAGAACATTTCTAGACTTTATGTGCAATTTTCGGCCAAACGAGATGAGTAGGGGTCACGGAGGATCACATGCTGCTGTGACAAGACTTAGAAATTGCTTTCAAATGAGTGATTTTCTGTTCGTTGCGTATTGTAGAATACATTGTGCAGGAATATCTGTGTTGCACGTGTCATTCCTATACACAGTGATACATGAACACTTGCGTTGACTAAGATTTTTGGTTGCAGTTTATTTTGGCTTCATCTGCTTCTTCGACTTTTATCGTTTCTTCTACGGGATCGGCATTGTTATACGGCTAGTGACAATGTAAGTGACAGTTAGAGGCCGAATGTCTTTCCTCGCTCCATTCTGATAGCAACCTTTGCCTAATAGGTATGAAACTCTGTGCGCCGGTGTAAAAATGCGCCAAGATTGCAGACTATGAAACTGAGTCAATGACAAGTCGGAAAACGTGGACCTTACGCACGAATTGTAAACAGATTCGGTACTAGAGTTTGCAAATACTTTCATCATCAGAAAGATTATGATGAATTGCTTGTGTTACTTGTCGACTGCTTTTATTTTAATTCCATTGATTACGATATTTCTGGACATGTAAGTGTGTCCAACAATTTCAGTGAAGTAACTAATTCTGTGACTACCTCTGTAGTACACCAGTTACTGAGACGGGTGAATGATAAGATAAATATCGGTTCCGGTACCTGATGACCGATGCATGTTTCCCCTAGGTAGGAAATGTCTGATACGGATTCTTTCTTTTCCAGGAACTGGTAGTCTTGTCGGAAAATGACGCTGACATTTACAAATAGAGTATACTATAAGTACAGTATTCAAACAACGGGTTCAGTTTCATATTCGCTTCTGTATAGTTATTTCTGTACCAATTATGTTAGACATACACAATGTGATCAAAAGTATCCGGACACCATTAAAAACATACGTTTTTCACGTTAGGTGCATGTGCTGCCACCTACTGCCAGGTACTCCTAGTCAGTGACCTCAGTAGTCATTAGACATCGTAAGAGAACAGAATGAGGCGCTCCACGGAACTCACAGACTTTGAACGTCGTCAGGTGATTGGGTGTCACTTGTGTCATACGTCTGTATGCGAGATTTCCGCACTCCTAAACGTCCCTAGGTCCACTGTTTCCGATGTGATAGTGAAGTGAAACGTACAGCACAAAAGCTGCAGGCCGACCTCGTCTGTTGACTGACAGAGTCCGCCGACAGTTGAAGAATGCCGGCCGCTGTGGCCGAGTGGTTCTAGGCGCTTCAGTCCGGAACTGCTCTGTTGCTACGGTCGCAGGTTCGAATCCTGCCTCGGGCATGGCTGTGTGTTATGTCCTTAGGTTAGTTAGTTTAAGTAGTTCTAAGTATAGGGGACTGATGACCTTAGATGTTAAGTCCCATGGTGCTTAGAGCCGTTTTTTTTTAGTTGAAGAGTGTCGTGATGCGTAATAGGCAGACATATCCCCAGACCATCACACAGGAATTCCAAACTGCATCAGGATCCACTGCAAGTACTGTTACAGTTATGCGGGAGGTGAGAAAGCTTGGAATTTATGGACGAGCGGCTGCTCATAAGCTACATGTCACGCCGGTAAATGCCAAACGACGCCTCGCTTGATGTAATGATCGTAAACATTGAACGATTGAACAGTGGAATAACGTTGTGTGGAGTGACGAATCACGGTACACAATGTGGCGATCCGATGGCAGGGTGTGGGTATGGCGAATGCCCGGTGAGTATCACATGCCAAAGTGTGTAGTGCCAACAGTAAAATTCGGAGGCAGTGGTGTAATGGTGTGGTCGTGGTTTTCATGGAGGGGGCTTGCATCCCTTGTGGTTTTGCGTGTCACTATCACAGCACAGGCGTACAATGATGTTTTAAGCACTTTCTCGCTCCCCACTGTTGAAGAGAAATTCGAGGATGGTGATTGCATCTTTCAACACGATCGAGCGCCTGTTCATAATGCACGTCCTGTGGCGGAGTGGTTACACGACAGTACCATACCTGTAATGGACTGACCTGCACAGAGTCTTGAACTGAATCCTATAGAACACCTTTGGGATGTTTCGGAACGTCGACTTCGTGCCAAGCCACAACGACCGACGTCGATACCTCTCCTCAGTGCTGCACTCCGTGAAGAATGCGCTGCCACTCCTCAAGAAACCTTCCAGCACCTGGCTGAACGTATGCCTGCGAGAGTGGAAGCTGTCATCAAGGCTGATTTCCAGCGTTACCAATAGAGGGCGCCTCGAACTTGTAAGTCATTTTCAGCCAGGTATCCGGTTTCTTTTGATCACATAGTCTATATTCTATTTAATTTTATGAAAATAGCTGCCACGATTGTCGAACATCCCCACTACACTTGTTTGGTTGCGTTAAATTGCTCTTCATTCTTCGCTAAAATAATTAATCTTCCACTTCTGTAGTCCGCAATTAGAGAGGTGTTTCTCACGATCTGTTATCCCATCTCGCAATCGCTCACACTATTATTTGGAGAAATAAAGCAACCAGTTACATATTCACCCAATCTCATCTAAATACACCTACATGTGTAACAATATTTAGGAAACTACAGATAATATTGAAAGTGGTTCAAATGGCTCTGAGCAATATGGGACTTAACTTCTGAGGTCATCAGTCCCCTAGAACTTAGAACTACTTAAACCTAACTAACCTAAGGACATCACACACATCCATGCCCGAGGCAGGATTCGAACCTGCGACCGTAGCGATCGCGCGGTTCCAGACTGTAGCGCCTAGAACCGCTCGGCCGCCCCGGCCGGCTTGAAAGTGGTATTGGCAAAAGTAGACTTAATGAAAGTGGCTGATTTCTTTCAAATCTTGTAGTTATTTCATGCGAAGTCTGTGTGCACAGCTGTTGTCACCACGGATAAAATAATTCTCCACGGTAGTTTCAACGCTATTTTCAAAATTTTCGAAAAACTAGTTCTTATTTTTGGCCTCTACTCTTGCAGCTAGTTACTTTACGAGATCGTTTCATATTTGTTGACAGAATACATTTTCAGCACCGCTATTTTTGGGAAGATTATTTGTTGGTAGAAAGAGTAAAATACGTATGGTGTAGACACTAAAAGGTAGATACAGTATCTGAACTCATCTAAATTCACAAACATACGAGTATATGAAAGCCAATTAAGAAAGAACGACAACCATCCTACGAAGTGGTAGCTAATGGTATCCGTTCGAAGAAAAATGTCCCCACGAGAATGTGAGAAATCTCAGGTAAAGGAATGTTGATCATTTTAACAATTTCGGAATGAAATGACACATTCTCTACAGCATAGAAAAATGTACCCGGAAGCTCTGGATTCCTGACAACTCAATCTCGCATCTAACGAACGGAGTGAATTACACCTGACAGTTAATAACGTTATTTTACTGCTCTGCGTACCAAGATGAGGCAAACGCTCCAAAATGATGAATTTTGGCAAGCTTTCTAATCAGATGTTGTAAGACAGCATTGTAATGGATCACTTTTTAATATGTAAGAGCTCTTTATTTTCAGCGCTTCACTTCCCTGATAAGCTTTCTTTTCCCTTTATCATTCTTTGGCAAAATATGCGACGACGGGCACGAATTTAGCTAGTTTTGTCTATGAATACAAGATGATAAATTAGAATACTGCAATTGAGGCGGTCTTCTCAGCAGGATTGGTAACAATCTTATATTTGTTTTGGGTTTCACAGCTAATGCGTAAAGATGAAGCCGGTGAATTTGGGCAACACACGAAAGGTAAAACAGTCTAGTAGTTCATATGACATATGGAAACAATAGCAGCATCACTTCCAAGCAAAGGATGAGCCGAAAGTCGCAGTACCCCCTGCTATGTCAAAAATCCTGCACGAATGGAGAAACCTCAGTATTCCAGTAAGATATGGGTGAGGAGCTCCATCGTTTACGATACATACTGAACGTGGGCGCCATCTTGAAATCGGCCATCTTGAATCTGAGTTAATTTTTTTAAATGGAATGGGGGTCGTGTTGTATATCAAACAACATCAGCGTCTTCCAACAAGTTCATTCCTGTAAACAGATTCGAAGTAGCAGCTGTAGTTCAGAAGTTACAACACTTTCTTTTGTTGCAGGTAACTGAAGGCGACTTTGACAAAGGAGGAGAGAACTGAGGTCATTTTGATGTCTGGAGAACGGTGTTCCCGAGTCATGGAGGCAGATTTTAACAGATGACACCCGGAAAAACCTCCAGTTTCACATAACACCATGAGGTCCTTAATTTCCAAATTCCGAGAAGATGGGCGTTCAAAAGTGCTGCTGACGAGACAACATCATCAATGGTTTTGGCGTCCTTCGAGAAGAGCACATACCACAGCGCACATCTGTCGGTAGACTGTGGAATCAGCCACTCATCGATCGTGCGAATCCTTTCTCATCAATGCCAATCACTCAAGATTCAGCTATCAGAGCACCTAGCAGAGGATGAACCAGACAGACGTATACAGTTTTGCACGTGGGCCCTAGAGCAAGTTCAACAAGATCCATCTTTTGCGCAATGTATCTTCTTCAGTAATGAGGCAAACTTTTTCTGTCAGTGGTGCAGTCAACCGTCACAATCACAGATACTAGAGTGACCAGAATCCACATTGGGTGGAACCTTCGAAGTTAGTTGGTGGCGTAAAGGATATGGTGTGGTGAGGAATATGGTGTACCCGTGTAATTGAACCTATTTTCATTGGGCAGAATCTAAATGCTCAACGCTACCTGGAAGTGCTGCCTGAAGTGGTATTCCCGTTCGTTCTGAATGAAGATAACTGCTCTCCCTCTTACTTTGAACAGGATGGGCTCCACCACACTACGGAGCAGCTGTTCGTCAATGGTTATATGGTCAGTTTCCTGGTCATTGGATTAGCCGACGTGGCCCTGTGGATAGGCTACACAGATCACCTAATCTCCCACCACCTGACTTTTATCAGTGAGGTCATTTAAAGCAACTTGTACGTGCAGAGAATATAAGAAACAGACACCATCTCGAGCAACGCGCTGACGAAGCGTGTACCAGCATTTATGCGGAAATCCTTCTTCGATTGCATGCCGATTGGATTCATCGCCTTCAAACGTGCGTTGGCCAAGAGGGACACCATATTGAACACATTAAATGACTGTCTTATATGGAGAACAGTCCAGCCTGTAATTCCAGCCAAAATGTGCTGTAACTTTTGAACCACAGCTGCTATTTCGAATCTGTTTATTGGAATGAACTTATCAGAAAATGATATTATACTTATGGATTCTTCCGTCGCTTCTTGATAGAACAATTCCATATTGAGGGTTGAATAACACTTAGGCGGTTTTTTGTTCTACTGATTTTTTATTTGTATGAACTAATTTTCGGCTTATTAGGCCATCTTCAGGTAACTATTGGTTATTGTTTACAAGGAGCTTGTGTTCTGGACAAACATTCTGGACTACGATACAACGCACTTACATACGATCTTTAGTTGTGGTATTGTCTCTGGAATTATCAAACGGGTCTTTTGACATTTTGTTCTGTAAAACTGTTCTTTTAACATAATAAATCACATTTTATGGTTTGTCAGTACCATGTATGACAATAATTAGAATGATTTAGAATACACATTATTACAAAATTACAATTTTTTGGTATTTGTTGTGAACACTTGCACTAGGCACTAACTGTTGGTTGTGCAACAGTGAAGTTTTCTTTGGGGGTTACACTTTGTTATTAGAAAAATTGTGCATTGATTTACACCAAATATTACATTGCTACAGTTGAGTTACAGTTAGGAATGTAAACACAAAAGGGATATTACATTTATTGGAGTGTGAATTTGTTTACTATTGGGACACTTTGTGGTTAGCAGCAGGTTTACTGTACTGCGTAAAGTTTAAGAGTGGTGATGTGCTCAGTTGCAATTGGTCATTTAGAACCAGCTGGGAATTTAGGGCTAAGTGTTTGTTAATTTCAAGTGCTTCTAGTAAGCTGAGTTTTCTGCCTTTGTTGAACG